>NW_028073411.1:2848033-4093737 GCF_014824575.4 Sturnira hondurensis
GGCCACCGCCTCTGTGCTGCTCCCTCGTACCTTGTTGATCTGTGGTCGTCTCCTCTCCTCAACTTCTGGTCATTCAGTGTCCGCTACAGTCTCTGGAGTCCTGCCTTCTTATATGCTGAGTCCCAGTTTAGCATCTGCTGTGTTCTTCCGCAGATCAGCCAGGTCCTTCTCCGGCGCGTGGAGAGAAGCGAAATCCTTTGTCCTACTCCGCCGCCATCTTCCCCGATCGGAGGTGCAATCAGCCGCCTCATCGTATTTACCTGAATCTCCTCAACAGTCTGAAATCTGTTCTCTTTCAGGGGTGATTTCCGTTTTGGTGAAAATTCAGAAGTCACAGAGCACCAAATCTGGGCTGTAGTGGGGCTAGGTCACCTGGGTGATTTGATGTTTCACAAAAAAACTCTGCATGAGATGTGATGCATGAGCAGGTACGTTGTTGTGAGGAAGAGGCCAATCGCCAGTAGCCCATGGCTGAGGCAGTTTTCATTGCATCTCTCAACTGATGAAGAATTCTGAGGTAGTACTCCTTATTAATTGTTTGGCCTGAAGGGCATACACATGATAGACAACACCTTCCCAATCAAAAAACACAGGTAACATGGTTTTGATCGTGCTAGGACTTTGCCAGGGCTTCCTTGAGTGTGGAAAACCAGGTTGTTTCCATTTGGGACAACTAGGCCTTAGTTTCCAGATCATACTTGCAAACCTACGATTCATCTCTGGGTGTGACCTTCTTGAGGAAATCTGGTTCATTGGTAGCTATTTGAATCAAGTCATTAGCAACTGCAGCACAATATTCCTTCTGCTCTGGTAGCAGAGGCTGTGGAATAAATTCTGCCACGGTATGTTTCATGCTAAGAGCCTAAATCGAAATCTCGGACACAGTGGTTTTCGGAATTCCCAGATCAGCTTCTCATTCTCACACTGTCGGTTGCCGATGTTTGTTGATTGCAGCCCATGCATCTTCAGCACTCTCAGGTGCTCTGCTTATTGCAGGCCTTTCAGAATGTGGATCACTCTCAACAGATTCTCAACCATCTTTCAAGGACTCGTGCCCCACTTTTATTTGCACTGCACTCATTGCATGGTCTCCGAAACCCTTCTGAAGCAGCTGAATAGTTTCCAGGAGGAATGTTCAAACTTAACACATGATTTCATGCACATTCATTGCTCTACTGGCTCAGTCATTTTGAATGCAATGGCCACACAGTACACATGCCCACTCAATGGCATCTACTGTCCGCATGACTGGTACAGTGAAGTTGGCACTGTTTACGTATGTGCATTCCAGTCCACTCTCCTGGGCTGTCAGGTTACATGGATGGCATGCAAACTGTTCTTGTTATATTAACAATGGCTGGACTTTTTCTGGATAGGCCTCATATTAACCACCTCTTTTAAAATCTTGACTTTAGAATATTCTAATTCATATATATTAAAGAAAGAAAAGTTTAGAGAACTTAGAAGGCCTTGAAAATATAAAACAACGTTAATATAAAAGTCACAATTCATTTTATTATTATAATCACCATCAAAACATATTTCTAGACCTATTCATAATTCTTCAGATTTTAGGTTTTGCAGTAGTTTTAATGGGGATATTGGAGCCATTGGATTTTGATCTGCAATGCCTACTATGGTTATTATATATGGTATTTTGTAAAACAAACTACAAATATACAAATTCTGACTCATCACTAGAGAAGTTTCATCTTACAAAACTTACTAGTAGTGCACAGTATTTATAGCTTAGGAAAAACTTACAGTATGGTAGTTCAGATACATTTTTTCTGACTTTTATCAGTAAAAACTATTTATAGAACACCCACCACAGTACACACAGGCTACCTATGTGTCTTTTTAACACTGTCTGAATCATCTTTACAACAACCCTGTAAGGTAAGAATTTTTTCCCCTGTATTTTAGGAAATAAATGAAATTTATTTGGGTTAAATTATCTAGCCAAGGTCATAAGAGTGAAAGTAACGGAACTTGGATTTGTGATGAAAGTCATTGTCTGATACTTGAACTTTAATTTCTCTGAGTTCATTATGTATTAGATGTGCCTCAGGCGATGTATATAAAATTTCCCCATACTATTAGCAGCATCTAATTATGAATATAATCTTAAAGACAACATGCTTTGCATTGCACATGAAGAATCTGTTTACTCAGCCAAATAGTTCATTAGTGTCAGAACTAACAGCTCACCTTTCTTCTCATAGCACCAAGATTGGCATCTGATGGAATGCTTCCATCCACACCTGCACCCCATTATCTGAATAATATCCACGCAAGTTCAACTCCTACCATTTTGGTTTATAGGAGCTGCTACCATGTCACTGACACATGTAGGTGGTTTGAATATTTCAAGGGAGAAATATAATTAGGAAATTAGAGTCTATTTTATTTCTGAAGCCTATAAGTGCTCTATTTTATATTTTAAATTATATTTTACTAATATATGCAATCTTTTATATGGAATGAATATTCAGTGACCCACTTAAGAGTAAGGTGAAAAAAAATTTTTAAATGTTATAACACAGATTTTGATACGCTGCACAATATGTTCTTTTCTGCCTGGAATCTAGTGATTACAGAGGGAAGTTTGGATGGCACACTCTGCCTGTATGTCAAGCATAGTGCTATTGCTCAGTGACATGACAGTAATGGCTCCTTTGCCTTGTCACTTCCAATAGTACTTCACGAGTATATTCATTCTAGCACTGACCTTAGCTGCGAGGTTATGTCCAAAATTATAATTTTGTATTTTAAAAGCAATTAATTCTTCTTGTTTTTATTTAAAAATATTGCTTTGTTACTTTCTCCACTCTTTATTCGGCATAATTTCTCATATTTTACAGTGTTTTCACTGCCATTAGACTTCCTCAGATGGTTTGTTCTCCAGACTTCGTGTCTGTGACTCATGGGAACCTCCCTGGACCCCCACGACCAGAGACCATCAGAGGTCCCCCATCAGGCATGAACGCAAACTCCTTCGTGGATGAGCTACTTCACATGGCTGCCAGTTGGATGAAGACCATGGATGTTTTCTTTCAATAACATGTCCGTGAAACTCCTCTTTCCCCTGTTTCTCAGTAAGAATCTCTGAAACTTCATAGCATCAGAGAGTGAATCTGTACTTCCCATCCAGTAATAGAATCTCCTTCCAAAGGGTACATAGGGGTTTCGTAACACAAGCTCTCCAGTGATATGGTAAAAGTAGTGCTGTTCTAACCCTTGTTGACGATGCTCTGAAACCGTGCCCTTGCTCCCTGTCTCTCCGCCTCTGTGTCTCTCTCTGTCTCTGTCTTCCTCCCCTCCTAACACACAAACTCTCTCTTGCTCTTCTTTCTCTCTCTTCTATTTTTTATTTCATCTAGATATGTTCACTCACCCACCCACAAGAAAGTCAGGCTTCATCTTAAACTTTCAAAGAGCTGGGGAAAATCAGGATAAATACAAATATTTCAGATGTAGAGCTACTTTCAGAATCTGCTTAGAGCATTTGCTTTTGCAAATACAATATCCCCTGTAAAAATATTAGCCAATTAGCTGGACTACCAGTTACAGGATTTGAATTAGCCCAGAATATCTATTTCATTATTATTTTTGCTTTCAAATTACTCCTATTTATTAACTTGTAAGATGTACTTTATTTTTATTAAAATACTTAACATACAATATCATATTAGTGTCAGGTGTACAGCACTTGTTCAACATTTACACACCCAGCAAGTGATGACAGTGATACATCCAGTAACTGCCTGACACCTTACAAAGTTAACATGACACAGCGCATCTACTTTAGATCCACTGATTCTCTAGACCATGACATGGCTTCCTTCTTACTGATCATTGTGATGCAGTGACACTTAATCAATAATAAAAAAGTCTTCCAAATCAGCCCTGGCTGGTATAGCTCAGTGGATGGAGCGCAGACCTGCAAACCACACGGTCGCAGTTTGATTCCCAGTCAGGGCACATGCCTGGGTTGCAGGCCAGGTCCCAGCAGGGGACTCACGAGAGGCAACCACACATTGATATTTCTCTCCTCCTCTCCTTCCCTTCCCCTCTGAAGATAAATAAATAAAATCTTTTAAAAAAATAAAAAAGTCTTCCAAACCAATGAATAGAGCTGCCAATGATGGTTCCTAATCAACAATGGAATAGGTAACTATCAACGCTATGTCATTAATGTGGCCTTTAAAAAATAGCTGCCCCATGTTATTTCTTCCCATTCCTCCATGAAATTTCTCCTGAAATTTCTCCTTTTACTCCAGGCTAAGCCACTATGCTCTCAAAAGGCCCTTGCTAAAATGCAACACAGGTGATGATCCAAGATGTATCAGGAATTTCTAATGCATTTTTGATAGCAGTATGGAGAGATACCAGGACCCAAATGATATGAAACGCAAATTAGAAACATTTTAATTGGCAAAAGTTTGAAAGTTTTAGAATTCTATTTGAAGAGGGCTTGTCTAATATTTAATATGGACTATATAATTAGAGACCAGATACAGCCAGTAGGTCCCCCAAGGAAAAGAGACACCCAAACGATAAGTTATAACGATGGTTTATTTCACTCACAGTTTGTGTCTCACTCACAGCGTGTTCAAACTCATAATAACTGAATAACATCACATATGTAGAAGTTATTCTGGACAGAAGTATTTGCTTTTTAAGATCCATTAAAGTATCTAATTTCTAATTAAAGCATCAAAAATAGGAGCAGAAGCTTATGGAAGAATATTGCAGCCTGCCATGTATGTAAGCCAGAAATTTTCCATTTTTTCCCCATTATAGGCACTGAAAGAGCAGTTAAATTCATATTCTCTCTATTCATCCATCTGTAAGATTACTATTCTGGTTATTAAACATTTCTAAAGTCTTCACAATGTCCAGAGCCGTGAATTTCACATTGTTGGTGTCTTCTAGGAGCATTATGAAGCTCACCTCCTAGTTTTAGCAATGCCTTGGGGACTGAAACACTATTCCAAAGTGTCAAAAGCTGCTCAGAAGGAATGTGCTGTATAATTATACATATTAGAGATGAGTGGACATGTCCCATTAAACAATAGAACTGGTTACCAAGGGAGTTTATGGGCTCTTCCCCGGAGAGCTTAAAAAAGAAAACAGCAACTAGAAATACATCTGCCAGGATGGTGTGGGCAGTGCGATGCCTAGCACAAGTTGAGAGAGTTACAGGAGGAAAAAGCCAATGAACTTTCATATTATACTAATATCAGTATCATGCAAAGAACAAAGTTGAAAAGAGATGAATTAAGTAAGAAATAAACTGAACAACATAAAAAGCACAGGCTCCAACTGAGTTAGGGATTCAAAATGAAGCAGATTAGATGAGTATCTACATAACTAGTTGCCAGGTAGCCTCTAAATTTTTGTTTCTGGAACATTGTGAATATCGTTGAGGGCAAAACCTGCCGTGTGAAGGAAAGGCATAAAGTTAAATTTCTCAGAGACCTAATGGGTTGGTTAATCAGATGAAGTTACAAATAATAGTAACCCCAAATATTCTAAAAGTGAGGTATTCTGAATTGAAACTTTTAATCATCAATTCCTGAAAATATTTAATTATGTTTCTAAATTGAAGACATTCTGATGGAATATTTCTAAACTGCAGCCTTCATTCCTTGAACAAACCCAGTAAAATAGACTTTATTTTCCTATGCTAGTAGTAGATCCTTTGATTTGGATTTTTATAAACTTGCCAATGACTCAAAGACTTACACTGTTGTATCTTTCTATGGATTTCTATCCAGATTTACTCAGAGCTGGGACCCTTTGGAAAGAAACCAATGCAAAGGTTCAACTGTTTTAAGGAAGTCCTTGATGTGAGCTTATTTGGGGTCATTTGTTTTGTTCTCATAAAACCTTAATAAGATGAGCAACTGCGTGACCTTCAGAGAAAAGGTAACATGACTACCTGCCAGCAGAATTAATTATTGACTCCAAGGCTGTGAAATAGCCTTCAACTCAGTTGTGTTCTCGGTCTTAGAAAATCTTCTGTCCTGGCTTTATCACCGTGGTGAACTAATAGGAGTGTTTAAAATGGCGATTTCAACCTTTTTCATCTCATGGCCCATGTAAACTAAATGTCTGCAGCACATCAAAAAATATTTTTTGCGGATTTGAAAAAAATAGGTATATATTTTTTAAATTTTATTTATTTATCTTTAGAGGGTAAGGGAAGGGAAGGAGAGAGGGAGAGAAATATCAGTGTATGGTTGCCTCTCATGAGTCCCCTGCTGGGAACTGGCCCGCACCCCAGGCGTGTGCCCTGACTGGGAATCGAACCATGATCGTGTGGTTCACAGGCCTGCACTCAATCCACTGCGCTACATGAGCCAGGGAAAAATAGGTATAATTTTGATTAATTCACACCAGATGGTTGCTGTTGTGTTGGCTGTTGTCATTTTTTTTTTATCTGACAACCTAAGGGAAAAAGAGGTTAGAGCTCCTGACTACACAGGCATGTACCGCATGCTGTGAAAGTTCTTGTGGCACACTGGTTGAAAATCGCTGGTTTAAAACAGTATCTATTATTTCTGCATCACAAGCTCAGTGGGCAAGTCAACCCCCTTGTCAGCCCTCACTCACCCCTCTGCCTGACTTGTATGGAGAAACACGCTGAGCTGGAAAGAGCTTTGGTGCAGCATTTGAGAGACGTGGATTCTAAAGCTTTGTTGTGTAGCCTTGATGTCAGTTTTATTTACCTGGGTATCAGTTTATTTATGTGAAAAAAGTGGAGTTGAATTAAGTAATTACTTATATCCTTCCATTATAAAGATGTATGATTCTATGGTACACTGCATTTCCTACAATGTTAAAGGAAAACGAAGTCTTCCATTATGAGTTTCTTTGTCTATGAGGCTCCCATATTACTCTGCCAACCCCCATGTGGAAGCCCTTATCATAATTTAAAATGTCAAAATGTACAACTCATAGGTAAACTGTATTTAATCTAGGCCACAGACTTTTTTGTTTGGTCTACACATTAAAAAATAATAATCTAAAAAAGGAAGAACTAACATGAAATCAAGAGTTGGGCTTCTGTTCAAAGAGCTAAGCACCTCGAGTCCACAGATCTCATGGCATCAACCCACCAGAACTAGGTAGTCCTTGCCATCTTTATTTGCAACAGGTGATCTGTAATTTGTCATCCAATCCATGACACTCATTTGTGTTCTCTGCCTGGCCCAGTACAATTTCTGTTTGGGAATACAAGTTTATACATTTGTCTCCTCCACTAACCTGTGGGCTTTCCCAGGGAAAAGAACTCATTTTGACCCCCTGTGGTAGATAAAGTTAGCTGCCTAATAAACATGCATTCCATGCCGCATTAAAAAGAGGACCCTGATTTTATTCAGGGCACAACCTATCCTGATAAAATAACTTTCTAGGCTACCTTGTATTTTGTGGAGGTCAAAGCAATGCGAAGGAAGAGCAGGTGAATAGGTCAGTTCTGACACAAAGCCTACATAGATAGTAACCATTTTCCAACTCCGACCACAAGAGACATCTGCTAAGACGGGAACAGAAAAGACAGAAGAGCATCAGTTTCTGATTGCATCCTTGCGTGTTGGTCCAGCCCTTGGCTCTCATCATGTCCATTGGAAAAGTGAAGTCCTATCTGGCTGAAACATCATATGCAAGTTTTCTGTTTACTAATGCCTTCTGCACCCCTGCCAACCATACTTTTATTGAATCCCCAAGACCTGGTCCACAGAAAATCTGTAGGTATTGATTCTTTTATAACAGAGATAACAATAATAATAACAAGAACATATGCTTACTATTGCCAGGCACTGTGCTAAAATGTTTTACATCATTTAATGCTCACAACTACCCTGGGAGAGAGATAACATTATCCCCAATATACAGATGAGGGATGGAGAGGATAAATATTTTCCTTCAGGTCAAACTATTTTTAACATGAATGGTGAATATTTTACCTAAGTTTGGAAAAAATCCAAACTCATGTGTCTGAAAGTAGAAATATCTCGTTCAACTGCATGGACCCATGAGATAAGTTACCATTTCCAGTAACGTTTAGCATATGTCTATAAGTCCAATTATCAGCTGGGCCATCAGAATCTCCCAGCATTCTTACAGTGTCTCCTAAGTAGTTTGCTCTCTCACTCTCAGAAAAAAAAATCACATTTTCTACTCTTTTCTCAAACTATCAGCATCCCACTCTGGCTCTGATTCCACTGAGGAAGCCCAAGCTTGCTTCCATCTCCTTTTAAATACTCTAGATTTCTGACCTTTGAACTGATGAATCATCCCTATGATGCTCTAAGGTCAAAACCACAAATGGTGCTCGGCGTTTCTTCCCTAATTGGCAATCTCAAGACTTTTCTCCACTGGTCATGTGGTCCCCGTACCCATATTATCGATGTCCCCTCCTGTCAGAATGGAGGGGTGCTCTACTTCCATTATTAAAAAATGTCCTTAATTCCTCCTGTCTCTTCCAGTTACCAACCCAAAGTTACTGGCTATTGCTTATTTTCTAGTAACCGATCCAAAGTTATCAGCTATTGATTACCTTCTAGTCACTGAACCTCAGTTATTGACTATTGGTTTCTCTAGTTCCTTCATTTCATTGTACCTTCAACCCCCTTTATTTAGCCTTTACTCCCCATCAAACTCCTGAAAATGTTCTGGTCAAAATCTGAAGCAAGTTCTGACTTAACAAATCCAAGGACCAATGATCAGCTCTCAAAGTTCCTCAGCACAATCTGACACCTCCGACACAGCCGAATCCTCCCCCTTTTGAATCACCAAATTTAATTGGCTGGGAGAGTGCCACATTTTCCTAATCTTCTATCTATTTTAGTAAAGCAGTCTTTACTAGCTTCTTTCATTGATCTTGAAATATTGGTGTGTCCCAGGACTTAGCTTTGCTCTTTTCCTCTTCTCTACCTATATTATATCTCTAGGTGACCTGATCCAAAACGATGGTATTAAATACATCCTCATCCTGATGATCCCCAATCTGTATCTCAAACCCAAACATTCCTCCTGAGGTGGACTCTTTCTCTGATGACTGCATTAGGCATATCTAACTTAACATGTCCAAAACTATATATGTATAAGCATTACCTAAAATTCAGTGATTTCAAATATATGAAAACATGATTGGCTGTTCATTCTGTCTTATCATCCTGGAATTTATTTTTTAATTGTAAGTCTCTAGTCCCTCCTTTCATGTTCTCGTCTTGTTTATATTCTTCTTCTTGGGATTCGTGTTTACATATGTGCTTGTCCACTGCTGTTGCTGGGTCCGGGCTCTGTGTCTGCACGGATCAGTGTCCACACCATAGGAATTTGCACCATCACAGCCTAACCTGTCAAGTTCTGAAATTACACAGGGCAACTTTCCTCATGTGGATACAGATTATTGTTTGCCATTCTTTGACTGTGACCCTTTTGATAGCTAAATAACACCTTCAGAGGGTAGAGAAGAGTGGAACTCAGCTAGCCCTTACACTAATTGTCCCCCTAGGCTCTATACACTGTTGTTCGTACACTGAGTTACCTTAAAAGTTAATGTGGAATTTTAAATATCCTCCAGAGGCTACCTCTGCTTTCTACTGTTCCTGGATTTTGGCATTTTTGCTTCCAAACCCATTTGTTCTTTGCAATGTCAGTGTGATGCTCCTGAATACTTCTGATGTCTACCACCTCACCTTCCTTCTTCTCAGCGTATATACAGTTTTTAAATGTTGCCATGAATGTTTGCCTTTTGCTTCTGTCTTTGAGAATTAATTTTATAGTGATTTCAAGCAAAATGCTGTGCTTATTTCTTCTGATTAATAAACCAACCAGTCACCTTGTCTTTGTGTCTTATTTTAAGAGGCTTCTGTCTTCAAGCCTGACTACATAAAGACAAATATTCAAATATGGAAATAGAGGGAATCCCCATAAAAAATTACCTAAAGTTTCTCATCTGAACAATAAATGGTAACACAGAAAATAATAAAAATAGTATTTCTTCTAGCCCCCGAAGTTGTTACATAACTTGTACTGTCCTTGATGCAAAGAGAGAAGCTAGGTAATTACATATGACGAGAGTTTGCCACACTAGTCTACCCTTAATTCTCTTGCAGAGAACCTTAGTTTAAAAAAAATCAAACTTGTTTCTTTGTTTTTGTTAGTACACATTACAAGTCAAAGGGTTAACAGAAAATTCAGAAAGCAAAAAAGTTACTTCTTTGTAAACATTTCAATCAATGTGCTCAATAGACAGAAAAATGTCTTCATCTATTTTTTAAGATTATGTGTTTATACACACAATCGAGTTTGCAAATCTATTCTACTTATTTTTAACAAAAAATTTAACAATTAATACAAATTACTTAAATAAATTAATCCAAAAGTTTAGAAGAGGTTTCAATTTTCTAATGTTACACTGCTTTCCTCAGCAAGGCAACAGAAGTGTTCGATAGAAATGCCCCGAACACATCCATATGCAGTCTGTGGGGTAGGTGGGCAAGAGCAAAGAGCATGAAAATGGATAGACATTGTCTTCCTTATTAGGGGAACCTAATCAACAAAACAAACAAGTGAGCAAAACAGAACCAGAGACGTGGAAATAAAGAACAACTGACAGTGACCAGAGGGGAGGGGTGAGAGGGATCACGGGGGGGGGGGGGGGGGGGGGGGGGGGGGGGCAGCNCCATGGGGGGTCCATGGACAAAGACCCTGGGGGCAGGATTGACTGTGGAAGGTGGAGGTGGGTGAGGCAGGGGAGAGTATGAGGGGAAAATGGGGACAGCAATTGAACCATAATAAACATTTTATAAAAATGAATAGACATCAATATAAACCCTGGATTCTGTCTTCGGGTTTTCAATCCTCATCTCATTTAGAAATGAGAGATACACACAGCTGGCCTGTCAACCTGTATTACAAGAAGCACTTGAACAGAGGAAACTTTTTCTCCTCTTCCTTTCACTGTTTCATTTATAGAAGACCTGTAATCCTTACTGTATAATTGTAAAACAACAACAACAACAACAACAATAATAACAGCAGTTAATATTTATTTATAGTATTTTTATGCAACATGCATATGTTGGCATTATTAAATCTAACCCAGAGAGAAAGTCTTGTTATCTTAACTTATCGCCTTTAACTTAACTATTGCACATCACTGTAAAGAATTAGGAAAAAAGAGGGGAAGAATAGCATTAATGTAAGTGCTATTCAAAAGAAATATAATGTAAGAAATAAATTCAAGCCATATATATAATTTTAAATTTTCAAAGAGTCACATTGACAAAATCAAAGGTTATAATAAATTATATATCTTACTTATTAAAAGTAAGCAAGATATTATCATTTAGAATGACAGGTGATTTACATTATTTCCTCATACTATGTCCTCAAAATCTAGTGTGTATTTTATATAAACAACAGATTCTAACTCAAGTCAGAAACATTTCAAGTAGCCAACATGTGGCTGGTGGCTGCTGTATTGCAGACCACAGCTCTACAGTGAAAAATGATTATAAAAATGAATTTGCTGTTCCCTCAGCAAAAGTTATATGTGATTACACTATAATTCATATTATGTGGTAGTATATATGTTGGTGTGATACATATATATGCTTATAAATGCAAATCAAACTTCATCTATTTCTCAATCTAAAATAATGCCACAGTCACTTTTATTGAAGTTAAGAAAACATGAAATCTAATTCGCGCTTAAATAATGGGTGTGTTGAAGTTGTTAAGACACAGTGTATTGGTCCTCATCACAATGTTAACATTCCTTAATACGATACTTACTCGGGTTAGGTTAACCATCGGTGAATTTTGCCTTATGTGATGGGATTTGACCAGTGGTGCTCAAAGGGGCCAATTTACCTACTCCCACACCCAGGGCATTTGGCAGTGTCTGGAGGCATCCTCACTCATCCAGATTGGAGGGGTGCTCAGTGGCATCTAGTGTGGGTCACATGGGACACTGCTGGATATCCTACAGCACCCTGGACCGGCCCCTGAGTAACAGGGAATGTTAAAGACAAAGAATTATCTGGCCCCAAAGGTCAGCAGTGCTATGGTTGAAATACCTTGGTTTAGGCCTTTGTACTACAAAAGACAAAATTCTAATATTTTGCTATCATCTTCACCTGAAAGGTGAGAACACAAGTTTGGAGAACGTAGATAATTTGCCCCAAATCCCAGCAGTTTTGCCTGGCAGAGGCGGGGCCAAATTCAGGTCCACCTGAGTCAGACCCGGGCTCTTCCCCTGCTCCCTGGCCCAGTGCTGCTGATGCTCCCTGGGTTAAAGGTTGCGCTGTCTGTTTTCTCCGGCTTTGTTTGTGACTTCCAGCCATCCACAAACTTGTACTGGGGCAAAATCCAAAAGAAATAAACTACTCGCAAATTAAAATAAAAATAGAAAGAATTCAAAATTTAATCCCCTCCAGTTTTGTTTGTAGACTCAATAGACAGTATTAACCTGTTCAAAGTCTATAAAAGCTTTTTGATGTTGCCCTTTACTCTCAGTTTCTGTATTCTCTTGTTGCTGCGCAGTACAAATGTCAGGGCAGGGAAAGCTTCAGACCATGGTTTGAGTCGCATTAAAATAAAGCACAATGGAAATTACCCTCCTTTTTTTCCATAAGAACAATTTTTAAAGATTATTAGGTCAATTACAGTTTTACTCATAAATCTCAATTTTAAGCAGTATCTAAAATTCACTCAAAAATTAGTTTTGTCCAAGAAAAGAAAAAGATTTCTATGGGTATCAACATGAGATATTCCTGTAAGATGTAAAATACACAATTTTTAAAAGGATGGCTCCTCTTCTGGAAATAAAAAGAGAAAGAAGGAGGGTATTTGTAAAACATAACTTGCTTTTAAAAATAGAACAGCTCTGAACAGTTCTTCCAAAGGAGAATCAATTACATATAACCTGGAAAGCGATGCTAATTTTTAATTACATTGTAGACACTTTGCTCTCACATGTTATTCTACTTAACAACATTAAACCTCATTTAGCTGTAGTCTCAATGTTTCTTAGAGATTTACTGTGTACTCATTGACTTTACTGTCATGGAAGGAACACAGCCATTAACACCAAGTAAGAGTCCCTGAGAAGCTGCATACATTCTGATTGCTCTTGTGGAACAGACAAAGGCCAGAACCACCTACTGACACTGTCAAAACCATTAAGTCAGTACTACTTGGACATATAAGGGTAACCTAATTTTGTGAATATTTTAAAAGATTAGATTTAGAAGACTAGATTCCCATTTGGACTGAACTGTGTCCCTCAAAGTTTATATGTTAAAGTCCTAACCCTCATAAAGCAGATGTGATGCTATTCAGAGAAAAGGCCTTTAAAGAGGTAATTAGGTAAAATGAAGTCATATGAGTGAGCTCTGATCAAGTATGACTGGTGTCCCTAGAAGAAGAGAGTAGGACCCAGACATGCATGTGCACAGAGGAAAGACATACAAGGACACAGGAAAGAAAGCCACCTGCAAAGTAAGCAGAGAGGCCTCAGCAGAAACCTTCCCAAGACCATGATCTTCAACTTCTAGCAGACAGAACAGTGAAAGAATGAATGTATGTTATTTAAACCCACCAGTCTGTAACATTCCTTACAGCAGTCTTAGCAACTAATATAGTAATTTAATATTTTTCAGTAAACAATAATGAAAAACTACCACTGAAATTACTACTTCTTTTATATTAGGACAATATTGACAATGGCTTAAAACCTGGTCTTACGTATCATCGATAAAAACCCCTAAAAGTACAGAGGAAATAACGAGAAGCAAATAAAAGTTAATTAAATGCTAAGTATTCCTTAAAACACTAAATACATTTAAAGGTACATTTCAACATGAATTACTTCACTAATGATTCAAGTAATTCTCACTGAGAAACATTAAACCCAGAATAGTACTCAACTAATTCAAACAAAATATGTAAATAATTGTGAGAAAAAATTTTGGCAAGGAAAATTTTTGCCTGAATAATATCATCAGTGTCAAGAACTTAAAACACTGCAATTTTATGAAACAATTTCATGAAACATGCAATGATAACAGACAAGGCTAAAACTGAATCATTTGTTGGATACACTAAAATGATCCATCACCAATCTAATCTACTGATTTTTAAAAACTTTTACCTCTCATACACACAGCAATTGAGGGATTTTTTATTGTTTTCTAAATTTAACTCTAGAGTTAAATTTGGCAAAGTATTCTCTGAACAAGTGAAATTTTTGGAAACGGGTTCTAATACAGAATTATATTTTTACTGATACAATATGTGAGAACTTAATCAATGAAATATTAGAAATAGCATCATTCACAGTTCAAAATTTTCGAATTGAGTCCTAGGTAGTAGAACTCTGGGATATATTGGCTGCAAAGGAAGAAAAGGACAGGAAGCAGAGGAGGGGAAGTCACCCACTGAGGACTCCATCAGCAAGGCCAGTGTTTTCATCAATTGGATTTTCTGAATTAAATGTCCTTATGTTACAAATGGAGCAAGAATCCTAAATATTAGTATAAATCTAATTCTCTTGGTAAAGCCAGAAAGAAAAATACATGTAATCTAATATAGCACCAGTATTTTAAGAAATGACTTTTCCTTTTGAGAAAGCTAGAAGGATAAAACATTAAATCAACTCATTCAAACATCACGACTTTTAATTTTACTGCCTACACTATTCCTGTATTTCTCTTCTTTGAAGCATTTTAATTGAGCCAATATCTATATATTATCCTGACATTTTCTTAAAAACAGGAACTTGTTAATTCATCTAAACCAACAGGAAATATACTCATTGTATGACTCCCTTCCTTCCCTCCCGGCTTACTGTAAGCCCTGCTAGATGGATATCACCAAATGCCTTCAAAAACAGGACCATGTCAATCCAGCGGCACAGTTATCCTCAGCCATCACACTGCCATTGATTCAGGTTTTTTGCTTTAAATTTAGAAGACTGTAAGTTCACCTAGTAGGCTGGTTAATGCAATAGAGCAATAGAGACATTTTTCCAGCAAAATGAATTATTTGTTTCAATACCGCATCCTATTGCAGTGTTCATAGGCGATGTTTTTATTTGTTTGTTTGTTTGTTTGTTTTGTTTGTGAGCAAACATGAGCATTCACATGTCAAGAAAATCCAAAGAAAAGGCATCTGTTTTAGGGTAAATTTCATAAAATGCATTTCTGATTCTAAATGTTCTCCCTTGTTTATTATTTTTCCCCGAATTAATATTAGTAGGTTTGAACATTTCATTTCTGGGACCATATCAAAAGTGTATTCACAAACGTACTAGTTAAATTCTAAATACTCTTCCTAAGGCAATGAGGCAAAGTGCAAAATAATTAAAAGATTCATTTATAATTTTGAGTTTCTGCTTTGCTAAAGACTAGATAGCATAATCATTTTAAGTTATTTTTAAAGGTCTTCCAGGGGCTTTAAAGCTATCCTTAATTCCATGGTTTTGGAGTGAGTTAAAAAATATATATTTAAAAAACAAATCTCAACACTAGTTATTGACTAGGCTAAGATGAGCTGCCTGAGTCACACCACAAAACTCAGGATGACTTCAACTTTTCTGCACCATGGGAGGGCCTATGCCAGTAGAATATCGAATCTCGTCGTCTGTGCTGATCCAGGGCCTTCTACGAGACTTCCGTCCTCTTCCCTTCTTTCTACTTCAAAAGAATTCCCTTCTAAAACACCAATCCCAAAGAACATATGCACCTCAATGTTCATAGCAGCAACATTTACAATAGCCAAGAGTTGGAAGCAACCTAGGTGCCCGTCAGTAAATGAATGGATCAAAAAACTATGGTACATTTACACAATGGAATTCTATGCTGCAGAAAGAAAGAGCTCCTACCTTTTGCAACAACATGGATGGAACTGGAAAGCATTATGCTGAGTGAAATAAGCCAGGTGTTGAAGGACAAATACCATATGATCTCACCTTTAACAGGAAGCTAAACAACAAAACAAACAAGCAAGCAAAATATAACCAAAGACACTGAAATAGAGAACAGGCTGACAGTGACCAGAGGGGAGAGGGGAGGGAATTTCAGGGGAAATAGGGGAGGGATTTAGAGGAACATATATAAAGGATACATGGACGACAACTGAGAAGGGTGGAAATGGGAGAGAGGGGGGTGCACGGGAGGGGGGGTGGGATGGGATGGGAGTAATAGACAGAAAACTGTACTTGAAAAATAATTAAATAAATTTTTTTAAAAAAGAGTTCCCTTCTCTTTTTTCTCTCTCTCTTTTTTTAAAACGAAAGTTATTTGTTATAGTTTCCCTGGCCAAAACTAACCTATACCACCTGTATCATTTCCTTTGCTCTATTTTGTCACCCATGCAAGGATATTCCTTAATCAATCCCTCTCTCGCATACATCTAAAGTTTCCGTGCCTTCTTGTTTTTATATTCATTTCCCCAATCTTTTATTCGTCCAGGCACTGAACATTTTTGAGCACTTACGATGTGCTGAACAGCATCAGGCACTGGAGATACAGCCATGAATAGGACAGATAGTTTCTGCTCCCACCAATTCAACATTCGTGTGTATGCACGTGTGTGTGGAGGGGGCTACAGGCAAGGAAATAAGCGGGTTCAAAGTGTGGTACTTAGAATGGCAGCACTGTCTCATCCGGGACGTGTTAGAAATGCAGGCACTCCGGCCCTCCCGTAGGCTTCCTGAGTCCGAACCTGAGCAGATCCCGCAGTGATGTGCATGTACATGTAACCTTGACAAGAACTATAACAGAGGAAATTAAGAGCCTCGGTCAAAGTTTATAAACATTTGCATGTCTCTACTACCTAAAATAAATGTATTTTAAAATAAATGTGTGCTCCCATCAAACCAGATTTCTCAATTCAGATGTTTTCTTCCAAGTGCCCAGTTTATATTTCTATCAACTATACCCTTGACCATTTCTTGAAATACAAATTTTTGTATCTCTTAATTTTCCATGTTTCTCTTTAAATCTTGAATAATACTATGCGTAGCAGTCATCATGATGCCAGTTGCTTTGGTTGAGCACATTCTACAGGCCAAGCGCTCTTCTAAAACCTATACATTTATCAGTCCATTTAATACAAAACAGAGGCAGGTGCAGTTGTTAACCTCTTGGTACAGACAAGAATCCGAGGCACAGAGACCTGTGTACGGTGATGCCAACTCCACGACAAAGGCTTTCCGGGTTCTCTTAGTGGGATATGTCGTTCCCCCTCTAAACGTTCTCAGAGCTTTCTTTCTGCCTCACCTAAGAGACTGGCTACGCCTAACTAATGGCTGTTTCTCTATTTCTCTCATCATAATTCTGCTAAACATTAATCTTCTTCAACTGTACATTTCCTTGGAGACTTAAATATTTCACTTTACATATTGCCAAAGGATTTACAACCTAGGAAGGAATCAAATATAATTGTAGACTTGACTGATTTAATACTTGGTACTATGTCTCCAAGCATCTAATACTGTTAGAATAGAAGAAAAGGTACAGAAGACAGGGTTTACTTTGCAATGTTGTTGCAACAATGGCTTAGATGTTCCTTTAGAAATGGCTTAGTTTATTTTCTTTTCTTTAGAATGAAATTTCATATCAATATCAACCTGTTGCTATCCTTTATTTTTTCTCACTCATTACTACTTTTTTTCTAAATCACGTTGAAATAATCTCTTTAGGAAATTCAATTAAAATAAATTATGCTACACTTTATGGTACAGCTGGCTGGAATAAGGTGACCCAACAATGTACTATGGAGTACAAAATCTAATAAACACACTCACATAGATTACTATTCATGAAATGAGTGAGAAGACAGAACCGGGTATGGTGCACAGTGTGGCAGAGGAGATCAAGTGATCACATCTAGTGATGACCTTTTGAAAAGAGGGATGAAGCATATTCTGAATGTCTGTGAGGGTATTGCTATCTGAATTTTTGGAGGGAAGTAGTAGATAAAGGCAGCAGGTGGTGAAAATACCCATGTAGCAGAGATTGAATAAATCAAAGCTTTGAGCCCACATGGTTCAACCTTTATTGACATAGTCAGTTTCTTGGCCAATCATATAGATGTGAATAACATTTTTCATTTATATAAATTCCAGCTGAAAATCTAGTGATAACTTGTCAAAATAAACTTTAAGATTAAAAACATGTATTTAAATGACTATTTTTACACTGTAATCAACATTTTGTGTTTTTTCTAAAACAGGGATAAGTTTTTTGTTTTCATATAAGTGTGAATCAGTAGACGAAATTCCTAGAAGCCAACCCAAACCATCCTTGAGGAAATGAATTATTGTTAATGAACCCCTGGCTTGTGGGATATCCTGCCAACAAAGTACAGCTAGATGATATTTAATAGTTTTCTTAAGCTCAGTATCTTTTATTTTTAATTTATTGTTCAGTTACAGTTGTCCTGCCTTTTTCCCCCTCACTCACCCTAACCCTACACCACCACTTCCCACAGTCACTCCCCCCCATTGTCTATGCCCATGGGTCCTCTACTTGTGTTCCTCTACTAGACCCTTTCCCTTCTTTCCCCCATTATCCTGTTTCCCCATCCCCTGTCAGTTTGTTCTTTATTTCAATGTCTCTGGTTCTGTTTTGCTTGCTTGTTTGTTTTATTGATTAGGTTTCACCTATAGGTGAGATCACATGGTATTTCTCTTTCATCACCTGGCTTATTTTGCTTAGCCTAATGCTCTCCAGTTCCATCCATGCTGTTACCAAGGGTAGGAGCTCCTTCTTTCTGTCTGCTGAATGGTATTTTATTGTGTAAATGTACCACAGTTTTTGATCCATTCGTTTACTGATAGACACTTAGGCTGTTTAAACAAAAAGAAAGAAAGTTGCAAGGAAATGAGAAAAAAGAAAAAGGAAAAAAGATAAAATTAATGTGTTGCACAGCAGGGCCATCAGTATGGTGATTGCCAGTGGAGGGGAGGAGACAGAGGGGAGTTTTGGGGGGGATAAATGGTGAAGGAAGGAGACTCAATTCAGAGTGGAGAATACACAACACGTTGTACAGATTATGTGTTTGAAATTGTGCCCCTGAAACCTGTGTAATTTTGTTAACCAGTGTCGCCCCAATCAACTCAATGAAAAGGAAAAAATAGTTTTTACTTTTCCACTTTGTTGTATACAATAATCAAAACATAAGATTCCATATGTAGAACTCATGGTGGACATGGATCAGACATCAGTTCTGCAACTTCTATGATTTAATACAAATAATTATAAAAATACTATAATAGCACATGAATCTTTTTTATTATTTGGTCATCTTCTAGAATTATAACCTCCTTCCTCCTTTCCTTTTGTCTAGTAAAATGTAAAAATATGAGTACATTGGCTAAAATGTAATTACATACAGATAACATAACTAACAACTTGATCAATAACAGATAAATTACCTAAGTTATCATCAATTTCAAAGATGATTTAAAAAATAATTCCCTTGAACAAATATAGCACATCCTTATACTTCAGTTTATAAAATACTTGATATAAAGTTTGTATAATGCTGGTAAAAGCCTGAGTACCTATTTTTTGTTGCTGTCATTAACATTTGGACATTAACCTTTGGGTCAAGTGTGCCTTTGAGAGATTTATTATTCTTTTTTCTCTGTCCTGAATTATCTCATATGTAGCCATTGACATGGGCAAACAAAAGTAAATGAGCCAAGTGTTATGAAAAGAGTCATGAGATATTAATTTGAAAAATGAACTTCATCCCAGGAAAATGTAAGAATGGCTACTTACCAATGAAAAATGCAATAATAAAATGTAAAGTATAATAATGTCACATGTCAAAGTTTGAAAAAATATATACAATATACATTTTTATATATTTTGATAGTTATCCAAGCTTAGATTGAGGATTCAGAGGAAGAAAAAATATTGAAACCAAAAAAAGGCCATAACTTTCTGATTAAACTATTTTAAATCTATAAACATTTAACATATTTTAAAAAGTAAATTTTAAAATCTTTACATATATAAAGAAGATACAAATTTTGAATTACTCTAGTTTTAACTACCTATTTTATTTGGAACATATGTAATAAAAAGTCATACTGATATAAATAAAGGCATAATTTTTACACTAAATTGAGTCTTCAATATATATTGTGAAGATTTGGATGCAAGCTCATCTAGTATTACATTATTTCCTTTGTTCAGCATTTCTTCTTGGCTAACAACATATTTTTATAGTAATAACTGCATCAAACCTTAGTGACTAAATTCACCATCAACAGTTTATGTGTTTAGGGACCATGCTCCACTGAAGGTCAGACTTCAGCTCCATCCAGACGACTAGTTAATTACCATATGTCAAGGTTCAAAGTTCTTTTGATCCTCAGTCAATACAAACTTATTCAGGATTATTAAAATCTTTAAAATAACCCTGTGATAAGCTTATTTTCTTTGTAGTAGAGCTCATTGAAATTTAATAGGAATATAAACAGCCCTCTTCACATGTTCTGGATTCACTAACAACAAGAATGTGTATTTTCTTTTTCTGCACTTTGTAACATTTCTACTTTCCTCTTTAAAAGACAGGCACAGAACCCGAAACTCTCTTCTGTGCACACTCAGCCTGGAACCACACGCTCTGGCCTTCTCTGCTGGTTCTAGCACAAGGAACCCTGCCTCTGCCCCTGTCCTCAAGTAAAGCTGCGTTCTAAAGACAGGCTTACTGTTTGAGCTACTGGTACTCAGGACAAAACAAGGCAAGGATAATGGGAGGAAAGTAGAAAAGGAGGAATTCTGGATGTAATCTGAAACAATGCTAGGCGATAATCTGAGAAAATTCTGCAAATGCAGGAGCCGGCCTACGTTTTTGCATCAGGGTCAGCACACTTTCTGTAAAGGGCCAGGTGGTGTATATTTAGGATTGTGTAATTATGTAGCTGAATCTTTGCTTCCCCCATGATAGTGAATAAATACATAGTGGGCATTACACATGCTATTAGGACTTAAACAGGCGCTATGGTGAATAAAGAACTTTTTTTTTTCTCCAAAGATTATAACTAACGAAGGGGGAGAAAAGAGCAATTCTCAACAATAAACAATCTCATTATAACATAGCTTAGGAGACTCTCTTAAGTACAGTGTCCAGTAGTACAGAGCTCAGTTTACTGGATGGAGGTAAAGGTGGAAAGACATCAGACTGAAGAAGTCAGAGGGACCTGAAACTTGGCCCTGGCTGCTGCCTGCATTCCGCGGCAACATAAAGAGAGTTTACTAGGCAAGCAGGATATTGAGAGTCCACAATAAAATTTGACACATTCATGGAAAGGGCAGTATATTATAACTACTAAAAAGATAGACGTTAGAGCAAAAATGCCTGGGTTCAAGTCACAGCTCTGCTGCCTGTCAGCACATGACTGTGGGCAAGTTACTCAAACTCTTCCTCCTTAGTGTTCTCATCTGTGACATGAGGATGCTTATACCTCATTACGTGAAAGGACTATCGCAAGGGTAAAATGTGTCAATATTTATCAACCCTCAGAATAGTGCTTGGTTCTAACTAAATGTTTGCAATTAATATTAATTAAGAACAACTGTCAGCATTGTTCTTAAACTCTAAGGACACTAATTTGCTTTAAGCCATAGAAACAATTATATGAGTCCAGGAAGCTTAACCTAATTTCTCCATCTGAAGGCTAAGTGAAATACGAACCAAACAGATATGGCCAACAAAAAATAAATAAGAAAACAATAGATTTACTGTGTTTTTAACTGTGTCTGATACAAAATGAACAAACAGCTTAAGTCCCAAATACTTCTGAAGGAAGAAACTTGGAAGACAGCACTGGCCAGCACGAAAACGTCACTGTGAAGCTCGAAGTATACCTGATATCCGTGTCCTGTTCCCAGACATGTGTAAGCAAGGTTTTCTTGTCTGTTTGTTTGTTTTTTAAATTAATTTCCATAAGTGGTGGCAAAATCAATTATGTGATGATCATTAATGAAAAGTGCATATGTAAGATATTCTTTCTGTCTTTTCCTCTCTTAGAGTGAAAGAGTTGAGAGCAACGGAAGATAAAAGGAAGGTGGGAGGGAGTAAGAGAAAGAACAGAAATTTGGGGCATGGTAAGATAGGCAAACATACTGATGCTGGGTTTTCCTCTCACCTCCCTGCCAGGAAGAATAATTTCCTAACCACTACTAACCAACAAATGTGACGTGTAAATGCCCCACAGTGCCTTACAGAAGAGGTGGCAAACACAAGGCCTGCAGGCCAAACCCAGCCCTCCACCTGTTTTATCCAGCCCGGCACCTTGTTTCTACCCGGCAGCAGCACCAAGCTCTCGCTTAACTGTTAAGGAGCCGTTACATGTATACAGTCCTAAAGTTACATTCGGCCCTTTGAAGGCAAACTTGAGGCTGATGTGGCCTCTGGTGAAAATGAGTTTGACACCCCTGCCTTACAGGATAGTTCTTTACAAAAGAAACTGCTGATTCTGCAATTCTAATATTAACAAAAGTAAACATTGCATAATAGAAATTACTTACAAGAAGCAAAATATATTTTTATTAATATAATTTTACCACCTGTAGAATTTATATACCCATAGCTACATACTACACAGAAATAATTCCATTATTATAATGAGGAGTAATGATAATATTATATAATAAAATTAATATCTGGTTAGAATATTAAAGCATATAAATAGTGATAAATATACCTCATGAAATAAGAACTTTTCCTTCTCTCCTAAAAGTAATTAAAACCCTCTAAAAAAGCAGGAAAATTTCTTTATATTTCTTAAATGATAAAATATTTTATTCTGGGGTTCTAGAAATACATAAATTTCTTTTCTTTTACCAAGTGATTGATTATGACTTCTTCAAAGGACAATGACCAACTTATCACAGAATTTTTTGGTGTATTTAGAAAAAGATACAAGTAAAATCAATGTTTTTAGTTTGTTTGCTTTTATTTTTTAATTAAGTTTTGTTTACTAGGTAACCAGATAAGAAAATGGGAACTGTACTTTTTAAAAAATTTTTTCTCTCTTTCTTTTTTTATTGTTGTTCAGGCACAATTGTCTCAGTTTTTCCCCCACCACTCCCCTGTACCTCAGGCAGTCCCACCTCCCACCCTCGATCCTACTTTCCTTTAGCTTTGTCCATGTGTCCTTTATACACATTTCTGATAACCCTTCCCTCTTTTCCCCCTGTTATCCTCACCCACCTCCCCTCTGGTTACTGTCTGTTTGTTCTTTATTTCAGTGTCTTTGGTTATATTTTGCTTGTTTGTTTGCTTTGTTGATTAGGTTCCACTTCTAGGTGAAATCATATGGTGTTTGTGTTTCACCACCTGACTTATTTCACGTAGCATACTGCTCTCCAGATCCATCCATGCTGTCTCAAAGGGTAGGAGCTCCTTCTTTATTTCTACTGCATAGTATTCCATTTTGTAAATGTACCAAAATTTTTTGATTCATTCATATACTGATGGGCACTTAAGTTGCTTCCAACACTCGGTTACTGTAAATTGTGTTGCTATGAACATTGGGGTTCATAGGTTCTTTTGGATTGGTGTTTCAGGGGTCTTAGGATATAATCCCAGCAGTGGAATTGCTGGGTCAAAAGGCAGTTCCATTTTTAGTTTTCTGAGGAAATTCCATACTGTTTTCCATAGTGGCTGCACCTGTCTGCATTCCTACCAATAGTGTTCTAGGGTTCCCTTTTTTCCACATCCTCACTAGCAGTTGTTTGTTGATTTGTTTTTTGTTTTTTTAATAGTAAACATACTTAGTGAAAATATTAAAATAATTACATTTCCTCTCATTGTTGAAACCATGGAAGAATATTTCTTTTGTAATCAAAGTCATGCATAAAGGTATTTTTATCATTACATTAATAAGTAGAAACTATATTTCAAAACAAGTATATAAACTTAAAAAAGGCCTAGACTTGGAAAGCATTATGCTGAGGGAAATAAGCCAGGCAGTGGAAGACAAATACCATATGATCTCACCTTTAACAGGAACCTAAACAATAAAACAAACAAGCAAGCAAAATGAAACCAAAGATACTGAAATAGAGAACAGGCTGACAGTGGCCAGAGGGGAGAAGGAAGGGAACTTCAGGGGAAAAGAGAAAGGGTTTATAGGAACAAGTATAAAGGACACATGGACAAAAACTAAGAGGGGTGGAAATGGGAGGGAGGTGGGGAGCACTGGGGGGAGTGAGCTGGGGGAGTAAATAAATAAATAAATAAAATACAAAGCAAAAGAAAAGAAAAAAATTTAAAAAGAAAAAGATTTCATTAACCAATGTTACCGTAATAAAGTAAATAAAATTTTTTAATTAAAAAAAGAAAGTAAAATTGATTTAAATGTTGATTTGTTTATGGTGGCCATTTCCATGGTGTGAGGTGGTATCTCATTCTGGTTTTATTTGCATCTCTCTGATGGCTAGTGGTGATGTGTATCCTTCCATATGTCTCTGGACCCTCTGTGTGTCCTCCTTGCTTTTCTAATTGTGATGATTCTCTTTCATTCCTTCTCTTTCTTTTTTCTTTTTTTTTTGGGGGGGGGGGACTATTTGCATCACTCCATTGTCAAGGGGCTCAGGTAACAACTATGAACTTATACAAAAATACTTTGATACTTTAAAAACACTTCAATACTTTAAAACAATCCATAACCCACAAGAAAACAAATAGGCTAAATACACACCCTGCTATGCTGAGATGAACCCCAAATATGAACAGCATTTTCACAGCTGCATGTTATATAAGGTTGAGAGGTTAGGGTTATCAAGCAGCCCAATTTGTCATTGCAGTTTGATGAATTATGTAACCATTTCATCAAATCCATACCAACCTTATAAAGTTAACATATTATCATTTCAACATGTTGCTTTCAAACTGCATCTTTTAGCATGTCCAGAAATCTACTAGATCTCCTGCTTTCTCTGTCCATCTCCTTTGGTACTTTATTTTGTCATTCCTATCTTTCTCCCAAATTGAGGCATAGCACCCCAAGGGGATAATCTAACCACTCCCCTAATTCTGTTTGCTTTAACTACAGAGTGAAGGAGAGTGAGCCCCTTATCCCTGGCTCTTAAAAAGAATCTCACAATCAAATACAATCTATCGCCACTGCACTAACCCAATGGAGAAGCTGAATCTAATCTTGGCACTGAAATGTGGGTGAAAGGAACTTGTAATGGGCACCACAGAGAAATAATTTTTCCCTTATTTTTCAACCTTAAGTGTAGTAAAGTCTTGTATTTTCTTTTTCAGTTAAAATAATTAGCATGAATCTAAACACAATCACAGCTTTTGTCTGCCTTTATTTGAGAAAATATGGCAGGAAGTCCTTACTTTATGACACCAGCTCTGCAGAACTTACTTCCTTTCCATGTTCGAATGTCATGAATATTTATGAACTCAGCAGTGGGAACAGTAAAATGAAATAAATTGGCTTGAGCCAAACACTGTTCTGTGATCTTTTCTACTTTAGTCAACCAACTGCCACTTGACTAAGACCTCCCTCAAATGAACTTACCCATTAAACTACTCACTGAAAAATTGATTTCCCAAATGTTTTCCAATTACAAAATCACATGGAGTTTTGTGGAAGCATTCCACAAAACAACCAATATTGATGAGATTTAATTTTGATACAAATTTTTAAAATTCCAACGTTAGTTTTTGTGTGTTGGTTCTCAGGCCTTCAAACCCCTTTGCACTAAAAATGTTGCCTTCTTCTTAGTGAGAGAAATATGAGTCCTTCTCTTGGCCACGTGATTTATGGGCTGTTCCTGTGGGGAAAGCACAATTCATGACTGCATTGTAAGGTGTGGCCATTCGACTTTACCTGGTCAATACAATGTGGGCAGAAGTAATGCAAGTCCATTCCAAGTGGAAGTTTAACTAGAATTTCTGCTAATTCTCTTGATCACTCTTCTGCCATGAGAATTACATGTCTCTAATAAAGCCTCTTCTGTCCTATCAAGTTCCAGAAAAGAGATACATGAAACCAGGAGACATGAAAGTCACATCTATTCACAGGCAGCATGGATGAGAAAGAACACCAGTATATTTATAATCCATGCAGATAAGTTGGTGGGGAAAATGGGATGCTTTCATCAGGTAAGCCTAAACGACATGGTACCAGCTTGTGGCATGAGGGGGAACATAAGACCAAAACTGTTACTGAAAGTTTGAAACAGTCACAGCATGTTACAAAGATGCAAAATAGCTTGCGAAACTCTCACCTGTGATGACTACAGGCAGGTAAGGTGGCGAAGGAGTTTCTGTTACAAAGAGGTTGAATAAGGAATGTTACTAATGAGACCTCATTGTTAGTAGCTATATTTGGCAAGCTACTACAACAAACAGTGACTTACAAAAAGGTTGACTGGTTTATAAGAAGGGGAAAATTGGAGGAACCAGAAATTTCAGAGCTTGTAGAGATAGAGGTATAAAAGATAAATTAAGTTTCTGTTACAGAGAAAAGACCAACCCCAGGATGTGTTTGCCAGTGACTTTATTAAAAACAGAAAAAAAAGAAAGAAAAGAAAAAATGCAGCATGCTTAATCCACCCCTAAAATTCTTTTAGATATCTCAGGGAAAATATACTGAGGGTGTGTCCCTACCCTTAAAGACAGATAAACTCAAATGACCTTATCTTAGTTTAGAGACAAAAGCATATATATATATATATATATATATATATATATATATATATATAGCAAATAAATATGAAGCTGGCACAGTTTCTGAGTAAAATGCCCTTCCAAAAGAGCTATTATCCTGAATTTAAAAACTTTATGACCCTTTGAGATGGAAAATAACTTCTTGGACTGCCGAGTTTACATGGAAGAATCAAAACTGAAGGGAAAAAACCTCTCAGGTCCTGAATGATAACTTTTCATTTAGGTCTAAAGAAAAGACTTCTCAGAGGGTGAAGTAAAGGTCAAAAGCCAAGGAGAGGGAGCTACCATTCTCATGGGCTGGAACCAAGGCCCAATCAAGAAACACTCCCTACTCCCAAAATTATGAGCTCTTACAAGAGAAAGATCTTATCATTTTTATAGACAAGTAACTGCTTTTTGCCTCCAATTATTCCTGTTTCTGAATGGGAGTAACCATTACTGCATTTTGTCTGTTTTATCAATGTTATGCAGGTGCATGATAGAATCTTGTTTTATTTTTCTTTTAAAATTTTAGTTTTTTATTGTATTTTATTGTTTATGCTATTACAGTTGTCTCCACTTCTCCCCACTTTGGCCACCTCCCAGTGGTCCACCCTCAGACAATCCCAATACTGTTCATGTCTGTGGGGCATACACCTATGTTCTCCCCAGGGAGCTGAAGTTGCAGCCATGGCTACTTCAATGGTCTTCAGCCCATTGCTGAGATTCAATGGGGCATTTAGACTCTCTTCCCCATGGAAGCATTCTGCATGCACTTTGCAAGAAGAGAAAGGACTCAAGTATATTTGTGACCAAGAAAGGACAAGTATATTTGGTACGTGGAGTTACTGCTTCCAAATATGCTCTCTTCTCTTGACCTAGGAGAGATCACAGCATTTTCCACATCACGCTAATTTGAGCATCTCCTGCTAGGGGGGATGAAACTCACCAACCACATGGCGGTATCATCTTCTAATTCAGGCTGGCTGGTAGCCTTTTTGGAAGTGCACTTAAATCAGAAACTGTGCCACTTCATCTGCATTTGATTCCAGTCAGGCTAACTGTCCTATATTTTTTTTGTTTGAGTTTATGGGAGATAAAGTAGAAGCATATTACAAAGACAACTGAGTATGTAACAAAGTTTTGTCCCCATCCTGGAAAATACAAGTCTTCAGGATATTCCAAGCAGGTCAGTCAACATTTATTTTCATGAAATTATGACAAATAGAATGGATCAGAAGAAATTCAAATGGCATAACAATTGGTATATGTTTGCATTAATCAAACATTGCCAGTGGATGTTAATATTCATATAATCAAACGTTCAACGTGTCTAAAAAGAATGCATAGTTGAGCTAACCTGTAGAGCTCATAAACACGAAGCCTCCTGGGGAGATGTTTTGCTATGATCTTGAAAAGCTAATATGAAAATTCCACAATTTCTCAAGTAGTCTTCCCAGTATTTTGTGACCCAAGGAATTTTTCTTTATACATAGCTAAAATCTCTTCTGCTTTCATTTAGATTCCTTTCTTTTCATTAAGTTTCTGTGGCCATGCATCCAAATAACAAGCAGCATTCCATAAACCCACATATAATTGTACTCCATAACTAAAAGAATGGCCCAAATCTACAAGGTACAAATAAGGTATCCTACGACTCATTTCAGTCATTATGAGATGTGATCCATGCTTCAGGTGTTTATATCACATTGTATGAATCTCGAAAACCCTGGTTCCTGTCTTCTCATTCGTGTTACCTGCAGAGTCCAATTCAGCCTAGAGCAGAAAAAAGCTGTGGTCTGAATTGTGTCCTGTGAAATATGTTCAAGGCCTAACCCTCAACCTCAGAATGGTACTGTATTTGGAGATAGGGCCCTTAAAGTTGTGATTAAGTTCAGATGAGGTTGTTGATTGGTGGTCGGTGAGGGGGGGAAACTAGGGGAGGAGCATCCTAATCAANCATAAACCCACATATAATTGTACTCCATAACTAAAAGAATGGCCCAAATCTACAAGGTACAAATAAGGTATCCTACGACTCATTCCAGTCATTATGAGACGTGATCCATGCTTCAGGTGTTTATATCACATTGTATGAATCTCGAAAACCCTGGTTCCTGTCTTCTCATTCGTGTTACCAGCAGAGTCCAATTCAGCCTAGAGCAGAAAAAAGCTGTGGTCTGAATTGTGTCCTCTGAAATATGTTCAAGGCCTAAACCTCAACCTCAGAATGGTACTGTATTTGGAGATAGGGCCCTTAAAGTTGTGATTAAGTTCAGATGAGGTTGTTGATTGGTGGGCAGTGAGGGGGGGAAACTAGGGGAGGAGCATCCTAATCAAATTGGACCAGTGTCGCAACCACAAGAGGAAGTTTGGATACATAAACAAACACCACAGGTGTGCAAACACAGAGGGAAGACCATAGGAGGACATGGCCCAAAGATGGCTATCTGCAAGCCAAGGAGAAAGGCCTGAGAAAAGACTCACCAACACCTTGACCATGGACTTCAACCTTCTGGAACCGTGAAAACATAATGTTCTGTTTTGTATGCCATTCAGTGTAAAATGTTTTATTATGGAAACCCTAGTAATTACTAAAATGTGCATATATACAATAAATAATGTACACTGGTAAAAATATAGTGGAATACTTTTAATATATAAATTACGCAAAAGAAAACATAAAACATTCAACTTAACTTTCTCTATATAAATATACTTCTCTCTCCCCCAAATTCCTATACTTCCTCTTTAATTTACTGCAAGTTCAGGAAATTAGTATGTTATAAATAGTCTCAAACTGAATTCATTAACTGAAAGTGGTTATCAATGTTGCAAATTTAATTTCAAAGTTATAGCTTCAGTATCTGTGAACTACAGTGATGTTTCCCAATGAAATTAAAGAATGTTCTCCACAAGCAATTCCAATCATTTGACTTTTTTCTTTACGTACCTGATGAGCTTAATGCAAACCTAATGTACGCCACAAACACATCTAAATGTCACATCACAGCATTTGAGGTCTTACCACTGTAGATCGACAGCGGATGTATGAAAACTCAAATCAAGTATAAAGTTTGTAAATCATTCTGTCCTTTCCCACTGTGTGTACTATTAAGTGTTTGAGCACTTAAATACATCTGTAAACTCTTCAAAAAATTACTTCTCATATCACCTACAGCAACATCAGAAACAATAACACTCCGGGTGCTCTTCAGTCTTTTGGGAAAGCATAAATCACCATCCTGATTATTAGATTAAGGAGTAAATCTCTTAGGAATAAACATTTTTAAAATCAAACTCTGATTTCTGTTTCTGCCTCAGAGTTCAGCGTTTTGTCCTAGGGTGTTTGATGGGTTCCACAATCATCTTTGAAATAAATAATTAATTTAGATTTTTTTTCTAGTGTGACACAATAGGGCATCAAGAGGAGGTGAACTCAATTTGCGAACTAGTCTGAAAGTTCTGTAACTATTGCTAGTGAGTAAACATTACTCTGAATTTGTAACGAGCTTCCATAAAATTCAGCGTATGCTTAGACGTCCTGGAAGAACACGGTGCAGGGACCGAGAGATGAAATCCTAGAAGCAGGCTGCTTACCTTCGAACCCCAGCTTTGCCACTCACTAGCCTGGAGATTTAAACAAGTTATTTAGCCACATGGTGCCTCTGTTCTCTCAAAGAGACTGAAAAAGTACCGTCTCAGAGAACTATTAGGCGTATTAGATGCCCTATCTTTGCCAAAGCACACTGAGAGAATGCGTGGCACAGAGTGCGTTCTATAGAAGTGTTTGTTAACTAATAAGCAAATGATTAAATACTGTATTTCCTACAAAACTTCCACCACATCAAAAAGGCATTGTTTCCCTGTTTCAGTTTCATTCTGCACAACCAATTTAATGCCACATTTGTGAGTCTGAGAGATGTGTGACTGCAGAATTGCAAGGTCACATTCTACTTTTTGTAAAGTCACTGATAATTTCTTTTAAAGTTGGAAATGATAAAAATATGCAGAAGTCGCAAGGAGACATAATTCCTCCAATTATTGAACTGCATTCCCCGTTGAACAGGTCGGTGCCGCTGCCTTTGATTCCACTTAGACTTGCCAAAAAGACATCTAACCATATCAAGTGTTTCATTTTTCTATCTTTACTGGTTTTAACACAAAAAGTAATGAATACCTTGATCAGGGAGAAGTGTCTACAAATTTGTGAGAATTCTGCTGTCTTCATCAGAATTTCGCCTCCTGAGGCAAGCCTGTCTACAGTTAATCTTTCCTATGTCTTTGGTTTTCTGATCAAAGTTTGTTCTGGCTTTTTCAGTAAATGCATCGGTCATTCTGCTTTGATGAAAACCAGTTCACGGACAAATCGAATGTACCCTTCTCTCATCTTACTCTGTTCTATGAAGAGTCACATAAAAATGGAATCCAGTTCTGGGATATCAAAGAATCACCAAGTTAAAGGAGAAATTGAGCTCTAAGGGAATAACTTATTGGAAAAAAAAAGAGGAAAGTCCAAGGAGGAAAAATAGCCTTTAATAATTAATTGCCTTGTTATCATTTAATTTCTTCTTTTTAGCTTACTCTGGCCCTTCTTCTTAAAGGCCTCTGTAACGAATGGCTTTTACACTGGTGTAGAAGTTCCAGAAATGTATGGGTTTGAGAGCTTCATAAGATGATTGGTAATATATACATACTTCATAATAAAACGAAGCATATAAAAACAATTTTTAAACACATTGCTTTCCATCTTGTCCTTGATATAAATTAAGTTAATACATAAAAATAACGGTATCCAAATTTATATCTCCTGTTCAGCATAAATTCAAGGACACTGCATTCAAATTAATTTGCTTAATGTTACAAATAAAGAATAGTTAATGCCTATGAAATCAGGATGTTTTGTGGCATCCATTAATGTTGTGCATATTTAGCTTAATCCTACCAAAAATACATCTTTGAAATTTTGACTTAATATAATTGTATACTGCCCCTATATAATTTGAAACTACAAAAATGTTACACTTACTAAGCATGTCTTTGACAGGAGGTTTATGACCTTGAGAGGCACATTATTCCAGCTAATGAGCAATTCCAAGGGTGTTATATCTTTTCATCAAGCCACACATGGCTGACCCCTCGATGCAATCCATGGGTCCCAGATCTGTTTTCTACTGTCACACAGGAAATACTAAGGGACTTTTTTTTAATGTAGCACAACTTCAAGCACTAAATATGCTATTTAGCCCTCCTAATTGCACATTTCCTAAAGGAATATTAGATAACAACTAAAGCATAGATGCAGGCTTTCACTAATGAAAAGGAGTCAGAGAGTGCCAATTTGATGAGCTCTCTGAGTCCAATTTGAATCCTTAGGGAAGATCTCTACCCCAAGCCATGTGGGGGCAACTTTGCCAGCAAGTCCCCCTGTCTGCCACAAATGAAAGTAACACTACCAAGACATGATCTGCTTGGGGAGGAGAGGTGGTCAATCTCTCAGAGGAGAAAGGCCAGGAGCCTCTTCCTCAATGGCCTTTATTGGGTTGTAATACACAGGAATACAGGTGGCAAAGATCACATAGTAGATAATATTTCAAAGAAATCTGAGGGCTCAGTCTGAGTCAGTGTCTGTCAGGAAAGGGGGTGGCAGAAACTTTGGGAGACATACTCATTTCCTGCTCAGACCCTTAACATATGAATGAAAGCACTCTTAGCAAAGCAGGCTTCACAGGACTTTCTTTCTTATGCCCAATCACCCCAAAACCCACTCTAGCCAGTAAGGAACTGCACTGCCTCCCCCATCACAGGTTTTCAGGCTTAAGTAGATTAGATCCAGGAAGCATTTCTCCCACTAGGGCCATGTCAGAATAGCTTGGAGGAGAGGGTCCATTGCTCCCTCTTTGTTGTAGCCCCCCAAGTCCTTCCATGATGGCCTCCCAAGTGATCATGTCTGGCTTAGGTTGCCCCTCTTCTGAGGGGTCTTACCATCATCAACTAACCGACCATACATTGGGGGGAGGGGGATGAAGCAGAAGCAGCATTTGCTACCAGAGACAAGCTTTGTCTCCTTAGTGGATCACATTCCAGAGGTCACACACTGAGTCTTAGCCATGGGGGGCAGTTACAACTCCTGAAACCAGGCAGAGTGGTTCCCAACAGAGCCACACTGATTTAATCAAACATTCTAAAATATGAGCTAAACAAACACCTAGTTAAAGTCCTTCCAATTCACTTTCAATGTCCTTCGAACACGTTCTTAATCTTTAGATTCCTGCATCTCAGCTGTAGTGGCTGGTTTTGGGGGAGGGACAACACACATACAATTTTCTGAAAAACTCATTCCTGTGTTTGCACTGCTGGCCAAGCCCTTCTTTCCCACTGACTATTGGCAGCACAAAGTTATTTCTTTCATGAATGTCCATTTCATGAGTTTTCTCTGCAATTTGCCCTGGAAATTGGGATCCTGAGAAGTTCTAAAGAGCCTAATAACCAGGATCCATTGGAATTTATCAGGGAGAGAAATGATGTCAACCCAAATACAAGAATTTATGTTATCATCCTCTTCAAAAATAATAGCATATTCTGAGGTTCATTGTTTTTCACCAGGCAGAGTGAGTAAACCTTGCAAACAGAGGATGCATGGGAGTTGGAAATATAGTACACTTTTGAAACTAAGCCATCTCAGGTATTTACAGACCTAAATTTTAGAGTTCAACTTAAAATACTGAATGATGGCCCTGGCTGGTGTGGCTCAGTGGATTGACCTCGGGCCTGCGAACCACACGATCGCGGTTCAATTCCCAGTCAGGGCACATGCCTGGGTTGCCGGCCACTTCCCGGCAGGGGACTCACGAGAGGCAACCATACATTGCTATTTCTCTCCTTCTCTCCTTCCCTTCCTCTCTAAAGATAAATAAATAAAATCTTTTAAAAAAATACTGAATGACCAACTCACCTTTGTACCCCTCTTCAACCCCTCAGTTGGTTACGCAACCACAGCACACAGAGGATTCACTGTGAGGTTGGGAGCCGGGGCGCGGGGTGGGGGGAATCGACAGACAGCCACCTTCGTGAATGCCTGGAGTCTACTGACACTGTAGAGCTCAATACCTGGGTAAAGGTAGGAGAGCATTTCAAGGCTAACCTTTCCAGAGAAGTCAAATACCTTTAAAAAATCATATATGTCTGGTTTTAATTTAATCTTTTTGCAAGCACAGATTAATGAATTTTCTAAGTATTTACTATCAATTTTATCTTTAATTTAAAATAATTTAGTTTTGTTTTTATATACATATGCGAGTGTTTTAATATTTTCTATAGAATTAGCTGAATGTTTGCCTCATGTTAAGGATCTCCTATGCTTTTTCAAGAGGACATCAAGCAGAAATCAACTTGAAAGTGACCAAACTGTGTATGTGAGCAATGGCTTCGCGTACCTCGGAGGAGACAGAGCTTTGGCTGTGAATGTCCTGTTTCCTCCTCTCACCGCAAGAAAACACAACTGCCTTGTGACAACCGCATCTTGTTCTTGAATAGAGCACACTGAGTGGCCACCCCCTTGGGTTTGTTAACAATATTTTAAGAGAAAGAGACAGAGACATAGAGAGCACACAATCATATAACTTTTATTGCACTATACTGTTACAATTATTCCCTATTATTATGTCATTACTGTTCATGTTTTACAGTCCCTAATTAACAAGTTTTATCATAGTTATGGACATAGAGGAAAAAAATATTACCTGTAGGGTTCAGGACTCTCCATGGTTTCAAGCATCCACTGAGGGTCTTGGATTGTATCCTCCACGGATAACTAAGTCTGCGTGTTTTTGAATTTATAGATGAAATAAAGTTAACTTCCACCCAGCAATACTAATAAAACAGAATGGGAAGGAAAGGTAGAAAGTTAAGCATTTATATAGACAGACAAAAGGATGGGAAAACACATCGGTAGGTAGGTAGGTAGATAGACAGATGATAGACAGATAGATGATAGATAGATAGATAGACAGACAGATAGATAGAACAAACACCACATTCCTTACTTCTGCAACTGATTGAAAGTCCACAGTTGCTATCAAGACTCCTTTTTCCAAGATGAATTTCACATTCACTGGCTCTCAGCTAGCGGCTCAGTTGATCAATGTTATTTACCTGTAAGGGTAACTCAAAACTAAATTTTCTGAGGAAGCACTTTATTACTTTACATTTATTGTGATGCACTTACTAGCCATTAACTTTTGCAAAGGACATGGCAATACTCCCAGGTACCTCAGAGGATCTCCTGGATTTATCTGTGATTTTTCTTCTCAGCCTGGGTTAATAAAAAGACTATTTCCCCCTGATAATCAGAATCAATTACCCAGCTGACACAATAATCTTTTTTTCTTCCTTTTATTTCCAGTACCAGGAAGTCTGAAATAACCAGGCAGAAGTTTTAGTGGCTAATTAAATGGAACTGTGTTGTGTCCTTGCATAAGGTAGTATAAACTACCAGATCTCAGAGTTATGGAGGTTTGAATACAAACAGAATAACGAACTCAGCTACTTTCAAGTTTTTAATCTTCATAGCAATGTTTACATTTTTTCAGGGGTACAGTGTTGACTTTGGTTTACTATTTTGATATAAAAAGAGACACTCCAGATGCTTCTGCCTTGGTTGCTTATACCATTCCATAAGTCAAAGAGCCAATGTATATCGGTACAGTCAATTGCTAATTATATCTTTTCTAACCATACATCAGAAATTGAGGTATAACCACAGAATACGAGTATATTTATATAGCAATTGGGCCAGACTCCATTTACCACCTGTTCCCCTAAAAATCTGTACATCACAGTTTTACACAATTACACTAGGAATCAGGTATTAGTTCAGCATCAGGGTCAATAGCTCAATGTCCTGTAGACTTGGCTCTTCTCTGGACATACTTACACTAGTTACAGGTCTCTTTAAAAGAAAACTAGCTGGAAGATTTATAGAATGTTTGCACAATATAATTCCAGACTCACGCCTTTGGGTTATTTGAACGGTCCCTTTCCAAACTGCCTGCAAGAAAATTGCAAGGATCTCTGACTCTTTGACAATGAGTCTAGTTAGATACCTTTGCACAAAGAAATTGCTCAGACATTTATTTTTTTTTCACATCACATTTCCTTTGGTGCCAGCTACCAATGATAATTCGCCACAGCCAAGGATCACTCTGGATAAAAGGTCATTCTGGTGGCCAACCAGCTCTGAAACCTAATTGCCTAACTACCCCCACTTTGTAGCACTTAACACTAGTTGCCAAGTGGGTGGAATTACTCAAGTACATATCAGAGATACAGTGACAGTGGCTTCTGACACTTCAAAGTCCATCCGCTCCATGAAAATCATAAAGCCAACTTCAAGGCACAAGCTACTGATGGTACCGTTGGCTTACGGAGGAGAGCAGCTACAGGCTTTCTCAATGACACCCTCACTGGAGAATGGAATTCCCATCACCTTGCTGAAAAGAGCATTTTCTTTGTCCTCTGTGGAAAAATGAGTGGGGCGCACGTGCAAAACTTATTCAAGTATCTCTATTTCTATAACTCTTTAGGTTCCTTCTGTACTACATCAAAGAGCCTTTGTCATTACAACTTCACTGAATAGGTAAGAAGATTAATTCTGGCTCATTTCTAAATGCAATTTTGTGAAGTTATTTTAGGTAGCTCACAGAGACTCAAAGACCAGAAACCCACTCTGTGATTAAGCACTCAGAAGCACCCAAACAAGAGGGTTGGCATATTTAGCAAATAAAAACGCAGGGAACAACGTAAATAGAATTTCAGATAAACAACAGATAATTTTTAAGTAAAAGTAACAATATTTGGGGCACCCTTATACTCGGAAATTATTATTTATCTGAAATTCAAATTTAACTGAGCATCCCGTATTTTATCAGGTGGACCAGCCAAACACTAGGAGACTTGCAAACAATCATTCAGGTCACTGCTTCTAGGCACCTGTAATGACCAAAAGGAGAAGCCAAAACCTACACTCCTGTGTCCCTAAAAGAACCAGGTGGATTTCACAGGACATTTGTTAGAAGATTTGTTCTCTCGTATCGCTCCATGTCAAGTCTGTTTTGTTAGTTCCTATGACATTGAAACCTGCCTTACATGCACAAATATGTTTTACGGGAGCCTGGAAATGCAGGCTTTCCATTTTCTGTCTGGGGAAGACAAGATTCGCCAACTGGGCAATGATCAGAAACAGAACATTCGAAGGTGATCGTGTAGCTGAATGACTGAATATCTACTCCACTTTCACCTGAGAGCTGGAAATGGGAGTCTAGACCCATGAAATTCAGGAAGAGTGTAATATTTTTCACACAAATATTTTAGATTTAAACAAGTAATTTACATTAAAATAATTAAAATATTGTACTGACAATTCTTCCACATTGGAAAATTATTCAACATTTGTGAATTGTCAGTTTTATCCATTTTAGATTCAATTAATAAATATTATACCAAGTTGCTGAAAATAATTTCCTAATAAAGAACCAATTAAGTCTTTAAATGTGCTATTTTCTTCCAAATGTTCAAACTCCTTTTCTAACTTGCTTTATTTTTAGATAAAGAGAATAAATTATATAATTATAGGAAACTCTTGGGCTCTTCTATTTTATCTTTCTATAGTGCATGAATGATAGTATTGTATATACAGAGCTTTTCAAAGCAAGCCTAGAGGGGTTTGGCACTCAGAGACTTGAGTCATGAGCTCTCAGCTCACTGCAGCATCACACTGAAATGGTAATGCTCAGACAATTAATGTCTACAGTATCTGATACTCAAAGTGGTTTTGCTTAGGAAAGAAGGTAAAATGCTTTCTAATTATTCCCAAACCAAATACTGGCTGCATGGTGGTCTGGGACAGACACCGTTTTGGTTTTAAAAATAACTAGATGTTATGAAAATTAGAAAGTATCTCAGGGTCCAACTACACTCTAAATAGAGAGGAATATAAAATATTAAGAAAATATGAAAAACTGGAGTGCCAATTCAAAATGGAGATGTATTCACAGGATAAATGCTCAGAATATTAAACTGTTACTGAAACTAATTCTTTTTTTTGTGTCTGAGGCCCCTATTCATTGTTTCAAACAGAAGCTGAAGAATAACATTGAGATCACAAAGCGCCACTCAGGATAACATGGGCTTAGTGATTATTCTTAAAACGGGTATGCTAGTTTATTTTAAAACAGATTAGGAGCCATAGCGTGTGCGGCTCTGTGAATTGAGTGCCAACCTTTGAACCAAAGGGGCACTGGTTTGATTCCCTGTCAGGGCACATGCCTGGGTTGCTGGCCAGGTCCCCCGTAGCGGGTGTGTGAGAGATAACCACATACTGAAGTTTCTCTCCCTCTCTTTCTCCCTCCCTTCCCCTCTCTCTGAAAATAAATAAATTAAATCTTTAAAGAAAACAAATGACAGATTACTTTAAAATGCCCCTAATCTTCCCTTATTTTACATACAACTCCTACAATTTGATGTCACCGAAATTTGGAGAACACTTCCCCACTCCCCAGAATCTGGGCGGACTTTGGGCTTGCTTTGACAAAAATAATGAGTCTAAAATGAGAGTGGCACTGGTCCAAATGCGGATGTTGAGAGGGATTGAACAAGTCCCTTCTCTTTCTTGGACCTATGCCACCACCATCAGAACAGGCCTGGGCTATGCTGCAGGAGAGCGACAGACCACGCAAACCAGAGATGGGTCACCTCCACTGAAGTCCTTCCAGGCCAGCCACCGCTCAAACTCCCAGCTCTCAGACTTGCACAATTATGAGAAACTCTAAGCACAGGAACATTATTAGGCTCTTTGAGAGTTTGTCACAGCCCCCTGCTTCTTTGCGTATTTTATTTTTCAGTAAACTTTTTTCTGGTTTTCATTTTTTATATATCCTGTTTCTATATCTATATATTCACTGATATTGTGTAATATCTAGTCTCCTCTTGATCCTCTATATTTTTCATCTCAGATATTTTATTTTTCACCTGTAGTTTGACCTGAATCTTTTCATAACTTTCACTTTTCCCCTTAGCATGCTCATGCTCTCCTCTATTTAATGGAACATATAAACTAACTTTATAATAGCTTTTTATCATCCCTATTTGCTAATTCTGTTATCTTTGTCAAATCTACTTCTACTTCTACTTCTATGGACAGATTTTTCTTCCCATTTAATATTTTTCATGCTTTTTCATTTTATTGAATGAAATTGAGAATTTGGTTTGGATGAACTTCTGAGTGTATGTGTGTGGGGGGTGTATTCCTATAAAAATGCTGATGCTTGTCTTGTGCTGCAGTTGAGTTACTTAGGCAAACAGCTTATATGCACAAATAAAAAGACAATGAAAGGTTATAAGGCCCATTTCATTACTCTTCAGAAATTATTCTTAAAATTAGTAGACATGTTTCATTTTGTAAATTCAATCTAGCTCATTAAAGCAAAGAGGTTTTTTTTTATACCAGAACAGTGAAGTAAATAAGTGTATAAAGTTTAAAAAGTAATGCCCTGGCTGGTGTAGCTCATAGATTGAGCATGGGCCTGTGAATCAAAGGGTCACAGTTCAATTCCCAGTTCAGGGCACATGCCTGGGCTGCAGGCAAGGTCCCCAGTGGAGGGCACGTGAAAAGCAACCACAGGTTGATGTTTCTCTCCATCTCTCACCTTCTCCTCCCCTCTCTCTAAAAATAAATAAACTCTTTTGAAAAATAATAAAAAGTAAAATAAAACTATTAATACTTTTAGATACATGATTGTATATGTAGAACAGTGATCAAGAAAATATATAAGATAACATAAAACATATTTACATGCCAGCAATAGCTAATAATTAAATGTTTCTAATTTCTCTAATAGCTAATAAATGTTTCTAATTTCTCTAATAGCTAATAATGATAATTTTCTAAAGCTTATTTCATCCAAAAATAGCAGAACACACATTTGTCTCAATATCACGTGGGGCATTCACCAGGAGACCACATTCTAAGCCATCAAACATATTTTAACACATTACAAGCATACTTTAACAAATAACAGAACCTTACGATGAATTCTCTCAGGCCACAATGGACTGAAATGAGAGGTCACAAAAAAAACTGAAAAATCCTCAAGTACATGGAAAGTAAACACACACTTCTGAGGAACATATAGATCAAGAAAGATATCTCATGAGATATTTTTAAAATTTTTGAACAAAATTAAAATAAAAACATATTTCATCAAATTTTGTGGGATGCAGCAAAAGCAGTGCTTGGAGGGCAATATATAGCATTAAATGCATATATTGGAAAAGAAGAAAGATCTGAAATCAACAATCTTCTTTTACCTCAGGAGAGTAGAAAAAGAAGAGTAAATTAAACCCAAAGTAAGCAGAAGAAAAGAAGTAATAGACTTAGAGCAGAAAATAATATAATCAAACAGAAATCAATAGAGTAAAACAATAAAACCAAAAGCTGGTTCTGTAGAAAACACCACTAAAAGTGATGAGCCTCTGGACAAATTAAGAAAAAAAGAAAGAGGACGTAAATTACTAATATCAGAAATGAAAGAGGCAATATCACTACAGACCCTATGAACATTAAAAGGATAATAAAGAAATACTTCTAACAGCTCTATGCTCACAAACTTGATAACCTAGAAAAAGTGGATTCATTTCTCAAAAGACTATCTGCCTAAATGCGCATAAAAACAAATAGGCAACTTGAATAGGCCTGTATGTATAAAAGAAATTAACTAAACAATAATAACCTTCCAGAATATGAAGTACCAGGCCCGGATGGATACCGTGGTGAATGATACCAAACATTTAAGGAAGAAATTATACCAGTTTGCTGCAGTCTCCTTCAGAGGACCAAACCAGAGGGATTACTTCTTAATTCATACAATGAGGTGATCATAATAACCCTGATATCAAAATCAAAGACATTACAAAAGAACTGCACATCAATATCTCCCATTAACATGCATGTAAAAATCCTCAACAAAACATTAGCAAATTGAACCCAGCAATATATAATAAAAAATATTCACCCAAACCAACTAGCATTTATCATAGTGATACAAGGTTGGTTCTGTACATGAACATGGAATATCTCTCCATTTACTTAGTTCTCTTTTGATTTTATTCATCTAATTTTTTCATATACATATCATACATATTGGTGTTACATTTATACCTAAGTATATTATTTTGGGGGGTACAGATGCAAATGGTATTGTGTTTCAATTTCAAATTTCAATACATCAATTAATGTGATCCATCATATAAAAAGACTCCAAAAGAAATATGATATGATCATATGTATAGAAACAGAAAAAGCATTTGACAAAATCCAACACCCATTCATGATAAACTCTTAATAAACTAGGAATAGAGGGGTACTTCCTTACCTTGATGAAGAATATATAAAAAATGCCTACAGCTAAAATCACACTTAATGATGAGAAACTTTTCTCATTAAGATCAAATATAAGAGAAGGATGTCCCCTCTCAACACTCCTTCTCAAAATTGCACTGGAAGTTACAGCTACTGCAATAAAACACATAAAGGAAATAAAAGATATACAGATTGGGTAGACAGAATTACAACCATCTTTGTTCACAGATGACATGACCATCAGTATCAACAATCTGAAAAAGAAAAGCAACAACAAAAAATCTTCCTGGAACCAGTAAGCATTTATAATAAGGTTTCAGGACACAAGATTAATACACAAAAGCCAATGCACAAGGGCAGTTTGAAATGAAAAACAATACCATATGCATCTTCACCCCCCAAAATGATATAAAGTATAAATCTAACAAAATACGTGCAAAATCTGTATGAAAAACTTAAATGAATAAAATCAAGAGAACTAAATAAATGGAAAGATGTTTCATGTTCATGTATAGAAAGGTAAAATACTGTCCCATATTGTCAAGATGTCAGTTCTTCCCAAATCGATCTATAAATTCGATGCAAACCCAATAAAATTTCAAGCAAGTTATTTTGTGGATATCAAAAAACTGATTCTGAAAACTTATATGAAGTGGCAAAACACCCAAGATACCTAATACAATATTGAAGGGAAACAAATTGAAAGAATTGACACTTTCCAACTTCAAGACTCACTATAAATCTAGAGTAGTCGAAACAGAGTGGTGTTAGGGAAGAATTGGTAAATAAACTAATGGAACAAAATGAAACTAAGAAATAGACCCATAGAAATACAGTCCACTAATGTTTGACAAAGAACAAAAGAAACACAATGGATACAAGATATCTTTTCAACAAATACTGAAACAACTGGACATCCACATACAAAAAAAAAGTGAATCTAGCCCTGGCCAGATAGTTTAGTTACTTAAGAGTATCCTCCTCATATGCCAAGGTTGCAGGTTCAATGCCTGGTTTGGGCATATTCAAGAATCAACCAGCGTATGGGTACTTGGAACAATAAATTGCTCGCTCTCTCTCTCTCTCTCTCTCTCTCTCTCTCTGCCCTACCCCCAACCCCCATCCTCTCTCTTTAAAATCAATAAAGCATGTTAAAAATTAATCTAGATCTTAGACTCTCTGCAAAAATCAAACCCAAATGGACCACGGACCTAAATGAAAAGCTATAAAATTCCTAGTAGGTAACATAGGAGAAAATCTTGATGAGCTTGGGTATGGTGATTCCTTTTCTTTTTTAAGATTTTATTTATTTATCTTTAGAGGAGAAGGGAAGGAGAGAGGGAAAGAAGTATCAATGTATGGTTGCCTCTCGTGAGTCCCCTGCTGGGAACTGGCCTACAACCCGGGCACATGCCCTGACTGGGAATCTAACCGCGATTGTGTGGTTCACAGTCTCCCGCTCAATCCACTGAGCTACACCAGCCAGGGCTGGTGATTCCTTTTTATAAAGATATAAAATCAAAAGCATAATCTGTGAGAAGAACAATGCTAGACTCTGTGAGAAGTATAAGCTAGACTTCATTAAAATGTAAAACTTCTGCAATGCAAACAACAGTGTCAAAAATTAGATGACAAGCCACAGACAGGAAAATATTTGCAAAAGACATCTGGTAAAAGACTGGTGTTCAAATATACAAAGAACTAGAAAATCAACTTAAAAAATCAACAGGCTGGATTAAAAAATGAATCAAAAATCTTTCTTTAAATTTAGATTTATTTAATTATTGTTAAAGTACAGTTTTTTGTGAAGTACAGATAGCAAATAGGCATATGAAAAGATGCTTCACATCACACATGATCAAGGTAATGGAAACTAAAACGATGAAATATTGTACTACTTCGTGCCTGTTATAATGGCCGAAATTCAGAGCACTGACTACACAAAATGCTGGAGAGGATGTACAACAGGAACTCATTCACTGCTGATGAGAATGCAAGATGGTATAGCGACCTCCCCACCAAACTGTGGGAAGGGAGTTTAGCGGTTTGTTACAAAACTAAACATACCCTTACCACATAATTAAAAAATTGTGCTCCTTGTATGTACCCAAAGGAATTGAAAACCTGTCCAGACAGGAACCTGCACACAGGTGTTTAAAGCTGCTTTATTCAGCCCTGGCTGGCATAGCTCAGTGGATTGAGCATGGGCTGCAAACCAAAGGGTCGCCAGTTTGATCCCCAGTCAGAACACACACTTGGGTTGCAGGCCAGGTCCCCAGTGCGGGGCACATGAGAAGCAACCACACATCGACATTTCTCTGTCTCTCTTTCTCCCTCCCTTCCCTTCTCTAAAAAAATAAATAAATAAAATCTTTGGAAAAAAAGATAAAGCTGCTTTATTCATAATTGCCAAAACTTGAAAGCAACCAAGATGCCCTTGAATAAATGAGTAGATACATAATCAGTGGTACATTCAGACATATTATTCAGTGCTAAAAAGAAATAAGCTATCAAGCCATGCAAGAACATAAGGGGGCATAAGATGCGTATTACTAAGTGAAAGGAGCCAAGCCGAAAAGAGGACCTGTTCTGTGATTCCAACTATACGACATTCCAGAAAAGGCAAAACTGTAGAGATGGTTAAAAGACCAGTGGTTTTCAGGTAGTGAGGGAAGGAAGGGATGAACAGGCAGAGCACAGAGAATTTTTAGGGCAGTGAAAATACCCTCTCTGATATCGTAATGGTGTGTTCATGTCATCATATGCTTGTCCATCCTTACACTGCGAGTGAACCGTAATGTAAACTATGAACTTTGGTTGATTGTGCTGTGTTGATTTAGGTTTTCGACCACAAAATGTGTACCACTCTGATGAGGAATATTGATATTTGTGAAGCTAAGCATGTATAGAGGAAAGAAATATATGGAAAATCTCTGTACCTTCTATTTGATTTTGCTGTAAAACTGAAACTAATTTTTTTCTTAATTTCAAAATAGATAATTCTTTTAATAGCATCTAAACCTATCAAATAGCTAGAAATACCTATCAAATCTATAAATTAGAACCCATAATCTAGAGAAATGAGTCCTAAATAAATCAAAGAATATAACACTTTAGTGAATTGGAAAATAGGCTATTATCGCCCTGGCTGGTGTAGCTCAGTGGATTGAGCGCGGGCCTGTGAACCACATGATCGCAGTTCCATTCCCAGTCAGGGCCCATGCCTGGGTTGCAGGCCAGTTCCCAGCAGGGGGCGCACGAGAGGCAACCATACATTGATATTTCTCTTCTTCCCTTTCCCTCTAAAGATAAATAAAGAAAATCTTTTAAAAAAAAAGAAAATAGGCTATTATAAAGATATTAATATTACAAATAAATATTTATAAATGGATTTTTAATATAACTCATTTGATCTTATATTTAAGAACATAAGTAAGTATATAATACAGACCATAAAAGTACTCTGTAATTGGAATTCAAATAAATGAACTCTCTTTGCTTTGAAATGTGTAAGGAAAATTACTCATAACTAGCTCCATGCAATCCCCTTTTAATAGCTGCGATATACCTTTCCCACATTAACCAGTCGATGGATAGGGAAAAATCTGCCAATTGTATGAATTACTTCCATGTTACATCCCAAAATTACATGCCCACCAATCATCAAAATTTATTATCAACAAACTGTCCATTGACAAATCAATTTGATCTTCCATCAACATTGTTCGAATCAAAAATTGAAAAATCTTTTTTTAATTAAAAAAATGTTTGAGAAAACATCATACTGTCTCTCACAGTGGCTATACCATTTTCTATTCCTATCAGCAGTGTACAAGGGGTCCTTTTCCTCCATATCCTTGCCCACAGTTGTATTTTTTTTGTCTTTTTTGTCATTTTCTAAATCTCATTGTGGTTTAGATTTTCGTTTCCTTGTTGATTAGTGATGTTGAGCATCTCTGCATGTGCCTACTGGCAATCTGTAGATCTTCTGTGGAAAAATGTCTATTCAAGTTCTCTGCCCATTTTTATTCATTTTTTAATATCAAGTTGTGTAAGTTCTTTACATATTTTTACATAAGACCCTTGTCAGATGTATGATTTGCAAATGTCTTCTCCCATTAGGTAGGTTGTCTTTTTGTTTTGCTGATAGTTTTCTTCACTGTGTAAAAGCTGTTTAGTTTGATGTAATTGTTTTTGTTGCCCTTGCCTGCAGATACTGATCCAAATAAAAAATACTGCTAAGATCAATGTCAAAGAGCTTGCTGCCTATGTTTTCGTCTATGAGTTTTGGTCTTACATCCAAATCTTTCATCCATTTTGATCTTATTTTTGTAAATGTTGTATGATAATGGTCCAATTTCATTCCTTTGCACATAGCTTTTTAGTTTTCCCAGCACCATTGATTGAAGACTGCCCTTCCCCAAAATATATTTTTGCCTCTGTTCTTATAGATTACTTGACCATATGTGTGTGTTTCTTTCTAGGCTCTCCATTCTATTCCATTAATCTATGTACATGATTTTGTGCCAGTACCATATTGTTTTGATTACTATAGCTTTATAATATAGTTTAAAACCGGGGATAATGATACCTCCAGATTTGTTCTTCTTTCTTAAGATTGCTTTGTTTATTTGTAGTTTTTGTGGCTTCATAGAAATTTTAAGATTCTTGGTTCTAGTTCTATGAAAAATTCCATTAGTATTTTGATGGGGATTGCATTGAGTACAATTACCATATGATCCAGTAATTCCACTTCTGGGTGTTTATCTGAAGGGTAATAGAAAAACTTAATTTAAAGAGCTATATACACCACTGTTTATTATAGCATTATGTACAATAACCAAGATGTGGAATCATCCTAGTGCCCACAGATGCATGAATAGATAAACTGGTGATTACCAGAGGGGGGAGGATTGGGTGGGTGGAAGGGAAACAGCTGAAGAGGATTAAGAGAAGCAAATTTCCAGTTATACATTGGATAAGTCATTAAAATGTGGTGTACAGCATAGCAAATATAGTCAATAATATTGTAATCGCTCTGTGTTGGTGATAGACGATAACCATACTTATAGTGGGAACCACTTTATAATGTATATAAATATGAATTACTATAATGTATACCTGAAACTAACAGAATATTTTCTGTCAGCTAAAAAAGTAAAGACAAATGAAAAACAACTGATTTGCAAAAACATTTGTTTCACAATCACTTGAATCATTCATTTCCTTAACACCTACCTCAATATTGTGAATTGTTCCTTTGATGCCTCTGAGATTTTTACGGTCCAACACAATCCACTATAATAGATTAGAAGTAGATTAGAGGTTTTCAATTGTTTTGTGACACGTGAGAAGGGTGAGTTTTAAAGGAGAGATAGACAATGTGGATCTGCATAATGATGTAAGTCCTCATAGACACACACATTATAGACAAAAGCGAACATGCCTGATGAGAAGTTGGGTACTGAATCCCTCACCACCAACCGTATCCCTGAAACTCTTGAAAAGTTTTCAGGTACTCCCAGGTACAAACACAAAGCAGTTGTATGCCTGCCACACTAAGATAAATTGCATTTTCTTCTGCTTTATTTAGCTGCCTCATTTCAGCTCACTAAAAAAATCAGGATCTTATAATAGGCATGGAATTTCCTCCCATCGGCACTCAATTCTCTTGAAACCCGAACATAGTTTTATCTTGAGGTGATGGAAGAGAGACGTTGAGACTTTGGAATAGTCAGCCATAAGATAATATTTAAAAAAGACCCCAAATATCTATATTCAAAACCTATTAAATATATAAATAAAAACAGAAAAGACTTTCCTAAAGTTCAAACTTTAAAAATACATTCTATGCATATATTCATAATTACTTTCAGATGTGTTAATAACTGCATGCCAGTAGTCAGGATACATAATATATAATTATCCACATATCTGAAAATATTTATAAATTTATACATTAAACACTAAGCTGTTAGTTTCCAAATATAGCTGTGCATGTCAATCACCTAGAGCGTTAAAAAATAAAAATAGGGATTTTTTAGCTGTCACTTCAAATCCTCTGAATCGAATCTCAGGGAATAAGGCCAAATAATTCTTAGGCACTGGCTTGTTTGTATGCAACTGGAAATTATTCCTCAGTGCTCCATTCCCTTGTGATATAAAAGTAATTATATAAAAAAATTGCCTGGTAATTTCCAGGAGAAAATTACTTGCACATGATATAGATAAACAGTAGTGTATTTCATTATTGAATTTAAGTTTACATACCCATTATGCATTTCTACTTGCTTCCCAAGTGAATGGATGATTTTTTGAATGCTCACACAAGTCAATTCACCAAAGATCAAAATATGTTTTGTTTCGGAGTATGGGAAAGTATTTTGGCCTTCTGTCAATAAGGTTATTTTTCTCTTTTAGAGAACTAATACAACTAGAGTATAAGTTGAACTGGTCTAATGGCAATTAAAGAAATTCAGCCAGAACTGACTTTAAAAGAGTCTTAGCACAGCATCTGTCATTCTCTTGACTGACAGTTCAATCACTACAACCTCATAGCACATGTTTATGTAAGAAGTATTCTGGGTCCCTTGCTGTCGCCCTGATAAGCATGTAGGTCTTCACATTATGGTTGATTTTAAGTGTTACGGAGACTATTTCACAGAAGGCATTGTCGCTACTTTCTATTTAAATTGGGGTCTGGAAGCTACATGTAACAACATACCTGATAATTGGTTCTACTATGAAGCACTGCCAAGACAGATTTTCCGAGCACCAAACAAAATGCTTAACGCTCGCTCGTTCCCCAGCAAAAACTGCAACGTAGTGCTTCGGCAGCAAAAAACCCAATTCTAATTGCACAGAGTAAATCCAATTATGCTTTACATAGTCCAGCCGCCAAATTGGAGCTCAGAGTAACTGCCTGTGAACAACGTGGTTTTACCTGGTGCCTGGAAGAGGACAGGTTTTTGTTGTTGTTGTTTTGTATGGCTCTTGGGCATAAATCAAATATTTCTGTGTAAGTAAACTTAAATTGTCCTTTCAATAACTCAGTGCATCTAGCTCCTTTGTTAGAGCCTTCCAAAAATAGTTATACACTTGCCATTCAGAGTTTTCAAACTCTTCCAAAAACCAATTAAATTTTAATTAATGAAGTTCAAATGATCAGATTCCTTCCAGCACCAAAACCAAAAATCTTAAATGGAATTGTAGGTCATTCTTGCTGGGTAGCCTTTTGCAAGAGAATCAAATTCTCTAAGCTGCGGTTTTCTTCATCAGTAAAACGCATATTACATTCACTACCTGATGGGGTCTGCAGAGGCTTAAGTGAGGTTATACACACAATAAGTTCAGCAAGATGCCCAGGACATGGTAAATATTTCATAAATGTTCGTTATTATCTGATTTTCAATTATTGCCTGTGCTTGCATTTTACCAACTATGTTGTCCAGGTCCATTTGTCTAACAAGTCCCCTTCAGTGCTTACAATACACCTCTGCTTTTCACGAGACAAACAAACACAGACATGAGGAGGACAAACACAAAGCCCCGCCCCTTGTCCTGGCTGAGTCCCACAGAAGCAGAGCCAAGGATGGATACTTTTGAAAGTGATTTATAAAAGAATGCTTTCAGGAGAAAAATATGAGTATAAGGAACACATGCCAGAAAATGGAAGAAGCTATGCAAAAATGAACTGCTGAAGAAAGTCTGGCTTTACCATGAGGCGAAGGGACTTTTTGAACTATGACTTGCAGCAATCTGCCCGCTTTGAGGTAATGGTGTTGGGATTTTATACCCTGGCCTGTGAGGTACCTAGTGCCTTCAATAGCCCACAGAATATTTTCCGAAGAAGGCTGCAGGTGTAAGCCACAACCAACGGGGAGGGGTATGGACCACATCAATCAGAATGATAGAGTAGAATGAGACCACAGATACTACCCTTGGAATCAGTACCAGGCAGGTGAAACAGGGGATCCGGCAGGACAGGGGTGGACATCATTTCAATTTTTTGTGAGAAGTCTTCTAACAGAGTGCCAGTCCATTCTGCCTGCAAGTTTCATGACTCAGTTTCACATCATCAAAGCTCTGCCCCCACAAAAGCCTCACTACTCACAGACCACTTAGAGCCTAGATGACTCATCCTTTTCTTTCAAGACCAAGTCTAAACCATCATGCCCTTCTTAAGAGTCTGTCTAACCTCTACCTCAGCCCACACCTATGTTTGCTAAAGCCAGCTGCCTCTCTTAGTCCATTTGGGCAGGTGTGACAAAAATGCCGCAGACTGGGTGGCTTACAAACAGCAAATATTTCTCACATATTTGGAGGCTGGAAAGTTCAAGATCAAGGCACCAGAATATTTGGTGTCTGATGGAAACTGGCTCATAGGCAACTGTCCACTGTAATGGCACCTGGTGGGCCAGGCAAAGTCTCTGGGGTCTCCTGTATAAGGGCACTGATTCTACCCACGGGGGGTCTGCTTCAGGACCTAATCACTCCAAAGGCCCCACCACCAAACACCACTGCATTAGATGTTCTGATTTAACATATAAATTTTGAGAAAACACATGCAGTCTCTAGCACCACTTACATACAAAATTTTCTGAAACATCACATTTTACCATAATCACTGGTTGATTTTTTTGTCTGTTTTTCAACTAGACTGAATACCCTATTCTTCCTCATCATAGCAATATTAGCTTGATACAAATTCTAAGTGGCTTAATGCAGATTGGTGAATGAATGAATTAGTGAATGAATGAATGATTAAACTAACATTCTGTATCATTATGCATATCAGTAACCTCTCTCAAATACATGCAAACTATAGCTACTTCCAGTTAGACTGCTGTATGCTTTCGGATTTCACTTTGTAATATCCATAACATTTCTCAATGCCCAGCAGGTAAATTCAATTCTCTGAAAACTTCCTGGCATTACTTCCATAGTTCTTTAGCATACCCTTCAAAAAACAAGTTAAAAAAGAGAAAGATGTTTTCACCACAATTTCCTGAGACACCTAACATAAGCAGAGGTAAGATTAATCATAGGAAAATAGGAGACAGGCTCAGGACTCAGTGGTGTGTTCTAGGGCAGTACTTGGAAGAAAGAGCTTAATGTCCAAGACAGAGACTCTTTGCATGTCCCCGCTGCTCTGGATTCCCTTGGAAGTGTCAACTCAATCTCAGGAGATAATTATTTAATGTTAATTCCTGGTAGGCTTGTCACACTAAAATGAGTTCAACTTATATACTCAATTAGGAAATTACACTCCAAGAAATTCCAGTAAGTTTACACTACATGAAATTCCTTACATTTGTATGATCCTATGAGAGCGTACACCCTAGTTTCAGTAAGGCTAGAGTTCTACGAGGGCAATTTTCATGTTTAACAGTTATCCTGTACAAATTTTACACCTCCCATGCAGGCCTCTGACATCCCCAAGGTCAAGAACATTGACCAACAGAGGAGTCCATAAAGCATGCTGGTTGAGTTCAATTGACAAAGAAAATGATCAAACTGAGCAAAATATTATTAGCCATAAAATAGTTTGAACAGGAATAAGAATTATTGCATTGGTATTTCCTTGTGTTGACTTGGCCGACTGTACTTCAGGACGAGACTAAATCTTCAAGAAATCTCCAGAAATTGGGTGAAATAGTTTTCTTTCTTGTAAAAAAATGTTGGGCTTTAGATTGCTAATTATACAGAATGAAACCTGCATTTTTAGCCACAGCTAACTTAACTGAGGATGCATGCCAGTGGCGAAGGCAAGTAGGAATGGGTTTGCTATAAGAGAAGACACGCAGGGACCAGGTGTGGACTCTTTTTGAAAAAGGATAAATTATTGGTGGAAAAGAGATGTAACTCTTTTGGTCTGGCCATTACACCAAGTAAAACCCAGTAAACTTCCTGTTTATGATGACATATGTTTTCTCCCTTGTAGCGCTCCAATAGCTTCAAACTAATTTTTAAAATATTTTAGTGGGGTTTTCTATTCTCAGTGGGAAGGATGGCTTGTAACAAGATAGTCTTAACACTACCAGAACTGGACATTCTTCACAAGATTTTTTAATAATTTTAAAAAAGGATACAGGTCCATAGTCCAGTTTTGTTATCTACTAAGTTTGAAAATTTTGTGGATTTTATAATAAGTCCTATGATATATTCTACTAATCCATGTATCTAATCTGGATATTACATTATTTTACATACTATATTTTTATGTCATGATTTTCTACATTAACAAGTCTTCACATGTCATTTTCTTCACTGCATTCATCCTTACTATCCATGGCCCTCGAAAATTCCATATAAATTTTATATATTGTCAATTTTCTTGAAAATATTTGTTGGAACTTGGCTTAAAATTGCCCTGTGTGTATAGCCTTGATTAAAACAGGAACATATTTCTGTCTTTAATGTAGGGACTATTCTTATCCACAGATAGATTCTCTCCCTCTCCATTTTTAGGTCTTTTATATGTTTTAATATTTAAAAATTATTTTTGTTATAACACAAAGTAATCCTTCCCTCAGTCTAGTTTTTAATTCCTCTTAAGTGTTTGTTGTAAAATTTAAAAAATGAAAAGCAAAAAATAAAAACTCTTTTAATGACATTTTGTACTCCTGTTGTACTATTGTTTGAATGTAATAATTTACTGTATATTGATTTTATATTAGCAATCTTCCAATCTTATCAACTCTAAAGTACTTGGCTTTTCTGCATAGATAATCATGTCTATAAATATGTAGCATTTTTCTTTAATCTACATTTTCATGTGTTACTTTGCTAAATTCAGTTCAATTCACATAATTTCTATTATAATATCTTCTAAGCAGTGGGCTGTTCATAATTTTGCTGCGTTCTTATATGTTCATTTATCTTCTCTTCATTTTTGAGTTTATAATTTAATAGGCCTATGGCAGATGGACCCAAAGACTCTTGGTGATTTACTGAGATATGTTTAATACCAACCATTTGGATAACTTTGATAAATGTTTCATGTGGACAAGAGAAGGCTCTGTTTTCCACTAACAACAATTGCACGATTTTACTTGTGTCCGTTAAATTAGAATTGATGTCTTTTTGGGTGCTATCTTCTTTTATTCTCATGTACTGACCCTATTCACAGATCTGTTTTGTATACACACAGAAGCTTTCTTCTGCTGTGTTCGCCTGCCGTGTTATCTTTTCTGCATGCTTTTTGGTTTTCCTAACTTGAAAGTTTAATCAATTTCACATTTGATAGTTACTGAAATAGCACATCTAATTTCTACTGATGTATTTTGTGCCATTTAAACCTAACATTTTCTTTCTCGTCTTCCTTTAGAGTGGTTTGTTTTTATTCAAACTCCCCATTATTTTCGTTATCATACACTCTGTTTCTATTGTTTTAGAGAGAGATTATCTTAATGTTAGCCTGCATGCCTACAGGTTTCAAACATAAATAAATACCTCTATAATCCTGTGAAAAATACAAATATCTTAGAAAACTAACTGTGTTCCCCTTGCCTTTGTAATTCATTACTCTCTGAAGTTTATTTATATCTTTTAAGACCCCAAATTAGATATTATTGTTTTATATTGTTAATATTAGATGCACTATTTTACTAATTAACTTCTCATACTTTACCCTGCGGTCCTGCCTTCTACATTCATTTTTCTCTGAATAAGGTAGACTTTTTACAAGTTATTTAGTGAGGTTGGCAATATTCTGCAGGTTGGTTTGTCTAGATTCTATACTATTCTCAAATGATAGTCTTCTGTAATTAATTGATTCAAAATGTACTCTTTTTTCTCACAGAGCTAGTAAAATATTCCAATACTTTTTGGCTTCTATCATTACTTTAAATGAAGTTAAAATGACTTTGAGGATAATATAACTTCTCTTGGTGGCTGCTTTTAAGATCATTTTTTTTTTTTTGCCTTTGGTGTTTATTGTTTACTGGGATGTGAGTGGATATGGAATTTTATTTCTGCTTGAGATTTTTTGATTTGGTAATCAAAGAATTAATGAGTAGATCAATTCTGCTAGTCATCTGTCATAATTCCTCCAACACTTTTATTTTTCAGTCTTTCTATAGGGTCCAACTTTTACTCTCTTCTACTAATCTATGCGTCTGTTCTTTTTGTCAGTGCCCTGCTACCTGAGTTACTACAGCTTTAGATGAAGTCTTAAAGAGGGACAGTGGTACAATCCTCCAGCACGATCTTTCCCTTCAGTATTGTGTTGGCTATTCTCGGCCTTTTCTGTCTCTCCATACAGACTTTAGAACCAATTTGCTGATATTCACAGATGGATATTGACTTGGGGATTGCATCAAATCTATAGATTAACTTTGGAAGAACTGACACATTAAGAATATTGAATCTTCCAATCCATGAACGTGAAATTTCTCATTTATTTATTTGATTTCTTTCACCAGAGTTTTGTAATTTTCCATATTCTGCATATATCCTGTATGTATTTTTTTAGATTTATGCCTAAGCATTTCACTCGTTGGTGCTAATGTAAATGCTACTAGATTTTTTAATTTCAAATTCCAATCGCTCATTGCTGATATATAGGAAACAAATTAACACTTGTATATAGATCTTGTATTCTATGGCCTTGGTATGATCCCTTATTCTTTTTTTTCTACCTCCTCCCACCTATGGAGTTTGCTCAAAACGTCAAAAATGGAACTGCCTTATGGCCCAGCGAGTTTGCTTATTCTTTCTGATAACCGGATCCTCTTCGGTTTGGTTTATATCTTGAAGTATTTCATACTGTTTCACCACAATCATCTTTTTCATCTGGGATTATTCCCCCAAAGACCAATCATGAGGCTAAATTAATTATGAAAGTCAGTCTTCTCTACTTAATCCAATTAAACTTAATTGCACGATCCCGACATTCCTAATCATCGTTACCTAAGGGACATGTTACCTTCGTGTTTTTAAACAGATTTTCTGAGCTAAATGATATTCACAAATATGAATGACTCTCAGAAAAGGCATTTTAGGTATAGGAAGACCAAGGGAAATCAGATTTATCTTATTAACCTAAAAGTTTATGCCAAACAGCATAACGATTTGTGGGCTGCCCATAAACCCTCACTGATAATGAAAACTATTCTGCCAGAGGGAGTGACATGAACAAACCACAGAACTGACTAATTGAAAGCGCTGAACAACATAGAGTTAATTTTTGTATTAAACCATAAAAAAGCATTAGAAGTCAAGCTCTAAATTTAAATTATGACCATTAAATCAACATATAAAGACATTTCATGCAAATGCACTGACCTAAATTACAAGCATGAGACAGATTGCACCATTTTCCTATGATGCACAAGTGCAATTAATTCCTGACTTAGAAATAAAGAACAGCGGCACTGCTAGCGAGTGCAAAAAATTGTGTGATTTAATTTGTATAAAAAGAGGCGGAGGTAGAAGTTACAAGGCCAGTAAGTGGCAGAGCCCAACATAAAATGTAATCTATAGATTCTGTTCTGCGTTTTCACCATAACACATTTTATTTTCCTTGTGGAAGGAGGGATTTTGCCCTGTAGAGTGTCTGGTGGGTAAATCTATTCTTAGATGGAAAATTAACATCAGCCCTGAGCTTACCACAAACACTGGAAAGTATCAACATAGACTATCTTAATCCAATGTGTCCTGTCAGGAATGGACCATCCCAACAGCTGAGTATCTTTAGAAATTTCCAAGAATGTGGGTTTCATAACACATTTTTGAAAGCAACTATGCTGTTAAAATAGCCAGTGCTAGGGCAGGGATCAGACTACGATTTTAATGAATCTTGCCCTTTCCACAAGCACAGAGAAGATAAGGCAGAGCTAGGTGACTAGGCACTAATCCTGGGCCATTCTAACCTCACAAATGGGAAAATGTCAAATAATTCCTTCCTTTTCTCCTTCATGCCAGTGTACTTATCAGAATCGCTGTGTGAAGGATGCCTGTGTCAGAGGGAAAGGCCCTGAGCCATTCTGTGTCCCCCTAAACTGAAGGAAAAAGGGGACTGAGAACAACCCAGAGGAAATCAAAGGCCCCCTAAAGGCAAGGTGAAAAACAGCATGCAAAAATAGGCAAATTTCAACACTTTACTTCTTCGACTGAAACTCTCAAGTTGGACATCAATTCTCATTTGTATACCTGGGCAATTTGTTAGGATCCCACAGCCAGAAATGCAATAGATTATTCTGTTTCCTGAGGCTAGGGTGTGAACTGTGGCAAAAGAAACTTGGGGGAAAAGCAACAGTGTTGTAACTGGAAGAAGGGACCCCAAATCACTCTTGCATATCTGTTTCTCAGAAGGACAGTGAGCATCTGATAAAAACAGCAAAAATAAATGCAAATGATAATAGTCTCCCTCAGGAGATGTGGGTAGGAGCTGCTGATGTTGTATTCTTCATTTAAGGTACTAAGTAGCGTCTATGGAAATCTGGAGCACTTCAGAATGTGCTGTTGTGATTCTGATACTTTTTCCCCCTACATTAGGTTAGAACTTTGCTTTATCAATTCTTAACCTGCACTGTGTACATGTTCTGTTGATTCCAATAAAAAGTATCTGAATTTCCCTATTCGTTTTAGCTCCTACTTTTTTCTTTAATTGAATTTTTAGATCAAATAAATCCATAAACCAACCCACCGGGCCTGGCTCTGCTTGAGCACTTTCAATTTGAAGCAATATTTCTTCTATCTGATAAATAAGCGGTAATTGCCTATGATAGGAGGTAATGTAGCAGGGCAGCTAAGAGCAAAGCGTTGGGAGTGGGATGGCCTGGGTTAAAATCCTATTTTGAGCTTGCAAGCACTTCGAACATGGGAACACTGTTTAAATGTTCTGAGCCTCAGTGTCCTTGCTGATACAATAGGAATAATAACAATGGTATCTGGCTAAGGTTACTGTGAGGATTAAGTGAGTTCATTTCTGAAATGCATCTTTACACTTATACTTGCCTAATAAATAGTATCTACTTTTTTCCATTATGTGCAAACATTATCCCAGGTGTGAAACTGAGTGTTTACAAATAAGAGATGGGGGAGATCTCACTACCTTCAACTCCATTAATGAATAAAACATGGTTCCTCTCTTCAAAGAATAAGAAACACTAGGGAATCCACAGATAAGCACTTAAATCAAAGCTAGAAAAGGGAGTTTGGAGGGATATGAAATGGAACATGAATCTGCAAATAGAAACCACATTCAGAGAGGTATTAAAAATAGAGGAGTGTAGGATAGATTATTCTGAATTATTAAGCTATTTCGATTTTGTATTTCAGTTGTGAAAATGCCAATGAATTGACTCTTTTGGAAATTGCTAGCAGTACGTTAGGGTTGTTAACGTTATATAATTGTGTACTCCCAGACTAATCAGTTTCCCCTGAAGGAATAAAGAAAACCACTCAACTACAATAGTCAGGTTAAGTGACTTTTCATTTCTAGTGGCACTAAGATCTGCAGTGTGGAGCCATGATGCTCTGAATAAAAACATATTGAAGAGGCCCTGGCTTGTGTAGCTCAGTGGATTGAGCACAGGCCCTCGAACCAGAGGATCGCGGTTCGATTCCCAGTCAGGGCACATGCCTGGGTTGCAGGCTGGTTCCCTGCAGGCTAACTCCCAGCAGGGGATGCACAAAAGGCAACCATACGTTGATGTTTCTCTCCCTCTTCCCTTCCCCTCTAAAGGTAAATAAATAAATAAAATCTTTGAAAAAATAAAAACGTACTAAAGAGCAGTGGTTGGGAGTAAGAAAATCTGGGTCTCACCATGCTTTTTTATTGCCATGTACTTAGTCTTAGGTGTTCCAACTCTAGCGTTTCAGAAAATGAGAGACCGATTTTAATCTACACCTTTTTTGGAATATTTAAAGAGATGACCCACGCAGAAGTTGTATGCAAAATCCAAAGAGCTATATAAGCTAAGGTGTTATCTTCTGAAAATAAAATTCTAGACCCAAAGCTATCTGAAATCACCCAATAATATCATTTGGTTTTGCTCATGGTTATATGCATTTCTGTTTCACTGGTGACCAATATATTGTTTTTCTTATTTTGAAGATAACAAAACTAGAACATAAAAAATTTAAGTGATTTTACTATTAGCACTTGGCCTATAGTGACAGAAGCAAAGCCAGAAAGCAGGGTCTTCAGGTTCGAAGCTGAGCACCTTGCCATACACTGACTACTTCATTATTAGTTCTGTTAGTCTTTAAGATGTAGTGAAATATTAATGAGAGCTAGGCCATATTCATCTTATTTCCTCAGCACTTACCAAACAGTGGTTAGTATTAGGCACGTCAAGCACTCTGGTGGGCTGGCTGTAGATTGTGAAACACGGTAGTCAGCCAGGGAATCAATTGACTCATATACCTTGTGTCTCGTTTTGCATTCTTTTCAACTTTAGCTTCCATGTATATCTACCTATCTATATCTATCTATATGTATATATATATATATATATATATATATATATATATATATATAATATATATTATATTCATCAGAGTCAGGCTTTAGTCCAATAAGTCCACTTCAGGCTTCCAAATGGTTAAATAGTGCTTTCACCATAAGTTAAAGTGAACTTTCACAGTGAACTATGACTTGAAATTCAAATCACAGGACTTGTATTCTAGACCAGCTTAGCCTATATAATATATATATATTATATATATACTATATAATATATATATATACACACACACACATATACACATACACATGCACAAAATACAGGAAATAGTTGGATCACTCTAGTAAAAAATATAATGTGTAATGGCAAAAAGTTTACTTAAGAATGATAAAAGCTCTGATGTGACAATATCCCCCGAATATATACCTATTTCTTCATCTACAGCACATCATATTAAAAGAAAGCAATATGCAATTGGCTGGCTTGGTGGCAAGACTGATTACATTAAGCAAAAAAGTTGAATACATTGAGACTACTGTCAGCACAAATAAGGGCTTTGGATCATGGTTGAACTGTGACAAGCCATGGAGAAGTTTACATGAATAAGCAGATATTTCTACATGGAAAAGCCTTTGCTTAAATATTTGCATTCCTCATCTTGAACTTTCTCTTCTAGTCATTTGTTGTTTTTTAAAAGGCTATTCTCACCTTCCCTTTCCTCTTCTCTTTCCCCTGTCGCTACAGTCTTCCCCCTTCTTGAATTCTTCCCTTCCTGCTTTTCTCTCTCCATTCTTCTTTCCTTCCTCCCCCTCCTTCCCTCTTCTATCTTGGCTTTACCTCCATCCTCGCTTCTCTCTTCTTTCCCTTTGTACTTTCCTTTCCTCCCCTTCGTGGACAGGTCTGTGCGTCAGACACCACGAAGCAGGGTGGCACGCAGGCAAGGGAGCAGGAGATGGGGAAGCTCATCTATAGACATCAGGGCTCCTGGTGACCAAGAAGGTAGGGCAGTGGGGGAAGGGGGTAGTGAAGAGGCAAAAGTGTGCCTAGCGGCAAAGAAATGAGACAGAGGGCAATAGGTCATAAGGGTCTGTTGGTGTGATCAGTGTTGGAAAAGTGGAAGTTGAATGGGGTTTTAGGGGCCCATGAAGGAGGTATCTTATAGCCTAGAAAGCAGCTTAGAATGAGTGCTGAGGCCTGGAAATGAGGTGGCTAGCTCAATTGGGAGATTAGTAACAGGAAGCCAAGAAGTAAAATGATCACATAAGTAAAAAACATTGATTTTAATGTAAGCCAGGGTTTTCAGCATTAGAGAAGTGTTACAGAAACATGAAAATGGATAAACTAGAAAGTGACCTGAGGTGTCCGGTTGGAATTATTGGTATGAATATGAACTCTTGGATTTTCTTTTAATAAACTTGCATGTATATGAGGCCTATCTGAAAAAAGTCCAACCATTGTTAACATAATGACAACAGTTTGCGGGACACTGATGTAACCTGGCAGCCAAGGAAAATGGCATGTCATTGTTCACGTGCATGAAGAATGACAACCTCACTGTACTAGTCGTGTGCATGGTAGATGCTGTTGTGTGAGCAGCATCTGTGCTCACATTCACTGTGGCCATAACATTCACAATGACAGAGAGTAGAGCAACGAATCTGCATCAAATTTTGCATTAATCCAGAGCATTCCTATGTGGAAACTATTTGGATGGTTCAGAAGGCAGCAGCTATGGGCAACTGGTGATTGGCATGACAATGTGCCCTCTCATGTATCACATCTTGTGTAGAATTTTTTGGCAAAACATCAAGTCATCCAGGTGACTCAGCCCCGCTTCAGCCCAGATTTGGCTCCCTGTGACTTCTGGCCTTTTTCTAAACTAAAATAATCTTTGAAGGGGAACAGATTTTAGACCATTGATGAGATTTAGAAAAGTACAATGGGGCAGCTGATGGCGACTGGGAGAACTAACTGTATGAGGTCCCAAGGTACCCACTTTGAAGGGGACTGAGGTATCATTACCCTCTGTATAATGGTTCTTGTATCTTGTATCCTCTTCAGTAAATGGCTTTATTTTTCATAGTGCATGGCTACATACTTTCTGGACAGACCTTATAGGTACAAACATAGCTGTAGATGTGTGTGTGTAGCCTTTTTGGTTCAAAAGGGGCTGGTGGATAGGAATTAATAATGGGGGAGAATCACTTGACATCTTCCTAGCATTCTCTCTTTCTGATGATCTTCAAGACATGTTTTTGTTTTTGTTTTGTTTTTAGTTGTTGGCATCTTTTTGTAACAAATTAAGAAGGAAAGAAATAGCATAGGCAATCAAACTTGAATCCTCATGTTGTCATTTGCCAGCTACAGCTTGGGTTTATCTGAAAAATTAAATGAGATGAAACAGAAAACTTATCTGCTTGTTGGTGGTAATGAAGTTAGAAAACTATATATGCTATCTAAGTTTCAAGTTAATATCACTTCTTTGATTCATACAAGGCTAGAGTTACCTGAAGCAGAGGTTAGTGGCAGTTTTGCGTGGAGGAAATGAGGCTTCGGGACATTAAATGACTTGATGAAAATCAAACAACTACTAAAAAGGAGAGTGTGGGACCAAGCCCAAGCCTCCTTATCACTAACCCAGCAACAAATTTAATCTCAGTATTTTCTCTAAAAAATTAAGGTCTTTTGCAGTAGGGTTTAATCATCTTAATTTTTTATTTAGTAAATTAAACACTTCTATGGAAGGAGAGGATAGTCTGAGAATCTCTAATTGATGTGACCATTCTCTTGCTAAACTTTATTCTATAATTCTACTTACAATACCCAATAAGTGATGATAGGGAAAAATGCTGTCTTCAGTCCACCAGAATGAAAAAGTCCAGTGGCATTTGGGGATTTTTTTCTTATCAAAGCAGTACACAGGCAAAGCTTTCTGACCTATCAAACTGGAGACGTGTGGGCTATTGAGGTTTTGTTATGAGAAAGTGGGAAATAAATTTCCCATTGAAAACATGTTTTAAAAAATGTTGGCAGGTAAAAGCTCCATGGCATAGAAAGAAAATGTCTTTGAAAATATCCAAGTGAATGGTCATGTTTTGAGTTAACAACTAGCTATCCAAAGCCTCCCTGGAAATCCACAAAGTGCTCACCTTGCAGATTGTATTAGGAATTGGATTTCCAAATAAAAATGACCTATCACACAGAACAAATGCAGGAATGTACCCAAAATTTTAGTGCCTTCTATAATCTTGTTTTTATGTAAACATTAGAGGCTGATCTTATAATAAGAACCAATTAATACAATGCTGACAATCGCTATGTCAGGTAGGCTGGATAGAGCACACGTTTTTCACCTTTGACCAGAAGCTCATTATCTTTGCATATATTTCCTTGCTTTTATCATCAAAGTGCATTAGTGCAACAAAAGGAATAAATAAGATGGCACAGCACCATAAATAAGGGCCGTATAGGAGGTTAACACGCTGGAGTCAAATCCTATCCCCTTTTATGGATTATCACGCATTTGGAAGGTAAGAAAAGCACAACTGCATAACGGAAAGAAAATTTTATAAGTCAGTGTTTAGAACTCATTTAGAACAAAAGGATGTGCCCAATCTCTCTCTCTCACATACACACACATGCATACACACAAATACACAGTATATGATCGATATAATCATTAGGCTCCAGCACTCCCCAGTTATCATTCTAACGATCATTTTCCATTTTTACATTTGCCTGTCAGTCCATCTATAATTTTCTCTCGTGGAATTGGTTTTGTCATCCTCTCCATGGTTCATACTTTGCTTTACAGAGTAGAGAACACAATTCCACTTACATCTTTCCCTGCCCTCTCTACTCAGGAGGAAGGACTGATGCTCTCCTTCACTGGACCAGAAAATGATGAGGCTATGTTTGTTACAGGCCTCGTACTGCCACTTAAAACCCAGCCCGTTTTTCCTCCTTTCTTTCACCTCCTGTCTTTGTATTGCAATCACACCCGAAAGCCTGTCTTCTGGGAGAAAACCCAAATACATGCCATTCTCCATCTACCAGCTTCTCCACCAGTGACCAAGCAGGAGGGACTGGAAAGTGAAACTGTAGGCAAGTGTTTACTCCACACAGCTATCCACCCTACCGTTGAAGAAGTCTCCCTTCAACCTCCTGCCCTAAGAAAAGTTTTTCAAACCAATCTTTACTGAAGCAATTTTTGTACTTTGGGTGGAGTAAGGGAGTCAGAGCAGTTATCAATCAAATTCTGGGTCCGCATCTTTTAAAAGGGGAATCAAAAACCTATTTGATTATAGATTTGCCTGTAAATAACTTCCCTGGCTATGCACATAAGAAGGAAAGAGGGGTGAATTACAAAATTCAAGTCCACACAAGCCTGCGTACACATCTCACACCACAAACACTACACACATATATACTGATATGATAATAATATTCTTTCTTTTATCCTTTCATGCTTCACTGTCATTCTTTTCTTTATATTAGCTTCTCTGATTTCTTCTTTGACCCAATAGTGACTGCCTCTTGTCATTTCAACACATATCTTATGCCTCCCTTTTTTATGGTAAATATATTCTTCATGTTTTATATATTTTACATGTACACACGTGCATAGTGTCATATATATATATACACTTGTATGTGTATATACATGACTCCAAAAGGGAGAGATTTACTGCACAATTTTGATTTTCAACAATTTAAAGAACTGCCCCAGTGGGTACTAAAGAATCAGTTGCATAAGCATGGATAGTGGAGTTTTCCAAAGAACCTCAGTGGGGACTTCCACAAAGTCTGCCTCGAGATATAGTAGCATACGGGTTCCCTACCCACTTTGTGGGAGCCATTTGTCCTCAGAGAATTCTCAACCTAATTATAAGTGACACATTAATAATGCCACCAGAGTGCCAGGTCTACCACATGAGATTTAAAGAGACCATGTGAACAAAGCTTTATTCTAGTCAGTAAGGAATCTGAAAAACATTGTTCTGATGAATTAGCCTAAAAAATAATTTACACCAAAACACTACATTAATGATTCTAGCTCTGTTTTTATTTTGAATAACATATTTTGTAAGCAGGACTATGTAATATTTGAGAAAATAGTAATCAATAAATAATGTATTTCAGTCATAATTTCTATCTTCTAGAATAAATGTAAAATAATGGTAAGGAGAAAATCTAGATGTTTAATTAAAAGCAAAGTCTGTCCTTTCTATTCCAATTTGTTCAACAGATGCTTAATTTGAAAATGACTTACTTGAGAGCCCCAACTGACAACCATAGGAAAATTAAAATGCTTAGACTGTGAATATTTTATTACTATTCTTATGTGATACTAGTCTTTAAAAGCCTAGGGAAAAAGTAATATAAGCAAATGGATTCGATTCATATCATGGCCTTCCAAAGATTCACTCTCTATCTAGGTGTGATCCTAAGAGAGCCATTTGGTGTTAACATCTGTGTTGCCATCACGCAGTATAAAAGGAGTCCTCTGTAGCTCAACTTGAGCTGCACAGATCACTCAGGTGGGCCTCTATCTCAGGAAGAAGGGGCAGAGCAGACCAGTGAGTCCATGCCCCACCCTCACCGGTGTCATTTGGAAATAAAAGATGCCCAAACAAATAGCAAGCTAAATTCGCACTTCAACGGGTAAACCTGTCCAGCAGCTCTGAACCCTCAAATTCAACCCAAGATATTATTTAATCGTTTTCCTGCCACACTGTCATAGAGCAGCTCATGACCACAACTTTGTCACATTATGCCTTTATGACATCTATCTAGTAACATGTGTGACATGCAACTTCAGAAGTCTGAAAATTTACTGCAGTTATAAAAATGTCTAGACAGAATAATATGATTTACTTTTTTATGTAGGCAGTAGGCAAATTACGTTGGCCATGGAATTGTATGGTCATAAAATATGTCATTTTTTGTATAAGGGACACATGGACAAAGCCAAAAGGGGGTAGTATCAAGAGTAGGAGATGGGGATGGTGGGGGTGGGGGCAGTTAGGGTGGGGAAACGGAGACAACTGTGCTCAAACAATGAAAAAATACAGATATTAAATCAATCAATCAATCAATCAATAAAGCAGGTTATTTTTGTTCCATTCCTTTTTCCTTCTCCTTTGTTTAAGTGACCAAAAATTCTTTGAATACCATTTACACATTTTAGGAAAAAAGAAGAAGAAGAAGGAGAAATAAAACTAATTTATTCACTTCAGCAATCAAAGAAACTTGTAAAAACAAATGATTTTTAAGGAGTTATTACTAACTTTGGTGATTTTGAAACATTTCATAAGGGATAGAAACTTAGAAAACAATACAAAGTCACCAACACTGATTACACAAACATTAATTCTCCTGTGTAAGTCAGCCTGCTCACCCTACATCTTGCAGGAAGGCCCGCAAACAACAAAAAAAAAGCGGAAATTTCAAGAGTGGCTGGAAGGTCGCCCTGCAGGCAAGGCACTGCCGCCGAGTCGAGAGAAGCCAAGTGGTCCCTGCATTTTTAAGACGCGTGGAATCATTCCAGGGAAATAACTGGCATTCAATATGTTTTATTCAGAACATAAAGCTGTTTTACTAGAAAGTAAAATGAATAAGATGCTGGGTCACTTATTTCAGGGTAAGGGGCAGAATAGGTGTTTATACTGCCCTTTTGAGAAAGTGAGCACTTTGAACCCGTACTAATGTTTTTATTGGTGGAGAAAAGGCATGAGATTTATTTCTTTATAAATAACTCTACTGATAAGAGAAATCTTTGGCCCCAGCACTTCTGCCTAAGCCTAGACCAATGACCCATGGGAGACCCTTATAGGCAACTTCACCCCAATCACTCTCCTTTTTTTTTTTCAGAATAAACATTTACTGTTAGGTCTTTTTCCAGATATTTGCATGACTTCTGTATACACAACAGTGCAGAACCGAATGGCTAGAAGAATATGTCAGGGAGTCTAACACAAATGTTTATAGAGGATGGGCAGTTTGCCATTGGTAACAAACACACAGCATGTAAAGGTGTTTTAATTCAAAATGGAGTAGAAAGATCTAAGAAAATAAGGTGAGATTACATTCCCAACAGCACATGGAAGAAAACTCCTCAGAGGGATGAACAAATTTGCTAAAGTAATACTGTAAAACAAACCACCGCAAAGCCTTAGCAGCTTAAAAGATGACCATTTTCCCCCCTCACTCATGAACCTGCGTGCTGATTGTGCTCTGGGCTTGCCAGGCCTCCGCTGGGCATTGCTGTAGGTTCCACATTTTATTTAGGTCTTCTCAAGCATCTCCTGTTCTGCCACCAATAGCAATGTTGAGTGCACTCTCCTCATGATGAATGTTATAAGGACAAGAGGCCAAAGTGAAACACTCAAGTATATTTAAAGCTTCTGCAGGAACCACATTTGCTTACATTCAGTGCCCATGTCCCTGGACAAACCAAACATCTCTGGGGTAGGAAAAAGTATTCAGCTTACTACAGAGGGAATCAGAGTACAGTCACATGGCAAACATTCATTTTTATATCATTAAGGGAAAGGACAAGTGAACAATGATGTAATCTGCACTAACTGCTAGTGATGGAATCTCCAAAGTCAGAAGGCACAGAATTTCTGACGGGTGAGAAAGTACTCCAAGGGCACCATGAATATGTACAAGGATAACAGACCCAATTCCTGCTCTGTGAAGATTAAATGAGAAGAAAGTGGGTAAGTGTAACTTTCATAAATTATTAAAACCTTGAAAATGAAAATATACATAAAATGTGTTATTGGGGTGGTTCTATATTTTATTTTGGAGTAAAGCATGGTATAAAAGCAAACTCTCTTACTTTGGAAGTCTGAGTGTTCTATTTAGGAGCAGCTTCCTATACCCGGGAGCATCTATTCTGCAAAAGTGAACCCATAATTTCCTTGCTAAATTGAGTGCAGCCAGTTAGTGGAATGGAACTGCAAATTCACTGCAACAATTCTGTCAATTTTTATCACCATATTTTACCCATCATGTGATGTTATTTTGATCATCAGTGTCTAACAAAAACCTAGGGTTATGCCAAATATAAACACTCTTATAGGAGGTAAATCTGATGCATGTTAAAATGGGTGGTTATTGCTTGGTCATTATCATTTGTTCCAAGCAGGACTGCGGGTCTCACAGGAAAAACAACTGCTTCAGTATTCCATTAAAACGAAGCAGGGAAAATATTCCTCAGTTGATATTATAGAATACCAAATAGGTGAAAACAATGAAGACTGTTTACCATACCTGGGTTAATAGTGGGTACTCAATAAATAACTATGGAAGAAAAGAAAGAAGAAAGGAAAGGAGGGAGAAAGGGTATTTATTTCCTTATATGCTCTGTGTTCCTAAAACAATGAGAAAACTGTGGGTAGGCCTACAAGAATCTAAGTATGCAAAGTACTTATAATCACTTTATTTAGGGATTTAAAAAGGGGAAAATTATAAAAGAGGTTCATAAAAATGGTTTCTTAAATAAATACTATAAAATGTGATTTTAAACAAGTCTGAAATTCACTGAGACTCGGTGATCCACAGACACATTTGTTGCAGGGACAGCGCACCAGCTACAAGGAACAACAAGTCATGGACGAGCTAAACTGACATTCAAGAGCAAGGCTCCAGACTTTGAGTTCAAGATGGTGGAGCAGGAAAATCCTGAGCTTACCTCTTCTCATTGACACCAAAACCACAACTACGTATAGAACAGCTCTCTCTGAGAATGACCTGAAGACTAGCAGAACAGATTTTCTACAGCTACATATATAAAGACAAAGCCACATTAACACAGGAAGAAGGGGTAGAGACTAAATCTAGTCAGCACCCACCCTACCCCTCACTCCCTATGAAGCAACTCATAAGAGAGAGGGAAATTACAACTGCAGAGATCACCTCCAAAGAACAAAGGGTCTGAGCCCCAGCCTGGAGGACCTGTACCAGGAAGAGGAGCCCCCACAACACCCAGCTTTGAAAACCAGTGGGGCTTACAACTGGGAGAGCCACAGGGCTCTCAGAAACATCAGTCTGAGCTCTTTCTGAGCCTTGGCACAGAGGCAGCGTGCTTTGAAAAATATCTGGGTCATATGTAATGGTGATACATAGACTAATTTTAGGGTGTGTGCTAGAGATACCGGGATCTGTTGGAACTTTCTCCTGAGTCAGAAGCACTTGTGGGTGCCATTTTTCTCCTTTCTTAACCCTCCTTACACCGATTTGGTCCAACACCGGCAGATGCCATTTCTGATAACACTCTTCACTCACCCCACCCTGGCATTTCCCTGAGGACTAACCCAGGCTGGCACCCCTCCAAAGCAGCCCCTGCCCTGCCCCTCCCAGTAATTGGCCTCAGTCAGCACCAGCATATAGCAGTGTGTCTGCAACTGTCAAGGCTGGGCCTGGCAGCAGGCCACACCAAAAGCCTGTCCTGCACAACAGAATGCTCGCAATCGTTGTGGCCAGGCCACACAGCCAGCTGAGCCAGGGACCAGCCTGACCCTCCAGCATGTGCATGGCAGTTGTGGCCCAACCATAGAAGGCCACACTAGTCCACCCAGGGAACACCTATGGGCACCTGGCTCTGGTGACAAGGAGAAATTTTGCCACTGGACCTCATAGGACACCTTCTAAATAAGGCCACTTTTTCAAGACTAGAAAATGTAGCTGACCTACAAACAGGCAAAATGAAGAAAGAAAAGAATATGATCCAAAACAAAATAAAGACAAGAAAAAAAACAGAGAAAGAACAAATAAAATCTAAGTAAACTGTCTGTTGATAAAGAGTTCAAAGTAATAGTCATAAAGATGCTCATCGAACTACAGAGAAGTGGATAAACTCAATGAGACATCAACAAATAGATAAATATTGTAAAAAAGAACCTATCAGAACTAAAGAAATATAAAACTGACAAGTTTTATAAAAAAGTACACTAGAAGGAATTGACAGTAGATCACATGATGCAGAACAATAGATCAGCAATCAGGAAGAGAGCATAGTGGGAATTACTCCCAAATGGAAGATCAAAAAGAAAAAAGAATTAAGAAGAATAAGGACAGCATAAGAGACCTTTGGAACCATATCAGATGTACGAAAATTTATATCATAGGGGTCCCAGAAGGAGAAGAAAGAGAGGAAGAAATGGAAAACCTATCTGAAGAAATAACAGCTGAAACATTCCTAAATTGGTGAAGCAAACACACATCCAAGTACAGGAAGCATAGAGAGTTCCAAATAAGATGAACCCAAAGAGACTGACATCAAGACACAGCATAATGAAAACATTAAAAGTTAAAGGTAGCCTGGCTGGTGTAGCTCAGTGGATTGAGCATGGGCCTGTGAACCAGAGGATGGCAGTTCGATTTCTAGTCAGGACACATGCCTGAGTTGCAGGCCAGCTCCCAGCAGGGGACCCACAAGAGGCAACCATACATTGATATTTCTCTCCCTCCCTCCTTCCCTTCCCCTCTAAAGATAAATAAATAAAACTTTAAAGAAAAAATTAAAGGTAAATAGAGAATCTTAAAGGCAGTGAGAGAAAAGCAACTAGTTACGTACAAGGAAATATCCATAAAACTATCAACTTATTCTTAACACAAATGTTGCAGGCCAGAAGGGAGTGGTGCAATATATTCAATGTGATGAAGGGTAAACACCTACAACTCTAAGATTACTCTACCTGTCAAGGTTATTGTTCAGAACTGAAGGAGAGATCAAGATTTCCCAGACAAGCAAAAGCTAAAGGAGTTCATCACAAGAAATGTTAAAGGTAATCATTTAAGTGACAAAGAAAAGGACAAAACTAGAAATAAGAAAATATTTGAAAGAAAAAAATCTTACTAGTAAAAGTGAACATATAGTAAAGATAGAAAGCAACTACTTATAAATCTAGTGTGAAAATAATAAAAATGGCAATAAGTACATACCTATCAATAAGTACTTTAAATATGAATAGACTAAGTGCTCCATTCAAAAGACATAGGATGGCTGAATGGGTAAAAAACAAGACCCTTATATGCTGCTGACATGAGACTCACTTCAGTTCAAAAGATGCACATATAGCCTTAAAGTATAGGAAAAAATATTTCATGAAAATGGAAGCGAAAAAAATAAGAAGGATGGTATAGCAATCCTTATATCAGACAAAATAGATTTTAAAATATAACAAGAGACGAAGAAAGATCCAGCAATTCCACTTCTGGGGGCTTATTTGAAGAAAATGAACCACTAATTCAGAAACATATGTGTATCTTTATGTTCATTGCAGCATTATTTACAATAGCCATGATATGGAAGCAGCTGAGGTGTCCCTTGATAGATGAATGCATAAAGAAAAAAATACATACACACAAATGCAATGGAATATTACTCAGCCATGAAAAAGAATGAAATCTTCTCATTTGTGACATCAGTAGACATTGAGAGTATTATGCTAAGTGAAATAAGTCAAAGAAAGGCAAATCCCATACCATTTCACTTATCTGTGGAAGCTACAAAACTAAACATAGGAACCAACGAAACAGACTCACAGACAGAGAAAACAAACTGATAGCTGCCAGAAGACTGGGTGACGGCGGTGTGGGTGAAAAAGTGAGGGCATCAGGAGGTTTGAGTTGTAGTTATAGCAAATAAGTCACAGGGATGTCATGTACAGCATTAGGAATGCAGTCAGATTACAGTAACTTCGTACTACGACAGACAGTTACTAAACTCATGGTGATCACTCTGTAAGGTATATAAATGTCAAATCACTATGTTGTAAACCTGAAACTAATATAATATTGTATGTCAACTATACTTTCATTAAAAATAGCTTTACATTTCAGACTAAAAAACATTGGTTTAAATCCTATCTACACCATTCTGTATCTCTCTGTTTGTGACGCAACAACCAAGATCTAAAAGCTAACATTCTCTGGGCTGCTTCTAGTTACTCTAACATCACGGGCCTTCCTGCTTCTTCTTTTCTATTGTTAAAAACAGACCAGCAATTTCCAGGTAATTATATCTTACTGTTAGAGGAAGGAAAGAAAGAACATTAGATTTGGAAGCAGGCACTCGGGGTGCTAGCGTGGTGCTCTCAATTGCTCGTTTTGTGATAATGTTCAGCAAGTCACTTAAATTCCCTCTGCTTAAGTCCCCTCTTTACCCCAATGGGAAATAAAATACATATGTTATGTTCCTTAGGGTGACAAAACATTCCAAGACAGTGTTCTAAAAGCTCTTTGCAGATTGTAAGCCACTGTTCAATTGTCATTATTATAATATTTCAATGCAACTTTTTGCCTTTGGTCAGGGTTCTGAATGTTTTAGCATAGTGGTATCAACACACAATTCAGCTCTAACGACAAGAAAATCTAAGTCTTACAGAGGAAAAAATGAATTGCACACGACACAATCACACATTGTGAACCCATTATTTTTTAATAATATCATGTAAGGAAAAAGCCATCATTGACTAGAAGTTATTTCAGCAGTTTGCCATAGCAGCGTTTGTGCTGACCGCTAAGATGCTGACATCAAACAGAAAGAGTACGTTCGGTGAGCTCCGTCCTAGCAGAAGGCATCCGTCAGCATGGTTTACTTGCAAGGCACTATATTATTTCTTCTCAATCAGCAAGTTCAAGGCTCTTTTACAGCAGGAAGTGTTGCACAGCCATTTCTCTCCATCTGCACTGCTCACCTCCTTGCCATTTACAGTAAATCTAAACTATTTTAAAGCCATTTTTCCTTTAAGCCATAGAACTGGTTTAATGCTCAAAAGAGTCACTCATAGGTTAGAAGATATGAGCCCACTTATTTGAATGTTGAAGAGCGAACCTGCTTTCAAGAAGATCTCGGCTTTAGAGGCAGATCAAGGTCTTCACACGCACTCCTGCAGAGCACAGCCAAATGATAGGAAGCCAGTTCGGAGATTATATTTCTATGTTCTCTTCCCAGGGATGAGTTTCTCCACAGACTTATATCCTTTTTACTTCACATCAGGGAAAAGGGCATAAAGACTTTGAGCCTAATAGCATGCATAGCAAAGCAATTTGGGGGGTAAGATAAAAATTGGGTCTCTGGAGAAAAAAAATAGCATTTTCTTTAACAAGCCTGTTGTACATCAGTATTGAAGATTTTGCTCTGAAACCAATGTATCAAATGCTGGGATTATCCATGGCAACAAAAGACTGAACTTGAAACCAGGAGGAAAGTCAAGCTTCCCAACTTATTCTGATGGAAGTAAAAGAAAGAGGGAGCAAACCATCAAAAGAAGAAAAACATATAATGATAGACACATCCATAGATTTCCAAAGAGTGCTCTTGATGCATTTGGACAGTTCAAAGCAGAAACACGGGAAAATACAATACTGAAGTTTTCCTAGTTTGAATGTACAAGTAGACAAAATGGTCATTTAAAATCGATTTTTAACTAAAAATATATTCATATTGTAATTCTATCTTTAATAAATTTCCTTTCATATGAAAAAATTATAAGTATCTTATTTGGGGGACTATAAAATGCACTCCCCCCACCCAAATATGGGAGGAATAATGGTTGTTAATGCTGTTTTGAGTTCTGTTTTACATTTATATTGGCAAAATCCTATATTATTTATGTTATTAAATATTTTACCACATTTTTGCTTCAAATTTTTTCCCACTTTCCTCGAAAATATAGGTGCGCCTTATGGTCTAAAAAACATGGCACATGGTTTTGGGCTTTCGAGAACAAAGTATTTTTATAGAAATATTCTTTTTTTTTAATATTGTGAATTTTAATAGACCTGCTTTTCAATTTTTCAGTATTTTTCTTTTTTTTTTTAAGATTTTATTTATTTATTTATCTTTAGAGGGGAAGGAGAGAGGGAGAGAAACATCAATGTATGGTTGCCTTTCGTGTGTCCCCTGCTGGGAGTTGGCCTGCAGGGAACCGGCCTGCAGCCTAGGCATGTGCCCTGACTGGGAATCAAACCGCGATCGTCTGGTTCGCAGGCCCATGCTCAATCCACTGAGCTACACCAGCCAGGGCGAGAACAAAGTATTTTTGCTTGAAAAAGTTTTTGAGTTATCTTTAGTTTACTAATTATTTCAGATAACATAAACTAATAAAAATGTAAATCTTACAAAAATTCAGATATTTTCTTTAAATTAATTCTAAGTATTTAGCTAATCCCCAAACCAGGAGAACTACCATTAATATGAGTTTCTAGTAAGTGGTTTCTAACCACTTAATACTAACAAATTAGTACTAAGCAGTGGTACACATGGCTTTATCATGGCAAACCTGAACCCAACTGGATGATTTTGTTTTAAGTAAAGGATATTAGGTAATTTAAAGAAGTTGATCCTTTTAGGTAATTAAGATAGCCAATTATAGTTCCCCTCTGCTCCCTACCTAAGCCCATATCAAGGTCTGTTTTCAGAATTCAGATCAAAGTACATTACTTTGAAGCTCTCAGAAGTTGCATTGACTCCCCATAGTTTACCACTTTTATTCTGCGGTAATAGTCAGTTTCTCCTTGACAATAAGTAGTCTGTTTCTCCTGGAAACAGCAGGGACTCCACCCTGGTCCTACCACGTGCTGATCTCATGACCTGACTCGTTGCTATGAAACATGAAGACAGCGACACCATCGTTAGGAGTGCGTAGATGACAATCTAGCACATAGTACGGGGTCGCTAAGTATGATTTCTCATATAGATATCTGCCTTTTAAACATTTTCATACATATATTTTATCTCTTCAAATGGGAGTAATGGTCTGGACCCCCTAAAAACCATGCCTTGTGGTCTTCAGTCACACCAAAGTATTTTCAAAGTGCTGTGGAGCTTGTCCAAACTAGAAGATGCTGGACGCTGTGCAACCCAACAGCAACGCCTATTGGTCCCTCTTCCTCCTTCAAGCTGTCCCTCTGTAGGAGGCAGTGATAATTTTCATAGATTGTTTGTTTATTTATGTTATGGAGAGGTTAAGTGAAGAGGATAACAGACACATGGGAGTGGTCATGTCCTGCTTTCTGCCCAGGTGATATGAATAGGGTTGATCACATGAGAAGCTTTAGGATTAAGACAATTCACACAGTCCAAAGCAGGGGTGGCAAACTCATCTTCACTGGGGGCCACATCAGCTTCGCAGTTACCCTCAAAGGGCCAAATGTAATTTCAACCTCTTAATAGTTAAAGGAGTAGTTACATTTACACAGTCCTAAAATTATTTCGGCCCTCCAAAGGCAACCTCGAGGCTGATGTTCCCCTGGTGAAGGTGAGTTTGACACCCCTGGTCTGAAGTTTAGAGATGTGGGTAGGTCTATCTGATCATGCTGAATCGTAAAACTGTGGTGGGGAATTCTGAGCTAAAACTTTCACATCTCCACTAGAGTTGGTGATTCAAGTTGTAAGACTTAAAACTGCTATTGATATATTAGTCATAAGAGCTTGGACATTCCAAGAGATCATTATGTACAAGCTGAAGATTAGATGTTATCAGAGGAAACAGAGCTATGAATTAAATTTTGTTGACCTCTTTGGGTCATTGATCAAGTTCTCTTGGGAACATGAGACCCCTCTCGTCTGGTATGCCTTGTGTAGAATTATTGGCTAAACCAGATTGTTTTAGGCTTTCTATAACTTAAAACTGAGATATTCCTGAGATACAGAGGTCCCCAAATGTATTGTATTTTACATTAAATTGAAGGTTCTGAATCTAACCTTCCTGGCCTGATAACACTACAGCCTTCTCCTCTAATTATTCAGAACTGATGCACTGCTAAGATTTGCAAGGACGGGGATTGCTGTGTGTGTGTATTCAACTAAGGTTATAAGTTACTGAAAACTTATGGTTTAAAAGAACTGGTATCGATTTTCATTCACCCATATGAATGGTTTGGGCTGTGCTCAGGTGAGTGAGTCGGCCTTAAGATAGAGGTACTTGAATCAGGCTTAGCTTCCCACTGAGGGTTGGGTTTAGGTTGGTTGCATGTAAGGGCCCAACTAAAGGGGCACTAATTCCCTGTGACAAAGTTGTGATGAAGAACAAGAGAGAAAGACCGATCACAAAAGCACATTTTAATGCTCTGTGTACTGGTGTGTTTGAGCACAGAAGGTACCTCAGTGAGTTTTCAGTGGACGATGGGAGATTGGAACTCAATATGGGTGGCCTATTTGAATTCAAAAAAAATCAAAATTTTAATGTCTGGATGCTATTTCCAGCTTAGCCACTAACTTTGTGGCCAGGAAAAATGTCATTTAACCTCTTTAGATCTATTTCTTCCTTTCTAAAATGAAGTTAACTTAACAAAACACCTAGTCATAAGGCTGTGAAAAGAAAAGAAAAGAGTGCAGGTGAAAGCAAGTGGAAGGAAAAGAATATACCCTAACTGCTCTGTATAAAGGAATGAATAGGCCAACATATCTATACTATGGAAGGCATTGTGCTTCCTGTTATTGAAAAATCAAGGTAGGAGAGAATGGTAGTTTTTTTCTAAAAGGAAATTTAAAAAATGGTGAGGCAGTGCAAGGAAGTACTATCATTGGCAGTCTGTCTCCACGGAGCCAGACATTCTGTTAGACAGTGTGTGTTATTTCATTTAATCATCACATTCTTCTAGGTACAGGAAAGGCACATTTACTTGGGTCTAGCACTCACAAAATTCTGGACAGCCAGTTTTACTTTACAGGCACACGGCTCAATTCAGAGGCAATTTGTAGGAATGCAGAGGTTTCAGAATTTTCTAGCAACAGTTCTCATTTCCTTCAGCCTGAATCACGGGTCTACCACTAATTGGCTCTATTCTCCCGAGAAAGATAGTCAACTTCTCTGGGCTTTCTTTGGGGTAAAAATGAGACACATTGTGTTTATTGCAACACTCTAAAAGAACTGTAGAATTAGAAGTCCAATGCGCTATCCATTGCACAACAGAGCCACCTTAAAAGAACTGTTGAATTAAACGTAGCATATGCTATTTGGTGGCACGAAATTCATCCTTAATTAGTTAAATACCCTTCTGATTTTACTTAATTTATTCCAATGATCAAAACCTGAGCACGGATCTCCGTCTCCCATTTCTCTGTCCCTCTTTGCGTATATACATAGTTGCAGAGGAATTTTATTTGGTTTCTTGAGGAACAAAGATGCCTTGTAACATAGCAAATGTGATAGAATGAACTAGAAACTTCTTTCTCTTAGCAACTATCACCTTCCCTATATAATTTTTAAAAAAAATAAAGCTCTAACTCGCTTTGAGGTGTGATAACAGAACCACATGGGCAATGTGTCTGCTATGTGCCAGATCTTGGGTAGGATACGATGCAAGTGTTATTCAAAGAGAACTGTGGCAATTACATTTGCAGTGATTGGAATAAGTTAATTTTCTCCCTTTCTTCCATCATATGGTATGAATCATGACACTCTAGCATCCTAATTCAGTCTTAATAGGAGGGAAGGCTACAGCAAATTATTCTATTTTCAAGAGCAGATCTGCCAGTACAGCGATTTTCAAACTTTTTCACCTCAGGGCACACAAAAACCGGTTACTAAAATCCTGTGGCCCACGGAAACGATACATGTTTTGCCAATCTAACAAAAAAAATAGGTATAATTTCGATTCATTCACACCGAATGGCTATTGCTGTGTTGGCTGTCGTTATTTTTTTATTTGACGATCTGAGGGAAAAAAGGTCAGTGACCCTAAGTAGTCAGTTATTGCATGTTGTAACAATTCTTGCAGCACACCTGTTGAAAACTGCTGTGCAAGAACAGAAAGATGTTAACATGGAAATACTTAAAAGTAAATACCTTAGAAAGTAATAATATCCAAGATAGAAATTATATAATAACTAAAGGTTGCCACCATACTTTAAAGGTTATAACAGATCAGTTTACATCAAATGAAAGGAGGAATTACTGAATCTCTTGTTAACTATGAAATCATCTACAGCAGGGGATGTCAAACTCATTTTCACTGGCGGCCACATCAGCCTCACATTGCCTTCAAAGGGCCGAATGTAATTTTAAGATTGTGTTAATGTAACTACTCCCTAGCTGGGGGCAAGGAGCTTGGCGTGGCCACCAGGTGCAAACAAGGTGCTGGGCCAGATAAAACAAGGTGGAAGGCCAGATTCAGCCTGCAGGCCTTGTGTTTGCCACCTGTGATCTAGAGTTTTCCTTTAAATTAAGAAAACCAAAAAGCGTTTAGAACCAATGGCTACTAATATCTTAACGGGCCTATTCAGACTACCTAACAAATATACAGATATTCCTTGATTATGAAGGGGTTACAACCTCATATATCCAATCTAAGTTGAAAATATTCTAAGTCAAAAATTAATTTCATATACCCAGCCTCCTGAACACCAAAGCTTAGCCTAGCCTACCTTAAACATGCTCCAAACACTTACAGTTGGATGATATTCTTGAGTCTCATTTCAAGAGTAATTTCCTTCTTTATCTCACAAGAAGCAGGAGACATTGGGGGGGCGGGGTTTGTAGACATGACGGGATGCAAAAACACAAAACACAATATCCAAAAAGTGCTGGCAACACAGTACACTGCCGAGTATTGGTGGCTTACCCTTGGGATCCTGCGCCTGCCTGGGTCCCATGCCAGCAACACAAGAGAGTGTGGTAGCACATATTGCTTGCCCAGAAAGGATCCAAACTCAAAGTCTGGTTTCTACAGAATGCACAGAATTTGTACCACCATAGTTGAAAATCATAAGTTGAAACATCCTAAGTTGGGAACCATCTATATAAATATTTCTCCTTTGCCAGTGCTCTAGAAGAAAATTTTAAGCCCAGATAGAGCAATGTGACTCAATTTATTTTTACTTCGGAGAATAGAAACTTCACTTTTTAAAAAATTGTCACCATACAAATTTCAATAAAATTAAGTTCATTGCACAGATACTGGAAGCTTAAAATGATTTACATTTTTGAATTAATTACATGAACAAGATTCTCCATGCATATGTTAGACACACAGAGAAAAAGCAGCAAAGCAGATATGGGAGTTCTGTGAGGATAGAGACACTGTCTTATTCAGTTCTGTCCTTGTAATGAGCAGCTTGGCTGACATATCTCAAGGGATAATAACTAATTAGTGAGAGAATTATTGACATTTTAAAAACAAGATTGTGATGTTTCTGCATAAAATTATCACCTTCAGATGCTACTTAAAGTGGTTTTCCAGGCTACTTGATGCCTACTCAGCAGTGATTTTTATTTTACACTCCATAGATATTTTCAAACACAAAGTTCCTCTAGCTTTCGCTATCAGGTGACATAATGAGAGAAGAATGAGCCTCTGATTCGATCAGACCCGAGGCCGGGCTTCTCAGTTTGCAGGATCTTGAGCTAAAGCACATTACCAACTCTGTGGAACTTGGTTTTTCCTTATGCAAAATGAGACTAATACATCTACTTCCCGTAATTGCATCTGATACCTTAGCAGGTACTGGAAATGCATCTCACCCATGTGGGGCTTAAGTTCTAATAAAATCTAATATTATAACATAGGTAAAGAATGTTGTAAAATACCCTTGCGTGTGGAAGTTCAGAACTGAACGTCCCCCATTTTCTACAACTGCCACATGAGCCACACCTGGAGGCAAATGGTTATTCTAGGACTTCTTTGAAATTAATAAGATGGGCTTGAGTTATTCATGTTGCTAATATATAACATGTTTCATGTATAAACAAGCTTTGAGTTAAAATTTAAGAGGAACAAATGAGTACACATTCCCCTCTCTAGGGACATGAAGGACATTGTGAAAAAAACAGGACATTATAGAGTCTTAATACAGGGTGTGGCAGAAATAGGTTTACAGTTGTTCACGTGGAAAATAATACAATAATTGATAAATAATAATCCAAGAAGAAACTCTGTTTTACAGACTCACAACTTTAAACCTACTTTTGCCCTACCCTGTATAAATAGCCAATGGGTCCTGACAGCTGACAGAACACTTTTTTTTTTGAAGGGCACAAATATTATAGTTTGGAACTTCCCACAGATAAAATCACGTCAATAACTCCAAAAAACCTGTGAACTGTAACCAACAGAGGGCAGCAGTGGGCAACGGGGCAGTCAGGGCAGGCCAGCTGCAATTACCCAGGGAAAGTCTAGTTGACCTGAGAGGCAAAGACATAATAAAGTTTCTGGCCTAAAATAGATTTTTAAATGAAAGTTGACAACAACTGGCAAAACATGTTTAGCGTTATATTAAGCCCCAAACTTCTGAAATGGTTTTGGTATGTTTGATGAATCCCAAATCCCTGGTAAGTTCACCAGGCCTTTCTTCCCCATAATTCTGGTATTTACTAGACTTGACATTCACCCTCTGGGAAACGCAGTGCACTTGTAGCCCCTTTCCTGCCTCAGCCTCCTAATAGCTTAGAAGTTTGTGTTTATGTTAAAGGGGAAAAAAGCCTACAGATCCAAGTTATATGATAGTGATGAATATTAGCACATTGCAAAGTATGCATGTGTACACAGTGAGGGGACATTCATTCATTGTTCACTTATTTACTCAACCATTCACACATCCTCTGTTTGCACTCAGCCGATCAGCAAATATTTATCCAACATCTTCCTTCATGAGTCACCATTCTAGACACTGGAGACAGAAAATGTATCTGGACTAAAACAGTCCCTCATCTCCTGCAACTAAAAAATCTACATGGGGAGAAGAGAAAATAAATAGGCTAACAAAATATGTAAAATCAGTTAAGCTGTTATGTAGGAACCTAACAAACGACTGAAAATCAACTAAGTGGGGCAGCTTCGGACTGCCGCAGCAGGAAGGTCTTTAGGTGAACTCGGGGCGGGGGGTGCCCCCTTGAGGACATGGGGTTAAGATGAGATCTACTGAGTAAAAAGAAACTAGCCAAACAATGAATCAGGGAAAGAGTGTTGTAGGTGGAAGAAGTTGGTTACTCAAAGGCTTTGAGACGGAAAAGATCTTGGGCTATTGGGTGACAGGGAGACCACTGACATAATTAGAGCACAGACAGCAATGGATGGAGACATCACTGAATGGCTGCAAAAGTTAGGGATTAAATTTTTTTTTAATTTTTATTTTTACTTAATTCTTGTTCAAGTACAGTTTTCTGTCTTATATTCCAAGCCCTGCTCCCCCCTCAGTGCTCCCCACCTCCCTCCCATTTCTGTCCCCACCTTAGTTATTGTCCATGTGTCCTCTATACTTGTTCATGTGAGTCCATCCCCTTTTACCCTATGATTCTCTCCCCTCTCCCCTCTGAACCCTGTCAGCCTGTTCCGTATTTGAGTGTCATTGGTCATATTTTGCTTGCTTGTTTGTTTTGTTGTTTAGATTCCTGTTAACAGTGATATCATATGGTATTTGTCTTTCACTGCCTGGCTTATTTTGCTCAGCACAATACTTTCCAGTTCTATCCATGATGTTGCAAAGGGTAGGAGTTCCTTCTTCCTTTCTGCAGCATAGAATTCCATTGTGTAAATGTACCATAGCTTTTGAACAGACATTTCTCCAAGGAGGACATACAGAGGATCCAGAGGCACATAAAAAGATGCTCAATCAGAGAGATGCAAATTAAAACCACAATGAGATACCACTTTATACCAGTCAGAAAGGCTATCATAAACAAAGAAACAAACAAGTGCTGAAGAGGTTGTGGGGAAAAGGGGACCCTAGTTCACTGTTGGTGGGATTGCAGACTGGTACAACCACTATGGAAAACAGTATGGAATTTTCTAAGAAAACTAAAAATGGACGTGCCTTTTGACCCAGCAATTCCACTACTAGGAGTATATCCTAAGAACCCTGAAACACCAATCCAAAAGAACCTATGTACCCCGATGTTCATAGCAGCACAATTTACAATAGCCAAGAGTTGGAAGCAACCTAGATGCCCACCGGTAAATGACTGGATAAATTTTTTTATTGTATCCCAAGCACGTGGGGGGGGGATAAGTACCAGAATAGCATGATAAGGTTTCTGTCTTCAAAATATTGCTTGAGCTACTGTGTAGAGTGTGGGTTTACGAGAAGCCAAGGCAAAGGCAGAGGCTGCCTGCAGGTCCAGGGAAGAAACAGTGCTGAACTGGATGTGTTGCTCAGGGTATGGTTATAGAAGCCATGTTTAGCACAGACATAGAACAACTTAAATTGGCATAACTGATACAGCCTTGGGATTAATCTTTTCTCATTCTTACATTTTATCTATGCAGAAATGGAGGCCCACAGAGTCAGCATCCTGTCCAGGATAACAAAGCTAGTTCTCAACTCAGGTGTAATTTTGTGTGAATAGAATCAAATGAGAAAACTGATTGTTCTGCCATTATCAGTCTTTCTGAGATAGACTGACATCAGAAATAGGTTTTAAATTCCAGACATTTAGTTAGTGTAATGATGATGTTGGCAGCAAACTTTTAATTTCTGGTTACTGTATGCCAGATTCTGTGTTAAGTTCTTGTTTAGCTAACTTACACAACAATTTTATGAGAAAGATTTAATAGCACACCAGTTCTACTTATTAGGTATTAAAGGCTGAAAAAAGTTTAGTAATTGGCTCGAATCCACAGTTAGTAAGTCTATGTCTAAAGAATACATTGTTTTTTCCAACAATGAGAACATATATTATTTATTCTCATTATATTAAAATCAAACAATATATATTCGTATATTGAAGGAGGTTTAAAAAAATCACCTAAATACTAAGAACCCTGATATAACTCCTCTGAGTGTCTAATGCTTTCTTTCATGTTTTTCTTTATATTTATATGCACATAAATAGTTTTAAATAAATTATATCATATTTTCTGAATTTCTGTCATGGACAGTTTATATTTAATCAGTAATTTTTTATTACCTCAGCTGTTTTCTCTAATAGTAAACCAAAATTAGGAAGCTTTTTTCTACCCTTTCCTATCTGTTCATGTTAGTTAGATAACATACACACACAATTCTTTTTTAAGCCTCGTGGGTATATGGCCTTGTCAGTGTCACAGTCCTAAGTCCCAGGTTAGCAGAGGTACAGCTGCTACTAAGTTGGACTATGGTCTTGGGCATCCACAGATGTGCCTGTGGATTCCTTGCTATACAGGCTAAAGCCAGAAGTGAGAAGATAGTACCATAGAACCCAAGGGCCAGCTCTCCCCAGGCCATTTCCTATCACAGGGGTGCCTTATCTCATACAAGTCTCCGTTCACACCTAAACCACCAGGTTATTACACAGATATCTTTTTCAAAGTAGGGGAAAAGAAGAAATTCTGCTCAAATGCTTCTTAACATGAATTATAACCTTTAAATATTTAGACCTTCAATTTGAGTCTGGCCTACTTGCACTCCACGAATATCAAGGACAATATCTTAGAATCCTGTAAACAGTGAATGCAAAGATGAAGTCGGTCATATTCTAATGAGAGGTAATTTTTGGCTGAGTATTTACTCTTAAGAGTATTATATAACCCTAGGAATTAACAGTGCTCAACTCGTGGAAGCTTTAGAATGTATTTTGAATTGTTCAAATAATGGTATGTAGTCTACAATAAGTTCCTTAAGGCTAATTAGTTCATTATATTTTCCAGTGTATATTTCCTGACAGTAGTCAAACATATGCTTGCTCTTTGAAAGAGTAATGTGTTTATAGGTTATGTCAAAACAAGTAATCCACTTTGGGGAAAGGAAATAATCAAAAATCTCTTTGAACTTGCTCACCATACTCTTAGTAATACATACACTTTTAGATATGTATAATTTACAGCTGTAGCACTAAAAATATAAATAATCTTGAAGTCTAATTCCAGAACAAGCCTTTCGAGAGTGAAAACATTTTATTTTTTCCCTAATGAATTACAATCCTGAATTGTAAGAATAGAACCATGGCCACTAGTGCAAAAGCTTGGTTTAAATTTCACCCTTTTCTCAAGTAGGATAATGGCCTGCAAAGCTAAGATGTGCAAGACAGAAAATGGCAAATATGTTGGATAAAAATCTCCAGAAAAAAATGAATTTGTAGTTCAAGAGGAATTCAATAGAATAGAACTGAGCCCTTGTGATTGTGTTTTTCTTCTAAAACAAATTATTCTATTCTCTGACTCTGGGTGTGCATATATTAGAGTCAGAATAAATTGAATCCCTTACCCTTTTTATCTTTTCCAAATTTCTTTGCTGTGATGAATAGTCATGTACTGTATAAGATTTAAAGTCTATTCAGGACACTAAGCTAAGACAGTGCTTAATGCTATTATCAACACCAGTATTAAAATAAATTTAGAGTCATTTGTTTTAAATGACTTCTTGTGAATCACTCTGCTCGAGTGTTGACAAATAAATACAGTGGAGCTAATATATGGCTCCTGAAGCTTCTTCCTGCACAATTATCTAAAAGACCTTGATATCAATCTTCTCTAGTGTGTCATTTTGTCAAGCAAAGAGTAGGCAAGGGGTCTGAGAAATTTGCTACTCCCAACAAAGAGAAAAAACAGTTAAAACTCCTAAAGCTGTTATTCACACAGTTTGGGAGCATCTATGTCCCTTCAAATCACAGAATGAGTTCACCAAAAGGTAACAAATGATGACTAGAAAGAGCAATGGAGCAGAGCTCTGGGGGGTCGCGTTGGGCAGGGAGCTCTGCTCATTGTGTCTGTGTGTCCTGTAGCCCTTATGAGAAAGCAAGTGTGTCCCTCTCTCCCTCCCCCTCTGTCTCTTACCGCGTACTGAAACAAGGCTGAAATACATCATGTGAGGTTTTGTGAAAAATCGTGCTGCAATGCACCTGCAACAGCATTGCCTGGAGAGCTTCTTAAATATTAATATCTAGAACCCACCCTTGCTGACTTCAAGCTGGTCGGTCTTGAGTAGGGTCTAGGAATCCATTACTTGAATAATAACCCAGAGGCTTCTTAAGCCTCCAGCTTGAGGGCCGGCTTTTGAAAACCGGTGGTCTCGATGAGCCAGTAAATAACCCCTGGAAAAGTATGGAGTCACACTGCTCACACAGTTTGGCTTCATTGCTCATAATAGGAATTCGATACTTTAAAAGTCTCTGAATTGGTCATTTGCTCAAAGTGCTCAAGTTGTGAAAAATCTGTAAAAGCTAGCATGTTTGAAAATTGCAGTTTCTATATTTTAAAACTTTAAATCATTTAAGCGTTCACCCTCAAACACCCTCTGATTCAAGCTTCGTTAGGATTTTTCTCTTATGCTGTGAATACTGTGATGAGCTTTATTTCCCCATGTCTGAATTAGTCTCTTAAGAGATTGAATATAATTATGAAATGAAAAAATGTGAATCAATGCAGAGAAAAATTTTCTTGATCTTCCCCTCCGTGTATAGTAATATGCTTTCAGAAGGCATGAAAGCCTGATGAATAAATTAAAAGACAATTTCTAAATTGTATATTGATTTTTATGCCACATAAAATAAGGCCATGGACTTGATGGAGACCATTATGCAGGACATAAATTTTAAAAATAAAAATCAAAAATAATAAAATAAAATTTAATAATATAATACACTATAGCTAAATATATTAGTGCCTATTTTCTCTGAAAACTGAGAACATTGGTTATCAAAACTGTTTTAAAATAATTATTAGTACAGTAAACGTAAAGTCCTTAAAAGCTTTCATCATATTCTGTAGCACAGGCTGCCATTCAATCTAAAAAATAAGTAGTCTGGGAGCATACAATTCATCATGTAGTATGCTCTACTTTAAAAACTCATTAAATCGCCATTGATGTTTACAAAGTTTATGGCACATTTTCTGTTTCATTTTCTTTTTGGCACCTTGCCCCAGGCAAAGGCACCCATGGGTGAAGCCATGCCCACGACCAGACAGGTGCTCTATAGAACAATCAATGTTATGGATGAAGATAACTTGATTGCCTCAGAGAATCTGCCCAATAAAAGCTAAGAGCAAAAGACATGTGGTTGTTTAGCAAGAAATAAAATCTACACTAGCAATATAATCATCTACAACTCTGCATATTTTAAGAAATTAATATTAGATCTGTTGAAATTAAGGCTGTTCCTCAATCATTATTAGGCACCTTGGCCAGTGGACGCTGAAACTGGTTAGTTTTCCAATTTGATGGGCCAATACCTTGTACCTCCGATTTTTTACTGCCTTGAATACATCCTGCTCACTTGTAAACATCAGGAACTTTCCTGCCTTTTAAATCTTCTTGCCTACGATGATGTCCAAGGACGACTTCCCTTTAAACTTGCTGTTTAAAGGCTAAAAATGCCGTTGGACTGTAAAGTGCAAAAGTTCATTTTTCAGTGAAAGCTCCAAACGCACCTTTTTTTTCAGGGCAGTGAACAATATAAAATAGCAGGAATAGGAATATAAAGAAGGCTTTCAAGGTGCTGAAGCGGTCGATTGGCTCACTTAGAAATGGGAGGCCCTTCTAGTCAGAGAATCTGGATCATCTGAATGAATTCTCCCATTTCACAGACAGGAAAAAACAGAGCAGACTACAAGGCATTGAAGGCCCCCCTAGTTGACTTCAGCATCAGGATGTGATATAATCCATGGAAATGACAAGTACCCTGAAATAAATATATATGATGGATGGGAGGCCGGAAAACACACCACCCTTTAGAGAAGAGACCTTTCCACTAAGAAGTGGTTGCCAAACTCGTTCTCTTCCTGCGAAGTCCCCCAGAGATGACATTCACACGTGTGACCTGCACTCACTGCTTGTCCATGTGGGGTGCTCCCCTACTAAGCATCATGATACATAAAATTCCCAGGAATCCAACTTCATTTCTTCCTAAACCCACCATTGTGACTTAAAATCATATTTGAGAACTGTTATACTACTTAGTGCTACCAAAATGATGAACTAACTGAAAGCGAGGTGCCTGAGGAGCTGACTTTAACTAAATTGGTGTGATACATGGTCATTAAAAATATTTCATTAGCATAAGCTATTGCTTTTTTGTTTACTGATGTTATTTCTAAACCTTAAATACACATCTACTCTGGTGATTTTTTTTAACCTATTTTATTGTTGTTCCATTACAGCTGTCTGCATTTCCTCCCCCACTATTCCCCCCACCCACCCCAGCCATCCCCATCTCCCTCCCTTGCTGCTACTCCCCCTTGGTTTTGTCCATGTGTCCTTTATAGCTATTTCTGAAAACCCTTCCCCCTCTTCCCCCGTCATCCCCACCCACATCCCCTCTAGTATTTCTTTAAGGAGCAGAGTTCATATAGTCGTGAGAATGTGTAAGTCTATGACATTTTCTTAGGTTTAGAGTCAGTGTACATGGCTTTGGGGCTACCACCTTTGGTCATAGCAAACTTTAACTTATGAATAGTAATGCCTGTTATATAAACATAGAGATTATCAGAAAGTACTGTCTTGTTTATGTAGTATGTCTATCAAACCATCATTTATTATCAATTTCAAAATTTATTAAACGGCAAATTTAGGTCAAGTTTAAAATGATCACACTACATGTTTTATAATGTAATGAGATAAAATAATTATAAACAATCTGATAAAAGTATATTCTAACCTATACTTTGATTGAAGAAAATTGACTTAGAATTTGAATTACAACTAATTTGTATTACTTATCTATAATGTAGCCTTTATTTTATTTTTAAAATATATTTGATTGATTATGCTATTACAGTTTTCCCTTTTTTCCTCCCCTTTATTTTCCTCCACCTTGTACCCCCCTCCTACCATCATTCCCCCACCCTAGTTCATGTCCATCAGTCATACGTATAAGTTCTTTGGCTTCTCCATTTCCCATACTAATCTTAACTTCCCCCTGTCCATTTTGAACCTACCATTTTGCTTCTTCAGCCCTGTGACTTGTCTAGCCTTTAAATTTAAGAACTATATTAATACTCTGTGATAAAACTTCAACATACACTATATCTGTTTATATTTTATGTGCTATATTATAAATAATCTCTGTGGCACTTCACGCATTCTTTGCAGTGATACCATATTTAGCCAATGTCAGCATCATATCAAGTGAGCAATAAAATAATTGGTTGCATAGGTCTAAATCCCAACACCCTAGAAGTAAGATTAGGCAAGTTGAATTATTTTACATTTGAATATATTTGAGGTGATAATAGTGTCTCCTCCACAGAGGTGTTTTGGTTGAATGTGTGGCTGAAAGTTCATGTACTAAACATCAGTTATTAATGCAAACTGCTGGCTGTCCAAGTGGATAATGTAATGCAGGCCTGACGCTTTATAATTTTCTTTGCATGTGCAACGTAAATAATAACATAACCTACATCACAGAGTTGTGAGGATTAAATACACAAGTTGACACTAAATTTTTAGCATAAAATCTGGAACAGAGTAAATCTTTAATAAAAGTGAGGTTTTAACATCATTGAGAAAATCCAGGGTACTGGATTCTCATTGTCATACATACGGGACAGACCTTTCCGCAGCCATGTGTGCTCAGAAATAACCAGCGGATAGCTTTCCTAGGTGGGAACAAGCCCTGCTCAGGGTCAGAGCCTGCCACGGAGATGTCACAGTGAATCTTTGCTGGATAACACATCGCTTTAACTCACAGAGACAGGGAAATACTGAAAAAGACAGACTGTGGAAAACCAACAAAAACAGGACAAAACAAAACTGGCTGTAGCCGTGACCGTAACCATTTGAGAACACAGCTATTATTATTCTTTACTCTCTCTATCGAACTCACTGGTTCAGTGTGAATTTGCCTCTGAACACCAGTGTGCTGTGCCCTGCTGCAGACAGTTACACCCCGCTTCCCCTACAGGCTTCATTTTGATCCAAGATGTGAACGCATCCCCAGGCTGCATTGCCAAAGAGGGCATGACAGAGAGCGCTTTTCTGCTGTTGATAAAGAGATTAATAGTGAAACTCATTTTTTTCTATCAATACCCAGTGACAGTCATTTTGCTGAGATACGCTGACAGATGTGAGTTGACAACTACAGAATTAAAAGCAAATTTCTACCTAGTATTATAGCTATTATAGGCACCAAATAAAGTTTTGTGACATGAAAGCCTAGCCTCTTATTCTATCAGCTTTTCAGTAAATATAGTTCATAATGTACTTGGAGTTGCAAATGTTTATCATTATACAGTTGAAACTAGTTCAAAGGCTCCTATCATGATAGAATGTCACTTGGCTAACTCTTCACGTTGAATATCCATCGGAACATCATTAATACAGGAAAACGTGCTCTGACACCTGGACACTTTCCATGGAGTCTATTCACAGACATACCAATTCATCAAAACTCCTTGTCAGTCCTACAAGAAATGCTTAGATATAAATTTATCTATTTATCAATTAATACATAGAGTTTTTAGTGCAGCCGACTAAATTATTTAAACGGAATTAGAAAGCTGCATTCTCATGAATTTGTTTTATAAAGACTATAATAAATGAGGAAACTGCATTTATAGACTTTCAAGTAGCCATATATTACCCTCAGTGGTTGATCAGGAGAAAAGTTTGAATGTGCACATTGCTCCAACTGACCACTAAACCGTCCCAAAGGAAAAAAGAAAGAAACAGATGGAGAAAGAGACCCCTCAGAGAAAATTCTCCTAGAGAAGGTAGAATAGCATTACTTAGCAATAATACTCAGTGGATGAAAAATACAAATGTTTTATGAAGTGGAAGAAAGAAATATTTTGTCTTCTGACCTCTATTTATACTAATGTGGGTCTGATTGTTCTATTATTCAGAATATCATTATATATTATCAAAATCTTCTTTAAAAAAATATGTACCTTTTGAATAAGCACCGTTCATTGATTCCACAAACATTTATTGAGTATTCAAGGCATGATGGATAATATTAGATATAATGAAATAGAACCCCTACCTTTAAGTTGTAGTTGTGTAGAGGATGCCAAAATGACTAATAATAACATAATGCAGGACATCAGGAGGAACAGACAAAATGGGAACAGACAAAAGATATCTGCTGGTGGAAAGAGGTGAATGGACCAAGATTCCATGTATGGATTGTACTTCCTGTACTGTTTCCTTTCTAGACTACAAACCCATTGAAGGCAAGCTCCAGTCTCAGTTGTCATGTTATCCTTTAACAAGGCTCCACGCAAAGTTGCATTCTTAGTAAACACTCTCCACATCTTCTGTACGACTGCATGAAAGTGACTATGATTTGCATGCAACTCTAAAAGTTTTGCTAAAAATACAGTCTTCTGACAAATACTGCATATTCTTCAACACAGTTCTATACATGTAAAAAGAAAATTGCTCCATAAATAGAAAGAGTGTTCCTTACTGGCTCCTCGAGAATACGATGATGAAAATTGAGTTTTGCCCTGCCTGTATCTGTTTTCCAGATTGGGGAAAATGACATAATATTGTTTGATAGAATGCCTCACCCACTACATAGTTTTTTTAATGACGTACAAGGCTTACTTTAACTTTTAAGGAAAAAATCTAAATTAAGTGTAAAATAATCAATCACACTTGATGTGAGGTAGCAAATACTGAATAAAACTGGCAAATATAAAAATATATTGGCAACTTTAAAAGTTTAAAAAATAAAAGGAAACACTATTTGATATTCATGTAGAATTGAATTTAATATCTCCAACATTGTACTAGAGCCTTATGGTCCTTGAAACTTTATACTCTGATATAATAAAGGGGAAAATTATGTTAAAAAGGCAAAAATACAGCAAAATGTACATACAAATAACTACATGATTAAAATCGCTTGCAAGGAAAATGGCAAAATAATATTAGTAGATATTAAAATGAGATATAATGTACATCACAGAAAATATTAAGCAGTAGCAATATCATGTAACAAAAATGAGTTGAAAATATAAATAATAGGTGAAAATTTTTATATGTGTACATGCATGCATGTATATTTTTGTGTGTACATAAGTGTAATGACAGACACAAGATGCACTCATAGCCACTTTCCCTGTGACATCTACATGCATATGAAAGACATATGGTGAATTTCATAAGCTACCATTAGGGAACATAGTATTGAAAGACTTTGTCATTACATGACTTGGGTAAATTACAATAAAGGTGGAAACAAAAGCATGAAATGTTTCTCAGTATTTTCAGCTTGTTCAATACCTTAAGAATTATTACATGCCTCATAATTTACAATATTCCTATCAGAGAATACAGAGCAGCTAATCCCCAATGTCACAAAGAAGGGGAAAAAGCTCAATTCTATATAATCAGTGTCAACTGTGCTGGGAGCGAAAGTGGGAAATGCAGAACATCACAGAAAAAAACACAGAATGATCAGGTTGGGTCTACAAATTCTGACTGAGAGTGAGCACATTTTAATCATTCCCCTGGAAAACAGATGTCTTTATTGCCCGAGGGACATGGACAATTCATGAAAAGGGATGTCACCAGCCTGTCTGAAAATGCAGGATAGCAAAATCCAACTCATGCTTTATATAGACTATTCTTGCTTCTGTGATGAGAACTGAATGTAGACACAAAAGTAGGAAGAGTTCGACAACTTCAGAAGTTTTTGCAATCATCCCAGTAAGTGGCAGTGCCTCACACTGGGTACAAGCAGTAAAAGAGATGATAATTACTCCGGGTCTGGATATTATTTGAAGGTAGATCTGAGAGATTGAGTTTATTGGATACGATCTGGCCTGTCGGTTGAGTATGTGAATACGGGAAGAGAAATCAAGTATTCAGTTTTGGACCTGATTTTAAAATATCCAATACGATGCATGAGTTGGACTCTGTGGGAGATGTCTGGACTAGATATTTGCACTTAGTTGAAAAGAAAAATGCGCTGAAATTAAGATTTGGGTACAAATTTCCAGTTATAAAATATATCAGTAGTGGGGATCCATAGCAATAATACAGCATTATGTATCTGAAGATTGCTTAGAGATCTTAAAAATTCTCATCACAGAAAAAATTATAACTATGTATAGTGACAGATGTTAACTAGACTAATTGTGCTAATCATTTTCAATATATATAAATATTATATCATTTTTTGTTCACCTGAAATTAATATGATGTTTTATGTTAATTATACCTCCATTAAAAAAAAGGTAGAGAATAACTCAGGAGAGGGAAAAATACTATCCGATCCTTGTACCTGAGAACTCTAGCCCATTTCCAAACCCATTTCCTTTACTTCCCACCACATATTTACCTTACACTTCCTGGCCTTCCTTAAAGTTTGTTACGGTTGAATTCAGGCTGAAGTGCCAGTCCTCCTCCTGGGACAAATCCATTTCTCACTCACGATCCTTCCTATTCCTTCAGCCTCCGCCAGCCCAGCAGCAGACATGCAGCGCGACTTCAGAAATCCCCTGTGGACAGTGGTTTGGGAAGACATTGCTAATGTTCCCCGTATGTAGTTTCTACTTCTCTACACACGTGGGAGATTCTATTTCCAAAACCTCCTTTTTGACCTGTGGCCAATGAGTTTTTTTAAGTGATGTTTGTTATTTCTAGACTAAAGAATTTAACTGCTAGCAATTTACTTTCTTCTACGGCAATGGCCAAGAGGAACCAAGAAGGCACAGCTGCAGGATGGGGAAGGCTTCTTCAGTCGGGGCTGCGTGGACATAACTTGCCCTGCAGAGCTGCTCAGACTAAAAGGGAATTTCACATGGGAGATGAACATGTGCTGTGTGCCATCAAGACCTTTGAGGTTGCTCTTTACCATGACACAATCAAACCCATCTTAATAAATCATAGTAGCACTATAAGATAGAAGCACTGCAGAGCACTCCAAAAGGAAAGATTCTATTAAAGTTCTAAATTATTTGAAAGTGTATATTCCCCAATTCTGCAATTTCCTCTGGAGGTATAAATAAAATGAAAAAAAAAACATACTCTTTAAACTTACATAAATTATAAGACTAAGAAAAATATTTTAATAGGATCTAATTTTTGTTTGGAAACAAGTTTCAATGTGGGCAAATAGGCAAAATATTGAATTCTGATGCAACCACTAACTAGTTTCATGTTTTCATCCATTAAGTAGTATATTATAAATGAGAATGAAAATTAAATGAGATGATTCATGTAATGAATTTTTCACAGTACCTGAGACATAGTTAGATGGGTATTATCTAATAATACCTAATTTACCTTAATAATACCTAATTAAGGTAAGTATTATCCTAAGTCTTTCTGAGATTAAAAAATAGGTTGGGAACAGAACATTTTAGACATAAGTTACACATAGAGCTTTTTCTAAATCCTTTTTTTATTATTATTTAGTTTAATTTCCTAAACCAGGTTACTAACAGATACTAATACCAATTAAAATTTGTTAGCACTGGTTCAGAGAAAATATCCTAGCAACACTAGAACTATGATCTCATTCCATGAAGATGGAATACCTTAGTCAGAGTTAAGACAAACAGAATAAAGTGGTATGTGAAATTCCTTGTAATTCTATTCAGAAGCAGAGAATTTTCATAGATGGCCTCTTAAAAATATCATTCCCCATTTCATGGTTATTATGAGCTTGAAGAAATCTCAATCTAACCTTACACACTTGTTTTTTTAAAAAACATGACTCAGAAAGATTAGGCAAATTATTCAAGTTGCCTACTTTGGTAATCTTAAGATTGTGCTGGAATTCAAGTATTTACTCCCGTCTGCCGTGTGCATCTATCTCCTAGTTAGTTAGGCTACTTAGTAGGTTAAAATTTACAAATACCCTTGTATTCTTTAAATCCACAGAATCAAAAACATTTACTAGAAACATGGAATCAGTACTTGTCCCAGTGTTTGGAAAAGAGTGTGAATTACCAGTGACATGAGATTAGCAACAGTACTCTTCGACAGGACAGATGTGTACATGTTATGAAATGCGCTCTGGTATATTCGTGTGGCACTCACACTTCTATACATGCTATTCTACCAAAACCTAGCAAGGAGATAACTTTTACAAGTATAACCAAGTCCTGAGTAGTAACTGAGACATGTTACAGGCTTCAACATTGGGACCAATAAATAGAGTATTCCATATTTTGGACAAAAAAAAATGCTGGCACATAATAGTCACTTCATAGCACTTGAAGTGTTGTTTCAATATAGCCTTGCTGAAAGAACTAGCTTCCCACTCAACTAGTTATTCACCTAGTATTTATTTCATCATAGAAAAAGGAGGGAATTATTGGCTTATGTCATTGAAAAGTCTATTTACTTCTAGATGCAGGTGGCTACTAAAATTCTTGAGTTCCACTCTTCTTCATTCTATTTTCTTTGTGATGGTTTCATTCTCATGCAGAATCTACCCAGGAGGGAGTCAAAGCTCTAGATCTACATCTTACCAGTTCAGCAACCCCACCGGAAAGAGCCCCTCATCCTGGAAGGAAGGGGGGATTCCGACAAGGCCCAGGAACAGAGACACATTGTGTCAAGTTAGCTATCCTAGCAGTAATTTTTAGACAGAGCTGGAGTGAAGAAAATATTTAGGCAGTGTGATAGCCACCAAAGAATACTAATTTTTCTTCTCTTTGCCCAGTAATTGTTAGGGGTCCATGGTTGGATAACTGTTTGTTTGTTAAATAAAACTGATTATGCTGTCGGAGTTTTCTGGAAACTAATGATGTAAGATGAGATACGCAAGCACTGACACAAAAAGTGTGTTGGGCATGAAAACACGTGATCACAGCGGCAGGACATCATTCTCATAGAGAGACCAGTTGGAACTTATGATAAGATACACAGCTGTCTAGGAAAGCAGGAAGGCTTTCTGGGTAACGTGTCTAGGTATCATTAAGAGGACACTTTGAAAATGTATTCAATTTAAGAAACGTTTCCAACCATTTCCCCTTACATGGTATTTTATTTTTTAGAAGCCCCAGTGGATTACTCACCACCACCCAGTCTTGCCTAATGTTGGTTCCACTCCTTGTTTTTCATAAACCCGTGAAAAGGTAGAAATAGATTGGAATGCTGTCTTATCAAAGTCAAGGAGAATATAGTCCTGATTTATCCTGGAAAATGCAGGTGAGGTATCTGTATTTTGCCTTTACCTTTACTAAGTGTGGAGAGTTTGGTGTTCACATGGATTAAATGGTGAATAATCAGGACTGACAAAAATAAACTTTTAATGTACCTCTCATGTCCTGTTTCCTGCTATGAGGTGTAGCCCCTGAAAGAGCTGTATTAAAATCCAATCATATTACTTGCTCTAGTCTCTTACCTTCAGGCCACAACAGCAATTCACACTTTGTGTATCTTACTCTAAAGTACATTATTACTTTTAGCTAAAAAGTCCTGAATCTTACCCAAAATGTTAAAATGTTTCCTCTATACTAAGCCGCATATTTTTCCCATGCAATAATGTCTCTGGTTAAATTTTATGGTTAGTGGCCTATCAGTTAATTGGCAATATGTTTGCTTGTTATTCTTTCCTTAGAGATGGATAAAATAATAGAGCATCTTAAATTAACAGTATCTTAGATTTGATACATACCCCCCCCCCCACCAAAATGAAAGCTGTACTTGGAAGCTCTGTTTTGAGTAAGATTATCTGATCCAAACTCCAAAAATTATCTGGGTGGCCCTGGGCAAGTTACTCACCTTCTCTGTACATCAATTTTCTCACCAATAAAATGGGTGTAATAATAGCATGACTTTCAAAGGGTTATTACAAGATATAAGTCAGTTAATGTTTTAATCTGTGTCTGGCACATAGAAAGCATTTTCAGTTAGTGTTAGTTATTACTATAAGTTCTGGTCTCTGATACATTCTGTAGACTCTGAATGCGTAACCTTTAAATATTATTTTCTATCTATTGCTTCCATCAAATATGGCATAAAGTTTGTCCTCAGGGTTCAGGGAAGCAAAGTAACTTAGAGTCAAGTTTGAATTGCAAAATGGTCCCACTCCATGTGGCTAATAAAATGAAAAATCCAGTTCCCGTGTCACATAGCCACACTCAGCAGCCATATGTGGGTAGTGGCTACCATGTGACACAGCACAGACACGGGACACTCACACCATCACACAAAGTTCTAGTGGGCATTGCCACTCTGTGGTCTCCTAAACCAGGTTCCAACCGAGTTTCCAGTTCTGTGTCTATTTCAAATGTAACAATAATGTGGTATTGTTATACTTAGCAGACCCAAATCATGGTTTTAAAAAAACATCCAGTTGTAGTGAGGGCTGTTATTTTTCTGATATTCAGTCTTCTTTTTCACACTAGAATTCAACAATGTATATTCATAATAAACCTAGCTAGGCATGGGTTTGCCAGCTGTGACTTCCATGCAGCATGAAGGTGGTGTGGCCAAGATGTGCCAAGAATGCTGATGTTGGCAATGAGACCCTGCGCTTCTGAGGCACAGGTTTCGCTTTGTATTTGTGACAGTGTGGGACAGGAGTAGCTTGGAGGCAATGATTTCATGTTCACCTTAGTTAAAGGAACGTAGGCTGATATTGTCTTCATTTCAACAAACATCTATTGAACTTGTATCGAGAAAAAAACAACTTTTATTTGATTGTAGGTGGAGAAACTAAGAAGTGTCTGGTACAGTTCCTGAACTGAAATGACTTGGTCTATATGGGTTATAAAAGGAAATATGAAGAACTATGAAAGTTACTCCACTTTTAACTGAGATGAAAGAGATACAGTGGAGGTCCAAACAATGTATCAGACTTTCTCTCAATTTTAACTTTCCTGAAGATTTTAATTAGATTTTATCCTTTGCCTCCTTCTTTTTCTGTTTTCTATTCCTAACCTGACTCCTCAAGTCCCAAATCAATGAACAGGTCCATTTACCTGAATCCCCCTCACAGGTACAGTCAGACCACTCAGGAGGCAGGTTTAGATATACCTTAAACACCATCTCTTTACCAAAGTTTGCTAACTGTTCTCCAAATTCACAGTACCTTAAAAAGCTTATTTTGTGGGGTTTAGATGTGCTCCTTGGAAAAAGCATAATAAAGATTCTGTGGCCATGCATTGTGTACCATATCAGCCATTGAAAAAATACCAGGTTTTAAGAATAATGCTGATGACCATCATCCTGTGTATTTCAAAATCTTATCAAAAATTATTAGCTGTTTGACTTTTAACATTAAAATAACAATCCTTACAATTTTCTAACTAAAGAGTTTTAAATATCTGCATTTGCCTAAAACCCTAACTTACAAAATGTAGTGCAAAAGTAACGAAATCTACCTTCTTTTTCACCAAGTGATGCACAAAATAATTAAATAAACCAAACTTTCTTTAAAGGATAAATTTAGCCTTCCCATGGGAGTGGAAGCAAGGAAGTTGTAACTATTCTTTCCTTTCTGCTAACGTCCCGAGGAGTGGATACTCCTTCTCTGGGTGGAAATAGGACTGGCTAGAATCACTTCTTACTAACATAATATTGCTTATATTGAAAGCAAAGTGAGCAGGAAAAGAGATTGTTCTCATCCCCCGCCCCACCCAGTGCCCAGCACCCTCTGAAGGAACTCAGCTGGGCAACATAATTGAGCTCACTGTATTTCCTTGGTCTTGCTTTGCTATAGGATGCTGGAGTGAGTAATACCAAACAATCTTCTAAAGGAGATTGAAAATGATAATCATTGTATATGATTGTAAATCATCAGAGTAAATGATAACTAGCAATCTTCTAACACAGCAACTGTCTGAATTCCAGTAATGCTTTAATACCACATTCTCTCTGGATTAATTGCCCATTTCCTGTACTCTCAATCCTGTCTGGTCATCCTCAGGAACGCCAAACCCTGGCCCAAATTCTGCCAGTCTGTTTATTTCATGTTTCCTCACTTGCACGATAAATATTTCAAATGCACTTTTCCGGAAAAAAATGGTCTTAAAGTTCAAGAATGAATCTCACATAATAGTTAAGCACCCAAATCCCAAAGTCACAGCCTCTTACTTCTAATTCCAACTCTACCACTAACTAGACCTATATGTTTATAGCGCAGTTTTTTAACCTATAAAATTGTAACAAAAACATCATCCAGCACGTAAGGTTATTCTGAGGATTAACCGAGCTATCACATTTTATATTCCATGGAACATGGCATACATCCAATACATACTCATTCTTAACATCAAACTTTTCTTGGATCGGTTTTTATTTTCACAACTGTAGCAGCATAAATGACTAGAATTCAGTGTTTCTCATCTTATCTTATCTACAGACAAGTAAAGAATAATATAAAATACCCTTCTGACTATCATTCAGAATTTTTAAAACATTACTGCATCACATTTGCTTCAAATGCTTTTGAAGAAAACAAACCCCACTTTAGTTGAAGGTTTTTACTTTTCGTTCCCTCATCCTCTTGCCCTTCTGTCCCCGAGGCAACTGTTACCACACAGTCTGTATCTTCGCATCTGGTCAGTGTCTTATAACATAGCCATGTATCACACATAAAACAACATATTATTTGTATGATCTTATTGTGAATATAAATATTACATGAGCAGCATTGTTAAACTAGCTTTTTCACTCAAAATTATAGCTTGAGATTCCCCTATACTTGAAATATTTGATGTATTTCATTCATGTTAAACCCCATAGATTATTTCTTCATATGCATATACTTCAGTTCGTTTATACCCTATTAAACAGTTGATAATTTTTCACTTTGCAAAATAAGATGCAGCAATAAACACATTTACCCATGTTGCACTGTAAAAAATGACAAAAATATTCTTAAGGTTATATAAATAGTTAAATTGCTTCTTTATTTTGTCTACTCAGTTTCAACTTTCCTCGACATTGCCCAATTGCTGTTATATATTATGCACCTTTGACTACATTTGCTTTTGATGTTCCCAGATAAGTATGTATAATACAACTACTTTCCCATTGTGTCTTACAGATCTAATCCTTTTAGTAATTGTTTCATAAAATTTAGTGCCACAAACTTTACAACCATCTCTTACTAATGGAAATTCACTGTTGAAAGTTTTTACTATTGCACTATAAATATTCTTGTTCATCTGCCTTTATTTGCTGGTACATTTCCTTCAAGGAGGTAGATTCTAATATTAGGTTAGCATCAAATTCATATCAAGGCTCATTCTCACAACTCTTTCCCCTACTCCCTAACATTTCTTTATTTTGAAATCACTTATATTGCCATACAGTCTATGTTTTATCTTTGGTCATACCTTTAGATTAGGTATTTGAGGGATATACTCTGAATCTCACAAACACACATTTTTTCCATGACCAGTAAGCAAAGTGGGGCTTGTCTGTCTTGTCTGTCTTGCCTGTCTTTGGGACTTAGGGTTGTATTCCTTCTAACTAGTCTCTCAGCTGCTGTGTTAACAATCAAAAAACTGACTCCCAGTAATAATCAGTTCCTTTGGAAGTAATATGCCCGTTAAGTATGGAAGCACAGCAATAACTGGTGGGGGTTGTGTGTGTGTGTGTGTGTGTTTTATTCTTCCAAGAACATGATGTATCTCTGCATTTGTTTTTGTCTTTTCATCTCCCAGCAATGTTTTTATTTTTCAGTGTATTGACTTGTACGTATTTTTAGATTTATTCCTAAATCATTATAAAGTATTGGAATTAAAGTGGAATTTTTAGAATTTCAATTTTTAAATGTCTGAGAGTATATAAGAGTATAATAGATATTGTCTATTAATCTTACATTTTGTGGCCTTGTCATATTCCAGTGTTTGGTCAGTAAATGCAGTAGGATTTTCTATGTGAACTAATATATCATATGGCAAAAGGAAGAATATTTACTTCCCTCTTGACCATCTTATAAATTTTCCTTGGTGTTCCTCATTGTAGTGCTAAGAACATCCAGTACAATGTTAAATAGAAATGGTAATAGCAAGCATCCTCGCCTTGTTCCCAGTCTTGGGGGCAAAGAGTTCAGCCTTTCAGTATTCAACACACTTTCTGTAAGTTTTACAAAGATGCCCACCATCAGATTAATGAGATTCCCTGCTTAGTTTGCTGAGTTTTAAATCATCATTGATGTTGAATTCTGTCAGCTTCTTTCTGCTTTTATTAAATATACCATATGTTTTCAAATTTTTATGATAATACAGTAAATTACATCCGTTGATTTTCAACCTGGAATTACTGAGGTAAGCTCTACTGAAGCAGAGTGTTCATCCTTTTCACATGTAGTTACATTTTATTGGCTGGTGTTTTGTTAAAGATTTTGCATCTACATTCATTAGGGATCATGGTTTTTAATTTTCTAATTTGTAATTCTGTCAGGAATTTAGTATTAGGGTTATGCTGCTCTTCTGAAATGATCCATACAGTTCTCCTCTGATTTTTTTAAAAGGTTTTATAAATTTGGCATTGATTGTTATTGATGTTTGAGTGAACATGTGTGTGAAAGCATCTGGTTTGGGAGTTTTTATTTCTGGGAAGTTTTTGATAACAAGTTCAATTTAGTTAGTAGATATAAGCTACTCATATTTTCTGTTTCCTTTTTCAATTGTGGTCATTTATTTTACAGGAAATTAGCCATTTTGTCTCAGGTCCATATTTGATTGTATCAACTTCTTCATAGTACTCGTTTTTATCCCCTTTTCATGTTTGTAGGATCTGTAATAATAACCACTCCTGCATTCTCAATATTGGTAACTTCTCTTTCATCCCCTATTTTCTTGAATGGTCTAGGAAAGAATATAGCAATGTTGTTGATCTTATACTATAATTAGCTTTGGGATTTCCCCTAACTTTAAAATATACTGTTAATTCCTGCTCTATTTATTTTCATTCTTTTACTTATGTCAAGCTTAATTGTTTTCCTTATCTAGCTTCTACAGGCAGAACCTTAGGTCAGCAATTTTAGAACTTTTTTTTCTGTAACAGAACCACGTAAGGCTATACATTTCCCTTTTCACACTGCTTTAGCTTCACCCCACTCAATCTCACCTAAATTTACCTGCATCTCCACAGACCCATTGACATGCGCACTTCTGTCCTTCATATGGATCCTCAAAGACTTCATTTATCCAATTATTTTCATTCTCTTTCTCCATTGATTCTTAACTCTGAATATACAACAGGGGATTCAAAATTGTTAGGGCCAAGCCCAATTAATCTAAAATCAAAACACTACATTTTTCTTTCCAGACAATACAATTGAAAAAGTAATCTATTTTTCCTGGCTCCATTAAGACATGAATGAGCAGAGCAGAAGAGGAGTCCATAACAAAGAATGCTCTCTTCATTTCATAAGCAAAGAGCATTTAAGCAAGTGGAAAAGTTGCATTTTAGAAAAATGACTGGACAGAATGTGAAAGAAGGTTGGATGGGGGATGACTGCAGGGAGAGCCCATGTTATAAACACAAAGAAGTAATTCAGGAATGAGCCTTAAAAAGGAGTATTAGCATTAGAGGCGTGAAAAGCATAAAGATTTGGGAGATAATAGGGAGAAAGCTATGACAGTCAAGAACTCTCTCAGATTTTTGATTAATAAAATATCTTCTTTGTAGGATCAATGTAAAACTTTTTTAAAATTTACCTATTAAAGCACTGTGTAGAAGATGAATAAATATTACCATTAGTACTTAATTAGGCATATATAGTGTCTAATACTTAAAGTATATTAATTTTTGGAGTAGAAACCTTTTCTTAGCAACACAGGGATGAAAATATGGATTAAAACTGTGTGGGACTCTGTCCCTTTCTATTATTTCAATAACCCACAGTCCAGCTTATACTGAAACTGCTTTGCTTTTGGAAACTCCCATTTTCCCTCTACTTAATACATGGTGCAGAACAAAACTTGAATTTGGAAACAGAAGAAAGAAATCTAAATCTTTGCTATGTCTCTGTCAATCTATGTGATGAGAAGAAATTCAACTCACCTATTTGAAAGTTTATTTAATTTCCTAAACTCCCAGAAGGGATGAGGATCTTCATACCCCTGAGTTTTGAAAGAGGTGAGCGGGAACAGGCTGAGGGGTTCGAGTTGCAAGGATGTCCATTTTGCATGGCGTGGGCTCTTTGCTCACAAATGATGCTTGGAATACATTATTTGTGTTTCTATCAAAATTTTCTTAAAGTTATGAAGTTTAAAAACCTAAGCATAATTCAACCAAATTTTACTAAGGTGAGCGTGCATTCACATGTATTTATACTTTTCTTAATCCAAAAGTGCAGGCCTACATCTTATGTTTGTATTCGTTTAACTGCTCCTAGAGTGAAAAATCATTTGAGTTTCTTGGTTGTTTCTTTGCCTTTAGCAAGACCTCTTTATTGAAGTGAAAAGAATCAAAACTGCATGCAGAATTCAGGAGCAAAACAGCAGGTTTGTTTTCTTTTCATTTTCATTTTTTTATTGTTGTTCAAGTACAATTGTCTCCACTTTCCGCCCACCACTCTCTCCCACCCCACTCACCCCTGCCTCCCACCCTCAATTCTACCCCTCTTTGGCTTTGCCCGTGGGTCCTTTATACATGTTCCTTGATGACCCTTGTCTGAGGACACTCAAGGGAGGGTTATTTTTTTATTCAGAGAAAATATTCTGGACCAACAGCAAATGAAAGAATCTTTTCCTGGTTCTATATACCACTTTGAAAGGTCTTAACTTCATCTGTTTGGTGTGAATTATTTTTGACTAGAAGTGAAACATTTGCTTGCCTGCCTGCCCTCAAATTCATCCACCCCAGCTCTGAGCACTCCACAGCCTCATGAGCAATTGCTGAAGTTTATTCCCATTAGCCAGGGATTTTTCAGCTCAGGAGGCCATCCCTTCATCTGCAAACTTGATCATCCCATTAAGTGCTCTTTCTTCCAGAGCTTTTATATTAAAAGATAGCTAAATAAGTCTGCAGAACCCTAGCATTGATCCCTGGAGAATACCACTCTTAATAACCAGCAAGTCACAGACAAAATTGGTCCCTAAACTTATTTCTCATTTTTAAAAGCTAGTTGTAGCTTAATGGCCAAATGCTTCTCCCAGTTTCATGATAACTGTATTTATAAAATGTATTCATATTGAATCTGAAACCTTAGCCCAAAGAGGCTGGCGTCCAGCTGAAAACAAAGGACAAATCTTCAGAAATCAGAAAACATACTCCAATGGAGCATCTACAAAAATTAGAGAAACATATACTGCATCTTTGATTAAAAACATCCCATTGTGGAAAAACAGTAATCATATAAGCTCCTGGGTTTTATTTCTGCATTTACAAAATACAGTTCATAACGTCCATCTCACTGTTAAGAGTGTATATATATATCTGTGTGCCTAGCTCATGGTAGGATCTATGTTTTCAATTAAAAATGAAATAATGGAAGGCCATCTATGTAGCAACATAGATGGGGTCACTTCTCTTCAATATGTTCTTACAGAAAAGGCAAGAGATGGCTAGATATAGCCTAGAAAAGAAATACAGATTCGCATAATTCTTAGCAGAACCTATTGCTGTTAAGGTGCCAACCCAGAGTCTTATGAGCGCTATTTGAGTGATTCCAGTGTGGATGTTCACTTCGAAATGAATTTGTAACTATGGAAACAATATAACCTTTGGAAAAGAAAGGATTTAATGGTACTGCAAGTGCACTGCAAATTGAAAATACACTTAACATCTTTAAACACCTATACATGTAAAAAATCATTTGAAGCTACATTGGAATTTTGCATCATGGGAATGTATGTTTATAGCTATCAAGACATTGGTAAACAACAGAAAACTGAAGAGTTCAATTCAAATGTCACCTCATTAAGCCCTTCCCAGTATCTTCGATGAAAATTAGTTGCTCTATCCTTAGTGATATTATAGCTCTTAGAGATTAATTCAAACATGGCATCTGCTCTTACAGCTATTTATATTCATAAATGCTTCTCTCAATAGATAGTTATAAGGCAAGGGCTCTAGCTAATTTACATGTTATCTCTATTCTATGAGGTTTCTAATGGAAGGCTTAGCTCACATTACATATTTAATACATATCACTTGAATTTTAGTAAATAATACATACAAGTTGAATTTTAGTAAGTATACAAATTTTAATTAATAACATCATTGTGTTAGTTATTAAGCTATTGTTTTATTCAATGTATTGCAGTTCTTAGACTGCTTTTAGAATATTTCATTCTCTACATTTTGTTTTGTGTTTTTGAACTATCAGCTTTACTGAGGTATAATTTAGCATATAGCAAAAAGTTACTCTTTTCAATGTATAGTTTCAGGAGTGTTAAACAGTATCATTATCACCACCACAATCAAGATGCAGAATATTCCCAATATACACACAAAATTTTCCTTGTACCTCTTTGTAATCAATGTCTTCAACCCAACCCAAACACTGAAAACACCTATTCTATTTCTATCTCTAGTTTTGCATTTCAAGATTGTCATACAAACAAAATAATTCCATGTGTAGTCTTTTTAAAATATTTATTTTTAGGGAGAGGTGAAGGGAGGGAGAAAGAGGAGAGAAAGCATAAATGTGCAAGAGAAATGTTGCCTCTCGCGCGCCCCCCACTGGGGAGCTGGTCTACAGCCCAGGCGTGTCTCCTGATCGGAATCAAACCCGCAGCCTTTCAGTTTGTGGGGTGACGCCCAACCCACTGAGCCACACTAGTCGGGGTACACAGTGTTTACTGTTTCCTGTCAGATTTCTTTTGCTTGATATAATACTTTTAAGATCTTTTTATGTTATTGCATGTATCAGTAATTCACACCTTTGGCTGTTCAACCATATTCCTTAACATGAGTGCTCCACAGTTTCATCTGTTTGCAAGTCATTAGACATTTAAATTATTTCTGGTTTTGGACCATTACAGACACAGCTGCAATAAAAATTTAAGTACGGGTCTTTGTGTAGTCAGATTTTTCATTTCCTTTAAGTAAATACCTAGAAATGGAATTGTTGAATCTTAAAATGTATATTTAATATTATAAGAAACTGAAAAATTGGTCTCCAGTGTGGTTGTACCATGTTGTTTTCCTACCAGCAATGTACAGTCCGTCCTCTGTGTTCAGTCTCCCCACTCATAAATTCAACCAACCTCAGAGTGAAAATGTTCCCAAAAAAGTTACATTGTTGCCAATCTGTCCTATGTAGTTGGCCTATGATAGTTGTATCTGCACTGAACATGTACAGACTTTTTCTTGTCATTGTTTTCTAAATAAGACAGTATAATAACTATTCACATAGCAGTTCTGTGTAGTAGGTGTTATAAGTAACCTAGAGATGATTTAAAGGTTGTGGGTAGGTTATATGCAAAAACTATGCCATTTTATAAAAGAGATACAAGCATCCTTGGATTTTAGTGGGGAGTTGAAGGGGATCCTGAACGAATCCTCTGATGATACAGAAAGAGGACTGTATATGAATCCTAGTAGTTTTACATCCTCATAAAAAGTTGGTTTGTCATTGTTTTTAAGATGTTAACCATCTTAGTAGATGAGAGCTGTATTCGTCTTCTGGGGATGCCATAACAAAATACCAGGCCGGGTGAGTTAATAGAAATGTATTTTCTCAGTTGTCTTTTATAATGTATGACTTCATAGTTTATGATTTTATGTGTAAATCCTTGCTTAGTTTAAGGTCACACAAATATTTCTCCTATACTTTGAGGAGCTTTATGGCATTAGGCTTTACATGTACATCTACAGTCCAATTTTAGTTAATTTTTCATGCACTGAAGTTCATTTTTTTACTTATGATGTCCAATTGCTCATTTGTTGGAAAAATTATCCTTTTATCATTGAAATATCTTGACAACTTGGTAAAAAATGAATTAACTATGTGTGAGCCTATTTCTGGACTTTCTATTTTATTATGTAGATCTGTTTGTCTATCTTTTTCCCCAATAACACATTGTCTTAATTATTCTATTTTTATATTAAACCTTGTAAATCAAGAACTAATGTCCTATGTATTCATAGTTTTTGAAATTGTTTCATTATTTTAGGTGTTTTTACATTACTGTATGAATTTCCGAATCAGCTTTTCAACTTCTACATGAAAAACAAGCCTGGAATTTTTATTGGAACTGTTTTTAATAGGCAGACCCATTTAAGAAGGGTTAGTATCATAACAATATTGAGATTTTTGAAACATAAGCACATCATATTTATTCAATTTTCTTCTCTCCTTATATAACTATCACCAATATTTTCTACTTTTTAGTGTGCAATTTTTATATGCATTAAGTTAGAAATATCCCTAAATACATCATGATTTTGATGCTGCTATAAATAATTGACACTAATTTTTTTTCACATTTCAATTTCTACCTCTTTATTTCTGAGAGTACACAGTCACATAATCAATTTCTGTATGTTTGCCTTATATCCTGAGACCTTCATAAAATAATTTATTTATAAATTTTTTGAGATTTCCTGTATAGAAATCATGCCTTCAGTAAGTAAAAAACATTGCATTTCTTCTTTTAATACACACACACACACACACACACACACACACACACATACACACTCTCTTCTACCTGGTATCATTGTAGGAATTAGCCACTTTCCTGACTTTCTCAAATTTAGAGGGTTTTTGCTTCTATCCATTCTCAAATAGTAATGAATTTTTTGTCTTAGATTAGCAATTTTTTTTAAATCCCTCTTCCGGAAGCAGGTAGCCAGAGGCAGATGGACTTGGTTTTCTAATCTTCCCCAAGAAACACAGGATCTTTGCCTGAGCATGATGGGCTGGAGCTTGTGCAGCAGCACCCCCTGCCACCCCCTCGAAGCGGGCTGTGGCTTTAAGCTTTTACTTTGCAGAAGAAAGGAAGGGATTGGGATGTAGGTGGGGCTCTTTACCAGTCTCCCTCCTTCCTCAAGCACAATCACATCATTCAGGCCTGTTCCCTGGAGGAGGACTCTGGCTCCTCTGTTCCCAACATTTGATGTGGTTTCCAAGTGGAAGTTTGTGGGGTAAGCCTGACAGTGATTATGAGCTCCTCTTCTGCTATTCTGAGTCCAGGCAAACCCACATTTGGCCTTTAAGAATTGCAAACTGGTACAGCCACTGTGGAAAACACTGTGCAGGTTCCTCAAAAAATTAAAAATGGAACTGTTTTATGACCCAGCAGTTCCACTTCTGGGCATTTATCCAGAGAAATCCAAAACACTAATTTGAAAGATTTATGCACCCATATGTTCATTGCAGCACTATTTACAACAGCCAAGGAGACACAGAAGCATCAATAGATGACTGTGGTACAAAGTCTATTGTACCACAATAGACTGTACAGTGTACGACTTTGTACAGTGTACAACTGTACAAAAATGTGGCACATATACACAATGGAATATGAATCAGCCATGAAAAGAAGGAAATCTTACCATTTAGCAACCTGGATGGACCTAGAGAGCACTATGCTAAGTGAAATAAGTCAGACATAGAGAGACAAATACTTGTAAATTTCACTTATATAAGGAATCTAAAAAAACAAACGAAATATAACCAGACTCATAGATACAGGGAACAAACTGATGTTCCCTTATTACAAAATAATCACAGGGATGTAAGATACAGGATAGGGAATTTAGTCAATAATATTGTAATAACTATGGTGCCAGGTGGGTATTGGACTTATCAGGGGATTACTTCATAAACAATATAAATGCCTAACCACAATTCTGTATGCCTGAAGCTAATATAAAATAGTATTGAATACAACTATAATTAAAAAATAAAAAATGTTTAAATTCATTAAAATTTTAGTTGACTTCTTGTATAGTGTGTAACAAGACATCAAACATAACCTACTAACATAATGTTCTTGATAATAAAATTTTTTTAGTATTTTTTTCATTTTTTAAATTCAATTATTTTTCAAATACAGTTTTCTGTCTTTTACTCCCATCCCAGCCCACCCTCCCATGCTCCTCACCTCCCTCCCATTTCCACCCCCCTTAGCTGTTGCCTATGTGTCCTTTATACTAGTTCCTGTAAATCCTTCCCTTTTTTCCCCTGAAATTCTCTCCCCTCTTCTCTCTGGTCACTGTCCCCCTGTTCTCTATTTCGGTGTCTTTGTTTTTATTTTGATAATAAAAATTTTAACACTGACAAAAATCCCTGTTGCCCAAATAAAAGTCAATAATGTGATCTCCCTTAGCATTTTGTGATGACATTTGTGTCAAACAATGAAAATAAACTTCCCTTTCCACTGACAAATATGTCTTATGATCTTTACTAAGTCCTAGGGCTTCATATTTAAATTTCTTCCTAAAATACTTGGAAAATAAGTATGGAAATATGAAAGAAAAAGTTTCCAAAGGATCTGGGCCAATAAGATGAAGGCTTATTTCTAGGAATAGAAGAGTTATTTCTTAGCCACTTTGATTCATGATGCAAATAGAATCGTTGCATAAGAAAATTAAATCTTCCTGCTGCATTTTATAGGTAAACCACAATGAAAGCAAACAATTTATCAAAAACTGGGTGTCCTTCTACTTCTAGGTAATCACAGCCCACTTGTATGTGAAGAAGCAGCCTTCTTTCTGTGTTTTCTCACATCGTCTTCCACGCGCACATGTCTCTGTGTCCAACTTGCCCTCTTACCAATCCTGGACTAAAGCCCTTCCCAATCATGTTTGACCTCATCTTAATTAGATCTACAAAGAGCCATTTTTCAAATAAGATCAGTTTAAAAGATTCTGCATAGACATGAATTTGGTGGGAGAGGTGGGATATTATTCAACCCAGCACAACTCTATTTGTGTCAAATTCATAACAGAACAATATCAGAATGTAAGTTGGATAACATGTCGTATTGTTATTTAAAAAATCCTGACAAAAATTTGAAAGATGTGAGTTATCCTCTTGCGCACCTCTTCAATCCTCCTTCTTCTATTCAAATATTTGTTCTTTTATTTAAAAATGTATATTCTTGTGTTTTTGTATATTCCATCTGTTGTGCTAAGTGAGATGAGGGGAAATGTTTATGAAGTCTTCTGGAGACTTCCGCAGAGAATTCTTTGTTATTGTCTTGGGTTTTACTATTGTTTGTTTGTTTTATGGCGCTGCCATAAAAAAACTCTTTTGCGCTTGACTTATATGGGAAAGAATGAAGTCTGAGGAAATACTAGCATCCATTTCCCAAATAAAAAGGTCAGACCACCCTGTAGGAACAATGCTGAGAAGTAGACAGAGAAAAGCAGAGTTCTGGCCACAATTATTTTATTCTGGAATCAACCCAAACCTGAAACTCAACAGATACATCTCTAATTTGTTGGTTTGGGGCCAAGCCATCTTCTTAATTATTTAGGTTGAATTTTAGATTCCTGTTTCTTGAAAAGTGTGACCTATAAAAATTCACTTAATTTAAATTCTCAAAATAATAAAATCATTATGTCAGTTAGCATATATTGATTTCTAGTAAATACATTATTGTTCTGTGAAGTGTGTCTCTAATTCCATATAGAAAATGGAATGTAAAAACATCTGTTTCCCTGGATTGCCCAATTACAAGTATATTTGAAACCGATTACTGAACTTGAGTTTTTTTTTACCATAGGCTACAGTTGTGTTTGTTCAAACACATAAACACTAGGTAGCATTATTCTAATAGAGATACAGGTTATTTTTTTACTATAAACTTCATTTCTATTTGCCTAAGTAATGATGATAATAAATAGTGTATGTTAGTCTCTGTGAGGTTTTTAGTGAAATCAGTGCCTTCAAATTATCTTGAAGTGCAGGAAACGGAATTTATGAAATATTTATGAGAAATCACATCATGTCTACAGAGGTTCTCAGCTGTGACTGCAGCATATGGTTTATAAATTGAAACAGGTGTGAGAGAACAGGTGGTCACAGCTAAGCCAGAGAAGGACTGGAATTTTCCATGGGAAGCAACATGACAAAATACCACCAATGGCGCTGAAGGCAACTTTGCTGATTTGACAACAGAACCCAAAAGATACTCACAGAGGCAAATACTGTGACCATCCTGAAACGCCAGTGTTCACCTACTCAGGCCTCACACGTGGGGGTGGGGAGGCAGCCTGCCGTTCACCAGGGTGAGTGAATGCAAGTGAATCTTGGTGAATCTGGATAGCTTGCAACTGAATTGCATTAACAGAAAAAAGAGTAAACCCTTCCTCTTACGTCTTTTAATACGAAAGTAGTTCCACTAAGGTCAATGGCCACTTTCATCTACTTACATAACACCATTTCTAAGGATAATGTCATATATGCCATCCTGCACCTACACGCCCCAGGCATCGGAAAAATATCCCCTTTTACTGAAGTGGGTGGGTATAGTATACTCCTGTTATTGCAGCAAATGCCTGTAAGATAGGCCATGGTAAAATTCCATGTTATGTACAGAGTAAGGCTGACAAAAGATGGTATTTCTGAGTTTTAACCCTCCTCCTAGGTGCTGCCAGTGCCTAATTCTACATTTAGTCAAGCTTATTCCACACTAATGGAAAGGAACTGAGCTACAAGAGCTAAAATAAAAAAAGGTTTTCTAGATGGATTTGGAAAAGCATCTGTACTCACATTTATATAAGATATTTCATAATCTTACAGAGATTCACAAAGTTTCAAATCAAATGCCTTATGAAATTATATCGTAAATGACATTGAATAACTGGAGAGTAAGCCCTTTCTCACCTGCTTCTCATCCACACCCTGGTGTTCATTCAAGTGAAAATGGACAGCATTGCCTGGAAATGTTGTGCAAAATCTCGGGCAAGTGGGATGATCCTTCTTTACTCCTTTAAAATTCTTTCTGCTATTAGCGAGCTTGTCTCAAGGTAACTTGAAAAGTTGATTTTTACAACAAAAGCACACATAGCAGAATGAAAAGTAACAAGGGTGTTATCACCACAGACTCACCGAATGAAAAGCAGATGTAGTGGATGCACAGTTCAGCTTGCGCCCACACACACACGCATGTACATACTCATGCACGTACGCGTGCCCCCACCCACACGCAGCACGTGTTTTGAGACCAAATATCTCTACCTCTTCCCTGGGGATTTAAAAGCTGACAGCTTTCAGGTGATTCCTGTCTCCCAAACAATTGCCCCCACACAGGTGTCCAACCCAGGGCCCAGGATGGCTATGAGTGTGGACTAACACAAAACTGTAAATTTACTTAAAACCTTTTTTTGCTCATCAGTTTTCATTAGTGTTTTTGTATTTAATGTGTGGCCCAAGACAACTCCTCTTCTTCCAGTGCGGTCCAGAGATGCCCGAAGTTCGGACACCCCTGCTAGGATAAAGAGAGTGTCTTCCTCAACGTAACAACCCTTCAGAGGCATCCCATCTCCCAGCAGGCCTTCGGGGCCTTCCCAGCCCTAGAGCTCCCTCCACTGTGACTGCGACATAGCCTAAGGCGTCCCTCTACCTGTTCCTGCAAGCTTCACTTTGTGGCAGATGTTGACTCCCAGGGCACTACCCAATAAGCTCCCTGCATGCAGATTTCTCTCTCAGATGCTAGAAATCACAGTCTGCAGTAGTTAATGCCAGAAGTGATCCAAGGAAGCAGACTGGATGACCTACAGCTGCCCACGAGGATGCCTTTATTGGTTACCAGCAGAATACTGGCATCTCTCAGCATGTAGCAGCACTGAAATTTGTTAAACTTTTACTGTCAGCAACTGGTATGAGCTGGAAGGGAATGAGCTGATGAAAGTAAGTATCAGACTTTTAAGAAACATGTCAATGTTTAACAATTGAATTGGATTACTATTTTGAGGGAGATTGATAATTTGGAGAAAAAATGAAAGACTGCATGTGATTCCTAAGAGATCTCCTTGACAATACGTAAAGAGACCCTTATAGTATGAAGCCAGAGGACTGAATAAAGTGACATTTAATCATCAAAGTAGCAGAAGCTCAGAGAGGGTTGAGAAGATTGAATTCTTATCCCTGACAGGTAGTAGGTACCAATGGGGTTTTCATATAAAATATGGAAAACTATGGAATTAGGGACTGGAACACGTTGTCGCTATGAGCCAGATGGAGATATTAAGGGTATTTCTCAATAGCAAACAGAAGAAATGAAGGAAAGCTAAGAGTAGCCACCACAACAAAAAGTTTCAAAACCTTAGTTTAGTTTCCAAATTTGAGCCAGTTTTCAGACTCAAAACCCATGTACGAAAGCTGTCAAGTTTCCGGAAGGAAGGACCTTGCAACACTACGGCAAGGATGTGTAACATCACTCCCCCACTCCCGCTTCGAAGGAACCTCCCACCACTGACTTCAGGAACTATTCAACGGGGAGTGCAGAATGCCCAAAGATGTGAAGGGTTGTCACACACGAGGTTCAAACTGGCATGACAATCAAGGGCCCCAAGTACCATCCATTCTGAGTATCATCAGTGGATGACAAAAGTCATCCACTCCATTCAGTGAGCCCACCTGGCATTAAATTTCCTCATCCCCAAATAAAAACTTGAGTGGATATACTCAGTAGCCAACAGCAACTACATTGGCTCTTTGTCCTGCAAGGTAAGGACTATCACAGTGGGGAAGGTCAAGTGGAAGCCTCTAAAAGCTCCCCTTTACCAGCCAAAAAAAAAAAGTTAAACATCACGTCCTAGAGGAAATGGTAGACGTTAGTGATATTCCTGGGGTGGTGACGCACATTACTTCCTGTCTTCAGCTCCTGGAAATGCCAGATGGGTTCTAGAGAATGGCGTTGACTACTGCTGTTTTGACCATGTAGCAACGCCAATTGCAGTTGCACGCCATGAGGAGCCTTTGCTAAGGCATATCAACACAGCAACGAGTGATCTTGAAAATCAACTCTATTCCGTCCTTACCAAGAATGAAGGTCAAAGATAGTATTTTTAAGTATTTGCTTAAAACCAGTAATAGTACACCTTTTTGTTGCAGGCCTGTAGTAATACTACTGTGTGGTAATAAAAAGTTCAAAGGGAACTGTACCAAGGGGAAACCCCACAGATCAGTGACTTCATCTTCCTCAGACCAGGTGAATGAGAAGGGGCAAGTAGCTAATAATTCTCAGAAGGCAAACACCCTACAGAAGATGGGAGAAAACCCCTATGTCACTGAAGTGTGGTGCACTTACGGAGTTCTGGAACATGCCAGGACATCATCTCCATTGAAAAGGATACATTTTTGCATTTTGCATCTTCTATCACTAAGAATGAAGTATAATACCTGTAAGGCCTCTTAGGTTTTAGAGGCAGTGTGTTCCAACTCTGAGAATACGACTCTGATTCATACCTCAGGCAACAAATGCTTCCAACTTCTAAACAGAATCTAGGAGGAATGCGGTCTTGACTCTGGTGCATGAAGCCTTGCCAATATGATCCCATGACCCAGCTGAGCATCACTGAAGGTACCTGTTGGGATAAGAGGTGGTGTGTAGTTTATGCCGAGCCCTAAAGAGAGAATAATAGCATAGACCAGTGATTTCAACTTTTTTCATCTCATGGCACACATAAACTAATTACTAAAATTCTGCAGCACACCAAAAATATATTTTTGCCAATCTGACAAAAATTAGGTGTAATTTAATTCCTTCACAGCAGATGACTATTGTATTGGCTGTTGTCATTAATTTTATTTGACAATCTAAGGGAAAATAGGTCAGTGCCCCTGACAAAGTAGTCAGGTATTGCATGTTTTAAAACTTCTTGTGGCACACTGGTTGAAAATTGCAGATACAGACAACGAAATTCTGATTGAAGTTCATGCCATCTATAGCAGAGAATTATATACCTCTTGACAAAGAGTTTTCGACATCATCCTGGGTCAGTCCCAGAAAAAAAGTGGGGTAGTTGACTATGGGAAACTAAGTCAACCTTTCATTAGAACTTCCCATCACCTTCTATAAGTGTGTGCATGTGTGTGTGAGCACATTGTGAGAAAGAGGCAGAGAGAGAAAGATAGTGAGCAAGATTGATTGATTGGCTTTATCACCTGGGGGACTATCCAAGCATGTCAGAAATCTGTAGACCAGATTCCAGGGAAGACAGCTGTAGGGGAAATGAAGTCAGTCAGCCTCCTTCACTGGGCCGGATAAGCAGGATTCCCATAACCATGGAAATGGACCAGCGTGTGCAGAATCACACTTTGTTATATAATAACTTGGCACACTTCCAGCTTTGTGTGCAGACGGTGTATAAGGGAGCTGGGGCTTCCCACAGTGCCACTTGCAGCGTGCAGCCTACATGGCTGGTCCCACCCAAGAATAAAGGTATGTCAGACATCCCAGCAGCTCCACAAGTTTTCTTCCACCTGCCCAAATCCTGGGTGAACCTGCCTGGCCTTGAAAGGCTGCAAGACAGTAGCTCAAAATTTTCAAGTAATAGCTGAGCCTTCAGTCCCCAGAAAATGTCTTCTTCCTCATCTGTTCTGTTCTCAAAGCCTTTGAGTTCATTAGATCAAGCTCACACAGAATATGTAGGATAATCTCCTTTATTTAAAGTCAGCTGATCAAATGGTAATTATACCTACAAAATATTTCCAAAGCAACGCCTACATTAGTGTTTGATTAAATAATGTGTGTGATTACAGCCTAGCCCAGTTAACACAAACTAACCATCACACTTAGCTGTTGCCAGCCCACTGCATCACGAGGTCAAGTGTGAGTAGAAGCAATTTATAGTATTAAAGTGGTTCATTCAGAATTGCACATAAGCAGGGTAGCCATAACCTCCCTGTCATCCACCACAGTTTCATCAGCAAGTCACCTTTAAATGGACTTGGTTGTCTTCTAGCCCCACTCAAAGGTAGCCCTGAAAAACAACACTGAGAAGGAGTCCTCTCAGTGAATAGATGTTTGGATGGTTAACCTGGCCATCCACTTTGCACAGAAAGAGAAGAGGCTACTTTTTAGAATGATTATATAGATTTGTGAACATTGGTGAATGGCTTGGCTTAGAAGAATTCAGGTGGGAGGCCAGTGAAGATTGTGAAATGAGCATATTGAAAATAGGCATGAACGGCAACAATCTTAGCATCACATGTCAAGACCATCAGAAAACATCCCCCAGGGAAGAAGCACCCAATGACTATTGAATAAATAGATTGATAAGGTCAGTTGACATTCATATTCTGTCCATCAGCTGCCTCAGTGCTGGCACAGTGGGTCCCTGAACTGCGTAACCATAGTCACCAAAGAAGTTTGGCTCCAAACACACAGGCCCTCTCTCCCCAAAGCTGGTTTAATCACTGCGGCTTCCAAAACTCCAACCGCCAGTAACCAAGACCCAGGCTAATTAATTCCTCACTATGACCTTCCCAAGAGTCTAAATGGCCACTTGATGGAAGACTGTCTTCATTAGGGACATCTACTCAGGAAGGAACAGTTTGTTCTGATTGGTACTGACACATATTCTGAGTATGATTCTGCCTTTCCTGGAAGGAACTAAGCTGGCACCACTATTCAAAGAGTAATGGATTATCTGGTCTGCTCACAGAGGATTCTGAATAACTTGGCATCAAAGGCACTTTACAAGAAAAGAGGTACAAACATGTGCACACAAACCTGGAATCCAGGTCCTATCCCATTATTTACCACCCTGCACCAGCCGTCTTCCTAGTGATTGCCTTCATCCGAAGAGAGGGTCACCTGTCCAAAGTCATACCCCTTTCTGGGAGCAGCCTCCATTTAATGACTAGTCAATGCAGGAATACAAAGGCCCATGAGTTGGTTAAAACCTTTATTGTTACTCATCTAGCCTAACATCTCCCTAAGCCCAGTCTCATTTTATTCACTCTTCTCACACTGTTGTTGATCCCAACAGTGATGCTGAATAACATTTCTGCATGTAAGTACCTCATAATCTGCCTCTTGGAAAACCCAGTCTGTTACAGCAGGTTTATACAAAATTGTACAACTTACCCTCAGAAAGAAAAAGTCTTCATTTCATAGCCCAAAAATTGCAGATCTTATGTAAGTGTTCTTATCAAAAGAAAATTAACAATAATAATTTAAAAAGAGTGCAAGAAGAAATTTTTGGAGGAGATGGATTTAATCATGTCATAGATTGTGAGACTACAGTTACAAAAAATAAAGTGCAAATGCTTAAAATAAAGTAAAAATTCCTATATTTAAAAATACTAACTAAAATCTTTGTTGTGGTATTTACTTACAGATATTAACAAACTATTTACTTATTATATGCAAAAAAGATCTAGCAATCATAAAATAGTACCTTGCAAACTACTTCCTAAAATACTGTTAGTTTCATGGGGATCAAATTATCAAACTTTTAAGTTTAAAGTAAATATAGACATTAATTTAGCATCTATCAGTGCTGGAACTGCCATTATCTAAGAGATTATATACTAAGCCCTTAAGAAGCTCATACACAAACACAAATGAAACCCCTACAAAAATAAAAATAGTTAAAATGTATTGAATACATAGTATCCCAGGTAATATCACCTAGGAGCATTACACACATTATATAACTTATTTTTTCTGGGTAACAATGAAGTGTATGAACTATTAGAATAAGGAAACTGAAGGATTAGAAAGGTTAAGTAACTTGCCCAAGGTCATAAAATTAGCAAACTGGCAGAGCTGGGGTTAGTTACATTTGTAGTCGCCTAAATTTGGAATGATGCCTTTAAATATTATGCAGAAACTATAATGAAAAACAGAGTGCATTAAAATGATTAAAATATATATGCTAACTATGTAATGCAACAGAATACAATGTACACTGGTGAATACAATTCAGTTTGTGAAATGTACAAATTATCTTTCAATATTTGTCACAAAAAATCTTTTGTTTCACAAAAACAAAAGCAGAAGTTTATAATTGCTTTTGCCAGTAATTTATGTACTTGGAGGATTTTAAAGTCAACCTCTCAAAAGTAGTCACATTTTGATATATTGAATGCTTGCTGAAACATTAATTTTTTGAATACCCAGCCTAAATTTTTACCAGCCAATTAACTACATCGCACCAGCATCTTGCATCTCTCTCATAGTAGAAAAATAAGCAAAATTTATCACTCAGGTACAATACTTCCCACTTCAAGTAAACTAGAATACACTTTGCAAAAGATGTTTGTTGGGTCTAAAGGTCACTTGGAACTTAACTTAAATAATGTCTCTGGAAAATGTTTACCAAAACTCAGACATTTTATAAAAGCCCTAAAGTGCTTTTGGGGTTTCAGACAATGGCCTTGAATCTCTCGCTTCACAAATATGTAGTTACACTGCATTTTAAAAGAATGTCAAATCATATTTCAACCATTGTTAACCCTTCCAAACCTTTCCTGGTCTATAGAAGACAAACTACCACACTGGAACATCCATCATTGTAAATAATTGAGGCTGCTGGCACTCATATTTTTATTGTTTTGACGGTTAGCTGATTCATGACAAAGTAAATCATGTCATCTCCTGTAACCTGTGATAATAAATTATTGCCAACTCTAAAAAATTCAACAATTCTCTATTGAACTTTTATTTTACTTCAAGGCCTCTTGTGACTGTTGCTGATAAAGTATTGAACAGACCATATACTCCCAGCCTCCATTAAGATTATATTCCAGTCCGATGGAGTTACGGAACATAAATAAATGAAGAATCAAATTTGGACTGGGATAAACGACAATGAAAATAAACACAGTGGTGTAGAGAAAATAACACAGTAACTGATTTACTCATAATCTCTTCTAAATTTGGAGTTCCCAGTTTATATCTAAGAACTCAAATCAGACATTGCCACCTCCTAAATATCACTCTAGATATTGTAAGGTCGTATTTGAAAGTGGCACATAACACCTGCATTACTTTGCTGGCATTGACATAAAAAAATACTCTAGACTGGGTGACTTAGTGACAGAAATTTATTCTTTCACAGTGTTTGGAGGTTAGACGTCTCCGATGAAGTGATTAGCAGGGTTCCTTTCCTCCGAGGCCTCTCTCCTTAGCTTCCAGATCACCCCTTTCTCCTGTGTCTTCATGAGCTTCTTTCTCTGGGCATACACATCTCTGGGGTCTCCTTTGGTGGGGTCCAATTTTTCCCTTCTAATAAAGACAACAGTCAGATTAGATTAACACCCAGCCTGTGGGTCTCACTTTAACGTAATCACCTCTCTAAAGGCCCTGTCTCCTGCTACAACTGCACTTTGAGGCACTGGGTGTTAGGGCTGGAACATAAGAATTTTGGGGGGTATAATTCAGCTCATAACAAAACCCAATATATTTTTATTACAACCAAGCAGACCCAGAGCATTTTACTAAGGATAAGGGAATACTATAGGGATACAGGGAGTGAGGAATAACAAGAACAAATGCAAATGCATGCAGAAGCATGGAAAAGTAGACTTTTCAAAGGAATTCTGTGTACATGATCTTGCATGTTTTTATAACCAGTAGCTGGCTTGAATTATACCAGAGTCATGATCTCCAAACTTCTAACGTTGAGGTCATTCCCAACACTTAGGCATGCTCCAGCTATTGAAGTAGCACATATCATATACAACACCAGCTGGTCAAGTTAGAAGGATAATACTAATTAGTCCTTATCTAAAAATAAGACTGAGTCTAACCTAAGACTTGTACTTACCAGTGTTTTAGAACTAAAAGAACCTTAAAAGACATAAAGACTATTGGTTTCCAAATTGTGCTCTACAAAGCCCACAGAGGGGCCTTTCCCAACTCCCCTGAATCAGAGATTTCCATGAATTATTTATTTTACATATCAGGCTCCTAAAAAAGCTTCAATCTGAAGACAGAGCCCTGTGAACTTTCTAAGTTCAGACAGCCAGGAAGTAATAAGTCAAGGCTCTAAATTGGGGGGAGTGGGGGGCGGTAATTCTAATTCTGTGTTTGCTCAGTTCTCTTGGTTTTTGTACCTTGATCTGTCACAAGAGTAAAAATGAGATAACATGGTTTGGAAGGGTGTGTGTGTGCACATACATATTTGTCCATATAATCCTTGCAACTAATGGTTTTGGAGTTGCCCCCTTTGTGTTCAGAAGCCCATCATGAGGGTCAGAGTTGTTAAGTACCACTCCCATGACTGTAGAATCAGAGGAAGTGGCAGAGACATGAAGTCAACAAGCCTATATCTTATTTCTCTTTCAATATATTGTCTCCTCAAATGATCAAACTCCAATTCTTAAGTTCCAGTTACTCCTTGGCTCTGACTTTCTGTATGATACAAGCATGAGCTGTGTTGACATGCTAATTTGGACACTAATAATATTATCCAAGTTTCCTCCCCAACTTTTCAACTACCTTCCAGAATGTTTCATGGATCTTGACCTTTAGAACAGAGAGGATGATTCACGAAGCAGTGCTTTCCAAGTTCTCAGTAACACAGAAAAAGTCAAACTTTCTGAAAGAAAACACTTCCATTTAGTTTCTAACCAAGCTTCCAAGTTGATAATCTGCCTGGCCTTACAAGGCAATCTGGCTCATAGGAAACATTAATACTGAATAACAAGCTCATCATTCATAAATGAACTGAAAGGTTACACAGCCAGCGCAGGTTGGCCAATTGGGGAAGCCACAGGAAAGAGAACAGGAAATCACAACCGAAACCAGAGAAGGCATTGCCATCTGGTCTACCTGAGATATTCATCCCACCCTCCCCTAGGACTGTGGCTGCTTGATGGAGTAAAATGAGCTGTAACAACTTTGAAGAGGGAACCTAGAGGAATAAAAGTTCACAGTCACCATGCAGGGTCTTCACCCCACTGACTGGCGTCTGTCCTGCCTCTGAAACACCGATGTGATGAGTAATGATGAAGCCGGCACACCAGTGAAAGGCTTTGTTGCCAAGAGGGTCAAGCATATGGATGTGTAAAAACGAAGAGCCCAAAATAATCAGAGCAAAACAGAAGAGAATTAAGCGATGGGTAATTTGTTCTCTGAGGCAGGGATTAGAGCAAGGGAGAAATAGGTTCCCATTTTTGTCATATAATCAGTTACCCACTATTCTGCAACAGAAGAAGGAGCTGATAAATTGATACTCAACCCAGATTTTTAATCTTCCCCCATAAAATAGGGACTACTTTTGTATATTATATATAAGAAAAACTTCAGCTATAAGTCAGGGTTTCTCAACCTCAGTATTTCTGACATCTGGGGCCAGATAATTCTTTGTTATGAGGCACTGTATTGTGTATTATGAGATTTTAGCAATATCATTGGCCTCTACCCACTAAATTTCAGAAGCAAACCCCCACAGTCCTAGCAACCAAAAATGTCTCTAGAAATTTCTCTAAGGGAAATAATCACCCCTGGTTGAAAACTGCTAGTCTTGGACATCCAAATAAATAAACACACAAAGTGCTTTAACCACAACCATTTTGCCCAGCTACATCAAATCAGGGCGTGATAATGTTGTTTACCCTGCTAGGCATTCAGGGATTGGCCTGTTGGCTCATTAGGCTAGAAAAAGATTGGGTTTGGCTTCAGCAATGGAATCTATATTTTTTCCCAGAGCTAGTCCTTCATAGGAGATGTGTGAAATAGATTTGCTCTCAAAAGAAAACTGGCTGTATGTTCATTCCATTTGGCTTTTTTCTTTCATTAAGAGAGGAAGAGTTCACTTGGGTATGATACAAGCCCAAATTTCTACATTTCTATCCCCTATCCTTTTATTTGGTCTCTTTCTCTCCCCCACCCCCTCTCTCTTTCTGTTTCTGTTGTAAGAACAGGAGTTCAGTATAAATGTATAAGAAATAGTTCTATTTGTGCAACTTGCCTACCCATTATCCAAATCATAAAAACTTTGCAGAAAGTTTTATGTAATTTTTCTAAAACTTATACAACTTTCCTGCTTTTTAAAACTAACTTTACAATTTCAAGTTTTCCAGGGTTTGTTATGGTTTTATACATATTTTTATTATACTCCGAATTTACTAAAAAAAATAAGTTCAGTACTTTAGTTTACTAAAATTCAGATCTTTTTATACTCAAACACATGAGTCTTTCTTCACAAAAAGGTGCACCCGATAGCAACCACCCAAATATGTTCTATGCGATGTGATAATGACCTGCCATCTGGGGAAGCTTTCAGTACAGGAAAATGTGTCTCTGCTGATAGATAGGTAGCATTCTAAAAAGTTTGCAGAACGTTCATTGCAAAAATATTCAGCCTGGCACATATTTTTAATGTTTAGGCAAAACAAATGCGTGCAATAGTATTGCATTTCTTCAGTTAAAATGTCAAATAAAACTTTGTTAAGGAATATGGAAGATAAGTCCCTTTATAGAATGTTAGAGCTTAATTTGCTGAACAAACTAAAATAAATGCAACCTTATGAGTTACCTTACCCTAAGGTAAATGCAGTCTGGTGAGATTTAAATGTGTTTCACTCTAATATGAAGTGGAAAAAAATGATGAGTTTATGCATAAAAATAATTTCTATAAGGATATGTTTTTATTGACTACCTTGCAGTTACCATGTAGAACAATGAGTATATATATATATATGCATATATATGTGTGTATATGCATATGTACATATATTTATGTAACACATCAAAGTAAGCTTATGAGAAGAAATATGGTACAGTAATTATTAATGGCAGTGACTGATCCTTACCAAATGTAAGGGTATTTTTCTTCCAGGACAAACATCCAGACTACATTTCCAATGCCTCCTGAAAATGAGATAGTCTTGAGACTGAGTTTTGGCCAATGGTATCTAGATAAAAGTGTTGTGGTGCTTCTCGAACTTGCTGTAAAATCTTCTGCACAATTCCCCACTCTCTCTTGGTGCATGAGCTGGCTATATGCACCAGATCCAGGAGGCTCTGGGACTCTGGGAGACTGCAGAGGACCTAACTGGAAGAACGCAGGTTGTGAATGTCTGTAGCTTAGAAACCATGCACACTCCACTCCTCCCTTATGTTGTGCTGGAAACAAAAGGTAAACTTTTAGTTTGTAAATCAAGTGACATTTAGGGGTTATTTGTTAGTGACCTGACTTCCAGCTCCAATTGCCTGAACACCTGCGTGCTTCCCCCTCCCCAAAGACTGTTTGGTCACAAAAGCCTGCCTATTCAGAAATTCTAGTGAATTAACTACCCTCTCTCTTAGCAGCCCCCAACTATTGACTGATGAGATTTTGTGCAGAACTTTAACAGTCCCTGGACCCTTTTCTGGGATACCTCTGAAGCAAGGCTTCTCCCCTGCATCCCAGAATTTCCCCAGCAAGAGGGAGTTCCAGCGATGCGCCACGGCTCCTGACTGAAATGCTGCCCCACCCCCCTTCTCTGTTTCCGATGCTTGCTTCGTCCTTAGATCATCTACACTCAAATCCTTGCCTGAGGTCTGCTTGGAGAAAAACCCCAACTAAATCAAACGTTTAACCTTTCCAGACTGTTACGAGGAATTTTGTATCCAGAAACATGAGTCCAGCCTGGCCCAAACTCTCCTTTCTTAGTTTTATAAATGTGGATGACACAATCAAATTCTCTAAAGGCCCATATTTTCCCCTAAAACATGGGTAATAACAATCATTATTTCATAATGTTGTTATGAAGACTAGAGGTGAAAAGAATATTAACTTTATAAATTGTCTAGTATACAGTGAGTACTGACTAAATGGCTACTCTGTTATTCTTTTGTTAGACAGCTAGACTGTAGTGGATGTGGTATATGAATTCCGTGGTATCTTGCCAGTACGTTACTGTACTTTCTCCCCTGTATGTCCACTTCTGATAATTATCGCGCACTATTAAAGTCATCTCTGAAAGGTCTTATTTGTTTTCATTTGTATTCTGTGTAGAATTGAGTTCAATAATTTTACAAGGTTTATTTTAAGAAACAGTAATTGTTATTCATCTCCTATCCTGATTTTCCTTCCCCAAACACAGCCACTTTGATTCTCCTAGATAATTTTTATGCTATTTGTCTTTATTTCGCTACATGACATGCTTATATTGTTATTTAATGATTTTTGTTTTAGGTATGATCTACTGATTTCTCACAATGAAGGCTGAGGTATTTATTTCTTTTCTCTTCCTGCCCCCATTACACGTGCGTATCCTTCTCATATCCCCAATCTACAAAGTAGCTATGTGATTTCATGTTAATTCAGTGTCGGCATAATGGAGTTATGTTACACTGTCCATAATTTGGCCCTGGTAGTTGGCTCACTTTTCCACATGATCACGAGGCCACTCTCAAACCATCTGTCGTCCAGTTGTCTTTTCTGGTAACACTCAGACCTATCGGGTAGCCGATCCAGCGCATCCTCTGAGAGAAGGTTCTGGTGCTTTTGTCCCACGTGCTGGGTCTCGATGCGCTCTGCGCAGGAAGGAGCACGCACGGCTGACACTCGGGAATCTTCCTGCACCCTTGTTCTGGCCTCTTCACTTGCTCTCGTCATGGAAGGGCCAATTTCCTATATTTCTTTCCTTCCTTTTTAGTTATTTCTTTGTGTTGGCTAAATACATTCTTTCATAGTTTCCTGATGAAGGATTACTGGGAGACAGATATATAGATTTGGGATATATAGATAAAACATGTAAATTATAGATACAGATCTTTAACTATGTGTCTGAAAGTAATTATTTATTACTTGATTCTGTTACCTCATGCTTGATTGATAACTTCACTGGGTATAGAATTCTAAAACGATTATCTTTCTCTTTCAGGATTTTGGAGTGTTCATCATCTTCACACATTTACTTTGATACAATTTTTATTACTAAGCATTTTGGTGTGAATTATTTGTTGTGGCTGTGGTTGTTTCCTACTTTTCCAGTGATTCCAGCTTATAACCTTCTCTTTGCCTCAAAAATTTGAAATTTCATCATACTCGTTGTGTATCTAATTTCTAATTTTCATCTGAGTACTCAGCCACTTTCAATCTTGAAATACGTGTTGCTGCTGGTTTTTTACCTTAATAGTTTGCTTGTTCTGTTGACTGTTTTTTCTCTCTGTATTTTTTTCTTACTTGAAAAGTATTTATTCACATTGAGCCTCCTAGAATGGTACCATAAGTTCGTTGCCTTTTTTTTTTCTTATTTCTTTTCTATCTAGTTATCTATCTACCTATGGACCTACCTACGTTGGGTACTTCCCCTTTCCGGTATATTCTACAACTGTATCTTCTAGCATTTGCACTAATCTTTTAAATTTTGCTGTATTTTTTCCCAAGAGTTCTCTATTTTTCTGTATTTCATCTTCTTCTTACATATTTGTATTCTTCTTTTTTTCCCTGGGTGTGGATTTTATCTTTCATAGAGCAGCTTGACTCCTTCGTATGCTAATCCTGGGCTGGACTCCCATACTTAGAAGTGGGAGATTACAGACATTTGAGAACAACAAGGTATAAGTAGAGTCGTTAGATTTCACTTCCTCTATGAAGAATTTTTAAAGTTTCGCTCTAGTACCCATGAGTTTCTTAGGAAATGCTCTGCCCAGAGAAAACCAATTACACTTTGTGCTATTAGCACCTAGCCAGCTGTTCATAGCTGTTCTGCAGCTATCCAGTCCAGATTCATTCTATTTTAACTTCTCCAGAGAGTACACTTGCAGTCATTTGAGAGGAATAGAGGGCACAGGCATTGAGCTACACAGAATGGTGGAAAGGATATGAAGATCCAGCTTACCTAACTTATCTAATCAACTTCTGACTTTAAATACTACCTCAGCTTGCAGTGTTTGCAGGTTCACACTGATGTGTCTGGGAAAAGATGTATGTTCACTGGTCTTGCATTTTTTGCCAGCTCAGGAAAACTCTTAACCATGATTTCTATTCACTATTTTCTTCTAAAATATATTCTAAGTGCAATGCTTTCCTCTGAAATTATTACGAATATGTTATGTCTCCTGCTTTTAATTCTTGGCCTACTCTTATAATTTTTTATTCATATATTTTCGTTTTGTCTAACTGCCTCATGTCAAATTCAATATCAACTATGTCATTTTTAAAATTCTAAACTATGGTATTTTTTATTTGCGTAATGTCTATTTCAGTATTTTTCAAATCTGTATTTTTGTTCTATTTATAGTATCCCGGGTAGGGCTCCAGCCGCCCCCCCCCCCTTTTTTTTTTACAATTGTGAGCATGCTTAAAGTATATTTCTCAATATATTTCTATTATCTTAAGCTCTTGGAGCTGAAAATCCCTTGTTGTACCAGGGTGGGATTCCTGACCAGAGAAATTTTACATTTATCAGCTTCTGTGAGCTTCCCGCAAATTTCAAATTTCACCTGCTTGAGAGAGCTTCTCTTTCTCTCTCTCTCTCTCTCTCTCTTTTTCTCTTTCTTTTTGTTTTGAAAGATTTAAAGACATTCAGGCAGTGAAAAACTCAAACTACAACTTTAAAGAGGTATAAACTTTGGCTTTTAACTCTAAAATTAGACTCTTTCTTAAAAATTTTACCTAATTGACCAAGTAGATAAACATAGAATCTTTAAAAAACTTTTCTTGGTTGTAGCTGTTGTTTGTTACCATCTCCCTGAACTGAAAAGCAGATATTTAATCTACATTTTATTGAAAGTACAGGCATTTAAAGATTTTGGGTCTCACTTCCCTTGCTGGTCTAAGTCTGTGACTTTGTTTCCTGTTCCCCAAATGGACATCAGAACCCAAACTATTGATGAGAGACCACTAAGCCACGTCCACCACACATACCTATCCCCGCCTCAGAGGCACCTATGGTTTGAGCCTAGGTTTTAGTTGTTCTAGTTTTCATTTCTCTCTTAGCTTTGGACATGTAAAAAGTTCGTCTTCTTCTCCTTCTGCCTCCATTCTTTTTATTCCTGTCTGGCTTTCTCTTTTGCCATCTCCTTCCCTCCTTCCTTCCTAGCCCAGGTAACATTTAATTGATTTATTAAGCTTCTTAAATTTGAATTCCTTGTAATATTTTGAATAAAATCTACAAACTTACTTATAAGAATATTTTTCACAGACATACTCAGGTCCACATTAGAAAGCTATTATTTCCCACATTGGTATATTCGGTTAGCTCATTTTTCTGTCTCTTTAAAACCATAAAATCTTACAAGGGTGCTTGTGGAAACATTTTCTCACCGTTTCCAAAAATCATATTGAATTGCATCAATTAACATATACTTTTAAATGTATATATTATAAATATCCATAGCCAACTCATTGAGGGCTGGACAAAATTTTAACAAAGTGTGTTTTTTTTTAATGAAATTCCTAGTAATGTTTTATCAAATAATGCAACGAGGTTTTGTTTTTAATTTGTGTGCCCAATTTTGGAGTTGATAGGGCGGTTGGTTGGTAATTAACACACGATGTACACTTTTAAAACGTTACATCTACCCTGGCTGTTTAGCTCAGTGGATTGAGCACAGGCCTGCAAACCAAAGGACTGCGGTTTGATTCCCAGTCAGGGCACATGCCTGGATTTGAGGCCGGTTCCCTGCAGGCCAGTTCCCAGCAGGGGACGCACAGAAGGCAACCATACATTGATATTTCTCTCCCTCTCTCCTTCCCCTCTAAAGATAAATAAATAAATAAAATCTTTTAAAAAATGTTACATATGTAGCATTTCTGCGTACTCCGGGGTTTAATTCAGGAGGGCTGTCAGTTTTCCTTATCTGTCACAAACCTAGACCCAGAAGTTCTGCACTATCTTCCTAATGCTTGGGAACCAAGGACATTTTTTGCTTCGTTACTAAGGCCTGTCTCAGAAATGGAAATCACCACATGTGCTGATTCAAATCAGCTTTCCCCAGATCTATGCACTTGTACTTCTCCGGAACAGAACACATCATGTTTAATTGTCAGTCTTTCAGAGAAGTTACATAACTTGCCCAAGTTAAACTCTAGCGAAAAGAAAGAGGCCTGGCTGCTGGCTTAGGCAGCTCATACACTAAACAAAGAAAGAGGAAAGGGGGGCATTCCAGCTTCCTGGCTCTCAACCCTGGGCATTTTCCATGCACTGCCTGACTGTGCTTGTCTTCACGAGGTCATGGGTTTCTACCTCTGAACATGGATCATATAGAAGAAAGATGAGGAGGAGGGAGAGGAAAAGAGGAGGAAGGGGGCAAGAAGTCAAAGAGGAAAAAGGAGGGAAGGAGAAGAAGAAGAAAATTGTAGTATCAACCTCTGGGTGTTGTTTTGACAAATATAACTAGTATATGCAAAGTATGTTGGCAAAATTTTATACACAGAAGATAATACGTGAGCTATTTTTGATACATTGTTATAATTACTTATATCAGTGATTAAGGTAGTTTATAGTAGTTATAAACATTACTACTGAAAGCCCTTTTGAACACTTTTCTCCTGGTCTGATACTGTTTCTATGACAAAATGGCCACATTATTTCAGTAAAGCATGAGCTGAGTTATTACCAGAGTCATGCTCTTCATTTGATTTGCCAATGAATACTTTTCTTCAACATTAAAATAGAAATAAAGTCATCTCTCTACCAGTTTTTCAACCCCAGTTTTTCATCCCCAAAGCACTTTGCTTCCCAACTTCCTAAATGCTCAATGGTTTTTTGGTTTTTTCCTTGTGAATCTTACTTTCAAAGTGACTGAATGTGATCTAAGTTGGCTGTGGAGACTTGATTTTCTCCACTCATTCTGGTCAAGGCAACGTTCCCGGTCACTGAGAAAGCGCTGAAACTTGCCCAGCTTTTCGCCTGCACAGGCTCTTTGAGCCTGATCTCTTTGAACCCCGGGGGAGAGTTTATACACACGGCTAGCACTTCACACAGAATTCAAAGGAGGGAGAACCAGCACTTGATAAAATAACGTTGATTTTCTCTTTCCAGCCTCTCACAATAAAGCTCACTGCCTTGGTTCACTCTTGTCCTACAACACTGTTGGCTTAAAGGCCTTTATGGATTTTTTTCTCATAGAGCAACCACATCTTTCATGCTCAAAACACCACTGCAAGCTCATCTTTGAGAACCAACAGCTCCTCCTTTGATGCTGCAATCTTTGATCTCGCTTGCCTTTTATCAAACTGCCTCTGCCATCAGCCATCCAGGTCACCTGCTCTTGGTCTTCCACTTCAGGTTGGGCCGTTTCTCACTGTGTCCTACTTGTCACCTCAGAGTCCATCCTACCAGCCAGCACGTCTCGGGCAACCACGTGCTTCTGACTTGGGTGCTTGTCATGCAGACATTTTTCAATTTTGAAAATTAATGTCACTTCTTGTATTTATTTATGCCAATGCAAAATTTATCATGAAAATGCTTCATAGTTTACACAGCATCAGAATCATTTTATAAAGCCCCTATAATACATCCAGGAATGCATTAAATAATGTCATTCATTAATTCACTGCTTTGGGCTTTACAGAACATTTTCAAGTACATCAATTTGCTTGGTCCTAGTTATAATCCTGAAGCACACAGACAGGTTATTAGGAATGTCTTCAACATCTTTGAAGATAAAGAAACTGTTTTCACTCTGACCCTCTGTGCTACATACACAGCATACTAGTCACTGCTTCTTCCCATGGTAAAGTGCATGCTTTAACATTTTGAACTTCAGTATTATCAGTACAGATTCTCAACAATACAGAATTCAACCATGCCCTGGCCAGTATGTCTCAGTTGGTTGGAGCATCATTCCGTAACCAAAATGTTGCCGGTACAATTTCTGGTCACGGCGCATGTCTGGGTTGTGGGTTCGATCCTGAGTAGGAGCACATGTGAGAGGCAACCGACTGGTGTTTCTCTCTCACATGGAAGTTTCTTTCTCTGTCCCCCTACCCTTCTCTCTCTAATGAGAATAAAATAAATCTTTAAAAAGATTCAATCCTAATTAGGTTTCAAAATATGAACTTGCCATGGTATACAAGTGAAAAGCAAGTGATTTATATAACAGACAAAGCTAAATTGGGTTTCTAATTCCGTTCATTAATCACTGAGTCATGTCATATCCCAGATATTTACACAAGTCTAATAGTACCTGTACTATAATTATTGTGGGGACTGAACCAAACACGTAGCAAAGAGCTAAGCATGACTCCGGCAATCAGCAAACAACCAGTGAGTCAGGTTAGTATTGTATTCTCTTTAGTCGATCCTGAGTCGGTCCTGAAAGCGTTTTGAATTTGGAAACCCATTTTGAAGTCTGAGTTTCAATATCTTCCCACCTACATGTGTTTCTGCCTCTAACTTGCTACCAAAGTTATTTCTACCAAAATCTCTTTTTTATTTGCCTCGTCATCTCAGATACAAACCATATCATATCAGGTTAGAGGGGAATTTTCAGGTCATCTCGTCTAACATGTTAGTTTTATCATGGAAAACCTGAGTGCCAAGCTGGTGAATGACTCAAGCAAAGAGACAGATGTGGTCTGACCTGGAAGCGCATGCATTTTATAAGGGTTGCAGGCTTTAAAGAGGGAAAGAGGCTTAGAGTGGATCTCACCGTGCCATCTTCCCTAAAGTGGTTCCTGTCAGCGAATGACATACTAAACCACACACCTCAGACCATCCCCATTTCGCCTGTGTCAGAGACGATCCCCCGCCCTTGTAGAAGGCACCATTTTCATTGCCTGACTCATGTCTCTAAGAAATCTAAGGCAAAAGAGTATCTTTAACAATACCCCTTAAGCAGAACTCCACTATTTCTATCTCGTTCTCTTTGTTTTTCTCATTCTCTATTTCACCCTTGCCCTCTTTTTCTTTTCTGGCTTAGGATTTATCTCGCTTCTAACTGTAACTGTACACAGCAGTAATTTTCAGTTCTGCTCTCTGATTAAGATTGAATTTTATCCACGTCTAAATCATTGCTTTTAAACTTATTTGACTATTGACAACAAGAAGAAATAAAATTTACAAGTAGTATGCACAGAAATACACACAATTAAAATAATTTTCATTAATCACTTACTTATGTCATATTCAAAACATTTCCTGATCTGTTTTAATGTCCATTGCCCACTGTAGTATCATCCTTAATAAGGGTAGAAGCCATAGTTTTTTAAAAAATGTCTGAATTGAGGCAGAGAAAAAAGGAATTCACTTTAATGTAAATTGTTTATGTTTGGATAGCAAATTATTGGATGATTGACCCTTTCTTTTTCTATACATTTATCGATTACCAGAACTTTTAAATAAGTCATGATTTGAAACAAATAAAGTTTCGATCAAAAAAATATATTAAAAGAAAGAATTGGGATTTGAAAATTACAATAAAACTATTTATTATAAGGTATACAGTTATTATTGAACTAATAGGATCAAGTAAAACGCTGCTTTATAAATCCTTAACCAATTAATTGGAGCTAAAGGAGTAAGATTGTTAGGAGTGAAAAAGATTTTATAATCACTAACGCTCCTTCCTCTCCTGCGTACTCATTTCTCTTATTCAAAGCCATGATTTGGGGACAGGTTAGGAATTCTAACACATTTAGTACCAATTATTAAATTACTAAGGGAGTTTAAGTAAATGTTTCATCCAAAACATTTACTTAATGACAAAACCAAAGCAAAGAAAAAAATTCAAAATCTGAGGTAAATCCCAGTTTAATGAATACCTATAACATCTCATATATTGGGCCACATTCTCTCTGGTAAAAGTCAAAAACAAAGTTACAACTTTAGGAGTTTCCTTTTATTTGCATACACAGGACCTATTTCTCTAACTATCTGTGAAGGTCATTAAAAGAAGAGTATTGCCCTGGCTGGTGTGGCTCAGTGGATCAAGTGGCAGCCTGCAAACCAAAGGGTCACCAGTTTGAATCCCAGTTAGGGCATATGCCTGAGTTGCAAGCTAGGTCTCCAATAGGGGGCGCACAAGAGGCATTCACACATTGATGTTTCTCTCCCTCCATTTCTCCCTCCCTTCCCCCTCTCTAAAAATAAATAAATAAAATATTTTTAAAAAGAAATAAAAGCAGATTGTTTTCCTTTCCTATGTAGCCAAACTTATACACACTATCAATGTGCCCTTTGCTAACCGCTTTCTTACGCCAGATCTGTGAAATACATGTGCTGGGCATATGATCACCCTGCCTTACTCTTCCATTCAGGTCAGTCTGGATTATCAGATGTCTTTAATGCAATGACACTATGACACAGTTTACCCCAAGCCACTCATACAAGGCTATCAAGAAGAACACAGTTTTTTTCACTTTTGAAACTACAGAGGTTGTAGGAATAGGTAGGCAAAAGAATAGTCTCTCGGACACACCTCACTAGAAGGAGGAATGTACTAAGGGTCTAGATGTTTTTCCACCTAATCTGTGACAATATCCACCCATCAGCGAGAGGGAAATCAATTACAAAGCCCTTTGATAAATGGTTCACTTTTTTCCACTTTCCACCTTTATGAGTCTGCGGCCATTTTATGTGCAAAATTACCTACATCTACAGCTGTCTTATATTTTACCAAAGCTGGTTTCAAAGAAAAATGTGCTATAAAACTCTTCAGAGAAAGCTCTCATTTCAAAATATTTATAGGACTTGCTGAGAAAATATATCCCACGTATACCTATAAAAGCTGCCCCTTGTTATTCCCAGATAATTGGCTACAGATAAATATTTGAGAGTTCCCCCAAAAAGAAACATATTTAAAAAATATATATCCAGTAGAAGAATATTCTGTTAGGCGGAAATGGTGTTTTCTGCCTTGGATCTTTTTAAGCCACAGTCTCAGATGCACAACAAAGATGTCGGTAGGACAAGCAGAGGCCAGAACAATCTGTTTTCCTAAGTAAGAATATTGCATTTCATTATGTTGTATTAAAGATGCTCAGTGCTGCAGAAAGAACATTTTTACCAAATATTGCCTTTGAAAAACTCATCCTCTCAGTTCAGCCTCTAAATATTTGCCTTCATTCATGCTGGGCACTTTATCGAAAAATTGAACATCAATTGATTTTTTTCAGTCAAACTCTGGACAGCAATGCAAGTTATATCAAAGAGACACTCAGATAACTCTTGGGCTTCTCGTAACCCACCTCTATAGTGTGCATTAGGCTCCACGCTGTGCACCTCTCAGTTCCCTAAAATTGTTACCATTTTTTGGCCAATGTGAGATTCTGTCAAGAAATGTGTTAGGAGAGTGAGAATTGCTTCACACCTACTCTCCATATGTCTACAGGAAATATTTTTAATTCTGCTCACCCTCAATAGAGCAAATGATGAAGTGAAAGTGTGAACTACCTGCAGCATTGTCTGTTGAGGAAGTCAGAACCTAGTAAATTATTCTCCTTCAGATCTCTTCCCCCAAATACAGGAAAAGAAAATGCTGATTTATGCTACCTCCACATAAGCAAAATAATTAAAACCCGAGTATACCAGTAAGGCCATTACATTTCTTTCTTATTTTTTTTGCTCAAAAGTCCTCTGCCCCTGAATGTAAGTCTGGAACTCTTACCTAACAACTAAGAGTTGATTCAAATCTTTATGACTTTCTGTACATATTCAGAAAAATCCTTGCATTAAGCTTATTCTCCTACAGCCAAGCAGTCTCTTCACAGAGGGATATTAGAGTAATTATTTTTAATATTTATAATGTCTCTGTCCTGGGCAAAGAAACACTCGTACAGCCTGGTTCTGAAAAAAGGCATCCAATTCACGGGGCCTATCCTCTCTAAAGCACCTGAACAATGTACCGACCTGATTTACACCGAGCTATGCCCTTTTCATTGAATTCACCTTCTCGTTGCCTAGTACCCCACAGGCTTCCACAAATCTCTGAGTTCAGGGCTAATAGGAAAGCCCAAGAATTGGAAGAGCGATTGGGAAGGTTCTTCAGGGGTCTTATTTTAGACGCAGGCCCAGTAAGCATTTACTTAAACTGACAAGTCTTGAGAGAAAGCATTTCCTTCTGTTTATAATCCAGGTAGGAACACACTAGAGAATTTAAAGTGTTGGCATAAAAGTGAAATGTTAGTATAAAAATTAAAATTCAGATTGATCATATATTTGATGAGTTTTAAAACAAGTCATGCCATCACTTATTATGCCCTACTAAAATTTTTATGAGACTGTTAGAATGAAAAACATGAACCCGTCACAAATATCAGCTCACATTCTATATGCAGGTTACCAAACCGAGCTCATTCCTCAAGGCAAAGATGTTTACCTTGAACATCTACAGTTTACCCAGAGAAAATCCTCTCATTTGTATCTGGGAGAGAACAAAAAGGTATGTTTTCAAAAGACACCATCCAAAAAAAAAGGTAAGAAATCAATTATTATAATTTCATAGAAAAATATCAAATTGAATCAGTCGAAATAATATGTCAATTTGTATATGTACATAGATCACTCTATAAAAGTGTGTAATTAATTCTAAGATAGAAGCTGATATAACTATTGTCCTAAAGACGGCACAGCTGTACAATGGATCATTCTTGCCAAGGAAATGTTGGCTCTTTCATCCATTTTCTTACTTTAATGGTTTATTCTCTCCCTACTTCTCAGATGAACAAAAAGAATCCCACAGAGTTTAAAGAATTTCTTCCAAATGACAGCAAATTAATTACAGATGATGGACTAAAACCTTGCTTCTGTTTCATGTTCCTCTGGCCCAAAATATTTTTGGGAACTAATCCAAATGTTACAGCAGCCATAGCAAGATGCATAATACATGTATTTAGCAGCAGAGAAATAAACTCAGAGCAGGAGTCTCTAATGATTCATAAAGCATCTGCTTGGTAATCACTGGGATTAGCCTTGCTCAGAACCCAGGGTTTCCTTTATTTTCACAAATTTTATTAGATGAGAACCATCCTTTAATCTTCAATACTTCAGAAGTAATTAAGAAAATTTGGAGTTATAAATATTCAAGTGCAAGAGGGGTATTTTGAGTGAAAATAGCACTGTAAAAAATTGTAACTTCTGGATTAAAGAGCAAAACTAATAATCCTCCCTAACTTCTCTTTACTTATCCATATTTGAGAAGTGGGAGAATTATTCAAGTTGAAATGTAGAAATTATAAGGGAAAAAAGCCATTTTTATTTATTCATGATATCAGAGATAACCAGAAAAATATTCTTATTCAATGGCGGTAAACAGGTACCAAAATCTTTCAATAAAAACGTCTTTCCTTTTAACCTGGATTGATTTTCTTATATCATTCTTCAAAGTCACCACACATGTCCATGCCTCTGCCCCTCTCCTGGGGACGTGCTGTGCCCGGTCTCCCTACTCTCGCACTTACGTCCCATCGTCCACCTCGTTTCTTCAGCCCTTTTCCCTGCTCCACCTGACATTTTCCCATCGGAACCCCTGCAACACACTGTCATGACCATTCCCCTCTGACCAAACCCCTTTGCCAACTAATCCTTACCTTCACCAGTTTGTGTGTAAAATTCATATCCTACGTGAAATGCTTCCACCTGCTTCTTAAGATCTTCAAATCCACAGCCACCACAAAAGCTTGCACAAAGAATTGATGGGCATTCTGCATAAAGAGAAGCAATTGGGGGTAAAAGGTGCTTAATTATGCAATTCTACATTATTGTTCTCAAGTATTTCAGCAGAAGATCTGAATTCCTCACTTCCTGATTAAGTGCAAATAACTCAATCAGCATATAAAGTCCAGGAATTGCCCTGATTGATCACGCACAGGGAAGAAAGGGTATGAAGGGATGACGAATTTACCAGGGCTTCAGAGAAGGCTGCAAAGAGAAGCTAGCCCTTGGGCGGAGGCCAGTGCCAATATTTAACATTTATTAAGTACCTATTTTTGTCTAGATACAGATGTTCTAGGCAATATTATGCCATTTAAACCTCACGATAAATCTGTAAGTGTCGTAAACTCCCTGTCCCTCACCTATAATAGTTCAGACAACAAGTTTTAGAAAGACACACAGAACCCTGGTGAAGGTCACACAGGTATAAAAACAGAACTGGAATTTAAATGTCTCATGTTGTTGTGAAAGAAGAATTGGTGTTCTTAAAAGACGTGGGGAGGGGCCTTCAGGTGGAGGCGTTCTAAACCCAGAGTCTTACAAGGTTCTTGGGATTGCCCTGCATTGTTTGCTCCTTTGTTTCGAAAGTAATTTTGCTCGTGTTTCTACACGGACCCATTAGCATTAGTCTGCCAATGCTCTGTGACAGGCTTGCTGCCTTCTTCAAGGAAAGGAATGAGACATTACAGCATGCAGTTCATCAAGCAAGTTTTATCTACATTTCTCTCATCCTTAATTTCTTCGTGTACACTTAAGGAATGTTTTACTTGGTTTTCTTGGGGTTGGGGGAAGGAGGAAAAAAATAAAAGGAATCCTTTTGAAAAATTAAAGAATAATCTTTCATCTGGGTATGTAATTAATGTGCACGCTGGTGATTATAGTTCGTAATATTGCACTGTACATTAGAAAATTGCTAAGAGAGTGGACCTTAAAAGTTGCCCTCGTAAGAAAAACACTTGTAGCTACACATGATGGTGGACATTAACTGGACTCACTGTGGCGACCATGGGACAATGTGTACACACGTCAGATCAATATGCTGTATACCTAAAACGAGTATGTCGTGGCAGTTAAGTCTCAATTTAATAAATAAATAAATATTGTTCTTTGCAGCTAAATAAAAGTTTAGCAGATTTATGATCCCCGGTTTGACTGGGATGGGGGGTGCCCCGGGGCGCAGAACACCCAGTGCCAAAACCGGGACTGTCCTGGGCAAACCTGAGCAGTCTGGTAGGCTTAGTATTCATTCCTGCCTTTCCGTGCATACTACATTTTAGGAAGTCAATAAATTCTGGATGAATTCATCTTCATCTTCATTTACGTTACCACTAACAAGCCACTGTATTTTTTTCGTTAAAAACAGCGCTACGGATGTAAAGAGTTATTAAAGATGGAATACCCAGGCTGGAAAGCAGGCAAAGCTCACATGAGTAACAGGGCAAAGGGGTCCTTAGTGGAATTTTCTGCTACCAGAGAGTCACTCGTTTATGTCTACACACCCAGGGGAACAAAACAGCAATAGCAGAGGCACCTAAAAATGCAATTCCATCATCTCCTTCTCAGTGCATGCATCTGATTTGCAGTTTCACAGGTTCACTAATTTCCTATCACGTGCTTGAAATTCAACACACATAATAAACTGGTGACCTGAAGAAGTTAAAAGTGAATAAAAAGTTAAAAGTGAATTTAATCCTGAATATCACCTTCCCTCTCTGGCAGGACATGAAGGGAGGCAAATCCTCTAGCGAAAGTCTTTCCAAGAAGCATGAACCAGAGAGACATCTGCTGCAAAAGAACCCAGGGGTTCCAGCTTGTCTGCATTAGTGACAAAGGCCAGACTCAACAGTGGCAAGTCGCTTTTGGAATGTGGACAATTCATCCATCCGTGAAAGTCTAAAGTTAACATGATAAACACCACCACAAGTCTGTTATTAAAAATCTCATTGTTTTTGAGTAACTCTAATTTTTTGGTTTGTAAGAAATAAAGTTCTTTTGGAGAATAGTTCTGAGGAACATGTTGTAATCATCCAAATGCATTTGTTTTCTTTCCATTGTCACGGATTGCGTGACATGCTGGTTATAAAAAGATAAAACCTAAATCAAATCAAAGTTGCTGAACTAAAGGAGCTCACAGACTATGTGGAGCATCAGATGATAAATAGTTACAGTAAAATATGGAAAGTGTTAAATTCAGGTTTGAACTACAAAGGAAGTAGTGACTGCTTTGGGGAGGTGGAAGGAAGCCTCACAGAGTGGGTGAGATTTAGCCTGGACCTAGAAGGATGAGCTTTCTCTTCTGTGTTAAAAAAAAAAATCCATGAAGATCGTGATCTCTAAAGTTTTTGAATGTCTATAAAATGAAACAATAGCAAGTGTAAGAGCCAACTAGCGTAATGTTCTGAAATATCTTTTATAAAGATGACAACTGAACCTCCTGGGTGGATACAGCGCCTCCCACTGTTTGACTCCTGCACTTCTGCTCACACATCCATGGAGTTAGAATGACAACAAATGACCTAGTTGTTAAGAAAAAGGGGGACCACAAAGAGTCCAAGTGATTAGGTGGCCTTCACAGAGAGAAAACAGAAATGCCAGCCAGTGTGATTTTTAAAAATATTCCTCTGATCCTGTCACTCCCTCTTTAAAACTTTCTAGCTGCTGACTCTTGAAATTAGGATAAATCTAAACTCTCCTGGCCTCCAGAGCACCCTACCTTCTGAGCCCTACCTACTCCTTTGATCTCATACATCACTCTCCTTTGCCACCGTTCTCCAGAATGGCCTGTATACTATCAGGCTACAGCTGCCTTCCAGCCCGACAGCCTTGGCCCTTGATATTTGCTTCTCCAGGAAATCTCTGACTCCTTAATGTCTCCTACCTGGTTCTCAGCATTTTCGAGACATGGCCAATGTCATCCCATCGAAACTCTCTACAACATCCCTGCCAGTCACTAAGAAATAACTGTTCTACATTAAATTATGTCCTTCAAAGAAGATATGTTCAAGTCCTAACCCTTAGGACCTCAGCATGTGAGCTTGTTTGGAAATAGGGTATTCATAGACGCTCCGAGTTAAAATTAGTTAAATAGGGTACGCTTCATCCAATATGAAGGATGTATACAGAGGGGGAATTCAGACACAGACAGGCATACCCAGAGAGAACACACAAAACCAAAGTTGAAAGTTGGAGTGATGCTCCAACAAGCTACGGAATACTGATGACTGTCCACAGACCAAACAGCTGCTTCCCTCCCATCTCGCCAAGGAAACTGAAGCTGGCAATACGTCAGTCCTGTGCTCTGGGCTCCAGACGGTGGCACAGGACACGTCTATAGTGTGAGCCGCTCAGCTGATGGTACTCTGCTACAGTGGCCCTAGCAAATCTAATACAGGGGTCCAGTTATTTTGCATAAAACCAATAACTGAAACCATCGTCGGTATTGGTTCACGCCTCCCCCCGGAAGGCAAGCTCCAAGAGAACCCTGACCTCTTCTCTTCTGTTCCTGGCTTTGCCTTAGCACCCAAAAGAGCGAACCAGCACGTACAGCCACTCTACAAATATTTTGGAATGACTGACAGAAAGAAAGAAGGAAGGAAAGACAGTAAAGTAAGATCAGATTTATAGGAAGTTCAAGACTGGAAAGGAGAAGCTAGGAATATTTCCTGAAGATATAGAAGTAATATTACTATTCTTAATTAGTTTTCAAATTTTGGGGATATTTAGCAGTAATAACATTGAACTGGAATAAAATTATTTGCTGTATTTACATTTCACAAATATTTTAGAGCAGGCTGCATTTTTAGAATTAGAACGTAGTAATCATTATTTTTATTTGGGGTTCTCATTCGTGATGGTTTATAAATGTGATTTTCTAGAAATTGCTCCTTTTTGTTTTCTTATAATTCTACTTCTGAGGCATACTAATTTCATTGTTCTTCATAAGTGTTCCCCATGGGTCTCCAGTAAAACCTTTCAGAAATGTGACATTTATTTAAAGTTTTTAATGATTCACTCATGGGAGATTCCACATGGTGTACTTTTTAATTTGATCAATACAAGAAACAAAAATAAAATCGTCTCTACCATTGAAAAGAAATTAAATTTGTTGTTTACATTGTATAAGAGCAATACAGAGAACCCGACATTCTTGCCGTATCTTCTTTCACCTGCAACAACGATCCAAAATCAGGCAGAACAATCACTATCTCTTAGCAATAAAGGGTCTTAACAAGTTAACAGAGCCACACTGATAATTCTGATGGGGCAAAATGCTCAAAATTTCCACCTTATGAAACTACATGAAAGTGGTCATTCCAAATGCCTTGGATGGGGTATTCCAGGAAATAAAATGTAATTTTTCCACCTGAAAAACTGGCAAAATTGAATATATTTCTGTATTTACTATGTGTAATCATAAAATAGCTTCGAATACATGGTATCTTTAATTAATATCTGCTGTGTGAAAAGCATTGCAAGTCATTGAATTAGTTGCATTTACCACGTGGAATAAAAGGGTTTGAGCACAACAGTACGTGGGAAAGACGTTAAGATCTGTGCTGTGTGATAGCGATGCTGCCGGACACAGTCACATCACGGGGCTGTTTGCCGGTGGTTATTTACAATTTCCCCATGTTGAGACCAATGAGAAGTAGTTTTTCCATTAGCGAAAAAGATTGATATAATTTAAAAATGCAACTGAATTTATCTACTTGATTTTAATTACGATGATAAGAGTTCCCTATGCTGGATTGAAAAGCCTTTATTAAGGTAAAAACAGGTCCTTTTCCTTATCTTTGTCACACTTTTAATGCCTGTCTTCTCTTTAATATGGTTAGTAAAATATCCGCATCCTCCTTCAGGGAAATAAATCTACAAACCCAAACTAGAGCAGAAATTCAGGTTTACGATAGGCCCCGACCTCATGGACCTCGATTAGCTTCGCTTTTCTCGGAGTTTCCTGTGGTAAAAGAGAAACCTCAGGAGGCAAAAGCATTTAACAGGGAAAATGGCTTGACAAAGTTGGTGCTGTAAAATCCAACATTGATACCGCAAAATCAGGAGTAATGTTATCGTTAGGGACTCATCCAATTACAGGAAATGTTAACAGGTTCATTCACCTTGGGGAGAAGAAAGAGGCAGGGTGACCCTATCTGTCATCCCCGTATCCCACAGTGGAAGGGGTTTTGTTTCTCGGCTGCTTAGCTACAATTGAGGCTTGTAAATCTTCTTCCCTGTCACACGGGCAAATGCAAGTGTATATGTTTGTGGGTTGCTTTTTCCAATTCAATCCCATTAATATGATGTTTTGTTCTATTTGATCATGTGGAAGGAATAGTACCTGTTTTAATACACAATTTGTCATATTTAAATAAGATTTGTGGCATGGTCCGGTTTGCAAACTGATTTATTCAAGTATGTCCTGGTGGGAAGGAGTATAGCTTTTTGTTGAATCTACAAAAGTAACAATATAGCCATGAAAAATAAAGGTGCCTAATACAGGCAATTTCTATAATAACTTGTTTGGAAGGATTTGTTAGACTAATAAATATATGACATTATTTTCTTTTTCTGAATATTGTCTCCCTCATTAGCTTTTAGTTATGAAATCATGCATGTCATAACTTTTTCAAAAGGAAATAGTTATTTTAACAACTTTTCTTAGAAGTTAGAAAGAGTTTTCCTGAGAAATATCTTTACAATGGCCTTGGCCAGTCAAAGATGTCTGTGCCACCATATCTTTCTGATATTTTTTGGAAGCTCTGTAAGTCTGTACAAGTTTCTCAAGCACAAGTTTCATATATCTTTGTGATATAAATTACAAATAAAGTTATAAATTTACTTGTAATTAAATCATTAAAAGGAAAAAAGTTCCTGTTCTCCATCTTACATTATTCAGATTTTAATATCAATCACTTTCAATACTCTTCAGCATGTTTTACTTTATTTTCACTCAAAAACAAAAATAGAAACTACTGACTTAGCTTTAAATTTTGCAGCATGAACCTGGAAGCCTAGTTTATATTTCCCACATAGTGTTAAAAAAAAATGCCTTTCTACCAAAGAAAACATATGTGCTTGAAGGTTTGTAATCCAATTGACTCCAAGCCTGCGAAGTGCCTTCCAGGCATGGACTCTAGCTTTGTAATACAATGCCTAGCGGCCTTCTAGATCACTGCTGATAAAGGATAAGCATGCAATACTATGTCCTCCTTTGAAAATAATGACATTTTCAGCTGAAAGCTGGGTGAGTAGGAATTTGCTAATATAAGAATTCCACTGAAAGTCAGACTCACTACTCGTTAGCTTCTTTTCACATGGTAGAGGAGCCAGTTCTACACAGACTTGCTGATTTTCAACTTTTCTCTCACTTGGGTAATTCTTATGACCAAATTGCTCTAAAGAGAATGTTCTAAGTTACTGTGCAAGGAAGGTAATTTCATTCTGTTCAGGCTTCCTTAAGCCATCAGGTTTCAAAGGAAACCATCATTACATGCAATCGTTGGGTTTCTCTCTAATCGACCAACTGCCTGCAAGTTATCTCGAAGAGACTAGCAATGCTTAGCTTTCAGAAAACAAGTGCAAGGATAATACAAAGCTCAATGGCCAAGGCTTTATGGAAATTTAATATTAAGTGTATGTACTTGGCACTTAAATATCTGGTCAGATTTCAATTGACATTAGTTGTCACTATGATAGCAATGTCAGAAGAAAGACCAAGAAAAAAATGTTTATGGAACTTAACTTAAACTTTTTTAAATGGGTTCCACCAATGTCAAGTTCAACATAATTTGTCACCAAACTGTGAAAAACCTCGACTCTATGAATGACTTTTCAGTGATCAGGTTGGCAGTAAAAGTAACCATCTAATTTAGAATGGCCAGTGGTCTCTCTCTGAACTGTGTGGTCTAAGCACCTTGCAATATAACTTGAGACCTGAAAATTGGCTCTTCATTCACTTCCACTCTTTAACAATTGGACCAAGCTGGCCATGCATCTTTGCAATTTCTTCACAGGAAGCCAGTTGGGGAGATTCTTCCTATCCTTGGCTAAAATTGTCAGGGTTGATGCAAAGCTCTCATAAAGCAGAACAACCTCAATGAGATGTTATCATATTGACATGAAATAATGATTACTAATGACTTAACTTATGAAAGCTTTTTGAGCCTGTGATGGTTTGCAATGCATACACTTGAAGGTAGCTGAACTACAAGAATGGAACATGGGGCCAGCGTTTTAGTAACTCTTTGTATATTTGGAATACTAGCCCTTGGTTTGTGTAATGTAAGTTGCAAATATTACTATTCCTTTTGTAAGTCTGTTCCTTTTGTTCCTGTTCTTTTTCTTAACCCATAAAAATTATGTTTTTTAAATGAACTCATCATTGTTTTATTGTTCCAAAATTTAAAAATTAGGAAGGATTTTTTCATTTCTAAGTTATAAAGTAATTCACCATATTATTTTCTAAAGTTTAAGTGGTTTTCTTTTTTACCTTTAGATATTTGATCCAGTTGTATTTCTCCTAGTACACATCAGGTGAGGTATAAATCTAGTTTTAATTTTTTCAAATGGTCATCCAGGTGTCCAACACCATTTACTTCTTTTACAATCTATCTTTCTCTGCATTGAGTATTAATTTCAAAATATACTTGAATCTCTTTCTAAATAGTCTAATAAATTCCATTGTTCTTTCTGTTCATTCATTCCCATATACTGCATACTTCTTGTTACGTAGCCTTGATAAAGTCTTTTTAATACTTGGTGCGGCTACTCCTTCACTTTGGTGCCCTTCTAATTTGGATTCCTTCCTATTGCCACTTCTTTTTTTATGTGGACTTTATAAGCAACTTCTGTGGTCTGAGGAATAAAACACCCTTCAAGTAAGTTTATTAAAATCATGTTAAATTTATAAAACACACTGTAGGAGAATTGATTTCTTCATGATGCCTTTCCAAAAACAAGTCACCTATTTTCGTTTGTTTGTTTTTTATTTTTATTGCTGTCAAGTACAGTTGTCTCCATTTTCTCCCCATGACTCTCCCTCACCTCACCCACCCTGACCTCCCACCCTCAATTCTTCCCTTCTTTGACTTCGTCCATGGGACCCTTATACATGTTCCTTGCTCACCCTTCCCTTTCTTTGCTCCATTACATTTGTTTAATACTCTTATGTTTATCAAAGAAAATAAAACTACTGATCTTAACATTAACCAGGAACCAGTTAACAAATAGGTGGTTTGCTTAAGCACCTAGAAACAGGCTCAATTCAGAATAAAATCAAGTGATGTAAAGTATGCATCTACTGTCAATAATTCTACTCTGGATTCCAAGAATATAACAAAATACATTGGATTCAATAAGAGCTATAATGCCGAGACAGAAAGATGAAAGGAAAGCTGGTTTGAACAGACTACTCTCTTGAGAGATTTGAATTCTGGGACAAGGATTCCTTTGCCAGAAGAATACATCGAGCAAAGATCAAATTGTTCTTCTGAGTTCTATTAGTGAACACTATGTTCTGGCAATATTGAATTTTAAGATGGCTACTAATCGCAGCTTTGTATTTCCCATGGTGTCCCCAAAACACCTGGCAGCAAGTATACTTGGAAAGTATAAAATAAGATCTTAGAGAAATGATGACATTTCATTAATCTCAGACTCTGCAAGGCCCTGCTAGAAACAAAGAAGAGGGTACAGCTAAGAGGTAGAAAATAAGATCACTTAACTGCTCTTTTCTTCATTGTTGTACTCGGAGGGTTTTTCTTTAAATTTCAGTGAGTACTTCCCCAACTATATCCCATGCATGAGAAACTCACCAGTACCTTTAAAATCAGCATCTTTTTTATGTTATGGAACTGTTGCTGCCTCTTTTTCCACTCCACTATTCATTCAATGAAGGCTCTATGTAACTTTCTTGGGAAGCCTTCAGTACAGAGACACCTTACAAGAACATCTGCCTCATCCATGAGCAAAGCAACAACAAAGTATAGTCAACCCAAAACAAAACTAAAAAGAGCCCTGGCTGATGTGGCTCAGTGGATTGAGCCTGGGCTGCCAACCACAGGGTAGCCAGTTCAATTCCCAGTCAGGGCATATGCCTGGTTTACGGGCCAGGTCCCCAGTACAGGGTGCGTGAGAGGCAACCACACATTGATATTTCTCTCCTTCTCTTCCCCTCTCTCTAAAAATGAATAAATAAAATCTTTAAAAATAAAAACTAGAAATTACAACACACACATTCTACTCCCCGCCCTGCCACTTATTAGATGATCTGAACGTGGGTTTACTCTCTTCACCTTTCTGAGCTACGTTTATAAAATTTCTCATCTGTAAAATGGGAATAATCACACTTGGCCTACCTACAACAAACAGTTGTGAAAATTAGATAAGGTCATACACATAAGAAAGCTTTGAATTCAGGCAGTGCTATATAATTTGAAAAATAGTTGAAAAATAGTTTAATATTATATTTTTCCTAAAATAAAAATCATGTTTGCCTTCAATGGGATATTATAAAATTACCAACAATATAAAAAAGAAAATTAAATTTATTTATGATTCCATCAAGAGGTAATGATATATTTTCTCCACTTCCTCTCACTCTACTTAAACCAATACACACATGCTGACATAAACCACACAAACGTTCATATTGCTAGTGTAATATACACACAGAATTCTGTATTTTTAGTTTTTCATCCAACATTATTTTACAATCTGGCAAAATTATCTCTATATATGCTTTTTCTTCGGTGCCATCCTGTACTCAGATATGCTACTACTGTTGACTACCTAGGGGTATAGCTCATATATTGTTATTTTTAAACTGTCAGTGATCATAAAATATACAGTCAGTCAACTTAACTAGATGGCATTCATGGAACTTCCTTCATCACGTGATGTTAATGACTGAGAAGAAATGACAAGCTCTCCCAACCCTCTATGTTATGACTGGCTATAGTGTAAATAGCTTTTAAATTAAAAGAAAACATAAGAGAAAAACATTCAAGTTTCATTAAATGTAATATGCTTCTAGATAGATAGATAGGCAGACATATATATATATATATCACTTAATTCTATAACTTTATGAGAGATGTATTTTTAATTGAGGTAAAATTCACATGAAATGAAATGCACAAGTTGTTAAGTGTACCATCGGAGGAGTTATGGCGTATGTCAGCTACACTCAATAATCCATCAGAATGTATAAATGCCCTACATCCTAGAAAATTCCATCGTGTCCCCTTCTGGTAATTTCACCACTCATAAGTAACTACTGCTCTGATTTCTACAACATAATTTTGGCTGTTCTTCAGTGAAATTAATATAAATGGAATCATACAATATGTGCTTCACTGTGGGTCTGGCTTCTTTCACTCAGCATTATGTTTTTGAAATTCATCCACCTTTGAGAGTATATCATTAAATATTTTTGTTATTATGTAGAATTCCATTGTATGAACATGAAACAACTGGTTTTTTTTTTCTTTCAGTTTCAGGCTATTACAAATAAATCTACTAGAGATACTCCTGCACAAGTTTTTTTCTGGATGTATTTTTACTTCTCTTAGGTAGATACTTGGGAGTGGGTGTGATTTCATAAGAAACCACCAAGTTTGTTTTCCCAAATGGTTTCACAATTTTGCACACTCATTAGCAACTTATGAGAGTCTCACCTGCTGCAAAGCCTCATCAGTCAGTGTTGGGTCTGGGTGTATTTTTAATTGCGGGTATTCTAGCATGTTTGATTTGATATTCCAGAAACTGCATGCAGAAATAACATGGGGTGGAATTCATGTGTTTTTCCTCTCTCAAGGGTCACAATACTGTGTCCCCTGTCATTCGCTACATTCAAATAGTTATATTTTGTTGAGCTTTACAGTCGTTTGCTAAAGGGACGCAAGTCTGATACCGGTTATTCTGTCACGGTTAGAAGCCATAAGATGAAGTATGCATTTTCATACTTTTTTACAGTTGGCATAGCTCTGAGAGGTTATGTGAATAAGTAGAAGCGTTAAGGTTTAAACAATGGTCTGGGGATTCCACATTCATTTTTCTCTCCATTATATTACAATGCCTCTCGTAGTTGCTCCTATTTCTGCCACATCCTCCAGTCCTAACACTCACACGTTTTCCATGCAGCTATTTACGCATTTTTTAATATCCCCAGCCCTGCTTCCCCTATAAAGTGTGGTAATCACAATACTCCATAGCAGAGTCACTCTTATTGAAGAGTATCACATTATCACCAATACTGTTAGAAAATTGCATTTTACTTTTTGATTTCATTTTTTAAATTCACATTTTATACCATGTCCTTATCTATAATCCATGGAATGTGTCTTATTAGAAGAGGCTAGAAAACTCATAACATTTCCAGAAAGCCAGTACAGCCACCACATAAAGCTTATTTTAAAACACACAACCAAATACCAGACTCCCAAGGCATTAAAACGCATTCACTTTTTCAGACATAAATAAATTACATCCCGTTAGGTAGTGAGAAGAGAAAAAAAAACCTTGAAATACTGAAGACCACACGGGTTGTCTCTAGCCCCTGACCGCTGTTAACGTGCATTCTGTCTCTCCTCCCGCAGCTGTCCTCAGTCATCGGTTTCAGTATATTTAAATCCCATGTTGATACTGTTTGGCAAATCATTAAGTTTTTAAACATTACTGTTTCCTTTTTATTTTATTTAATCTTTATTATATTTTTTCCATTACCATTTAGTCCCCTTACACCCCCTTCCCTCCGACAATCACCAAACTTGACCATGACATCTTGGCCCCTCAGAGCTGCCACTTTTGCCCAGTTTAAGCCCCTTTTGGTAAACCAGCTCCTTCTGGTCAGAGCGGCACAAGCCTTACACCCCAGCTTCTCTCTCCATTAGCCTCTGCTCTGACCAAGGAAATCAAATGCATTTTTTCTCTGATAGAGAAGAGGAGAAATAAAAGGGACAATTAATACCCACCTAACTCTGTACGCCAGGTTCCTAAGATGAATTTGCCTTTTGTATGTCTTTTCAATAATGCAGGGGAAAAAGTTCATTCCTGTGAGGTGCAAATTCACACTAAATAGGAAAGCTGAGCTTCACACCTGCATCTGACCCTAAACTAACAATGCTTACATGTAATCATCTAATTATACCATCTCACAGAATACTGTAATTATAAATTGGTTCACAGAAAAGAAAAAGTATCAGAAGTTCTTTGTGCCTTTCATCTGAAACCAGGACATGTACCTGAAAGCTTTAAAATATATCTGGTTTGTGGGAAATGGGATTTTCTTGGTTGCTTTTTTACTTTTCAAAAGTTCACCTTCTTTACTTGGCTTATCTTAACATTCTCAATATTGCTTCATCAATGAAGTTTTTATGTTATATCCTGCCTGCTTTTCCAAAAATTTTGAAATTACATGTATTAACACAATCCCAGATCTCAAAATGTTGATACTGAAGAATGAGTGGGCCCTCCCCAGGTCCATCGTCTTGTTAATCGGGGAACATTCCACGTTCAAAGGGGCCCCAACTGTAAGAAGTCATCATTATCATCCAAAAGAGCCTGACAACAGAAGGGCATTTTCATCCCTAACAAAGACCCCTACATTGAACCAAACAACTGCACATCACCCCAGACGAGTCTCTCAGTCCTCGAGACAGTTTGCCTAGAGAACAAGAAAACCACATTACTCGTGGGCTAAGGGCTGGAAAGGAAGAGGAGGATTTAGGTGTCTGCCTTCAGCTCCTACTAAAACTAAAGATGTTAATACAGTCAAAACACGTAGTCAGTACAAATGGGTGCCAGGCCACTGCTTTGATTATGGCATAAGTAACCTCTAATTGGAAATGTAAAAGTTTTTGAGTCAAATCTCTTAAAACAATGCCATTAGAAATAAGCAAGCAAAAAAGCACAGAAAAACAAATGGATAGCACAATAAGCGGCCAATTAGAAGATTCGAACCTACTTTTAAACGGATTTTGAAGAAAAAGTAGATGATAAACTATTAACATGTTTTTCTTTGCCACATAGTAGCGTGTGCCTGCTGAGTCGGCGGTATATAAGCCGTGGATAAGGTTTACTTTTGATTTAAACAGTTAACGTTTATTCATTTAAACTGATAATGCTGTGTGTAGCAAAACATTGTAAAGTAAGATATAAAAGCAATTTTCCCTTTATAAGGTATTGATTTTTAAATGACTAATCAAGGTTTGAGGTTACCCCACTAGAGGAAACAAGACAAAAGCAAAACTGGGATTAATAACGTAGTGCGCACAATTTCGCTACTCCAGACGTATGTGCTAAAGCAATTAATAAAATGACTCAAGGAATAATGTTATACATCTCAAAGAAAGCATAATAACAAATGAATATTTATAGTTTTAAAAATTTTAAAGCATTTTACATTCAAGTAGAAGTAAGATCATTGTAAACTTGCACTTGGGAATAATTCTGATCACACGCTGGGCTTATTAGAGACACTCACATGTTCCTCCATGATATTTCAAGGTTACTGTGAGGCAAGGAACACTCAGAGGCAGCAAGATCAAGTTCATTCCACCTTAGTGACCTTGATAATGGCCAATTTAAAGCCTCTGAGAACAAGTGAATCCCTAAATGAAGCTGTAGCTTATGTTTTGGTCTTTCATTTAAACTGTAGCTTCAGAAGAAATTGGGATGAAATATTTGATTCCTCAAGGAGTCTTCAGTTGAACAGAGCCTTGGAAACACAGCTACCTGCAAACAGAAGGCTAATGGAGAACAAGAAATTAAAGTGAGAGTCATACTCTACACAGAGCTGTGCGGCACTAGACGCAGAATGTCATTCCTTGAACATCAGAACATTTAGCCTCTGCGAAAAAAGAGTTGCAAAAGATACTACTGTATTTGGAGCATACAAAACATTACAGGAAACAATTTGTTCCTTAGACTCATGGAACGACCGCATTGAGGGGAGCTATACGTGTGTGCTCAGACGGGCTCTCTGTGATTGCCCGTGCTCTGTTTGCCAAACGGGCTTCACAAGGAAAGTCTTTTGAGATCACTTAAGCAGTCGGAGAAAATGGCAAGGCAAACTGTGAAAGTTGTTAGATTCCTCAGAGTTGCAGTGTTTTCAGCTCAGTACCACAAAGTCCTGCCTCTTTTTGACTATGCACCTCCGGGGTAAGATATGTTCAAAGCACAGAAATGAAACAAAATTGTTATAAAGCTTATTCTTCCACAAAATACAGTTTATATTAGTGTAATAGGTCAGTATTTTTCCTAAGCATTTACATTTGCCCTAGGAGGACACAAAAGGTATTAAAAGTGGCCCTTTTTCCAAAGACGCGGTGCCAAGGATTTTACAAAAATTCATTGATTCACTGAGTATTCTTAAGTAGCTTTGTATATTATAACACAATAAAATGTTAATGTGTATATTATTAGCATCATATATATGAAATGTGGAAATTGAACCTCAAAGAAGTCAAATAGTTTACCCAGATTCATAAAGATAAAGCCATCAACACCAGTGTTTAAATCCAGGATACTCAGTCCTGCCTTTTTAAACAACATGAATAAAAGAACCTCTGATGCTCACAGATGTGGCCTGTGGGGACTGCCACCTTGGGAGGAAGTCTTCCAGCCTCCCACATGGACTCAGTCTGTGATACTGTCCTACACTAACACAGGGTAGACTGTCAGAATAAAATAGATCTTGATATAATTTTTTAAGGAGAAACACAAATGTCATACAGAATGGTCTGTTCTTTATAGCTTAGGGAATCACTCAGTGAAGGATTGTGAGAGGGGGGAGAAAAATCTATAGAAACCTTGTACGTTCCCAATGAATAATTGATGAGAATTATGTAAGATCATTTCCATTTCTGTCCTTATGGCCACTAAGTTCAGAGTTAAATTTAATCAAGTAAAATATGTATTTCATCCCTGACTTCAGTTACAATGACATCTGCATTATCTAAATGGTCTAGAAGTGATTTTCATCTCCATCTTAACTCTGTCCATTTTTTGAAAGCTATTACAAACTCTTTCAATATTTGGAAAAGGTTAAGTTGATACCCTGCTATACTCATTGTAGAACAAGAAAGTCTACAGTCACAATGTTAACAAAGCAATACACGGAAAATCAGCAGTGATTAGATCAAGATAATTTCCACTTATATCTGAACATATAAATTATGTCAGTGTATGCTCTCTGTTAATCCTCTATATCGATTGTTTTTACATCAAAAGTATGGTTCTATAATTAATACTAACCTTTGATGACAGGAGTACACCAAAGCCCTCTTCCGTTAATCAATAAAGTGGCTACCTTAAGATTATGCAAGGGATCATAACAACATCTCATAAGCACATTCCAAATTCTAAGAATTAACATCATCAAGTCAACCTGCCACCTGGGGTCATTGCATAACTGTCCTAAACTAAGCTAAATCCTATCCGATTGTCACCACCTCCAACTACCCACCCTACACAGCTCAGGGGTAGGTCCTTTGTGCCAGTACGATTTTCATACAGGACAGTTTTCAACACAGAAGAGAACTTTTGAAGAATTTCTAGATTTCTACAAAAGACCTGATTTATGATAGCTGCTCTAGAGGTATTTTCTAACTTCAGGATATTCTATTAAACAGAAACTTGTTTTATCTTTTTAAATGTATTTTGTTGCATTTTTCCATTACCATTTGTCCCCCTTATATTTGCCTCCCCCCTTGCAATCACCACAGTGTTGCCCACGAGCCCTTTTACCTTTTTTCTTCAATCCCTCCTTTTTTAAACAGAAAGGTGTTTTCAAATCACTCCAGTCTTTACAAAGTCGCAGGACACTCTATTTTTAGTGAGGCGGCACTAGTTTTGGGAGCTCCAGCGAGCAACAACTGTGTAGCTTCTAAAATAACTTGAAATTGTTCTGTTATCCCATTATATTCTTCAACGACCTTGATACAATTTCTACGCTAAGATGAAAACATCTTTGCAAAACATTTCATCTAAGCTTGGTTTACAAAATGAAGAGAAACTAAGTCCAGGAACTACTGTGTTCTGCACACACCCATGCTTATGGACTAGGCCCGTTTTAATGAACAAAAAAAATCATAGGCCTCTGAACAGTGGTACTGGCCAGGATTCAGCCAGTACATCTGAAAACAGTATGTTTCTGAATCTCTTTTCTAATTAGAATAGAAAATAATGCATTCTCCCAATCGGTGGCTGCATATCGACTACCTGAAGCCTTCATATTCTTCTCTAATGGAATACTGTCCTACAACACAGTTGTGCAGTTGGGGCCACCCGCTCTTTGGCTAAGCGTGTGATAGTTTATAGTCTCCTGCAGTGTCCCATCTGGCTTCCACAGGGACCAGAATGGTCTATTTAGTAGGAACATCCTTTAGGAAAAGGCAGCACCGATGCCCATTGCTTCTCCTGGGATGCAATATTCCTTTTTGTGTTTGTTTATTTATTGTCTTTATGTGTATTTTTCTTGCTTTGGGGGATAGATTTCTTTTGTTTTATTGTTTCATTTTGTTTTATTTTTGTTTTTTGCTATTTTGGCTGAGGTCAAAGGGCATTTGCAGAAACTTCTACTTGACCTTCCCCAGTTTAATAGTTCGTACCCCACAGTCCAAGGACCTAACATGGGTTTCATTCTAATTGTCAAATATATTTACCTTAATTATACTCTTAGAGACCAGAAAAATAACAACCAGTGGGGTAGGAACACAGCAGAATCACAGTAAGATGGAAATTGGTTAGGATTTGACTTATTATCTAGCTCCTATAACAGGGGACTCATTAAGACATTTTAGGTATCTAGATTTCAATGTCAGCATAACCCCTCAGTCCTCAGTATATGATCTTTTTTCCAGTATAGAGTCACCTGAGTAAATAGCCAGAGGCCTCTTTGAAGAAGGCTTGAGAGAATCATTATAGTATATACCAGATATTACACTTCAGGGTCCCTCTCTTCACTGACTGAGTCTAAATCTAAAAGTGGTTCTCAGTCCAGGAACTGAACAAGGGATCATGACTTACTGGGATGACTGCCACTAGCCCTACAGTCTTCCATTCTTGCCTTCATCTGATTATAGATAACGCAGAGCATTCTCCTTGGCCAACCACCTCTAAAGATCAAGCCCAAGCAACCACCCTTCAGTGTTACCATTTGTTACAGTAATTGTGGCTTTCTCTCTCCCTCATAGTTAAAATACCACCACCCGACTTCTATTTCTTTGGGGGCGTTGTCATCCCCATAGACGTTAACAAACTAAACATCAAGACTGCCTAAGATCCATTCCTACCTTATTTTAGAAATGGAATCCCCAGATTTTAGCTGGGAACTTAGCTAACAAAACAGAGACCATATGCCTAGTCTCCCTTACATGTAGTTGAGACATCTGTGGCCAGTGAGACAGGAACAAAAGTCCTGCATTATACTTCTGGGTGGCACTAGTATACAGTCATGAACTTGCACTGGGTGGCAGGTGGGGGGACCTGCCACACACAGTTGCATGATGTGTTTGAAGGAGGCGATGCTGCAGAAATGAAGCCAAGATAGACTGGGTTCTCAAGAAACCTCAAGGAATAGAGGTATCCTATCAGCCCTGGTCACCTAAACTGTCCCATGAGAAAGAAACACACTTCTAGCTTGTTTAAGCATTTTATATGACTATCTGTAGAGCAGATAACTCTGTATTCTAACACTATCGTAGATCTATGGTGTTAAGTAGACTCAGAACATGAGGAAGATAATTGTAGAAGCAGAGGAAGCAAACATCTGGGATAGTCTGGAATTGAAGCATCCCACAATGAGTGATATCAGATATTGACACTTCCCCGTAAATCTCAAAAAACTATTATGACAAAATCAAGGGCCTAGTATGTCCCCAGAGCACACACTACATCATCTCCTCAGGATCCTGGCTCCTCAGTTTCTGAACCTCTTCACTGGGAATTATCTTTGCCCCTTACTCTCCCTCCAATGTCCACTCTCATGTCATAATTAGATTTTGTCACTACGATTAATTGCTCTACTTTTAAAACCACCACCTCCTATCTTTCCAGCCCTTTACCTGTACAACCAATATTTGAATTTTATAGGGACTCTTACTATTTTTTTCTTACTATTTTTATCTCATCATTTTTTTAATATTCTTCTCTTTAGCCTTCCCATGTCTGCATATTTCTCCTTGGACCAAATGATGGCTATGATAAATTATTCATTCATCATTCCTTTGTTAAACAAATATTCACTGAGCAAGATCAATATAAAAGTTATTGTTCTGCACATTAGGGGTGGAAATGTAAGCAAAACAAACAAAAAGTACCTGCTCTTATAGCATTGCTTACTTGTGGTGGACAGAAATATAGAAGTAAACAATAAAATATAGTTTATCTTCATAATTAATTAAGACATCTTCATCTATTTTACATATATCTTGAGAGTTTTAAGTAAGGATAAAAAAGTTTTATTTCCAATTCTAGCACATAAACAAGTATGATATTTAGTATTAAGCCTTTAAAAATCAAGTGACTGAATAACTCCTTCAGTATAATTTCTGGTGTCACTGAAATTTGCATGGGTAATTATTACATAATTACTTAGGTTACCATTATATCTGGTATGCACAACAGTGCCCAGGATATAAACAGAGAATTTAATTCAAATTCATCATTAATACCTAATATTTAATTTCAAATATCAGTATTCATTCTATATTTAAGTTGGAATAAAATCACTTCATTTGCCTATTGCAATTCTCAGACATTTGATATATTTGTCTATTATTAAAGTAGAAAATATTGTAATATTTAAATATTATTGTGATAGCTATTACTTTTATGAAAAAAAAAGCACATTTTAACCAGTCAAATAAATAGGAACATATACAAGGTCTGTCAGAAGGTGTCCAGCCATGTAATAAGAAAAATAGAAATATTTATTGAAGAAGATTCAAAATATAAAAACATTATACTTAGGATAATGATGCCTCAGTTCCCTTCAAAATGAGCTCCTTGGGACCTCACACAGTTCTCCCAATCACCATCAGCTGCCCCACCATATTTTCCTGAATCTCATAGAGGGTCTGAAATCTCTTCCCTTTCAAAGGTGATTTTAGTTTTGGGAAAAGCCAGAAGTCACAAGGCACCAAATCTGGACTGTTAGTGGGGCTGAGTCACCTGGGTGGCTTGATGTTTCACCAAAATACTCTGCATGAGACGTGATACATGAGACATGATGCATGAGCTGGCACATAGTCATGATGAAGCTGTCAATCACCAGTTGCCCATAGCTGCAGACTTCTGAATCATCCAAATAGTTTTGGCAGAGGAATGTTCAAACTTAATGCAAAACATTTTTAAAGATTTTATTTCTTTGTTTTTAGAGAGAAGGAAAGGAAGGAAGAAAGGGGGAAAAACATCAATGTGTGGTTGCTTCTCATGAGCCCACTACTAGGGACCTGGTCCACAACCCAGGCATGTGCCCTCACTAGGAATCAAACCAGTGACCCTTTGGTTCACAGGCCAGCACTCAATCCACTGAGCCACACCAGCCAGAGCTACAAAATTTGATGCAGATTCATTGGTCTATTCACTCAGCCATTTTGAATGCGATGGCCAAACAGTGCGCATACTCACTTAACGGCATCTACTGCCCCCATTTACTACTACAGTGAAGTCGTCATTGTTCACACATGTGCATTCCAGTCCACTCTCCTTGGCTGCCAGGTTACATCAATGTCACACAAACCATTCTTGTTATGTTAATAATGACTGGACTTTTTCTGGGCAGACCTGATATTTCTACTTATCACAAAATTGGAAGAGTGCATTGGTTACAAAACTTTACAAATAATATATCTATGCAGTTTGAGTCAGCAGTATATTCAAATTAAATAATAAAAAGAGGAGTAAGAATGTTAATATTAAGAGTATTTCTAAAATTAAATATTGACCTTTGAGGACAGTATTTAGTTTTCCATTTTAATTCCAATTCTTGCCACAAGTCTTTCAAGAAAATGCCCTAGTTAGATGGTCTTTGTCATTTGGAAAGAGCATCTAAAACCAGAGGATCAGTTTTTCAGCTCAAAATTTCTTGAGGAGGGTAGACACCATAATCACACACAGTGGCATGTACAACAAATTCTTTGGAGCTATGCAGTGTATGAAATATAAAAATAAGAGAGAAGCGAAGTTTAAAAAACAAAATTTGTTCTCAGGAGTCAAATAAGAATATTAGAAGTTCCAAAAATACTTTGGGAAGAAAATTTCGTAACATTTTGACAGTCTTGCTTTACCTAAAGAAGAAAGAATTTTGATCAATCCTAGGTTCAAAGTTTCTTTTGAAAACCAAGTTGCCAAAATCATTTTTTTCTTTTGTATACTTTATTATACACACAAATGTCTGTGACACTATTAAAATCCTTTCTAGACTGAATTAGTCATTTGGATAGAAACAACAAATGATTTTTTTTGAAATGTTTGTCTGCATGTGGATTCATGAATTCAACAAGCTTCTTCTTTACCACTGGCCAATGCTTCTTTTTTCACACATTTCACAGGATGATTCTGGTAGAAGAAATATTTACAAAATAGAAAATAACACCCTTCAGTTCACTGTACATAAAGTGATTATGGCTTGATATAGTGTAAGTGAACAAATGGCCATTGTCAGACAGTCAACTGCATTATTTTTCAGCCACAGAAAAAATCCTAACACACGAAAGACTTTATTACTGCCTTGCTATATTCTTATATAATGTGTAATAAGTTCTAATAGGATGGGACAGCCACAATTACAGGCTTAAAAGCAGATTCTAGAGCACAAGAATGCCTTTTGCTGTACTTAGCATATAATAATGATAATAATAAAGTAAATGGGTTTTTGTTTGCAGAGCAATCAGTTTATTGGCAGAAAACTATGAGTAAATTGAGTAAACCTTGAATAAACCTGTCTACCACTCACCTGGTAGCTTCCATAGCATTCTACACCACACAGATGCTAAAGTTTGTGTCAATGCAACAAACACTGAGATGCCAACTGAAGCTGAGAGAATTTCATTATCTTTTAGCCACTTTGGACTCTGTTTCCATATTTCCAGATTCATATTTTCTTGGGATTGTGTAAACAAAATGACATTTTCTCTTAAGGTATTTATTGTTTAAAGCAAAAACATCAGGAATAAAAAAGAATAAGTAGGGCAACAATCCCAAATTTGTTTCTGAAAATATTCAGTAAGCATTTTTTATCTAGCACAAAAGGTGTAATTTATGAAATCATTTCAATAAACTGAAGTTCCTATTTACATGTTCACCATTGACAAAGTCTTCTGATCTAGGAGCTGAACATGAGATGTTTTTACCTAGTTATTTACTCATGGTGAGGGATGAAAACGTAAAAACCTATTGGGAATACCTTCATCACGAGAACCTTCTGTGAACAGAGATAGAAAATTTAAAATTCTAGTCTTCGAAAGAGAGCATCTACTGAGCATCACAGAGAGGCCACACAGCATCCTCACCTGCACAGCTGGCCACATGACAGGGCTGAGAAGGTATGGTTTCAGTTCTGGAAGGTCGCTCTTTGTCAAATTGATGGCTACATTTCTGCTAATCAAATTTTTTAAATGTAAAAATAAAAATTTGGATATAATTCAGATTTATCATTCTATTAGTGACACTTAAGCTATGACCAATTATTTCCTTCAACACAAGACTATGTAGCCAAAATGTGAGTTTTGCGCATTACGCACAAGCCAAATGGAGTGAAGTAGGCCAGAGAAGGAGGGTAGGAAGCGACAGAGGGTAGGGGCAGAGATTACTTCATTAAGTGGAGAGGGCCAGGAATATAAGCCCAATTTTTCTATTTTAAAAACTGAGCTATTTTTCTTAGTGAGCTGAGAGACCATCAGTGTGCACTGAGTTGAAGAACGATAGGAACTGATTTGTGTCGTTAAAGCACAACTCTCTCCATTCACTTGGGGTTAGAGTGCAGTGTGTACATCCGGGAACAGAGAGAACAAGTGAACAAACACAGATGAGGCACACTGGTGACTTAGGCCAGGCAGGCAGTGGCAATGAAGGCAAAGTGAGACATGGCTGAGTTCTGATATATTCTGAGGGAAGAAGGAGCAAATGGAGAGGGTGTGAGGGATAAGAGCAATCATGACTCCAAGATTCCATGTTCTGTAAGAATGATAGAGTTGCCATTTACCAAGAGGAGGAAGAATGTGGGAGAAAGCAAGTTTTAAAGGGAAGGTATCAGCTTTGGTTTAGGACTTTGTAAGTTCAAGATACACATTAAACATCCAAGCATAAAGCTGGGAATGTGAATAACGGAATTAAGGACAAAGTTGTTGGAATAAAGACAGTGTTTGGAAGATATTAGAGAATGGATGGAATATCAAAACTTGAAAGTGGGTAAGATTATTAAAAAATGGGAAAATTATTCTTTTCCATATACTTTTAATTCCTTGCCTTCTTCCTCCACTTGCTGATCATGTCTGTCAGCAAATCAAGTACAGAATACAGTGTTGTCAATGATAGTCACCATGTCATACACTAGATCCCCAGAACATATCCATCTTATAACGAAAGGCTTGTACCCTTTGATTGGCATCTCCACATGTCCCCTACCCCCCAAGCCCTGGCAACTATCATTCTACTCTGTTTCTATCAGTTTAGCTCTTTTTCTGTAGATTCCACTATAAGTGATATCATACAGTATTTGTCTTTTTCTGTTTGACTTATTCACCTAGCATAATTACCTCAAGATTCATTGATATTACCACCAATGGCAGGATTACCTTCTTTGTGGTGGCTGAAGAATACTCATATATATATATGAGTATATATACACATATATATAAGAATACACATATATATATATATGTGTGTGTGTGTGTGTGTGCATGTACGCATGTATGTATATGAATATATAAATGTCTACATACTCTGTGGCCCAGTCAAGTTAATACATAAGATTAACCACCACATTGGTCTTCAACAACAACAAGAAAAACATATGAGGCAATTAAAAAAGAAGAAAAATAAAACACCAAATTGTGAACAGACAAAACAATCAAAAGAACTAGTCCCAAATGTGATACAGATGCTGGGTTGTCAGACACAGTATTTCCAACTACTAATTAATATCTCAAAAACTATAAGAAAAAAGATGAACAACATGCAAGATCAGACAAAATATTCATCAGAGGTAAAATCTATAAGAAAAAATCAAATGGAAATGCTAGCAATAAGAATATAGTAACAAAGACAACTCACCATTTATATTTAGTTATTATTTGGGGGGTGGGTATTGTCTTTTCACAAAGACTAGAATTTTCTTGATAGTAACAGCTGCGTTTGGCTTTCTAGATCTCAAATCTACCAGAGTTCTTACCACATGACATGTGTTAAGCCAAGTATTACTTTAGATGAAAATCTTGGTGGTAGATGGTAGGTGTTTCGTAACTTCCTCTGTGGTCCCAGTCTTTGCTGTGCCTGGCATTGACCTGTAACCGCCAGGACAGATGCTGCCATAATGTACTTTCACCTGTCACTGGACTATTCATGTCAATCATCCATGGAAGCTCAACTTATAATATTTTTGACATTAACTATATCTTGCTTCTCAACAAAGAAGGAAAGTTTCTGTTAGTCAGTCATCTTTGTTTTATTGTGAGTTCCTGTCAGAAGTCAATAACACAAAACAGGAAGTCACGGGATGTTATAGACACCTCTGCATTGTAAGTGGGAAGGTGGTTAGCCTGGGTGACCTGTACAGAGTTTGTTTATTTTTTAAGTTCTATGATTTGCTTCTTGCATCTCCATTCAAAATGGCAACCCACTAAGAAACTTGGCAGAGTTGTAACCGAGAAACCGAGGTGTTAACAAGGCCTCTCCAGCTAGGGGACTGGATTGGTGGTTCGATTATTATTTACTATTTTGGTGGAGGGAGTAAAGTCGAGTCCACCCAATAAAGATATATGACAAGTACTGAGTTTTTGGATCTCAGACACCACACCTATGATAGAAAAATGACTGAAAACTAGAGACAGTAAATAGAGACAGTTTGAGGACTAGGATGATATATTTTATTATCTGACATGGGAAAGAAATGGTAGCAGAAACCAAAAGAGGAAGACTGAATTTTTCATTTGGCTATTGACTGCAGGTAGATAAATACTGGTTTATGAAGAGCACGCTATAGAAGTAAATTTACAAGCATGCATTTCTTCACCTTTGTTGTGAAGTCACAAAATAATATGCATTTCCAGGGCAGAATAAAGAAGGGGGAAAATGTCTTTTTTTGGTAAGAAAAAAAATGTTTTAATATGATATTCTGTTTATAGGTTAAGCATTTACCAGCTTCAGCTATTTTACTCTAATTGTAGGTACTTTAAGACCATAAATATCTAAATTATTCACATAAAACAGATCTTGGTAGAACTTAACTTTTTTAAAAAGTAAAGTAATTAAAACTTTCAGAATCCACAACATTTTTTAATATATCAATGACCTATTCTACTATAAATCTTATGTTTGACAGCTTAATGGTAATAAAATCAACTTCCCAAAGTTGCTTTCTTTTTTCTGCATATTCCAAGACAGCTGTAATGAGATATGTGAAAGATGTAAGATCAAATGTCAAAAATTGAGAAAGTTCATGTTCTACAGTTATGCCAATTATCAATTCTCTAGCTACTATTTTTGTTATTTACTATTTCTGTTATTACTTTAAAGCTTTTTAGAAACATATCTTAATGAAAATAAGGTCATAATGTTGATATTGAATATTGACTATAACACCAGGGATGCTGACACAGGTATATACAGCCAGGGTAAAATTTCAGATTGATTTATTTAAGAAGAGAAAACAATAAACTTTTAAGAAAAGCAAATTTTTCAAAAGTGGATTAAAAGTATAGAGACATTGCTTTATATCACTATTCTTTGGCTGACACCAACTACTAAGTTCCATGCCTAATTCTACAGCATAATTACTCACTTATCAGTAGCATAATACTATAAAGAAGGCTGATAAATAAATGGCTTTCTAATACCTAAAATAATTCATTAAGAAAATTTATATGCTTAAACATGTAAAGAAATCATCTAGTAAACTTTTGCAGCTGGCTGTTCATGCACATGGGACACCTGTACATCCATGTCAACACACATGTGCATCCTTATTTTTCTTGCTGTCAGAAGAGACTGAAATCAAAATTAAAATGCCTATAAATTCGTGTAGCCCCTGGAATCAGACCAAGTTACAATTACATCTTTGAGGGTCTTCCTAAAATATATTTTCTTAGAGATATTTTATTTATAATATATAGTTTATTCCTGTGGGCTATTTCTTTGGTGATGACTTTTTTTAGAAATTAGTCCTAATATTACTGATACGTCACTGATATCAGTTATGTGATTTGGGCCATTAGCAAAACCATTATTGTGGTATTATTTACCTGTTTATTCAGCTACTCCTTATGAAATGCCTAGGCATTGTTCCAAGCAACGGAAATGCAATATTAATCAAAGAAAACAAAGTTTCAGATTTCTTGCAGTTTCTGCTCTTACACAGGATGTGCAGTCAAAAAGATAATACTGCTGAAAAATGTGTTTGTTTTATGATAGCGAGGGAGTATGTATCAGTGGGGATCCAATCTACACCAGGAGATCAAAGAAGGCTTCTCCAAAGCTGTGACATTTAAACAGATATTTTATCAATGAGTAGAATTTAGCTAGGTAATGTGGTAGGGGAGTTGTTGAAGGAAGAAGGTAATAAATGAATCTGGGCAATAGGAAAAATATTTTAGGAAGGTCAGAGGCAAGGCAAGTTAAATAAACAAAAGGTAGGCAAGATGAAAACCTGAGTGTGGGAGAATGGACCAAGACCAACCATTTAGGGTCACATAAATCACACTAAAGAGTGTTTTATGCTAAGTAAGAGTACTGAGTGATTTCATTTAGAAGGCTGGTGTAATTAAGTCTACATCTTCTTCATGTGCTATAAAGGTAATGTGGTCCCATGTAGCTTTCAAATTCTGTGAGGCATATTAGAAGTCCTGGCAGATTTGCTTAGCAATCCATGTATTTGAATCATTGTGGTTCCAAAGGCCCATTGGTTTGGGTGACAAAAGCACCATCTGAGATGCAGACAAAGGCCTACAAAGAACTGGGCCTGGAACAGATGTGGGCTCCTCTCCTTGCTTTTGATCACATGTCCTTGGACAAAGTGAGTGATGGCAGAACAGCGGACCTGTCCAAAAACTCCCTGTGCTTTTTTTCCCACCCTGTGCTCATACATTAGTCTTGCATACAGAATACACATGTTGGTTTTTTTTACTAGAGAACAAGAGGGCATGGTCCTGAGACTGTTCTACAAACGAGATTGATAAATGAAGATTGTGGTAATAATATTAGCAATACTTAAAATGCTATGTGCCAGGCATTTTGTTGATCATTTTTTTATAGAGTATCTCATGTGAACTTCACAACTAAAGTTGTGAACTACCACCATCATTTCTACTTTAAAGCCAGAAAACAGTTACGGAAAGTTACTTCTGTTGCCCCAGGTCACACAGGCATTGTGAGGCTGCAACCAAATTTCCACCCCAGACTGTGTTAGAACTTTAGAAACGTACCCTCTAGTTCGGCAATTCTCAACATTTTCAACTGGTGTGCAACAAGAATTTTTAAAATATCCAATGCCTTACCAGTCAGTGGCACTGACTTCTTTTCCCAAACTTAAAAAAAAGACAACAACCAACACAATATAGCCATCCAATGTGAATAAAACAAAATTATATCTATTTTGTCAGATTGGCAAAAAACATACTCTTCGATATGCCGCAGACTTTTAGTGATTAGTGTATGTGCACCATGGGATGGAATGCGTTGAAAATCGCTGCTCTAGTACATCCAACCCACTAGATGGATTTACTCACATGCACAGCCCTTTGGCATTTAAGTCAAATTATGTTTTGCAGGGTAAAGCAGACAGGAGTGCAAAAGTGTCTCAGGGGGCGGGGACCCGCCCTGGCCTCGAGGATGGCTGCAGAAAGCAGCCCGTCTTTCCCCTCCGCAGTGCTCCCTCCCCACACTCACCCCCACATCCCGGAGTTTATGATGAAAAGTCAGCACATTTGGGGGCTGACTGGCGTGTCATATTCCCAATAAGAAGCTGTTTTACAAAGAGTACAGAACAAAGTCTCTTTTCCTTGAATTCAGAATTTTATCCACTGGAATCATTTTCTTTTTTTCTGCCTAGAAGCTCCCACTTCTCCTTCAGGCACTGAAGCAATTGTTAACCTTCCTGCAGGTGACAGGGTGCCATTCTAACAGAGAGGTGGGTGGTGGGGAGGAAGAGAAATGCTCATTAAAGAAAGTCCTACTCACGTGTGCCACACACACGGGTTCCCATCCACACACTGAGAATGTTAAAAGTCTGAGCAAGGAACTGTTGCCTCCTTTCTCTCTGCTCGCGCTCTCCCGTTCCTCCCTCTGTGCACTTGTCCATTCGGATAGAATGTGCTTCTGCGCCCCGTCAGATGATCCCTTTCCTGCACAGATCAACTGTTCTTGTCGTGTTCACAGCATCTGTTCATTCCTTCTATTCCCCAGGGAAAATGATGCATCTGACCAGGGGTTGTGTCCCCGGAGCATATTCTCTGATAATGCAATACGTTAGAAATTAATGAGGAAATACTATTGGGAGTGTCATATATTTAAAATAGATAGACATTTGTTCTTTCAAATAATTTCTTGATCAAATATTATGATGAGTATTAGAAAAATATTTAGAACTGAAATAAAGTAAAAACATGACATCAAATTTTGTAGGATATAGATAGTGAAATATCAAGACAGGAACACATAATATTGTATATTTTGCCAAAGAGATAAATGAAAATTAATGAAGGTATCACTTAACTGATAAAGTTAGACAAAGACTAACATAGAAAAATTACGTGGGTAAAAAGAATGACTATAATTACAGGAGGACAAATTAGTGAAATAAAAAATCACTTATAAATAAAGTTTATTATTTAAACAAAATAATAAAACATAATCTAGTATGATTGATCTGAAAACAAAAGATGCACAGATCTGATATCAGAAATTTTACAATATTCATATAATAGGTATATTTTTTGTCTCAGCAAAAAACACAAAGATGGCAATGTTCCCCATATCAATCTCTCCATTTGATACAATTTCAAAAAAAGTTCTCATAAGGATTTTTACTAAACTTTAAAAAGCTGTCCAAAAATTATTTTGAAAAGAATTAAATTTGACAAAGTGATATTTTAAGAGCAATAAGAAGCAGGAAGGGTGGAAGAGAAAGAGAACAATGAAACAAGCAGGAAATTGAGAGGAAAAACTCTCCATTCCATCAGATATCCAGCATTTCTATAAAGTTATAATAACTGAAAAAGTGGTTTTGATGCAAGGATAGAAATAGACTAACAAGCCTAAAATCTAACCCATGTCCAAACAGCAGCTTGGTATCTGATGGAGTGTACACTACAGATCAGTGGACACACCACATAAAACGAATACACAGAAGAGACAGTGGCTTTGAAAATGCCTGGTTCACAGCAATGTGAACTGGAACAGTTTCATTGGAAGATTGTTTGCAGTGAAATGACAAGAAGAAGAATCATTATAAATCTTTTTAGGACTTCTACCATTATAGGGGAAAAGAGAAATGGAGGGAGATATGGGTCAGAGGAGAACTTTTTTATATGAAGGACATTAGAGCATGACTGTGCGCTAACAGAAATTATCTAATGTCGGAGAAACTGTCAACACAGGAAAGAGAGGGGATAATAGTGTAACCAAATCCTTGCATAGGTGTGAGAAGATGCAGTACAGGGCGTGGGGGGAGTGTTGGCACTGGGAAGGGGGAAGCTGCTTTCATCATTTCAGTAGGAAAGGAAAATATGGCAGCAAATGAATTTGGTGGAGAAAAGAGGAAGAATTGCTGTCTGGCTGCTGACTCTGCCCTTACTAGCTGGGTGGCCTTAGGAAAAAACTTACTTTCTGAGCCCTGGGTCCTTCAAACACAAATGGAAAGAGCACATGAACATCACAGTATTTTGTGATGACCTTCAGATGAACACATGGCACTTAGCATACTGCCTTGGCACTCAGTCAATTAAGGCCATTCTTATGCATGACAACAGTCTGAGGAAAGGACCACAGGATCTGTTAGAATTTACTGAGCACGCGAGGGTGAATTAGCTCACTGTCATTTTTAAGTACAAAGTACAATTTTGATCATGGAAAAAAGAAAACAGAGAAAGGGCCAGAATCTTAGAGCAATTAAGAGCTTGGATTTAGGAATCCCAGCTGAGTAACCCCGAGTCTGTTGTCGCATCTCTGAATCTCTGCTTCTTCATTTATGGACTAAGAAAACCAGCAGCATTATCTCACAGGTGTGTTTTAAGATTATATGAATACTAGACATAAAACAGTTATAATAGTACCGAATAACACTCTTGCATTATATGCAATGCTTTAAAATTTTATATAGTTATGTATTTTATAATATGACATATAAAATAATAAAACTGCATATACAATTTTATATAAAAAAATAATGTAAAATATCAGTCATATACATTAGAAATATCAGTATTACCTAATACATTTTCTCTAAAGTTAGAAAAGTATCAATAATTATAATAATGTTTTACTTCTTTCTTTACCTCTTTGAAACGTGTTATTTATTGACTTTCACAATCCATGACTAATCCATTACTTAATTTGGATTGTAATAAAAATTAAATAAAATACATCAGACAGTATCTTTTATGTAACAGGTGCTCAGTAAAACTGAACTATTGAAAAACAGTAGAGAGCTGACTGGGAGGGTCTAGAGTCCCAGCAGTTTGCTGGTTTAGAGTTCCTGGGGTTTCCTGACTCTTCCTACTGGGTCGGTGACTTTGGCAAGCATTTATCTCTCTGTGTCTGTTTCCTCATCTCTAAACTAGAGAAACATAACAGTATGTTCAAAGATTGTTTTACAGATCAACTTTGTTATATGTAGCAAATCACATAATTACATAATTATATTTAGAACATCTGGCATATGCATATTATAATCATTCAATAAAGAGAGAAAGAAAACCACATCATGAACTCTCAAAGCCAAGGTTCAAATCCAGGTTTTCCAACCCTGCTCTAGTACTTTCCTAAGGCTACAGCTAAAAAACCCTCTTTCCCATTTTCCCTATTCCTGGCCCTGCATAAAGACACAGAGAAGCATCCTGCTTTCGGCGAGATACCAGGGAATCAAAACCACAAACACGTTCAGAAGGGCACAGCTAAAATGTCACTTCTCATCACTGGCCCTCGGTGGCTGCTGGCCCAGGCACATCCTTCCTGCACCCTCCGCCCGCCACACAGACTGAGAAGTAATGCCCATTTCTTTGGCAGATGGGTACTCAGTGCCTTTGGCTGCGTTCACAATATGCTATCTAACACTCATAAAAAATTAAGTCAATTCTATTTTTCCCTCTATTTGTTTAAACCAAGGTAGCTCAATTACTTGACCTTGAACCTCTATTTAGAAAAAATAAAACAGAGTTCTTGCAAACAAAACTCCTAGGAGTTCAAGTGCTTGGAAATACTACACTGTTGGTCTTTTCATCTTCAGTTTCTCTGGCAACAGATGCACCGTACGGACTCTCCGAACCCCGCAGTCCTGCCGCTTTTAGACTTTGATTTGCCATTTCAAAGACCTTAAGAAAGCAAAGGATTCTAGGTTTAATGTGTTTCAACTAATGAAGCAGCATCTCCAATCTGATATAAAGCACAGAGGGAAATTTTCTGAAATAATATCTCAGAATGTCTATATCTGGAGGTGGTTTACCCAGCACTAAGGCATTTAAGCAAATGCCATACGACTTACTCCGTAGGCCTGCACACAACGCAGGGTGCGTAGAGGCCTCCAGCTGTTCCTTCCACTAAGCACTCCTCCCCATTGCTTCTGTGTGATGCCTTCTCCACTCTCCCGCCACAGGTTTCCAATGGAAACATTCATGCTACTATTTGACTCTGGATCTCTGGATGCAGCTCACTGAACTAGTAACAGGCAGATAAGTCAAAATGGACCATCAGGGACTTTTTCTGATACTTTTCAAAGTAGATGTNAGCCATTTAAGCAAATGCCATACGACTTACTCCGTAGGCCTGCACACAACGCAGGGTGTGTAGAGGCCTCCAGCTGTTCCTTCCACTAAGCACTCCTCCCCATTGCTTCTGTGTGATGCCTTCTCCACTCTCCCGCCACAGGTTTCCAATGGAAACATTCATGCTACTATTTGACTCTGGATCTCTGGATGCAGCTCACTGAACTAGTAACAGGCAGATAAGTCAAAATGGACCATCAGGGACTTTTTCTGATACTTTTCAAAGTAGATGTAAAAGAACACTAGGGTGTAGACTTAAAGAGTTTAAGCTGTCAAGCCAGACTTCCTGTGTTTCTATGAGTTTCTCCCCCTTGGAGCCGAGGATAATCAGAGAGGTAGAACAGAGAGGATTTTTAGGGCAGTGAAGATACTCTGTATGACCCCATAAGGGTAGATATACGTCATTATACATTTGACCAAACCATAGGATGTACAACACCAGTGGTGGACTATTGCACGAACTACGGATTTTGAGAGATTATGGCGTGGCGATGTAGGTTCCTCGATAGAAACAAATGTCCCGTTCGGGTGGAAGATGCTGTCAACGGGGGTGGCGATGCAGGCGCGGGAGCAGAGGGCATATGGGAAACCTGTGCACCTTCCCGCAGTTTTGTTGTAAACCTAGCACTGCTGTGAAAACATAGTCTTCCATTCTAAAAGTGTAAAAATAATTAGATAGCATTAACATTATGATTTCCATCAATCAATTTCTCACTGGTCATGGATTTGTAGAACATGGATCTGGGTGACAAAGAGGGAAGACCCCTGAGCCTCAAGTCTGTTGCTAGTTGTTCATGAAACCAAGTACATCTCTGCACTTCTAATACATTCTCCTACTGACCAAAAGGAAAGACACCAAACAATTAAATAATAAACTTTGAGTAACTCCAAATGGGTGGTATGCAGAGTTATACTCTTCAGTGATTCTTTGTCTGCCTTTGAATGACCCCTACATATTGCCCTTTGGCCTGGCCATTGCTGTCAGACATTGTCCATGGGAACTGAACTTCTGAAAGCCGTCAGCATTCAGAGGAAGTGAATTTTCCGCATCCAAAGACCCAAGGGAAAGCCTCTAAATGGCTCAGGAAAGCACCCACAGAGAGCGTTCAATACCTGCCAGGCCCAACGTGTACAAGGCCATCCATTTTCTCAGATTGTCATGTCAGCAAAAACATCTGGGCACCTTAGCTCTCCTGGCCCCTGAGTCCCAACCCCCCCCCCCACTCCAGGGTAAGGCAAGAGAAAAGGGGGGGAAAGGAGACAGAAAGTAAAAAATCCATAGACTCCCTTCTACAAAGACGGGTATTCTGCATACACCTCAAATGCCAACAGGAACATATTTTATAAAATAATATAAAGGCAATGCCCCTCCAGAAAAGGCATAGCTGATTTAAAAGTCTGAGAAAAAGATTTATAGGGAAAATATGACCCATGAAAACAAAAAATAAAAACGATATATATTTTAATATAATTTTCAGATTTTAATTACAGTTGACATGCAATATTATATTAATTTCTGGTGTACAACATAGTAACCAGACATTTATATAACTTGCAAAGTGATCACCTTGATAAGTCTGGTACTTATTTGACTCCACGCATAGAGATTACAATATATTGACTATATTCCCTATGTAGTACTTGACATCCCAGTGACAAATGTATATTTAAACCTTCATCTTTTATTTAGTTGTTTTTAATCAAAGTATATCCTAAAGAAAATTTAAAAAGCTGTCATTCATAAATTCAGCCTCTAAAAATACCTCCAAACACAAATGTGGAACACCAAGCCTCGCTGCACCGTTGCAGGACTAATCACTGGGGAAACAGTGTGAGCACCATGGAGTGATGCTGGATGGCCCCCTCATTCCAAAGGGGGGTCACGAAATGTAAATGCTACCTGGCAGCAACACAATAAAGTGCTCAAATTAGAGCACTTTTATTCAATATACTGAGGAAAAAATATTTTTATCCAATCAGTAATCAGAGTAATAAAGAACTCAAAAAATACCTCTTAAGACACTTGATTTTAAATAGAGGGCAAATATGAAAGTTGGGTTGATGGGCAAGGATGAGCAGCTTCCAAGAGAAAAAGGGAGTCGGAACTGGGGAGAGAAACATGTAGCCTGAGATGGAGTTCGCCAAGACTTCTGTGCCATGGTGTCATAACATATTGTCATTAAAAAGAGACAACCACTTCATTCACAGACAAATTAGGATGAAAAAAACAATGGCCAAATAACATGTAGCAAACCTGGGACTGAAGCCTAGCTCTTTGGATTGTGGAAATCGAGGCTTTTGTCTCCATTTCTCTGAGCATGCCTTACAAGGCTAGCACCAGTATGATGTTTTCAGAGAGCATCAGGAATGTTCTTAGAGAAGAGCTTTTAAAATAAACCATAGGGGAAGAATCCTAAAGGCCAAGGGGACAGAAAGATTAGTACTCATAAAAAAAAAAAAAAAACATTTCCACTGTTAAAGACTGGGTGACTGCTGGCCACGTTTCCAAAATAGGAGAATAAGGAGATAACCTATAAAAGAATATAATCCCTCACTACATGGTTCGAGAAGTCTTCATTAGCACAGGGAGGATGTAAGGTTAAGAAAAAGCCTATTAAAAGCTTTGCGGTACTTTGAAAGAGGGAGTTCTAAATATAAGGAATTACTGTAATTTCTTTCTTCCTGTAGAATTTAGGACCTGGGGTTTATGAGCTTGATTTTCATTGTAGGAATAAAGAAGAAATTACCACTGTTCCTCTCTTACGAGGTGTTTGCTGTGGAGAGAAAGAAACCCTAATCCACCCTTACGGGCTCTGTACGGGCCTCCAGCCCTACCCATTCTGCTGCACCAGACCATTAAGCCCAGCTGTGCTCAGCAGTGCTCATGGAAATAGATGGTGAGAGATTTGATGGATATGACAACAGAGCAAGGCTTCGCACCCCAGTCTTTATGCTCAGGAGGTAGAGGAAAAGGACCTCCTGACTGAGGGGAGAGGGTTTCAAGAGGCACTCTCCTCCCTGGGGTGCTTTTGGGACCAGCCCCTTGCCTCCTGGTTTTATGTCTCTCAGGATATGAATGTGGAAATGGGGCCATGAATTGTCCCTGACAAAAACAGGTCACTCTTATGACTCACTGAGGCAGAGATTTTAAGATACTCTGATATTAATACAATTTTAAAACAAACACAATCTGGAAGCTATGACTGACTCTGTTAGGTTGATACCATGGGAACATTAAGGGAAAGATAAATTGCAATCGGTAGAAAAATGCCCGTGAAATGGGGACATGGTTTAACGGGGCAGACCACTGCCACTCTGCTCAAAGCCGGCACACAGCGTGTGGGTCACGTTCGGGCTGGCAGCCTGGCTTTCACCACGTCAGCACTTCTCAGGGAGAGAACGGAGCTCTTGGATTTGAAGAAAGTGCAGTGGAGTGAGTGAGTCATCCAACATGGCAAGGCCGTGAGCCCCTTGTCGAGAGAATGGTGACAAACATCAGGGTAAAATGTCCCAGTGCAAAGTTTGAAACAGATCGGCCAAGAGACAAATGTCATGCTTGTCATGTGTGTGTTTCAGTGTGAGTGTGCATGGAAAAGGAAGCACACACACATCTCACATTTAAGTTTAGAATCATCACCACACAGACACCTTCCATATGGCTATCCCCACCCAGCACACAGCTATGAGGTGTGAACGTTCTAGGTCCAGCTCTTGAGATACCATCAGGACCCAATTTTTTGCTGGTCCCCAAAGAATGCCTGAAATTCATAATATAAACGAGAATTTCTAATTAATCTGGCCTGCCGGAAAGGCGAAATCTATTTCCCCTGTTGCTGGTGTTCATCATGTGTATATACTGTGTACAGTGATATTAGACAATCTTTCGAGATAGAAAAGGCATGGAATACTTTAAGGCAATTTGTCAGAAAAAGATGGACACCAGTCAGGGAGTCTGGTGGCTTAAGACCTGTTTCTGCCTCCAAGGCCTCAGGCAAAAGAACTTTTTTTATCTATAAAAATTGGTAACTTACTGATGCTTGCTCTACCTACTTTGCAGTATGTTTTGGAATATCCTGGAAGCACTATGCCAGCCGGATTGCCTGGGAACCCAGGGCTCTCAGTAAGGTACCACAGCGGTGAAAGGGCACGTCGAACCGGGGTCCTGTCTCAGAGCTGGAAAAGTGCACATAGAAAGGAGCCTTGTAGGCAAGTGATACTTTCAAAAATATCTTACTTTGAATTATGAAGTCATTAAAACATATGGTAAAATATGGAAAAGAATGAAACCAAAACCCCTATATCCACCAGCAAAGACAAATTTCAGTGTCAAAATCATGCCACATTTGCTTAAGAGGTTTTTTTGTCTTCTTTTTTTAAATGTATTTTTTTCAGTACCATTAAGTCCCCTTGTATGGAAAGGAAGGAGGGAAAGAAGAGGGAGAAAGAGAGGAGGTGAGGGACCAAAGGAAGGAAGGAAAAATGGAAAACTCTACACCTACAAAAAAATTCATCATTATTCATCATTTCCTCTTGAGATACTACCACTTCACGCACACTAATGTAGTAGTTCTCCATATTTTAAAAAAGCTATGCTAAATATATTTGTGGACAGGAATAACTTCTACTTGGAGAAGAATAACTGATTTCTAAACTCTACAAAAATGATATCATATTCTATATATCTTTTGTAACTTAATTTTATATTATTTTTTTAGATTTTTTCAATGCATGTGTGAAATTTTTTAAAATATTTTTTGAATAGTCAATTATTCACTGAAATTCTGTCAATTTTTTATATGTGTTGAAGCTAGTACTATTAAATCTCTGTTGATAAAGATTTGGGTTGTTTCTCAATATCTTTTTATTATAGATGATGCTACACTGAATATCCCTGTACCTAATTCTCAAACACACATGTACCCACGTCAGTAAGATAAAATGCCAGAAGAAACCAGATCAAAGTATATGTATATTTTTAATAATCAGAGAGATTTTACCAAGTGATCCTTTCTATAGTTTAAACTGGAGAAACTGATTGGAAAAGAACCTGTCTAGTTAGAGCTGAATAAATTTTGAGTTAATAATGACTATCCCTGGAGAATAAGGACCTTAGTCAAACTTGATGAAATCTTTAAAAAGTTTTACATTCTACTTTTCAAACTCTAACTCTTTCTCTGCATCTTGATAAGGTAGCTGCTTCTGCTACAGAATCTTTAAATAGATCCATTCTCATTTTCAGAAAACTCTGATTTTTTCTTATATATATATATATATATATTTTTTTTTTTACCTACTCCTTTGGCATTCATGGGTATCAGTGTAATGGACTTGGATGAAAAGACTGAGAAATCATATCTGCTATCTCACAAATCAGAGTGTACTTCTCCAAACGAGAGTGCCAGTGATAAACTGCCCCTGTTTTGCCAGCCACTGTGAAAAACACATAACAAAAAGGGGTCCCGGAGTCTTTGAAGAATATCCTTGATAAACTTTGCAAGCTCCAATTTTCATCTTCTTGAGAAATATCACTGTGTTCCCTCTGAATCACCAGCATAAGCTGTTCCCCGTAAATTCGAGCAGCCATTTTATCTATTGTAGGCCGCAGGTTAAAACGCAGGCATCCAACCTGGGCCAAATGATGGTGTTTTTCTTCTGAGGACAGGCAGCTGGATTTGGGTTCTTGAAAACAGGAGGCAGAGGTGTAGAAAGAACAGCATTGGTACATTCGCCTACAGTGCTCGCCCTTGGGGAAAACTGGGCCCCTGGGGGAAGCACTGAGGCTGGGAGCAGAGAGTCAGGGAGAGGCCTAAGAGCACTTTGAAATTCTGGCCCAGAACTTGGGTGTCCTTAGGCAACTGATTCACTTAATTTCTCTGGTTTCAGCACCTGTAAAATGGGGATGCAAGGCTTACCTCCAAGGTCACTTTGTGATAAAAAGCACCTTGCAAAGTGGCTAGTTCATGGAAGGCTCCAGGAATTTTGGCACATGGCTATGAGGCAAGGGGTAGCAACAGCCACAGTCGTGGTGGTTTGGCAATTGTGATCCTGTCTCATCCAGTTGGTAAGACAGAGAGAGACAGCATTACTAATCCCCTTTACCAGGATCGGGAGGAGAGGTAAGATCCAGAGACATAAGCTACATACATACCTAAGGCCACAACCCTATGATTTGATAGGTAGGCCTGGAAGCTTTAAGACAGATGTGCTGACACATGACGTGAAAATAGTTCAACTACACAAAGTTCACTCGATGACATGACTGTGTTTGATAAATTCATGTCTTACTGGTAGAGGTCTGCTTCTAATGGTAAGAGAACTGAGCAACTCTGATATCAGATTCCTAATGACAAGGCAAACACATACACACAGACACACTTGGACACATCCCTAATGACTCTGAGCCTCAAAGCTCACATTTGTAAAAGGGAAATAATACCTTTTTACAGGTTCAATATAAAGATCTATGTAAGCTTCTAGGATGCTAAGACAGGTCCCGGAACATACGGGTAATGCATGGCAGCCATCAGTATTAAGGGCAGCGTTAGCATGCATAGCGAACGGGCGTAGTCACAGCCGCATGGCACCAGAAACCAGACGCACAGGCACATAAGCAGGAAGCTACAGAGCGGCTGGAGGTGCAGAAGCAGATTGTGTCACACCTGTCATGGAGACGGAGCCACAGCCAGCAGCATCATCCCCAGGGGAGCTCTCCGAAATGCCACCCAAGCTTCTCTGCACTTCTAGATTCTTCTCTCCAAGGCCCAGTTCCAAGCCACCTATTCCTTGAAGCCTCTGGGTTGAATGAGTTGGGGTTTTTTTTTAACTCCATTATTGTTTCCCAAGAAATTAACTATCCTATTTCATGCCCTCTACCAGGGGTTGGTTAATGGGGGTACAGAAAGAGCCATGGGCCCTTGCTTCTCTCCAAAGTTTGCAATCCAGACATCTTGAAAGCAAGTACCTTCTCTGCCAGCCAGAACGCCTGTACTCCGTTCTGATCCTGACTAACTCCTACTTATTCTTTAAGAATCATCTTTTTTTTAACTTTTTTAAAAGATTTTATTATTTATTTATTTATTTATCTTCAGAGGGGAAGGAGAGGGAGAGAAACATCAATGTGTGGTTGCCTTTCGTGCGTCCCCTGCTGGGAGTTGGCCTGCAGGGAACTGGCCTGCAACCCAGGCATGTGCCCTGACTGGGAATCGAACCTCGATCCTCTGGTTCACAGGCCCGAGCTCAATCCACTGAGCTACACCAGCCAGGGCTTTAAGAATCATCTTAGATGACAGGTTTTTTCCACAAAGTTTTTTTGATGCTTTACCCTCTCCTGTTCCAAGTTAGTTGCTGTGATGGTCAGTTATACGTATCACTTTGGCTTGGCTATCCTCCTGCATCATTCAATCAAACACTGTTCTATGTGGTGTTGTGAAGGCATTTTGTAGACGCAATTAAAGTCCGTAATCAATTGACCTTAAGATTAGATGCAATTAAAGTCCATAATCAATTGACCTTCACATTATCCCAGAATCAGGGGTGTCCAACCTTCTGGTGTCTCTGGGCCACACTGGAAGAAGAGTTGTCTTGGGCTAAATATTAAATACACAAATACTAACAAAAACTAATGAGCAAAAAAAAAGTTTTAAGTACATTTACAATTTTGTGTTGGGTTGCATTCACAGCCATCCTGGGCGCATGCAGCCCATAGGCTGTGGGTTGGACAACCCTGCGGGGTGATCCGGGTGGACCTGACTCAATCGACAGGGCTCAGCAGAGCCAGGGCTCCCTCGGGAAGAAGTGACACCTGTGGACAGCTCTCGACAGCACCCAGCCCTTTCCTGCTGGCCTGCTCCACAGATTTCAGATTTTTCTGGCCAGCCCTGACAATCATGTAAGCCAATTTCTTGTGATTCATACATACATACATACATACATACATACATATATATAAAACGAATCAATGAATATTAATACTTCTCTTGTTGGACCCTGACTGAAACAGAAGTCTCTGGGTTATTTCTAACATAACACTTAGGACTCTACTTATAATCACCTCTATTATAATTGCTTTGGGGGCATACAATAGATCAACTCTTCTTGACAAGAGAACACCTGCCACATAGTAAACACTTAATATGAATTTGCCTAATTTGATTAATTAACTTTTATGAGTAAATGTCCTCTAATAATGAAGTAGAGTCAAATAGACCTACACTTGGGTTCTGTCTCTCACTCACACTGGGCAAGTCTGCTAATGCGTTTAAGTTATGGTCACAAGGAAGAAGGGGGAAGGAACCTCTGTGGGGTCTCTTCTTTTATAGGAGCATTAATCCCATTGAGAACTCCACCCTCTTGACCTACTCACCTCCCAAAGGCCCTGCCTCCTAAAACCATCATGCTGGGGGTTAGGATTTCAACATATGAGTTTTAGGGAGGCATAAACATTTAATTCTTGGCATTCACCCACCTTTCTGAAAAAGGATAATAACAGTACCTACCATTTAGAGTAGTTTTAAGAGACAGTGGAATAAGCACATAAAAATACCTTAGCATATTGTCACATATTAAAAATGTAATAAGTATGTGCTATCCTCATTCTTGCTACCATTTGTAATTTAGAACAGTGCTTTATAGCCTTCCCTTGAGAAGTGCCCAACTAGATATCCAAAACAATTCATCTTCATATCTCTGCCTCGCTCCTGGTGCCTAAATAACTCGGGGAGTAGCAACTTCGTGTGGTCATGATATCCACTGACCTCCACCTCTACAGTGGATGACAGCTAGTAACTAACGAGGTGCTGACCTCTCCCTCAGAACTCTCTCACATACATGTGCATAGGGAAGGCAAGGAAATCTCAAACCAGTTTCTATACTTTTTCATAAAAATGCCAAGCTCATACAATAATATGCAATACCTTCCTCGCTCAACTCTTCCCCATCAATGTGGCCCTTGTCCTTCAAAGCACTTTAATGTAAATAAGCTTCCTTGACTCCCACAGTGGTTCTATAAAGCATGGAGGGCAATTTATAAGTTCCCTTGGGCAGTTGATGAAACAAATTATTTTTAATTAGACTCTTGGTCATGTAAAGGATTTTAGAATCTATGTAATCTGGATAAGATGCTTGGGGACACCCCTCACTTATCTCAGCCCTGAGAACTTAGATCTTACGTACTCATAAATGTTTTCTGGAAGCCGAAAAATGCAGGGGCAAAATATTTTCTTTTCAAATCTTCAACGTGGAGCTACATACCCTTATGAAGTTCATTTAGCCTTTGTGAGTCTCAGCTTCTTCCACTGTAAGGTTGGTAATAGTAATATCTCCCTTCAAGGACTGTAATGGTTACAAGCAATAATGCTAAGTGATTCACAGAATCCTTCCAAGAAATCTTAGCTACATTGCTTTTTTGAGTTTGTTCTGAGAGACCATCATATCCTGTAAGGAGAACAGACTGACTCCAGTGCCTATTCCACAGCGTCAATAGGGACAATGGGGAGTTCAATAGGGACAGTGCAGGCTGACATATGAAGCAAAGCAGCCAATCAGTGAATGAAGGAGGATTGTGCCAACCTTCTACGGTCATGCTGTGAACAGGTCATGACTACTGAGTCTTTTTCATTTCACCCACATTCATCTATGATTAAGGACAGCAAATTTTACCTATGTTTTTCTTCCTCAATATCAATGCCCACTCATAGAGTCCAAATGCTGAATATAGAGTAATCTGCCAGGAATATCATTAAGAAAAGAGTTTTAAGATAAACGGTAAAAATCACAAAATTTAAGAATGTTATTTATTTACTTCTAAATCATAATCCTTTTTTGCAAAGGACGGGTGCCTGATATTGTATTGGTAAGGACAAATACAATATATTTAACTTTCCTGCTTAACAGTATGACTAACGCCACTACTTGCTGAGTTGACTTCTCCACTTACACTCTGCCTAAAGTCTGAGCTCTAAATGACCCAATTAAAAAATATGATTTAAGAATTAGGTTGATGCTGTTAAAATTAAAATATGCGTAGTCTCTTAAAGTCCAAATTTAATTAATATCTCTCCTTTATTCCTTGGAACGCAAGACATGCAAGTAACTCTAACTTTTTTTACTCTCTGGTCTATTTATATGCTATTGTTATCATATATTTTATTTTCATGTGTTAATTATAATTAAGTTATTTATTATTTTAATAAGTGAAAGTTAATATTTTTAGACATTGATGAACAGCCAACACGGAATCGTGATTCCTTAGAGAAGGGGAATGAATGAAGTGAAGGCTACAATAACACTGGCTTTCTGCCTAAAGACACTTCCTGGATGCAGGACAAACAGAGTCTGGTCATCCCACACAGGAGAGGAAATATGGGTCACCACTGGGGCAGGCTGAGGGGACTCAATGTGCACAGGATGGTAGCAAAGAGGAGGAGGAAATTGTGCAGAGATTTCCAGAAACCCAAAGAACCCACTGAGTCTATTGCTGAGCACAAAGCTACACAGGCATAGAGAAAGACTCCATGAGACTGGGTAAAAATCTGTTGGAGTGCTTTAAACAAACAATTTCCAGGGCTCACAAAGGGCTAGAAAATGTTCACATTTCATCTACTCAAAATGTATCAACACTATTGGACCCCTGACACAGATCATAGTCTGTGGAATGGTCACCCTGGTTGTAAGACTAAATGGGCCCCAGAGAAAAGGGTACCCTAGGCCTATGCAAATAAAAATTAAAAAACAAACTTCAAAAAAGTCAACATAATTTACATGCAACTTACTGATAGAACAAAATCCAACATCCTTAAAACTAACAAAGGATTAGCAAAGTGAGCACAGCAATGTACATACATTACAAAAGTGCTACATATATGTAGTAAAATGCACAATTAAGTGAGAGGCGTGGTTGGTGGTGGTTCATTTCACTTTTTCCATGATCTCTTCTGTTCTACATTATTGTAAAGTATCCACTTTTCATCGCTCATCACAATTTGTTTTAAAGATGAACATTTTCATTTCTTTTAAGTAGAGAATTGTGAGGAAATATGGTCAAGAAGGTTTATTTTACTTAACTTATGTGGAACCTAAACATCGAAGTGATTAACATAACCAAGCTGACGCAAATGATTTTCAGTGCTTGATTTAGATATTTTGAGTATACTGACGATCTCCCACATGGTATAACATTAATTGTTCTCAATGCATGTGTCAATTTGATCGCTATCAACTTCAAGTGGTCTACCTGAGTGTGGAGCATCGTCCAGCAAGAAATCTCCAGCACAAAACTTCGCAAACCACTTTTGACACACTTGTTGGATCAGTCACAGCACCTTCGCAATACACTGCATGAATCTTTCTTTGCATCTCAGTTACATTCTAACCTTTTTTGAAATAATAAATCTTAACGTCAAAAAATGTTGTTTATTTTCTTCCATCTTCGGTATTATAATGGCTATATGAAAAGTCACCAATTTTGATGTTTTTTTCAATTCATGCTGATATGACAGCTGTCACACTACAATCTAACAAAATTGGTTCTGTTGAAGTTAGAGATGACTATAAAGCTGAATAAGAAGGCCATCCTCACGGACTTCATAAAGTTTCCATTGCAGAAGGGTAAATAGGTCAAACCATAGACCAGAAAAAAAAAATAATTCCAAGGTATAACAGGCTGGATGGAGAGAAAATGCTTAGATAGAGAAGAAAAGGGCAGGTAAACCTTCAGGTGATTGTAGGGGGTCAGAGAAGGCCTCTGGCAAGAAAGTATTGAATGTTTAGAGAAAAATTAAGCCAGCCCTAACAAAGCACCCTGGCTATCTTCCATGTAAACAGCTCATGAGACAAGTGAAAGAGCAAAATGTCATGACTCAGGTCTATTGCCTTATTTGCTTGCTTATCTGTTTTTGAAAGTGAAAAAGTGAAGAAAAGAACCTCTGAGCAGATTCCTTAAAACAGTATGAATGAAACTGCAAGATGACCTCAGGCAATGGTTCCCCAAGGCTAGCTGGGAACTCCAGTACCACCCTCTCAGCCTGCTCATCTACTTACACGAATATGTAAAATATTTATGCCTAAAGGGCAAAGGAGACAGACCCCACAGTCTGAGAGAAAATGGCCAGGGATCAAAAGAAAAGGTTCAACCTTGCAGGCTTTGATCTGGCTGACCTGGGGTCATGGGGCATAAACCATTCCAATTTCATTCTATGTTCTCTAGCTAAGGTTGGTTTTAGTCTTTGTTACTGAACAAACTTTTTGTTTGTTCGTTTGCTTGTTTATTTTGTTCATTAATTCCACATGTAAGTGAAATCATATGGTATTTGTCTTTCTCTGACTGGCCTATTTCACTTAGCATATTATTTTTAGTGGTGTTCCATAAAAGGGCATGACATAGTCCTCAAACTTACAAAGCTCTGGTTTACTCCATAAAATAATTCTACTTCTTTAGGAAATGCTGAAATATTCTCAATTAGTACCAAAAAGAGCTTTGATATCTAGCACACTGCATTATTACCCAAACTGGTCATATTCACAGTCTATATTCATTTTCCTCTAGCAGAGAAAACACTTTTTCTCTTTTATTCTTTCTCTTTTATTAGGTCTAAGATAGACTAAAAAGGCACCTTTAATAAATACTTTTTATCTTCTTCAGTTTTTTTCTGTAACTATTCTGCATTTCTTCTCTCACAATTAAATAGAACACACAGCACAAATATTTTCTATGAAAGCTCTGCATTCTCTTCATCAAGAATATTTTGAACTTGATGAGCTTCAGAATGTTGGAATATATAAGTCAGGATGCCTGGTGACTGTATCTCATGCCCCTGTGATTCAAACAACAAAAAATGTACAGAACTTCTTTAATAGGATGGTAGCTTGGTGTCCAATATCCAGCTGTAACAGATAGAAAGAATACTAGATTTTCTTTTCTTGTTTCCTTCCTCAGGGGTAAAACCAGGAGCATCATTAAACAGGTACTGTGTGTTCTTTTAGGATGACACTCTCAGGAAAGACTCAAAATCACTCCCAAAGAATTAAAAACAAGTATTTATGAGACCGCAAAAGGAGATACTTCAAAATTTATCTATGAAGCTAAAGTCAAAATTTAAATTACTTAATCCTCTGCTGGTTAGGAGGGAGAAAGGGAGGGACAGAGAGAGAGAAATGAGTGTGTGTCTTATGGGCTGAATTGTTTTTCCTCAAAATTCACCTGCTGAAGTCCTACTGGCCTAATTCCCAGCATCCCAGAATGTGACTGTATTTGGACACAAGGTCTTTAAGGAGGTAGTTGGGGCGCACCCTAATCCAATATGACTGATGTCCTTGGAAGAAGAGATTAGGACACAGACAAGCACAGCAGGAAGACATATGAAGACACAGGGAGAAGACAGCTACCTATAAGCCAAGGGTAGAAAACTCAGAGGAAACCAACCCTTCCAACAACTTGATCTTGAACTTTTAGCCTCTACAAAAATTACGTTCTTTAGTGGTGATGCTGGATGTGTAAAATTTATGAGTGACACCAAATACATTAATGACAACCCCTGTCACAGTATATCTGGACTTCCAGCTTTCCACCAACACCAATCTCAAAGACATGTGTCTTAGGTTTTTGTTACAGCAGCATCACACTTCTGCTACCGAATTCTGTCACATTTGCTATTTCTACATTAAAATCCACCCCAAAACTCAGTGAAATAAAATAATAATTTCATTAGGCTCACAGATTCTGTTGGTCAGTAACTCAGACAGAGCACAGTGGTGACGGCTTGTGTCCTCTCCAAGATAGTCAGGGCCTCCGCTGGGAAGACTTGAACAGCTGAGGGTGAGTCAAACAGCTAGGAGTTCTAGTAACTGCGACTGAGAGATTCATTTCCAGGCTGACTTATTTATTCTCATTGGGCCCTAGACCGAAATGATTTGAAAGTTTAGCTCAGCTCATGCTGCCAACTAGAGCTCCCACATATCACCTCTTCCTTTGACTTAGACTTCTCATGGCATGCTGACTCTCTCAAAGAGGGATGGAATTTCCATAGTGTTCCATAAGAACCAGGAAGAAGCTTCGTGGCCTTTTATGACCTCACCTCAGAAACCACATTAGCACCTCAGAAACCACTTAGGCTTCTTCCTAGCATACTTCATTGGGCAAAGCATTCACAAGCCTGCTCAAGTTCAAGAGAACAGGACATAGATCACCACTAAATGGAGGAATGACAAAAGTTTGGGGGGTCATGTATTAAAACTATTATATCATTTCTTAAATTCTTTATACCACAATTACTTCTTTTAATCACACTGTACAGATATTTCTCATATGAAGACTAGGTAATTTTTAAGTATTTTTATTGATTATGCTATTACAGTTTTTCCAATTTTTCCCCCTTATCCCCCTCCATCCTGCCCCACCAACCCTCCAGCATCCCCCACCCTTAGTTCATGTCCATGGGTTTACATATAAGTTCTTTGAATCCTCTGTTTCCCATACCACTTTTTATCTCTTGCTGTCTATTTTATGCCCACTAATTAGGTTTCTTCTTCCCAGTACCTTTCCTCTCTACTCCTCCCCTCCTCCTCCCCTCTGAAATCCTCTGTGTGATGTCCATTTCTCTGATTCTGTTCCTGTTCTGGTTGTTTGCTTCATTTTTTGTTTTCATTTTTCTTTTCATCTAGGTTCATTTGTTGGTAATTGTACGTTTGTCATCATTTTACTGTTTACATTTTTATCTTCCTTTTCTTAGGTAAGTCCTTTTAATGTTTCATATAATGGCTTGGTGGTGATGAACTCCTTTAACATGACCTTATCTGGGAAGCACTTTATCTGCCCTTCCATTTTAAATGGCAGTTTTGCTGGAGAGAGTCATCTTGGATGTAGGTTCTTGCCTTTCATGACTTCAAATACTTCTTTCCAGCCCCTTCTTGCCTGCGAGGTTTCTTTTAAGAAATCAGCTGATAGTCTAATGGGAACTCCTTTGTAGGTCAGTCTCTCCTTTCCCCTCACTTCTTTTCTCTTTGAAAATCCTAAAGACAAAGAGTTTTCTCTTTGTCTTTAATCTCAGGTAACTTAATGATGATGTGCCCTGGTGTGTTCCTCCTTGGGTCCAACTTCTTTGGGACTCTCTGGGTTTCCTGGACTTCCTAGAAGTCTATTTCCTTTGACAGATTGGGGAAGTTTTCCTTCATTATTTGTTCAAATAAGTTTTGAATTTCTTGCTGCTGTTCTTCTCCTTCTGGCACCCCTATTATTCAGATATTGGAATGTTTCAAGTTGTCCCAGAGGTTCCTAAATCTCTTCATTTTTTGAATTCTTGTTTTTTCCTCTTCTTCTGGATGGATGTTTATTTATTTCTTTTGTTCAAAATCATTGACTTGAGTCCTGGTTTCCTTCCTGTCACTGTTGGTTCCTTGAATATTTTGCTTTATTTCACTTTGGAGATCCTTCATTTGTTTTTTATTTCTCAACCAAGCTCAATCAGATCTGTGAGCATTTTGACTACCAGGGTCTTAAATTCTCCATCAGATAGGTTGGCAATCTCCTCCTCGATTAGCTCTCTCTCTCTGAGGTTTTGCTCTGCTCTTCCATTTGGGCCATATTTCTTTGTCTTGGTGCAACTGGTAGATTGTAAGGGGTGAGGCCTTAGGTATTCACCAGGGCAACCTCTGTGCTGGGGCCAGAGAGGGAGCAGTGTGGCTCGCCTTCTCGTCTCTAGTGCACTTGTCAACAAACTCTTGTGTGAGACTGGGAGCTTCTCCTACTGCTGCAACTGCTGTAGCCCACAGCCAGCTCTGAGTCTCAGTTTCCCCTTAAGTCAGCCCCTCCCTCACAGCCCACCAAGCTGGGCAGCCAGCCCCACCCCCACAGTCTGCTGCATCAGCTCGGTTTTTCTGAATCAGCCCCCCTGCTGTGCCACCTTACTGGTCTGGTTGTTCTGATTGGTTTTTTCTTTAATTCCTCAATTGTCAGAGTTCCATGTAGTCTGATTTTCTGGCACTTTTGGTTGTTTATTGATTTTAGATTGGTTGTGATCCTCCTTTTGGCGATGTAAGGAAGCGAAGGGTTTCTACCCACACCTCCATCTTGGCCAGAACTCTGAAGACTATGGAATTTTTTTAAATCTTCTTCTGAATAGTTTGAAGTAATTTCAGATAATCTGTAATGATGACTAGATAAACCATGGAACAATGACTGCGTCGTAGATGGGAAAACTGGAAACACATTGAAGTGGTTTACTCAGAAGAATAATGGATAGTGAGAATATAATAGGATTCCTAACTGGCTCCCTAGTCCGAGATAACAGAAAATTTGCCAAATACTTTGACTAACCATACAAGCCATTTCTGGTTCAATGGCTATTTTTTTTAATGCTATAACTGTTTCTTTTCACAATAAATTGAGATATGTAAATAAATATAAAATAATGGGACTCACGTGGAACTGAGTTCAAAACCCATTTCAACTACTTATACGTTACCCTGGAGCATGTTTACCATATTTCATATGCTTAGTATTTATTCCACCTACAAAAAGGAAATAATGATAACAATATCTCCCATATAGTAACTATACAGAAATTAGAAATAATATCTTTAAACACTGATCAGAATGCTTAAGCTAGAATCTTTATTCTCAAACCAAAAAAGAATGCTTTGTATTTAATTTTTTTTTTCTTTTGAGTGCATGAAAATATCACTACCAAATTCTCTGTATTCATTTCTCTACATTTTATTCTCTTGCTACAGAGTAATACAATGATTAAGGTATGGCTTTGGAATTGGACTGACCAGGGATGCCTTCTGACTTCTGGCTCCAATGTTCATAGACTGTGTGACAAGTTACTTAATACCAAGGAGTTAAAGTTTTTTGTCCAAGTGTTACGTGCACGTTAAATAGAACCATCTTTTTAAACAGGACATTATCATTTTTCAATAACTCATAGCATTTATGGCAAATGAACAAGACACAGTGTGTTCTTGCTGAAGATACGTGCATGTGTCCTCTACCAGGCCCCTGCTCCCTAAGAACACAGTCCCGGGACATGTACAAGGCACAGTGGTTCGTGTAAGATTAAAATGTATGCAGGAGTGGACAGTACACTTGGGAATAGGAGTTACTAAAAAGGGCACTGACTAGAAGTTAGGAAATCTCGACTTTCCTCTTGATTCTGCTACTTAAAGACTCTCCAATCTTGAATTAAATCATGTTACTACTCTGGGCTTCAGTTTCTTTAAAACGGGTAACAGAACATTGCTCTATTAACCTCCCCCAAAATTGTGAGAGTCAAATGAGATTTTGTTGGGGATTTTATTTCACCAAACAACAGTCTTTAATGAATCACTACTACCTTTGCATTTTTCTTTTTCTTTTTTTGTTATTCTATTTTTCCCAGCTTTGCCCTCCTCCACCCATCCCATCCCCCACTCCCACAGTCAATTTCCACACTATTGTCCATGTTCATGTGTCACTCAAACATGTTCTTTCTCTAGTCCTTTCCCCTTCTTGCCAACATCCTCCCTCTCCCTGCCCCCCCACTCCAGTCACTATCAGCCCGTTCAATGTTTCCATGACCATGGTTTTATTTTGTTAATTAATTTTGCCCATTAGTTTCCTCTGATAAGTGAAATCATATGGTATTTGTCTTTTACCAACTGGCTTATTTCACTTAGCATAATGCTTTCCAGTTCCATCCATGCTGTCTTAAAAAGGTAGGAGTTCCTTCTTTCTTTCTGCTGCATAATGGTATTGCATTGTATAGATGTACCACAGTTTTTTATCCACTCATACACTGATAGGCACATAGACTGTTTCCAGCAATTAGCTATTGCAAATAACACTGCTATGAACATTGCAAATAACACTGCTATAAACATTGGGGTGCATAGGTTCTTTCAAATAGGTGATTCAGGATTCTTAGGGTATATTCCCAGGAGTGGAATCACTGGGTCAAAAGGCAGTTCCATTTTTAGTTTTTTGAGATAATTCCATACTGTTTTTCACAGTGGCTGTACCAGTCTGAATTCCCACCAACAGTATACTGGCGTTCCCTTCTCTCCACAACCTCTCCAGCATTTACTGTTGATTGATTTATTAATGATGGACATTCTGACAGGTGTGAGATATCTCATTGTGGTTTTGGCTTGCTTCTCTCTGATGGCTAGTGATGTTGAGAATCTTTTCATATGCCTATAGGCCATTTGCATGTCCCCCTTGAAAAGGTATCTATTGAGGTCCTTTGCCCATTTTTTAATTAGACCATTAGACTTCCTAATATTGAGTCGTGTGAATTCTTTATATATTTTGGAGATCAAACCTTTGTCCAATGTATCATTGGCAAAAACATTCTTCCATACCATCAATTCCCATCTCATTTTAATGATGGTGTCTTTAGCCATGCAGAAGCTTTTTAGTTTGATGTAGTCCCATTCATTTATTTTTTCCTTTATTTCTCTTGCCCTAGGAGATATGTCAGCAAAAATATTTCTAGGTGGGAATATCTGAGATTTTCCTGCCTATGTTCTCCTCTAGAACTTTTATGGTGCCACAACTTATATTTAAGTCTTTTATCCATTTTGAGTTTTTTCTGGTGTATGGTGTAAGTTGGCAGTAAATACCACAGAAATACAAAGGATTGTAAGAAACTACTATGAACAACTATATGCCAAGAAATTGCACAACCTGGGAAAAATTGACAAATTTCTAGAAACAATCTTCCAAAACTGAATCAAGAAGAAGCAGAAAGCCTAAATAGACCAATAGCTACTAGTAAAATTGAAGGAGTAATCAAATGAACTTTTGGATAGAAAGAGGATTTGAAAATTGTAAGGCACGGTAGAAATATAAACTATGTTTTTTTTTCAAATTATAGTTAGAGCCCAAATAGGGAAAACTAAACTCACAAAGCAAATGCATTGTTTTTATTCTAAGACATTTGCATTTGTTCAGAATGAGGTCTTGGTATAGCAAGAGCATTTTCGCACTAGAAGGAAGATACTAATTAACAATCTGCAAGAGTGAAAGGGTAGCCTTTCTGGTTTATTATAGAAACACTGCAATTTAAACCTATGCAAGTAAATTTGTGTTAAATTTGTACCGGCACTGTGTTCTATGATTTTCTGCTCACTGATTATGGATTGTAGCTATTCAATTAAGACAAATGCACAAATGTACATTGTTCAGAATACTTTATGTTAATTTAAAGCAGGGTGTTGTACGACTTCTACTTTCTTTTGAGTATAGCTGTTGAATTTGGATTATCTCTTGTGTTACTCAAAGCAAAATATTATTTTTAAATATGGAGAGGCATATTAAAATGGAAGAAAATACAATATGTCCATGTAGTAGCATTTTTCAAATTCTTATTTTCCATTAATGTGGAATGAAATACAAAGTATCTCCTCATGTAAAATTTACCCAGAATGTTATCTTTAAGAATGCTGAGAGTATCTCTACAAGCCCCCAATTCTGCACTTTTGGACAAATACTATGATTCATAAATACATCATAAGAAATAATCCCAGCTAATATTTTTGATACATATGTACACACCAGGCACTGTGTTAAATGGTTTACATGCCTTAACTCATTTAATCCTCAAGACAAAGCTACAAGGTACTTATGATTGTGATCTTACTTTTATAGGCCATGAAATTTAATTTAGGGTGTTTATCTGTGAGGGATCATCAGAAGAAATAAACAAAAGCTACTCTAACCAATTTTTTTAATCCTCCTAAGTCATTCACAGGTAAAAGAAATAATGGACATTTTTAAAAGATAATGGGAAACAGTACATAACAAACTATATGAAAAGCATCAACATTAATGAGCTGAGTATTCACACTAAAAAGTCAGATGGTCTACCTTAAAAGAAAAATAAAATACAAGGAAATGATACTAAATCATTTTCCTGCCTATGGACAAACAGAAATTCCTAAAATAATTTCAAAAGATTAACAAGATTTGAAACAAATTCCCACCTTACGGAACTTTATGAAGAGCACGCTGAAGCTGTATGAGAAATGGAGGGCAAACGTAACCAGGACACGTCTGAAGAAGAACGAGGGGGAAAGGCCATTCTTAGCACTTCAGGGTTGACTGTGGCACTATAGTCATCATGGAGAGATAATATGAATGTTATGAATGGGTCTTTGGCATGAAAGATTATTATGTAAGATCACTGGGGAAAGCAGAGATTGGTCAATAAGTAAAGCAGGGAAAAAGTAATTATCGATGTGGAAAAAGATGAAATTGGATCCCCATCTCACATAATAATGCCAAAACCTATTCCATGTAAATTAGGATTTAAACATCAAAGATAAAACTTAAAGCTCTTAGTAGTAAATATATTACAATTTTTTCGTCTTTGGGGTATGAAAATATTTCTAAGAATGTTTACTGTAAAAATTGATCAATTGTGCTACATTAAAATTAATCATTGTGTTCAGGAAAAAAACTTCAGTTTTTTTTAAGGAAGTGAAAGTACAGGTGCACAATATACTTACAATACACACAGTGGACAAAAGATTAATATCAAGAATCTATAATACAATATATATGAGTATCAACAACAAACACAATTATAGAATAATTGGCAAAAGATATGTTAGAATCCCTCACAAAACCAGAAACACATATGACCAACAAATATATAAAGAGCTGTTCACTATCTCAAAGATATGAATATAAGACTGCAATGAGATAACATTCTACATCCTTTCAATTCCCCAAAATTAAAATGTCTGACTACCCCAAGTGTTCAAAACAATCCACAGGATCTTTAATAGTTTGCTGGTGGGAGTAGAAATGAGCACAGTCCCTTTGGAAAAGAGTTCGCCTTTATAGTTTAACATTGTATATTATGTATTTGAAGGCTTAGCATTTAACTCCTACTGCATACACAAGGGGATCCTTTGTAGAGGTATAACAGAGGATATTCATAGCATACTGTCCACAGTAGCAAAAGCCTGGAAATAACCCAATTGCCCGTTGGAAACTAGAAAATCTGCACAATATGCTATCTCTACATGATAGACCATTACATTGCCGTGAAATGAATTAACTACAGTGTCATGCAACAAACCAAATGAATCTCAGTTATATATGAAGTGGAATTCTGAATCTTACAGAATTACAGGAAGCATTATACCCTCCTCTAAAAGCTAAAAATAACTAAGATAGACATACTGCTGTAGGAATGGTTATAGAGGCAATAAAAGCTACATCAAGAAAACGAGCACAGTCAGAAAGCGGGGGTTGGCAGGGTTGAAGGAAAAGGGTAAGACATACAGTTTGAGATAGATCATTTTCAAGGTTTTCGCTTCTATTTTGTATGGCAGACTCACCAACACTTATTCCATTATTAAAAGTATTAGCTAACTAAATTAAACTTATAACTAAATGTGGGGCATACATTGACCAAAGAGAACAGTGTATCAAAGCACAAATAAAGGAAAAGGAAAGAAAAATGCATGCACTTGGTCCTAAATACTCAGGGGAAGAAAAAAAAACACCCCTTTACTAATACTGTATGAACAGCCAGGACCAGAACAGCACAACGAACACCAGTCGTGACTCACGCACCATGATCTGGATTTGCTCAGAGGCCATTTCAACTTCTGAAGGATTTGCCATAAAAGTTTTTCCCACTTGGTGCAGAGGCCCCTCGGTTGCCCTGTGCATGTACTTCAAAGGAGTCCAGTTTATAACACTTTTAATAATTTGTACACAAAAAGTAAAGCAAGGCATGAAACTTTTAAGGCATCTTAAATCATTTTAGGCTTACATAAGCATAACAAAATAATTTAACAAAAACACTACATGACACCATGGGGGTGAGTGAAGCCTAGCTAATGGATTATGAGGCCTCTCTTCCTGTCTTGGCTCTCTGTCAATGAGTCTGCATTTTAGAAAGTTACATAAAAGACAGTGTAACTTAAGTCTCAGTAGAATTGTCTTCTTGACCACTTCTGAATAGTTGCGTGACATAAAATAAAAAATAAAATTGCATTTTTTCAAGACATTTCTTTTTTTCTTTTAGATGGAAAGCACAATATGCTATCTTTACATGATAGAAGATTACATTGCCGTGAAATGAATTAACTACAGTGTCAAAACGCCCCTGTTCAACAAGTTGATCAGTATCTAAGAATGTGGTACAGAACGACACCAAAACTGTCACTGAGAAAATAACCCCAGTTGATGTCCTTCAGATGACTCAATGCATCGTGTTACCTTCTCCAAGGGAGTCAAATGGTGACACCATCAGAGCCTACACAGTGGTTTGTATGGAGGGAGCATGCTTATTTCAGTGGTGGGGAAAAAACCTGCTTGCAAAGGTCAGCAAGCAACTTAGAGGCTCCTTTTATCATGATACATTGATAAAAGATAAGCTTGAGCTGCCTTTCAAATTAGCAAATAGCATATAATGTGTAAGTATGCACTTGGTAGAGAAGCGATTCTCCTGGGACATGAGCCACAAATTAATGGCTGCATGCCACATACTTTGCATGGCTAGAAAAAGTAACTTCCTAAGTTTCTCTGAGAAAAAAAATAAAGTGATTGATCTAATAGGGAAGCATGATACCTGTGACTATAAATTGATGTCATGGACATTGAAGAATCAGAATAAATAGGATTATCTGAGTCAAGACCGGCAACCTAAATATCTACCTGAAGTGACTGTATCAGTTTTGTAGGGCAGCCACAGAAAATTGCCACAAACTCAGAGGCTTAAGACAACAGAAATGTACTCTTTCACAGTTGTGGAGGTCATAAGTGTGAAATCAAGGACTTGGCAGGGTTTGTCCCTCCTGGAGACTCTGAAAAAGAATCCGTTCCGTGCTTCTCTCCTAGCTTCAGACGGCTGCTGGCAATGCTTGGTGCACCTTGGCTTGTACACTCATTACTGCACTCTCTGCCTCGGCCTTCACACGGAGGTCTCTTCTGGGTCTCACCACATAGCACTCTCCTCATGCATTTGTCATGTCTCTTCTCCTTTCTGTGTAAGACTCCAGTCACATTGAACAAGAGTTTCCGAATAGGATCCACCTTAGTCAAATGTGACTTCATCTCAGTGAAGTGCTTATCCTTATCTCTGCAAAGACCCTATTTTCAAATAAGGTCACATTTACAAGCAAATCAACACATTTTGGGGGGAAGAAATTCAGCCCATCACACTGATCTATGGGAAAGAAAGTTTGGGAAGAAAAAAGCATTACTGTAAAATAGCAAACTTTCTCCCCTGCCCTACTACCATGAGAACTAAACATCTGATTCAACATCCTGGGAATTAATAAGGCTCCAACTGCAAAGACTAGTAATGAACTCATAGGCCAGGGGCTAGAAGGGTAACAAGGGGAGTGAAATGGAGTAGTTAGTGTAGCTGATTTACTTATTTCACTCATTTTAAAATGTAACCTTTATTGGGATTTTAGTCTTCACCTCCTTTTTTAAAATCATTAAACTTTTCAGGACTTCCGCCAAGATGGAGGCGTAGGTGGAAACACTGTGCCTTCTCCTGCAACCAAGTTTGAATACAACAAAGGTTTAGTAAACAAAGACACAGCCAAAGAACAGAAAATTGAACTATACGGAAGTCCGACGAAAATGAACCGTTCAACCAGGACTGGTGAGAGGGGCGAAGCCAGCAGCGGAGCAGGGTTGGGCAGGAAAGGTCCCCCAACCCAGGCGCGGGCAGCCAGGGTAGCAGCGCAGACCCAGTGAGGGTGCGGGGCAGGCTGACCACGGTCACACATTTGTGCACAGATAAACCAGCAGAAGAGTGAGCAGTGAGATGGACTGCACAGGCCCCAGTGGGCAAACCCAGTGAGTGCACAGGGCGGCAGGCTGACCTCGGTCGCACATTCGCACACAGTGGGATGGACCACGCAGGGCCCCGGCAGTGGGAGGCGGCAGAGGGGACAGCCATTGCTTTCCTCTGACCCCAGCCCCCCATACAGTATCACAACCCAGCGACTGAGTTGCCCCGCCCTAGTGAACACTTAGGGCCCACTCCTCATACGTAACATGCACGAACAGTCCAAAATATGGCTCAAGAAGAACTCACAGCCCCAGAGCCGAAAAAGAAATAGTGAAAAAGCTATTTTCGCTTACTCTAAGCGAAAAAGAAATAGCGAACCTCTCAGATGCACAGTTCAAAATACTGGTGATCAGGATGCTCACAGAACTGGTTGATTATAGTCACAAATTAGAGGAACATATGAAGGCTAAACTAACTGAAATGAAGGGAAATGCACAGGAAACCAATAGTGATGGGAAGGAAACTGGGATTCAAATCAATGGAGTGGACCAGAAGGAAGAACGAAACATCCAACCAGAAAAAAATGAAGAAACGAGAATTCAAAAAAAATGAGGAGAGGCTTAGGAACCTCCAGGACATCTTCAAACGTTCCAACATCCGAATTATAGGGGTACCAGAAGGGGGAAAGAAACAGCCATGAGTGGAAAACTTATTTGAATAATAAAGGAGAACTTCCCCAGTCTGGCAAAGGAAATAGACTTCCGGGAAATCCAGGAAGCTCAGAGAGTCCCAAAGAAGTTGGACCCAAGAAGGAACACACCAAGGCACATCATCATTACATTAGCCAAGACCAAAATGAAGGAGAGAATCCTAGAAGCAGCAAGAGATCAGGGGACAGTCACCTACAAAGGAGTTCCCATCAGACTGTCAGCAGATTTCTCAAAAGAGACCTCACAGGCAAGAAGGAGCTGGAAAGAAGTATTCCAAGTCATGAAATCCAAAGACCTACAGCCAAGATTGCTTTATCCAGCAAAGCTTTCATTTAGAATGGAAGGACAGATAAAGTGCTTCTCAAATTCAAGGAGTTCATCATCACCAAGCCCTTATTATATGAAATGTTAAAGGGACTTATATAAGAAAAAGAAGATGAAAAATATGAACAGTGAAAGGACAGCAAACTCACAGTTATTAACAACTACACCTAAAACAAAAGCAAACCAAGAGGACAGCTAGATCAGGAGTGGAACCATAGAAATTAAGAACATATGGAGGGTTAGCAACAGGGGAGTGGGAGGAGGAGAAGGGGGGAGAAGGTACAGAAAATAGCATAGACAGTAGGTAGAAAATAGATAGGGGGAGGGCAAGAATAGTAGGATAAATATAGAATCTAATGAACTTGAGACACATGGTCATAAACTAAAGGGGGGAATGGTGGGGGAGGGGGTATGCAGGGTGGAGGAGAATGAAGGGGGGAATAGAACAACAACTGTAATGGTATAATCAATAAAATATATTTAAAAAATAATTTTTTTAAAAAAAGAAAGAAACTTTTCAGCACACATCTCTTTCATTTGTATTATTTTTGCACACGATACAGTTCTCATTTACGGTGTGTTTTACGTAGGCCTCTTGTATTGGGTTTTTGATGGAGACTCTTTATTTGCTTATTGAAAATGTAGAAATACTCTAAGCTTTCACAAAGAAATATGCTTTTTCTTTTTTTTTTTTTGAAACTCACTGTTAGTCTAGCACACACTGTCTAACTTTCAATGGAGACACTGGTAGAAACACATCTCTCTGCTAAAAGGTAAACAACAGTGAAAGTGTAACGTGTGCAGTGACTGGCACCTGACCTCAGTCATGGGGCATAGTGGGCATTGTGGCATCTGTCCAAGTGGAAAAGAGGCTCCTCAGCTCCGAGCAACCAGGGCCAAACAAGCACACAGGAGAAGTTCCATAAAACAGTTCTGATTCTTCCAGAGGAACCAAAAATCCAGATTTATATAAGAAATGTCCAGGCTATTGTAAAATGTTGGCTTGTGAAAGCCAAATAGAACACAACTGGGAACTGCACTCAAAGATAGAATCCTAGCTGCTAACTTTGACCACTGGGTAACCGTTTGAATGAATAGCTTCCCCTTCAGAAAGACTCACTTCTCCTCTTCCTCTCCCCATCTCACTGCCCCCTCCTCCTGCTCTTCTTCCTTCCCCTCCTCTCACTACTCAGTTCTGGCTCTCAAACTGTGCCCTTCCTCCACTTAAGGAATTTCCCAAAGAAGCAGTTTGCCTGCCTGCAATTGAGATATTTCATAGAATTTGTTCATCTGAACCCAGGTGACTAGATAATGAAATGGAATCTTGACTATCACTGCCTAATCTGTAGAAGGAAAACAAATCTATAGATAGAATCTCAGTCTGAAAACTTTCTTCCACAAACTAGTCCTATCATTTTTCTCAAGTCCACACTCCCCAAAAAGCTCTTGGAATATACCAGGGAGTGAATGTGAACAAGATCCTTACCCAGGGACTTATATGAAAGACCAAGATATAGAAATAAATTATTAATAAAGTAACAGTTCAGTAAATCCAATGGTATGTTGCAACATGGTAAGTGTTAGAGGAAATAATGAAGAAACATGATGGAAATCTAGGTGCTCAGGGTCAGAAGTTGCAGCAGGTTACAATCTTAAAAGAGGGGTATTGGTATGCTCTTTTAGAAAGGTGATATTTGAGCAAAGTTAAAGGAGAGCAGAGAATTATCTGTATGGATATTTGCAAGAAGAGCATTCCAGGCAGAGGGAACAGCCATTGCAAAGGCCCTGGGGAAGGTACAAGCCTAGTATCGTGAAAGAACATCAAGGAGTTTGGTCTTGATGAAGCACAGAAGTAGGGGAAAGTCATCAGATGAGATTACAGAGACAGCTGGAAATTATTTCGTGTACGCCTTGCAGTTATTACAATGACTGACCTTGATTCTTAGTGAGCTAGAAAACCATGGGAGAATTTTGAAGAGCAAACCAACATAATATAATTTATGTTCTAAAAGTGTCATTCTGGTTACTGTGTTGACAGTAAGTTCTAAACTACTTCACTTACCCAAGAGAGCAACGACGGTGCCTGACCGAAAGCAGTAACTGTGCATGTGGAAAGAAGTGGTTATAAGTTGAAGACTGAGTCAATGAGGATTCTTCGTGTTGGTTTTCAAATCCCTCCCTACACCTTATCAGTGCACTTTCTCTCTCTTCCTCACACCCTCAACCATCTTCCTGCTGCATGGACCACACAGAGGTCTTTCCACACCTCAGATGTTATCATTCTCCTTTCCTGGCTCACATTCCATGGCTCTCCTTATATTTAACAATAGAAACTCAACATAGCTTGCAAGGCCTTTCATGACCAGGCAGCTGCTGGCCATATCTCCAACCTCACCCCTCTGTCCCTCCAAGAGCACTCTTTGCTTCAGTCATAGGCAACCAAATGGCTTACGCTGCCCAAGTCCGTCTAGCTGATTCACACGTGTCTGTGCCTTCAGACATGCAGTTCTTCTTTCCATTACAGCTTTCCCCAGCACTCCCCTTGACAGAGAACCATTTAACACATTTAGTGAAGAAGAGGGACTTGAGGAAAAGAGAATCACTATAAACACTTCATTGAGAAAGTTGAAAACTCCCCAACAACAAACTGCAGAATATCAAGTGCATTATGAAAAGCAGTGAGAATCACTTGATATGAGTAAGAAAGATGAAGATCTCATATGTGCAGAAGTTTCAGTTAATTATGAGTCAGGAAAGGCAATGTGGAAAAAGAGACTTGAGAAAAGTGCTGTCTTTCTGGATCAAGGGACACTCCTGGTGTCACTTAGTCACTGAGTGACCATTTATAGATCACTTGTGCCTTCTCAAATTGATTCCATTGACAAACTAAACTGTCTATCTATAAGCTGCACCCAAGAGAGAAATTTAGGTCAAGATCTGATCAAAGTTTAAGTAGAAAAGTAAAATAACCTGATTTGTGTTTGTTAAGGTCATACTGGTTCCTTTGCATACAATGTCAAGGAAGCAAGATTTGCGGCAAGGAGACGTGTCAAGAGACTATTGCAGTAGTTCACGTGAGAAGTGGTGGGGCTTTCAACTAGGATTGTCGTTCTGAAGATGCTGAGAAGCAGTAATATTCAGGATGTATGTCGGAAGCTGGGTAAAAACACGCCACTTGTGAAAGCCTGATCATGCTCAAATGGGAGAGCCTGAGAGGACTCAAGGATCACTCTAAGCTTTTATTTGAAGCAATGACATAGGGACAGTGGTTTGTGTAGTATGAGGTGTGGGAAGGTCTCTGTGAAATATCCACTGGTATGCCTGAACATGAATGACCAGCATCTCCCTCCATACCTAAACCTTTGGGAAGCTCCACCATCTTGCTAGACCCAGTGTCAGGACATCTACTATTATGTCCTGTTTGCCACATTAGACTTTCCTCAACCTCTGAAATTTGTCTCCTAACGCCCACTGGAGCCAATAACTAGACTTAGTTTTAGAGTATGGTCTCTCCTCGTATGCCCAGTTATTAACTATATCAGACCAGTCTATATTCTAATACATAAAGAATATTCAAAGAAGAAAGAATTCCAGTATTCAGAACAGCAAAAGCCACCCACAAATATTTTCCATCCTTGTATAACTCTCCAGATAACTTGAAGATTACAGAATTTACCCCAGGTCTACTCTGAGAAGAAACTATAAGCCTGTTCTTTTTCTTTTTTTAAGAAGTTCCCCAAGTTATATCAATGATGAGCTAAGTTTGGCCAACACCGATCTAGACTGAAGTCCTCATTACAAAAGAGGGAACAAAAAGCCCAAAGGAGTTAAAAAAATTTCCAAAGGAAGCACTTTGCCTCCTGCAATCAAGGAAGAATTTTCTTTTCCCTTTCTTGTTTTAACTTTGTTCATTTCCCTTCCAATATATAGAAGTTACAGGTTTTGATCAGTGTCTGAGAGGACTGCTACACTCGCTAGTCATGTGTCCCTGGAGAAGTGACTTTGGAAACCTAACACAGTGTTGGGAACTGCTCTACCCTTTCTTCATGAAAAGCTCACCTTGAAACAGTGGCAGCCTGTCTCCTCAACGATAATTATTTCTTCTTAATTGGGACCATCTAGAGAGGCTTGGAACCACAGAGGCTCTCTTTGCCAAGTTTTAAAAAAGGGTGTCCCTTTGTCCTTATTATTTTCAGGATGATTCATGTGATCTGAGGGCTTTTGCGCACCATGAGGCTCTGGTTGACGTCCATCGGCATTATGCATGTGCGAGGGCAGCAGGAGAGGCTCATTATCTCCAGCCCAAGCAGAGAGAAATGCAATCATCATTGTTCTCTGCTTCCCTTCAGGCTTTTAACTGCTGTTGGAAACATAAGTAACCTCAGTGCTCTGGGTTAGGTGAGTACCACCTTTTTTTCAGTTGGTAGATGGGGTTCAATTCCTGCTTACAGAGCAGACTAAAGGAGTAAAGGACTCATTGAGTAGGCAAAACTAGTCTTATCTCTAAAACTGGAAGGATGGATTTGGCTTGGCAAAGAACAGTGACTCCCCAACAATACTTTTCAATACTACCTAATACAAATACACCCAAACCCATAAGTAAATGAGGACTTTATGTGTTCCCTAGGAATCAAAAGTATCTATGTCAAAAAGAAGGTTGGCCAGAGAAAATGTGATACCACTATAATAGTATCGTTAAGTCAAACCGCTCTGTTCATCAAGTCTTTCTCTCTTTTCCCTCTCCGGGACACTGCTGTAGAATCGATGAGGCTTTGCAACATAGCTCTCAGGGATACAGTTAGCTCCCAATTATCTGTCCCAATAAGAGAACCTGGGACAGAGTATTTAAAACACAAAAGGCACACACCAGATGGAAGTGCTGGCTTTGCTTCCCTCTGACAGGCATTATTATCAGCACTGGGAGTCTTCCTCTTTTTCTGCTTCCGTTCTGACACCAGCAAGAGAAGAGAGTCATCCATCAAGTCTCCTTTGCTGAATAAAATGATCTGGAAAAATGGGATTGACTGCTAATGACAATGATTTCCTCCCCTCCACTTGTGTATGCTCTCAAGCTGCCTGGTAAGCAGCCTTTTTTACTTTGCTCGGCCTCACTTCTTTCCCCAAAGGGGAGATTCTTTTAAGATCACCTGAGTATCACCCTTTCAAAAAGGGGCTCTTTTAATTGAGAACTTGATTTCAGGAGTTGGATTTATTACGATTATCTGTCATGCACAGTTTCAGCCACTCAAAAATTCATGGCAGCAGTCCTCCTCCCACCCCAGTTGGACCAGTCTGGCTGCTCCGCCAAGCACGATGAACAACAAAAATAATATTATGACAATGGAGGTGATAAAGATCTGTTTGTCTATGTCATTCAGTGAGGACAGACCTTCAAAGTTTTGTCTTTGCATTCTGAACCATGGTAGATATTCTATTCCCTTTTGTTGCTGCCAGTAAGAAAGTTTGTGTTTTTTGATTTGTTTGGGGTTTTTTTAGTTTCTGGAATCTATTTGGCCACAGCCTTTCGAATGTAGGGAACGAGGCGAGGTGTCCCGCCTGATCCTTGGCCTCCTGGGGCTATTTCCAGAGCCTTGAGTCATCGCTGAGTCACCACCACCCCTACTCCTCTCTCCATAGGAAGCCCAGCCCATTCGGCTAGACACACACTCCCTGGACTCACAGCTGACATCCCTCCCCGCCTGCTCTGAATACACATCACAACGCTCCTAACTTAAGACTGCACACACACCTGTGTGTGGAGGGAGCCCTAAAAGCCAAGTATCTTGCTTCCTCATATAGGTGGTAAAGTGTCACAATAAAAGCCAAGAATGAACGCAAGTGTTCATTCCCTGCTTTATTTTAGTCTGTGCTGCAAACCTATTATTGTTATCAAACCCCCTCTCTTTCTACCAAGCCACACTGGCACCTGAGCTAGACTGTTTCCTGAGGGCAGCCCCACACCCAATGCCAGCCACCTAGTCATGCTCAACAAATTCTTACTAGTGGGCAAAAGAATTTGAGGGAGTTTTAAAATCATATCATTAAAACCTCTGTTTTACAAATAGTAAACCATTTGCAGAACAATAAAATTCAGTCACTAAAGTCCTATGCAAAACCAACTGGTGCCTGAGGCAAGACTGGAATCCAGGAATCAAGTTCATGAAAAGCTAGGCCTTTCCGTGTTCCAAGAACTTGGCCCCCTAGACTCAGGCAACTAGGTCCTCAGGATGGTAGGATGCAGGAGCTGCAGAGTTTCACAGTTCCAGCCCCTCCCACTACCCTTCCGGTCAGAGAAGCAGGGTAGAATTCTAATTCACAGCCATTTATTGAGCACTTTCTATGTACAAACTCAATGTCAGGCATTTGGAAGAAAAATATAGTTCAATATGTTGATTTACCTATCGTTCATAAACATAATAACCCAATTGTCATATATAGATTGGTTATATGATGAGGATAAGTGTTTAATAAATTATAAACTATAATCAAATACTTTTAGATTGGCTTTTATAGAATACAAATAGTTTTTAAGGAAAAATTGCTTTTATTCATTTATTCAAAAATATATATTGGGCATCAAATATTTTCCATGTATTCTTCCAGAAAATGGAAACACAAAGTTGAACAAGTTCGGGTCCTTATGCTCTGTAATTTTACAGGTAAACAGTGAGAGACAGACCCAGAAAAATGTAAGAACAATAGAGTGAAAAGATGTTCAGAGGTAGACGTCTCTGTTCCCTGGGAGACCATCACATTACATGGAGATGGTAGTCAAGGAGGAGGGCGAAGTCTGCTCAGAGAGCACTTCAACTTGGAAGACACCCAATGAGCAGTGAAAAGAAGAGACAGGTCCCAGAGGAAAAGAAAAATGTAAATCAAGGTGGCAGGACCTGACACAAACTAGATAAAAGACATGGACTTTGAGGAGTGGGGGAGAGCCAGCAAAGACCAGGAAAAATACCCAGATCAGAATCTTTAGGCATTAATAAGCATTTTGAACTTTATCCCATGAGCAATGGAAGCCACTGAAAGTTTTCTAGCAGAGAAAATTTTTGTTCACATTTGGGGAGAATTGGAGAGATGTAACAAGGCAGGAACATCAAGACAATGCCTGACATTGGAGATTAGAAGTAGCAGGCTTCGATATACACAGTAGAGGTTTGATATGAAAATAGGAAGAAGGTAGTATAGACTCTAATAATAGATTTGAGATTTTGTGGAAGGGAGATTAACAGCTCTCCAAAGATGTCTATGCCTTAATCTCTATAAACTGAGAACACATACTTTACACGCCCAAAAGACCTTGCTCGCTATAGACCTTAGAATGGGGAGAGCATCCTAGATTGTTGAGTGGGCCCGATCTGTAGTGTGAGCTCTTAAAAGAATGGAAACATTGCTAGCTCCTCAGCTACGGTCAGAGGGAGTTGAAGCGTGGGAGGGATTCAACCCTTTCTTTCTGGCTCTGAAGACAAGGGGAGAGTTGTCCTGAGCCATGATGGCTTATAGAAGCTGGGGAGGGGCCTCAGTTGATAGCCAGCAAGGAAGCAAAGATCTCAGTCAGTCCTACAATAACAAGACACTAAATTCTGTCAAAACTGAAAAAAACACAGAAACAGGTCCTCTTCTTACACAGTCCTGCCAACACCTTGATCTTAGCCTTTTAACTTAGAGAACTATAAAATAATACATTGAGGCTGTGGAAGCCACTAAGTCTGTGGAATTTTGTTATGGCAACAATAGAAAGCTAATATGGATGTTAACATGAAACGAGGAATCTAGACAATTCCCAGAAGGCAAGTGGGAGAAAAAAAAAAAGAATACACCAGAGAGACTGAAAAGGAAGTCACAGAGAGGCAAAGAAGAATCAGGAGAAGTCAGAACCAAAGGAGAAAAGAACTCCAAGATGGAGTAATCCAAATGGACAAGGGCAAGAGGTCAAGTAAGAGGACAGGCTGCCTTTGCTGAAACCTGTCTTCAAATCTGTGAGCAGAATCTGTGAAGGATTAAACCAGAAGGTAGAAACAATGCTGGCTTTTAGCCCTGAAAGCCTGTGCTCAGTGACTGGTGTCCTATAAATGGGTCAGTCGTTTGCAAGAAATGATTTAATCCTATCATAAATCAAGAAGGAAATGTCTGCAAAACAAGTGGAGGCATGAATGAGGTCTCCGTCTTTCTTCTGACTTCATGTTTCATGAACATGTGCCCTCGTAGATAAAACTTGTTATGTTAGAAGCACTTAAAGCACTTGCAAACACTTATGTTTGCAAGACTGAGAAGTAAAGTAATTTCCTTCATTCCCTAGGATTGCTGTGGCACTAAGTGGGGATGTCGAAGAATTCAAAAGCTCCAGCTGATCACTCCACTTCTCCAAATGCATGCAAACTGTTGAATGACTGGTTCCCTTTTCATTTAAAGCCCTATATTTTTTACAAACAAAATTGTGAAAATCTATCTCATTCCTCTTTGTTGCCCCAGAAGCTAATAAATGGTGGAAACATATTAGGTCAGGAAGATTTCTTTCCTGACTGCATTGGTGAATAAATGAAGTTTGTAATAAATTGGTGAAGTCATCATAATATCCAAAACACAACGTACATGACTTTTAAAGTTTTCCATTACCATGCATAATAGTCATACTATCTGAACTTAATTCTGTTAAAACTTATTTTAAAAATCCCTTGCATTAGCATAAAGATAATATTCAAGGTTCTACATGCTCCTGCATACGTCACAGAGCTTTGTTCCAGAAAAAAAAATTGTTCCCTGAAAGTACCTTATTATGACAAGGCTGGTTTGGCACACAATTATGATGTATGTCCTTGACTATATTCAAGTTCACAGAACAGTACAAATTTTCTTCTCTGAAATAGAAGAGCATTGTCTTGCCCCAAGCATCTCTGGGAATACTTGGGTGTTATTTGAAAATCACTTTGAGATTCTCTAGGCAGCTTTTTGCAATATTTCCCCAAGTAGGTCTTCAATTGCCTCTTTTGTCCACATTATCCTTAGCCAGCTTCTTTCTTTACAGCGTGCCCCTGTGATAATCTCCAGGGTTCTCCCACAGCCCACCCCAACAAGAACCTAAATTCATCAATTCAGTTTCACAGAGTTTCTAGACTGCTCTGGGACTTGGAGACTGTTTAATCTCACCAAGAGGAAGAGAAAACTGAGTTGAAGGTAGTGAGGTGAATTGTTCAGGGAATAAACCTAGTCGGTGGCAAAGCCAGACTCCAATCCTTTCTGTTGACTCAGAGGCAAGTGTTATTGCCACAACATCAAAGACATCCACACTTCTTGTAGGATCCGACCAGGTCAGGTACGGTTTACTTTCCTGGCAACCTTTGGGGAACAGAGTCTTTGGGCTCTTTCTCAGAGTATCAGGCAGAGATGTGCAGATTATGAAATCAATCATATTATCCTCCGGTTTTGAGGCTGTGACATTTTTTAATGTAGAAGCTATTTCCCTCTCTAATTTACTTCTCTTCTCTTCAGCTATTCTATGTTCATACCATCAAACATTTATTCATTTATTCATCCATTTACTCATTTATTTATTCAACAAGCATTTATATATGACTTCAGATGTTATCGATTTGTTCCTACACACTAAACATACAGAGATGAAACAGAGATGCTTGTCTGTTTGTTTGCTTGGAGTTGGAGGAGGGGTCGCCAAGAGATCTGGTTTTATTCCCTTTATGTGTTATGTTTTTTAGTAGTGATGTGCACAAGTTTATAGGGTTATGCAAATATAAAAAAGGAAAGGAGATGTTAACAAGGAAATTTTGAACCGAAATTGCCTAAATTACCCCTCAAACTTGCCTTTATTTTTTAATGCAAGTGATTTACAAATAGCTTAATGTGACAACTGTCAGGTAAATGCCATTACTTCTTCGTGGTGATGAGAGTTTCCTTGGAGACTGGCAAAATCCAGGCTGGGAGACAGATTTTTAGATTGATAAAAAGCCTTCTTCTATTTCAAGACTAGCATGTGGTCTCCTCATTCCAATAAATAACTAGTTAATAGAAGGAAGAGACAAGAAGATGATAGATAGTTGGGTAGAGAGAGAACTGTTTTCAGAAATTTCTAACCAGAGATCCAAGCAGACACCTTTCCATTTTCTGTGGTCCAATGAATCACTTTTCATTATGTAGAACATGAAGGCGCATCTCTCAGAGCTCTCTCCAAGCGAACCTGCCATCAGGAGCATGGGAGCAAGCAGCCTGCAGCTCCTGTGCCTGCAGATCCACCGCAGATTTAGGCATCAGCCATGTTCTACCCAGGGCAGGGCGGTGAGGGATGGAAGGGGTGGGCAGTCTATCTGTTACTAAGTGAGCCCAGAGGAGAAACTGGAGCTGACAGTTCCTGCCCAGCGCAGCTTCCCTGACAGGCAGCCTCTGCCTGAGACCCTCGTCAGCCTGGCCAGGACTCTGAGCTGTGCGGCAACGAGACGCCTTCCTGTCAGCCATCCACCCATGCCTCTCTCCTCTCCCAAGAGCCACGTCTGCACCACGGCTGAGAGTCTGCTGTGCCCGTCCCTACTCGCCTGCTCCACTTTATTGAGAACTCAGGAGGTATCAAGGGAGTGTTCACAAAACAATAACGTTAATAATGATCAATATCCTCCACACCACTTTCTAAGACTTCTCTTGGTCACTTCCATCTTTAACTTCAAACTTCTGAGCAACTAAGAGCCTCGTCCCTACCCTACCCATCTTAGGAGAGGAGTGAGAAAATCATCCACAGCCCCTCATTGTAGGTGTGACACTACTGCTTCCTAAGGGGGGGGGGGGGGGGGGGGGGGGGGGGAGGGGGGGGNGATGGACAGCGACTGTATCCAATTACAGCTTTTCTTGAATCCAGAGGTGGGGGGGCATCTTGAAGAACAGGATTTTTCTGTTGTCTTGCAGGAACTTTGCAAAGAAACAAAGAGGACTAATCTCTCTAAACAAAGAAGGAGTTTTTAAAACCTGTTCACATTTCTGCCTCTTCCCCTCGTCATGATTATATGAACTATATTTCGTCAGGAGATGACCAAAATCTTGCAGGAATTAGGAGGCACTTGTGATGCCCTAGGGACAGACTGTGAATTAGTTGTGCCCTCCAAACATTAGTATTTTGAAGCCCTAGCCCTCCCTACAATTGTATTGGGAACGGGGTCCTTAAAGGAGAATTTACAATTAAAGGGGGTCATGGGGTGGGGCCCTAATCCTACAGGGCGGTGTCTTACAGGAGAGTCAAAAACATCAGAGCTCCTGCTTCCTCTTCACCATGGGGGGGGGGGGGGGGGGGGGGCACAGCAGGAAGGCAGCCACCAATGAGCCTGGAGAAGATGCCTCAGAGTTAAACATTCTGTGCCCAGCACTCTAATCTTGGACTTCTCAGCCTCCAGAATTATGAGAAATAAATTTCTACCATTTAAGCTACCCAGTCTATGGTATTTTGTTATGGTGGCCCTAGCTGACTAATACTGATATTCAGGACGATTATCAAATCCAACTCTTTTCAAGTATTGTCATAGGGCAGATGGCCCAGGCTCTCCTTGGGTCACCTGCCTTATAAAAAAGGTGGGTATCCGAGGGTTACCTTTTTTTTTATAAGGCAGATGACCCAAAAGTTATCTTTTTTAAAATAAAGATTTTATATTTTATTTTTATTTTATATTTTTATTTTCATATTTCATTTTTATTTTATATTTTATTTTCATACCTTATGTTTTTCTTTTATATTTCTTTTTATTTTAAAAAAGATATCTTTAGAGGGAAAAAAAACATTAATTCTCTGCCTTTGGTTAATTTCCCATTAGATAATTTTTACTGCTGTTATATATTATTTAAAATATATAACTAAAGACTATTTTTCTTAGATTAATTGAGAGTCCGTCAGAGCCCAAAGAAGGTGGTGTGGCTGGGGAAGGAGCACATAAAGATGAGAGAAAAAGCTAGACAGAAGGAAAGAACACCTTTAGAAGTTCCTCTAATTACCTGTTTATTTTCCTTTTAATATAAAAAGTTAGAAAAGTGCAGAGTTGATTGAAATTCCCCCAGCCTTTCTGACATTTTCTCTTACAATCAGTTGAAGCCAGGATTTTACTGCCCGAACAGCAAGGTCCTGTTTGGACTGTGCCCTGCAGGAAGCTGGAATGAAGATTCTCAGTGTGCTGTGCAGAGAAAGGCTGAATGACTGTTGGAAAGTCGCGTAAGGCACACTAAATGCAGGCTGGGGGTCAGACTCCGCCAGACGATGTCAGTCAGCATGTTCCCTGGGACTGCTTTTCTCCAACTGCACTCTGCCAAGCCCTCAGGTTTCCTAGAGACATCTCAGGTCACTCCTGGAAGACATGGGGACCCTGTCAGCACCTGAAGTGCCCCTCTCCGCCTCTTTCTGTTTCTCTGAATTGTGTTAAAACAAAATGGTAGGCCATGGAATGGGTCCCCAAAGATGTCCACACCCTAGTCCCCAGATCCTGTGAATACAGTGACTTACGTGGCAATAGGGACTTTGCTGATGTGAGGATTTGGGGACAAGGAGATTATCTTGGAGAACGTAGTCACAGAAGACCTTCCTAGTGGAAGGGGGAAACAGGAAAGTGAGAGAAGGAGACGTGATCCAGATGCCAGCCCCCACCCCCATGATGGAAGAGGGGCCCGAACCAGGGGCTGGCGCCACCTCTGAGAGCTGAAGAGGGAAGACAACATCTCCCCCAGAGCTTCAGGAAGGAATAGAGCCCTACCGGCACCTTGACTTTGCCCAACAAAACCCATTTTGGTTCTGACCTGTGCTTCAGACTTGACCCTCACAGCTGCATGATAACAAATATGGGTCATTTTAAGGCTCTGAGTTTGGGGTAATTTATTGTAGCAGCAACAGGAAACTAATTCCCTGACACACAACACCAGTATTTCTCCAACTCTGGTATGCGTAGGATTTGTCTGGGATGTCTGTCAAGTATTAGCTTCCAGACCTCTCTTCCAGCCCAACTCTGATGTGGGTTGTCTGCTGGCAAGCCCTAAGAATCTGCATTTTTAGCGAATGCATCAAGCTTTTTGACCTGGATTTCTGAATGGAGCCTACGCTGAGGACTGTGCAACAGCCTCCGTATCTCTGGGGTTTTTTCCTGGCCAACTTCTCATCTCAGCCTTTCATTTCATTACTTAGAGAGGGCTGTCTCCCCACCTGCCAGACACAGTTTTTCAATTATTCTGAGCCTCATAAACCATCTTCTTAATCATCTAGCTCCTTTGAGTCCCTTCCTTCTTTCTCTGGCTGGCCTTATCCTTACTAGTTCTTCGGTTTGGTCACTTCTAGAACAAAGCAAGTGATGACCTTTCTCCACTCCAAATTTCTCAGACCACACCTGGAGCATTCAGTTTACTCCCTGGATAGAGAAGGGGTTGGGATCACATCTCCTAAAGGGGGTAATAACGTACAGTGAAGAACGTAAGCTCGGAAACCAGTAAAGAAGTTAGTTCAAATTCTGCCTTGGCCAACTCCTAGATGTATGCCTTGGGAAAACTCAACTTCTCTTACCCTTGATTTTCTTATCCATAAAATGAAAACAATACCTAACTCACTGTGGATATTAACAGTAATGCTTATAAGATACCAGCACATCTGAAAAGCTCAGCATGATGGCTTTTTGTTTTCATTATTATTCATATCAGCACACTATTGGCATGTTCAGGGCTGAGCGATTTAGGATGTCTGGATTCTGAATCACATCATAGAAGAACTTGTATTATCTTGAGTATTTGACATGTAGAAACATGCAGGACAGAGGATAATTGCCTTCAAATACATGGGAAAAATAGATGGACAAATTATATATATTTTTTCTCTCCACTGAGAACAGAGTAAAAGTCAACAGGATAATTTCTTCTCAGCACAAAAATAATTGTGTGACCACTAGTGCTATGTGGAAATGGGAGGGACTCTCTTGACAGATAGTGAGTCCCCCATGACTTAAGGAATTCAAGGAGCTCCTGGATAGCCTTTTGGTGGGAATGTATTATAAAAGACTCAAGCAGGAATGCACTGTTGGGCTTTTGTGGTATTTAAAATACCTTCTGAGATTGAAATTCTGGGAGACGGGGAAATTTTTAAGAGGTGAAGGAAAAACCTATCAGTTTGGCTACCTGCAAGCAATTATTCAGGAAGAGAGGTGGCCTAAATATGTGTACGGCATTGGTAAAACTAAGCATTGAGAACTGAAACATTCTGCACCTTCCATTTACCACGGCTCTGAAACATGCCATTTTCTTAGCTACAGTCCTTCAGTGCCAAATTCATTATGTAAAACCCGAGTGAGTGAAGAGACTGGAAGAGGCTCTTTGAAGTGTGAACTCAATGGCAAAGCCCATTACCTGAAAGTATGTTTCCTTAAAGGAAGTTAAAACAGGTAAACCATCTTCTCTCCAGCTCAGAGATCATAGAAATGGATATGGAGAATGATAACAAGTATCTAAGGATTTGCAAAATGTCAGGACCAGTGAACTACTGAATTTTAAGGAACTACTGAGTTTAAAGGAAGTATTGCATATAAATGTTTTAAAGTCTTAATAAAGATTAGCAGATTTCTCTCTCACTAGATTGCTTTTCTCCTCTCTCTCTCTCTCCCTCTTCCTCATAATGATTCATGAACATCTCATGGAAAGAGAAACAAGAAATTAGCAATCTCATAATTGAAAAAATTATAGTAGACATTTGGGAAAAGATTATTTAGGAGAAAAACTCAATAGCAGCTTTTAAAACAAACTTGACTATACATGCCTGCATGTGCTCCTGCATACATCACACACACACATATGCCCACAAGCACATACACACACTACAGACTAATATCACAGGCTAATAGCTATAAGACTAGTCAAGTTACCTGTTGGTCTTAGGCCCTGAACTCAATGCTAAAATGGACTTTTACTATGTTATTCAGATCACTTTTGTAAAAATAGCATTGCACAGTTTGCAAAGGGCTTTCATAGCTATCTTACTCTACCTCACTCCAGAGCCCATGAAAAACATTCAGGGTAAAAATCTGAGGATTGGGTGTACCACACACAGCGTCATTACCACAGAGAAAACATTCAAAGTCTAATCATCTGAAGATGCTGACGACTTTTTCATTTCAGATAAGATTATATCTAAGTGCTTAGATATATTCCTTAAAAGGCATTTGATGGGTCATGAATCCAGACATTTAACAATAGCCATTCAAGGGCTTTTATGTCGCTCGGGAATGTGTATATAGTACTTTCAAAGGAAAAATGTGATTTTTAGCAGGTTCCATGTAAGCAGATGAGAAAGACTCCAGTGTTGTGTTTTGGTGATAAGTTATCCATTTAGTTTCTAAAAGCCTTTAAAAAGAATGTGCATGCAATCAACATGAAATAAAAATCTATTATCCCCTGATTCTATCAGCAAATGGCGCTATAAATAACACCTAATTAAAGGACCTAAACAAAGCCCTCTGGCCAGGAAATGGTGGAGCTGGGCCCCAAATCATCTGAATTCTATTTAGGAGATTAGATTGAAACCAATTTAATCCTTAAACAGAGGGACTAACATTAGACCTGCACAGAGATAACAAGATACTATGATAAAGGGCATCCAAGGCGACCAATCAGCCTACCAGCACCGGAAACGTCTAAGACTCATTCAATTTGCGGCTTTTCCAAGTAAATCACTGAAGCCACGAGCTGGCTCCATTGGAGCTGCATTTGATTTGACTCATGACTGAACCTGTGAAGCTGAACAGCATAATTAATGGAACGTGGGCAGGATCTAACTGCCCACACTTCCAGCCCCGTCCCCACCCACCCCCAGATGCTCACTGACTTACTACACTAAAACCTGAACTTCACGTACATGTTTTCTCAAAAACACTCTCCCTTTCATGCTAGAATTTTAAAAGCCATGGCGTCCAACCTTTACTACTAAGAAAAAGAATAATAATACCTAACATTTATTAAGCACATACCACGTGTCAGAATCAAAATTTAGTACGCCGTGAAATGAAACGGATTTAAGATTTAGGCAGGTATCTTGGACTATAAAAAAGTGAAAATGGCAAGGCATGGGTCACAAAGACAAGAGTTGTATCCATTCCTTTTCAGGATTAAGGGAAAACCAGTACTGAAAGCAGCCATGAGCCGGGGAGAGCTGTGAGAAGGAGCTGCTCATCAGAAGTAGCTGAGCGCCTGGAGGAGCCGGGCGCACGCGGGAAAGCAGGCCGCCTGCCAGTAGTCGCCATGCTCCAGAGCGCCTTGTGTTTGCGTGCAGGACTTTACCACCCAGCGGTTCACCCTGCAAAGCGTGTACTCTCTCTGCAGCGCATGCCAGCTCCTGGACTGTTCCCGTGCCCTAACTCAGATGTCAAGAGAGAAGGGGGAGTCCAGGTCCACTAATAACTTGACGCCCACCCGCTACATTTAGGTAGAGATACAACCCTCTGTCTGTTTAACTGGTGCGCACCAGGCATGCAGCTGCCTGCTTCATCTTTCTTTCTATGCTTCCAAATCCCCCCTCGTTTTGCATCCAGTGTGCTTTGTACAAACGCCAGGCCCCTCCAATTCAGCCCCGATGTCAGTGACAAAGGGAAATACTCCCACTTGAGCTGTCTCCCTTTCAGCCTTCTCGCTTCAAGTCTCCTTTGAACAAAGACTTTGTCTCTAATTCCCAGCCTGAGACCACTTTCTTACATGCCGCTTAGCCTGGTGCGGTCAAGCAGGTCTGACTTTTAAAGGCAATGCTTAGATTCTCTCCCTGGTGTAAATGAGAGAGTTGCAACCCCATCAGGGTCCTCCAAAGAAGCTGCCTGCAGAGTGAGGAACAATTGGATCTCGGTGTGTGTCTCATACCATTGGTGGCTATTGTTTAAATAAACATTACTTTGTATTGCTTTTTTAAAAAATTCAATACATGTTGATGCCTGGTTAAAAGGAAAGAAAATTGCAGTATTAAAAGACTAGTATTTTCAGAGTCTTGTGATGTAAATTGCTAATTTAAAACCCCAAATATTGTTCAAGTGTCTTTATTTAATAGCAGGTGATTGCAAGCTGTAATTTGCAAGCTGTAGATGCAGATGGTAATGTTTTTCCTCCCTTTTCAGCAGCGCGGGTACAGTATTTACTGCAGATCTAGGCAGACACAGAACAGCGAACTGTGAAGAAAACACTCTGGAAGAAGATGAACCACAGTTTGTAAGACGAGGATGTGGCTTTTGAGAGGCTCTCGCATCTCAACCAAGGCAAGATCCTCTGCTCCTGAGCCCAGAGAAAGAAGCTGAAGGTCCTGCTCATTGGTCTGCCAGCTTCCCACTAAGGTGAAAACACGTGAGTGAGAGAGTGATATTTAATGTAGCCTTATTTACGTATTCTTTGGCTGGAGAGAACCCAAGGAAGAGAGGGAATGCAGGATAGAGCTTCCAGAAAGAAACGCAGAGTACTCAGTTACATTTAAAGTTCAGATAAACAAATGATCTGTTAGTGTATGTCTCAAAGTACATGGAACACACTTATGCTAATAAGTCATTTGTTGTTCATCTGAAATTCAAATTCAGCAAACAGGAGTCCTATATTTTTATATGCTCAACCTTTCAACCCAATGTGGAAAGAGTGAGTAAATGAATAACAACGGCATGTTCCGGCAAACAACATGGTACTTGACAAAGACGGAGCCCTGTGCTAGGGACGTGCCTTCTGCTCCCCCGTGTAATCATGGCGACAATTTGCCAGGGAGATGCTATTGTTCCCCATGTTTTCACAGAGTCATCACTGTGGCTCTGACACCTTTGGTGACCTTCCCAGGACAGTAGTTTGCAGCAAGCCTCGATGTGGTGACCACCGTCTCTGTGGCTTCGAAGCCTGAGTTCTCCCCGGAAGATGATGCTGATGCCTCATCTTGGTTCCTTCTCTCGCTCGAAACTTAGAGAACCTAAAAAGACCGAGTGCCCTGCTCTGGCTCCTGGGGGGCCTCCCAACTCCCCCACCCCTGCAAAAACCACACCAACAAACCCTTCTACTGTCACCAAATACCTACTTTCCCCCCTCCACACCCCAACGGCAAATAAAAGGACTACAGTTGTCCCTGGGACAACGCAGGAGTTAGGGGTGTTAACCCCCACACACAGTCAAAAACCCTCATGGGACTCCCCAGAACTTAACTGCTGATAACCTGCTGTTGACCCGAAGCCCTACTGATACCATGAACAGTCAGTTAACATCTATTTTGTATATGACTCCATATGATATGTATTATAGATTGTATCCTTACAGTAAACAAGAGAAAAGGAGCATTATTAGGAAAACCATAAGGAAGAGAAAATATGTTTGGAGTACCCTACACATTTATTGAAAAGCATGCATGTGGACCTGTGTGGTTTGAACCTGTGTTTTGCAGGGAGGGGTCGACTGTATTTATTTGCTTTTATTTTTATTTTTATTTTATTCTGAAGAGGAATTATAGTTCTTTCCTTCTTCATGTTTCCAAGTAAATTCCTGATGATTACTGAACTACTTATGTTTATTGGAGCCTGTTACCAGGAGACCTGGGAGGCCGGCCTTCCCAGGGCACCCGGCCTTCTGCCTCCTCTGCAGCATGGGGAAGGGCGGACACGGGACCCCAGCAGAAGCAGGGAGAAGTGCGTCCTCGACAGTTTACTCAGCGGCCACGCCTCCCTTCCTTCCCGTTGCCAGACCCTGAATCGGTTCTGTGGTCCCTCCCTGTGACTCAGTAGGAACTCCTAACTGGGTTCCATCGTTTCTCAACACAGATACTATTGTCATTTGGGTATGATAATAGTACCATATCCTTGTCCTTAGAGACCAACCTGAATGTCGCCGAACGATTCTTATTTCTGGGCCCTGGGTCCTAAATACTCACACGAGCATTTGATCACTTTGTAAACCAAGAATATCCTCGCATATGTCCAGGTCCTCCCACCGGAGGGAGGGCAGCTTGCCCAACTGAGAGCTGCAGGGCAGTCAGGATCGTCCTGTCATCTCGGGAGTCACTGGTTTAGTGGACAGGGTCCCCCAGTTCTGGCCAGTGAGACATGAAGCAGAGTTTGCTGGGGGCTTCTGAGAAAGGTCTGCTTACCCTGCAAAAGAGACCCAAAGGCCCTGACTAGCGTGGCTCAGTGGGTTGGGTGTCATCCACAAACTGCAAGTCGCCACTTCAATTCCCAATCAGGGCACATGCCTAGGCTACAGGCCAGGTCCCGGGGTTGGGGGCATGTGAGAGGCAACTAGCTGCTTTTCTCTCATGCATCGATATTCTTTCCCTCTCTTTCTCTCTCCCTTTTCCTTTCCAAAAAATAAATAAATAAAATCTTTAGAAAATAGAGACCCATGGAAGGAAGAGCTCGTCTTCCACCACCAGATGTGCTTATGTCTGCCTGTGATGTCTGGAGCTGAGACAGCCATTTTTCACCCATGAGGACAAAGATGTAGAGTGAAAGGATGGCAGGATGCAAAGAGGGGAAAATCCAGGGCTTCTGATGATGTAACTGAGCCACAAATTAGCAAACCCCGGAGCTTTACTACCTCGAGTTTCCTATTAGGAAGGAATAGAATTGCCTTTTGGTTAAAACTACTGAGCTGGGAAGACATAAGGCACATATAGCTTAGCGTGCCCTTGTCTCGTGATTCAAGGACACCAGCCTTCTAAAGACAGGACAAGGAAAGAACCCCAGACAGGGGTAAGGTGTTGGTGACAGGCTTTCAGAATGGAGTCGTAGCCCAGATGTTATCACTAGATAACTCTGTGACCTTGAGCAAGGCACAGAACCTCAGCCTTAGATTTCTGACTGAGAAAGCATCAGGATTAGATTTACAAAAGACATCAGTTTGCATCCTGTGGACCACCATGAACCCTCCTGTGTGCCAATTTTTGTGGGCACATGTGCCTAGTAGCTGGGTGGTTCTGCCACATACACTACCCCATCCCACTGTTTGATGACATCCTGGCCTCATCCCTGATCTTACCGGCCCATTTCCTGGGCCATTCAAGGTCAGGGCCCCCATGTAAACCAACTCCTTCCCATCCTCTGTGATGCTGCTACTGCGTTACACGGCTTCGATAGAAATGTCATTTGGGCCGACAATCAGCCTCAGATTCTCTGCTGTTTCTACAAGCCTTTTTGTCTGCACTGAATGAATTTTATTCTAATTAAAATACCAAAGACCAATTCTGAGACATCCACAGTAAAAATTAGCAGTTTTCACTTTCAGGAAGCATCTAGTGTATCTTTGAAACACAGAATGCACAAATGCTAACCTTGCACATTACACTCCACCCTGCTCAACTTCTTATTAACGTTGATTTCCAGAAAAATAAAAATTACTTTCCCTCATCTACTTAAGGGGTATTATATAAACCACTTAAATCTAGTATTCTCTAGTGCCATCTAGGGGATTTCAGGCCAAGAAAAAGAAATCGTTGGCTCAGCTGAAAGAGAAAAACAAGCACTGAGAAATCAGCTATGACTCGAAGAGTAATTTCTTATACATATGCGATAGTGTTTGGGTAATCTTTTATTTTACAGTTGGGATAGCCGAGCAAGGTCACACATGGCGCCGCAGCTGGGGAATGCATAAATGAGTACAAAGTATGACATTGCGCCCGTGCTTTGGAGCCTAATACTTCACAAACATAACCTTGAGAGAAAATTCCACATGTAAATCAATGCCTCTTTCTGAAACCAAATCAAGCAGGATTTGTTCATATTTCTTAAATGTGCTGTCTGCATACCCGGTGCCTACATATTAATCACGTACATGTAAGAATTCCAGCAAGTGCCCTTTGTAGCTGAAGAGAGTGGCTGACACTTGCAAAGACCTTGCCTCCATCCCCGGGCCCAAGCAAAAGGCCTAACAGGGAGAAGACACTCCTAAGGGTTCATTTACCAAACTGAACTCAGTAGCCTCTAGTTGCTGTTGCTGGGCAATGTGTAATAACCAGTGTCCACCTTTTTCTACTGAACTGTGTATGACCCACTTGCAGTGGTCTATGTTCATCTCAATAAGCCATCTCTGGGAAGGTTTACTTGTGTGATTACTTAGTACCAGGCACGGTTCCCACAGGTAATCCTTCCCTCTCAGTCTCTGATTCCTACAATTACTTCATACCCATTATACAAATAAGACAACTGAAGCAAAGATGAAGTAGAATGTCTTCTCCAAGGTAACCAGTAAGAAGTGCACAAACAGGTTACATTTCAGCCTCCAGCTTTCTACACTAAAGTGACATTTCCAAAAGTGTTTAAATATGACTACTAAGTGCCTTACAAACTGTTTTCACCAGGGGGAAAATGCACGTTAGGCTGAACCACATGAAATTCCTGCAAGTCAACTTTTTTGATCTACAAAAGGAGCACTTACATGAGATTCAATACAGTATCTTCCCAAATTCCAGGCTACTTCCTAAATGCTGGTAGAAGGAAGAAGTGGCTTTTGTTATGTACCCTTTCATTTCCCTTGTGTTTTTCATGGTCTCTTAGCTACTGCAGACATCAATTAAGTGAACTGGATTATCTCCAAAAGATTGTAAATTCCTCACATATACTAATGTGCCAGTCAAGGCCAAGGTTCCTAAATACCACCTTTACGATGTACCAAACCTGTTTATCCCACAAGTGTTTTGTAACAGTAGGCACCAGCAAGATAGGTCCAACGTCATTTGTTCAAAGCCACCTTGTTCGTGGCTGGTTTGAATAAATGTTTTTCCCCAGTTGGTTCAGCTGGCTGGCATAAGTCTGCATGCCAGCATGAACACAGGAGGTCAACAAAGTGGTCAGAAATGGGTGATGGGTAGGGAGATATTTTAGAATGTATCTAATACTGAGTCACAGAACTGTATTATTTCACAAAAATAAAGCACTGGGTGTTTAATACCTGCTCTCAAGCAGCACTGGTGTAGCCTTCAAAGGACCTTACAAAGGCCATGTACCCAAAAGTAAAGATCATCAAGGCTTATTGGCTCTCAATCCAATAAAGCTAATGACTTTTGCTTCATATGCAGTCAAAGTCTGGTTGGTTTCGAACAAAGATTTTATAATTTAGTCATAGTGTGTCTCATAGTATTTTCTCTCCATTTTTGTCTTTCTTATATAAAAAAGGCAAACAGATTTCATGTATGACTATATAAATCTTCTTTCCTTTGCTCAACCTCTAAGGAAACATTTTGCGGAGTTGTCAAAGGAAAGGGGGTTAGGGACAGAAAAGAAATAGGACCCACAGAAGCTACTGTGAAGCATTTCATGGAAAACCAAAGGACAGGAGAGAAAACAAAAGTTGGCACGTGGGCAAATGCCGTGACAAGCAGGTGGAAGAATGAGGGGCGTGTGGGGAAAGAGTTTGAAAATGACTGTCATGGATGATGAAGTACGGCTCCTCTGACATTATTAAAAATATCAAATAAAATTATAATTATTTTTATTACTGCAGAATGCTGAATTACAGTCATTTAACTATGACCCTGCATGAGACTGGGCTATGTGATAGCCCCAGGATTTACTCAGCTTATGCTAATATGGTTTTCAATAGGAAAGACGAGTAATGTAAATGGTTTTATGTGGAATTAGCCTGTCCTGCCTCCTCCAGGCCCTGGTCCTTATTGCATACTGTGGTCCCTGATGTTACTGCTATCTCTGCACACCATGTCTCTACTGCTCCCATGCACCCCTGCTTCTGATACTCCTCACCCCCACATTTCCTCACAGTATCAACTCTAGTTAACTCCAGATGAGAGGAGGGTTGTAGGACCCAAATGGGTAGAGGCAAATAACCATTGAGATTAGGAATCTACCTAACAGAAGGTACCTACCACTTATCAGAAGTTCAACGTGTTTACAAGCCACCAAGACGCTCACTAAACCCCAAATCCCAGAGCTCCCTCTTCAAAACTTGTAAAATCCAGACATTCAGCGATTGAAGGCCCAGTGATTTTTTGACTGTCTTATTCTTACACTAATGAGGTTCTCTTTGTTGATTTCCTTTTTGATGTGAGTTTTTAAATCTGCTTCTGTTGAGATGTCAAGAGAGCCACTGAAGATAATTTAAAGACCTCACTTTAACTCTTCACAACATCTTGTATCATTTGATTATCATAATATGTATTACTGTTCTTGGAAAGCTACCAACTGTACCAAGCCCTGATTTGACCAGTCGATAAAGTGAGGTTATTGCAGTGTGGTTTTTTATATCATACTGGATCATTTGAAAGGCACATTAACTATTGACCATGAAAGACCTACTACATTTTAGACATTTAGGTATTGCATTTAGTTTACACAGTCATGTTATATATATTTTGACATAAGATGTTCAGTAGTGACATCTGAAATACATTGAAAAGTGCATTGGCACTGGAACTAAAATACCTAGATTGGTTCTACTTCTAAACTATCTATCACTATGGTTTCTGACCCTGTGAGGCTAAATAAGTAACTTTTTGGAGCTTTATTAATTCTCCAATAAGTGGAATATAAAATGATTATGTTAATGAAGGTAGGATAGTGACTGAAACAAACACATTAAAACCTCAGTGGCTCAACACAACGCAAGGTTATTTCTTGTTGACATGACGGTTCAGTAGGGGTGTTTACCTGCAGCCCTCCACACAGTGATTCAGGGACTCGGGTTCCTTTTATCTTGTGCGTCTTTCACCCCTCCATTGTCTGTAAAGAGCCAGAAAGCAGATATGCTGGGCTTTGCAGGCCTTATGTTATAACTACTCAACCCTGACTTTGTAGTACAAAAGCGACCATTGACAATATATAAGCAAATCTATGTGGTTGAGTTTCCATAAAACTTGATATATAATAACAGTGGCAGGCCAGCTTTGACATACTGGCCATAGTTTTCTGACCCCTGCTCTAGATGACTGAAGTCTTCTTCTGGATTCTTTGCAACCAAATGGTTAATGGGGAAAAATCAGAGTAGGAGGAATAAACAAGAGTTTTTAATGGGCCAAGGCTTAAAGATAGCATATATGACTTCTTTTTTTAAGCATTTTTATTGTTATTCTATTACAGTTGTCCCAATATGTCCCCCTTCACCCTCCTCTGCCCTTCCCAACCCCCCACTCCTATAGTCAATTCCCACACTGTTGTCCATGTCCACAGGTCATTCATACATGACTTTTGACTAGCCCCTTCCCCCCTCTCCCTCCCCTCTGGTCACTTCTGTTCATTCCATTGGCCAAAGAATGGTCATAACCTGACTCCAAGGAAGCCTGGGATAGATCTTGTGTTTGCCCAGGAGAAAAGGAAAATAGGGTGTTATGAACTTATAATATTCCCTGCCAAAAATCCTTTTTTTAACGGTTGTGGAGAGGGTCATATGAGATAATGAATATGTAAAACTACTTTGTAAATTATAATCTGCTATGCAAATGTAGAGTGCTATTTTTATTTTAATTACTATATATAATGTCTCTATGAATACCTTACCACCAGGGAGTGGTAGCCCCCCCCCCGCCCCAACTTAGAAAGAAGAGAGCATATAGATATAAAAAGCACTTAAGATTTTTGGATCAAGCAGACTCTGCAAATTACGCTTTATGAGCCAGGGCAATCACAACCCTTGCCTCCAACTTGGCCGCCCTGAAATGCCCTAGAATGTCTTCTTCCTCCGCGGTAGTGACAAGGTTGGTATGCACCAGGACAATCACTGGAGCACTTCCCAGGTTATCTCAATAGTCAGATTACTTGCTGTCAAATTGAAATCTATTTATGATACCCTTGAATGCCGGGAACAATGAGTTGGAAATATAAAAATGCAGCTATCCATAGTACAAACTAATTAACTAGAAACCCATGATTAATATTCTGCTAGAGTGAAGCACTGGGCTGGGGAGATAGAACACATCAGAAAGCATATAAGCCAAGATAAAAACAATTCTCAATGTGATCCCTTCCATCAGATTTTGAAGGTCTCACTTCTAAGCCATTGAACGTTTGAGATCGGGTCACGCTATTTTTTTTTTAACAGCCTTTTCGCAGAGCGGCATAAGCAGTGCGATCATCCCACTAATTTTCAAAAGGGTTCTCTTCTGCTCGGGTCTTTTAAATGATGGAATTAAACATGTAGAAAATGAAAATGTGGAAGATTAGAATTAATTATATCAGAAAGGAATAAAGCAGGATGTTTCATTTATTTATTTAATTTTTAGCAAAGGGGCAAATTGAAAGATTTTCCTATGAGGCAATTAGCCATCCCACATCTGGTATTTCAAACAAAGCAAGTGAATCAGACACTGAATGGGGCTTATAAAGACCTCACAGAGTGTGGGGGGTGGAGTGCAGAGGTGTTGGTGAATCTCTGAATTGGCTAGCGGGAATGATGGTGACCTGCTGGGAGTGGTAACCTGCGTAGTTGTATGTGTCTTCACATTGTACATAAATTCTCCCCTTCTAAACAGCAGGTGCTCAATGAGGAGGGGATGCATAAGACCAAGTTTGTTCAAGCCAGTCCAAGTTTATGCCTATGCCCCAACATAATTATTAAGTGTCCTCTTTCATTCTCCAGAGTGTCCAGTTCGGACAATACATTATATGGAGTCACTATCAATGGGCATGCGTTCATAGCTTGATTGGCATCTCTCAATAGCCACAACCAAGAGGCTCAAAACAGCAAAACACAGAAAGAACTAGGATCTAGGAGCCCATAACTGATGTACTGGCTGTTTGGAGCCATTTTTCTCCCTGAAACAGGGCAGGAAAACTCCTCCACAATAAGAAAATGGCCAACCAGTGCTGATTTGTGAACTGCTTGAAAGAGTAGGTAAATGATCATTTGAGAATCTGTGTTAGCTTTGGAAGTCTGAACTCTGGCACCCAAAATAAGTGGTGCAAATTTACCGAACTCCAGTGTTCCTCTTCTTAATAAGTACAAACAATGCCTCTAGCTATTTATCAATTCAATAATTTTCTTATATTTCCCTCTCTTTTGGAGGTCTTTGGTAACTGTCTCATGACTGATTCTGAACTTTCTTAATCATAATGAGAAAATTTCATATGGTGTGAGGTCATAGGCAGTTTAGGCAACATGTAATCCCACACTGTCCAAGCTGTGGGACACCCAAAGAGAGCCAGTGGCTTCCCTCAAAACCTTAGCTGGCTAGAAGCCTCTGAGAGATCTATCCCAGTCCCTACCTGAGTCCTCACCTGGTATTCTTATACGCCATACCCAAGTCACTACGAACAGCAATAATACTTGCCTCCTGCTGGTTTCCAGTTCCTGGGTTTGTTTGGTAGCATTAACACTGGAGAGGTGTTCCTTTCTCCGTGAAATTTAGGAAACAAGAAATGAGTTTAGCATTCAACCAGAGAAATGACTGCTCACCTAAGCCTTTCTTTCTAATTTTTGGGATAATTACAAAACTCTTAGTTCCTCCTAAGTCAGCATCAATCAAGAGCAAGTGGTATGGTTTTCCTTCTCTTACACTTTCTCAGAGCCCACCCTCTTCAATGATTGGCCAGAAAAAATCTCCCTCACCTCCAAGTAAGGATTTTGCCATTTGTTCACTGTTGTATCACCAGAACCAGAGCGAGTGTCTACCCCTGCAGCTGTTCTATACAAATGTGTAAATTAGTAAGTTAATGAAGAAGTGATGGAACTCACGGAGACACTATGCACCCAAAATGTAAGTCTGCTGGACGATAAATGGCATGAGTCCTCCTCGCTGCCAGGCCTCCTGTTGAATTGAAGGACCATTCGGGTGCCTGGAACTGCCTTAGAAATACAATCACGCTGAGCTAAGGAGGAAAGAGGCTTGCATAAAAGTCACTGACACTGCAGAAAGAAGACCATCCTTCCTGGACAGCCACCTTAGCATTGCAGAGGAAGAGCATAGCAAAAAGATTCCAGACATAAACTGTTTCTTGGGGAGGACATCAGAAGTCGGGGTACATGAAAGTGAAGATGGATGCTGATGGCTGCAGGTGACGGAAATAGCAGCTCGAGCTGGCTTACATATTGCGTTCATATATTTTCTGACATAACTGGTTGACTAGGGTCGGTAGACTTCTGGGTTTGGGGATTCAGAGACTCAGAATGTCATCATGGGCCCGTGTTCCCATTGACTGTCATCTCTGCAGAATCCTCAGTATCAGTACGACCTCTGAATGGCAGTGCAAGAGCAGAAGCATGTGTCACATGCAGACAATAATGCCCTAGGACGAAGAGACACAATCACTCCCAATGGCACTCTCTATATAGTTTATTTATGTGTGTGTTGTTCATTTATTTTTGAAGAATGCATGCTCTTTATTACCATTAATGAGGCTTGCAATCCCCAGACTACAGTTTTCTCCCTGCACCTGAGCAAACGTAATTCTTAGAGTCGGAGCCTGCAGCTCTCCTTTACCAGCAATTAAACTTTTCCAAGAAACTCTCAGAATCTTTTCCCCTCAAATCTCACTGATTGGATTCCATGCCTTTTCCTAACGTATCACTCACAAGGCAAATGAAAATCCCCTTGCTACTTTTATAGAAACGAGATCAGCTTATGCTAAGGCATACGGCTTCATGGGGAGAGGTGGACACCTCAAAACAAATTACACTAGGGAGCGGGGAAAAGAGGGAACTGTGGTGTGGTCAACCATGAGACTCTAGAGAAAGACTATCGATGGGTTCATTAGCCACTTAGGAGCTCCGTGACATATGAAGATTATAGTAATGCTAAGAGAAATACCTGACATGAGCATAGTGTTGAACAGTTTATAAACCCTTTCAAATCTCGGAAGCATGCAAATACTATTTTCCCATCTTCCAAGATGAGAAAACCAACAGTCGCATATGTGTATTCAAACAGCTAGTAAAAAAAATATTTAATTTCCTGAAATAAAGATTACAGGCCTCAGAGTTTCAAAAGAGAACTTGGAAGCAAACACCCAATACCCTATGAAGCTATAAGGTAAATGTATTTTGTTTATCACAACCACATTCTTTTTGGTACATCATGTATTTGACAGTTTATAATGTGGAAGACAAAGTGCTAAGTACTTAGATCTAAAACAATGGGGAAAAATGTTACCTATGCCTGCTCTCCTGAGTGCACAACACGCCAGGGAAGATTGAAAGGTAAGAACTGACCATTTCTCCTGATTCTAAGATGTCATTATTAAAAAACATGTAAATGACATTGAGAGAGGGGATGAGAGAAAAAAGAAATATAAAATTAAATTCATGCATTGCAAAATATAGATACATTTCAGAACTGTTCTGATGGGGAGGAAGAAGAGACCATCAGAAGAGGAAAGATCAGGGCATTCGGGACACGTGGCGGGGCCCGGAATGGAGAGCCACAGAGGCTAGCAGAGGCTCATGCTACCTGCCACACAGCTCTGAAGGCTGGCAGAGCCCAGAGGGCGACGTGACAGCCTCTCTGCACCAGGAAGCAGAAGTCAAGCTGATGCTAACGGAGCAGGAGTGGGAATGTGGGCATCTGTGTAGCAAGACCACTCCAGCTGCGAGTCTCAACGCTAAACCAGCCCAGATGGAAATGGCCGACACGTCAGGTGGCCTGCTGGCTCCAGTTCTTGCTGCCACCGGTCTACACCCACTGTGGGTATCAACCCAGTGGCGAGCTGGAAAGTAGCAGCCAGAAGAAACCGAGGAAAGGCGTACAGGCAGACCTCCTTCCCGCTAACCGGGACTCCGCTCTGGGGAGGGGGAAGGGAAGAAGGGGGCGATTCTTGCATCTCAGGGAACATCAATTCTAAGGACACTAAGTTTTCAACCAGCAGAACTTTGTAGTCCAGGACTCTGTCTTCTGACACGTCTTAGCCTATTTGGGCTGCTGTAACAAACCGCCGTGGACTGCGTGGCTTATAGATAACAAAAATGCATTTCTCACACTGCTGGAGGCCAGACGTGCAAGGTCAAGGTGCTAACGGATCCAGTGTCTAGTAAATGTTGGCTTCCTGCATCGTAGAAGGCTGCCTTCCTTTCCTAACCTCACACAGTGGGGAGCAGACAGTGAGCAGGCCAACTCTCATCTCATCTCATTAAGGCACTAATCCCATTAAGGACTCCACCCTCTTGATCTTATCACCCCAGGAGGCCTCATTTCCATAAAGCGTCACACTGGGAATTCAGACTCAACATGTACATTCTGAGGGGCCTCAAAGTCCATAATATGCCATAAGGGGCAACAAAAGGGTTCATGAGCTACAGTGAGTCCCATCACAGAAACCTTAAATTGTGTGCACTGTAATTGTTCCCAGCAGTGGAGAAAATCCGAGTAGTAACAGCTAATATTTGTTGAACCTCTGATTTTCCCAGAAATTAGGTTAATCGTTTACATGAATTGATAAATTTACCCTCCTAAGTAGATAGGTACTACTGTTACTTATATTTCATAGATGAGAAAACTGAAGTAAAAATGCTATGATATACATACATATGTATACCTCTACATATATATCATATAGGTATATATATGTATATAGGTATATATATCTGTATATACATATATACCTATATATATCATATATACCTATATGTGTATATGTATACATATATAGGTATATATACCTATATATACCCATATGATATATGTGTATAGGTATACCTATATACCTATGTTAAAGGAAAAGAAGTTAAAAGCTATTTTATCCTATTTTTTAATGAAGCAGCAAATGTCACCATGATGAGGGATGAGCACTAATAGCACTTAATACCCCATGAAACACTATCCAGTTAAAAACATGCATTTCCCAGCCCACAGGGCCTGCCCGTCTATACCAGGTGAGAACAACGATGTCCCCAGGCAAACCTCCGGTGGACGTGTGGTCAAGGCCTATATTTCTTCCTTCTCAGTGGAAGGTCCTCCTCTCCTTAAGATGCTACTCTGGATCCCAGCATCTAGGCTTATGGGTTGTATCACCTTACGGCTATGTAACCTGATTGATTTAATTTTCCTGTGCCCCCATTCCCCTCTGTGCACAAAAGGATCAACACACCAGCGCTCCAGTACTGTGGTAACAGCCAGGGACAAGGCGCACAGAACAGGTCACATAAGATCTGGCACAAAGTGGATTGTTATTCTCACATCCTCACAGCCTCACTCTCTCAGCTACCTGTTTAGTTAGAAAACAAAAAGTTCCTCTTTGGCACCATAAAAGGTATAGGCAAGAATTTCAACGTTTCCCCCTCACCAGGCATTTTACTAGCAGCATCTGGAAAATCAAAGCACTTTTAAAGACACAAAGGAGCAAATTTCTAACAGAAAGATATAAAATTTCCAACCACGATGGGTTTATTATCCCGATGAAGATATTCTCTAAATCAAATCCCTTTCCTAAAACAATGAAAACAGCATTTTAACTTTTTATTTATTTCCACCCTATGTCTTTTCAGAAAGAATGTGAGGTTGCTAAGAAACAAAGGCAATAGATACTATGAGATCAGTTTTTAAAAAGGGGGGGGGAGCAGAAAATTGGAAATGAGAAAAGGAAATGAAATCAATTTGCTCTTCCAAAGGATCACCCAGACCTCTGGGGCCTAAATGCCAGACCTGGATCTGAGTGTCTCATCAGCTCAAGCATCTTATGCTGTTCATACTATTCCTAGGAATTTAGACATTTTGTGCCTAGCAGACATTTTTTATTTGTCCCCCCCCCCCCCAGCAATTCAGTGAGGACAGTATCACACTTTCCATTTTACAGATAAGAAAACTGAGGCCTTGATAAAAAGCAAAACCATCAGACCTGGGTGTCTTAAGTCTGTTCAATGCTCTCCTGTTACTGCGCAGCCCCCTACTTCTTGGTACAGGGAAGATTTTTGAAGCAGAAAAGGACTTTAGAGGTTATCCAGTCCATTTTTTTCAGAGGGCTGTTTTGAATAATGCATGCATGTCAATACTCACATTAACAGTATTAAAATGTAATGAAATAATATTGAAATTTATTAGCACCCGTGGTACATGCCTGACAACACACCTGGCCACTTAGCTTCAGGTCCAAGAGGGGCCTTTTTACGACACAGAAATAAATGGAAGGTCAAATGATGCATGGGGCATGACCCAGGCCCCCTTTGGTTTGCTCATTTCAGGGATTGAAGATCTAACAAGACTCATATTATTATCACTGATAAGTCATGAATTAGGCAATTTTTTAAAGTCTCCATGGTTAAATAATGCTTAACAACATCACCTTCCAGAATCACTTCTCTCCTAGTCATGATTAGCCTTTCCTAATGACTTCGCTCAGCTAGGATTTTTTAGTGTTTTTTAATTGCGTATTTTATGATGTTTTAATTTTATGTTTATTCATTATTAATCATCTTTATTATATTTTAATTGTTGATGCAGCATCCTAAGCAGGGAGAAAGAACACTTCACAGATATGCATATTAATTTATATGCCCTAAAATAATAATTAGGATTTTAATAAAATCACTTTTCTTAATAGGTCTCGGTGGAATGCAATTTCCCCACCCTTTAATAAGCTGAGATAGGAGGTGAATATCATTAAGCACCGTGCTCACATCTAACCAAAAAATTTTAAGCAATAATAGTAAAACTTCAAAATATTTACCTAAAGGCAAGTTGCTGATTCCCCCCAAAACGCAGTCTAGGAGCTGCAAATGGAGAATAAAATCTGAAAATATCCTCTCTCTGCCTGGTGTCTGCTGGGAGGAGGAAGACATCGGCACTGGCCCCCTCATCTCGGGCTCCCAACCTCTTTGTCCTTGCTCCGTCTGGGAAAAGGGCTCCCTGTCAGCAAAACACAACTCAGCAAAGCCTCCCGAGTTCCAGGGCCACTCAAGGTGCACACCCAGAGGACAGAGTGCCTGTCATCGGGGATGCGGTCACACATCCAAGAGTGACACAGAGCTCTAGAAACGTCAGGTAAGCCTCACAGGCTCACGGGTGCCCCATAAAGACAGGACTGCTGGTCATGGTACATAAACGGGGGGACAGAAGGGCAGGACAGGGAGAGGAAGCCACTCAGGTGACGTTTCCCATACAGAGAGCCATGTGGAGAAACAAGGAGGCCATGAGGAGACTGAGCACACATGGCCCTTCAGTAAACACAGACCGACTTCGTGGCCCTTGGATTTGCCACCGACTTCTCCTACTTCTATGTTATGAGCACAGAACAGGAGCTGTGTGTGTCCTTCCCGATCCACGTCAAAGTTTACTTTTAATACCGCACACCGACGTAGCTTTCTTGTCACTTGACAGTTTTAATCATCTGCTTCTACACTGTTGTAATCAGCAGCAGTAATTTTTAATGTTGGCATTTCCTCCTCTGGGCAGAGGATGCTGCAGCCATTACGGAATTAAAGTAATACTCTTCCGACATCCTCTTAAAATAGTATTATCATAATGGCTTTGTGGGCATATCTGTTACTGTAGGGGTTCAATGTGTTCTTATAAATCTTGTTAATTTTCTGAACGCAATCTGTACACATCTTTCAACAGAAAAGAAATACAAATGTCAGTGAATCTTCCCATGTAGGTGGAAGGCTTTATTGTTTGTTTTGTTTTAATGAACTGTTAGAACAATTCCTTTCACATTACTTTAGTGTAATCCTTTGGGGTCGCTGAGAAGGAACCAATTCACTCCGATCAAATAACTGCCATCATCCCACTTGCCAGACTGAACTTCACCGGAACATGACTACTAAAAGCAACTGGTCAGAAGAAAAGAAGCTCGACTCCCATGAACCCTCCACGCAAGGTCTATCTCGCACCACCTCACCTGCGATTCATAGACTCACACAAATGCTCATCTGTACAGTGTATATGCAGCTCCAGACATTTTTTAGAAAAGCATTCAGTAACTACAAGAATGAGTCCCTCGTGTTCCCTAAATAACTTATTGAAATGCCATTGTAAAATCTTCTGTTATAAACGCCAGTCCCCATGATGTCATGAAACCCAGCCCAAGAGAAGAACCACAGAAATATGACCTGTTGAGACTGAAAGAAGAAACTTCTCAGACCCCTTAGCTCCCAGCTGTCATGTGACTAGTCGAGAAGCCAGACCGAACGAGGATGGGATGTGTCCGGGGTGGTCCCAGCCCTGTGGCCGCCTAGGGAACAGTTCTGGCGAAAGCAGGACGCACCTCAGAGAGCAGCGGGCAAACGTGGGAAGTAAAACTGTCTTTAGCAAGATGGCAGTGGGGAGAGACAGCACTAAAACATAAATAGTTTGGGGTTTTTTCTCTCCGTGTATCAATCACAAATGCTTAGAGTGTTAGAAATTACAAAATTTCACTGTAGGTGACAGAAATAAACAGGGATGACAGCAACTTATGGTCTGAATTCTGAGAATTAAATATGATGGCAACATAATTTGAGATGTAAAATACAAAAAAGATGCCTTAGAGACAAAAATGATTTAGCGTAAATAAGCAAGAAAATCAAAATATTGTAAGAGTTCCATAATAAAAGGTACTAGCTTATCTGGAGAATGAGTGACCCAAGAAGAATGGATGGAAAAGAGCCCCTGGAGTTTGGGGAATGAGCCAGACAGCTCAGTATTGGCAGAAGAGACAGGCCTTGGCTCACGACCTTGAGTCTTCTGATTCCTGCGTGTCCCTCTTGTGGAAAAAGAACCCTGGGCTATCTTATCCCATTGCCGTTAAACATTCACGTCTTAAAACCCACTCCCTTTGTTCTAGGGTTGTGCTTACCAGGGAGCCTTCTAATTTTTGATTCACTTCCATAATAGACTGGCCAGCATTCTAGTCTAGTTATATCAGTAAATTTAGCTTGGCAAAATACTCAGATTAGCACCCCAGTTGGTATTTCCTTGATTTTGAGTTTCAGGTATATTTACCTGAATCTACTCTATAGAAACAATTGGGAAAAGAACGAAGTGTATCTGAATAGTTTAAGCCTGAAATTGGCTAAGGATAATTTTTTTCATTTTTCCCCTCTTTTGCTGCGCCCCTCCTCTGCCTGAGTGTTGTTGATTTCCCATTGTCTGTTCACTTCATTATGCCCTGATTCTCACTATCCACATAGTCCCTCCAGTTTATAAGTTTTAGTTCTCTAGTATACAATTATAATCAAGACTTCTTACATCAGTGCCCATTCAGGATAACTCTTCACCCTACTTATTTTATTTTTATTTTTATTTTTATTTTTACTTTTTTCTTGAGAGAGAGAGAGAGAGAGGAGCATTGATGTGAGAAACACCACCACAACCAAAGACCAAGCCCAAAACCTAGGTATGTGCCCTGACTGGTAATCAAACCCATGACTCTTCGGTTTATAGAACGATGCTCCAACCAACCAAGCCACACTCTGCTTTAGTCCAATAAGAAGATTAGATCAGATAATGGAGGACTCGGCCTTCAGGCAGAGATAGTAAAGCTAACAAATTAGAAAGAGATCCTCGTGTCTCCCCATTTTTTTGCTTTTTCTTCGCTCCTCTCCCCCAGTCTCAGCCACTACACTTTTGACCCCAGAGAGGAATAACCCTGACTTGACCCCTACTAAAACCCACTGGTTGCCTTCTTGTTATTCTTAACTGGAAAGAGAGCCTGGGGTTCTGTATCTTATATGGGACTGGAAACCAGAAGGTCTGGAAGACGGTTTTAAAATGTCTTCATTAAACAACCACAAGCCCCTTGGATCAAGTCAACTTGTGCAGGGTCATGGACCTTGACATCCAGAAAGGACCTGAGGGATCATCTATTGATGATGACTCCATTTACATTGCAAGACTTCTCTGAAGTCACATAGATAAGAAATCAGAGTTATGACTACTGTGACCCCCAAGGGTCACTGAGGGTGACCCTCATGACCCCCAAGTCCATATTTTTTTCACTCACCCAGGGCTGTCCTTCCTGTCCTGATTTCATCAGCAGTGAGCAAAAGACTCCAACTTAAAGGAAATGTTATAAATGAACTTTTAGAATATGATAAGCTTTTCAATATTGGGTTGTGTGTCCCCTATTTCAATAGAAATAATGTGGGGAAAGACACCGTTAAGCCAACTTTAACATTTGCAGCAAGTCTGCCAGCGTGGCTCGGCCGGTAGAAGGTAAGACATTATCCACGCCTACGGAAAACATCCGGCCTGAGGCTGAAGCCAGCGTAAAGGCAGGTGGGACTGAGAGCTGGAGACAGCGTCCATGTAGTGTCGTTTGGACGCCTGGAAATAGGCAAGTCTAAGCCAGGCTTGACTCGACACCTGGACATTTTAGGGATATAAGTAAAAGGGGGGGGGGGGAATCTCACATTTTCNTAAGTAAAAGGGGGGGGGGGAATCTCACTTTTTCTTAGTTTGGGTTACATCTGTTTCACTTGACACCAGAAAAAGGCCTAACGCAAAGCCGGAATTTGCATACTGCTTTGAGGGGGAGCGATGGTCACTTACGAGGTTCTGGAGTGAGAGCTGCAGAGTCCATATAAAAACTGGCTGCTCATGAGAGGAAAGGGCAGAAGCTGGTCGGTGCTGAGCCCCACTGCATCCGTGAAAACTGTGGGGAGACTATGTGCACGGCATCGAACGGTGATTCGCAAAAGCCTGCCAATGTAGACTTCTTCGAAAGTGGGGTCTTTGCATATGGAACTAAGAGTTTTGAGATGNCTCAACACCTGGACATTTTAGTGATATAAGTAAAAGGGGGGGAATCTCACTTTTTCTTAGTTTGGGTTACATCTGTTTCACTTGACACCAGAAAAAGGCCTAACGCAAAGCTGGAATTTGCATACTGCTTTGAGGGGGAGCGATGGTCACTTACGAGGTTCTGGAGTGAGAGCTGCAGAGTCCATATAAAAACTGGCTGCTCATGAGAGGAAAGGGCAGAAGCTGGTCGGTGCTGAGCCCCACTGCATCCGTGAAAACTGTGGGGAGACTATGTGCACGGCATCGAACGGTGATTCGCAAAAGCCTGCCAATGTAGACTTCTTCGAAAGTGGGGTCTTTGCATATGGAACTAAGAGTTTTGAGATGAGATTATTCTGAATTACCCAACAGGCCCCAAGTCCAACAGAAGTGGCTGGTTAAAGGACACAGAGAAGAAGACACATGGAGGAAAAGGCAATGTAAAGACAGAGCAGAGTGAGGGAAGCTGACGACATGCTGGTCGGGGAAGGACCCCCCTGAGGGTTTCCAGAGGGAGTGTGGTCTGGGCGACACCTTGATGTTGGACTTCCAGCCCCCAGAACTGCAAGAGATTAAATTTCTGTCATTTCAGCCAAAAAGTAAAATAAAATAAATAAAAATTAAAAGTGGGCTGGGCATTCAGGAAGCCCTGAGCTAAAACTATTACTGGAAAATGAAACCAGCGTCTCTCCATAATACAGTTTTCTCATCTGTGAGATGGACACAGGGCCTGTCTCCCAGGGCTGTAGTGAGGACTCACTCTGGTTATCAACGTAAATGATCAGACCAGCGACTGGCACCCTAGTATCGATGTAGTCATATGTGTTGTTTATTAGGCATAAATTAGAAATAGAAGTTAAAGATAATGAATGGCGAATTCATTTGGGCTACACCCACGAGTTGGAGACCTCAGTACCCCTGGCCCAGCACAGGAATCCGGGGGGGAGGGCCCAGAGAGTGGGGGTTGATAAAAGGGTTTGCTTCCTCAGCTCTGAGCCTCACATATAGATTCCAGCAGTCACCCCACTGTATGAGCACCTCATTACCTTGTGTGTACATTCTAGTTTTGCTTTTCCTGTTCTGAGGAATCAGATGTTATTTTCTGCCATGGCAGCCACAGTACTAACACTGCCAATTCGTGGTCCAGAAAGATGGTGAGCTGTCTCTCTCATGATTTCTAGCACAGTGATCTTGCCAAACTTTTTGTTTTTAAGAAGATAATCTTGCCCATCTCATTGCCAGGCATAGCACAAGTCAGAAAACCTGAGTAACAAACTTCTCTCTTTAGAAAAACACTCACTTGTGGCAATGAACTTCCATCAATCTTTTGAACTCTGCCTCTTCTGTGTTTGTGATGTGAATAGACCTTGTGATTAATTATCAACATGAATAATATATGACTGTGAGTCCAAGAAACATGTCAAAGGTTCCAAAGAGTTTTATCCCCAGTCTCTCACAGGGTGTTCTTGCAAACACATTCCATTTTAAATATCTCAGCACATTTGGGGATAGGAACTTTTTGGTGCTGGCTTTCTTGCCGTTGGCTCATTAGTGAATAGCTCATGCAATCAATAAGTTACTGACCTGGAGACTAAGAGTTTCTTATCTCTGCCTTCGCATGTTCAAGTGTCTCAGAAATAAGGATGAAGCTATGTCCCTCTCCCTCTCTTTATCTCTCCCTCTCCTTCTCCCCCTCCCTCCCTCTCCTTCTCCCCCTCCCTCCATCTCCCTCCCTTCCTTTCCTTCTCCTCCCCTCCTTCTCCCCCTCTCCCCCTCCTTCTCCCCCCTCCCTCTCCCTCTCCCTTTCTCTCTCCTCTCTTTCCTATGTATTACAATAACAGCTGGCACAGAGTGAACTTTGGCCAATGTATAATGCTTTCCAAGCCCAAATGTGTCTTTTGGTGACCTTGCCAGTCCCTCTCACCACCAGCTGAAGCTTCTCAGTTAAGCGACAGGCCTTTTTAATAATAAGTTGAGGCTTTGTGGCCATTTTAAATTTGGGGATAGCATGTCCGATATCATAAGACAAGAAACATTTCCAGTGAAGGATACAGTTCGAAGATCCGCAGGGAAAATAGATTACATCAAAACAATGAACAGTCTTTATGACAACATCTGTGCTGGGTTAAAGCAGTGATGCTCGGCTCTGTGGCATGACTTCCGCGTACCCAGTTTTTTTTCTTTCATGACTGAGGAAGCGGATGTGGGACACCGCATGCTCAGACTAATCCGGTTGGCCAGCTGAATCAAACGGACTGTTAGTGAAGGACCAGCGGGCCTGTACATGCGCATGGACACTTTGGGTTGCCATCCACAACATTCCAGTCCATGCTCTTGCTCGTCTGGGTGGCATGAGAGCAGCGTGAGCACAATGCTTCCTTTAGAGGCGTGCCCACTCACGAGCATTCCTGGTGCTGACTGCCCAGCATGTCAAAGATCCTCATCCCTTGAGTCGCACAGAGGGAGGAGAAGCCACTGCATTCTGTTGTTTTCCTTGGTGAAAGGGAAGCCAAGAAAGGCACAGCTCTTCTTCCCTCTTCAAGAGCAGACAGGCAGAGCTCAATCTGTGATTGCACAGACCTAGGACTCACTTCTCACCTGACCGGTACTCACTCTGGGGACCTTAGCAAATTATTTCAATTCTGTGCTACTCAGTCCCTCATCTACAAAACGGACTTCATCACGTTAACCTCTCGGGGTTCTTGAGAGAATTTGATGTCAAGTGACTGATATAAAATGGGAGCCTGGGAAAGATTCATTATTGGTAAAAAACTTCAGAGAAAGTAAAACTTAAGAAACAGAAGCCCTCGAGAAGAAACATAAAATACTAACATTATCAAAGCAACAAAGCAACCACACGATCAGTATTATTGTTGTTGAACTATCTCAGTAATAGCGTTGAAGGGTGGTGTCTGTAGGTAGTCCTATGAATTATAATCGGGATTGTCTAAAAATGACAAGGGTTTTTCTCTGACTTGTCTGAACAATGAGCTAGCTGGCACTGGAGCTTACCCTGTCTCGCACTGGGCTAGGTTCCCCCAGCAGGAGCACCTGCAATGGCCCACAGGCTCCCAAATCTTTGGGCACTGGGAAGCTAGTTTTCCCAGCAGCACCCAACTCCAGAGTATTGGATTTCATGCAGTATATTTGCCTTCTCCCTCCACACCACACTCACTGGGCCAAGCTCCTTTCTGATGTTAGGTTTCCTATCTGGCACACATGTCATCACATAGTGGGAAGGGGTGACGGAGTTCTGTGGGGTCTCTTTTATAAGAGCACTAATCCTCGTTCATGAGGCCCCGCCCCCATGATTTAAGCAGCTCCCAAAGGTCCCGCCTCCTAGTACCATCACTTTGAGGGTGAGGATTTCAACACACACATTTTAGGAAAATGCACACAAACGCCATAGTACCTGTAAGAAAGCCTACTGATAGGGGACACATTTCCTGCCCTGAAACATTGCCCCACAGCTTGTTCAGCAGATCAAACTGGTCCCACGTTGCCTCTTCTTGGGGATAACAAGCAATTTCAGGACTGTGTGTTTTCTTTTCTTGCTAACCCTTGTTTTATAAATTTCCCAAGTGAAGCTTGTTTCTTAACCAGACCTACTGATATTATGGAATTTGTCTACATCCTATTGCAGGGTTGTCTAAAACTCCAGAATTCTTTTCCAATCACCCTAAAGATTCATGCAGGAGTCCTAGTCACATCATCCATCTCATGGGCACAGATTCTGTTCTCTGGGCAGAGCACTTTACTAACCCCAGGAGGGCAAATTAATTAAACACCATCCCTGCCCTCAGAGGGTTTGGTGTTTGTCATTACCACACTGCTACTCCATATGTCTAATGGCAAGGAGAGAAAACACAATAGATTTAGTAGAACAGAACATATATTTATCTTCAATGGTCTCTATATCATCCACGATTGAGAATAAATTACGCACCAGAACCAGGCACTCCACTAGCCACTTTATACACAGTGCTTTACAAAATCCCCAGACCAACCGAGTGATAAGAGAGCAGAGGTTCAGGAAGGTGAAATAACTTGCCTTAGGATCACACAGCCAGTGAGTGATAAATAAGTGTTTTAAACTTGGCTCTGCTGTGGTAATAATAAGTTACCCCACTTCCTAAACAACTCGAATAGCTAAAGGGAAATGCAGAGCAGATAAATTGGGCTGGACTTAACACCCCGCACATTTCGTCTGCTTTTCTCCAGTCACTGAAAGTGTGCCCCGAGGGCCTGAGGGTCTGCAGGAGTCTCTGTGAGTGACTCATTTATTTCCAAGGAGTGACTTGGTCGCTAAGGAAGAAAACAAGCAGAGTAGAGCTAGACACACAAATCACATTCCAAAGTATCCTTGTCCACTGGTCAGCACTCATAAGGTTTATATTTAAAACCCTGTCATATTCAAAGTACTGAAGGTATAAGTTGAGTTTTTATACAGTGAACAGAGAAGAATAAGAGTGGAGTTTCTGAAGTTATAGCAAAGTCTAAAAGTCATGCAAATAAAATAAACTGATATTTTTTTAGTTTGCATGAACCTGTTTTCATTATCCTTCAAATACCGTTGTTAGGGGCCTGTGGCACAGTTCCCCTAGAACAGAGATAGAAAGGCAAGTAATGATGATAATATAATAATAATAAATGAGTGAGTTAATGCTACAAATCACTTGAATGTCCTATATAAATTTTATTAATACTACCATCAACAGTACATAAATTGACCCAAAGAGAGGTAAAAATAGAACTCACATTTGTTCACAACCAACTGTTACTGGGTACTGTTTGACAAAACAATACCATTTAATCTTCAGAGGGCAAACACTTATGTTTATTTGGGGTGTCCATCATCTGATTCTCCCTCTTATGTGTAAGGAATTCTCCCCCGATCCTCGTGCTGGGAAGCTGAGCCTGCCTACCTACTGTGGAAGCCGAAACCCTTGCAGCCAAAGTCAAGAACGTGTGGCAGTTTCAGGCAACCACTTGTGCCTGCGCCAGAGTTTGAGCAGAAAGCAGTGAGAGACAGAAGCCGGATGAGTGCTCCTTCCAGACCGGCCTCGTGGCTTCACTCTTCAGCTGTCGTCCCTTCTTCACATCCACCACGCCTGGTTCCCCATCACTTCCGGTGGTACTTCCAATAAATAAAGCATCTCTGCCTCACTCAGCCAGAGCTGGCTTCTGTTGTGTGCTACTCAGAGCCCTGACAGACCCAGCTTACATGGGCTGGGTATTATTCTTCGGCATGAGTATTATTGTCCCTATTATATTACTAAGGACATCGAGGTTTAGAGATAGCCAGTGATCTTCTCAAGGTCATGTAGCTTGTAAGGGATAGTGCGTAAGAGACTGGATTGTGGACAGTTTTGATGAGAACTACACAGTGGTCCCCGGAGCAGTTCTGAGCATCCCCATCACCTGGTGGAAGCTGCCCAGGGAGAGCCAGTTGCCTAAGGGCTTTTTCTCTGGACTTGTAATTTGCAAGGTTGAATTGTTATGCAAATTGATTTATTTTAGGAGCCCAAGCTCATATGCTGTCTCTTCTGAAAGAGTATTCGGATTATCAAAAGTAGAGGTGAGCTCTTTCTTATGTAATGTGTGTTTTGATACTGATATTGCTATAATGGTGCATTTCTTCAAAGCCACCAACTTGGGGCCCTTGCACAGAATTTAACCACAAAAGATCCAGGAAGTTACACCTGAGCTCCGGCTCTGATCACCCCATGACAAGGGAATGATACAAAAAGATGAGAGAAGCTTCTTCTTGATGCCCCAGCCCACCAAGACTTGGGAAATGCGCAGCTTCTCTGAACTGGAGGCTGGGCATCACAAGGCTGCAATTTGTCACTGTCTTGACACAAGGAGCAATGAGGAAAGGTGATGGCATATCATTACTTCTACGCTTAGAAAATGTTTCTAGCCCTGGCTGGTGCAGCTTGGTGGATTGAGTGCCACCCCGCAAAGTAAAGGTTGCCAGTTCAATTCCCAATCAGGTCACATGCCTTGGTTGCAGACAAGGCCCCAAGTTGGGGATGTGCAAGAGGCAACTGATTGATGTATCTCTCGCACATCAATGTTTCTCTATCTCTCTTTCTTCCTCCCTCCCCCTCTCTCTAAAAAGTAATAAATAAAACCTTTAAAAAATGTTCCTTATTTGTACAAGGTAGTTAGTGAGTCCCACTCTAAAGAGGTTGCAGGAGTCTGAAATTTTGAAGTTCAAGTCTTTCCATCCTCCACTGTTCACACAGCTCAACAAATAGACTTGGTAGGTACAGAGTGACTTGAGTGACATTTCAGGGAGTAATTAATGATTGAACTTCCCTACTTCCTGGAAGAAAAGCCCCCCTCACGTGAAAATAGACACAGGGTCTTGTGTTTAAATACAAAAACCACTGGAAACTTTCCTGGACATTTCAACAGATCTTTGCCAGAATTAAGCAGGACCCACCAGTGGCCCTTGTCCTTCAGGTGAAGAAAGGCTGTGTCAGCCCCGCCCCCACTTAGAAAATCTTGAACACACTGTGTGGAGACCCTGGTTATCCCCAGTCTGCCTGGGCTCCAACTCTGCTTCTGCCGTTTGCTACTCACAAGTTTCACCCAATTACTTAGCTTTTTATGTATCTCCCTTTTCTCATCTATAAAATGGGAATCACAGTAGTACCTATGCCATAGCTGTGCCATGAAGAATAAATCATTCCTTTAAAGTTACTGAACGGAACTCGAAAGTAGGTGCTCAAAATGTCATCTGTCCATAAGTATCCATATATCTTTTAGCTTCTAGCTACAAATAAGTTAACAAAATCCCAGGCGATTTCGTAGTTAGCCCTGCTACTTCCGCACTCCCAAGCATCATAGCAGGCCAATTCATTTTGGTTCCTAAAACCTCATTTCCACTTGTGCAAAAACCGACAACGATAGAGGACAACAGTTCTCACCGGCTTGAGGGAAAGGTCAAATACAAAAACATATCTCCAATCTCCTTTTCGAGTGAATTTTCTTTCTCCTAAACTCTAAAGGTCTTCATGAGACTCGCAGCCAGGGGAGCAGGGGGCAGCTGCAGCTGGTCCAGGGCAAAGCCCCAAACCTGACTCCAAAGCCCCTGTTTCTCCGACTCTCCAGAGAGCTGATGGCAGCCCCGACTTGGCTCACTTCGTTCCCGAAGCATTTCTAGAGAGCCGAGCGCAGTACCGCCTAGGCTCTCTCCTGTTGCTGCTTCTACTCCAGTTCCTTCCTTGTTTTGGTGGCCTCAGCTGTAATACACAGACTCTCAAAACAGAAAAATAAAAATAGATAAAATGTGTCAAACATAGCTGAACATTGGCCTGGGTTAATACAAAACTTTCAAAGATAAAAATTGGGCGTCACTGTTTCTTGAGCATGCGCACTGTAGTCTTGCGTCGGGGCCTTTACCCACACTGCTCTGGGCGTGGGACCCCTGCACCTCCCCCAGTTGGCTCGGGCTCCGAGCCCAAAGACCACTTCCTCAGAAGCATCCCCGCCAACCACTCTGTCTTAGTTAACACACATACACAAGCACTGTTTTATAAAAACATCCTGCACTATTTTATAAAGCTCTTTGATGATATACTTTTTTAATTTACTTACTTACTTATTTATGTATTTATTTGTGGTTTACTCGTTTCCCTCCCCTACCCCAGTGGAATATAAACTCCTTGAAGGCAGGGATTTGTTACTTCCCGTCTCCCCAGGAGCTAGAGGGGCCTCTGGTACACAGTAGGTGTTCCTGAATATTGACTTAATGTCATAAAGAATGAATTCAGTCCCTTGGGCTCTCGTATGATGCCAGGTAACAGGGTGGCTTAAATCCCCCCGCTCCTTTTCAGTCTCCAGGCTTTTGAGAAGCCGAGCTTTGTCAAGGTCACCCAAGGGCAACGATTTTCATGCGGTGCTTCCTGGCACAGTTTCCCAAGCTAGACCACACACAACTACCGATTCCCTCAGCCCTCAGAGTAGTTGGTCCTTCACTGCGGCCTACCGCAGAGTTCTGGCGGTGCTCTGGACTCCCAACAAACAGTGTCTCTTTCCATGTGGACCATGTGGAGAAGAAGCTGAAGGAGCACTGCTCCATGGAGCCCGAGGGATCTCAGGGAGGTGCCTCGGGACCGGGTGGGACCCTGGGGGAGGAACCCAGGGCCCTGACCCCCAGACCAGTGCCTTCACTCTGACACAGTGGCTCCACTTCTTCACTACTTTATATAGGGTTAAAAAGTAAACTGCAGGCCCAGAATGGCTTCACTCTGCTAAAAGCTCTTGATACCAAACCTAGATTTAATATCCAATTTAATTGCAGTTTCAACCTCTCCCCAAAATACAATCTTAATCAGCCAGTCTGGAGTTTTCTGGTCAAGCACCAGCAAGGTCATCTGTCACATGGGCCCTCTCCATCCCCCAAAGTAAGAAGAGATAATTTGCATGATAAAACCCTTGCCTTTCCTTCCACCCCAAAAAAGATGTCCTGATCTAAAAATAATCCTTTCTTTTCTTTTGCTAATAACCCCCTTGCCCCCACCTTTTTTCCTATAAAAACCTTCCATTTTGTACACCCTCTCAGAGTGCCCCTCCTGCTGGACACATTGCGGTCCAACTCATGTATCATTGAATAAAGCCAATTAAATCTTCAAATTTACTCGATTGGATTTTACTTCTTAACAATNAATATCCAATTTAATTGCAGTTTCAACCTCTCCCAAAAATATAATCTTAATCAGCCAGTCTGGAGTTTTCTGGTCAAGCACCAGCAAGGTCATCTGTCACATGGGCCCTCTCCATCCCCCAAAGTAAGAAGAGACAATTTGCATGATAAAACCCTTGCCTTTCCTTCCACCCCAAAAAAGATGTCCTGATCTAAAAATAATCCTCTTTTCTTTTGCTAATAACCCCCTTGCCCCCACCTTTTTTCCTATAAAAACCTTCCATTTTGTACACCCTCTCAGAGTGCCCCTCCTGCTGGACACATTGCTGTCCAACTCATGTATCATTGAATAAAGCCAATTAAATCTTCAAATTTACTCGATTGGATTTTACTTCTTAACAATAGTGCACTTCCAGAAATTGTGAGGTGCAAGAAATGACTCCACAGCAGCTTAAATCAGGATCCAAGGGACTCACACAGAGGCAGAGGCAGAGGCAGAGGCTGTGCTCCGAGACGCCATTACAAACCCTCCAGAAAAACAAACACCCATGCCCCAGAGTCTCCTTGATCACATTCCTTTAAATGACAGATTATCCTGAAGAAGGTAATGCCACTGGCATCCTTGACACCTTAGAGAAAATGAGTTGATTAACCACCCACTTTCCTGGGAGGTGGCAGAAGCCCTGTGACCCTCAGACAATGACCGGAGCCAGGGGGCAGGACAATGACCGGAGCCAGGCGGCAGAGCAATGAAATGAAGAGGCTCCACAGGGGAAGGAGGGGTGCCCCAGAGACCACTGACATGGCCCAGTGTCACCCCAGGTTCCTACTTGTCATACATAATGTTGTCCTCTTTGCCCTAAGCTGTCGCTACACAGGCTAGTTGGCCAGAAGCCATTCGTGACCTGGCAACCAACACTGCTTCCTACACAGTCCTTCTTCCCATTTCCTGCCAGTGAAACACATTTCCAATGGCCTCCATCTGTGGGACACTGCTACGCAATCAGGCGTAAATTTCCAGTGCAGGGCAGCAGAATGATTCCCATTCAGGTTAATATTATTCATGCAGCTAAAATCCACATGTCCCCAGCTAAAACAGGCCCCTGTAGAGGCCGAAGCCCTTACCTATTCAGAAAGCCTTCATTCAGGTCGGTTACATGTTTGCTCTCTACAGGAGTCGGAATGCTCTGTAACAGGCCCCCTCATTGCACCTTTGAGTCCTTTGAAACACCAGGGAATTTTTATGTGCACTTTTAATCACTAAGCCCGGACTTCTGCTTGCAAGCATCTGGCAACCAAGCAGATGATGCGAACCACGCTCTCAAGCTCAGTATTAGGAGAGTCTCATCCTTTGCTAATATACTATCCTGTGAAATGGAGTTTCTCATCCTCATTGCTGTTGCCACACAGAGCCAGATAATTCATTATTGTAGGTGTGTCTGCACAGATGTGAGGCGGGTTCCGTGCATTGTAGAATGGTTAGCAGCATCCCTGGCTTGCCCACTACCTGCCAGTAACACTCCACCCGCACTGTGACGACGTAAAGTGTCTACAGACATTGCCAATGTCTCCCAACAGCCCGAACTAGGCCCCCTTGAGAATCAGTAACATGAAATAAAATGAAATGGGTGAAGAGCTATCCCCTCTTATTCTAAAGCCCAAAATGTGAAAGCCAGTCTACACGAAAAGCAACCCACACGGATAGCAAGATGCAGGTATTTACAGGTATCAGGTAAAGCAACAGGGTCCCAGACAGGGTCTGTAGGTAGTGACAAGAGTCAGGCATTAACTCAGGTGTCGTTGGTTCCAGGTTAAATAATTTAGAAATCCCTAGCTGCAAGGGGTCCTAGAGATCATTTGGGATGACACCCCAGGGCACAAAGGAGGAAACTCAGGTCCAGAAATGGCAAGCGACTCCTGAAGGGTCCCACAGGAAAGAAGGCAGAGCCTGCACTAGAATTCGGGTCCTGACACCTAAGCTGTTAACTTATTGCTTCTTACATGTATTCATTTATTTGTTCATCAAGCATATATTTTATATTCAATTCAACGTAAAGCACTGAGCTCAGGTGACAGCCTAGAGACAAAAGAAAAAAAGTACATATTCCCCAACAATAACCACGAAGACCATTCATCATGTACCTCCTTAAGTATCCATGCATGAGGCATTTTAGATCTATCGTGTCATTCAGTCTTCATTAAAAAAAACCTATGAGGTTAGTACTATTTCCTCACTGGTATTGATATGCACAGTTAAACACTGGAGCCCCGTAACACATGTGACAGTTACAAAGCCCCACTTTGCAAATGAAAATACATCAAGCATCCTCTAGGAATGCCATCTCTGCTAGAACAGAGAGGAGGCCTGTCCCCACTGCTGGTAAAGGGACACCACCCACTTGCCAGCTACCCACAATGGGCAGGAAAGAAGGGACAGTCACAGCAGCACAGTGCTGGGATCAAACCTTGGCCCTGCCTTTTCTTTGGCATCCTTTGAATTAACCATGTAACCTCACTGAGCCTCCCTTTCCCTCCTTGTATAACGGAAACTTTAGGAGATCCACCGGGCAGTTAGTCTGGTTGTAAAACAAGATCATACCTTAAATTCACCGCATGCAGCCTCTTGCACGCAGTGAATGTTCTCTAAACGCCAGACCTCTTTTCCTAATCTCTCTGTGCTTCAGTTTCCTACCTATGAAAGGGGGATAATAATAAGGTAGCTACTCTGTAAAGTTATTTTGAAAGCTAAGAGAGTATATAAAATATACAGGGCCTGGAGGGTAATAAATGTCAGCTTTAGTTATTTTTGCAAAATATAACTAGCTCAGGGATATCCTTAATGGATGAGTGAAAGGTAAGGACTCACAAATGTACCATCGAGATGGAGCATGGCATTTTCCTTCCAGTGCCCATACCCTATCCTACCAATTAACAGGTGAGAAATCTAAGATTCTTGAAAGGTAAATAATTTGCCCAACATTTCTCAGCAAGCTGGATGTGGCTTTTTCTGGCTCCTAGACTCAGTTCTTTCTACTTCCTGATGACCTCTCATGGATTACCCTGAACCTGGCCATCAGTAAGTCTGCCACAGATGAAAAAGTGACACCTATGTCACAGACTGTCCATGTAGGTCCTGTTACAAAGTTCACTGTGTTGTCATTGAGCTTGAAAAGCCAAGACATGATTAATAACAGAGCAATGTCCATGTAACACTGGGCTGCTGTTGCGTAGACGTCTGTGGAGTCGGCTCCAGGTGTCAATGAGTCGTTCAGTTTCCGGCAGCTCGCACGCCCTCAGAAAGCCTGCCGCTGCCTACCACCTAAAGTAGCACAGCCCCCACACCAGTTCCTCTCCATCACATCACGTATTCACCTCCACAACATTTGGCAGTATCTAAAACCACCACGTTTATTTGTTTACTTGTCTCCCACCCTAAATGTAAAGTCCATGAGGGCCGGGACCTTATTGTCTTGATTCGCTACTCCAGTTCAAATGCCACAAGAGTATCTGATCGTTGTCAGGCTCTTAATAAATATTTGTAGAACTGATGCAGGAATAAGAAAATTTGAACTCAGACCCGATGTCCTTCTTGCCAGCTGTTCTTGCAGCCTTGTCCTATCACCTCAAGCCCCCACCAAACCCATATACACACCCAACAAAAACCCTAGGTTTTAAGCAGACTGGACCTTTTCTTAATCTTAACTCGAGGACACTTTTTTTTTAAGATTTTATTTATTTATTTATCTTTAGAAGGGAAGGAGAGAGAGAGAGAGAAACATCAATGTATGGTTGCCTTTCATGTGTCCCCTGCTGGGAGTTGGCCTGCAGGGAACCTGCCTGCAACCCAGGCATGTGCCCTGACTGGGAATCGAACCGTGATCCTCTGGTTGGCAGGCCTGTGCTCAATCCACTGAGCTACACCAGCCAGGGCTTCGAGGACACTTTTATGGATTTTAGAGAGCGAAGGAGAGAGAGAGAGATAAACATCAATGTGATAGAGAAGTATCAGTTGCCTCCTGTACAAGCCCCAACCAGGAATCGAACCCACAATCTTTTGGTGTATCAAATGATCCTCCAGCCAAGTGACCCATGCAGGGCCAGATGGAACCTTTTCAAGCGGGTTTCAGGACCAGAGCTCTAGTGATCTGCAGCCCAGATGTCCAAAAGTCTACCGTGCCATACTTGAATCTATGCACACCAAAACCTTGGCATGTCTCTAAGACCTGAGATTCCACTGGCATTTGATTCAATAAAACTTACCAAGCTCCTTCAATGCACTAGTCATGGATGGAAGCAAAAGAGACACTACTACCAGTATGATACAGATTGTCTGGCGAAGCTTCCCACCCAAAGTGATGTCCCCTGCTTCCGGAAATGATGGTGAAAGATTATGTCATTAGCTTTGGTTCTCCAGAGTATGCCATTCCAGTTAAGGGGCACCATCCACATAAGGGGTACCATCTCAATCTCTCTAATAGGGATCAGTTTACCAGATACCTTNGAAAAGGAGAGAGAGATAAACATCAATGTGATAGAGAAATATCAGTTGCCTCCCATACAAGCCCCAACCAGGAATCGAACCCACAATCTTTTGGTGTATCAAATGATCCTCCAACCCAGTGACCCATGCAGCACCAGATTGAACCTTTTCAAGCAGGTTTCAGGACCAGGGCTCTAGTGATCTGCAGCCCAGATGTCCAAAAGTCTACCGTGCCATACTTGAATCTATGCACACCAAAACCTTGGCATGTCTCTAAGACCTGAGATTCCACTGGCATTTGATTCAATAAAACTTACCAAGCTCCTTCAATGCACTAGTCATGGATGGAAGCAAAAGAGACACTACTACCAGTATGATACAGATTGTCTGGCGAAGCTTCCCACCCAAAGTGATGTCCCCTGCTTCCGGAAATGATGGTGAAAGATTATGTCATTAGCTTTGGTTCTCCAGAGTATGCCATTCCAGTTAAGGGGCACCATCCACATAAGGGGTACCATCTCAATCTCTCTAATAGGGATCAGTTTACCAGATACCTTCCAGGATAACCATTGACCAGGAATCACGTAACACAGCCCCAGATCCTTGGAAGTTGGATGGAGACGAGAGACACCAGAAATGAGAAGAGGGTGCACGTGAAAGATGGAAGAGAGACCCAAAGACAAACCCCACCCACGTGACCTCATAGGGCAAATAGCCAGGAACACTTTTTTTGGAATCAAATAAACCTGGGTCTCACCCTAGCTCAGCCAACCATAAACTGAATGTTTGCATCTCCCCAAAATGTGTGTGTTGAAACTGAATCCCCAGTGTGATGGGGCCTTTGAGAGGTGGTTAGGTCATGAGGGGGAGCCTTCATGAATGGAGTTAGTGACCTTGTAAAAAAGACCCCGAGGGGATTCCCTGGTACCTTCTACCATGAGAGGACACAGCAAGAAAACAGCCATCTATGAACCAGGAAGCAGGTCCTCACCAGCCACTGAATCCACCAGCATCCTGAATTTGGGCTTCCAGCCTCCAGAACTGTGAGAAACAAATTTCTCTTGTGTGTAAGGTAGTCTACGGTATTCTATTACTTCAGCCTGAATGGACTAAGCCATTTGGCCAATAATTGCTTAATGTCTCCAAGGTTCGGATTCTTTTTCTGTGAAGCAGGGATAATAATACAATCCTCAGAGATTTCTTGTGATGAAAAATGAATTAATATGGGCAGAGTGCTCAGCATCAAGTCAGGGTCAATAAGTGATATTTATGATTATTATTCTGAGCTTGCTTAGACCTCAAGACAATGAGCCAACAGCCGTGCAGGCTTCAGAAAGACCCTTTGAAGGATAAGAAACATAGCAAGGAACAGGGCTCCATAAACTGCTCCTTCACTGCTCCTGACAGTTAGAGCAGCTTCCCAAAGTGCCTTGGGCCCCAAGGGCCCCTTACTCACCCGGACAATCTGCTTCTCTCTCATGTGCTCTGCATCTTCCTGCTCCCATCTGCACCAACCAGCGGGAGCAGATTCCCAGAGAACCCAGGAGCACTGAGAGAACAGCAATGACATGCCAAGAAGGGGCATGTCTTCGGAGCCCCTACAGGTAATGGGGTCAAAATGAAGATATATCCTGGGAAGAGGAATTACAACTCTGCTGATTAAGTGATGAAGTGAATGGAGATGAAAAACGTGGCATAAATTATTAAGGAAACGCTCACGGCTCCAGGCAAAGGCAACCGAGGAAGGAAGCTGGGTATCGTTAAAGATTATGGAATTAACTGGCGGCCAAGACCTGAGGCCTCACTATGACACAGAGGAGACGAATTTTACTCCCAGTGTTTTCTATATTTATTAATGGTTTCTATATTTTCAAAGATATCCTCAATTCCCTAGTTTGCTGGCTCTGCCCACTGAATAAATATCAGAAATGACTTCAGATTAACATAAAAACACAAGTTTACATCTACCGTCAGAATAACTGAGCTAAAATATTCCGATAAGCTATCTGGATTCTAGATGGTATAATCAAATAGCAAGCCAGAGAGCTGACTTCAGAAAGCCTTTCTAATCAGCTCTGCGGGGGCCAGCATAGCATTCTCCCCTCTTCACTGCAGTGTTACCCATCTGATCAAGAGAGGAGAGGTAATGAAGAAGATTCTGGTAAACAGAAACTAGTATGAAAATCTGCCCCATGTATAGGTGGGTCCTTACAGAGGGTTTAAGCACGTTTACCCACGGATATACTTTTCTCACTCTAAATTATTGTGAGAGCACTGCCAATCCGTTCTCCTTCTGAGCGTGGGAGCAGGACTGCATCCATTGCGTGAAATCTCTGCTTCTGTCTCCGTCTCTCTCTTATTTCCTAGGGACACTGACTCTGAGTGTTTGCCACAGGAGAGATTCTGCGGCTTAAGGTGGGGTTAGCAAAGATCCTGCAAGATTCGGCTGCAGAGGAAAGCAGAGAACGTCCAGCTTCCTGTTCCATCCAGAGGTTAGAGGAGAGGCGTCCTGCCCCTAAACCCCCTTATCCCGACCTCGTATGAGGGAAGGTCTCAAATCTCACAAAGATAACCAGCTGGTTTGTATGAGACTGGAAGTCTCTCCATCACATTCCTAACAGGTAGCCATTCAGACTTTGCTTGAATACCTGTTGTGATGGCAAACTTATGATCTACAAATGTAGCTCATGCCATTTCTGAATAACTCTTCCCAGCCAGGTACATACAGGGCAATGGGTGGGACTAAATGTGCCCATCAACGAATCGATCAATGAATGGCATTAAGTCAAGGCTGAGGGTGCAGATGTAGCCACAGCAAAAAAGGGTCATCACAACTCTGCTAGACCCCAAATCCCCTGTCCTGCATGGCTGGCAGGCTGTGCACGCAACCATGGATCGGGACCAGTGAACCCTTTTCATCACCTGCTCTCCATCCAGATTTGGACCACCAAAAGGAGTGCAGCAAAAGACAGATAATAAATCACTCAGGAAATATTACAAAGTACTGTGCCTCCATTAGATTACAGCTGGGGAAACACGAGAAAAAAAAATGCCTCTGTGCTTTTATCCATAGTTCTTTGTCTAAAATTGTGTTTTTTATCCTGGTGACAGAAGTAATACATTTTCATTGTAGAAAATCCAAAAACACGGTAAAGCACAAAGAAGAGAATAAAAACCATCCATAACGCCACCACCCACAGATAAATACTGTCATTTTTGTGTATCTCCTTCCAGAGGTGTTTGTATGTTTGTTTTGTTATTTAATTGGGATCATATTTTTTCATAGTGTTTTATAAGTTGTCCTTATTTAACTTAATAATCCACTATGAACATTTTCTAAGTTATTAAATGTCTCCCCCAATGTGGTCTTTGAGGGCTATAGTGTTCGTGTTCATCAGAGGCCCCATAACCTGTTGACACTTACTTGTTGCACTACTGATGGGCACTCAGGCTGTGAGCAGTTCCACATTACATTACATACGACGGAGGCAGGATGGCGCTCCGGGACCACAGAGGAAGAGCTCAGAATCTAGACGTAAAGGGTCCAGGAGAGTTTCTTTGATGAAGTGGCGGCTGAGAATTTCTTTTCCGATTGGAAAACATGAGAGAGTACATTACCTAGTTAGTCTTCCCCACCCACCTGGCCTTGCATTCCCCTCATGTGACTAGACTGTAGACAGATGAGATTTCTTCCTGACTCTAGTCACTAATGTCCCTATTCTTAGAGCAGTTACTTTAGAAAACTTTCTCCACTCCTTTAAGATGTAAATCTTTTTAAAAGCTCCTTGCCAGTTTTATGACCAGAGAATGATTTTCTCAAGGACCTGAGAGTCATTCACTGGAAACGATGGTAGGGAGAGAACACCTCTATCTCCCCGTTTCTGTAGGGAAGTGGGAGCCTAACTGTGGGCTGCATCTTGCTCCTGTCGTAAAATTAACCCCTGTGGTGGAGATACCACAGCTTATTTTTCCTTTAGGTGAAGACAGTTAGCAAACACAGATGGCCTATAATCCCCTACCCATCCCAATCCCAGGTTTTAAAAACTCTCCAGCCCTTCATTTTGGCAGAATTCAACTCAGAACCAGTTCTTACCTCTCTTCCCTGTGACAATACTCTTGAATGAAGTCCCCCTGGCCTGTTAAACTTTGTCCAGTGCAATTTTGCTTTAACACAATAAAAGTCTTAAAAGGTGTCCCATCCTATTTCGTATGAGACAGAAACATGGTTGAGGGAGAAGTAACCAAGCTGGGAACTCAGTGAACACCTAGTGGGGGTGTTGGTGAACTGTGCCCTCTTTGCAGCCTTACTTTGTTGCACTGAAAAGAAAAAAAGCTGTCATTAACTACAGTGGTTTAATTATACTAATGAAAGCCTTGTTGATAGCTGTCTGCCTCCTCCATGGCTTCTTCACCCACCAAATGAGACCAATAATAGTACCTGTTTACAGGCTAGTTGTGAAGATTCAGTGAGTGAGTGCATGAGAAGCAGCCGTTCCTTGCACATACCGAGTGCAGTTCATAGCAATATTGTTATCACTATTACTATGAAAGAGCACTGATGTTAGAGTCAGAACAGGCTAGACCAAATGCCAGCTGCATCCCTTGCTGGGTGAGTGAATTAAGCAATTAACTGTGTGCTTATAGATTGTTGAAAGGCTTCAATTAATTAGCATTTGCAAAGCAAATGGTTCACATTAGTCCTGTGGTGGGCAGAGTCTAAAATGACCTTTGAAAGTTTCTGGCACCCCATTATTTACTCACACACTAATCTGGGTATGGCTGTAGAGGAATTTTGCTGATATAATTGAAGCCCCAAATCAGTTGACCTTAAAATGCAGATATCTGGATGGGCCTAATCTAGTCACAGAGATCTTCAAAAATAGAAAGCCTTCTCTGCTGGTGGAAGAAGAGAAAGAGAGATGTCAAATGTTGTAAGTTGAATATGGACTTAATGTCTTTGAAGATGGAGGTGGCCATATAAAAAGATCTGAGAACAGCCGTGGTTTGTGTGGCTCAGTGGATTGAGCACTGGCCTGCAAACCTAAAGGTCCCCAGTTCGATTCCTGGTCAGAGCGCATGCCTGGCTTGCAGGCAGGTCTCCAGCTGAGTTGCAAGGGGCAACCAATTGATGTATCTCTTGCGCATTGTTGTTTCTCTCCCTCTCTTTCCCTTTCCCTTCCCATCTCTCTAAAAGTAAATAAAATCTTTTTTTAAAAAAAGATCTGAGAATGGAGCCTCCAGGAGCTGAGGGTGACCCCTGGCCAACAGCCAGCAAGAAATCATTCCTACACCCCAAGCAAACAGACTCTGCCAACAACCTAAATGAGCTTAGAACTGGATACTTTCCCACATCTCACAGATGAGAGCCCAGTTTGGTCAACATCTTCATTTCAGCCTTGTAAAACTCTAAGTGAAGAACCCCTCCAAGTCTGCCCCACCTCTGACCTACAGCACTGTAGAAAAATAAATGCGTTGTTTTAAGATGCTTCATTTGTGGTTATTGGTTGTGCTTTAACAGAAAACTAATAAAGGTTCCTAGTAACCCGTGAAAATTTTATTTCCTTACCCCAAACTACTTCTGAACACTACCAAACTCGAACCAAAGGTAGAACCACACTCAGCCATGCAACTAGCTCTTTCCCGTGTGTGCCCAAAGTCAAGGTCCTATATCACCCTCCAAAGGACACTCTGACCTCATGGGCAAGTGCCCTGGTTAAAAGTCAAAGGCAGCCTCAAGAATCACTTTGAAAATACACTTGGTTTTCAAGCCTCGACACCAACGCCTTAAAGAAATCAGACTCTTCAGAATTGAGAATTTCAGGCAAGTCCATTTGTACCTTTTATTGACACTTCTGACCTTGTTAGAAAAGCATGTTATGTTTTGCTATAAAAATTAGCAGAGAGTGCAGCTTGCTGGTTGATATTATACATTACAGGGCAGAGCACTTGGGTCACTCTCCTCCAAGGAGTGCCACTGCCAATGAAAATCTCTGGGCTCTTGGCGGGGCATTTTTTCCCAGCATCAGGCCCGCGGCACAAACTTGGGCCTCAGTGTCAGCAAGTGATTCAGCAGAGGGAACCGCAGTGTGACATTTCCTCGACTGAATCCCTCCAGGAGTTTAGGTGCCATTTTAAGTAAAACACCAAAATTAAAGTCTTAGGTCTCATAAAAGCTTTAACCTCCTTCTAAAATTTCATGGTGAATATTGAGAACACCTGTAAACACTGCATTTGTTTGGGTGTTCTTTCTTTTGACAAGTCTCAAAACAAAAATTAACTCAAAATCAAATTAGGATCAAATACATTAATAAAGTAAATGTAGAGCCTCTGGGTTTACTTGTCCTAAGATAAAATTTTTCATGTTTAGGATAACTGAGCTACATATCCCTAATCTCCACTTAACTTTGAAATGCCAGCCAGTGCTCACTCATGATTCCATTAAACGTTTACTCACCTGTGCTAGGAACAAGGATAGGCACTGAGACTACAAGTGTGAAAGAGCCACAGTCTGTACACAGGGTGGGGGGAAGTAGGTTTACAGTTGTTCGTATGGAAAATAACACCATCATTAATAAATAATAATACAAGAATAAACTGTGTTTCATGTACTCGTGACTACCCTTGCCCCACCCTGTATTCAGATAGTGAAGGCAGATATTAACCTTCACAAGAAACTCGAGCAGCCCCACCATCCCCCACTGTGGATGGACCAAAACAAAAAGCTGTGTCGTATGATATGAAGAGGTCAGCTGGCCAACTAGGGCCAAGTCCTACTTCCCTACCCTACTAGCTGTACAACTTCGGACAAGTAGTGCAGGTTCACTAAACCGCACTTTCATCATGTACACACAATGGGGATAATAAGAGGAATGACTGAAGGAGGGTGTTTAAAGGAGATGGTCCATGAAAAAACATTTAGCACAGTGCCGGGTCCATAGCAAGCAAGTGGTGATGATGGCTGTCATCATTACAATGATAATGGTCATCATCATTATAATTATAAAAGGCCTTGCTCATCACTTGCTGGCGTTAGGCTGTGGATTTTTCCATGTGATTAGTGAAACAGTTAAGGCTCTGGCCTCCATGAGGTGTGACTTTTCTAATGTGTCCTTTTAGATTACTTGTCAGCACAGTGCAGGAGATCTAGGGCTTCCTGCTGAGAGGCCGTCCCCACCCTAGAGGGGTTCAGCGCAACAAGGCATGAGACCTATGAGATGGGTGTTCATCTTGGCTTGCGAAGCTCCCCAGAAAAGGGCCATCTTCCAGGTAGGCAAGCAAAGGGTGACACATGTAAGGGCTAGTGCTGAGAAAATGTCGGGGTACATGGCAAATATAGCTGCAATGGCCAGATTGCCTGTGAGGAAAAGAAAATGGTATGAGATAAGGCCCACAAAGTGAGCGGGGACCATTTGGGAAAGAATTTGTTATAGCAGGCTGGGGAGTCTGACACTGAAATGTATTAGGCAGGGAACTGGTATGTTCAGGGCTACACATCTAGAAAGATCAGCCCCAGTAGTTATGAAGATGGATTTATAGAAAGGCAAAATGAGAGGTAGAGATTTTGGGAGGCTATTATGCTAGAGAAGGAAGAGGATGATTAAGAAAACATCATCAGAATGTTGCAGAATGCGGCAGATGTAAAGCACAGAAGCAAAGAGGAAAATTACCTGGTGTCGTGACCCCACAATTACAGTGAACCGTGCCTCCTGTGAGTTCCAAAGCCCTGTGGTATCTCCCTGATACCGCAGAAGGAGTTCTTTCCCTCTACCATTGGAGCCACCTTTTCTCTTTATTTTTTTTCTGTAAAAGTCTGATATTTGTAGCTCCTCTTACAACTTGTCTTAAGTCCTCTTGGTCTAACTGCATACTTGGTGTAAATCACTGAGGCCTAAAGAATGTTTTTTAAAGGAACAAACAGCAGCTGATTCTACCCTAACCACATTTCTACCTTTCATGGATTGCTATTCCTCTGGATAGGAGAGAAACCAAGTCTGAGTTCATTAGACTGTGGGGAACGCACTATTCCTGTAACTGCTAGCAAGTAGGGGCTGACTAGCGTGCAAGGCAGGAATTTTCATTCCGAGAGCTGCAAATTTCCCTCTCAAACCAACAAATGTACCGGCTAATTCACCTGCACAATTTTCTTTTGTCTATTTTCTCCCTGACCCCATCATTACCTCAGTCATTCTAAACTGAACTCAAATTAGTCATTTACATCCTTGCCGCCAGCCACATTTAGAAAAAAATTCTGGTTTGAAACTTGTCCTACTGAGTAACTTGCATCTTTAAAAGATATAAGCAAGGTGATATTGACATTTAATTATGAGTAAATAAGACCACTCCCACCAAAATGACATATATATGAAAGAAGAATCTGCAATTGACAAAAGTCATGATTTACTTTCAGGTTGACTTTTTGTTTTATGGGGGGTTTTTTGTTCAGAGAGGGTAGAGTTATTATCATTATTATGCTTTTGTATTTCGAAAAGGATATACCCTCAAAATATTTATGAAAGCTAATCTGTGCTTCTATTTTTAAGTCAGAAATAAGTTGAAACTCATGAAAATAGACCTTTTTGATTTTACTCTAAGGCTGTACAACAGGCTGACAATAATAATACAACAGACATGAAGACAATATATACTTTTGTCTTCAAACATTTCACCAGACTCCAGAAGATCACTCATTACTTTCAATACTGGTCATGGTTTACTACGCCAAGACTTTGAGAAAAAAATTAGATTTGAATAAAAGAAGTTCTAGCCTCTGCTCTAAAACATGTTTTTGGATAAATCACCAATTTTCTCCATATCTCAATCTTCTTGTCAGTATTGGGTATACTTAAAAGTTCCATTAATCAACATAATTATATACTTTTGTGACACAGCAAAATGAACATCCACAAGAATATGTGAATTGTCCATCGATGTTCATTTCAAAATAAAAGCCACATTAAAAGAGATAGCTATTCAAATATGCAATTCAAATGCATTGACTTCTTTAAAATCCTGACTAAAATGAGTATTTCTCCAGGCCAATATCTACTCTATATTTGTTTTCTTACTTTCCCACCCTTTTAACATATTTCTACAAATACAGTAAACACTCAATAAATTTTTATTAAGTAATTGACCGAGTGAACTCCTGGAGCAGGCTGCCATTTGCGTCTGGACTCAGCTAGCCCCACCCTAAATGGAGCAGTGAATCAGGACGGTGCTCCAGCCCCCGCCACAGGAAACAACAGCCCACGTGCTAGGGCTAACTGACGGCCTAATGAGACACATGACTCCCATTAATTCCTACTCAGTTTTCTTTGCACGTGGAACTATTTTTTGTAAGCTATACCTCGCAACACCTTCCTGTGCAAATATGCTATTATATCTGAACAGAGAATGGGGTGGATGCAATAGCTCTTTGGTCAAATATTGAAAATGACACAAACCTGGGAAGCACACCTGTTGGTTTCTCCGCCGCTGGAATGTTTAAGATGTTTTTAGGCAACCGGCTACCAACATTGTATTCTCTCCCCGAACTCAGTTTTATTTTATTTTCCCTCAAGGAACCAATCCATCCACTGATTCTACAAACAATCCTGACCAGGCATCCTGCAGAATCTGAAAGTGAATAAGAAATACAGTCCCCAACCTCAAGGAGCTCAGTGAGATAAAGAAAAATCTGTAACTGCTTTAAGTATTACATTGCCTGTGATTCCAATTGCCTGTGAATAGTACTGACCTCCCAGCGAGGCTCTGAGGTGAAGCTCAAAGGAGACTGCATGTAAAATGGTAAGTCCAAAGCCTGGGAGCATGCAAGCACTCCACCACCCCCAGCTGAAGACTCACCCCCCACCCCCCACCACCGAGTGCACACACTTGAATGCTGAGAAGAGCAACTTTGTTTTTCTTTGTCTTTCTTTGAGTGGTGGGTGGAAATGTTACTCTGATGGGTAACTGGGAAAACAATGGAGTCTGGAGAGGAGTGGCCCTGGGGTGTCCCTCTCTATGGCTCTGGGAGGCCGAAGCAAGAGCCGGATTAGTTTGCTTTCCCTGAAGCCAGGATCCCGGTGAATTTCTACTCTGAGTGTCAGTCCCTCTCTCCTGCAGGCTCTCCTTCATTGGCTGAGCACTGGTCTGCCCTTCTGAGGTGGCTCTTTAGCCTTTCACTGAGTTAGCGCAGCAGCTGCTGAGTTCCAGCGCTGTGGTGCGACGGCAGGCCACGTGGAAAGGTGCCCCTGCTGAGATGGGAAGGACGGACTGCCCCCCCTGAGATGGCCAGACCTCGGACACACACAGTACAACACACAGGCACCCAGAACGAAAGGCGCTCCGCCGGGTTCCTAGTAACTAGGAAATTCCTTTTCCAGAAACCTGCAAGTTATCCGTGATCTGCTCTCTCCCTGGGTCCCTTTGCTTCCTCAACAACAAAGTAAAAGATGTCGCCTTCTAAAAAATGCTTCTCAAAACCGCCTCTCCTCACCACCTGGCTCAGGTTGGAGTCCTGCAGTGCCTTCCTCACTTGCAGGCTTCGGTCTCTGCCATCAGTCCCTTGGCTGCTTAACGCCCTTCCACGCTTTTTAATGTGGTTCACAGAGCCCTTCACAGACTATCTCCTACCTCACTTGCCCACCTCATTTTCCATGGCACCTCCCTGCAATTTATCCTCAGTGGCTGCACGGCTTACAGTTCCCTCGGAGCCGTTTCCTTTCTCCTTGCTTTTGCTCATGCCATCGTTGGTCTAGAAGGCTCACCCCAAACTCCTTCATGAATTCTTCATGGTGTTACCTCCAGCTGATTAACTCACCCAGATTTGCAAGCGGGGGGGGGGGGGGGGGGGGGGTTNGGGGGGGGGGGTGGTATGTTTTAGCATGGAAGTCCCACATTTCAGGAAATTTCCCACTTCAGTCTCCACCTCCTCTAAGCCTTCCCCGCCTGTTCCTGCTCAGGTCAGATCCCCCCCAGTAGGTGCCACCGTAGGGCAGGTGTTCTGTGGCGTCACTACAGACTGACCTGCCCTTTGGCTCTGAGCTCCTGAAGGGCAGAGCCTGAGGTTATCTATTTTCCTCTTTTCTGTGTTCCATGCAGCATGACAGGTAGGGCACGAAAAACACTGAACAGGAAGGAAGGGAAGAAAGGAGGGAGGAAAGAAGGATGGGACAAAAATAGGAACCAAAGACCAAAGGTATGTTACGCTAAAATGTGTGGTTGAACTCAGACAGACAAAACCATCATGAATTCTCGGCCACCATAGGCATTTTGAAGATACATCTGTTGATTCAGTTTTTCCTCATAAAAACTGAATCAACAGTAATAATACCAATGTATTATTTAGTAGGATATCTTTTCTGGGTATATATTGATTGGAGAAGACAGTATAAAAGCAAAAAAAGCTGCTGTAACAGATAAGCACCAACATTTCAATACCTTAACATAACAGAAGTTTATTTCTAACTTATAATGAGATGAGTTTGGGAGGCAAGTTTTCCTCTTTGGCAGGCAGCTCCCCACCACGTGGTCATTCAGGGGCCCAGGCTCTTTCTGTCTCCGGTCTCTGCAACTCACCCGAGGTCAGAGTTCTCTAAATCCAGGCAGCAAATGAGAAAAGCCAATGGGAGACAGGTTACAGAAGGTTGCCCATCACTTCCCTCTTGTCCCATTGGCTGGAACTCAGTACATGGTCACACCTAACTGCATGGAAAGCTGGGAAAGGCAAAAACTCTTTCTGTGCCCAAGAAAACACAAAAACAGGCTTGATGAATGGCTAGTCAGCTTCAGCCACTCCCCTGAAGCAAGATTTTCCCCTTCTGGCTGGGCAAACATGGGCAAGTCCGTTTCCTGCAGACCCCGCTTTCTTGGCAGTAAAGTGGGGATAACACAGGGCAGTTGTCAGAGGAGGCTCAGAAGAGATAAAGCATGTAAAATGATGTGCTCAAAGCCTAGGATGTCCTGAGTGCCCCGTAAATATGCATTAGTTGTTGTTTGTATTATCATTGTATCTGTTCCTGTCACTACAGGTATTACCACTACCAACCTTCATGCCAAGAGTGTCCTAAACAAGGGGTTATTATTAAAAATATTTTTTCTTCAGCCATAAAAGAGAATGAATTCTTATTATTTGCGACAACATGGGTGGACCTAGATATGTGAAGTAAAATAAGTCAGACCGAGAAAGACAAATTCCATCCAATTTCATTTACATGTGATATAGAGAGAACAAAATAAACAAAATAGGCGCACTCAGATGCAGAGAACAGACCGAAGAAGGGGGTTGGGGACTGGGTGCAAGAGGTAAAGGGACTAAGAAGCACGAGTGGGCAATTACAAAACAGCCCTGGGGATGTAAAGTCCAGCACAGGTGAAACAGCCGATAATATTGTAATTACTGTGTACGCGCCAGGTGGGCACTGGAAACACCAGGGCTATTACTGTATAAAGTATATGGTTGTCTAACCACTATGCTGGACACCTGAAACTAATACAAAATGATGCTGAATGTAAACTGTAATTGAAAAAATTTAAATATATGTATGCATTTCCTAGGTCCCTTGGTCTCTGAAAGGCCACCACAGCCTTTGCATATCTGCCGTCCCTTTCCTCTGGCCGACCCTTAGGTCCTCTGGCCACCTTAGAAATCCTAAGCCACAGGGAGGAAAGAAACAGAGTTCAGAGTTCTGACCATGTGTATACTAAATGTCGGGTCTCACAAAATGCAGTGTTATCCCTCACCAGACAATGATAAACTATGATGCAATGCAATTTCACTTGTACTCAACCATGTATGTTACGAGGATATCGTAAAGTTTCACCATCAGCTTCAAAAAGCAATAGCAAACCTGCACGACTCCTCGTGTTTTGCTTTCCTGGGTGTCTTCAACAAAGAAAACTATCGATTTTTGAGTTGTCTGAAATACACACTATAAAGAACTATCCTCAGTCCATGGCTTTCTCTTTACCAGGCTCAGATAATGGGAGAAGACAGGAGAGTCCCACAGAAATACACATCCAAGGGGCTACAATGAATCTCGTGGTTATGATAGCCTCCGTGTGAACCGTGCGCAAACCTGGCACCGCAGATCCATCCCCAATTCACATTCTTTCAAATGCCAGACAGAGTCAGCTGCAGGAAGATCTTCTGTCTTTGTGGGTTTTTAAACCATTCATTACCATATTTGACCCTGCAATGGAAACAATACTCCCCACTTTACAGATAAGTAAAAGAAAAAAAGAGTTTGAGCTTAGAGATGGTGCAAAGTGATAGTTATGTGGTAATCTAGTAACTGGAATTCAGTTCTTATCTTCTGACCCTGGAGCACTGCTCATTCCTGATCTTCACAGCTTCACTGTGCACTAACAAACCCAGGACGAACTCGTGTGGAAGGACCCAAGGTTGGAAAGGAATGAGATGGAGGGGAGAGACAAAGAAGTCCAAGGGCTGTAAAAAAATTATATATATATATAATCTCACCACTACGACTTAGCCCAAAGCCAATGACTTCCAATGAATCTGGGAGGGGAGAAGTACTTAAAAACTCCAGATGATTTAATTATGGAATGGATACAAGAATGCCATAATTTCCAGGAGTGGCCCTGTTAGAACCAAGGCCACCGGATACCAGGACTGGATCCTACACTTACTCCAGTGGCCAAATACATGGGTCTCCACGGAGCCTCGTTCTCCTGAGACATCAGAGGAGAAAGACGCCCTTAGCCTTCTGAAGTCGCGGTCTTCCACCTTCACACAACAGAATGGCCCCAGTAAACTGCAGGTAAAAGGCCCCGATATTGAAATGCCCTCCCTCCAGCAAGCTGTCTTAGGTGACAATGTCCTGAAGCTAAGGTGACAGGTATGAAAGAAAGTGTTTTAAATGGTGGGGTTTAATTCATGCCCTTGCTTAGTTTCCCAAAATACCTGCAGAAAAAGATAATCAGCCTCTGAGCATCTGTGGACAGTTCACAAGGAGCTGCTTAGCTCTTCCTAACTGCTGGGAATTTATTTTCCGATTTTAATTTACAATGCAGAGCTGACCCCAAGCCCGTCATTACAGTTACTTGCTAATCCTCTCTAGCGTGTGTATTTTCTTCATTACGGCAGGCAATTTTGTTTTGCTTTGTTGCACTGTGTGCTCTTCCCTTCTCTGATTGCTGAGCTCAAGCTTCCTGTGGGGTGTGGGGCAGGTGCAGACACCAAGACATCGGCCCTCCTGTCTCACCTCCAGCCCCACCACCTCCAAGCAAGGATCCCACTACAGAGGCTGTAAAACGGTCTTCTCGGGGCATAGCTGCCGGCCGATTTCTTGGGATTGTTTGGACACACGGTTGCCTTGTGCACACCTATAATTGCTGAACACATTTGTAGTCTCCACACTACCACTGCCCTGCCTCTGCCTCCTCTTCTACTCCAAATTGTCCCCTGGAAATATGAGCTCCTCCTGAGCATGTAGTGCCCAAAGAATAAATGCAGTCATCTCTACAGAAGCATTTATGCACAAAGACAATAATAAGAAATGACTAGAAGAAACTTGTGGCAAGTCAAAAGCAAGCAACAGCTGACAGCTTTTGTACAACCTGTCTCGGGCAATTTGGTAAGGATGCTTTCAACCCACACATGGGAGACACCCAGCTGGTTAATAGTCTGTCCTCATCTGCATCAGATCCTTCTGGAAAAGGCCCTTTCCCCAAGTCACTCAAATGAAAAGACAAGTTAGTGCATCTTTGCTTTCAGATGTTTACTGCAACACGGTCTTGCCTTAGCTCCTGAACTCCGTCATTTGTTGCCTGATGTTAGAAACAAAGTATAAGAGGCTGTTTTTGCATTTTACTTAGCCTGTCATTGGAGTTTTAAAGGCTTCTTTTCTTCACCAAAGCCCTGGATGACTTGGCAAATATGACATGTGTGATTAGGCTGGGACCTCATTATGATAGTCATCCGAGTCGTGCAGAATTTCATAGAGGGACAGTCATGGCCGCCCTGACTCCATCACCAGGCCCTGGAAGAGGGCTGTGGTATTCCAATATGCCCAGAGGTCTGCAGGGCACAGTGAATGCCTTTTCAATTGAATTGAATGCAAAGGAGTTTATATTGAACCTGCAAAGAGATCCCTTTTCTCTCAAAAAGGTCCTCTTGTGGGTTATTTTCATTTTCTCCTTTGGCCTTTTATACACTTTTTTCCCCAGATTTCTGGCACGAACGTTTATTACTTTCATAATCATTTATTGGAAAATCAGTTGTATAGAAATGAAGTCTTTTCAGAAGACCCTGGGATCCTGCCTCCAAGTGGGTAAATTTTCATTGTGGAAAACACACAAAATGCAGCCTTCCCTATGATCGCTTCAATTTTGGCTTTGTAAAATGATTATCTGCATAGAGGGGGTGAAAAGCTATATGGGACACAAGTCTTACACATCTTTGTAGCTACCGAGATCCAGTGATACAGAGCGACTGTGTGTGCCTGCAGTGCACCTCATATGTGTGTGTGTGCATAGTCAAAAGCTCTGACTACAGCCTCCCATTTTTAGCTTAAGCAGATAGCACCATTGATTCCCTGGCTGCAGAGGCAATCTAAGCCCTGGATTCTACAGATGTGTGTAATCATCTGTGTAAGGCTGCAAAACCAAATCTGTCTTAACAAGTCTCCTATCGGCATAATTGATGGAGCCCCAGTTCTTCCCAGCTCCCAAAATTTTAGATTCTTAACAAAGTACATAGAAGGGCTGGATTCTGAACTCTCAGTGCTGCAGTGGACGCTCTCAGTTACTCCTTCACAGACGCTCTGCCCTGCCTCGGACCTCTCCACATGGCTGTTTTCCCAAGAGCTGCCACCACTGGTAATCAGTGCTTCCCTGCCTCGCACACACACACACACATGCACACACACACACACACACACACACACACAGAGCTGCAGTTGCTGCCTCCCTCCTAAGGGATGAGAGTCCTTTGGAGCTAGCACGTGACTAAACCCTGCACTGCATTGGCGTGTTTCTCCCAAACATCCAGGTCCTCCAGGGCCTGGGGGAATCTGTGCGCCTCAAATCCAATGGAGAGAAGGGTGTTAATCTCCCCTCTGCTCTGTCTGGGCAGTGGCAGGGATCCCCCATGGGATGTGGGCTACCTGCCTTCTCTCCAACGTTTCCAAGATCTCTTCCAGTTCTCTTTTGTTTGGAAAAGAAACATAAGGAGAAGGGGGAAAAGTCACTTGTGCCTCAGCCATCCTCTCTCTTCCTGCATAGCTCTTGTCCCTCTGTCCTAGCGAGAGGCTACCCCAGGAAGCCCAGGAAGGTCTGTGGCTTGAATGACGTCCTTTGGAAAAGTGTGGCATGGAGGAGGGGAGGCACTGAAGTCCATGACTCAGGTAAACAGCAAGCGCAGGGAAGTGGGACGGGTTGAGGGGACCCAGGGGCTCACTGCACCCAAACCACTGTCTCCCTCCCAGGTCAGTTTCTTCCTGGGTACCCGCTGGGTCTTTTCCTAACTCCACTGAGAAAGTTTGGTCATTTGCTCCCGGAAGGTCTGGGCGGAGACCCTACTCATCACAACAGCAGAGTCGTGCTTTAGGGAAGGACTCCGACGGGCTGCCTGCAGTGCTTGTGAGACTAAGGTTCCAAAGCAAGCCTAGGCTCATTACCTCTTCTGACCCCTGCAAGAAACCTGTTTGCCAATATGACTGCCTTGTTTCAGAGGTGAGGAGTCTGAGAGGGAACAGGCCTGAGGGGGTTTGCCAGCCTCCTCAGAACTCAATAGTGGGAGCAGAGAAGCTCCCTGTGGCAGAGGTTAGAAATAAAAGTAGAAGGTAATAATGAATGCACTGTAAGAGTAAAGTCAATTTATGGTTTTCCAGAGACTGTGCTAAGCACCCTTCATGCATTGCCTCATTTATCCTTTCATTACCCGAATGGTGTAGGTTCCCTTATTATCACCATTCCTGCAGAGGAGAAAACCAAAAGATACGGAGATTTAATAACTCACCCAAAAGCTCACAATAAGGGGGAGAGACTCAGCCAAGCGTGTGCTCTGAGCCTACAATCTATGATGTGGTCCCAGCATCCAAGGATCTATTGTTCTATTAGCACTGAAAAGTCAACTTTATGAAACAACTGGGCAGACAATGTCTAATTAAATGATAAATTGTGTAGGACACACTGTGAATCCTTTAGGAATTCAGAGGAGGAGGAAATTAAATCAATAGGACTTACAGTCGTCAGAAGAAAACTTCATGAAAGTTCTGGGCTCCAAAAGATGTGGAGGAGTTAATCGAACAAAATGTCTTAGGTGGCAGCATTTAAGGAAAGAGGACGGTATAAGCAAAGGAATGAGGTCGAGAATAACTTTGGCGTTTTTGAAGATGGAGAGAAGGAAATGGCTTAAAGGGAAAGACAGTGTCTGAATCTTTCTTGTCTTCCCATTACTTACCATTATTATTACTATTGTTATTATTATTATTATTATTATTATAATTCAGAGTCCTCCTTCAGATCTGCTAAAGGCTGTATATGGATCCTCTTTCATGATTAAAATATAAACAGACTCTAAACATTGTATTATGCATAAACAGTACAATAAATGACCCCCCGCCCACGCACACCTTCCTTCCCTAACCAAGCCCATCTGTGAAACTCTGCTGCAGAATTCCTGTACCGAAATTTCCTAGGTTGGATTTCATTCTGGATGAAATAAAGCCAGGTACAGGTACTATGAGAACTACCTGGGACAGAAAGACCAGGTCTATATCCTGGTAATTTCAGCCTCAATCTAGGTCCTGAACATCCATGTCCTGAAGTACTCTGTTCTTGTATGTGGGAAATGTTTGGAGAACACCAAGGATATACATATGTACACAGAAAGCTCTATGTTGGGCATTGAGAAAAGAACCTGGCAGTGCCCGAAGAACTCGTGATTAAGCCCCTGGCCCTGGTTCTCACCCTGACATTGCTCTTCATCATCTGACTTGGCCGTTGTCTGCGAGTTGTGAGATGCCTAAGCATTTGGCACGTTCAGGATACAGTCCATTACCCTCTTCCCAACTATATGTAATTCATTCCCCTCACAGGTGCATGTGCTTACTGAACAAACCCTTTTTAGATAATTTTACTCTCATCTTTGGCTTTTCAGAAATAAAACTGTCTCTTTACACGTGGATACTGTTTACATACCTGGAAGGTCTTTCGGCTTATCAGAAGCCAGGCACCTTTGAAGCTGGCAAGTTCAACACTTGGCTCAATTGCTTCCTAGCTGGAAGGTCATAGGGAAGGTGAAATTCCTTGGCCTCAGTTTTTGGATCTAGTAAAGTGGGAATAATAATCATGTCTACATTTTAAACTCTTAAAGAACAAAACAAACAAAAATGCCAAAATCCCATGTGTCATTTAACCCTAGGGGATGTAAACTGTTGTGGTCACATTAAAGAATTAATCAGTGCCTTCTTCATCTCAAATTTTGACATTATCCCTGATTTCAGTTACTAGACCTTATTGCCTAAATTTGGGTTTTTTACTTCAAATGAGATACATCTCCTAATTGTTTGGCTAACCACACAAGGAGACACTTTTACTTTAAAACAACAATGTGAGTCCCATGTTGCTAGGACTATATTTCAGTACCAGAAGACCATGTTGGGTCATTTCTTGTAATCAATTAGTTGGCGTATAGGCAAGGCTATTTATTCTTTAGCTATCCCCTCTCCGTAGGTTTTGATAATTTTCTTCCTTTTCTTTACTGAAAATAAAAACCCAGGAAACACCCTACGCCATTGCCATCCCATTTCAGACAGTTTAAAAAAGTCTTGTCCTTTTCTGGCTCAGCATCCCCCTCCAACAGGAAGCAGGGTCCATGGCAACCCCTCCCTGCCTGCCTCAGGGTGAAAAGCCAGCCCACTCTGGGCTCTCTGAGGGTTTCGGACAAAAGCACACACAGCCTTGGAAATCATTGTGGATGCAAAATACTACCATTAAAGGAACTATTTTAAAGTAAATTGATTCTTTGTTCTTCAGCCAATTGGCTAATCCTCCTCTTGAGACAGGCTTCCATTTAGGAAAGCTGAAAACACAGCTCTCAGACGGAGACTTAGAGGAGGCGAGGGATATGCTGACATACACATTAAGTAGGATTGAGCCGCGAGGGCCCTTGCATCTTGATTAGCTACTCGGGCGTTTCTCTGGGCTCTGTAGTCCCTTGTGACCGAAGCGTGGCACTGGAAGGGAGAAAAGACAAGTTAGGGAAACTGAGAGCAAGGCCTGCGTGTCTGAGTCAGTACAGATGTGGGCAGGGCTGGTCCATCAGCGGCTGGCCGGCCACTGGATTCCAGAAGTGACCCTCTTCCCCGCTGGAACTCTTAAAAATAGTTTTAGCTTCCTTGACCTTCAGGACAAAACTCTGGTGTCACGGTTCTCATCTCCACCACGTGGTCCGGAGGAGGGCCTTTAGGTACAGGAAGCAAAGTCACATAATGTACCACATGTGTGGTTCCATTGCATTCCCCTCCCCATAAGGGAAGACACAGGAGGTGAGGCCAGGGGTGGAGGGCAGGGGAGGGCAGAATAAGGACAGGAGACAGGTCCATGGCCAGCATCTCATAAACATCTCTCTTAAACTGAGCGTTTATAACTTTCTTTTCTCATTTTTAAACTTTTGCTATTATTTCATTATTACATGACATCTGTTCGATGTAGAAATGTAAATAGATGAGCCAGATAAAAAAGCATTTCCATAGTCCCCAAATCCCTTAATCCGTTCAGTCATTTATATACATGTGTATGTATATATACACCTTTTATATAAATCAGTTACACGTCCATTCAGTTTGCGGTAATAAATCATGGCAGTTAATTGTATACCCAATTTAATGAGGCCACAGGGGGCCCAGGTATTTGTCTAAACATGACATCCAGGTGTGCCTGGCGGGGCATTTCCAGGTGAGGCCAGCATCTGAATCAGTAGACTGAGTAAAGCAGATTGCCCGCCCCTCCGTGGGTGAGTGTCATCCAACCCCCAATCCCAGAAGGGTCTGAATGGTACAAAAGGCATCCAAAGAAAGCCTTCACTCTCCGCCTGACTGAACTAGGACATTGATCTTCTCCTGTATCAGACTGGGGTTTACCCCGTTGGCTTCCCTGGTTCTCAGGCCTTCACACTAGGACTGGAACGAAGCCACTGGCTTTCCGGGGCCTCCAGCTTGCAGACAGCTATCATGGGACTTAGCTTCCACAGTCATGTAAGCCAGTTCCTTATAATCTATCTCTCTGTCTCTCACTTTCTACACACACACACACAGCAGGTCCTTAAATAACATTGTTCACTGCTGTTTTATAACATTAACAAGATGCCAAGCCTAAGAAACTTAACTGTTGTTTCTATCCATTAGCCTGTGGTAAGGTGGCATTGTTATGTCATTTTGCTATGGTTCTAAGAACCTAATAACGATGTTAACTGAGAACTTACTTTATATACATATACATCGAATATATATGCATATATGTGTATTCATTAATTAGGATTCCCCAGAGAACCCTAATACATAAATATGCATCTACATCAATATTTTTAGTAATTGCATAGAATCCCGTTGTATTACTGAGCCATAATCTACATTTTTTGCTTTCTTATTTGAGGACATTTACATTGTCTCCAAAGTTTTAGCTATTATAAGCAACTGAAAAGAATATTACTGAACAAATATTATCATACATTGTGCTAAGCATCCTGGTGGGCATATGGCTTAATGATCCCTCCCACGGGAGTTCCAAGTTTCAGTACCTAGGTTATGATAGGTGGCGTAGGCCTGGTTCTATTGCCTGGGGTAAAAGAAAGCATGGAACCACCCACTCAATCCAATAAACTTCCAGGAGTTGGGCCATTCTAAGCATCCTCAGACACTGCGACACCCTCATTATCCTCAGATTGTGATTGAACAGATGCACTATGGGAAACACATAGAAACACATACTTCCCAGACAGATCAGCTGATTTATCCCTACTAAGCACAGCCTAAGAAGCCACCTGGTAAGATGAACCTCGCCCTGTTCTATAATGAATCTAGGTCAGAACTAATGTTTCCAGCATCCCCTTGAGGGATTCAGAACAATAAGATCATATCATATGGTTGTCTTATTCCCACACTGTTTTGAATAATTTTTGAATATTTTTTAACATAGCACCTCTCAGATTGATGGGGTTGGGAGGCTGCACTGGGGAAAGAGTGAGTTGGAGTAGCTAAGTATAACTATCTCCAATTAGAAGTGCCATCAGTACACATAATAAAATATTCAAAGGCTTCCCAGGGATGTCAGCTTATTTATAATTGATTTAAATGAATAACTGAGGGGAAAAAAAAAACCTTTAATCTCTTGTATAACATGTCTCTGCAAAAATTAAAGCTAGAATCACAGTTCACCAAAAAAATAAAGATGTCATTACAGCACCCCCATATTTGAGGCAGTTCAGGGTTCACAGGCTTTAATGTAAGACACGTCTAGGAGGATACGAATGACACTGTCCTTTGCGTTATTAGTACAGATTTAAAGTATTTTTCACCTGGAATAAAACAGAAAGGACAACAATGAAACCTAAGAAAGAGAAATCCTTAACCTGCTCACCTTCATTGCATCTACACTGTTTTAAAGCCCATGGTAGCTGTTTAGGATGGCCCCACCTGGACGTGACCTTGGTGTGGCGTCTGGCCCTGAGATCTCTTCGCAGTGCTGTAGCTGCCAATGCCGTCATACCAGCTGACGTGGACGGACAGGGCACGGCTCTTGCCCAGTCCTAGCCAGTGACATGCAGTCAGGTAGCTTGACGTTGATCAGAGTCAGAGTTCATGCACCAGAGAGATTGGCAAGTGCTACCAATCAAGCCTTGTTTTCTCTTGAGAGCCCAGTTATTAAATAGTTACCAGCTCCTCACTACTTTATTTTGAAATATGATGTTAGAAGTGAGCTCTATGGATACCCTTAGGTTGCCAGAGAGATGAACAAGTGAGTCCTAGAACAAATGAAACCCGAAACATTGCTAGAGGGAAAAATGACAAAAAAAAAAATGGAAGCTGTCCTACTTTGGGCACATCATAAAAATGCAGGGTTCTTTGGAAAAGACAGTAATGCTGGGAAAAACAGAAAGCAGCACGAAAAGAGGAAGACCAACTATGAGATGAATTAGCGTTATAAAAAAAAGCCATAGGCGTGAATCCACAGAAACTGGGCAGGACTGTTGAGGACAGGACACTGTGAACATCACCCATTCATAGGCCACCAGAAGTTGGCTGACTCAATGGCATGCTTGTCCATGGCCCAAGAGTTCACCTGCTCTGCCCAAGCACTGTGAGTGCAGAGTGTGCACACACATACTTTTTGGACCCTTCAGGAAGGGTGTCTTCACTAGTTAATAAAACACCAATCTTAGACTCATGAATGATACACATTTTCTTCTGTCTTAAGACTGGAATTCTACTTATAATTCTCATTTTCACTTGAGTATTCCCAAGAAACATTGACACCCTGAACTCTCACAGTACTTAAAATAAGAAATTAAATTAGGGACTCCTGAGCGGCTTATTATAAATTGATCATATGTTCATTTGTCAAACTGTTGAAGTTTTCCAAACCACTCTGATTCTTTCCAGACTGTTACGCGAGTGCCTCCTGGATGTCCAGTCCCCGGCCAACATCTAGCAGACAAGTGTGGGATTGGCTCCTCAAACCCAGAGTTACAGCCCAAGTGAGAGCTGCTACTTCTCTGCTGTGAATTATTACCTTTCCACCTGGATGCATTAAATAACCATCATTAATAATCACCCAAGCATAAAACTGAAAGACAAAAGATTTGCAGATTATGATTCTATCACATCAACCTCATTTGTTCATTGATTTATTAAAATTTCATGGTGAAGATAATACAAATTTTAGCTATGCTAACTTACATGAATCTTCATACTTTTTCTGCCAGGTGACATAACAATATTATTTTAGAATCTTTTATTTTATTATTTTTAGTGTAAAGAGTTGAATAGGGACCAAGAGATTTAGAAAATGCTTAAAATTTTCCACTAAAGACCAATAGTTCACGGAAGTTTTAAAAGAATACTAAAGCATTCTCTGTGCTGACTACCCATTCCAATAAAAACTCAGAAACTCCAACTGGCTAGGAGAAGGAGGAGGAGGGGGAGGGGAGGGAGAAGGAGGAAGGGGGAGGGGGGAGGAAGACAAGACAGTGCCACCAACCTCTGTTATCTTTGAATCCAGATGATCTTGGGAATCTTTCAACCAAGACTTCTGTCTACTTGCACTCATGGATTCTGTCTACTTTAATTCTACTTACATGGGATGGATCCAATCACCGATTGTAACAAATCACCTTAGTGGCTTGAAAAACAAACATAGATACATGATCCCACACCTCTGAATGTCAGAAGTCTGGCATGGGTTGTACAAAGCTAAAATCGAAGTGTTGGCAGAGCTGCGTCCCTCCTGGGGCCTCCAGGGAAGATACCATTTTCTTGCTTTTTCCAACTGCTAGAGGGCGCCTGCAGCCCTTGACTGTGTCTCCTCCTCCCATTTTCAAATCCATCTTTAAATGGGAACCATCTTTAAATCTCTCTCTCCCCACTCCTCTGCTTCCATCTGCTATCATTATCTCTCTCCTTCTCTCTGCCTATCTTGCCTCCCTCTTCCCTTCCTCATCTAAAAACACTTGTGATTACATTGGGTCCAGCAGATGATCCAGGATATGGCCCTATCCCAGCTGCAAAGGTTGTTGTGTAATGTAACGTATCCACAGAGTTTAAGGATCAGGACATGTACATCTTAAGGGGGTCATTATCCTGTTGACCGCAGTGAGGAAACTGCCACTGAAGCCAGAAAACAGTGGTTCTGGTTTGTATTAAAATCCATTGGCAAAACTATTGCCTATGTTTTTGTAAGATAGAACAAGATAGAAGAGAACATGTACATCTTTCTAAGGAGATTCCCAGGTGAAATTTTGAAAGTGCCAACTATCTTTTCTATATAAGAAAGAGAGAGATTGACTACAGAAAGAATGGTTTGGTTTGCAAGCAGAATTTCAAGGAAATAGAGAAGAATCAGTATGTGCTGGGTTAGAAAACAAAACTGTTTTACATTTTCATTGTCTTTAGTCAGTAGAAGATTCAATAAGTAAGAAATGAACTCGCGGTTGAGATCAAATCCAAAGTTTATTTATAAGACCTGGGTTAGGACCTCAGATTCAGCAGAGTGCTTGGTTAGACCCTCTGAACTGGAATAAAGAGTTTCCAACAATCTCAGAAGCTATGTCCCACAGCACCCAGGATAAAGAGATACTCAGCCCAAAATAAAGAGAGGTCCATCTCAAAAAGAATTACGAATGCGACTTTCGGGCCATGAAGTGAACGCAACCCGTCATAGAATCCTCGCCACGCGGCCGAATGTAAAAGCCTTGGGGCGGCTCTGATAAAAAGAGTGGAGAGAGACCTGACTTAGGGTGGTGAGCGCACCACGCGGGGTGCCATGATGTGTTCCGGAGTTGTACGCTGGAAACATACGGTGTTATTGTCCAATGTCATCCCAATAAGTTCCATGAAAGGGGGAGCAGGGGCAGTTCAAAATGAAAGGAGGCTCTGGGCCCTCAACATTCTACAAGCAGAAAACTGGTTGAGAAAGCTACTTAGTTACAAAATGCAAGGCATTTCTTTTAGAAAAAAAAAAAAGTCCAAAGAATAGAGACAGAGGCTGAGGATTAGGAAGCAACTCCCAGAGGCAGGACCAGGTTCTGCAGTCGAAGAGCGTTTCCTTCTGCAGAATAAGGAGCCCCAGACACTTCATGGAGTTCAGAATTGTTATAGACCAGTGATTGCTATGGGCCTCCTCCTACCCCCCTCTTTTTGTTCTGTTGTTGTTGTTGTTGATTTTGTTTTGTTTTTCTAAAAAACGGTGGACTACCATAGACAGCAGCTCATGTGGACGTGCCTGGAGTCTTGGAAGCTTGACTAGCCTGCGTTGCCCTGAAAAAGGGCCTTGAGAGCTTGTTTGGAAGCTCTAGCTGAGGAGTGCAGCTGCTCATGTGCACTTGACCGAAGAATGACTATCTTCTACAGAGACAGGTCATCCTCTTCTGTGTAGCACGCATTTTGGGAGGGACACACATGGACCGCTGAGAAAGGAAGGGGACACCTGTCTAGCCAGCCAGGTCAGTCAAATCAACCCTATTGATCAATGAGGTAACAGATGTCACAGCCAAATTGTCTTCACATCCTACCCCTTCTTCTTTCTGAATGAGACTGTCTACTGTAGTTATTTTGACTGCATCTCACCACTGTATATGGAGTGTAAGTAGGGGTTGGGTAACTTCTCTTTTTAGTTAGCAGGTCTCAAGTTCAAGAGGAACTAGACTCAAAGGTCCTCTCCCACAGCTAGACCTGATTTAGATTGTGAATTCTTAAGTTTCTCCCAAGATGTCACGGCTAGGTGAGACTCTGCAAATCTTAGAATGGATGAGTATATTTGCATATAAAACGGAGAACAGACTATCATAGTTTGTGAAATTGATTGCTCCAATTCAATCACCTCTTCGAGTATCTATACCTTTTTTGAGTCTCTTTCTGATTTGACCCTGAGCTTGCCTACATGAATTTCCTTGGCCAATAAGACATCAGCAAATACAGCACAAACAGAGATATGAACAGAGCTTATGTCTGGGGCTCGTCCTCTTGTTGCTGCCTTCACCATGGCTAGCCTCCCCAAGGATGAAAAACCACAAAGAGAAAAGGCACAGCCACAGCGCAGCGTCCCAGCTAAGCCCGACCTCCAGCCAACCCTCCAGCTCCATGCAGCAACATGCACGTTCAAGGAAAAACCAAGAGAAAGACCACCCCGTCAACCCACAGAATAGTTGCACCACATTGACAACCGAAATAAGAATTCAGCAGAAGCTTGGTCCTAGGAGCTATGGAGAGACAACGAAGCTCAGTTTCAGTTGAACTGCCCTTTTCCAGCCCCTGGAGCTAACACCCCCACCACCATTGACTCTACATACCAGTTACTTCCAGTGGTACCAGATTCACTCTCAGAAATCCCATTCCTCATCGTCATAGTCCAACTGCTGCCCTCACCCCAAGACTCACAGCATCATGCTTTGTGGATTTTGGATGTTTGTCAACATTCGGTCCAAGTTGAATGAGTTTTTAAAGTAACATCAGTCCTTATATGGTGTCATAAATGCATCCTTAGGGTCTCTGTATTCTGATAATCCAGATTATAAAGTTATAAGTTTGTCAGGGGAAAAAAAATTTCTATGACCTAGTAGCCTGGCTTAGGAAACAGTTTCCCTCCTCAAAATATGTTGTCAGTTTTGCAAAAATATCTACTGTTTAGGTGCCTTACCTTTTCCTCCCAGGTTCCACCCGAGCCTGTGCTCCCAAGCTACGTCAGGAAAATCAGAAACTCCTCTCCCACACAGATTGATGGGGGGATCCAAGCCCTTGCAGCTCCTGGGAAGGAACTCCCATGTTTAGGAAAGGAAAACTAAGCTTAGGAAGTTAACTAAACGCCCATGTTTAGGAAAGGACGTAACTCTTCCCGGTTGCAGCTCACTGTGCCATCTCTGGGAAGATGAAAGAGGAAAATGATCCAAACTGGCTCCTTTATTCACTGCCAAGGACACTGGCGAGAGGCAAGCTCTTCGCCAATATACTTTAACCTGCTCCTATCCTCAGACCTGCAAGGTGGGCAGGGCTGCATCAGCACCTCTGCTCTGTGGATAAGGAAACTGTGCCCCAGCAGGATAAGTGGCTGACATGAGGTCACAGACCTCGTACAAGGTGTAACAGAAACTTAGACGCAAGTTTAAGTTTGAAACAGTATTCTGACAATTATTGCTTTTTGAAGAAAATTGGACCTAAGCCCTGTATCTTTTCCGTAGAGGCAGGTGACTTTGAATCCATTTTTAACTTCACATGTGAACTGTGGATAAAAGTGACTGCATTGCAGAGGAGTAGATGAGACCGAAAACAGCGAGCAATGAAATATGTAGGCTCTGAGCCAGATTGCCTGGGTTCAAATCCCAGTTCTGCTACTTCCAAGCTGGGTAGCCTGGGGCAAGTTGTTTAACTTCTCTGTGCTTATGTTTCCATTACTTTAAAATTTCACCTCACAGGATTTGGGGAGATTAAACGTGAGCTAATATACAAAAATCTCCTATAACAGGATTTGGCTCCTAGAAAGCATCAGCTCTCATTATGAAGCCCAGCATGTGAGTCACACTCAATTGGCTGGAAGTCCCGTGCTCATTCCACTGCTCCGTGCTACTTCAGAGCTTCGGAGTTCACGGGGTCAACTGCAGTGCATCGTGCGTCCATTTTCCCAGCCAAAAGACCCAACTCCCCTTAGTGGACTCTGTTTAAAAAAAAATCTTTTCCAAAAGGAATAGAGGGTTCGTCTCTGCTTTGATAAAACACAAATGAAATTTTTTTCTTTTGCTCGACTGTAGTTGACTGTATTAAATAAATTATTCACTGTGACAGAGAAAAAAAGCTGAGCATTTTTGAACAAAAGAGACAGCCCAGCCACCTTAGAAAGCTCTGCGGTCCCCTGTGGATCGGAGCAGACACCAGTAGGGATCAATGGCTCCGAACGTGAGACTGTGTGTCAGCCATTCGGCAAGCTGGTATCATCCTCTATCAGCCTCTGTGACTCTGGGCTCTAGGGATAAAAAGGGGAGTCAATCAGAGCCTATAATACATCCTAAGTCTGAAAACACAGGGATTTTAAAAATAATGAGAGGAGTTCAATGCATATTCAGGGGAGTTCTATTACAGGCACACTTAACTTTTTTTGTCTCTAATTATATGCTTTCAGGTAAAAAGAAAAAGTCAGAGGGACAGGGAGATGTGGAAATAACTATACAAGGCATGCCATGGATTCCAACCCAAATTCCGCTCCCTGTTCTGGGAATGAGAGTGACATGGGGTCAAGACTCCGCCGCCCCTCAGTCGAGTCCCAGGTCTCTGAGCTCCTAACCCGCTCACTCTCAGGCGGTGTGAAGGGGGGACCAAAGAGGCACACCGCTTTCCACACCGCCCGGCCCACGCGCAAGCCAGCGTCCTTCCCCGGGTGCTCACCCAAAGCAAGAGCCATCTGCTCCAACTCTGGCTCAAAAACTGGCTGCGTGTCTCTGCTCACACAGAAGTCAGTCGGCAGTGTGTTGCCTCTTAGGATTTTCCAGCAAAATCTTAGGGACAGATTTTTCACTTTAAACACAACTCCTTGGTTCCTCCGTTCTTAGAATTTACGTAACAGCATTTCCTTCCTGGGTCTTCAATGCAGCCTATAAGAAAGAAACTTCATTCCTTCTATAAAGCAACAGATCAGACCTCATTTCACACTCTAAATTTCATTGGACTGCATTTGGTGACTTAGACGATTGCACTCTTGTGTTGGGAAAAAGAAAACAGGGGTATTTATCCCTGTTTCACCCATGCTGACAACTCTCCTGTCTATTTATCCCGCACAAGTAACCTGGTGAGATGAACCCACCCACAGTCACCAGGGTGTGCTGGCGGTCCTGAGATGGAGTGTAACATTTGAGATAGTGACACTCAGCAGGAGTGCTTTCTTTGAAAAATAAAATTAGCATAATGATAGTAATATGCTTTCATGGGCTGGAATAAAAGTGATACCACTTGTGTTAGGTTTATTGGACACCAATCTATACTGAATGGGTTAAAGCAGCAATTTTCAACTGGTGTGCTGCAAGAATTTTAAAACATGCAACACCTGAATACTTAGTTAGGGGCACTGACCTCTTTTCCCTTCAATTGTCAAATTAAGAAAAATTGACAGCCACCAACACAACAATAGCTGTCCGGTGTGAATAAATCAAAATCATACCTGTGTTTTTTTGTCAGATGGGTAAAAAATGGATTTTTCGGTGTGCCACGGAATTTTAGTAATTGCTTTATGTGTGCCACAAGAGGAAAAAGGTGGAAAATTACTGGGTTAAAGTATCACCTCTCCCAGGAAGTTCTGTGCAGGTGGGGATGGGAGGGGACACACCTGCAAAGAGTTTCTGAAAAGAACTTTTAATGCAAAAGAGATTCACACAGATAAAATTTCTGTTTTCATTAGAACAAAAACTTCTTGAACTTGAAGTTTTTTCATATAAAAATAAAAATGTAATTATTTATATTTTCTCTTCCTTAGCTTGATTATCAGTATATGAAATATACTAAATTCAAATATTGGCCTAGATTATATTATTAAGAAGCAAAGCAAAATAAAAAATCTTCAAGTCTGGACTGATAGCAGTTGAATTGTACCTCATTTAACTGACAAAGTAATGATTATTCATTATTCTTTTATAGATGAGGCAGCTAAGCTTCCAGGAAGTTAAGTAATGTACTGTTGCTACTTAATATGAATCATGGAGTTAGGGTTAGCTCGCCTAACGTAACAAGGTACTGAGCATGGGTCCCCCGTAGTAGGAAAGCAAACACCCACAATCCTTCCTCCAGGCAGGATTGGGAGCGGAGAAGAGCAGAAGTTCAACATTTAAGAGACACTTCCTAACAAAGGCAAGTTAACAGCCTTGCCGGAGGGAAAATTGTGTCTGTAACTGTGAGAACCTGCAGTGACTAGTGACTAAGCAGTGACTCAGCCAGGGTGAGGACACCTTCCCCAATGCCTGTACACCCCTGGGAACTCTCGCCCTGACTAAAGATGGCCGCCAAAAGAGAGGTCAAAGACACTGGGGAGCTGACAAAAATGGCAGACACTAACACACCATAGGAAGGGCTGAATACTAGATCAGGTAGGCACTTCCAAGCTGAGCTTTTAAATTGGAGTGGGCTGCTGCAAGGGCTAGAGCTCCGGAGGTCTGTCTGTGGGTCTGCCGGGGAATTCTGCTACAAAGGAGTGAGTCGGCCACGAGGTCTGCAGAAGAGGCTGCCGTGACGTTGGGAGGTTTGCCTGGAGTCTGCCTGGAGAAGACGACAGCAGAGCTGGTGGTGCTACAGGGACCTTCCCGGCCACCCAGAGACGTAACAGATGCCTAGAACTGAACTGTGACGGGGAATGCTGAGCTGCAGACTTACGCTTTTCTGAAAGACAGTACCTCTTAGTAGTGCATTCAGAAATTGGTCTGGTTTGGCAGAGGGAAGCAGGACTTTGGGCTATTTTTTAAAATATTTTATTTATTTAATTTTAGAGGGGAAGGGAAGGAGAAAGAAAGGGACAGAAACATCAATGTGTGCTTGCCTCTTGCATACCCCCTACTGGGAACCTGGCCTGCAACCCAGGCATGTGCCCTGACTGGGAATCAAACTGGAACCCTCCGGTTCGCAGGCCTGCACTCAATCCACTGAGCCACACCAGCCAGCTGTTTTGGGGTGTCTTTAAAGGGAGCGGGACTTAATGGCAGAAATACACCATTATTCTAAATCTATGTAACCTTTAAACAAACAACCCCTTTCCTTTTTCACCAAACTCTTACTTTGGGAGTCACACATCTTGGCAGCAGGCAATCAACCCCACTGTTGTTGCAGAACACCGTTAGCGGGGTTCAGTAACACTAACACCAAAGTGGCTTCTTCACATAAGATTCAACCGTCTGAGCCATGGGATCAGCGCAAAGGTAGCTAGCTTCACTCTCATCCCAGAAGCAAGCAGACATCCTTGTACCATGCTCTGGCCACTGACCAAGAACGTGGAGGAGGACACTCCAAGCCCTCCTCTCCTTGGCTGTTTCTATCTATGCTAAGGTCTCAGACATACTCAAAACTCTCTCTCTCTCTCTCTCTCTCTCTCTCTCTCTCTCTCTCAGAGGCAGCTCTTCCTCCCTGACAGCTGGTAGAATAGTGTATGCAATCCATGGAAATCAAAGACCCATCCTTCAACATCCCAACCAAAGTAACAATGGAAGCTACTTAAAACCTGTAATAATCCAATTGAACTTAAAAGTGTAAAAGGTTTAGAAATTTTAAAATGTGTCATTAAGAGAGAGGTATTTGGGCACCAATAAAATGTGCCCAGAGTCTGGAGCACCCAGAAGAGGATGAGGGCCAGCTCTATGTCTGATGCATCAAATGTTCGAGGTGGCGGCATCCAGGCCTCCCAAGACGTCCCCCTTCACTCAGCCTCAGGGAACCAGAGAGCTGCAGCATTAAAAAGCACCAGAAGCAGCAGAAAAAGACACAGAAGAAAAAACCTGGTGATGAGATTAACTTTTTATCCCTCAGGCAGAGTGGGCAAAAGCAAAAAATAGAAATTCCCAATCACCCGCTTGCGATCTCCCCCCAGGATTCTCCGAGCGATATGTATTCCCTCAAAAGACTGGCTTCTTCAGCAAACACCCTGTTTTTCACACACCTTGAGTCTGCCGTTTCTATTTTTCCATTTTCTAATCAATTTCTTCCAATCTCTTCCAAGAGAAAAGGAAAAACATCTTTCGAGCTATAATGTAAAAATATACAAATGAATGACCAGATGTGGTGCACTTGTGCACGCATTTAGGTGAGTACTTTGATTCTGTCGACAAAGCACAAGATGAAGTCAATACTAGGAAATAAATTCATTTCACAGGCGTGGTTCAGGCCTTCCAAAATCGAGTGGAGGTCCCAATGATCTGATCAAGTGACCAGAGAATAACTACCTGTGCACGGTCAACTGTGTGTGGAAAGAATTTGGCTGAGCGCCACGGTTTAGCACTCTCATCATTGCCATCTACAACGTGACAATGAAGACACCCAATTTTAAGTAACCATTGCATCCCATGCCTTACAATGGTCCTGAATGATGTACTGAGTCCTAATTTTTTCATCTGTGTAGTGAGGACGTTCAAATAAATAAACTCTGACACCCTTTCCAGTTACCAAATTTTCTAAAAATAGCCCAAACCCCTCAGTATGCCTGACATACAAACATTTTGTCAATTCTAATTCAAGCCAAGTGAAAGTCAAGAAATTGCTGACATGAAGCAATGAATTCAATACACAAAAGGCAAAGCCACTGAATTTTAATTCTGGCGGTTCTCTTCCATGTTTGGTTATTTACCACTGCATGAAAACCACACCAAACTTAAACACATACAACAGCCATCGGTTAGTACATTCCTTCGCACAGTTCTGGAGGTTTCGGAGCTCAGGAGGTGGGTTCTTTTCAGGATTTCAATTGCAGTTCCTGTGGATGGTGCCTGGGGCCAGAGGCGTCTTGAAGGCTTCCTCACCCACAGATCTGACTTTGACTCTGGCTATCACCTTGGACTTCAGGAGTCTATGTTGGCCAAAATACTTACATGTAGCCAAGGGGGAGCCCTGCAAGAGACAGGGAGGCAGATTTGTTGCCAGATGTGTTACTGAGTCTGGGAAGTCATGTAGCTACCCGCACGCTGCATCCTGTTTAGTGGAAGCTAGCCACCAAGGCCTGTGCGTATTCAAGGAGAAAGGAATTAGGCTCCACTTCTTTTTGTAAAAGATTATTTTATCTTAGTCTCAGGTGTACAGCACAGGGATTACACAATCATATAATTTACAAAGGGATTCCTCCCCCGCCCAATATTTCAAGCACTTACCTAGCACCATACATAGTTATTACAATATTATTGACTATATTCCCTATGCTGCACTTTATATCCTCATACTATTTTGTAAACACCCATTTGTATTTCTTAATCCCTTCACTTTTTTCACCCTCCCCTACTCAGCAAACACTTTTTCTCTATCTATGAGTCTGTTTCTGTTTTGCTCCTCTATTTTAATTTTTAGACTCCACATACAGAAGTGAAATCATATGGTATTTGTTTTCCTCTGACTTATTTACTTTAGCTAAATATTCTCTAGGTCCATCCATGCTACTGCAAATAGTAAGATTTCAGTCTTTTTTGTGACTGAGTAATATTCCGCTGTATATTTGTACCACAACTTTTTATCCACTCATCTATTCATGGGCACTTGCGTTGCTTTTGTATCTTGGCTCCCCTTCTCGATGACAGAAAAGTCAAGGAAATCATAGCATGATTTTTAAACCATCCCATTGGTTTTGGTCTAGACACTTCACATTTAGGGACTCTGTTATTCAATAAATTATCAAAATATATCTAAAAGTAAAATATATAACAAATAAATTCAACTGCATTTCCCAAAATACTTTATGTTTCAGGAGAGCAACAGCAAGAATAATAGTCACTACACGATTTCTATACTGAGTGCCTTAAATGTCCTCTATGTCACCCGTGTCATAGGTGCGGTCGTTGTCCCCCAGAACCCTGCCAGTGTGCCTGAATTCAGAGTAGTGAGTTAACACTCAAGAAAATTACAGACTGTGTTCTCAACCTCCCACATACAGAAAGAGTATAAACATTTCTTCAGAGCCCTGAAACAGTAAAGTTATTTTGGCTTAAGACATGTTTCAGCACACTCGTCATGATCTGCGACGGTTCCTTATTCTTCACATGGAAAATGAACACCAGAGCCTAAGTCTCTTTCCCAAGTTTCTCTGAGCAAATTATTCTGCGGAATAACTCATCCTCAAAGACTGTCTTGTAATCAGAGGACAAACGCGTGTTATGATTCTGACGGCAGACCCTCCTAAAGTACCTTGGAAACCACATTTGAGGTTACTATTTGAGGTCTAATAAAGCGAACTTTCCCCATCAGAGCAGACACTCAGCACTGACGGCAGGCAGGCTGCAGTGAAATTCTGAAAAGTACAACTTTATGAGAATACCACAGCCCAAGCCCAAGTGTGACGGAGCACTGAAGAAGCCTGCTGCCTCCCTAGAGCCTTCTATTCAGAGGGGTCTCATTACTTTAAAACACAGCCACGACCTTAACAAGAGGTGCATGTGAAAGCCAACCACAGCGCGATCAGGGACTTGGCTGACGAGTGAGTGTGTGCAAAGGCCAGAGGTAAAGTTAGACAGGACAGCAGCCCCCTACTGATTATTGATGTATTGACCGAAGCAGAACAGTCAGAAAGTCTAGCCATCCCTGAGTCTTCCAAGACCATGCTGCTTCACTGAGCAGAAAAATACCCCGGCAAGGAAGCTGGAGAGCCCAGTGCTGATGGGACGAAGCGGGTCTGGCCTGGTGCTGCCAATCTGTCCTGTCCCGATCATCAGAATGACCCATCAGAGGTGATGTCGGACTGAATTTGACCCAACTGCCCACACAGAGCCTGGGGTCCAGGCTGCGTTTGCCTTGGACTTAAAAAACCAAATTAAAAAGAGAAGAAAAGTAGAAAACACCTAAAGGAGGAAAGAAAAAGAACAAACACTGTTTGACTTTGCCCTGGGAATTTATTCTATTCAAAAATGCTTCCACAAACCAGCAACACTCAAGAGCCTGGGGGTTCACAGCATGTTGGTAGAGCACCAAGTATATGCAGTGACTACATCTAAATCTGCATGAAAATATGCCTGAGAAGACGCTGAACTAGCTGCCTGAGAAATTCCGAGGAAAGTCCAGTTAAACTTAGTAACAGGGTTCATTGAAAAGGTGGCCATACTCTTAGATTTCTACCAGTTTTGAACACCTGGTGAGCAGGCACTGCCATATTGGGAATTTTCTGATAAGTAATTAGCACGGCGATGTTCCCCAGACTGTTAGTGGTATCTGCTCTTTGAAGGATGTTTGGGGGGAGGGGCCGCTATTTTTCCTTCCTTTCTGCAAAACAGCGGTGTTGGTGGGATCTTTAAGTTAGAGCAGTAGCTATGTTGAGGTCTGGGCCACACCGAGTCACAAGAAAAGGATGTTAGTCTAAACCTTGGGGCTTGTTTTTAATAGACCTTGTTCAATCCAGCCTAAGTACCCAAATGTCCTAATGTTCTCCTTGTATTTCCTTGTATTTCCAGAGCAGGGAAATTGCCCTTAAAAAGATTAAGTTTTGAGAAACTAACAAAGATGATCAGTATTAGCATGAATACTGACTCACACTGACTCACACCCCTTTGTTACTTTTTCATCATGAGGTACATTTCTTTCTTTTTTTTCTCATAGGAGGTACTCGCTTTTCACTGAACACAAAGATTTGGAATTAATTTTAGAGTTACTTAATGTTGGTATTTACTATGAGCTAAGGATTGTGCAAAGTGCTTTCAAATGCTTACATGTCATTTAATCATTCACTCCTCCTCTGAGCTCAAATTTTAGCTTCTCCTCCTACTACACAACATGGGTGAGTGGCCTGACACTTCAGAGCCTCGGTCTCCTCATAAGACCATTGGGAGTAGTTATTGTACCTACCTCACTGGTACAGAATCAAATAAAATAATATCAGAATCAAATAAAATAATGTTGTGCATCTAAGTAAGAATTTGGGGATTGCAAACAAATGAAAAAAAAGACTTGAAGAAAAAAAAATATGTGTAGAAAAGATGGAGGGAGTAAAAAGATGAGTGAGAAACCCGAAAGACTGGGCTCTCACCAGGTGGGAACCCAGAGACACCCCAAGAGTGTTCCTGGTGGGAACCACTCTACAGTCCCACTGAGGAGCTGCTTCTACAGCGAAATATTTCTAGCTACACCTTCCAATTACTTTGCTCAATGTTTAAGCTCCCCAGACTGATTCACTGTATTGGATTATGTGACTTCCCATTAAGTATCTTGGATAAAGCAAAGAAAGATATGGTGAGAGGGACCCCATCAACTCCAATGGGGATACAAGAGGCTCCTCTTTCTAGCACATTCTCGGAGAGAGGTATGTCTCCCAGAGGGAACTGACTGCTTTTAGAGGAAAGGAGAAGGGATGCTACATATTACCCAAGATGACAAAGTCCACTACAGACTAAAATGCATGGTGTACGTTAGAACTCAATAAATGTCAACTGTCTAACTTCCTTATCATGTAATTATTGTTATCCTCATTGTGCAAAGAAGTCAACAAAAGCTCAGAAAGCTTAGACGACTTTGCTCGTTCACATACAAAATAAGTCGGCTAAAACGTCTGAATTACACAGCCAAACACTTTCAGTGGGAAGGGCGAGAAAGGGCAAGAGTTGAGGCAAAACAAAGAGCTGCTTAGATGGAAGAGTACTGAGAAAAATCTATTTAAGATTTGAGTTCTTAAACTTACTTTTCCTTGGGCACAGCATGAATTTTCAATGCCATGCTCTTAAATGGTGCAGTGTGTTCTGTGATCTCCGGATGTGCAAATCGGTGGGGTCAGATGTCATTACAACCCCTTGGGGAAGTTTCCTGTTTGACAAAACAAGAGCCCAACTTTCTCAAAGAGGTTAGAAGGGTGTAAGTACAAGCATTAACCTCCGGGTCTCTGATGAAATGAATAGAGGGTAGTGAATGTTTAGGAACTCGGGCCCACGTGAATTCTGCAGCTCCTCTCAGGAGCAGGAGGCAGGCCCTGAGGCTGCGGGGATAGCAGAAGGAATCGGTGTATTCTGTTATCTCAAGAAGTTTTGCTGAGCCTGTGACCCCGGTCATTTCTAATTGCTATCAAAGTCTGCTGCCACCAGCAAAAATTCTAAAAATTGAAGAACAAGGATACATTTGTTTTCATGAGTGACTTCCGCACCCCTGCTCCACAACTGTTTCTAAGAAAACTGTAAGTGCAGCACGTAGCAAAGTTCTATGTACTTTGGATGGGAGATTGGGGGTGGGAAGTGCCAAAGCTACATATATACACACCACCTTCACATTGAAAACCAGCCAGGATTTGGGGGAGAAACAGAAAGAGAATTTTAAGAATGATGTTGAGACCTCAGCATAAACACTAGGGGACAAAATTGAGTCCGGAGAACACGGGAAGGGATGTGGGACTTGGAGACGGGGTATGACTGATATTCACCCTAAGGACAGGGGCATCGAGGTACTCAGATTCTGCCTCCAGTCACAGGACTTCAGGGTCATCATGAGGGACACTTTGAGGATGGTGCTGCCTCAGTGCTGTACAGGCCCCGCAACTCGTCCGCAGTCCCTGGGAAGAAGGAAACGTGCAGTGAAGATGGCAGGACTCTGTCGGGATATAGTAACTGGAGGACAGAGACTCAAGTGGGACAGGAGCAGCCAGAGCAAAGAGCAGAGAAACTGAAGAGTCTGGAAAAGAAGATGGTGGCAGATGAACCCAGGGAGAAACAAAAAAACCAAAACCCTGGATCAGAGGCAAAAACCCCAAGGGAGGTCACAGACTGACAGTGATTTTTTTTTTTTTTACCAGTGGGAATAGCAGGAGAATGGTAGCCACAAAGAGCCCATGAGCAACGGTAACGAGAGGGTGAATGGCTCAGCCACAGTGTACGTGCTCCGTGGATGCTGACCTCGTGCAGCGTGCAGGCACTCGTATTTTCTCTGGAACTGCCATCATACAGGAGCAAGCAGATCAGTAGCCCTGTTTACGGCTAAGGAGGCTGATCTCAGCAAGGGCAAGTCACACAGTTGGTAGAAGGCAGCTCAGAACCCAGGTCTGCTTCAATAGCCCACATTTTGCTCCAGTGTCCTAACCCTATACCCATGGCTGAGTCTCTCCCCAGCCCCTTTTCCAACCCCCCAAGACTAGCAAGACCTATAAAGCAGGCTCCAACTTTTATGAAGTTTTACGATACTGAGCTGCCATTTTTATAGGATAAAGTCAAATATTTTTATTTGGTTCAATGTTTTCAGTATAAGCATTGTTCTAAGCACTGTGCATAAATTATCTCACTTTATCCTCATCGCCATTCTTAAAATATGCAACATATAACAATTCATTCTCACACTATTCACAGCCACGAGAGACGAGAGTCTTGAAGGGACTAGCCATAAACGCACTTTGTGAGGCAAAGAGGTGAGGTCACAGCATGTCAGCTGTGGCTCAGGCAGCAGAAGAACTGGAAACATCTGTGCTATTCCTCCCAGAGGCAAGTTCTAAGGTGTGTTCAAGGGAAACATATACAGCAGCTCAGGACTCCGGGACGACTATCATTGCGTGAATCTGCAGTACAGGAGAAACTGTCGGTTCACAGGCTCTTCCCCCGCTATGAGGGTGCTGGTGCCAATGAGGAAAAAAATGATTCTCTAGAAATCACAAGACCAGAAAAACAATCTCAGTACCACTCCCAAACAGCTATGTGACCTTGGACATGCCACTTACCATCTCTGGTTCTCTTTCCCCATTTGGAGAGGAGGAACTTGAATAATCTTCACCAACCCTACCAGTTCTATCAATGAATGTCTTTACGAAGCCCTTCTGAACAACACTGGCCCTTGAAAGGGGAGCTCCTTCTCTTTGCTGATAAATGCAGTCTGTTTGCTCAGCAAGATTAAAGAGCATAAATATTCAAGCCAGGCACTATTTGGACCGTGGCACAGGGTAACAATGCTAATTCGCTGCAAAGAAGTCAAAGCCAGCATCCGCTTCACATATTTATAAAGATGTTCTTAACCTCCAGTGCTTGGGTCAATCACAAGCTCACATTTGCATTGGTAACTTCATTTGGCTATCTCCCTGCCCCTGGTTCATTAGCTGGGTCTTCAGCACATAACAGAGATCATCTTCACAGAAGGAAAGTAAACCTCTTCATATATTTTGAGAATCTAAATACTATTTCAGGACGACTACAGAGTGGTCCAAGGGGTTACTTACTAAGGAACCTAGATTTTCTGAGGACAGCTCAGTGGCTGCCCTGGTCTTGCCTAATTGTGCTAACCTCCCCAGCTCAGGAGCCTGGGCAGGTGGACTGCCCTGAATAAGCTGGGAGGTGTGATGTGAAACCCTGAGAGTCTATTTGAGGAGTTGCAGAAAGCTGCCTTCCAAGTTAAATAGGGCAGAATATCTTTGCACGCAGCACACTGGAAAACTGCATTAGTCGAAATGTGCATGCTCTGCAAATGAGAGGTTGCTATTTTCCAAAGAAGCACCCATACAATGGGGTGGGGGTGGGGGGGACTCATACGATTCTCACCAGTATCTGCTACTGTAAAACGCCAGAAGCAATTATGATGTCATGTGTTGTCTAAAATTGGAGTGGTGAAACAGCTTGAGATGCAGTCAGAGCCAATAAACCAAATAAAATCCGCCGAGTTTTACCGTGCTGTATTGTTTCTTTACACAGTTAGAAGCAGCAAGAAAGGCATCTGCCACATTACAGTCAATTTATTCCTTCTTTATTCTCTCTGTTCTCATTCCTTCCTTCATCAAAATGAAAGTATGTGAAGTGGGATTGGTTAGGGATACATTTCAACAGTTACAGCAGGAAAAAGAGGTGCTGTTATTAAGAAAAATGTCTTCCTGGATAGATTCAATGGAACTTATTGTTGCTAGCCTGGAAAATAGCCTCCTGATTAAAATATGCTTTCTCATTTTGTACTTACTTTAGCATCAAGCACCTGAGAAGGCAGCACAGAGCTTCCCACCTTAAATGGGAGAGAAAATAAGAGCTGCCTGCCGCTTAGAACGCTCTAATAAATTCTACCTGCCAAGGCCCCGGTCTCAGACCACATCTGTTGAACACCAAGGCCAACAACACCAAGGCCAACAACATCCACGGGGATGTTCGCTATGCCCTTCTGGCCAATGGCAGATTGATTTTCGTGTTCTGGCTACATAAACAGTTAACAATGCTAAGCATTGTTTCTTCCTTTGCACTGAAGACCCAATTAGCCAACCCAGTCAATGAACAGGTCGAGAGTTGAAGTTCAGATGGATGGGCTGGATCCTCAAGGCTAAACCTCTCTGTCTAAACAGCTTTCCACTGACCTTTGTCTTCATCATAGGTGCTCTCCTGTAAGATGTGTCACCACCCTCCATGTGCAGAGCCAGAGAGGAAATAAATTGCGGTTTATCCAAATATCATGTGTCAATGCACAGACAAATCAAATGGCTCCACAAAGATCACTACTGACAGAGAACGGACGACTAGCAGGGCAGGGCAGAGATCTGGGTCGGGAACAGCTCTGAGCCGCAGAGGTAGATAAATATTTAGAATACTTAGAGCAGGCCTGGGTTAAAAGCACTGGAAACTGAATGTTACTTTTAACTCAAGATAGACCAGCGCTGTGGGTCTCCATGTCTTGGTGATGCTCTGTAAGTAAGCAACCAGGCTATCCTGTCTTTGACAACGTGTTAGCCTGCCACTACAAATTCACATCGGATTTATGGCTTTCTGAGCCTCCGTAGCAGACTCACGGGCCAATAACACGTCAGGAATGGCAATCTGGCTAGCTGTTTTACCCACCACATACTTTACAGATTACAGCCTTCGGGACATCAAGGGACTATGACACCCAGATAATAAATACACCAGGGGTCAGATCTATAGGATCATGGTAGACATCCAACCCATAAAATATATTTGGGTTGATAGGATTTGCATATTTGTCTCCTACGAGGTGCTGCTGTATAACAAACCCATTGCTCTGCAGGCTTCCTCGGAGGGAGAACAGACCCACCTAGTTCCTGGTCCTTTGTAAACCAACAGCACCAATGACCTGGGGTCCCCCATCACAACAGGTGCACCTGGAGTCATCAGCTGGCTGACTGTACCTTGTGCACATGCTGATGGATGACAGGAGGTTCCCCAACCCCAAGAAGCCTGGTTTGGAGTCTTTACAGCCCCTACAACAGCTCCTAGAGTTGACTCCTCTCGGGCACTGGAACAGAGGGAATGTGATTAGAACAATGGGGTGACTGGCCACACACTGACTACCCTTTCATGAAAGGGCTAATATTTTCCAAAACCTGGACTCACAGCCAGAAGCATGTATAACCATGTCCAGGCATGGCAGCTATAAAAGCAAAACAAACCCAAATAAAACCATCAATTTCCCCTGACACCATAGCACTCCCAAACTAGTCAGGGGGGCAAACAGAGAGTCGTGATGCATGACACTACCACCTTACCGATGCTTTGAGACAACACATGGAGCTGGTCTCAAATTCTAATGGCTGTTGATTTGAACTCGTTAATATTTTTCTGATCGGTGTTCCCCTCCTTTCTTACTACGGAGAGTCACCAACCCTCCTCCACCAGTTCCCTTCTGTGCAAATGCAAAGGGAGATGACATTGACTGACATTGACAAAGCCAGATGACATTGACTGAAACCTACTTAAAGTGAGGCAAAGGCCCAGTAACTTGTGTCCTAGTAACTTGTGTAACTCACTTGTCTCGTCTCTAACAGAGGCTCCACGTCTTCAGGAAGATGGCATCCAGGAAGACTGCAAACCAGTCCTGAAATTGGAATAGCTTTGCCAAAACTTACATCCTAATTTTCTAACCACAATCAGTCTGATCTATTCCTTCCCACTACATGGTGGTGAAACACACATTGCACTTCCAGGTGCTTTCTTGTGCGACCCAGAACGTAGATTTATTCTTATGTTATGGAAAGAGAAAGAAACGCAGAGAGTCTAATTGAATGAAAATTTAGAACGTCATTTTCAACCCAACTATCCCCTTGCCTTTAATTCTGCCATTAGAGAGCCATTTGGTTGAGTCCTTAAGGATTGTCTGTTTGTTTGTACCAAAATTACTCAGCTGAAATAAATACTCAGTGAGAACTTATATCTCAGTTTATGTAACAGGAGAGCATTCTCTTACCATCTTGTTCCATCCAAGCATGAATCTTTCCATAATCTCTCTCTCTCTCTCTCTGCCTCTCTGGCCATAAAAACTATCCTTTAATATAGATATTGGGACTCTTACATATGTTCCCGAGCCACAGGAAAAAAAAGTGGATGTCTCTGCAAAGCAGTTAGATGGCCTCAGTGAGATTCATCACAGGAATCTTCCTCCTGAGCAATCTGTGAGCCGCCTGCAGGCAACTCTCCATGAAAAGTCCCCGTGTCACAAGGTTAGTGAGACCAAAAGCTCCACTAACATGGCTTTTCTGCCTACGTGACAAAGTATAGTACTCCCAGCCAGCACCAAATGGTCTCTCTGTGATGGCCGGGCTTCCAGGATACCCCTGGGGCTCTGCTTGGCCATTCCTATTACCTACCCCACACCCCTTTTCTATCGGGTTTGTACCAACATTTCCCAGTAAGTCACTTCCCTCCAACTTTCAATCAACTAAGGTTACCAGTCCTCCCTGTCCCTACGCTCTTCCACGCAGAGCCCTGCCTAGAGTGGGGTGGAGAGAAGAGTACCCTGGCTTACTGCTTCCTACTCTACCCTCTTTCCTGTTTTCTGGTTATGGTCCTGCTTTCTTAGGACCTGCTTTGCAAGTCAGAAAATCACAGTTGACTGTTTCTTGTGGTTCCTAAAAGGAAGGTGGATGCCTCTGGTTAATGGGGCGGGGGGGCAGGGGGATCACCGTGTAAAAGAAGTGAGGGACAAAGAAACATAGACACTAATATTCCAGAATATTATCTGATTTCATCAGATATTACCATTTAACATTTGAAGAAAATCAAAGGACTATAGATTTACTGTGCTAGGTACTAGAGTCTCCCCTACCTCACGCGGCCATTAAAATGTAAAAACTGTACATACATATAAAAGGTTTGACACAGTGGTTGGCATGTAGTCAGTGCCTGGTAAATGTTAGCTATGGTTATTACTATCAAGAAGGAAAAAACTGAGTTGGAAGTAGCCTAGAGGAAGATAAAAATTGGGGAAGGACTTCACTACCGCTCAAACTTAATGAAAGCAAACAAGACCAGGTCCACCATCTTGGTTTCCTCTCCCTTCCAGATTCTTCCTTCACTCAGCAGTTCTCTCATGGTCGCTAGAAAGCTTCATCCTACTGACCTACCACAAATTATTAGATCCCAAGAAAGCCCGTGTCATCTACGCTCAAACTCTGGGTTAATTTTTGGCCTGTTTTCTGAAAGTTTCCAGCAGGAATCTTGCCATACCTGATTAATACAAAAACACTCTTACAGAAATTCAATATTGTCCTGATGTTGTGGCAAACACCCCCTCAGAGAGGCAGCATTATGCCCCCAGTGACAGGATACTGCCCAAAGTGGTCCCTTCCAAGCCACAGCAGAGACCCTCTGACAACAGATAAAAAAGACAAAACTATTCATTAGAACCTGAATATAACAGCCTCTCACCCCAAGGAAAGCCAGTTTAAGATCATAAATGTCAAGACATAATTGCCGGTAGCTTAAAGGTCAGGTTTAATTACAGTTGTTGAAACTGAAAAGTGCTAATTACTGAACCCACATCAGAAGATTATTTGAATGGTTTAGAGTGTTTTGTTGGTGCCCTTCTTTCTACACCATGATGGTAGCTTTTGCTTGACGGCGAAAAAAGTGGTGACGGGCATTCGCCTCGCTGGGTGGATAGAAGCCGAGAACAAAACCACGTTGATGGAAAAACTTGCAACTCCAAACAGCCCCACAGAACAGTTGCGCCATGTTATTGTATTATTAATCATTTTCTTATAATCGGTGCTTTAGATATAATTTTAACGAAGCCTCCAGGAAAGCTCAATGCGTTACCCTCTAACAACAAAGGAAGTACATTTATCACTTGGTTTGTAGGTTTAATGACAAAACAAATCAATAAATAAACAACTGGTGAAAAAAATAACTCAATAACTGGAAAAGGTTGCTTTACCTGTAGGATTTCTAAGATTTCTACTGGGAATATTATTGACTTACCTGAGTATTTTTGTTCAGTTTTTTTATCACTAGTTTCCTTTGGGTTTCCAAAGACGAGAAGTCTGAACAATCTTACATTTTATTTTATTTTGTTTTGTCTCCTGTTTTTTTAAATATATAAGTGATAATACCTTTCAAAATTTGGCTCTATTTTAGACAGAAAATAAAAGAAAAGTTCCCACAAGAAATTTAAGTGATAAGCAACTGCACGCTATCAGATGCTCCTGGTAATTGGTAAGAAGGGCCCTTCGGAAGATTTGGTCTGAATACTGATATGTCCCCACGGGGATGAAGGAAGTTCTTTAAGTCATGTGGTTCTCATATGGAGATTAGTGTTGGGAACAAGAAAAATAGTCTCAGCCCCAAGGAGCCTGCGTCCCTAGCAAACATCCTGTAAGTTGATTGCCATCTGTTTAGTTTCAAAATTTTCCTCTCAGTTGAATCAGACCCCACCCTGTTCCCGTGCGCGGGCTCTGTAAGCCAACAGCTAACCACCACATCTGCTTCTGTGCAACACTTGCTTGCTGGCCTCTATATAAGGACTTGGCTGTAAGCGCTAGGCGCGACCCTCGTTTGCAGCCCTTGCAGGCACTGTGTCTCTGGACACTCTGAGAGTTCGCCCCTGCGCAGGTTAAACTTGGCCAATAAAGTAACATCTTTGAAACCCTGAAAGTCTCCAACATTTGTTCTCGGGGTTGGTGGATGCAACAATTAGCACTCCTGAAGAGAACTAAAACATCAATTTCTGCAGGAAAGAAAAATTGTTACAATGAGACAGGAACCCACAGAATGTGTTTTGTCAAAATGGAGAACAAAGGACGAAGGAAACAGGGCTTTACCATCTAAAAGACACATTGAGAAAGACAGTTTTAGTTAAGAGAGGAGAGACTGCATGACACCAAAGCATTTAAATAGCTCCAGAGGACCCACTCGTGAGACAAAGCAAGCCGAGCTCTTCACCGGGAAACCGCAGACCATGCAAGGAGAGTCTGCACTCTGCTCTAGTTCAATAATGGAAAAAGAAAATGACATTTAATTAAGAGTTGCATGCCTTCCAGGTACTTATGACATTGAAATCAGTGTGGACATAGGGCATTAAAGCTTGACATCAACATAGTTCACCCAAGAAGTCATTTACTTAAGATTTACAACTGACTGTAAAAGTGAAAATTTATGGAAGGTTTCCATCTGGCAGGCTATATCATTAGTATTCATACTGATAGCAGCAATGATTTAAATTTCATAATCTAAGTGAAGATACGCATCAAAAGATTCTCCTAAAATATGTCTAATAGCTCTAACTGACTTCTTTATTAGAGTCTGCCTATGGAAAAAAAAATGCCAGATATCAATGAAGAAGTCATCAAATGTTAATTTCAGTCTCTTCCAGCAGTGAAAATGTATAAAACAGTGGCATCATTGTGGCGGAAACCCCCACCCAAACTCTCTGAAAGAGGCACAATAAACTTAACTACTGTCCGTTGCTTTAAAAAATAAAATCTCATTGCTTTGTTTGATCTGATTACAGCAAGCATTTTAAGTCATAACAATGATTATTTTATTAAATATCAATAGCTCTTTGGGGAGGCTGAGGGAAGAGAAAACACAGCCCTTGGCCTGTGTCGTTCAGGCCTGTGAATAAATCTTGTGAACAGAGAGGAGGAACTAAGTATAAATCTCCTTCTGCAGAAAAAGCCCTGCGCCATCCATTTTCCTGAATTAAAGCACACTGTCACTGCCCAATGCCCTCGCGTTGTCAGAACAGGACTTCAGGAAGATAAACTCTTTGATGGGGGACTCAAATGTTGGAGAATTTTAGTTTCAGGTAACAGCAAATAAGCGTATTAATCAAGGCATGTAAAAAGCCATTGTTTCAGGAACTGGAGGTGTGACCCACCCTGACTCCAGGAGATCAAAAACAGTTCTACCTCTGCACCCCAGGAGGCCTGCAAGCCATCAAGGTGGTATCTGAGCCATTGTGCTCCAGGGTGAGAGGCCCACGGCCCAGAACACAGATAAAGACCACCAGCCAGAACACAGATGCAAGAATGCTACAGCTTTTATCTGATTAGCTTTTTCCCTGAATTCCAAACCCCTTACCTGCACTTTTCTTCCTATAAACAGGGTCAGCTTAAAATGGAATTGATTTAAGACAATATGTTAGGATACGTAACTCGTAACCTGTAACTCCTCGTCTTCTCAGGTCTGTTAGCATCTGAATAAAGCATCCATACAGATTCAATCCCTGTCTTTGCTTACTGATCCTGGTGGTGACAGACAGCATGGACGTCAGATTTTCTGGTTTCATATTGATATCCTCCCTTAAAACTGTAGTTAGAGAAATGCTTAAAAGAAAAAGAAATGTGGTTTACACAGCAAGAAACAAGCCCAAGACTTAGAATGTCCTCAGATGATAGCGGGGACAGGTTAAAAACATGTTTAAAAGAGGTTAATATCATTCCAAGGGTTTCCTGAAAGATGCTGCAGAGACAAAGAGCAAGGGTTTCAGAGTCAGGAGGCAGACAGGCATTAAACTTAGTTCCTCCACATTTTCGTTCTGTGACCCCGAGCACGCTACGTATCCTCCCCAGTCTCCTGTTTCTGCATCTGAAAAACACTGCCTAGCTCTCAGGGTTGTCAAACTCCAAGTGAGTTCTTTAGAGGAAGTTCCCAAAACAACAGTTCACGAGAGTGTTTAGTTCTGCAAAGCGTATGGTGGCTCTCCATGCAACTGAGTCTATGGAGCTCCTAGACTTTCCAACCCCAGAAATTAGCTCCAGGGTTTGAAGGGACAAAGTGTGACGGACGCAGTTGGTTATCTGTCCAATGGCTACCCCTCCCTCCTTCTTGCTAAAGAAATGCCAGCGGTACCTAATTACATCATGTCGATTTGCTCAGGAAAACAGACCCCTCCCATAACTCTAAGACACAACCATGACTGGTTTTACGTTGGGCATGTATTATGATAATTAGTGCTAGATGTAAGCAATTAGTAGATGTAAGCTGTTACATCTACTCACCAAATATCACTGGCTTTTTGCCCTGTATGCACAGGTAGTATTGAATAGCCTAGCTTTTTTATGTTTGGACAGGATCGTGTTATTAGTTGCAATTAATAGATCAGAAGACAAGTAATATTGGGATTTAATGGAGGATGTGAAACCCTCCCTTTTCCTTCTGGCACGGTATTCAACTAAGTTTAAGATGGTAGCTGCTTATTTATCCTGAGCCTCTGAATGATGGTGCAGAAAGGGCCCCCAGCCAGTTCACAGTGTACATGTAATGTGAGCAATGAAATGAACCTTGGTTGCTGCCAGCCACTGAGACTTCGAAGTTGTTCGTGCCCATAGCAGACCCTGAGCTTTTGTGACTCGAGTAATAGATATTTCTAAATGGAACCTAATGAAAAGACAGAGAAATGAACAAGGCAAGACCTCATTTTTCCAGCTTTCCATGGAATTCTGTAAGCACTCAATTCTACTAGATGTGGGGAGGGAACATCAAAGTAGAAGAAGTAACACTTGAAATGAATAACGATCTTATAATATTTGAGGGGTTTACTAAATTGACTAGGAATGGTAAAAAGCATTTCAGAGAGAGAGAGGATCGAATAAGTAGATGGGGATGGGGAATGTCATCTCAAAGAGTTGTCTAAAGAGAAAACCAAGATATTGGGGACATCCTTCTATAGTCTTCATGAAATTCGGACTTTATTCCGTGGGCCATAAGCTTTTCTATTGTAAAACCTATGGCAATTGATGATGAAATGCAGGACACATATCCCTGGACAACCTCAAATTTTGAGTGAAATGACAATGACATCATTACAGTCATTGATGGTGGCTGCCACGTGGTGTATCCCATGACATAGAAAAGACTGCTGACTGTACACAACCTCATCTCGTTCCATCCCATTCAGAAAAGAATACTGAAGTTCAAAATTGTCAAATTTATATTTAAAAAGAAAATTACTATCGATCTTCAATACTTTAACTCAATTAGTAGCAGACATGCAGTCCACACTTCACAAATTATCCTAACGCACTAATAGGGCCTGACAGCACTTCTACTACGGGCAGTGAGAATCATCAAAGGGTTTTAAGCAGAGGAAAGACGTGACTAGCAATGCACATTTTAGATACATTTTCCTAGAAGCAATGAGATGGATGGAATGAATGGTCAGAAGCAATGAGATGGATGGCAAGATGATGGTCGATATCATTTAAGACATTTTAGCAGTGATAAGCTGTTACATCTTAAAAGGAAAGACAAGAAGGGGTATGCACCTATCTGCTAAATTCCAAGAGAAAAAAATTATCTTTCTTAGTGTCTGTGGTTATCTGAAAACTCTGTTCAAATAAAGTTTTTTTTCCTCCCAATAATTTCTCAGTGGCAACATCTATTGACTTGTTCTACCATTTTTTCTTTTCTCCTTTGCTCTTCTCCCTCTCTCCTTCCTCTCACCTTGCTTCATCCCTTCTTTGGGAGAACTCTTAACTGTGTTTTAAGAACTTGAACAGTTGTAGAGTTGGTAAAGTGACATGTTTTCCCTTTTCTCTAGAAAGCCATGGTGATACAGCTCAGGTCAAGATAATGAGCTCCTGAACCAAGACAATGGCAGTGAAAGGAAGAAGAGATAGAACAAGGTGATGATAAGATATAGAGCATGGTAATACCTTGTATATTGTTAGGGGAAACTCTTTTTCTGGGTAGTCAAATTCTTAGAATGTTGTAGGCACTTGATAAATATGTTCTGAATAAATAACTTTAAGAACAAAAGGCAAAGCACAAGAGTACACTGGGCTAAATCGAGATGAATCAACCGTGACTCCTGCCCTAACAGGGTTTCTAGCATTGCTGTTAACCTCCAATCTTAAGGCCAGAATGCCAAATACTTGGCACAGAGGCCACCATGTGCCCTTCATTTTTTATACTCATGGGAATCATTTCAATTGACCACTTTAATGTCTCACTGCTGAACCCAGACACACCATGGGAAACCTTTAGAAGACAATGCTCCAGAAAGTCATTGCCAATTGATCCAACTGGAAAGGAACATGGAACCTAGTCACCTGTTTCTCAGACTTACCAATACATTGAATGAGTTTGAAAGGACTCAAGCAGAAAACTGAAAGTGAAAGGATGGTATTTTATACTTTATTTCTACTTTCCTTTAATTGTGTTTCTTGGGATTCTGTCCTAATAAAGGGAAAGTAGAGCACTGGAGGTCAGCAGATACTGGTTGACAGGGCTCCGGCTCAAGAGGCGCAACAGTGACAGGTGGGCCCGTGTGGGCTGAAAGAGGATGGAGTGGGTGGACTGGCCTGTGCCGATTGCTTATTTTGAGAGAGAAAAAAAAGAAATTTGTTCTGTTTGTTTTGTTGACATACAATCTGCAAAGATGCCTCCTACACAGATTTTTTTTTCCATATAAACCATCTAAGGCAAATAAAGGTTATAAAAACCATATCAGACTGGGAAGCAAGAGCTAGGATTTCTCACCCTGCTTCCACAATGAATTCTTAGAGTTACGAGAGATAATGTCAGCTGCCCTTCTATTCCCTATTAGCATATAGGGCTTCTAAATTACTTCCAATAATGGTAATAACCACTTTTTGAATACCACCATGTACTAGGCAACATTCTAAGCACTTTGCATATATTATCCAAGCTAAGGTATATTTCCCTTGGAAACAAAAATGTTGCAAATGTACTCCCCTTTTACTCCATTTATGTTGTTATCCTCACTGGGCACATGACAAAAACCAAGGCTCAGTGAGATTAAGAAACTTGCACACACATTGTATAAGAGACGCAGTCAGTCTGGTCCCAAAGTTGATCACAGTAACCACTGTGTTTTACAGAAACTGCTAAATGTCATTCTCAAATTCCAGCCAGTCGGTTGGGCTAAGACGGAGGCTTCAGAAAACAGTACAATTCCCACATGGCATGGCAACTCTTCCGTTTAGAGACATAGCACTGTCAAGACTGTGAAAGGGAGCAGCCTTCAGCAGGCTGTATCTGTTAAATGACCCCCGGTGTCCTGCTACGTGCTGGCTGACATTGGCCCACACAGCCCTCTGTGAGACCTTTATTGACCTGTTAATGTCTGTCCCTGTGCTAATGTAGTACATTATCCACAGTGGAACCGAGGGAACTTGTATCCACTGGCAATCCCTAGGAGGAACTCAGAAGCCTACAGTTAACCTGAGCCAGCTGCCATCAGATAATGAAGACCTTTGGCTGGTTAACCTTCCTGGGGCAATAACACAGACACAGCAGGGCCCTGGTGGGCTGCCTCCTTCTCTTTTTCGAGAACTAAACACCCCTTTGGCATTCACAGTCACTAGATGATTTTATATTGCATCAGGCAAGAAATAGAACATTCTGGATATGTGCTTTCTCGACATTTGGCACCTCAAACCATAGGGAAAAAAAACCTGGTAAAATTATCTAAAAGGATGAAAGATGTAAGTGCCATTAGGAGCCCCTCTCTAATGGTAAATAACCAGGCTTTTATTGGGTGAATGTAATTAGAGACAGATTTCAACGCAGGTTGGATACAGCTGTTCCTGCCCTCCTGGCACCAGGCTGTTGCTGGATAGTTCTGCGGCCACTGGCAATTTAGCCAATCAGTTCCACCTCAGTGCACCCAGCTGACTGTCTTCTTCGCCGAGATGATGCACCTGCTTATTAAGACTGCTCAAAATTCCAAAATGAGGTCCCCAGATCTCAAAGGCACCTTGAAATATGCCCCTCCGATGGCACACCTATCAGGCTTTATCTTATAGTTGTGTTTGTTCTGGGTTTGTTTGTGTTTTAAGAGGCCCTTGGGAAACAGTTCCTGCAGTCAGCCTGATGCCTTTCTGTCACTGCCAGGTAATGGTCTCTGCTCCTCCTGGAGAAAGAATTAAAGGACCATGTCGATTACCTATTCCTCTGAAGGACAATGTGCAAAGGCCTCTGTATCCCAGCAAGAGACAGACGGTCTACAACAAAGACAGATACGTGTAGATGCCTGAGGCCCTTTTGTTTTTACACTATGAGTTCTTGCTTTTTATGGAGATGTAAAACTGAAGGAAAGTTGTTTCTTGATGTCTCAAAGATAATAATAAAAAATAGTGATCAGACGTCAAAATGGACCCAAAGTTTCTGTGCCCAGCATGAAGCAGTAAATGGGGTAAGAACAGTCTGGCCCTGGGTAAGTTAGCAGTTGCCTCTACATGCACTTGGTTACAATCTCTGTATTAACTGCCTTAGAACCCATCCAACAACAAGAAAGTCTTATCGACCCCTGGGCCCAACACTCTTCAGAGGGGAAATGTCCCAGTTTCTACAAAGGGCTAGAAATGACACAAATAGTACAGTGCTTGAATTCGTCAAGAAACAAAGAAAGTGCCCTGGCTGGTGTAGCTCAGTGGACTGAGTACAGGCTGTGAACCAAAGGGTCACAGGTTTCATTCCCAGTCAGGGCACACACCTGGGTTGTGGGCCATGTTGCCAGTAGGGGGCATGCAAAAGGCAACCACACATTGATGCTTCCCTCTCCCTTTCTCCTTCCCTTCCCCTCGCTCTAAAAATAAATAAATAAAATATTTCTGAAAAAAAGAAAAGAAGGAAAAGAAACAAAGGAAGAGAAAACCCCTAGACCAGACTTTGTCTTTTAGTGTTCTGCAATTTCAGTCTCCTTATCGTCAATAAGAATCAAGTGCCAACTGGTCAAGAGAAGAAAGATGCCACCAATTTGCACAGATTCTAAAATAACCGATCTCCACCCTAGACTGTGAGTAGCTAGAGGACAGGAACTGTTACTCTGGTCATAGTCCCCTCCTCGCAATGCGGAGCACAGAACGATCCCTCCAAGTTACTCTGCAAATGTTCACTGGGTCGAATTAGAGTAGACATCAGTACACTAAGTGTCCTTTTTCAAATTTGGAACTGAAGGGGTAACATAATTTTATAAAAACTCTAAATGTTGTCCTGTCTTTGTTTTCAAGGAGACTACAAATAAGTAGAATGACTTCTTAATTCTGTTTGTTCATGAGTCCTAAACGTGAAGTGACTGAATGTGTCACTCTCTGTAGGGAAGAGGTCCAACAACACAGTCATTGAACAAAAATCTCAAGAGTCAAATTTCGAGCTGATGACAGGGGTGGGTTTTGGCAAAACCAACCCCGTTTCTTTGGCTTGGAAAGGCATTTCACTCAGATAAAATTCAAATTCCTTAAGAACTATTATTAAGTACTACTGCTACATAACCAATTGATAACCAGTTGCCCTAAAATTTAGCATCTTAAAACAATTTATTATCTCACATAGTGTTTAAGGATCAAGAATCTGGAAATGTTTTAGCAGCATGAGTCCGGCTCGGGGTACCTCATAAGAGTCTAGTGAGGCTGTTGTTGGAGTTCAGTGCTCTGATGGCTTGTCTGGGGCTGCAGGGGCCACTTCCAAGCTCGCTGATGTGGCTGTTGACAGAAGACTACATTTGATTGGCATGGGAGCCTCTTTATAAGATTGGTCTCCAGATGGAAGCTAGTTTTCCCCAAAGCAAGTGATCCAAGAAAGAGAGAAAAAACAGAGAGTACACAGCCAAAATGTAAACCACGATGTCTTTCCTAATCTCATCTTAGATGCCACAGACCATAACTTCTGACAGATTCTCTTGGTCACACGGACTGACCCTGGTACCCTGTGTAAAAGAATCCCAGAAGGGCATCATTGAAGGGCATCTCCTTGCCTGCCTCCAAATTCAACTCAGGCCATTCTATCCCATGTAGACTGTGCTCCAGCAACACAATCTTTTCACAGTCCCTAAAACATCCTGAAACAGTCCCTTGGTTTCTTCTTATTTGCTTTTTCCTATGTCTGGAATGCTTTTCATCAGTTCTCCAAATGGACAAATCTTTCTCGTCAGTTTAAACATCCTCTCATCAGATCGGTCTTCTCAAACCACCTACTTTAAAGAACGTCCTCAATCATGCAATATCCTTTTATCTCTTTTATTGCACAAGTTTACTTACATTTATTCATGTCTCTACTTGCTTATTGCCTTTTTCTAAATACAATACATATCATGAAGATGGAGTCCCTGTCTATCACGTCCCTTGTTGTATCTCCAATAGTTGGCAGAAAATTGGAGCTCAGTGAATATTCGTTTTCTGAATGAGAAAGACACAGCAGTTCTTCCCAGTCACCAGCCTCTAGTCTAACCATCTTGACCCATACCCACACAGTGGACCAGAAGATATTTATCTAAATTAAGCATGAAAGCAAACCTTAGGACACCAATTCCCATCCATATTTCTCCATCTCATGACTCAGCTCCTCTAAACAGTCACAGATAATGAGGTCCCTACTGCTCAGTACCCTCACGATTTCCCTCACCAACTGCTAGTGTGACATCAGCTCTCATTTGAAAGTTTCTAGAATAGCAACTGTAATCAACCCATAATATTTTAGCTAACTATCCTTCCTTGCTCTGACATATGCAGTTTTTACCCAGTTGCCTTGTGCTCAATTTCCTCTGCTCAGACCAATGTCTTCAGTTAGATAATTCATGTGCTCTGTCTCGGTGGGCTCTCAAACCCAGCACCACCCAAGGATGCGGAATTTCTGACCCCTTGGGCTCCTCTCCTGCACACTCATGTCAAGCCTGGCTCCACACCCACACTCAGCCAGGATTCCCTGGATCCCAATTTGGGTCCAGCAATCAAGCACCAGCCAGAAATTGAACAATATAAGAAGTTCAGACAACTGCTTGCTCCTTGTTTTTCCATGGCCTCTTGTTCTTGTTACTCCCAGCTACAAGATCTTCAAACACAAACTGTTTATTCTTCTTCCATTGGACTTAGTTAGAGCATAACTGCTGATTCTATCAGCAATGGGATATCCAGAGATATCCCATTCAGTGAAGTGTCTCTCCCTGCACCCTCCATCCGCATTACAGAGTGAAACCTGCCCATAGATCTAGGTTCTAGCCCAAACTCCAAATTGATCCTCAGTTCCCTGATCTATGAAGTCATAATAATATAAGCTTAGATGCTCTCAAAAGCCTTCCTAAGTTCTAGAAGTGTAAAATACATTATCAAGGCACATGTGGCTTTTCCTAGTTTTTTTGTGGGGTTTTTTTTAACTTGGATCCTTTAGATACTTTGGAGCCCCGATGCCAGTCTCCTCTGCAACACAAGTGAAGTCCAGAGGCCCGTTCCCCTCTGTAGCTGCTTCCTCGATCTGGGGCCTCCAGGCTCTGCCCATCACCTCCATTCTTTTCCTTTCCTCAGAGATGTCTTAGCTGCGGTGTCCGCAAAGGGCAACGGTTCCCCAGTCAGAGACGTGTACTAACCCTCGAGGCCTTCCTACACATCACTGTTGCCACGGCTGCCCCCCATTCATTAGCAGGGCTCAACTTTCTAATTACTGAGCCATAGATTCTGTCACACTCAGGGAAGACTGAAGCGTTTCTCTATTAACTCCTCAGATATTTCCAGGGCCAGAAAGAAAAAAGAGGAAAAGGAAGTAAGAAACCTCAACTGTTTTAACCTGAAGGTCAAAAGGCAGATATTATACCTCACTTTCAGCCCATTACTGGAAGGCATTTCCAAGCATGTTCTTTAAGTCAGTTTATGTAAAATGTTTTCGATTCTCTCTGCTTTTGTGGTTAATAAACCAAACTCCTGTGTAAGTTCTGGACTCTCAGAATGAAAGCCAGAGATGCACGCAGGAATGGTTAAATACTCGTCAAATAAAGAAGCAAATACTAAACGCATACTGTGTACACACTGCATTGCGTTTTCACCCACATTACCTGAACCTCCTCCATCACTCTCTCACGTTTTGAGTATCTAAGGGATCAGAAGAAGATACTATGTTTACTAATAAGCAGTGCATCTTATCTTGAAAATTTTTAATTTAATAATGGTGCCCAAGTCCCAGAGTCTTTTAAATGCTTTATACACACACAACTCAGACAACCTTCCAGAAAAAAATTTCCAACTAATAACTATCACGACACGTTTGCTTTCATGACTGAGCAATGACTGATGAGCAAAAATGCAGTCATGTTACTCATGGGCCAGGTACTCGGCAAAGTTGCCAAGTTGTGTGAGAGGGATAAGAGGCTGACCTTCCTGAATTGGAACCTACTTTCTCCACATTCTCTTAAAACAACTCGTGTCAGAAAATACTTTTCTCTAATCTTTTTTTTTTCATTAAATCCTTGCTGATATTTTTCTATAGAAAAACCAAGAGATATAGTTCGGAATCTGCGGTTAAAGAAGCCCACTTGTGCATTCCTATCAGAGGTTTTAAACTCAGAGGATTTCTTCAATGTCTGTTATGAAAGAGTCTTTCAGTAACGCAACATACTAAGAGAAATAAAATGTCTCAAAATTATCTCCTCTGGAATACCAGTCTCTTCTGCTTCCTGCTGCCACATTTCAGCTATAGTGCCATCTGTTTAAATTCATTATTAATTATTTAACTTGTCCTTCGGGGTTGTTAATCGCTGCTAATCTGCCTTCCAGACAGGTTAAAGTCATGCAAGTAGATGAACAACTCAAGGCGGGAAATATATGTTGCAAGCCTGTTTCATTGTTGTAACTCATCCAATTATGTGTAATAAAGTGATGGTTATTTAAAAGACTGGTTAGAAAGAAACCAGTAACTTGGGGAAGTTTATAAAAATAGTTCTCTTAAAAAGTGTATTAAGTAGGTCTGAAAAATGTGATTTCCTTTGTATTAAGATGTCTATAGTTTTATATAGGTATATGGACTACAGATCAAAACTCTATACAATAACCACCTGAATTAGGATAATAGAATTAAGCAAGTCATTGTTTTTTTATTGACTCTATCACCTATTTCATAAATTAAATACCAACTGCTTTACCCTGAAAAGGGAATATGTATCATGCACCCAAATGTTAAAAAGGAAGGATTAAAATGGCCAAAAAAATGAATAGAATTTTTAAATCTTCATTTATTGAAACCATTCTCACCTTCACTTTAGATTTTCCTACAAGCAAAACCCATAATACACCCTATGTGTTTTTACATTGCGCAAGAATATTCCCTAAAAGGGAGTACTTGTCCCTTTCTTCCTCCCCCTATAGTTTGTTATGCCTTCCTCGGCTTCTACACTATTCACTTGCTTCTGTGGCTGACCTTACCACTGACGTGGCTCCCCAGACACTTCTTCAAGCATTACCAGGATACTTCTATCAGAATTTCTGCCAGCATATCGAAGCCCCAATCTAGTCATCATCTATCGCAATGAATCCAGCTTCTTCTCAATTACCCTACCATAGACATAAAATATCACTATCTCTATGTCTGTCCAGGTTGGAGTGCTTGATAACAACTGTTTATTGGCCTACCCATCTCACCTATGTCCTAGTTTCCCAATACTGTGGATCTCAGCAGTGTGGTTGTTCTTAGTCCATTTCTTCTTTTTTAGTACTTAGCCAGCATCATAGTCCTAGTTATTATTATATTAAACCTAAATCATTTTAACTGCTATTTTCTGGTCTCTGACCCCTAACTCTAAAAGGACCCCATCAATAAATTTAGACTTGCTGAAAGATGTCAAAGCCATGTACATGGTAGGTTTCCAAGAGGGATGTCTTCTTCCAGAGTTTTCCCCAGGGTCCTGAGCTTTCTCTACTCATGATTATGGAAGTGACCCAGGATTTTCTCTTCCAAAACACCCATAAAAACAGCATTATCCCACCTACTTTGCAGTTGGCCATTTGACTGATTACATCATTAATGTAATCATCTTCTCTTCCTGGTGCTTAAAAACATCCCACCAAATACCCCAGCTCTCTCTGTGGTTATGCTGTGGGGGCCACTGTTCCAGTGGTAGAGCTAAAAGATGGCAGAGAGCCAGCCTACCCACATTGGACTGTAGTAAAAGAAAAATAAACTTGCATAACATTCAACCCCTGAGATTCAAGGGTTTCTTCTTACAGGTCACATTAGTACCTACCACCTCATTCGAACTCCCTACACACAGGCCCTTACGTAAGATTACCAAAAACTTCTGGAACACAAAATGAGCACCTTTCTTAACCTATGGTCATTCTAAATGAGAGCCAAAAACTGGAGAATAAGGTGGGCCATCCAAGTGGATCCAGAACAAGAAATTGTAGGGCCATGTGACACAGTCTGGACACGGGATGTGAGACATAATGCTCGAACACATCGTTAACAATTAGGCTTAGTTACCTTTCAACGCTTTATGTCTAAACCTGCAGGATTCTTTCAGCAACCACAGCACAGGCTACAGGCATTCTATAAATAGTTACCATTTCTGTTCCGCAAAGACAAAGAAAGTGTCCACAGGACTCCTCCTATACTACAATTGAAATAAAACATCCAAATTCTGGAGCTTTGTTGTCTACCTTTGTTTTCAGCGGTCTTCTAACTCCCTTGAGATTCTCTCATTGATTTGGACTCTCTGCCTAACTCTGGATTTCAGCTTCTCCCAGAAACACTGTCCTTTACGTCTCCTTGGGCTCCCAGCTCCAAGCTGGACAGCATGTGGCCAGCCCAGGGCTTGCCCCATAGCCAGTCTGGGACTTGGGAAGCCAGCCTGGACTGGGAGTCCCAGGAGTGCACTGGTAAGTGCAGAACTTACCAGTTCTGAGGTGAATGGGTGCTTCTCACCAGGACTCTTAACCTACACATCTGTGAACAGCCCTGTTGTTAACTCATCGTCAGAAGAGCAACTGCAAGTTTTTTGCTTTCTGCCACAACTTGGTTAATGAAAAATTAAGAAGAAAAATCAATGGAAGTAGTATGTTATGGTTTTTGTAGATGTAGCCACTTTAAATCTGGAAACTTGTGCATTCAAACACCCCATTCAAGAAAAAAAAAATAGCACAACTACCAAGTGACCAAAGAGTATTTCAAAGCCATTTTGATTCACCACAAGATGTGAATTTTAAGGGGAGCAAGAGGTTGCACAGAGGTGTATAGATGCAGCCTATGTGGGAATGGAAAGAGCATAGTGAGAAGATATGACTTTTTTTTTCATTTCACCATGCCCCTGGGAATTCAGAAAATGCTAATGACGTTTTCTATCCTGAAAAAATAAAAATAAAAATAAGAAAATGAACACCTTCTCTCTATGCTGCTTTTGTTGCCACTTCAAAAGAACAAACTATTCATACAAGGGTTATTTACCAATGCTGGGCTCTTCTGGTTCTCGAATTAAATCTCACAGCACCCAAGGTTGGGAAAGGCGGCACCTTCACCCGGGGACTGAACAATATCTCTACCTCCAGCCTTCCAGAAGCAGACCCTTCTTTGTAATGGGCACCACAGATGGGCCTAAGTATGCTATTTGCCCTGAAAACAAAGAACGGTTTGCATTTTTTAAAAATACAGTGTGCTTCACATAGAAGAGACAGGAATCAGGTTTTTTGTTTGTTTTTGTTTCTGTTTTGTTGCTTTAAAGCGTATTATCTCTCTGACAAACAAAGGACGATGAACCATTTCCACTATTTGCAAGGCACAGGGTCACCGTGTTTCGTTGTTGTTGCTGCTGTTGTTTGCATGTAGTTAAAACAGGCAATGAGTCAGTGGGAAAAAAATTCTTCATGAAATGGCCCTTAGATGCACTTGTTCATTGTTCGTACAAGCATTTATCTTAAAAGGATATGCTCATCTGTTCCAGTCACTAACATTTATATCTACTGAAGCCACAATGAACTCCTATTGAAAATTTTGTTTTTATGATTATTGCGGAACTTCATCATGTTTATGGACAAAGCTGGTTTAGTCATTTGCACTGAGCTTCTACTGCAGAGCAGCCTACATCATTGTGTCCAGACCAGAACGCCTCTCCTACCAAAATCTCCCCCAGTCTGTCGCCAACACGATGTGAGTCCCAGTCTGTCACTGATGCCACGTGAAGTCCTTGTTCCCTGGATGAAGGGGAGTGGGAGGGGCCTTCCCACATGCTACTGCTTCTTTCAAGGGAAAATAGAAATGTGTGCATGTGTGTGTGTGAATATATAACACCTGATAGTGCTGCAACGTACACATCCCATAGATGTATATTCTGACGTGTAGGCAAAATACAACAGAAATATTGGTACCAAAGCATGTGGTCTTTGCGAGTGTAGCTCTTTATTTTTTTTATTTTATTTTTTTTAAGATTTTATTTATTTATTTATCTTTAGAGGGGAAGGAGAGAGGGAGAGAAACATCAATGTATGGTTGCCTTTTGTGCGACCCCTGCTGGTAGTTAGCCTGCAAGGAACCAGCCTGCAACCCAGGCATGTGCCCTGACTGGGAATCGAACCGCGATCCTCTGGTTTGCAGGCCCGTGCTCAATCCACTGAGCTACGCCAGCCAGGGCTTTGCGAGTGTAGCTCTTTAAATCTATGGACTCACATGGTTCAATCAGAATACCTCATTCAAAATATAAACAGCACAATTCCCCAAAAGTGCTTAAAACGTACTTAAAATCTGTTTGTAATCCGCCACACCACCAATATGTCCTCTCTTTCTCTATGCTTCTCTCACCTTCATTTTCTAACAAGAGTGATTTTTTTTCAAATGGCCTACAACTTCCTCCCATAGTTTCTATGGCTTCTGCATACATCACTAATGTACATCAGCCTGATATCTCCATCGATGAACACTTTCTCTTTGGGCATAGAGAGATGCTGGAAAATTGAAGATAATAATGCATGTCAGCAGTGTTTCCTTAACACTAATGTTAACATTTAGAGGAATGTAATCCAAAAGCTGTGAATTTTCACTTATCTATTATGAGGAAGAGAAACCCACTCAAACTAGCTCAAGAAAGGAGGGAGGATATGACTGCAAGGATACAGCAGAGACATTCTTTGAGCATCCCACAGTGGGAAATTAAACACAGTTGGTCCTCCCTGGAAATTGCAAATTCAGAAACCAAGTCTTCTCTTCCTGTTCCTCAGGTGCTTATCTCCATCTCTGAGTATGTGCTTTGCCTTCCATTTTCTCTTCCTAAGTTTCTGTTTGTTCATTTTACACATTCTCATAGTGGGGACCTCTCAGCCTTTGATCTTTCAGATCTTTTCAGGTCCTCTTCATCAAAACTCCTTCTGTGTGCCTCAGTTTAAATTCCCAGAGGGAGACTCTGTTCAGCTACTGGTGAAACCATGGGTTCATCAGCCTTGGAAAGTGAGGGACCACTCCCAAATAGCGGGGCGATGGGGCCCCACGGGGCATAATCCTGCCACTTGCAAACAGTATGGTCTACTCTCCAGCCACACCTGTGAAATGCTGAACTCCGAGTGAGAATCCACCGTATAATCCCGATATTTCACATGGGCTTGGGATGGGTTACAGTGGAACGGCTCAGTCACCACCCATTCTAATTTCCTTCCTACATTTTAGAGAGCTAAAAGCTGCATTTTCCAGAGTCCCTTGAAGAGCAATTTCTGGATATAAACTAGTTTCCACTAAATGAGAAGTCTCATGAGATTTTAGAAGGTGAGCACGATATGGAGGTCTCCTTCCCGCCTTGGTTTTGCCATTGCAAACACCGTCATGGAAACACGGGGACTTACTGCAGCAAGCTCTGCTGTCCAACCCCTGGCCTCGCGTGAGTGGGGGCAGAGGAAGTCAGGACACTGGTCGAGGTGGTGTGCTCCTGAGGACACACTTCTAGGGGCAGCCCTCCAATCCCCCACTTTCCAGGCAAGAGAAGCAGCTTCCCCCCCATTAGGCCAGTCCAGTGTTTTGGGGGGTTTGTTTTTGTTTTTTGGAAGCCATCCCCAGGGGCCTACCCCACATCCAAAATCTGTAGCCCTTCCAAGGATTTTGTTAGCGCCCAGACCCTTATATTAAACCCCTTTCTGCTGAAAATAGCCATATTGGTCTTTATTTCCTACAACTGAAAGAGGCGTTGGGCCCAGCTCAATAGGATTCAGTGTCCTAATCAAAATCGAAAGGAGAGAAAAAGATGACCAGTCAAGAAGTGTCTATGAGGACTTGTTACTGAGGTAACCAAGAGACTTAGTCCCTATTCTGGTTGACTAAATGTAGAGGATACCTTCAGATACAAAAATATAAAGTATTATATGAGTGTCCTCTGTTAAATAAAAACAGAACAGGACAATAGTTAAAGAGATTAAAATAGATTTGATAGAGTAACTGTGGCAATAAGGGAAACGAGGCATCAGTATACCATTGGGCTCAATTCCAAGTACAAGAAGAAAAAGTAGAGATGTATTGACAAGGAACAGGGTGGGGTGTCAGTGGATATAAAATTACGAGGGAGAAACCGAAAGGATGGGTGGATTCTGGTTAAACAAACTTAACAGGATGTACGCTGAAGGCAGATCAGGGTGATAAGATATGACCTGAGGAATTGTGCAGGATAAGGAGTTTGGCCAGATATCAAGAGTGATGAGATAATGAGGGTGGAAGGTTCTCTCCAAACTGACTTAGCAGGATTTTGCTAAAATCAGGTGATGCAAAGATGGACACAGAATCCCAAAAGTTGAGGCCTGGTTGAGAAGAGGGTTTAGAGGAACTGAACCCAAGTTTGGTCAAGGAGATACAGTTTGTCACCTCCGCCCAGAATGTACAGATTTGAATTCTTGTTGAGGGGGCCCTAGGGAAATGAAAGAGGAAGCCCAGCCTCTTGGTAACTAAATGAAATGACTGTCACACATTGAGACCTACAAGAAACAGAGGAAATAAAATAATACTGATGGAAAAAATTCTCCTCCTTGCACCAGCAAGACAACCTCCACATTGTCATGGGGGACTCAAGAGCTGGAAAATCTTAGTTTCAGATAATAGTCAATAAGCTTCGTAATGAATGCATGTAAAACACTATTATTCCAGGGGCTGAAGGTATGACCCACCCTGACTCCAGGAGACCACACACAGTTCCACCTTTGTGCCTCAGGAGGACTGCAGTGACCAAAATTGCATCTGAGTTGTTGTGCTCCAGAGGTATCCTCTGGGGACACAGAGTCACAGTGAAAGAATGCTACAGCCTTTTATCTGATTAACCTTTTCTCTGAATTCCAAACCCCTTACCTACTCTTTTCTTCTCCTTATAAAAAGAGTCAGTTTGTAAGACGGTCTGTTAGGGTACAAACCGCAGTCTTCTCAGGGCACTGGCCCTCTGGATAAAACTCCCAGAAAAATTCAATCCCCATCTCTACCTATTGGTTCTGGTGGTAACAGGCAGCAAGAATACTGGCTTTTCCAGTTTCAGTTGTAAACAACTTTAGAAACCATAGTAACAGGTTAAAAGCTAGACCCCTGAGTGACTAGCCAGGGAACTGCATCAGGTGAACTTAGTAGAGGCCCGATCATGAGATCCTCCAGATACGTAGGCAGAGTGCCCACACTCTCATGAATCGATGGTGGTGCCCAGCTCTCCTAGTCTGAGCCTCAGGGTCACGCCTACTGATACCAACATGTGGCCATATTTCTGACCATACTGGTGAACATATGCCATCTGTTTTCCTTGACAAAAGTGACCCAAATCTAAATGAATATTCAATCGAATACCTTCTTATTGGGGTTCCAGCATGATGTCAGAGCTAGAGGTGTGCACATATGTGAATTTGGAGAATAGGATGAACGTGCAAGAAAAGAAACATTCAGAATTAGGAGAAGAAAAGGACATAGAGACAAATACACAGTAATCCAAAAATAAGAAAGGTTTTACTTCAAAAGGAAAAAAAATGAGGCAACAATAAAAAGGGATTAATGAAACAAAATTTACTGAGTGCTTACTATGTTCCAGACATTTTCCTAAGCCCTGGGGATGTTTCTGTGAACAAGAAATACAAGGATAAAGGAGGTGACAAGTGACTTAAGGGACTTTGAACATAGGTTAAGATCAGTGAAGGCCTTTTATAAACCAGTTTTGACACTGTCCTTGAAAAAAAACAAACAGGAAGCCACAGAAATTTTGCTTTTGAATTCTTTCAGAAATATAATTTTGGCCCATGTTAGAAATAGATTAGAAAGAGATAACACTTGCAGTAGATGGAGGAGTTAGGGGGCTACTGTGATAAAATAGTCCAGGCCAAATTCATTATCATCATCATCACCATCATCACTTGATCTTGGATAATTACTTCCATCACTTTCTATCCTGGATAATTACATAGAACTAACCATGCAAATGCAGAATAGTGTTTCCTGTTTTAGTTTGGGTGTGGAAGGGAATTCAGAGTCTTGAATGGGCTTGATGGAAATGTCTGCACCACTGAGAGAACTCAAACCACCAGTTTCCCCAGAGTATGTTCCACTGGAGGCTTGGGCTTCCCCTTATTTCACATACTATTCCTATCACACTAATTCTTTTTCCTTCCCCCAAGAGTTTCCTCCAAGAAAATTGAATATCCTGCACTTGTCACAAGTTTTTATAACCTTGCGGGACAGTAGCAGGTCACTGATTCCTGAGTGAGGGAAGCTTCCAAATAGGCTTTTAAGCCAAGTCCAAGCAAACCAGGTGTCTGTGTCCAAAGGTCACCAGTGTAGATTCAGGACCTAGTACAAAGCCAAATGAACTGATGTCTAAGATGAGTTTGAAATAACCTCAAAACGCTACAGAAGTCCCGGTGTCCCTCCTGGCCTGGGTATGCCACATCATTTACTTCTCCCCACACTCTCTTCTGCCTCACCAAGCCTCCCAGCAATATTAAGTCCCAATGCATGTGCCACCTGACCTCTGCCCTTTTGACCATAGTTTATTAGACCAGAAGTAAATACCTGAACCAAACTGAGCTAGTAGATTCTCTCTCCTGAGAATTCTCTCCTGGGACTCAGTTAGGGCAATTCATTTTAAAAGTTCAGAAGAACTGGAGGGCTGAGACCACCATTTTAAGGTGGTCTATTGTGAAGAACCATATGCAGGCAGATACATGCCAGAGAATCTGGGCTCCTATCAGAGTACAACCAAGCACATTTACAGCACAAATAATAAGAGCACGTACCCAAGAACAAGAGAGACTGAAGCAGTAGTTGCCTGATATTTTGCAGTTCCTGGGAACTCCCCAACGCCCCAGGGCATCAGGGAAAGGAGCAGTAACGTATGGATGGTCCTGTCTCCCCCCACCCCCGCCGCCTCCACCTCTTCCGACCATCTTCCCGCCTCCACGCTCCAAGGAAGTTTATCTCTTTGCTAACTAGTTTTCTTTTAAATCGAAAGTGTAGGTAAAATTCTGGCAAGTTATGAGGAAACTGGGAAGAATTCTTGCGTGAATAAGAAAGGAGGATAAAGAAGCAGAGACCGTGGACCGAGACAGACAAAAATTCTGAGAGTACTGAGTGTCAGGAAGGGCTCCGGAGGTAGTTTACTACATTGAAAGATTCTGGAGAGGTCTGGGGGTCAAGTGCATTAGAAAGGGGATTTGTGAAAATGTTGCTCTGGTTTCCAAATTAGGTTATTTTAAATCATCGTCAAAAGACCTGAGAAAATTATATTTTTATTTAATATATTTTGGATGCTAGACTATGCTGGTATAAAAATGACTAGGAACTGAGACACAGAACGTGAGAACACTAGATTTATATGGATTAAGCCTACATTAAATTTTCTACTTTTTAAGCTAAACTGAGTCAATTCCCATAACTTGTTTCCGAATTCTTCTTTAGCAACCTTCTGAAGAAGTCTAAGGTTGAATCCCAGCTTATCTCATTTATCACCCCATCTCTGTTCCCTTTACTGTAATGCAGGGCTAGGCATCCTTGTTCTGATTTTAAAGGGGAAAACTGTAGCTCTGAAGTTCCTTCTGGAATGGAGAAATATGCAATTTGACTATTTTTTCCCTTAGCTTGACCTTCCTTTAATTTAGATGGAGTTCTAATATTTGTTGAAAGTAAAAATAAATGGATAAATATTAAATAGTAAAACAAGTGTTAAAACTCTGTTTCTGGCCTTTAATCCCCATTCTTCTAGCAGAGTGGCTCACCTCCCCATCCCACCACCCCACACACGCTATTCAATGTTCCCGAAATTTAATGATACTGAGTTCACTGTCATTTACGTATTTCTTCATTCAATAGCTGGGGAAATTGTCATTGGTATGCAAACTGGTCTCGGGCAAGGAACATTACTCTTTAATCTCCTAATTTTAATTGGTATGCCATCATGCAGACTGGGGCTGCTAATGGCCTAGTTTGTAGATTAAGACCAGCAGACCTGAACTGCGGTATGCCATTAGTTACAAATAAAAAGAGGGAAAACACTGAACGATGATAAAAGAGGCCATTCCAAATCACAGGGAAGATGATTCCTCCTCATCTTCTCCAAGGTTCATGACCCTATTTCAATGTCCATTTGTAACAGGATTTGAATTAATGTTTTCTGCTTGGTCAGATAATTTCAGAACAGTTGGTAAATTGAAATGATTTGCTGTGTATATACCAACATTATTGGCTGGCCCCGAATATGTTGCTGAACAATTTGCCTGCAAATGACATTGTTTCAACTGATAGAACTGTTTCTTTCACTAGGAAATATTTTAAATGAAAAGAATCTTTTGCTATTTAAGGAAAGCATATTTTTCTTCAATGAAATTAACTGTCATCATTACTTCTAGCGTCTTTTCACCCTCCAACAAGTAGAGATGAATATATGCTAATCTTGCATGGAGTTCACACATATATCTGTCACTGGTGAAGAAAAAAAAAGTTACAAGTAAAAAAGAGAAGTTTAGGTTTAGATAGCTAACTAGATGGCATAGAGATAAATACAGATACAAATAGATACACACATATATATAGATAGATAAATAGAGATGATTATGTAGATAAATAAATAGATGAGAGAATGAGAGACAGAGATAGAAAGAGAATGAAACAGGAGTAGAATGGCCTAATTAAGTGGTTAGTCTCCTCACCTCCCAGAAGAAGTAAGTAAGAACCACTTCAAGGGTAAAGGAGTAGACCAAAAATAAGGAGGCTGCATTGTGCTGAAAATAAAACAAAGAAAATTAAATACAATATATCAATACTTCTGAGGTTCTGTTCCCTAAAAAAAATACAATGAAGTTAGTAGCGATGTGACCTCACTTGGACATAGACCTTTGTAGATAATCGAGTTATGAAGAGGTCATTAGGGTGGATTCTTCCCTAATATGACCGGTGTCCTTCTAAAAGAGAAAAATGTGGCACAGAGATAGGCAGGCACAGCAGGCAGGGGTGTGAGGACTCACACAGAGAAGATGGCTACGTGGCTGCAGCAATGCGCATACAAGCGGAGGAACACCAAGGATCGTCAGCAAACACCAGACACTAGAAGCAGAAAGAATAAAGTCTCCCGAGAGCCCTCAGAGGCCGTGTGGCCCTGCTGACACCTTGATCTTGGACTTCTTGCCTCCAGGACCCCAAAACAATCCATCGTTGTCTAAAGCCACCTAAACTGTGGTAGTTTGTTATAGCATCCCTAGCAAACTAATGAAACTCCTGTCTTGATTCTGTACTGACATCCCCACGGCCATTGTGCAAGCCTATCTGTGTTATACAGTAACTCAGAGAAATAACAAAGTAATGGATACTCCTTGAGATCTTTCATCAACCATCTTATTTAACCCTTAATCCTGAAGTCACCTATTACCACTGCAGCTCTGAGACGCTGAGTGTCTTGCCTAAGGAAACCCAGCTGAAAATAATAAAGCTGGGATTTGCGCCAATGCCCAAGAATGCTACCACACAAAGCGTTCTACCATATGACACTACTTCTAACAATTTTTCAGGGTAAGACAAAACACAAATATTTCTGGTCTCTGGCAAATAATCACTTCATTTCAAAGTCAATGTTGCTATAGAATATGCACAATGGAACATTCTGGTGACTGACTAGAAAGGTTATTGTAGGAATTGGTAAGGTGGGTAGATGGGAGGCATGGGGTTTGGAATAAGCCACCCCAAGATGTGCCTCAGTAGTATTTGTATTATTGTGGATTAAAAGTCAACTGTCACTTCAGACTCCAGAGAACCTTCCGCCCCTTCAGTTACAACCTCTTTCTGACCCACCTTTATATCAGGGGAAACTTTTATGTACTAAACATCCACTCTTCTTATCATCCTGCAATGCACCCCAAGGTGTATTACCTCATTCTTAGCTCAGAATGGCGTATATCTCTGGACCCCACTTTCTGCCTCTGTGTGGTCTCTGAGTCCCCATACACATGTACATATTAAATTTGCTTCATTTCTCTCCCTATTCTGTCTCATGTCTATTTCACTATTACACTGGCCAGAAGAACCTTGAGGGTTGAGGAAAGCTTGCTCCTCCCCCACAGAGGGTTCTCAAGGTCCTTTCTCCTCCTTCTTGTCCTCTGAGGCCAGGGCACTGGACCCTAGGCCCTCTGGGCTGCAGCCAGGCCCAGAGAAAGCACCCGTCCCTCTGCTATGAAAGTCTTCACTCGACTACAGAGACCCGGCTCACCAGTCGGGGTGGAGGGGGCTGTTTCTGCAGGGACTGTCCTCTGATCAGATATCTGCACCCATTTTCAGAGCTGGCATCATGAGTAAAGCAGGATGCCCAGACCAGTGCCCTAAGAGTGCAGAGCAGCGGAAGGCATCTGGGTGCTGTGAAGGCGGTGTGGGCGGAGCACACCAGGGAGCGCGTGCCTTTCCTTTGTCAGATGAGACAGGCTTCCCACTGGGAAAGGGCGGGGGGGGGGGTGCTGCTGCTCCCCCATCACAGGAGGGTCTTGGAGGCCGTTCAAATGCCCTGGGGACCACGGGAGGATTTGGGTTCTGCTGGGCCCTCTCCATTTTCACAGCCACGGTGATGGAAAATCAGCATCAGCCTCGGGGGCCTGTTGGGATGGTTTGTTGTTTTGTTTTGTGACAGGAATAACCTTGTCCTCCTGAGACACTCTCCAAAAGGAATGGATGCTAGCACAACAAAAACAACCAACTTTTCAGATAAGTAAAATAGTAGTGACTTCTTAAATAACAATGATAACCATCATATGATTCGTGATTGGTGCACATCGGGCCCCGAAGTCAGTGATTTTGCAAACATTAAACCACAGAATCCCCTCAGCAGTACTGTAAAGCAGCTGTTATTACCCCCATTTTGTAGACAGAGAAACAGAGGCTCAAAGAGAACAAATTAATTTGCTCAAGACAAAATAGAAAATGGCAAAGCCAGGATGCCAGCCAGGTTTATTTGATCTGAAAGTTCATGTTTCTTTCCTAAGGTTAAAAGCTAAACTTCGGATGGGAAGGTCCAGGCAAATCAAGGGGACGGGGGGGGGGGGGGGGGGCCGACTCACCATGCTACCTATTCTGGTCCATATTTTGCAGGCTCATTGGTCTCAGGGGGTGAATCTGAGCTGGGCAGGTGAGAAGAGAGAATCAACAACCTGAGTCACGAGCAAAAGAGTCTTCATTTCCCGCATCTTTCTCCTAAATGAAGGGAGGGAAAAATCATCACGAACTGAGTAGAGTGGAAGGGAACAAGTTTGCGGGCATTTTGAACACATGGATATGAAAAATGTGAGCAACACATTTCTACCTTTATCCTCAAAGAAATTCATCCCTGAACTACATGTCCATTCCAGGAGTGGCCCGAGTTGCAGGGTTTTCCTTTCCCTCTGATCACGACCTAAGAGGTTTACATGGACCCGTGATTAGGAGTACAGTCCTTCTTCTTAACAACTAGAAAGTCTGCAGCAAGATGATGTTAAAGAAATTACTAACATCTTTCAATAACACCTCACAGTTTTTTTTAATTCTCTCACATACATAGACTCACTTGTGTCTGCGCCTGTCTTCTGATTCCCATCCACCGGAGTTTGTGCTCCATGTAAGTAGGAGCTTGGTTTGTGTCTCTATTTTCATATCTGTTTGTTAAGTCCAACGCAAATGTGCTGTACATTCAATTGAATTTGATCCTCATAGCAACTCAGGGAAAGGACGGGCAAACGGGTGCATGAGTAGCAGGCTGCGAGGAAACACTGAGGTACGGAGAAATAAAGGAAGCCCCTCCTGCGAGGTCCCTTCTTACATAATTCTTCTCATACAAGTTGCAGTCTTTCTCCCACCCTTGGTGTTGAACTTCTCCCCCAGGAGAGTTCTCATATTAAGTTCACATACCTCATATCTAAATCCTTGTTGTTAGTACTCTCTAAGCTTCCAAGTATAACAAGGACAGGAGAAGTATTTTTCATGATAAACTCATATCCCATGCACTTGATTTTTTTTTTTTTAATGAAAGCAATAAACAGAGTACAGAGTGAAGGGTAAACTCTCATTGCTGACCCAGGCATCCCAGAGTAACAGTTTCAGTCTCTGTTTCTTCCTTTTCTAAGTCAAATCCCAGCCCCTTGGTTTTCCAGAGTCGGCAGAAATGCCCCAGCGGAGTCTGGCATAGGAATGGCGAAATGCTCGCCATCAAGGGACCACAGGGATTATGGACTGAGGCAAAAGGGATTCCTTCGAAAAATTCAGCTTCGTGTGAAATGCCCATGATCTTTGTGTTGTTATTCAAATAAGAGAATGTTACGGTTTTCACGGCCCCCAAAAGCGCAGTTTATTTCTTGCTCAAGTAACGTCTGTCTGGACGTTCCCAGTCAGCATGCCACACAACACATATCACTTCCACTCACGTTTCCGCAGCGAAAACTGGGGGACGCAGCCCCAGCCATTTGCAAGGGAGCCTGGGAAACAATCTACCTGTCCCACAGGAAGAGAAAGCAGGCTCAGCTGGGTCTTAAACCACGTGGCTGTAGGCGGGGAGGGGACTCTATCAGAACTAAGACTGAGTTCTTGCCAAATTGGCAGGGTAGAGCTAGTAGGTGATTTACTAGATTTGAAGAAATAAGTAAGTTTGACATGTCTCACACACCTGGACTTTTGGAAAAAGATGCGACGTGCTACTGCCTTTATTTCATGACTCATCCGGCCCTGTGCAGACAGACCTGCGTCAGTTCCTTGCTGTGATGGATGAAGAGTCTGGTTCATGCGCACAGCCTCCCATCTCCCTCCCTGCCTCCACCCCCTTGATGAGTTCTGTTGATTACACTTTCGAACTTACTTCTTTTATGACTTGAAATATAATAAATAAACTCTGTTTCCTGGAGTTGCAACTTTAAGTGGACTCCTTGCTATGAAATGTGAGAAAGTTACTCCTTTTACTTACTCTTTTTATCACCTTTTTTTTAATCCCTCTTTTTTTGGTCGCTGTTGCTGTTATTTTAAATTGTCCAGGTTTATAACCTTTACATTCTGTTCTACAACTTTAATCTCAAGCATGCCAAGCTTTTCCTCTATACTAACGCACAGAGCATTCTCGTTATTATGCTTATGCAATTACTATTTAACATAGAACCCAACAGTGTGGTTCTGAGCATGGACAAGAAAAGGTGACCCTAGGCTATCCAAGCAGGGTTGGTAAAGAGCACAGTTTTTTCATGTCTGACTTTGAAACAATGCTTCTCAAGCTTGAATCTGCACACAAATCACGCCAGGATTTTGTCCAGGTGCCACTGGTCTCAAATGAGGCCCAAGGTTCTGAGGTCAGTGATTGGTCTGTGAACTGCATCTGGGTATTAAGCTCCCAATGGACCCCCTTTTTATTCCTTTTCAACTTTCATCATTTCTTCTGTGTCACGGCAAACCATTAGTGTTTCAAAATCTTTATAGTCTTTTTTTTTAATTCCCATTTCCATCATTTTTAAGGCTTCTGTTTAGAACATTTTGTATATGATATCTGTCCTCCATTTTCATTTCCCTACAAAAGAATATTAATTGCTTATTTACCCGGACTCCTTCTTAACTCAACAGTATCCTCTGAGATTTTTAGGGGAAAGCTTTTTCCCTTTGTTATTTTCGTACTCTCTTCTACCTCCTAACCCATTCTCACATCCACCTCCTACCCCATTCTCTTTTCTTTCGTGCCCTGACCTCCAAAACTCAGAGATTACAATCTAGGTCCAGCCAAGTGGCCAAAAAGTTTCTGAAACGTCTTCTTCAACCAAGTCAACTGCCTCCAAATCACAATCTCCACCAAAATATATCAAGTTGCGCCTTCAACCTTGACACTGGATAATTAGACCCGACCCCTTGAGAGCATGTTCCACACCTTTCCCAAGGATACAGCTCAGTTTCCTACCCAGAAAAGTGATTATAAAGTTGTTTTCTTCATCCTTGTGACACTAACAAATGGCACAGGGGAGAAAGTATCATCTAGTCATTTTAAAAAGTCTCTCTAGAAAGGTCTATAATTCATTCTCATGTCACAAGCTACAACGTGGAGAAAAATGTTATAATAAATCCATTCTAATGAGAAAATAGTGTTCTGAGAAAGAAAAAATCGTGCAGTTAATCCATTTTTAAATAATCCTAAAAGAATGCTGAGGTGCACCCTAGATGCCATATCTTGAGATATGACTAGCCATCTTTCCTTTATCCCACAAACCCTGATTACACAAAAGCAATTATGAGAAACTGTGTAATAAAACAGCAGGCAATGCCGAGTGGAATTCGAAAACTGCCTAAGGGGAGAAAAAGAATTCATTCGTCGTTAAGCATCTCTAAATACTATACTTTAGAAAGCGTAGCGAATATTAATTTTAAATATTTAGAAACTCGGGGCATGTTGAATAAAGATCACCTCCCCTACCTCCATTTCACAGTTTGGGGAAACCAAGTCAGCAGTCCTCGGCTGCCCTAGACTTCGTCAGGATTGACCCCCCAAGGGCCGTCCGAGTGCCATCTGATTGAGAAGGACAATTGGAAACCCTTCTTTTACTCAGCTGAGTCACCTGGTGTCCCACCGCACACTTCTAAAATTAAATGCATGAATTTCTTAAATTGAGTCCAGGACAGCCCCCTCTGCAGTGTAATCAAGGCAAATTATATTATTCAGTGTCAGAAGGTCCAAAAAAGACACACAAAATAAAATAAATATGTATAAAACACTAACAATGCCCTAGGCAAAGAGCTCAGAGCGCGTTGATTGAATTACTATTGAAGTCATTACCAGTGCTGGGAAATAAAGGCTGAGGCGCAGACTGCAAATATTTTTTCCCTAGCAGATCATTTGTTCCAGTGAGAAAGAAAACATACTAAAAATAGAATTGCCAGTTGGCTGTTTGACACGATCCTGACATAAGCGCTTAACTTTTTAAACTGCATTATAAAAGTTCATCAGGAATCATCCACAGGGCTGTACTTTGCCACCAGGTGACTGCTGGCTTAAGAAAACTTCACATTCTTGGGCCTGCTCAATAAAGATATCTGTATCAATAAAGACATTTTCCTGAATTAGAACTTACTGGGGTCCGGGGTTCACCCTCAATGTTACAGAAGTTCTATGCTAAGCTCCCACCCAAGCATTCACGCTCAGATGTGAAAACGTCCAAGTTTGTGGAACTCCCAGGGACCACTGACCCTCTGCCACCTAAGGGAGCACAATGGGGACTGCAGGAGAAATCTCGTGCGTTGTAAGAGTAGTCAACAAGCGGAAAAATACTGGGGCTAGGGCAAGGAAGTCGATGAGGAGAAAGGACCCAGGCATTGAGCACAAAAAGGACTAGTCAGAATACAAAAGGATGAAAGCCCAGAGGAAAATGCAAGGGAGTAGTCGGTCTATCACGTGCAAAGAAGTTGTCCAAGGCACCAGGAATGGCAGGCGCTGAATGCATTCAAGAGATATCTTGGGCACATGGGGCTCATGAAATAATACATCAACCTATTCTGCTTCTCTCACTTCAAAATGACTTCTGTTCCATCGTTTGGTTCAGCGACTTCCGAGATCTCAATCAAGCACAGAACTCCAGCTTTCACGTGAAGAAATGTCCCCGTACATCTGCATGGCCACAGTGATTCCAACCAGGAGCTAGCACACAATAGCATGCAGGCCAGATCCAGCCTGCTACCTGTTTTATGAATAAAATTATTTTGGAACACAGCCAAAAAAATAATAAATAAACAAATAGCCATTCCTGTTTATTTAACTATTTTGCTCCTGCAACAGAAACTATAAGGCTCATAATGCTACTTACTACATGGCTCTTTACAAAAAACGCTTTGTTGGCACATATGGACAGCGACCCCTCAGCCCCCAAAACACTGTAACTGAGTTTTGGATAGTACTGAAAGATTATGGAGTGGGCTCATCACATCTAGTCCAAAGAGATTTTAAGACATACTATCTGCTGATGACTTTTGATCTACTCTGCCCAGTGAAACGGTGTCAAATAAAGCTTGAAAGCACAGGTCCTGGAGTTGATGAGTTGGGTTTGAACCCTGACTCTGCCCCTTACTAGCTGTGTGACTTTCAACAAGTCCTTTACCATTTCTATCCCTCTGTTCATCCACGGATGGCAGCCGCTACCCTGTGCAATCCCTTTCCTTGACACGGCTGGACCCAGTGACTTGTTTCTAAGGAACAGAACATGGAAAAGTAATGGGATGTCACTTCTGAGATTGGGTTACACAAAGACAGAAACTTCTCTCTCTTCTTTTGTATATTCGGATGGAAGCCAGCTGCCATGTTGAGAGATGCCGTACAGAGAGAGAGGGGCACATGGCAGCAGACCTCTGGCCAACCCAACCAGGCCTTGAGATTAGGCTGGGAAGGTGTGTAGGTCCCCATGGTGAAGAGTTCAAGCTTATGTACACAGTCATGAGGAAACAATAAAGTGTACTAAGCAGGGTATCAGTGATTAATATGGATTTCCAAGCACTCTGGCCACATTAAGGAGAGTGCAGAAATAAAACAATACTAGTGTCACAAAGCATGGTGAGGAGACCTTTGCAGTAACCCTAGAACAAAAGGATGATGATCTGAGTCAGAAGAAACAGCAGTGAGGATGAAGCAGAAAGATATTACAAAAGTAAAACCAACACATGCATAGTGTGGGGAGCGGGGAGTAGTGTAGTTAGGATTGCATTATGTGTCAACCAATGGAAAACCCCTATGATGAATCAAGAAAAGAAGGATTTCATTTTTTTTTACATTCCAAAAGTCTGGGTGCAGGCTATCCAAGACTTTGTATCTGCTTACGAAAGTCACCGAAGATTAGGTTTTTCCTGGCTTCTTGCCCAACATCCTTAGCATATGGCTGTCATCTTCATGGTCGAAAAAATGGGCATTCTATTTACAAGTATTGTGTCTGCACTCAGAAAGGGACATGGGAAAGGAAGAAGAAAAAATATGACCCAACACAATATGTTTTCACAGGAAAAAAAATAGCACTCTCAAAGTTCCAAGAGACTCCCTCTCTTATCCCAGTGCTAGACTGCACGGTCATCCTCAGAGTCAAGGGAGTGTGGGGAACATTGTTATTGGAGCATGTTGTCAAACAAAAACAAAAGTGCCATTTTTAGTAAAGAAGGGGGAAGACCAGAAAATGGGTAGGTAACTAGAACTGCCTGTCACAGAGACTGACTAGGGGTGATGGCGAGACAGGATCTAGGCTGTATCGCGGGCTCCTGACTGAATAAGCACACGGGGACTCACTCCTGTCATCACCACGGTACAAAGAAGAACAGGAGCAAGAGGAGACCAAGTTTGGAGTTAGGACACGTTGAGTGCATGGCATTATGGGACAATTATTGATAATGAGGGTCCGAGGCTCATGAGAAAGATCTGAACAGAAGAGACATGGGTGAAAGTACTATGTGTCAGATTCAAATGACTGAAATACACCTCATAGAATCTATATTTATATATAGACTATATTTGTATTTATATATAAATACAATTTATACTGTATATATATATATATTTATATGTAATATCTGTATATAAAATATATAGATCTATATCTTTCTATAGCCATATATGGCTGGTCTTATAACCTTCAAAATCCTTAAAAGAAAAAACAACCAAGCTTAAGCCGTACATGCCCAGGGTACAGTGATGATGTCCGAAGCCATACGAGCTTTCCATTACCCATTGACGTTAAGTTTTGAGTTGATCAGAGTGTAAAAGTAAATAACATTTGTATATCATCAAGCCTAGCAATTGTTTTATTATCCTTGTTAACAGGAAAATCTTCCCCTGCTTTTTGTTTATTTGCATTTTTTCGGTTTGTTCAGCAACGGGAAAATGGCAAACTGAGACTCACTAGTCACGTTCACCAGAGGCTAACGGACACGAAGCATCCTGTATGTTATTTATCATTGGCAGGGTTGACGTCAGGTGGCATTGCTCACCATGGGGCTAGACTTCCGTTCCCTACATCCCGCAGCAGGGCAGCCGGTCGAGATTCTAGGTGATGCCAGTAGCAGACGATACTGCCCACTCTCACCACTAATTTATTAGGCATGTACCACTACAAAATCTAAATACTAAATAATTTTCCCAAAACACTGTATTGGAAATATCAGACATGATTAATTTTGTCCCCGACAGTGAGACGCAGGCTGAAATTGTTTCTATCCCATTGGCAGTTCCTTTCAACAGCTTGTATTCATTAGTAAGCTCTTGTCGTTGCTTTTCTTGATGCAAAGTAAACATCATAATGATTCAGAAAGTGTTCAGGCTTGGGGATGAGATTTGCTGCCTCTGACTCCATAAGGAGGCACTTTCACAGAGAGGCCCTTAAAAAATATGAACGAGGACCTTGCCATTCACACTGTAGTCAGCTTCCCTCAAGAGCTGGTCAGAAATACAGAAACGCAGACCCCATACCAGACCTGCTATATCCGAATCCTCATTTTCACGAAAAGCCCAGTGAACACGTGAGCATAAAACATGGGAAATACCCACCGTCCTAAATATCTCCCTCCCCTCATGATTCCATCACAATATGTTTGGGAACTAGACATTGAACAAACAATAGTCAACAAAGAGAAACGGTTTCACCAAAAAATAAAAAGAAAGATTTTTAAAGACACACTCCCAGTTTGGCCTGGGCCCGGGCTTGCTCCAAGGAGCTGTGGCAAGAGCCATCCTGACCGAGCTGTTAGCGGTGCCCCCGGCACGGGGCAGCTCAGCTCTCACATCGCTTTTTAATGTGGGGAGTTTAAATATCCAGCATTAGATACTTGCTGAAAGTTCTTTTATTCTTCAAAAAAAGGAATACTCTCTAGGTATGAATAGATGTTGTAGTGGGCAATATGCAATAACAACCATCACACAGTATGTAGTAAGTTACTTTGTTAGAGGTACTCTTGCTTCCCCCTCAAATTCATAGAATCCTAGAATGTCAGGGTTAAAAGATACCTCAAAGGTCTTGTGGATCTTACATTCACCTCCCATGACTGACTTATCCAATCTCTGATTGAACACCTCTGATGATAGAGAACTCATTACTTAGAGCAAGGTGGCTCGGTCAATTTTATGAAAGGCAAATGGTTAGAGACCACTTTCCTCCTTTCGCTTAATAAACATCTCTCTCTGTAGCTCCTTTCCTGTGAGTTGGGGTTCTGGTCTTTGAATTCCATAAACTAACCACCTTTTCTTCCAAAAATTAGCCCTTCAAGTATCTGAAGCCACTGACCATTGCCCCCCACCCCGTTCTCCAGACTCAGCATCCATATTTGCTGTAAGTTGCCAGGGGAAAATTAACCACAGTTAGGATCAATGACAGTCTCTTATAGTTTGAAATTCTCTAACCTGGCTACTCTCTACTGACCTGGCTTCTGGATAGCAACTCTCCACCTTAGTTTACATGCAACTACGTCCATGTGTTACACTTGTATTCATTTGTTCAGAAAATATTCAATTTATTTATTTATTGAGTGATGGCATGCTTATTAGAAGCCAGGCACTGTTCTAAGCCCCAAGGATACAGCAATGAAGGGAACCAATAAAATTCTGGCCCTCATGGGGCTTCCCTTCTAGCTGTGGAAGAAAGCAACCAAATAATAACAATAATAGCAATATATTAGACTACAGGATAATAATATATGTTGAACTAAAGAATGCTAAGTGCTGTGGAAAAACACTAAAGCTGTGTAAAAGGGATAGAGAATTGATGCTTACAAAAGATGGCTAGAAAAGCCAACATTTGAGCAGAGACCTGAAAAAGGTGAGAAACTGAACCAGACGGATATGGGAGAGAGCATTTGCAGGGAAAGCAGACAGTGAGTACAAAGATTCTGAGAGGGGAAGACACTTGGTGTGGCCGTGGAAATGGCCAGTACGTCCGAAACAACATGACGTCGGAGGTGGGGAGGCAGGAGGTGAAAAACCACCGAAAAGACATTGTCTTTGTGTTTGTTTCTGGGTTTGCTGTGAGATAGAAAGCTATAGGTAGGTTATAAGCAGATGAACAACATCATCTTATTTAGGGTTAACTGGACCCCTCTGGCCAGTGTGTGGAGGACAGATGAGGAAGGTGAGGAGGCCAGGGAAGGAGAGGGAAGCATAGAGAAAATCAGGGAGGCTGGTTAAGAAACTATGGAAATGCCCAGGAGAAAGACGGTGGGCTTTGGGCAAAAGTCGTTCAACAAGTAGTCTTTCTAAAGTGGAAGTAGGGGGAGTAAATGAGTAAGTGTAAGCAACTGAAGTTGTTAACATCTTAAAATAGATTATTGTAACCATGAGAAGTATTACATAAGCCCCATGGTTAGTTAGCACAAAGAAAATGCCTATAGAAGGAGTCAAAGCATGTCACTATAAAAAAAATCAACAAAACACAAAGACAGCAACAGTGACAAATAAGCTTCCAGCCAGAAAACAACAAAACTTCAATAGTAAGTCTTTCTGTATCACTAATTACTTTTAATATAAATGGATTAAACTCTCCTATCAAAAGAAATAGAGTGGATGGATGGATTTTAAAAATCCAACTACACAAATTCAGATGCAAAGCTTCTCAACAAAATATTAGCAAACCGAATTCAATGACACATTAAAAGGGTTATACACCATGACCAAGAGGGATTTACTCCTGAGGTGCAAGGGTGTTTCAACATACAAAATCAATCAACCTGACATACCACATTAACAAAATGAAAAATAAGAATCACATAATCATCTCAATAGATGCAGAAAAAGCATTTGACAAAATTCACTGTACTTTTATGATACACACTCTCAATCATTTGGGTAAAAGGAATGTACCTCAATATAGTAAAGGCCATGTATAAAAATCCCACCGCTAATGCCCATATTTAATGGTGAACAGTTGAAAGCTTTCCCTCGAAGATCAGGAACAAGGTAAGGGTGCCCATTCGTTATTCTTATTCGACATAGCTCTGGAAATCCTAATAGAGAAGTAAGGAGGGGAATGGGAAGTAGGTGTCCAATGAGTATAGTTTCAGTTATGCAAAAAGAAAAAGTTCCAGGGATCCGCTCTAGAACAATACCTACATAATTAACAACACTATACAGTCAAGATGCGTTAAGAGGGTGTATCTCATGCTATGTATTTTTTAACACAATTTTTTTTAAGTATGCCATCTGGTGTCACACACACATATGCATTAAATACATTTTATAAAATTGGATAAACCATTTTGGATGAAGCTAATACCATCAATCTAGAATGCCTATTCCTTTGTTCTAGTTTTACATTTTTTTTAAAAAGATTTTATTTATTTATTTTTAGAGAGAGGAGAAGGGAGGGAGAAAGAGGGAGAGAAACATTGATACGTGAGAGAAACATCTCACTTGGTAGCCTCTTGCATGCTCCCCAACAGGGGACCTGGCCCACAACCCAGGCATGTGCCCTGACCAGGACTGGAACCGACAACCTTTTGGTTTGTGGCACAATGCCCATCCCACTGAGCCATACTAGTCAGGGCTGTGCATTCTGGTTTTATTACTGACCAGCCATGTAACCATGGGCAAGTCTCTCAAACTTCTCTGAGCCTGTGTCCTCAGTAAAACTTTTAAAATAAATTAACTCTATAGTTCATCCTAATTGGAAGTCTTACAACTCTGGGTTTCTCATTTACCCAACTAAGAGCCAGAGTGAACAACTAACTGTCCTTAGACAAACCTAATTTTTTATTTTTAAATAGTTCATGGAGGCAATTTCTTTTCTAGTCTATTCTTCTGTACTGAATTTTAGACGTTTGACACTGTATATCTGTGTGCCTCAAGCAAAATGACTGACAGAAGCCCATGAACCCATCATGCCCTGACTTATATGATGTAATTGCCACTAATCCTGATTCTGGTTCATAGTTTGCTTGTCCACAATTACAGCTGCAGCCAAATGCTTTTAGCGATCACATCAGCTGGGAGTTGCTGCTCCCTCCCTATCTTTGGGAAATGGGACCATGAATACGTTTCAGAGCAAGGTTTGCTGCTTGTTTGCCTGGAACACTTTTTAATTGGGTATCATTTGGAAATTTCTAAATCCCATTTTGGAGCTTCTGGTCACTGCATTACTTACTGAAGCCCAGAAAGCTAGTTATGAGGCATGCCTAAACTGTGCATATGTCAAAACAAACATGACTAGCAGCCCTGACTTCTTTACAAAATAGAAAGAGGCATCATGTCGTCCTTTCTAAAATACACACTGGCAAAAACCAAAGATAGCAAAGCTGCGAGAAAAAGCACTCATGAAGTTGGGATTGAAATTGCACTCCTAATTTAAGGGGTTTTTTTCATTTAGTTAGCAGGGTTTAAAATCACTGCGTTTTCAGAAACCCACAAACTGCGCATGTGCAGTTTTGGTGTACCCACCCACAGGCCTGACTGGAGCAAGTCTCAGTCATCTTTACCTTTGCCCTCTCCTCCCTGCCCACTTCAGGTGAGTCAGCAAACTCTTCTGATTGTACCTCTCCAAGGATTTTGGAATCTGCTCCCCCAGTTCCCACACCCATTACTGCTTGAAAAGGCAAATAAGAATCTCATTACGGCTCAGGTGGGTGAGCGGTTGGCCTGGATCCCACCTCCAAATCTCCTACCCACAGATGCAAGAGATGGTTTGACTGAAGTACGATTGGAGCCCGCTCTACGACTTTAAATACACCATGGCTCCCTGTCCCACAGGTTAACTAACACCTCAGCCTGGTACTTCCTACTTCAACTTTCTCTCTCAAGCGTCGCCTCATCCCTTCCAGCCTCGTAGAGCTCAGGCACAAAGCCTGTTTTTCAGCTTCCAGATCTCAAAGCGCAGCATTTCTCTTGTCAGCTCTTTTCTCTGCCAGGAGTTCCCAACTTGGTGGACTGACATCCAACTCACCTTTTAATCTGAAAGTCAACCTTCATCTTCAATAAAATCTTCCCCAACTCTCTCATAACAGTTGAGTTCTCTTTCTCACATGCTTCTCTATGATTTATTTGTTCTTTCGTGATTTCCATTCACCAAATCTAAGAAGCAGTTAAATTCTGGGGATACGACCCTAAATAACACAGTCATGACTCCCACCTTTGCAAAGCACACCTTCTTGACTGGTTCTGCGCCGTGGCTGTCGGCCCACTGTCTTTTGACCTATATTTTAATCAGCGTGTTGTTTCTGTCATTGGACCACAATCCCTTTGAGGAAGGGGATAATGTTTCATTCGGTGCTCAGCACAATGAGTGATTCCCAACTGATCTCTCTCTACTGAATTTTACTTCAATTGAATTGGCTTATAGCTTGAGTATATATGTTTTCGTACAAGTATGTATTTGCACTCAAACCAAGCGGTCTATAATACCTTGTACTTTGGTCACCACACACTGCCCTAGACACGCCCATGCACTCCTGCCACGTGTAAAGCAAACAGAAACACTGGCGTGAAGGCTTCAGGAGAAAAGGTACAGTACAGAGCACTCATCACAGTGACTAGCATGTAGGGATGCTTAATAAACACCGACTCCCCTTGGCTTAATGTGAGCCTTTTGTTTATTTATTTTTTTAGATTTAAAATAAGTTCACCTCTGTTTAAGTTTGATGGACTTTAATAGTAAGAACCTTCAACACAGCAAGACTTTTCTTCCGATCTGTCTCGACAGAGGGCTGCCATTCAGTCAGTGGTAGTAGAGGACTTACAAATAGGAGTGGGAAAAGGTGAACATTTAAGGCCCCGGCCCCCACTGAAAACTTGGCGAGCAGGCGGGGCAGTGGGAAACCTGGGTTCCAGAGCCAGCTCGGATATGACTCTCTTCTGTAAAAATCGCCTCATTTCCCTGTGGCTCGGTTTTCTTATCCGCCAGGAGAGGGGATATTAATGCCCCTTTCCCCCCCCTCAAAAAGTTTTGTGGATGAAACTAGAATGCCTATAAAATTACCCTGAGAAAAAGGTAAATGCTTATCAACTGTGAGGCGGTGTTTGTAACAGGAAGCAGTTATGAAACTCTCTCATGACGGGACCATCTCTCAGGGCTGTCCCCAAGCGTGTGTGCGTCCTCTTGGCAAATTGATACACATGTGGTCAGGGATTTAGTGGGAAGAGATAATAAATCCCCCCCCAAGCCCTCCTGGGGCAGATAAGGAACAAGCAGAACCAACCCTCAGTGACCCGTGATAACAAGGCCAGGGATAATATGGATAAACGGATTTTGCAGATTATCCAAAAATATAACTCTCACCATTACAACCTCTAAACTTTTGCAGAAATTCTTTAAAAGGAGCTGAATTAGTTTAACCTGCACTCATAACCTATGTGAGCTTCGCCGCCAGTTCCTACCTCTCTTCACACCCAGATACAGCTTCAAAAACTCAAAGGCCAAGCAGCAGCAGTGCTGACGCAGCTGCGCTGACGCAGCTGCCATAAGAACTGCTGATCCCTTGAGAGACCTCAGTACCTTTTGATCCCAGAGACCTATGGGTTTGCTGACCCTGACTATGGTTTCCCAGGGCAAGGAGGAAACAACCAGGACCTGCCAACCCAGAAAATTCTGTTCCTGACCTAAAAGCACAGTGACTTCCCCATGCCACTGAAAGAAGCTCGTCCCTTTAACTGATCTGTGGGCAGTAATGAAATTAGATCTTGAGTATTGCCTAGTCCAGAACTATTCTTCAGATATTTTCAATGCCGGGATGGGAAATGGCTTAGAAATGAATAAATCTGTTGCTTGAATTATTCAACAATTCTTTCCCTGGCAACCTCTATGAAGGAGTTGCCTTCCTGTCACTTCTCATTATGATAGCTTTCCTTTACCTTCTTTCACCCCTTTTCCTGAAGTATTGGCAAGATGATTCAAAAACACTGTGAAAAGCACCTTGGAAAGCTCCTTCTGCAAAAACAGCAGCTCTGCAGGTGATGTGTGGCTTCATCTTTCCCAGCAACTCGAGATCAAAATCTGAGCAGGTGCAAAAGCAAAAAAATTCATTGTCACCCTTTTGATAGGAACAAGAATGGCAATGAGAAAAACAGACCAGTTGGCACTCCTACTTCAAGGGGCTTGCGTGCATTTATTCTTTCATCCATAAATGTTGGCAGAGTGTGTGCTCCATGCCAGACAACCCCAACAGAACACATGGGATCTGTCTGTCCAGTTTCGGGAATTCTATCCATAACTACAGTGTGTGGTTCCCCTTTAACTCTGTCCATTTTGTATTTATGCCAATGAAACAAATAAAGGACCCCTTGGAGACAGCACAAAATAAGGCAACCAACAATCCCAGCTTGCTCAGAACTAAGAGAGCTCTTGGGATAGAAACTGGGAAAGTCCTGCACAAACAGAAATGAGTTAATCGCTCCAATGGGGGTGTCTAACCTGCAGCCCTCAGGCCGTATGCAGCCCAGGATGGCTGTGAATTCGGCCCAACACAAAACCGTAAATTTACTTAAATATTATGAATACTTTTTGTGTGTGTGATTACATATCGCAGTGTATTGAACATGTGGCCCAAGACAACTCTTCTTCCACTGAGGCACAGAGATGCCAAAAGGTAGGACGCCCCTGCCAGCATTAGGCTTGGAACAAGGCCTCAGTCTGAGTTTCAAATTCTCTCATTAAATGGTTAGACTTCACCTTTGAAAATCTTTTGTGTGAACTTTGGTGATTTTTTTTTTGGTGTGGGGCATCTTTAGGCCTTCAGTTTCCACATCTGTAGAAAGAAGTTATTAGACTAGATTATCTCTAAGTATTACCTTCTGGTTTTAATATTCTAAGAGTAAAGTTAACACCTTTTAGGATTAAAATGGGTCTGAAGGTGCTACAGAGGTATAGGGAGCTCCTTGTAAATCTTTTGTCCACAAATAAAAATAACACCAATTATTTGAAATCCTGTTAGATTCCCAGGAATTATTGTACGATGATCTAATGTAAACTCAAACCACTCCTCTCAATTAAGCATCAGAATTCTTTGCCTCAGAGTCTGGGTAAACTTAGTTCAGTACAGAAAAATTCTATTCTGAAGCTGTGGCAGAGCAGCTTAGAGACAGTTTTGGAAAGATAGAGTACAAAATTATATTTAGCCGGATTGCTGTAATGATTAGGCAGAGTGATGAGTTCTAAGTATTTCAGGCGAAGTAGTCTTTTGTTGCCATCAGGTGCCTTTGTATCATGGATAAGATTGTAGAAGGAAATAAGGATCGCACACCATCTCAAAGTCACTCCTTTGAGAGAATGTAATTTAAAAAATAAGACGAGGGTAGAGAGGGGAAAGTGGAGCCCCATTCCAATTCTAAGATTAGTTTGGAGGAGCTTACTTTTCTTAGACTTCAATAGCCTCATCTGTTCAATGGTCAGACAATGTAATTTCTAGGGTCATGTGAAGATTACTTTATTCTGTTATAAAATAAAATTCATCTCTACATAAAACTTTTTATATAGCATATATATTTATATATAAAATATCTATATCATGTAGTATACATAAAAATCTCTAAATGTACATATATAAAACCTACTATGTGCTGTTATATTCTTAAATACAAAAAGATTTTTAGAATGTGAAAATTTGATGCAAATCTAGAAGAACATGTAAAAAAAGTAAGGTCCAGAACCACTTCCTTTAGCTTCTTCAAGCCCTGTAAGAACAGGTCTGGAGCTAACCCAACAGTCACCAGAAAATAAGGGGTCATTGGGATCAGCTCCACGTCTCTGAGCACCATTCACCCTTGAACTGTGGTGGGCTGAATGCAACGTAAGAACATCCCATAATCCACATTGTCCCATGCTTAGAGAATCCTCAAGGGTCCCCTTGTCTGATGATGCCTTCTCCAACTTGGACAAATGTTCACCCAGTCCCCCTGAGCAGAGTCAGGAGCTGAGAATTCATATGCTCACGAAATAGAGTCATTTCGCCATGACTTGATGCATCCTCACAGATTCAGCTTATTCCTGATCCATCTGGTTTCACTCTCTGATATTCCTGGAGCTAACAGAAGCTAAGCACTCTGCCGACCACACATACATCAGCGCTCAATAAATGACAGTGTCCTTCCTCCCTCACTCTTTCTCCTCCCTATATAATCCCTAGCTCAAGTTAAATCATGGTCAGCATTCTTTAAAAAACAGTGTTGCCGATATCCCTGAAGACCCGCTATGGGCTGACAATAAGATGTTGCTCCAGGGATTGCCAGTGAAAATTCAGGAGGAAGGCAGGAGAATGAGGCTGTGGTTCGGCATAGAGATCTGAATTCTATTTGCAACCAAAAGAGTCTCCCTGGCTGTTAGATTGGCAAATAGCCCAAGAACTGTTGAAATTCCAATTCCATGGCCAAAGTCCGTTGCTCTCCCAGTCCTACCGGTTGCATCCCAATGCTGTGTCGAGTTTGATTTCACTTTCTTGCCAACACACAGGAACAGATTGTTAGAAAACAATGATCTCAGGACCTCCCTCAAAACTGCAGTGTTTTTCACCCCCCATTAGTGTTGAGATAGCAGCCTACAATTGCAGGATGATTTATCTCTCAGTGCTGATCTGTTGCTACATTACTGGGCATTTCCTCCACAGCTGATTCCATCCATCATGCAATCATCTGACTGCTCCGCAGCCGGCACAAATCTCCCAGAGACACACTCGCTATTCATCTTACCGGCCGTCTCTCACTCTTGTCAGTTTTAAATCTGCTCCCTTCTCATTCTCTTCTCCTGTCCCCTGAGGGCTCTGTATGGGATGTATGATTATTCAGTATTTACAGGAATGTCACTTCAAAAATCTCACCATTGCAAATGACAGACAGTCGAGGGCTCACACAGAATCGGCTGTGCCTCAGCCGCCATTTTGAATTTGTATATCATGCTGTAAATTCCACAACTACCCGTGAATCTTTAAAACCACTGACTTGCTTCAAAGGAAGCCTTTGGGCAGGAGTATGGCATTTGCTAAAATCCTTCAAATTGAATTATAACATTTCCATTTTTTGACGAGGATTTGTTCCATTCTCTATTTTTGGAAAAAAGTATAATTTAGCAATGCTCCCACCATTATTGACATTGTCACACAAGTCAAACTTTATTTTTAAACCACTAAAATCCATCCTTATGAATTGTTTACATCTTGTCAGGTACATTTCTCTTTTATAATGAAATTTAAATGCGTATTTTAACTAACACCCATGCAAGACTTCTGATGTTCTGCAATCGGTCCTAAGCGTATAAACATGCATAGTTTAATTCTGAAACCAAACCTGTGTTCCTCGTTACCATGATGAGGCTCTTTGAACAAACTATTTAAACTATGAGGCTCTTTAAACAAACTGCAAGAGGAGATCAAATTTATTCAATACATACTATACACTTGGCTTTTACACAGACATTGTCTTTAAAAGGCTGACCACAATTCAAGAAGGTAAATCTAATTGCCTACACAGTCATAGACAAGAAAGCTGAAAAATAAAAATGTTAGCAGACTCAAAGAGGCCACTAAACCAGCATTTTTAACCTCTATCTGTCTGATCCCAAATGCTCTACTTCTCAATGCTCCATCACAGCAATTTCTACCTCTGCTTCTGGAAAGAGATCTGATAACATTCTAGGTTATTGTTAGATATTCTTCTCTGAACTCTGTACTCAATCTTTGGCCTTGTGCAACATCTTATCAGTCCAAGATCAGTCATCTTTATGTGTCCGCCTTGGTGGCTAACACACTTTGACTAAGCAAATTGCTTAGTTCAGATCCATCATAAAAGAGGCAGCCAAGGTCGAAAGCGTGCTGGCCTTTCCCCCAGGTTGGAATGCAGTGATCCACCGTAGTCCAGTTCTGAAGTGGTCTGTGCTGGCTGGGTCTGCCTTTGTGCCAGGCCACCTTAGCTGTGTCGATGCAGCTAAGAAAAAAGGCTTCCTCCTCCAATGCATGGTCCAACTAGGTTCATTGGAGTTCTCCACCTCATTCTGGGTCCAAGGCTCCAGCTACCAAAAAAGTCACTTAACTTGCTTTGTTCAGTACATCTATTTTTCTTAAAGGACTTAAATGGGATAGTGACCAGTCAATAGGAGATAAATATTGCTTGGTCTTCTGGCCAATCTCAGCATACAACAGACAACCTGGGGGAGGTTCAAATGGGCCAGCAGAGCCAGGAATTTGGAACATAAAATGGCAGGCTGTGAGGGCAACTCAGACAGGCCATTCAACCACAGGGAGGCCAGCAAAGAGGGTCCAGGGGTGAGGGAAGACCAGGGGCTACACTAAGAGGAAGGTGAGCATCGCAGGAAGCAAATGTGGGAGCACTGACAGCAAGCCCAGGCATGGTCTGTAAAAGCAAGTCTCCAGTGTCCCGGGTGGCTCAGAGGAGATGGATGGGGCTATAATCTCCAAGCCAATCTTCTGGACAAGTTGTCAAGACATACTGCTAATAAGAAGGGCTTGGTCTGTGGCAGGCACTTCTGTTGTATGTGTCGTTAATCCTTCTAATCTTCTCACTAACCATATGAAGCAGGTAGCATTCCTATTCCAAATGTACGTATAAACTCGACCGGTATCTTGTAGCCCACATCTGAATGAATTTAAACCTCCCAACGATGGTCACCCTGGCTCTGGGACCTATCCTCTTCACCACTTCCCTGCCCACAACCCCCTCCTGGCGCTGACGTGAGGACTAAACACCAAGCAGTAGCAGACTGCACTCTGCAATGGAAAGCACTTGTTTTTAGTCCAAGCACTTGTTTAACCCATTAAACTTGTGCAAAAACCCTAGGAGACAGCGTGTCAGTCAGCATTTGGTCACGAAAACAGAAGCTACTTTGAATATCCTAAGGATATCGGTAATTCCAATGCAGGGAATTTTAGAAGCCTACACAGACTTTTGAAAAGGCTGGGCAGTCATGTTCAGGAAAGCCACCAAGAACTGCTGAGTCCGAGCAAGTGAGCTCCACACCAGCCTAAGGCCACTGCACATCTTCAGGGCATCTGGGAAGATCTCACTGTCTGTCTTGGCCAGAAGCTCAGAGACAGGCAATTCTTGACAGGCGCAACTGAAAGGTGTTTTGAACCTCACACCCTCCTACCCACACATCTGCTGGCACCAGCCTCCTTTGGAACACAGTGACCACTCCTTCTCTGCCAAGACAACCTCACGCAAGCTCCTCTCCTTGGCAGACTCTACCCTACACCGTACATAAAAGGATATTCTAGGGATGGTACTTCCCTGCTTCTTCTCAATGCACAGGAGACCTCAAGGGTGGTACAGATGCATCAAGTTGACAGCAAATACTCTGGTAGAGTTGGGTATAATTACTATTCCTGTTTTACAGTTGACAAAGATGAGGCATCAAGAGGTTACTTGATTTGCCCCAAATCACATTACTGGTAAGTGATAGAACCAGGAGTCAAACTCAGAGTTTGGTTCCAGAATCCATGCTTCTGCCATTGCATGGCATTGCATTTGCGAAAGACTAGCCCAGTGGCGCCTGGCACAGATCACACCCATTAAGCCGTTGTGGCAGCGGCGGTGGCGGTGATGGCAGTGTCTATATTACGTGTATTACCACATTTGTTTTTCTCCTAATTATCCCAATGAGGGTTGCCCAGCTACTACCCAAAGAATATTGAATACCACCCCTGCCAACAGTCTACACCAGATCACCCATCTCCCAAGGCAGCCTAGGTGATTTTCTTCCCCTAATAAATGTGCCCTTATGATTTAGTCCCAGATTTCTCGGTAATACCCGCTATTTAAAAAACAAATGTCCTGAGTAGCCACCAATGTCCAGGTATGAATTGAGCATACATGCACACACATACACACGTGCACACATGTGTGTACACAACATGCACACGTGTGCACACACAAAGCACACTTTGTGAACAACAGCAACATAACTATTTCAATTGATGCAATTGTAGATGGTAAGTTCCAGCGGCTTCACCCAAACAATCCCAGCTGGCCAATTATTGCAAGCATCCTCCTCCCACAGATTCATCCCTCAGAAAACGTGTCAAATGCACTTGGAAACAACCCTAGGCTGCAGCACACTGAGAAGAGGAAAGTCAGCCTCGGACTTGCTGGCTTTGAGCTGCCTGGTGTAGCCCCAAACACATGTGCCGTTTCTGACTCCATCTCCAGGTACTGCAGAGAAGGCTCTGTAGTGAGAAACTGCTGCCCAAGCAAAAACTCTGCCTTGTTTAATAAACAGTGCCCCCTGAAGAAGTTTAAAATTTACCAGGGGAGAAGCGCAGCCTCTCCCGTTACCATCAGTGTTTTGGAACTGCTGAAATTGATCTGAGGTTTTAGCCGCCTTTTTCCTCTTACAGCTCATTTAACCATTCAATTAGGCAGTTAAGTAGATGCAAAATATTTAAAATTCAACATGCTTCTCATCAATCCAGTGGCCAGAATTTTTTACTTTAAAGTAAGTGATCAATTTGCTCTTTCTTCACCCCTCTTCTTTCATTTCTGTCGTCTTCAATCATTATCAGGAAAAAAAAAGAAAAGCGAAACAGAGGGTTTTTATCTTAACTCAGCAATTTCATGAATTCTATCAGAGCAAAAATAATAAGTTAGAAGATTTCAAATGAAAAGGCAGAGCAAGGGCAAGATCACGTGGCTCATAATGCATTTTGTGAATGTAGGGGAGAAAATTACGCATGAATAACAAATTTCCATGATAGGAAGGTGAACAGCCTGTTTAACGCCTGCAAATTCAATGCTGGAAATCACATCGCGCTGAACAGGTATACAGTATTATATTCCGACTGAGAAAGGAACGCCATGCGAGTGCGCTTGGCAAAAAGGTAGCAGAGGAATATTGCATCTTTAATGGGATTTTTGATTCAAATGTGCTGAGCCAAACCATTTAAAATTGCATTTGAATAGTAAACAGATAACATCATCATTTTTAAAAACCTGCACGCTTGTGCCAGATCAGCGGGGAGCCTGCAAAATAAAGACAGGGAGACGGAGGTATCAGCTCTGAATAGAAAATAAAATTCGATAGGAATGCTCAGCCACGAGGCCTTCGTCAGACCTCAGAAAAGTACAGCGAGGCTAACTCAGTCCTTGTCAGCACAACTCCAAGAAGACTTTCAGGGCCAGGAGCTCCCTCCTCGCCAAAGTATCTTTCTTAAGCATGCATTTAATTTGGGGGGAGGTTTATGGTGCTTCTTCCACCAAATTGCTTTAGTCTTACTCATCAATTTGCATGATTGGTGTTTAGTGGGTGAAGTGAAGGAAAACATGCAAGCAGGTGGTGGCCCCACAGAATTATAATGCCAGTGTTTTGAGTGCAGGAGACATCTGAGGAAGCCCGAGAAAGCACATTCACCCCACCACCACCAGTTTCCTGGAATCCTCCCAAACGAATCCTCCCAAATGAATCCTTATGTTTGGCCAAGCTTCTGCATAAATGAAAGCTAGTCCTTTGTGTGTGCTGACTTGCTACAGCCCAAGTCTTCCAAAAACCTTCTTTAAGACAGCATTTCTCTATGTAGAGTATACAGACCAATGCTCCGTGGCAGGGGACAGACGGGGGTGGGGGGGGGGGGGGGGGAATGTACTTTAATTAGCATTCTTTAGGACAAATTCATGAGAGAGAGGAAGAATCCCACTAGAGACAAAGCACAAATGGCTAAGCTGGGGAAGCCCTCTGATTTTTAACAGAACCTCTGAGCCCAGGGTTTCCTGATCTGCCCATTAGGCAAGGCTGTGTTCCTCTTCTCTGGATAGAGTTACCCCGCCAGTTTGCCATCTAGGCTCCCGTGCAGTCCTTTTCCTTGAGAAAAGCATCATCACTGAGGGCTGGGAAATTCGCACCCAGAAAGCTGACTCGGAAGTTTCTGCTGTATCCCAGGCAGAAGAGGCCTAGTCTGAAGCTTTGGGAAACCATGTTTGCCTGTGACGTAGACGGAGACCTGATCAGACGGACATGGCACAGACTTGGGGGGTCATGTCCTGCTTACAGGGCGAGTGAAGGGATGTTTTCTCCTTGTCCTAGATCAGTAACTTCCACACTTTTAGTCATAAATGTTTAAATAGTTAATGATTAAAACATCAAAAATACGAAAAGGTGTTAAGGAAAAACTTTCTCGTTGTTGTCTTCCAACTGCCCTGTTCTCATCCCTTTAAAGAGATGACCATCTGTTACCTTATTATGATTCATCCTTATGCAGGTTTTTAACACGTGTCCATTGCTTCTTGGCTTCCTCACGTACCTTCCAGGCCTTGACATTCCAGCCAACTCAGGCTCTGATTTGCTTTAAGCATCGGACTTCTCAGGTTTTATACCAATCATTTCGCAAGAGAAAGTCAATTATCTTGTCATTCTAACTCAAGCATCACCAACAAGAAAGTGGTAAACATTTTTGCAGACACTAAGTCAGTTTCCTAGGGTAAGTTTGATCACTGTTTTAGGATAAGAAAACTATTCCTCAGGTAAATCCATGTTTCACTAACAATAATAAAAGGAGATTAAAATTGGTTTTACCCACCCACGTATTAGTAAGTCCTCTTAGAACGAAACATAGGTTTTATTATCGCAGAGTACTCCCAGGTGGTTTTGCTCTACACTATGGTGTCCAGCAAGCATTTATTTGTCCAGCAATCAGGACTCCTGCTTTGGGCAGCTGTAACCCATTTTCATCTGAAAAGTGCCCCGACTCTCAGTCCATGCATTTCAGGTTGAGCTGACACAAGCTCCAAACCACAAGACGACCATGACCCTTGCTGGCGAATCAGAGTCTGATCCCCACTGACTACAGAGATTTGTTCTCAGATCCCCGCATGATGCAAACAGACCAGTGTGAACCTGGTCTGGTCCTTTCACTGGCTTTCTTGGGAAAGAGAATCTCTCTGTGCCTGGAGTGGCTAAGCCTACAGATTTGTCAAATCAGAGCTATAGGCCCTCTTTCTGCACCAGGAGGCCTGAGAATAAAGCCCTCACAAAGAAAGCAGAACTGAAAAGTAGAGAAAGAAGAAATCTAATGTTTGATACCTGGACCCAAATCTCTCCTTTTCAAAAATGTGAACTAATTATTCCCCTCTTCGTCAAGTCATTTCAATTGATTTTTTTGCCACTAACTAAACAAACCCCTATATAGTATTTAATTACAATAGCAGTTGACCTATACTTATCTATTTAAAGTTGATAATTGGGTTGGGCATATCACCTATACTATTAGACGTAGTACACACAGATGGAGAAAAAAATCCTTTCCAATTATAATAGTGTTGCTTACCTCTTTTTACAGACACCAAGCATCAGAATATGCTGGTACCAGTTACCAGCTAGTACAAGGTGTTCGGCTAGTTTAGAAAACTGATCAACTTCCAGCTCAGTTAATCCTTCAGGTCCTCAAACACAGTCTCTGGGGACGGATACTCAGAATTGCAACAACTCCTCTAGTCCAGTGATTCCTATTCCAGCAGTTCTAGACCCACCTGACCCCAGAATCAGAACCTAGAGGAACAGAGTCCAAGAATCAGTGTTGTGAACTTGCATTCAGTTCAACATTCACCCTCTGCTCTAGTTCATCATTGAATTACCAAGTGAACCCCAACAGCTAGGCCCTACCCTGGCCTTCATGAGATAAGAAGGTAGTTCTTCCATGTATCTAAATTCCTGCTCTTAACATTCCTACTGTATCTTCTTATTTTGTCTCAATTGACACACAAGCTTTTTTTGCAAGGAAAACATCGCAGATGGATTGCCTGAACTTACTAATCTGCATCAATGATCAGCAAATTAGTAGACCTCTCCTACTTTTGTTGATTGTTTTATTTGCAGCATTTAGAAGCTGGTTATGTAAAATCCTCTATTAAAAACTTTTCCCAAATACCAACAATTAAACTTGGGAACCAGAAGAAGAATCTCATGATCGAACTCATCACTGTGCTCAGCTCATAGTGCAGTGTTTCATTAGTACGAGTGACCCAGCAGTGCTAGGCATACGAATCCATTTCAACAAATACTTGTTGAGCACCACCAGCTACGAGTTAAATAATGAAACTCACTAGATCAAACCCAAAATGTATTGTCAATGATGTCTTTTGATAATCTTGTATCTTGCATTCACCTAAGGAAATCATGAAGAAAGGGCCACTCTGCAGATCAGCATGGAAGCCTGTGGCACAGGGCACTCACAGACACGTGGCCCGATTTCAAATCCCTTAGGGACCTCAGAGATTATTTATTTCTATCACAAGTAGATCAGGGGCTGCAAACCTAATTGCCCACATGGCTGGGTGCACCAAGGGTCAAAGCAGAGGAGACACAGGATTTATGGTACTCTGATTTTATCATATTTTATTTTTAATCCCATGAAATACCCTCAGTCTCAGTGTTGGGGAACCACAGGGTTTAGAGCAGCATGTGTTCACCATGGGAATGATGTCATTTCCAAGGGGACAGTCGGTTCTGGAAGGTGCAAAATCCTTAGATATTACAATGGTCTGTGGTCCCCTAAAGGGGCATAGTACATAAGCAGATTTTGTACCACAAATCTGTTTACGAAAATATAAAACAGATTTTGTACCACAGTATATCCATTGTACAAAAATTTTACAGAGTTGGGGAGGCAATTAGGAGAAAGAAATGCCTCCAATGGCTTCTCAGGAGAGCGAAGTGATTGAAATGTTTCCAAACACCGGGACACGGAAGAACTGAAGTATCTCAGGGGGCAGCAAATTCTTAGTGACAACTGCTTTGTGGTTGTGTAAAAGGATAGCCCAGCCATATTTTTCAAGAGAAAGCATTATCTGGGTATTGTGATAAAATTTTCCTATCTTTAAATGCTAGTTTCTTTCAAAAGGAAGTTGCTCTGGCCACATAGCTCCACTGGTTGGAGCATCAGCCCGTGCACCGAAAAGGTTGAAGGTTCAATCCCTGTTCAGAGTGGATGCAGAGGGCAACCGATTGTCGTTTCTCTATGACATACATGCTTCTCTCTCTCTCTCTCTCTCTCTCCTCTTTCTCTCTCTCTCTCTCTCTCTCTCCCTAAAATCAATGAAGTATATCCTCAGGGAAAATTTTAAAAATGAAAAGAAAATTAACAAGAGCCCTTGTGAGCCAAACAAGATATATCTCCAGGGCCACTGGGCCAGCCAGTTGCCTGTACAGTTAATATCCTCAGGAGAAGTTTGAAGGAAGTATTATATCCTTAGAGCACTTGGTGGATACCCATCAGTTAAACTTGACAAAGAGCAAACGCATTGTTCATATTGCATCCTTTTAGGAAAAGTGTTCATCGTTTAGTCTAAAAGGGAAACCACCTGCCCACTGACAACGTTGAGAAACCTGATTCTGGCTCTTCATGTCAACCAAGGTGGCAACACTCTTTGAGAGGGGGCCTCAGATATCCCAAAGCTATTTTTAAATGAGCAGAACAGTGGTCCCATGGGAATGGGCTTGTGATACATTCAAGCTTTACAAGTTCTGCTTTTCAAACTATCAAACCAAGCTCCCGCATAAGTAGACATTTGTTTATTCTGCTTATTTCACACCATCATGAATACTGTCCGTGTCTCTCAGTGGTCAGAGCTCTACATATCATGCCCTAGTTCTGTCTGAGAAAGATGACTCCCCAAAGTTGGACCGTGTTTACCAAACTTGTTAGACTCACACAAAAGGATGCTAAATATTTGATGACAATCTTCCTGTTCTTTGAATTAATATAAGTATCCGTCTAAACAGCACATGTTGAGTGAGATTTTATTTTAATTGCATTCCCCACGTTCCTTTCCCTTCACATAAATTCTAAGAATAAAATTAAAGTCAGCTCTAAAAAGTATGTCTTTCCCCTGTAAATGACACGAAGACATTAGTTTCGCCTTAATCACTTTTCATCTGAGCAGCTGAGGAAGGCTCAGCATGAATTTTTTATGTGTCAGATATCCTCCCCACCTACTCAAGTGCTGCCTGCTGTTTTCTGCATTTCTCTTCCTTTGGATAACCTATTTCCTCCAAGGTATTTGGTGTTTTTGTAAAGAACACGCAGCAATGCTGGTACCTCGGCAATTGGACACATAAACATGGAAAGAGTCAAAATTATTGGGAGATCTGGGGGCCATCCATAAGATACCCCCCACCCCCCGCCCCAGGCTCAGTGAAACACTGACCACCCCAGGGAGCATTTTCATTTCCAAGATGGGTGGGATTTGTGATTTCCTCTCTGCACCCACCTTCAGGAGTTAAGTTCAGGAATTAAAATTTAATGAAGAATCCAGTTTGAAATTCTACACCAGAGCACAATGCTTATAAACACACCACACTGATACTACCCAGATATTATAAATAATACATGGAATGTTGATTAAAATTTTGATGTAAATTTCTAAAAACTTTATTAAAGTTGTAAAATAACTGACATGGGTTGTTTACAGTTGGATGACAACTTAATTAATCAACGGCTGTCTCCACGGCAATAAAGACTAGAAGCACACATTCTCCACTTTATTTTTATCCCTCAAGAATGAGCCAGAAAACACAAAATTATCTCCCTTTCAAACACCAAATTATCTTTCTTTCAAAACAGTCTGAGTACTAATTGTGAAGCATGACAGCGTGTAGTCTGTGCCTGCACTAATAATTAACCTGGAAAAGACAAATCTCTGACATTTGACTAGTGAGGAACTACAGTGATAACCAGAAAACATTTATCCACACTCAGTCCGGAAATGATACTTTTGTCTTGGTACAGAGCAAATTTTCAATTTTCAAGTCACTGAACAATTTAATTCTGTGTTAGAGATAAAAATTAAATGCACAAAGCATCACCATCTAAAAGACAAAACACACACACACACAAATAGAGCCTGTTGCTTGCTTCAGGATCCTTGCCTAATGAGATATACCCCCTTTTAAACGGGAAAAATCCCAGAACAATATTGAAGATAATAGTGAAATTAATATTTTTAGATAGCTTTTTATTACTATATCATTGCCCTTTTCCAAGAGTTTTGTTCAAAGTTTAAGGCTTTAGGAATTATAGGATTCTATTTCTTAAGGTAAATTGTTTGTAATTATTGATACAGGCTCTATTCATTCACTCCTTCATTCAGTGGACTTACCACCTACAGGCCCCTATGGAGAGTTGTAAGGGTCAGCTAAACGCAGTCCCACTGAAATGAGTCCACAGTGCAAAAGGCAAATGCATCACGGACAGAGGTAACTTCGTAGCACACAGAGACTAAGCCAGACGTACTTCTGTTACTGGTGAAAATGACTTCTTTTGCAGTGTCAAGAGAAAATAATTTCAAACAACACATGCGTGCCAAGATTTTCTTGGGGTATAAGGGAAATAACACACCCTCAGGGACATAGAGGGCAGGAAGGTTCTAGAAACCTCCTGAAAGCTTCTGTTAATCCTCCCTATATTTTCTTGGTTCTCAGTAATGATCAAGGAGCCCCTCACACCATTAACCCAGCTTCCTGATTCTTCCCAGGCTTGAGTTGGGCCCTCCCCGTCCATTCCCTTTCTGGGATCTTCTGGGGTTCCGTGACCTCTTTCCAATTCTATTGTCCTTCCAGTTTTTCCAAGGTTAGGTTCTGTCCCTTTATGTTGCCCTTTTGGCTCTCACTGTGCACATGCAAAAGTAGAAACACCTCCTCCTGCACCATCTTGACTTCTAGTGCACAAGTCAAAAAGTTCTGCTCATCTGGTTTCTACTACATGTGTGCTCAGCAGGGGAATTTTCCTCTCTTCTTCCCTCCAGTAATCTGGTACCTGCCAGCAACAGCCCTGGAGGGGATTTCTTGCCTGCTTTGAGAATTAATTTCCTTGAGGGCAGTCTCCTGGAGTGTGCCAATGAGTCTGTAAATGTTATAGCTTCCTAGGAAGCTCAATGGAATGCTCTCCTAATACCTGATTCAGCTTACCTGTTCATTAAGTGTAATATCGAATTCCTTTGGCTCCCCCCCTTATCAATATCTACCTATGCTAACACCTCTATTCAAATCCCAGCTCCATTTGACCTCTAATTCTCAGTTTCCTCATCTGTAAAGTAGGATGTAAGAAATACCAATATCCCCTTACATCATAAATGTGTTATGAGGATTCAGTGAGATAATTCATGATAAGTACCCAGCATAATGTCATATATATATATATATATATATATATATATATATATATATATAGGACATATATATAGGACAACTATATATATATAGGACAACTATATGTAACTATATAGTTAGTTCTAATAACTATATATATAGTTCGTTTTCTATAAAAAGCTAATTCCTCTTTTTCCAGTAATTGTAATGCTATTATTATTGTGGTTGTTGTCCAAGAAGTAATTGCCAGGTCCTGAGCTCTTAGTGTTTAACAGGAAGCAATGGCTTACCATTACCCAGATCTTCATCCTTTTAAATTACCACATCCCATGATTATCCCGAGTTTCCCTCTGGGCTCAGCCATGTATAATAACTATCTCCTCAACCCATGTTTCAAATCCAACTCCAGTTGCTGTCTGCCAGCCTTCAACACCAGCCCTGAATTAAGCACTAAACAAAAGAATCCCGTGCATGGGGCGCAAGGTTAAGGGGCAGGGAGGCACCTTGGAGTTCTCCTCCCTAGCCAGCATGTCCCTGACTTTCACAGTTACTCTCAACTTCAATGGAACTTTTTATCATCGTCTTTATGTCATGTTCAACTTCAATCTGCGTTGCTCTAAAAAAAAGTATTTCTTAGACACGGTGAATGATTAAAGTTTAAAATTTTGGTTTGAAGTCAAGTCTTCAGACACGACTTCTTTTTTCCCCCCGTTTCCTGGCGCAAGTTCCTGCTTCCCTCGAAGGGCCTGGCCAGCCTTGAACTCGTCCTCTGGTTTGTGTAACAGACACTCAAGCCCTTTGTTGTGAGCAAAGAAAAGGCCAAGGGAAACCATCGCCGGACTTCGGCTGACCCCACTGCAGCTCCATTAACACACGCACACCGGGGGACTCAACCTCCCTCACCTCCGGTGTCCTGACAGACACTCTCGCACAGATCTGTGAGCGGGCCTCAGGCCCAGAGAGGAGACTGCATTCGCCGTTTTCACAAAGTTCAAATTATCGAGGGCCTCTCAACATGGTCTAATCCAGCCGCCTCCCGGAAATCTAAATTCCCTTTCCCCTTTCAGTCGCCCTGCCAATCTTTCAGCTGCTCCTTCTGCCGTATCCTCCTACCTGACTGCTACCACAGCACACTCTACATGCACCTCCATTAGAGTCCGGATCCATCTGTACTGTCGCTATTAGTCAGTGTTTATTCCTTCAGGGTTGAACCACACTCATCTTCCCATCCTCGGCAGTGGACTCACACACACATGATGGGTGTCCAATAAATATTTTTGAACAAATTAATTAGTAACTTAATGAAAAAGTCAATCAAAATAGAGGAAATAAATGTAATGCTTCTTATCGGGATCCTAATTAGATTGAGCTCTAATAGTCTAATTAACCGAGGAAATGTTCTCTTAGTGGAATTCTTTCATCATGAAAGTTTTTAGACCTGAAAGTCCAAGTTTGGCGACCAGTAAATTTCAGAGGAGGAATAAAGAATTCATGCAGGAGATTCAGGGCTCATGAACCACATGAAAAGCAGCTGAGAAATTCTAGGTCACTCATATTTCTACTGTCAACTGCAATTCATTTGATGTCATTACTTAAACATCAATTTACCTTGAATTCTCATTCCTTTGCAGCAACTAACCCGCTTTTTGGCCCCTCTTCCCAGCAGAAGACACCGATGTGATTTTCTATTTTTGCCACCTGTGCCAGTCCTTCCCGTTACTGTGTCCAAAAGGCAGCTCTCAGCCCTCCCGGTAACGGACCTAATGGCATTATGTGGCACAGTCGATTCATTTCTCCTCCTTGAAACTCTTTCTTCACTCCACTACTTCTCAGGCTTTCTGGCTGCTTTCTCCCCGTCTTCCTAATCTACAAACACAGGTGCACCCACAGCCCTATCCTTGAAACGCTCACCTTCCTTCTCATCAGTCACTTCTTTAGAAATCACATCCAGCCTCACAGGTTTACACACCAATTGTACACGGAAGGCTCAAAAATGCATATCTCTGATCCCAACTCACCCACCAATTCAGAGCTGTAAGTTCAACTGCATAGATAACATCTCCACCTAGACTCCTCATAGGCATCTCTGACCCAATGCTGCCAAAACTGAACTTTTACTCTTCTGCCTCGTACAATAGCAACCCTTTCCTTTCTGGCCGTTCTTCAGCCCAAACACCTCGGCATCATCCCTGACTCCTGTCTTTCTCTCAGACCCCACCTTCACTCTGCCTGCAAATTCTGTGGATTCCACCTTCCAAATACATCCAGAATCTGGTCAGTCCCCACTATCTTCACCCTGGCCCACAACCATCCCTCTCTCCTTGGATGACCACAAAGTCTCCCAACTAGTCTTTCTGCTTCTATCTTTGCTCCTTTGACAGCCTATTCTCAGGACACAACCAGAGCGATCTTGAAAGCTAGACGGTGTCACCCCTCTGCTCAACCGCCCCCCCCAGCCCCCATATCTCATGAGAACAAAAGTTGACAATTCTAGAGGATCCTGTTCCCTGTCACCACTCCACCTCTCTGGCCTCATCTCCTTCCTCCTCTTCCTGGCTCTCTCTGTTCCAGCCACAGTGGCTTCCTCGTTCTTCCAGAAACACACCAGAGCCTAGAATAAGATTTACCACAGGGTAGGTATCTGGTAACTACTTGTGGAAAAAAGGGAGGAAGGAATTGGAAAGTGGCTCAAACACAGCATTCAAAAGCAAAGTGGATATTTTTTAAATAATATGCTTTATTATTTTAACAGTCAGTATGCTTTAGAATATATTTCAGCAGAATTGGGATTTTGATACCAGCTTTAAGACTAAATTGTAGGTATGTAACCATCCTTACTAGTCAGCATTTTCAGGAAATTATCTAAGTGTCCAAGAGAACAGATCCATTATAGATCTTCAGAATGGTTTTAAGAAACAATCAAAGCATTTTGCGCAAAAGGAACAAAATTCTAAGGGATTATTTAGAGGAGCATAGGCCTTCCTTTTACGGACAAGTCAAAAACATGACACTGAAAAATAATTGATGTTATGCCAGGAAAAAAAAGGTTACAACTTAAAGGGAGAAAAAGGTTAAAAGAAGTGATTAACCTGTGATATCAGATAAAAAATTCAGAATAAGTCTCTATAAAATTGTCATGGACACAGCTGTCCAATACTTCAGAGATCAATTTTAAAGGCATTCCCATTGTGCTTTGGAAATCGCATATCTGGATTTGAGACATTTCAGTTACTGAAACTTTCATATTCTTGGTATTGTTTTAAGAAAAAGCATCCTGACATCAAAGCCAGCAAACTGTGGGAACACCGTCAACTTGGACCTGAACCTGGAGATGAGATCCAGGACAGAGTTAACAGACCTCGACCGAGAGAGAGGGGGAGGGGGGCAGAAGACCGATGTCACCATTCACGCAGCCAAATTAAAAGTGACTCTTCAATATTTGATGTAATTGCTTAGGGTGTCACCTGATATGACAAAGCATTACGGTGTCTGCTTTTTCCTATTTGTCTAGTCCACCTAAGCAATTTATCCAGATAACTAAAGCTTACATGATTAAATGTCAGCTTTCCGTTTAAATATGCACGAAGTGGTACCTCCCCACCTATATTCTCACACAGAGTTCATTTGACATAATTTAACTTATTTCTGATGATTCAGTTGCTTCCAGGGAGACAGTGGGGTGTAACAATATGCAACTGGAAGGCTTTTAGCTTTCTTAAGGTATAAATGACAAAATTATAAAATATGTATAGTGTGCATTGTGGTGATCTGATGCAGGTGTGCACATTGTGATAGGATTCCACCATCTAGTTAATGACCACACCCACCACCTCCCGCATTTATCTTTTTTTCTTGATAAGAACATTTACGTTCTCCCTTGTAGCAAATCAATTATACATTACTAATTATATATAATTTGGTGACTTATATAGGGGCAAAGGGCACTGAGACAACAGAAAGATGATCTGCTGATTCGCAGGAGACCCAGCCAGACACCCAGCCGGACGGCAAACAGGATCCTGCACACGGGGTGAGAAAGGGCTCATCCGCCATACTTAGGGTTCTCTGCCCAAAGCAGCAAGGTGCGCGCCACATCCCACCGGTAGGGACGCCACGCTGAGGTTGTTGACGTGTTTCCTACGCAGGCCTGGATGAGCTCAGAAACGAGTGGGAGGGAGATTTGGAGAGGGAGGTCCCCGCTAAATGCAGAAGACCCACCAGTGGGCACAGGTGAACACGGCCTTTTCCGCAGGGCCTCACATCTTGAAAACTGAAAAAAGAAGGCAGCATCCCCTTGGAAAGGACACAATCAGTACATGCAAAGAGGGGGCCACGCCCGTCCTCCTCCCACGGGAGTAGACATTTCTCCCCTGAACAGAGAGCAGAAGCATAGAATTACCACCCCTCTTCCATAAAACAAAACCCAAATACGTAGCTCAGTTTAAAGGTCCCCTCACGACGAGACCTCTCTGTCCCTGCAGCCGTCCTCCCTGTCCATCACAGCGCTACTCATTCCCATTCATTTACATTAATGCATCTCGCCCAGTCCAAAAGGGGAAGCCGAGAATCATGAGGTTCCTGCCACACTCTCAGGCCGCCACCGGCCCTGCTTCTGGGGACAGCTTGGCTTTTCCCGTTTGCAAGCCTAAGCTGTGCTGCTGGCGAAGCCTTTTGCAGCCTCGCGCCTCGTCTGGTCCTCTCGACTGGCAAACTCAAAACCAGGAGGGTGTGTGGGCAAGTCTCGCTGGATTGCTGGCTCCACGCAAAACCCCGTGTTCCCACGTGTACCGCCCCCAGGTGCCAACCACATTATTTCTATGGAACCCACCGTGGTCTCTATGTATAGGAGGAGGAAAAAAATGGCCAAAAACGGAGGCAGCACTTTTGCAGCCCCATGTTTATTTAGCCCATTCTCAGGTACTGCCTGCCTGCTATTCCCTGCTATTCCAGGTCTCGATTTATTTTTAATAGGAACCTCTCGCCCTCTGTGTTGCCTTCCTTATTAATAGCTCAGAATGTCGCCTCTCAAACTTTTTTCCCCCACCTCCGCTTTGACCAAATAACGCACCCTCTCCACAGCCTCCCTTGGCATTCAACATCCTGTCAAATTCACATAAATCACAGTTGACTGTAAAACCCTCCAGCCCCTGGTGTCTGCCTACATCCACTCCCACACTCTTCAGTCGCTCGTGTCACACACACCACCCCACAGCCCTCTTGCTTTCCTCCGCTCCCTGCACGTCTTCATCTTCCACCCTTGCTCTCTCACCCACCTGAATCAAACTCCTATCACTAACTATCAAATTACTTACTTCCGAGGAAGCAGAAAGGGTTGAGTCAGGAATCTCAGTTCATATTCTCACCCTGCCAATTCCTGTGTGACTTTGTGAAACAGCAATCATAGTAACAAGGACAACAATGTGCATTTATGAAGCACGCTTAGGTGTTAGCCCATTTAACCCTCGAAACCCTATAAAATCGGGACTACATTTATCCACATTAAGGATAAAAAAAATCAGCCAACCTCCCTAAGCACAAGTTGCCTCATTTTAAAAATCAGAAATCATAACACCTTTTCTCAGGGATGAAAATAAAGGAAAGTGTGAAATACAACCCACATCAATTTCCTTCCTTCCTAACCCCACAGCCAAACGCCCTCGTTCACTGTGTCCCACAACTCTGTCTCTCTCTTCCTTTAGCTGAATACGAGAAGGAATGGAGCTCTTCTCAGCAGAGACGTTGCCCTTCCTTTCCTCCTTCACCATGAGTAAGAGCTACACACCAGGAAACAGAATTTATATCTGCAGTGCCCCGTAAACATAATGACCTTCCGCTCAGCACACTGCTCCAGGATCCTGGGTCGCAAACAGAAACAGAACTTTACCTTTAGAAGGGGTGGGCAATTTCCCCCTAAATCTGAATTGAGGCATTTTCTCTCTGCAGGCTGCTTCTGGAGAGAAAACATCCTTCCCACCTGTTTACTGAAATGCCTTCACCAGGGAGCAAAGCTTTTTATTCTGTAAAGCCAGGCTTAAATTGCAAATACCATGGAATGAGTTCATGCTTTGGTGTGACTCCAAGTTGCAGGTTTCTTATCTTTTCTTGCCAGTAAAAGTTGGCAGAGGTGATGAGAATACCAGAAAGGGAAAGAGGGCAGCTAATGAAGGCAGAGAGAAAATTGTGTCCACGCGTGTATGTATACCCAGAATAGCACTATTCCTCACTGTCCCTAGCATACAAACAGGCTACAGTAATAATCAAACTGAAAGAAACCCATTTTCATGTGACTGCTGAACAGAGAGAGGGGCAGTTGATAAACTATGATTGTAAACTCTCTGTAGGCAACCTAAGACTTATCTCAATTTACAAGGTAACCCACCTTTGCTTCTCCTCTATACCCTTGACATTATTTGATAATTACAGTTCATATATCCACAGTCCACTAAAGCCACTGAAAATGCCAATAGTTCATCTATTTAAGGTAGAGCTGGATCTTACCTTCTCTAAATAAACGGCATCTAGTTGTAAAGGTTATCACTTTACATTAGAGTAAAAGACACAAAATAATTATTTTCCATATATAGAATCATTTTTCTAAGATAAATAAGGTAAAAGAATATTAAGCATTGTGGCAGATAGCCTCTAAGATGCCCCCAGAGGTCCCCAAGTCCCAGCTTTAATGTCCTTTTGTAATTTCCTCTCCAGCAGGAAATCACTGACGTGCTTCAAAGTAATAGCACGTGGCAGACAGAATGGGCTGTCCCTTACAAGATCAGGTGATAGACTGTAGCTTCTGTCCTTGGTGTTTATTCTCTCTCATGCTCTCTCAGCTGCTGTGTTTGCCAAGAAGCCCATGAAGCAAAGAACTGAGAGAGGAAGCATCTAACCAACAGCCAGCATGAAATTGAGGCCTTCATTCCAACAGGCTTCAGGAAACTAGATTCTTCCAACAACTGCTTAAGTGAGCCTAGAATAATCCCTCCCACAGTCAAGTCTTTGGGTGAAACCACAGCTTCAGCAGATGGTGTGACCTTAACCACACAACCTTGAACCAGAGGCACCCGGATAAGTTGCCCCCAGATTGCTGACACATGGCAATTGAGAAATAATCGATGTTGGTATTTTAAGCCACTAACTATTTGATTAAAAGAGACAGTAATACATAACCAAAGCAAGACTCTTTTGAACTCTTTTCCTTTGAAATCCTCAAATGATTAAACTGTGACTTGCAGTTAAAAAATAATCTTTATTTTAATATTTTATTTAATTGTGTGTGACATTCAAAGCATCAAACTATAGCTTCCTGGTTCTCTGTTATTTCTAAGTCAAAAATGAAAATAACCATTAGAACATTCTGGTTTTCATACAACTTAGAAAATTCAGTATTTTTTAAAAATTAATGTTAAATGGTAAGGATTTGTGATACAGTGAATTTTAAAATATCACTTTAGCCCTGGCCGGTGTGGTTCAGGGGATTGAGTGCCAGCCTGCCAACCAAAGGATTGCCAGTTCAATTCCCTGTCAGGGCACATGCCTGGGTTGCAAGCCAGGTCCCCAGTAGGGGGCATGCAAGAGGCAACCACACATTGATGTTTCTCTCCCTCTCTTTCTCCCTTTCTTCCCCTCCCTCTGAAAATAAATAAATTCTTTAAAAAATAAAATACCACTTTAACCATCTTTCTCTCTGGTGGATATCCACAAGCTTTCTTTTGGAATCCCAGCACTTTCGAGGGCACAGATATCATCTAGACCAGTTGGAATTTAAACACACTGAACCTTAGGGGAGGGAAGTGAGCCTCCTGTGGTCCTAGAATTAGTGTGTGGCGGAACTCAGACCTAAGCCCGCATTTTCTGAGTCGAGATCATCGTTCTTTCCATCTCACTACTTTGAAAAATCAAGAAAGCATGGCAACTGTAATAGTCTTGTCCATTTAACCCAAATAAAAACGGAACATTCCCAGAGAAAAAAATGAAAATGCCCTATAGCAGCACAGCGATCCCCATCGCTCCATCCGCGGTCATCAGTTTCAACACGCCGTCTGCGTCTCAATGGCAAAAAGCTAATTGACCAACCAGTTTAAAAACAACCCCCGATTTCGCAAGTAGATTTTATGCGACAAGAGCTCTCCTTGGGTTACTTGCTCTTTGCATACGTTAATTTAAATAGCAGGGGAAACTTCACTTGAAAGGATAATTACAATATTTCACCTTCTTTATCTCAGGTTATGTAAATGAAGCTTTCATCTGCTCACAGCTCATATTGTATTAATACAGGGAATAAAAAGATCTCGCTATATTGTGTGCTGCCAGTCATGTCGGAAGATGTGCTCACACAGTCGTAGTGAGCACAAAGTGGGCTAATCCCCGTAACCACGATGGGTGTGTTACCAATGAGCAAACAGAGGGACCGACACCTTGGCAGGGTTCTCACGAGAGCAGCGTAAACTGTCATGTTGATCAGATTACAAAGTTTGGGGGGCTTTCTCGACATCTCCCCATCACCAAGTGTATTTACCAAACCAGGGAGAGCCTTGAAAAAGCACGTTCAACATGTGCCCCCTTTTAACCCACAATTCCGCAGCCTGCCCAAGGTGGTGAAAAAGCTAACCCTGAGTGACAGGCCATGGACCAAAGCCTTATGCTCTCCTTTGCCCTAGAGCCCTTGTGGGAGACGCTGTCGTTCACAGTATCGAGTAGTGAAATGTGGTGGTTAGAGAAACGCAACATCATCGAGTTTAATAAATATCAGGAGGAAGCTGGCAGATAGGTTTTAACCCCAGGGCATTTTTAAAAATCAAAATACTGTACCCCGTCCACGCAGTGTTAACACAACACAGTGTGTTTAAACTAGAGTTGAGAGAGACAGTTTTTCGATTATACCTCAAGGCCAAGCTCAAGGTCTAATTCCTCCAGGAAGCCTTCCATGATTCTCCCAACTCTAAATAATTCTTTCTGCAAGTGTGTAACCACGACGCATTACCTGCTCCCTTGAAAGGCAGTAGAAAAGTAGTTAGGAGTTTAAGTTCTGTGAATAAACTGCCTACTCTCAGATTCCAACACCGCTAGTGGCTAGCTATGGGGTTTGGTGCAAACAATGTAATCTCCATTCAGTCTCAGTTCCACCTATAAAATGGAGATAATAACTGCTTCGTAGATTGATTGAGATCCCCATGTGGCGAGATTGGGACTGCACGGGATTGGGGCACTCTGTAAACACTCGTTCTTGAGTGATGACTGGTTAGGAGCACTCACCTCTTGTATCGCTGCATCACTGTTGCATCGTAACCACCCTCTGAGTCAGATACAATTACCCCCGTTTTACAAATGGGACGCCAAGGCTCAGAGAGGTTGAGTCACCAGCTCACACACACACACACACACACACACACAGCAATTTGCAGAGATAATATCCACACCATGGCATTTGGGGTCCAAAGGCCACCCCTGTAAAATCTCACAGCTCTTGCCCTCCTGGAAAGTGTTCTCTTCAGTCTTCAGTAATTTCATATGCTTACATATGTACGAATCTATCTCCCTCGCTGCATTGTTAAGGTGCCCTGGGGCTGGAATAGTTTCTTATTCTTCATGGGATTCCCAATGCCTAGCATAACACTTAACCCGTAACAGTTGCTCATTATACTTTCTTGAAATAAACTGAGTTGGGAAAGTTATGACTTCCCTATAGGAAATACAGCTCTTCATTAAGGAAAATATTCTAGCAAAAAAAGAAAAGCCACAAATTTCACAGAGAGAAAAAAAAGTTGAAATAGGAACATGCACAGTTGTGGGCCCTGAGCTGCCAAAATGGAAATAGAACTGAGATTCTGCCAGAGGCCTCTCCCCTGAAGCCCATCAGCCAGTATCCGCTTATTGATTATCTTCCGGATGCTAAAATAACCTCCTGATATCAGCAGCTTCCAAACAGCTGGGTCAAGCTCATTTCCGACATTCTGAAGGAACAGCGCAGTGACTTTCCAACCCTGCAGGATTCTGGAGAACTTCTATTTCCAGTTGTCCGAATAATTTACGGTTGCGTAACTAGCTGTCCCACGGACACCTCCGCAGCGAAGGAAGTGCGTTTGTTCAGGCCCCCTGCGGGAAGACCGCTGTGGCTGCCGCCCCTCTCTGAGACGGGCGTCAGAATGAAGTTAAGCCCTAACGCGTGAGGTCATGAGAAGTTTGTTTTGTCTTATTTTTCCTCTGTTGGTGAAAATGAATTCGTAAAGTTTTAAATACATTGATGAGGAAGAAAGAAATATTTGAGAGGAAAGAAGACAGTTGGATTTACACACACAGAAGAATCAAGTTGAAAGGGATTCAAAATGGATCAACAGCCCAAACACGGAAGCTCAAACCATAAAGGTCTTAGAAGACAGCACAAGAGTAATTCTTCATGACCTTGGATTTGGCAATGGGTTTTTATATATAAAAACAAAAGCAAGAGCCACAAAAGAAAAAAGATACATTAAACTTCACAAAAATAAAAAGAAAAGCTTTGGGACATCAAAGGATATTAAGAAAGTGAAAAGAAAATATACAGAGTAGGAAAAAATATTTATAAATTACATACATTGTAAAGATTTAACTCCAGAATACATAGAGAACTCCCACAACAAAAAGTCAAAAGCCCATTTCAAATATGCAAAATACTTGAAGAAGCATTTCTCCAAACAAGATGCACAAAGGCCAATAAGCACGAAAAAATATGCTCAGCACCATTAGTCATTTGAGAAATGCGAATGAAAACCATAAGGAGCCCTGGCTGGTGTAGCTCAGTGGATTGAGCACCAGCCTGCGAACCAGACGACTGAGGTTCGATTCCCAGTCAGGGCACATGCCTGGGTTGCAGGCCAGTTCCCGGCAGGGGATGCATGAGAGGCAACCATACGTTGATATTTCTCTCCCTCTCTCCTTCCCTTCCCCTCTAAAGATAAATAAATAAAATATTTTTAAAAAACCATAAGGAGATATCGATTCAGACCTACCAGAATGCCTAGAAACAAGCAAAAAACAACAACAAAATGGAGCTAGTGTTGATGAGGATGTGGAGAAACCAAAATCCTCAGACATTGCTGGTGGAACTTGTTCTGGGAACAGTTCGGTGGCGCCTCAGAAAGAAAACAGAACTGTCACATGATGCAGCAATTTCACTCCTAGCTACCTACCCAGAGGAAGTGAAAACAGAAACTCAAATGTACTTGTTTTTGAGTCTTTTTGGCACACAATTCAGGGGCATTACACTGCCAGTGTTCCCTGCAGTATTATTTGGAGCTGCCAAAAGGTAGAAACAACCCAAGTTGTTTGGAACAAGTGTCCATCAAAAGATGAATAGAGATATAAAATGTAATGCACATGTACAATGGAATATTATTCAGCCATAAAAAGGAATGAAGTTCTAATACATCATACAACATGGTAAATTGGAAACATTATGCAGAAATAAGCTAAAGAAGGGCAACTGTCCTGCAAATCAACTTACAGTAAATACCTAGGATGGGCAAATTAATAGAGATAGAGAGTACAGTAGAGGTCACCAGGGAAAAAGAAAATGGGAAGTTACTCCTTAATGGTTACATAGTGTCTGTTGTGGGGAGGGGTGATGAGAAAGTTCTGGAAGTGGTAGTAGTGATGGCTACACCACACTGTGAATGTAGTTAATGCCCCTGAGTTGTGTGCTTCAAAAGAGCTTAAATAGTAAATGTTATGGTATATTTTACAACAATAAAAAAGATTTTTAATTAAAAATATTAATGAGCCCTGGCTGATATGGTTCAGTGGACTGAGTGCCAGCCTGTGAACCAAAGGGTCGCCAGTTCAATTCCCAGTCAGGGCATGTGCCTAGGTTGGGGGCCAGATCCCCAGTCAGGGGTGTATGAGAGGCAACCATACATTGATGTTTCTCTCCTCTTTCTCCTTCCCTTCCCCTCTCTCTAAAAATAAATAAATAAAACCTTTAAAAAATTAATGAATATTGCCCTCCCAACTCAAACAGCTCAAGTCAATTTTCTCTCATCAGTGAAAGCCAACACCACAACAATGCATGTGCTATGGGACCCCCTACACCCCTGTGGTCTCACACATAACATCCTTCATCACACCCCCTCCCTTCTGTCCCATGTAAAACACAGCATTGTGACACTTCTCCAGAAATTATTTCCCTTTGTAAAGTTTTCCACAAAGAAAGGGCCTGCAACTTAGCTCGATCGAGACTATCTAATGAAACGACAAACACCAAGTTATGAGTCTAATCTAAAGTCATTCAGGAACCTAGAGGATGATAGAAACACCACAAGAATTTCCCTGCAAGGTTTGCAGTGAAAATGGTCTATAACGAAATGTTATTTTCCTTTTGGATATTAATCTGCTGTTGTTATTAAATATTTTACGTAAACTTGCCCTGAGCAATAATGTGGCAATGGTAACAAGAGTATTTCTAAACTCTTAAATGTCTTCTCAAAATGACAAAACATGCACTTACTTCTAACAAAGACAGTGAGTGATTAAAAACGGCCCAGTAATCCACGGTAAGACTTCTAAGCTCAGTGTTTCACCGCCCATGCTCCACATGACAATGAACAAGACACGACTATAAAGTAAAACTCTAAAAACAGCAGAGCCATACGTAAATGCTGGCAAGCATTTTGCAGAACATGTTGGAGAAAGGAGCAACTAACTCAGCAGCCTCAGCTTGTGAGCAGAGCCCTGGGAGAAAGAACACTGAATTAGTCAGATTTACTTCTGACAAGTGTGCTTTATGCATAGATCTCAAAATCCACATTTTAAATCAACAAGCAAGATTTACAGCATGAGGAAAGTCAAACTGGTATTTGTGTTTGTGGTTTTTACAAAGGAGCATCTTAAGGATCTTTTTAAACTCACTTTTCATTTATCTTTGACCACGACATTCGAAGCCACTTGGGAGAGAGAATCTTCAAGTGCTCTCCATGCCACCGTAATCTTCCTACCATGGGAAGCAGTTGGGTAACAAGCCTTGTTTGGGGGTGCATCTCTGGGGAGGAATCCATTCTTGACAGAAGTCATTTGTATATTCAACAAATAATTTTTCTGTGTCTGTGATATATGAGGCAGCTTGAAGAAAAGAGTATTTTTGTGTGTCCTCATCTGTCCCTTCCTTCTCTGATACCATCTCTGTGATTTGTCACGTCCACCCCTCACCTCATCACGGCCATTTACACTCTCCTCTGTCAGAACCTAATTTCTGGAAAAACTCTAATACCCGCTCTTCACTCTATTTCCAATGCCTAGAACAGGACATAGCTCATACTTATAAAGTTTATCATTTATTTATTCCAATAGAGTAATCAATACATATTTTCTGATGAATGGATAAATAAATGTCTGTTGGGATAAACAAATAAACTTTGGCTATATAGTTTCAAAATAACTAGCAAGAATTGGGTCTCTCCTCTTTAGAAAGGTGTCACACATTTGGAAGAAATGAGATAAAAAATAAAAAATCTTGAGCCAAACAAATTAGGTTTCTTGCGTCAGTTTTCGGTTTCACGTAATTTGCTTTGCTTTACTCTGGCCAGTTAAATTTTGATTGCCAAAAGACGGAGGGCATGTGTCAGAAGAGGTGCTTACTCAATAACACACTGGCCTGTGACAGATGGTAACACCATTGTTGGAGCAGGTCATCAAGAAGGTGTGACCGCTGTGGACCCTCGACCTGGACCGAGCAATCCAAGGGCCTTCTCTCCCCTGTCCTTGGAATGCATGTTCTGTCCATGGTTCCCACAGCCAGAGCCATTTTCAAGGACGCAGCCTTGAAAGAGCAATGTGTTCTTGAGACCAGATGGACAGTACCTGTGGCTGAACCCAACGAAGTCCTCTTCTACACACTTCTAAAATTCTGGTTAATGGGGGCAGAGATCTATTGGTCTGGGGGTCACCCAAGACAAGCTCAACAGGCAGGTCCCCTTGCTTAGCAAGCCTGCCATCTACCAACCCACAGTGGCCTGCCTCTTTTCATAATCTCTCCTCGCTCTCTGCAGGAAGCCAGTTTATGAGCCAGCAGTCATGAGCTCACTGGGCAGGGAAGACTTCAGCACAGTCTTTTGTCCTTGCTTTTTAAAGTAATATTTAAAGGAAGAAGTGTACATTAGTTACTTTATAAACTAAGTCCTGAGGTTGAGCTTGAATAGGTTATAATTTTTAATCCTCGCTGCGATTGAGGTAGTTAATGTTTATAATAGTTAAAGTTAGCTAACGCATGTGCCACGTTCTAAATAAAAATTGCATCTCCTAAAGACATGCTCTCTCTTCTTTCTGATGGCCTCACCACAAAGAGGCGAGCTGAGCCTCGGGCCAGACCGGCCACCACCCGTCTCGGAGCGGCTGCCCCCTGAGCATACGCAAAATTCTTTAGAGGAACTGCCCTGAAATGTCAGCTTAATAATCAATGTTTCAGTAATCAATGTTTCGGAGAACTGAAGTCAACAGGTTATGGCTCCTCGTGCATTTGACGAAAGGGCCATACAGTTTGCAGTCAGACGTGCTTGTGCATTTCAGTTCTATATCCCTGTGACTATAAGAAGGAATGGGAACTTTCCCAGGCAACAACCTCCCTGAGCTTGCTGTCTCCACCTGTTCCAAAGCTTGTGTGAGGAGAGTCGAGCGTCTGCCCCGAAGTAAACCCTCACTAGGTGTCAACTACTCAGAAAATGACAGTGGAGGTGGAAGTCAGACGAGGTGGGAATGGTCAGGAAATTCATGTCCCCACACGATAGATACATGGTGGCCTGGAACATGATGGGGAGCCAGGAGGGAGGAGGAGAGAGTTATGTGCCTTGGAGCACCTACCATGTGCCAGACAGAGGCCCAAATTCTACTCGCACGTGACTTCACAGCAGCCATGGGAGAGAACTGCCATCTTCTCCAGTTCACAGGTGAAAAAATGCGGGCCAAGAAGGTTTTATGCACTTTACCAAAAGCCACTTAGCTGAGAAAGGGAAGTGCTAGAATGTGAAACAAAACAAAAAGTCTTTGTGACTCAGAAGTCCAAGATCAGCCCTGGCCCAGTGGCTCAGCTGGTCGGAGCATCATCCAGTACACCAGTCTGCGGGTTCGATTCCTGGTCAGGCCACATACCTAGGCTGCTGTTTGACTACCAGTCAGGGTGCGTCGAGAGGCAACCGACTGATGTTTCTCTCTCTCTCCACCCCCTCCTCTCTAAAATCAATCACTAAACATCCTTGAGTAAGGATTAAAAAAGAAAAAGTCCAGGGTCATTTTAAAAGTGTAGCCTATTTTACAGGACCAGCCAATCTTTTAATATAACCCAAAATATAATCATTATAGGGAACGACTTAGCTGGGTTTCACGGGGAAAAGATTGAAGTACTTTAAAGTTCATATAATAGCCAATCAATCATGGTAGCACCGTGTGGCCATATTATCAACATCTTTCATGTTGCACTCATATATTTCAGCTTCCCCTCCCCATCACGCAGGAAATCATCCCCAGTGATGGCATTGAGCAACACTGACGTTATCGTTTAAAAGGCAACATTGAATTAGTGAAAGGCTAGGTCCTTTCAAAAACGCTCCGGGAGAGATTTCCAGATTTCCAGAAACTGACCAGAATCCTGAGTGGCTTATAGAAATGCCAGACTTGTGTTGAACTACATGGGGCTGCAGGCTCTCAGGACACTAAACCCTTCGTATACCTATCGCTTTCCTTTACAATGCAAAGGTTTCATCAGACCATTGTTCGTGCCCTGCCGTGCTCCTCACTCGAACTGAGTCACGGGGAGCTAAGGGCTCTCTACACCGTGATTTGGTGCTGCTCACCAGAATACGTACAACATGATCAATTAGGCAACTGTAAACTAAATTAAACCACAGCAAGAACAAATACAAACACAGCAGGAAGATGAGACCGGGGGGAAATTAAATGATGCTATGAAAGTGATAAGATCTTAGAGGAAATACTACTAAGACAGAAGGAGAACTGCTGTGAGATACTGATGGTCCAGAATTTACCGTTTTAGATAAAGGAATTTGATTATAATATCCATATTTTCTTTGAGAAAACAAAACAAAAAATATATCTACAAGTTCCTTAAAAGAAACAGATTTTTCTCCTGGAACTTTAGCCTATGCCAGAACTGTCTAATAGAAATATAATGTGAGTCATATATGTAATTTAAAACTTTCTAATAGTCACATTTCAAAAGGTTTTTAAAAAGATAAATTTTAGTAACATTTTATTTAACACAATACATCCAAGATATTATCATTTCAACATGACAGATATATAAAACTAGGAATGAGATTTTTTTTTTTTACGTACTAAGTTACCTATAGCGCTCACAAAACACCTCAATGGAGGCACAAAAATTTCATCAGAAATACTTAATCCATATTCCGATTTCATCAAATGTATAGTTGAAAAAGTAGACCCACATACCCAAGTTGTTCCAATATACTTAAAAGCTCTTGAATTGCCGAGTATTTATGTTTAAATCTAAATTAACTGTAAATTAGATGAGATCGATTTCCTCAGGCGCACTAGCCATACTTCGACCGCTCTGCCGCCACAGGGGGGCAGCACCGTTCCAACGGGAAGATCCTGCCACGGTCTTCAAGCAGAGGACGCTGAGCAAGAGAGGATAAAATGTCTTCGGTAATACCCCCGCAAAACTCTGACCTCCTCAGGACATTCCTCAGTGGAAGGTGAAGGTACAAAGCCAAGTCCACTCCAGCGGGAAGCAAAAAGTCAAGGCCATGAGGTCCACTCACGCTGCTGTCTCATGGCCTAGAATGAAGGGACCCCCTCAGAAAGCCCTTCTCTCTGTCCTATCCCCCGGGACGAGGGTTTGGATTCCCACACTGAAGAACACAGTATTCATAGGCAAGAGCCTAAAATGCAATCAACACTTTTCTTGATTAAAAACAATTCATATGTGTTGAAAGGCCCCTGAAAGAAAATTGATAAGTACAGCCAACAACCAGATCTCTGGGAAAAAAATAACTAAATTCCAAAGTTCTCTTTAGAATTAAAGACATTACTTTTTAAATGCTTATAAATTAACTGGAAAGAATATGCAATTCTAATACTATTTTACTTAAGTGCTATTTAAACAGAATATAGAAAGCATCCTAATTTATTTTTATTCAGCCACCATAACCCTCATGTCAAAGCCTAAAAAATTATTTCCCAGGTAAAAGAAAATACAAATCAAATTTCAAATGCCAAGTTTCACTTATGAATAGGTGCAGGGGTTCACCAAGGAGACTGGAGAACCCTCTGTCCTCGACTCTTCTCAGTCCCTGGTCTCTCCGGTCCAGTCGTGGAAATATTACAGATGGGTCCAAGCACGTTCGTGTCAAGGGTTAGGGGATGGAGAAACGACCAGAAGGCAAGTATCACAGTAAGAAAATAAAAGAGGGCTTAATCACAATTCCTGCACTAGAAATAGAAAAAAATTTCTCCCGGTTTTCTTTTTTGCGGGGCGTTCAAAATGCCAGTTCGATGCCCCAGTCAGCTTCATGAGAAACTTGCCTTGGGAGGCGGTCCTGGGGCCCGGCGTGGACTCTCTTGTGAATCTCCTCCTCCAACAGCCAGAGATGATTGTCTACACCGTGGGGGCTCCATAAATAAAGGTTAAATGATTATCAAAATGTGACCAACATCTGAGCGAGCAGCATGCACATTGGCAGGAGGGGTATCAGCATGAAAGCAAATCACATCCAACTGTGGAAATGAACTTGTCAGACACAAGCCGGCTGTGACTGCAGTTGTAGCTACAGTCCTTCTCCTGGGCTGGCTGGCTCACACAGTGATTCTAAAGTGGTTCCTCGGCACCTGGTCTGACCTCCAGGCCACCCTCGCCGGGTGTCTTCCCCTCCCGTCAGTCACGATCAGGACTGTACAGGCCAGAGATCACTGCGTTTGAACTTGTAAGTCCCCGTTGGAGGGAGCTGGACATAAGGGAACAATAATATTTCTGTAATTTAAGTGTGAGGTCTCAGGAAGGAAGAATATTTGATCCACAGTTAGTCTGGGTGATATATCTTTGGGGCAAACAACAGGCAAAGGAATGTAACCTCTCTCGGAGGGAGTAAGTGATTCACTGTGTAAAGAGCATGCATTATTATCTCATTTAACCCACACCACAGACCTGCAGAGTAGGTTATCGTCACCCCTCTTTTCCAAATAAACTAAGATTCAGAGAAAGTAAGTAACTTTCCCAAGGTCACACAGCTAGGAAAGCAGGGAGTTGAGATGTTAACCCCGGGGAGTGACATTGGAACCTTCTGTCTTAACCGCAATGCTATAGCGCCACCTATGGGCCTGCTGGGAAAATCCACGCGCCGGTGAAATTCAGTCACAGAGGGGTTTGATCAAAATTTCAGCCTGGAGAATAGAGGAGCCCGTTACAAAGGATGTCGTTAGGTAGGGACTCCACTTAACATAAACAAATACTTCAAGGTTACACAAGTCGCAGATACCAAAGAAAAAATGAACTGTGGACATTATAAACAAAATAATATAATAGACAAAAATTGGGAAGAATTGTGAGAACACCAATCTTTCTGGACAGAAACTTAAGCATCGAGTTAAAATAATAATAATAATAATAATAGTTCATAATCTCTTTAGAGAAATCTCTGATGAAGTAATGTTCAATCGCAGTAAAAAATCCTTTGGAAACGTCACCTTTCCTTTACTTTCACTTTTCTGTTCCAATGCAAATGAAATCAAAGTTAAAACTCTTAAAATAGCATCAAAAATTGTATCCTATTTTTGTAGAAGTATATATGGAACAATAACTGGAATAATGAGTTCCTTCTGTGAATGGCGTTTTGTTCTGGAAAGCCTTTATTATTATTACTATTGCTATTATCAGTGTTTCACTTCTCCCACTGTCAGACATTAATTGAGCGCTCATAATGTGCCAAGAATTGTCATGGCTCGGGGGATGCAGCCGTGAATGAGGTGAAGCCAGTCCTCCTACTGCTCCGGAGGAGGACACAGACAATAAAGCAACAAGCACGTGCTCCCATGGCAGGTAAGAAAGGTAAGGGATGGACGGAGGGCCGGGGGAGCCATTTTTACGAAGGTCGTGAGGCACCTCCCCAGTGTAGTACCATTTAAACCAAGATTCGAAAGAAGACCCTGAAGAAAACCATCATGCAGTAAGAAAAGCCGGTACAAATGTCCTGAGGCAATAAAGACGGCAGTCAAGTCTAGTACTGCAGCTTTCAGACTTGAGCCCAGTATTCAGTAACTAGAATGGCATGATTAATTGTATTAATTACCAGTGTACGGTGTACACTGGTAATGTCCAAGTTTGATGTAGCTTTTGTTCCTTTTTCCGTGGTCCCCCCAACCTTCCCCATGCCCCATGCCCACCTCCATTCCTCTGGAAGCATGGGAGCATTCTATGCCGCATTCAAGGGAGCAGGTGACCTCTGCGCCTTCCCACCCAGCAGCGATCGCCTAAGCGGAGCTGTTACATGTTTACTGAACTAAACTAATGACACCGTGGAAACTTTTATTGACGTGAAACCCTTTCAAAACCATCTGACACCCTGGCCCAAAGCATATATACTGTGGGAATCTCCTTCACTTAATGAGGCAATTAATCGTGAGAATTAGCAAACTTCATCGAGAGCTGAGCAAGCCGCTGTGAAAACGGAGCCCTGGGCCTCTCCCAAAATCCCCACGCAGAAAGGCAGCCTCTGGCAGCTCAGAAGGCCTGGGGTGATTGACAGCCCCGCTTATTGACTTTGGATTTGGGAACAACTCCCAGGGGGCTGGTGTCTGAGTCAGAGGCAGGATTTGATGAGGCAGATAGGACCCTGAGGGAGCGGCTCAGAAGGCACAGAGCAGGGAAGTGCCCCTTCCCTGACCCTCTCAGGCACAATGAGCCTATGAGCCCTGGTCTGGTTCTCACTTTACTGGGCTTCGTTCCCTGCAGCCTGCATCCATTGACAACAGCAGCCCCAAAGAGTCTAACTGCTTTTTGGGTAAAAAAAAAAATTAACTTCTTAAGTACAAACTTGAAAATTGCCACCAACTAACATGGGCTTCAGGGAAGTGGGTGAGGGTGAACATCTGGCGCCCAGGGTCACCCTGCATCCAGTTTGGGTTTTCACAGTGCTCAGGTGAGTCTGTGCATGTGTCTTTCACTGGTGCCAGATTCTAGCAGCAGTTCTAAGGGCGTATCTTCGTAAGCGAGGCTGCTCACCTGGCGCCCCACACCACCTGCCTTCGGGGGCAGAGGGTGGGATGAGTCCAAGCTAATGAAAAAGCAGGCCGTCCCTGCATCCTAAACACGCTCAGATGGAGTGCCTGAGAGTCACCAGCTTTTGTCACCCCCACAAAATAATGACAGGCTTAATTCCATCTTACAAGACAGGAAGCACTTTCTCTGGCAGGAAACACAACTGCATGATTTGTGTGCCAAGTACAATCCCGACCAGACACACACAGGCCTCCTGAACACAACACGAACTGCTGATCGACGAGGCTGCGCGCTTCTGGGAAGTCCTTCGCATCAGCATCCTTGTAGACATCGTGTTTTCATCTTCTGTCTCATCTCCCCCCTTATCTGCATTTAAGCATTAGCAGGTACCAACATTTAATTAACAATTACAGGAAGGCAATTTTAAGTGGTAAACATTCTAATCTAACTGTTAACTTTCTGGGGGAGGGCGGTTCTGCCCTTTACAAAAAGTCTCCATTTTTGTTTACTCGCAGAAATAAGAAGACTCTGTCCAGAGTGGTAAGTGGGAGCTGGCGTGAGGCCCACACCACAGCGCTCAATGCTGCCACGGCCTCTTCTTCCTCATGCCTGCTCCTCCCACCCTCCCGTTCCCAGGGAGCCCACTGTCGCTCCCCACAAACCTAAAAGGAGTGGAGGACCAAGCAGGAATGCAGCAAGACAGTGGGTTGCCCACCAAGTCCTTCCTCTCCATCGAGCTGAATGGGATCAAAGGCAAGTGCAGGGCCTCGAAGGAGACTCCTGCCAGCCTCGTTTCATGCCCATAGACCTGGTTATGGGATAGATGTACCTCCTCCGGGTGCCCCCACCCCTTTCCCGCGGCTGGACCCTGAATATGGCCCCAGTCCAGCTTCAACCCTGCAGAAAATGGTGACACCCTCAGGGATGTCCAACCAAAAACTTGGAAACCATCTACCCTGCCGACCTGTACCGTTCACATCAGCACTATTTCGTAAGAGAGAAATAAACTTTTTTGTTCATTAGGCCACTGTATTATCAGGCCTCTGTTGCGGCTGCCTAGTCTTCCCCTATCTAATATAGGAATTAATTACAAAACCTTTGCGGTGAGCACACAAGACATGAAACCCGTGATTTCTGCACGGCTCCTTGCTCCTTGGTTAGCACTTTTCCTGCCTGGCTGACTACGCCTTCCACCTTTCACATTTCCTTCCTTCCTGGTTTATCTCAAAAGCGGCCTCCTGCTGGATGGGAACCAGCCACGCTGGCAGCTCATCCCACAGACTCTCACAATTAGATCACTTAAACGCCTCAAACAGAGCCCGGCCCAGAGAGGGTGCACAGTGGGTTCTCTTCTGTCAGTTGTTTCACAGCTTCCAGCAGGACAAATCAAGACCCTCTTGTGAATTTAACTGAGGCTGTGAGGATTCTGACCTGGACGGCCTCCTGGATGGTGCGTGAGTCTCCCTGGGCCCCGCGCACTGATGAGGCGGGAAAGGGACTCGTGAGGAGCGGGGGGCCGCACTGATGAGTGGCACACTTCAAAGAGAAGTTGAACAAAGGTGGTTTAGGAACTCCTACCACTCCGCAGGTGCTGCAGCATCAGGAATAAACTTGCATTAATATGCATGATCCCACTTCCACGAGGTTTCTAAAATAATCAAACTCACAGAAGCAGAGAAAACAGCAGTGGTTGCCAGGGGCTGGGAGGTGTGGAAACCGGGGAGTTGTTCAGTGGACCCCGGGTCTCAGCTATGCCAGATACAAAGTTCTAGAGACAGACGTGCTACACAGCGCAGGGCTGACAGCTAACCACGAGGTGCTGTGCACTCCAAAAGTTGTTGCAAGAGATCTCGTGTTAAGTGTTCTCGCTACTGAAACAAAAAATACCCGAGGAGACCTTGTGAAGTGTTGGATAAATCTGTCACCTCACCGCAGTGATGGTCTCACGGGGGGTGGCATATGTCCAAACTCATGAAATTGTTCAATATGTGTAGTTACTTGTATATCAGATATACCCCCAAAAGCTGTTTTTATCAAAGAGTAAGTTGTCACCAACTTAAAATGTTTTTCTGAATGATGCCACTAGCCTACATACCCAATTCAGCTGTTCTAGGTTTCAGACTCAGTGGTTTGTGCGTTCACTCAGTTCGTGAATATTTGTTAAAGCCCACGTATGTTCCATATAATGTGGTTGATGCTAGTCTAGCTTTGTAGTTTTTTTAATTCATGAAATGAAAAAATTAGCTTTGTCCTCAAGTAGGGAAGTCAGGGATGGACAAAGCAGTCTCAAATCTAGCCTATTTGAAAAACCTTTAGAAAATTAAATTCTACCTCTTTGGTTGTTCAACAAATATCTGCTGAAAATAACCTATTTCCAAAGCATTCTGGGTAAAGCAAACAACGGAGACCCTTGCCTCTGAATGCCTTACATGTGGCCAATACTCGTAGTTTAAATGAATGCCTCAAATGCACACACTGACCCTATGCAATAGACTCAATGATCACTAGGGTAAAGACAGGGAAACTGAGGTCCAAGACCAAACAGCTGATAGAAGAGTGAGGCCCAAAGGTTGACTGCTTGTACCACACAGAATCTACTCTTTCCAGATTTGTAAGGAGAACCACAATTCAAAATAGCAAGATAGATAAGACAGCAGTGCCCTCGGCGGTTCCCCGCATCCATCCCTTGCTCCATCAGTGTTTGGGTAGAAGAGATCCAGGGACACCCTTCTCCCAGGCTCCCACCACCCTCCAACCTCTTCGCCAGTCACCACCTTCAGCACCAGCTCAGTCATCCCCACTCAGCCTCCAAGACCAGCCAACACCGATCTTTGTGCTTAATTCCCTGTTGTCAAACAACCGTGAGCTCCCAAATTCGTCAGAATTATCCCACCCAGATAGAGGCCCCTGTCATCCACCTGGTTCCCTGCATCTCCAGGCCTCCAGCTCCTACCTCTCTCCAGCTTCTCTTTCCATGGACACTGAAGCTCTGGGGAGCAAGGTTCACCTCTTCCCAGAGTTGGCCCAGGGGAAACTCGAGTGCTGAGCATCTCTTTAAGATGCAAAATCAGCCCAGTGGCCACACCCTCTTCCAGGGTAGGCAGAAGCCTCCCAGGATGAGCGGGGTGACGCTCAGGACACTGTAGAAGCCACCATAGCCAGCAGAGGAACCCAGCACAGGCCCTTTGGGACCTGCAGGCTCTGGGTCCTGCCCACACAGACCCTCTGCTCTGTGACTTCCTGGAGAGCCGCTTCCTGGAGGAGCAGGTGAAACTCGTCAATATGATGGATGACACCTGCCTAACCCTCAGGCTGGCCGGCCCACAGACTAGGCTGGACTGGCCCAGTATCTCCTCAAAAGGCTCACCCTCAAGCACAGTTAGGAGCCTTTGGAGTCATGAGGCCTTTGAGGGGTCCCCCTGCATCCCTCTGGTGCCTGGCTTCTGCCTGAGCCTCTCCCTGCAACCACTAGGGGGCCTTTTAACCATGTGGCGCCCTCTCCCATGCCTTAGACGAAATGTAAACAGTAAAGCTTTTTGCAGGAGAAAAAAAGAGAGACACAAGCGTAGATACAGGAAACTAAAAGTTGGAAAATGACTCCTGACAAGGCATTTAGGAAAGTCTTCAGGAAGATAATGTATCTAAAAGTATGCACAGGAACAGAAAGATGAAGGGAGAAAGAAAGGAGCAGGAAATATTTACTAGAGAAATACTATAAATAATATTAAAGATGTAAGAAAAGCATCGCTTCTTGGTGGTGGGAAATAGACCTTTATGGCTATAGCATTAGTTGATACGGGATTTTAACAGAGAGTCAGAGAAGCAGCCAGGAATAGACAGTGGATGACTTCAGTGTATTTAGGAGACGGGACTTTCTGGCCGATTGCGTCATGGAGGTGGAGCCTGCATGAATGGGGAGGGAGAGCACAGCCAGAGGACAGCAGACACGGATGAACCCGGAGGCGGGTTCTCAGTGGACACGGGATCTGCCCATGTGGTGATCTTGAACTTCCTAGCCTCCAGAACCATAAGAAATCAATTTTTATTCTTTATAAATCACCCAATTTATGATAGGTATTTTGTTACACCAGCCCGCATGGACTAAGAAGACACAGCCCAAGCAGTCTAATATAAATAAAATCCTGAGAACTGTGGTCGATTAAATACTGCCACAAGTTATTTGTAGTTTCCCCCATCAAAAGGTGAAGCTCATCTCCCCCCGCGCCATGAACTGGCCCTGGGACTTGCTCTGTCCCCTAGAATGTGGTGGGGTGACAATGTTTAACTCAGGCCTCCAAAGGACTTGCAGCTTCTGTCCTTGGAACCCAGCTGCCACTGCTCCGTTTCAGTGAGGAAACCTCCTCCAAGAGGAGAGGGGACAGGGGCAGAGGGAGGAGCCACGGCAGCCACCCCTGCGAAACCACCCAAGGCCACCCTTGTGAGAGAAACGGGGCCATCCTGGACCGACCAGCCCACGGGGGCCACCGGCTGCATTCAGTCCCATCAGGTGAAATCAGCGGAATTGCCCAACCAAACACGGAAGCCGGAGAAGTAAGAAATGTGTGTTATTGTAAACCGCCGAGTTCGGGGGTGGTCTGCTATGTAACAATAGACCACTGAACCGGAGATACGGCAAATGGTCCTTTAGAGTTTTGTGTGTCCACTGGTTTGTGCACATTGTATGTGTAAAAGCATGTTACAAGTCAGACTAATAAGTGCTGCAAAAAATTCATGTAGATATAAAGACAAAATTATTTGGTTTTATTAAACCTTATATTTTTAGTAAAACATTTAAATATATGATCAGCATTTATAAGTGTGACGACTTACGATCTAAAATAACACAAGTGTCAGACTCTTCATGGTGCTAAGAATAAGTTCCTTATTCCTTCAAACATCCTTTGCATGTGGCTTTCACGGTCTAACTGGGGGATCGTTACAAACTGGGAACGTTCCTAGCATCATTTTTACTCATCTCTAATGACTCCGCAGGTACTTTGTTATTCAGTGTTTTTATTCAACCGCCGTTAGCTTATTCTTTATTTAAAATATATCCATGAGCAAAATGTATAGCAATAGAATTAATATCCCCTTCGCAAATCACCAGCAGTAACGCAGTGTCCTGAACTTGAATACAGACCGCCATTTTAAATATTTATTTATTTAATTAGTTTGTATCGATTTGCCAAAATGCTATTAACATGCTGCTAAGTGTTCCACTGAGCAAAGTTTGCAAAATGGAGCCCCAGGGGATAATGCCTAGAGACCACAGCTGTGGCTGTGACGGCCACATGCCGTGGGCTGCGTGTACGAACCCCGCTGGCCAAGGGCCGCACTCTGTGTGTCCCCAGAGCCCCATCCCTTGCTTTGCTATTCCAGGATGTTGGAATTTGAGTGAGAGTGATGCTATTGTAAAAGAAAAGCATGACCACCCCTTAATGTGTTTGAATTCTAAAATTAACAATGCCCCCACACTCCTGTTCTTTAACTCTTATTAAGGAAAAATTATGTACAACATACAGATTTGGCCTCATAGTCATGGGTCATAAGAGTCAGGTTGAAACTGTGGTTCTAAGATCACCCAGGAGCTGAATAGATGGGAAAGATTGGAGAGTTTAGAGTAATGGGCTAACTGGGATGCATTAAGAAGACCAATCTAGATACGAAGTGACAAATGGATTAGAATCATTACGTAGATGTCCAGAAACTCAGTGGTAATGATCTGATTCTAATTGCTCAGTCAGGATGCACATAGCAGCTGGCATCTGACGACAGGGTGGCCACCGGACCGCACCTCCCAGTGTTTGCACCCTGCCCTTGAACCTGGACAGGCCCTGCGCCTCACTCATGGGCATTCCACTGTGGCAGAAGCGATTTCCCAGACAGAAGAAACCTTGCGTCTTCCATCTTGGCCTCTTGGAACACTCGTTTGGGTGGAAGCCAGCCACCATGTAAAATGTTTGACTACCTGAGACCACCCTGACGTGGGGAAACCCTGTGGAGAAGCTACATATACAGGCCACAGGACGAGAGATGTTTAGTCAGCCCCTCGTCCTTCCAGCCATCTTTGCCTGGGCACCACATGTGTAATGAATGAGCCACCTTGGACGTTGAACTCTAACGACTCTCTAGTGCCTGCAGTTCCCACTGACATCTTTTGTCACCACCTGGATGCAGATGTCAAGCCAGAACTGTTCAGCCGAGCCCAGTCAACCCACCCAAAAAATGAGAAATAACCATACATTTTCATTGTAAGTGATTAAGTTTTGAGGCGGTTTCTTTGCATCTATCGATAGCCAAAACTACCTATAGCAAATATTACCTACTAATTAGATAGAAAATTGCTCTGAATCGTGTGTGTTTTCCTCTATAATATTAACTCAAACGCACGTATATTGAAAACTGAGCACATTCGTTTGTGAGGGCTACCATTACAAACTACCACACACTGGACGGCTTGAACAACAGAGATTAATTTTCTCCCAGTTCTGGAGGCTTGAAGTGAAGATACTGGCGGGTTTAGTTTCTTTGGGGGCCTTCCTCCTCGGCAAGCAGACGGCCACACCCTTGCTGCGTCCTCACACGGCCTTATCTCCGTGTGCGTGCCTCGCTGGTGTCTGTTCCTCTTCTCTCGAGTACGCCAGTCACACTGAACGAGGCCCATGGCCCCATGTTACATAATCCCTTTCATAGGCCCCATCTCCACATACAGTCTCAGTCTGAGGTTCTCGGGGTGAGGGCTTCGACCTATGAATTGGGTGCAGACACAGTTCATTCTGAAATGCCGACTGACCAGAGCAGTGTTCCCACAAGTCTGCTGATGCTGTGAATTAGTGTCTGCCTTAGATAAGTGAACACAGACTTACTACATGGCTGAACAGTGACGAACTACAGGATCTTACTTGAATGGGGTGTGAATAGGATTTACACGGATGACTCGGTGTTATGCATGCTTAGTGAACACCAGCATTCCTCTGTCGCACCCCACCCGTCTCAGAGACACTTGCTGTTTCTCACGACCATTGTCACTTTCATGCACACACAGGGAAGAGCTGGAATGGCCATTATAACTCTGTATGCATACTCGGTGCACGGTCACATGCTTGGCACTGTGTTAGAAAACGACTGGAGAACTTGCTTTCCTTCTTCTGGGGGTGCACGTGCCCAGTGAGGACCAGGGGCCTGCACCAACGACTGCAGCAGGAAAGGGCACAGCAGGTGACAGACACAGAGAGGGGGGCAAACACACACGGTGCTCTGGAAGCCAGAGGAGGGGTGAAGAGAGAGCCCGTGCATGCACGCACACCCACGCACTCCTCCTGGGCATCTCCGCAGCTCCCAGGGTAACATCTGAGACACTGCTCTAAGTCCGCAGAATTATGGGATTCTGTTGCCAGCAACTGTACAGATCTGCTTCCTGCCCTAAGAGACGCTCCATAACCTCCCAGAGACCTAATCCCCCATCTTCACCGAAGGAAAGGCCCCTGCTGACGGAGGCATGGGGAGAGTCTGTTAGCTTGCTGTCATAAGCCAGGGCTTCAGGCCAAGCTCAGACAGCTTAGTTTTCAGGCTTTGGTTCCCCACTAATGAGTCTGCAGCCTCAACCTTGGGCTTGAGTTCTCCAGCCTTGGTTTAACTTGACCCTGACGGCTGAGCCCTCCTTGGATGCTCTAAGGTGAAATGCAGCTCAGGTTTCTTGAGGCTTAATTCAAGCTAACTTTTGTGTGAGTTTCCATTGCTGCCCTTTTATTGAGTCAGCAAAATAGATCTTTTATTATATAGTCTTCCTCTTGTTCCTAAAGGAAACAGGACTTTGGATCCATTGGTACATCCACTCTTAAACATTATCTATGACAAAAGCCAAAACTCTTTACCCACTCTCCCTGGTCTCGTGGCATGTATATCTAAATTGACTCCTTGCCACACTCTGCTTTTGGCTAAGGCCAGTTGAGGGTCACCTGCCTCCTCCACCAGACTCTCATTCCCGTAACGGTCCCATCAGAGGCTCCTGGATTTCAGGTGTGTGTGTTGGGGGCGGGGAGGTAAAATAGGGGATGCTAATCTGATTGGAAAGAGAGACTGGGGACTTACCTTGAAGTTCCACATGTGTGTGGTACGTGAGAACCAGGGACCCTCTCCATGCTCCCCTTCCCGTCTGTGGGAATAGGGTGAGGGCCATCTATAGCTGCACTGGGGGACCTTGGGAGCCTGCTCAGCTCCTTGGGCAAGGAAGTTGCCAAAAAGAAATGTTTTCAGATGTGCAGGCAGACCATAAGCAACTGCATAGAAACAGCTAGCGTTCTGGTCTCACACAGCTGGCACACGAGCACGTGCTGCCCCACCCCAACCCCTAAAGGCCTAAAAAGAGTGAAAGGTAGAGGGAGGAGGAACTGACCCCTTCTGCCTGCCTCCCTGATTGATAGGGGACATCTCACTCCACCTTCTCCTGCCCTCACACAGATTCATACCATTGGCTCCCCTGGCTCTCGGGTCTTCGGACTCAAACTCACTTGTCCACCACCAGCTTTCCCAAGTGTCTCGCTCACAGACAGCACATGGTGGGGCTTCTTAGCATCTCTAATTGAGTCAATTCTTCATAATAAATCTCATGTCAGATAGATAGGTAGGTAGATAGATACGTAGATAGACAGACAGACATAAACAGATCTTCTACCAGTTCTGTTTCTCTGGAGAACCCTAATACATACAATGTTTCCTTCGGATGGCTTTGGAAGAGTTGTGGGAATTACAGGGATGATAACACTTCCTGCCCAAAGCTCCCCCTGGAGCTGCCAATGGCTGGAACTCAGTCTTGTTCACAGTCATATTCCACAGGACGCCAGGCACCAACCAGGCGGGAGCTGCAACACTGGGCTGTAGGACGACTCCTGAGACGAATGTATGAGCCAGAGGACACCGCCAAGGAAAGCTCAAGAAGACTCAGACTCCCACAGCGGAGGGCCTTGTGCAGGTCCAGTCCATTCTTCCACAGTAGGGCAGCATCCAGGGAAACCACACAGAGGCCTGCAAAAATACTTTAAAATCAAAGAAAATCTGCTTAGGACTAACAACAATTCCACTGGTCCCCGGGAAACACAGCGTGGGTCTCCTTCAGGCGACTCTGCAAACTAAAGGAGAAATGTCAGTGCTGCTGAGAGGAGGTCAGGCATTACAGCAAATTTAAGTTCCTCCACTCTCCAGCGCCAAGCTCTCTCCGTAGGCGTCTTGCCCATTAGCATGACCGTGTCTTGATCTAATACCCTTGAGGTCTCTAAGTAGCAGCTTTACAAGGGTAATTGAAAGGGAATTACTGGCTGTCGATGGATCATCTCTTGATCACCTAACACCACGATACCTATTAGGATGAGGTAGTGAAGTCCGTGCCTGAGTGTGCCTCCGCTGGAAGCCTCTCCACTGCTCACCCAACAGGCGGCAGACAAAGCGAGAGTCCCCTCAGATCCTCGCACTTTGGCCCAGTCTTCTGTGCTAATTAATTATGATTGCTCCATCCAGTAAGCATATTTGAGGAGATTTATCTGCACTAGCCTCGGGTAGTGTCCTAATTAACAATATGCTGAAGCAGCGTTCTCCTTGTAAGTGTAAATACAGCACTGGTTTCACTTGCGAGAGGATGATATGACTGGTTATGAAGCACACGCACTAACGCCTGCTGCACTCACCTGTTAAAGAAACAGTCCTGTCTGCCCTTTGACCTTTCTGCCTCACTAGCTTGGCCAGGTAGTCCAGTACTGGCAGACTCCCTGCCTCAGCATGTTTGGGTGCCTTGATCCAGAGAGGAGAGACAGGATGGCCAGGAAAAGATCACAGATGCAAAACACAATGCAGACAATGCATTTCCTCATCTGGTTTACGTAGTTGTTAACAGAGAAATAAAACAGAGGCCTCCATAAGAATAGATGCCTGTCCACTCGTGTCCACCTAACCTGCATGTGGCCTTAGCTATCTTCAGCCCCCCCCTACTCCCAAACCTCCCTCCACATTTCACTTTATACCCACACAGTTTCATATCTGACCGAGGACTCCCACATCATGGAGAAAGAAGAGGAAAATTAGGGAGAGTTGAAATTCAGTGTAATCTCTTTGAAATCTGTCTAGGATTTGGCTCAATTTTCTTCTACCATCTGACCCTAACCCATCACAGAAAGGGATCCTTCCCAAGGATTAAGCTGAATTGGAATGAGGGACCCGGACTCATAGTGATTTATAATCATGATTTGTAGGCAGAGGCCAGAAAGCTAAGAAAGCTCCTGCCTCCAAAGCAAATGGGCTGAACAGGTGTAGGACGAAGGTACATGGTCCAGAGGAGGCGACCCTGTGAAAAGGAGGAGGAGGAGACAGTGTGAGGCAAAGGGAAAAGTTGGTTTGTGATAAAATCTCAACCAAAGTCTCCACTGACTCCGTAGGGAGCTCTAGAGCTGACCTGATCCTTCAGAATAGCAATTAGAGGAGGGGAAAATATATTATTGCCTTTTTATACTTTTAAAAAGACATCGCCCTGGCTGGTATAGCTCAGTGGATTGAGCATGGGCCTGTGAAGCACACGATCGCGGTTCGATTCCCAGTCAGGGCACATGCCTGGGTTGCAGGCCAATTCCCAGCAGGGGGACTCAGGAGAGGCAACCATACATTGATATTTCTCTCCTTCTCTCCTTCCCTTCCCCTCTAAGGATAAATAAATAAAATCTTTTAAAAAAAGACAGATTGCTCATATATGTGCGTGCATGTTGTTTCAGAGCAAGTTCCCTGCAAAGCCAACTCTGAGAGGGAGTTGGGCCTGAAGGAGGTTCCTTTGGGGGTGCTCTCAGGAACATGGGGGGAAGGAGGGGGAAGGGAACGTTGTCTCCTAGGCCAATGCTGCAGATTCATTCATGGAAAAAAATTCCCTGAATGTCTACAGTATGCCAGGCAGTAGCCAGTGAGGACACAGCCCCGGACAAATCTCCTAACTCCCCGCCCACGTGGAGCTTTCGTTCCAGTCGAAGGGAAAGACAAGCGGTGAGCACAGATGTGTAACATACGGCCAGAGACTCATGTTATCAAGAAAACAAATACAAGTGAAATAAAAAATTTAAATTACAAAAAATAAGGTATGACTAGGGGATAGAGTGGTGCAGACAATGATTTTAGATAATGTGGTCAAGAAAGGTCACACTGACCAGGTGATGGTAACTGAGTAAAGAGTTGAAGGAAGTGAGAGAGTAAGCCATGCAATTCTGTGGATAAAGAACATTCTAGAAACAGCATACAAAATACATTCCACAAACACATTATTTTTAATAGCTTACTGAGCTCCATAACATAAATGCCAATAATCCATTCATCTACTCCCTCATCAATAACCAAGTCTTTCTATCATAAAAATTGTGCAGTAAACAGCCTTAAACACATATCCTTAATTACTATTTATTTTTATTTCTGTGAAGTAAATTACCAGGAGGCTGTAGGAGATTTCTGGATCAAAGAAATATACTTGTTTCGAAATAAATGATTTTTCAACAATGTATAGCCGTCCACAATCCCACCAGCAATATATGAGACATCCCAGTGTTTTACACACTTACCAGCATGGGTCAGTCACAATTTTAAAAAAAATTTTGCCCAGCTACTGACCCACACAGGTGTGGCATTCTTTTCATTTGCATCTCTATGGCGAATAGAGAAGCTGGGGAGCTTTGCATGCTCACTGTCTGCACACAACTACTTTCCCGAGTTGCTCATTTAGGGCTCACACCAAGTCTTCAGTTAAGATTGTATGTCATTTCCTTGTTGATTGAAGAGATTTCTGTAGATTAGCAATCTTAAATACTTGCAATTCATGTGTTGAATTCACATGTTTTTCCTAGTCTATTGTCTGATTTTTTCTTTTACTCTGTTTGGGATGCATTTTTGTTACGCATAAGTTTGGCATTTTCAGTGATCAAATCTATCAACCTAGCTTCAAGAACCATAATGAGATAAAACTTAGCAAACTTAGGTATAAAGTTGTCAGTCCTTCTCAAACTCAGAATTAAGTTCAGAAAATCCTTGTCAGAGTTACTGAGGTTGGAAAATTAAGATAACATAAAAGATAGCGTTCGGGGAGCTGAAATCACAGTCACACCTGTGAAAGTAATTTAACATATTCTGCATTTAAAAAATAGAAAAATAAAGACATTATAATGATCTTAAATTAGTAAAACATGGATACCATAATATTGATATTTAACTTTCTTGCTTGAAAGTCTTGAGAGTTCCTCAAAATTTCAGCAAAGTGCTTGTAAATTTCTTTTTTCTTTTGTTTTCCTTCTTGTCTTCCTAGTTCTCCATTCAAATGCCCAGTGCCTTCCTGATTACACCACCCGGAGCCTGCAGCCTACCCCTTCCCCAGGTCACGGTTCTGTGAAATCCCCTCACGTCTCAGCTCTCACTCCTCAACCCCCCACAGATGTCACCGGACCGAACTCCTTGGTTCACTGTGCTTCGTCTTCCCCAAGGGCTCACTACAAACACCTCCCTCCTTCCTCTCCATCTGCTGCACCTCCCCTTTCCAGCCCGACTCCCAGTTTTCTCTTTCTAATTACCCTCAGCAGCAGGGACTCACGATCCACACAATCTGTTTTACTGGAACAAAAATCCCAACAGTCACACAGAGGTGTGTGGAAGTAGATCCCACTGTCTTCTAGTGGGATTTAGATTTTGAAGTAGGAGAAAGATTGTCACACTTGAATTTAGTTCAAAAACATCACAGGCACTAGTATGGGACACAGTCATTTGCTATAAAAACTGTTCGTGTAAAAATTACCTACCTAGGGTATCCGTTTTATGCAAGTTTGATATGAATGAGCCAGCAAAACTATGATAATACCAGGAATAAAGTTCATGTACATCAAGAGAAACATGTATATCTACATCGGAAGAAGGAGTCAGTCCTCCACACACTGGCAGGGGACAGTGGCGCGTTGCCTTAACCGACCCCCATCTCCCCGCCCCAGTCACAGCCCACCGGAAGGGCAGCACCGGGAGGGGCTGAGAGCGCCCTGGTTCTCCACTTCGGGGCTGAGACAAGGCCAGGGAGCAGAATCCCCTGAAGGACACGGTCACGAGGGAGAGTAGGCACCTGAGGCAAAATAAAGATCTGTCAGAAAACATAGGAGGGAAGTTGGTTTTCCACTCCTCGCGTTTTCTTCCGTGTTGTAGGAAGTTCAGTTACTGGAAAAATTCTGGGTCCTCTCTCTCCCCAAACCCACTCAATGCAGGTTGATGGGGAGGAGAAAGGCACCATGCCTGCAACTGGGGATTTGGAGGGAGAAACTGGGCAGCACCTCTCAATACCCCTCCCTCAGCCCCTTGGGATTGGAGAAGCACGAAGTCTCCTCTGTGCCCCGGACTCATACCTGACAAGGGCAAGACCCCACACAGGACTGTCTGTGGTTTTGGGGGAGAGGGCCACACTCAATTCAGGGATGGTTAACTTCTGGTGCATGAGGCAGAACATTGGGAAATAGACAAGGTATAAAATACAAGGAGATTAAATCCCCATGGACTTGAAGCTTCTGGTGTACAAGGCACTCTGTTTTGGGTCTAGGGATGTGTGAAGACAGGGTGTTATAATCTTGTTGATCCCTAAATATTTATTTATTTTGATCAGTACAGCTCTTTTTTGCAGATGTGCAATAAATAGGCTTTAATCCCTGCAGCCAGACCAGCAGGCATTAAGCATCGTAGCAGCACAGATCATCACCACTCAGAGCTGCTGCTTCCTTCCAGAAGGATCTCCATAGAGAGTCTAAAGCAAAGGCACATGGGTCTCATCAAAAGACTGGGAGCCTAGGACCTGAGCAAAGGGGGAGGCCATAGAGCCCCAGACGGGGGTAGATGGTGGGGTGTGGGGGACGCCTCGCCCAGCACAGGCCAGACTGGGTTTAGGAAAAGAGCCACACCTTTCTCCCCTCAGCAAATGCCTGTGTCTTCCCCAGGCATAGAGGCGGCCTTAGGATGCACGCTTGACCTTGTACCTTGCCTCAGCTTTTCCTGAACATTCTCTTAGGTCAGGTTCCCCAGATTTGAGCAAAGGAGGAGCCAAGCAAGGGTGCAATTTCAGGTCAAGGCCCAGCCTCAGTCTGAAACCTCAGGGCTGTTCGGGAGTATAAATCATACCGCGGAATCTGTCCTGACTGGAGGCAAGGATGCTGGGCGAGCCCCCGCTGCGGCCCGGGTGTGAAAGTCAGCACTCTACCAGTCCTCTAGAGGGGCAGCGTCTCACTGCGGGTCTGGCACCGATTCTGTATGACTCCTGAGGCCCCGACTGAAACTCTGCTTCCCCCAGTCCTTGTACTCCCCCGGCCACAGCTGAGCAGAATGAGAAGGTGACAACATCAATTCTGAACTTGGTGCAGACGAACTAGCGGATCTTTAGCAGCGCTGTCTTCAACGGCAAGACGCTACCCTACCCGGTAGGAACTCTCTGACTCTGGATTTCATTTCACAGGTGAAAACTAACGCCCAATTTACTCAAGCCCCTACATTTGCCTCTCTGTCCCTAGAAGGCCATCAAAATGGCTATCTAATACCATTGACAAACTACTTTAAGGAATTTTTAAACCCAGACTTACAAAAATGTGAGAAATCAAAGTCCTGGTTTGCATTTTATTTGTTTCTTTGTTTGTTTGGTTTTTTTTGAGATTCAGGGATTGATGCATTTTTAATTCCCAAAATTATGTTCAACATGTTACATATATATGAATTTTTTTGTATTCATCCATTTATCCCTTCAGCAACGGCATACATATGTATTTATTTAAATATTTATTTACTGAGCAACCGCAGCCTGCCAAGGACTCTGGGCTAGGCTCTGGGGTGTTACACAAATGAGACGAAGTCCCTTCCTCTAAACAGTGCAGATCTGTGGGAAAGACAAAGCAGGGAGACAGAGAATGCAGCGCAGTGTCGAACACAATGATAAATGTCTGAACAAAGGGGCTGTGGTATCCCAGAGGACATGAGTTATTTCTCTGGTCACTGAAGGGAGGTGTGCAAACAGCAGCACACAGGGCAGAAAGCCCCAGAGGAAAAGACCGTGTGCAACCTCCCTCAGCTCCTCCTCTAAGTCATCAGCTGGACGCTGCAGCTGTCCCTCCTGTTAGGAACAAGACTCTGGGAGCCGTCGCATCTGTGTGTGCAAAGGATAAATAAACTGCAGGCTGTGGGTGGAAATGTGATGTGACAAAGCCGCGAAAGAAACTGAAGACAAAAGTCGTCCTTGAGAAACCTTTCTGGTCTCCTGTTTCTGTGCTTTGTTGTGATACATCGCTGTGGTTGGGTCTTCTGGTTTTTCCCCATGAAGATACCCTTGTGAAATTCATTGCAAGATTGAATTGTACCTTCTAGCCATATTGAATGTTTTCAAACCCACAATGAGTTTCTATCTAAGTGACAGTACAGCTATGCCTTAAGATGAACTATTTTTTTCTGAATCACTTGGAGGATGGTTCTTTTGAAAAGTTTCTCTTGAAGTTCTTTATTGCAAGAAGCAGTTATGGATGGTGATGCTTGAGAAATAGACTCTTGGAATAGACTTATCCAGAACAGCAAGGAGAGGAGAGGGAACAAGCCAGGATGTCTTCCAAGTAGATATTCACCCCAGTGGATCCAGTCACCCCTCCCCCGGCATGTGGGAGGTGCTGGTGAGGGTGGGGACTGCAGTCCCACCATTCTTTCCACCCGCTACTATCTTGATCATTACCCCCAAAGAGTGACCACAGCGGGTTACTCCAAAATTTCAATAATAACATCATAACTCTCAGAGGGACAGCAGTGAAAATCCAAGTGCAACTCCTACGTGATTAAAAATACAGAGAACATAGGGTCTCATACCTATGTTTCAGAATGTGCCCCTTTGGCCATTTCCTACACCAGCTGAGCACGGACCTGTCCCTAAACTCTTGTTTCCTCTTGTTTCTCCTTCCCTTACCTCCTTGCCTTCACCCTTCTAACTCTCTCTCCTACTGAAGTATCCCACCTTCAACCATGTGGGGGCGATGTGAGTCAAAGCAAAAGGAATAGTAACAAGAAGTGATACGGAAACAATGGAGAGAATCCAACAGAAACAGGAAATGAGAGCAAAAGGTGAGTGGAAAAAAGACAGGCTTCTCAAGACTGTTTTGGGATATCCGGATCTCCCGTCGCCTAAGTTACTGGAGTTAATGTGTAATAATATTACACATTAATATTATTGGATTCTAACTAATTTAACTTAATGGTAAAGGGCTATGTTAACCCAGGGAGCTGGGGGACTTGGTAATGCCCAGGCAATTCACACGAGTGATGTTTCGACCAAAACCACATTGGAAAGTCTCCTTCTTCTTTTTAGGGTGTAAAAATTTTGTTGTATCGTGCCCTCACTAAACAACAAAAACAGGCAAAACCAGCTACACACAAAAGCATCGTTTAAAAAATTATTCTAAGAGCTAAGGAGGTGAAGAAGCCTAAATGCAAAGTTGCAAAAGTGGAAAGCCCTTCCCCAGAAAAATGGCATCGCTGTTGCCTTCATCCCTAGCACAGCAACGAAAGGGGGAGGAACTGGCAACAGGTAGAGAGAAGGACAGACCAGGCAAACTTCCCACTAACTTTTAATGGCTGTACATGGGCCAGCGTTACGGATGAAACTCCTGACGGGCCCAGCAATGGAAGGAGCTCTCACCCGGTGCCAAAGGACCTTCTCTGAGTCCATGCAGGTAGCAATCCAAAGTGCAGAGTGCAGCCGGAGACAGAAGAGAAATCCCTTGGAGGCACACCGAGCCTTCAGGGAATGCACAGGGGGCTGGAGGCAGAGCGCTAGGCCTTTACCAGGGAGGACACACTGCTGGTGTCCAGGAAAGGTGTCCCCGCTGGGTACGGGGCAGCAGGGCAGAGAGAGATGTCCCCGGAAGCATAAAGCCAGGGGGCAGGATTGGAAAGCAAGGAGAATTCCCAGTGACTCAATTTGCAATCCTTAGTCATGGTTGGATATTTTAATACTCAGTAGAAATGAAAAGAAAAAAGAACAATGAATAAATTCCAAGTAATTGGCTTAAGATACAACCCAAAACTAAGTGATTCCTACATAGAAGGGAAATCGCTCAAGTTGCCTAAAGTCATTTCCTCATCCACCATTGTAATAGTTAGGGTAACAGAAGGTACTGTAAAATTAAACCCCAAAATCTCGGTGATTTTATACAAGAGCTATTTTTTTCATTTTCATAAAATCCAAAATGATGCTCCTAATTTATGCACAGCTCCCCTGCAAAGCTTGGTGCAGCAATCTGTCTACATCAAGCCAGAAAAGGGAAAGAACCTAAAGCAGCATATGTGGGAAGTCTCAAGGAGCAGAAATGGGTGTGGCATACGTCAGGGTTTGCACGCCGTAGCACGTATCAGATCCACCTGGCGGATACGTCAGGGTTTGCACACTGTAGCATGCATCAGATCGACCTGGAATGCCGGCACACAGAGATCCTGACTCCGTGCGTCTGGAACTGGGCTCCAGCACCTGCATTTACGGCACACTCCCCAGTGGCACGGACCCTGCTGGTCTGTGGACCACACACGGAGTAGCACAGGCATCTTCCCCCGCACCCCGACCCCCGCCCCTGCCCGCTGACATCTTATTGGCCAGAACTCAGTAACGTGGCAACACTTAACTGTGAGAGGTTCTGGAAAATAAGGTGTAAGTGTATGCAAAGGAGGAAGAGAAAATGGGTTTGAAGAACAGCTAGAGAATCTGTTTCAATGCTCTTAAAAAAAGAATTTACTAACTTCTCCTCCAGGCAACCAAGGAACTGGGAAATTAAAAGAGATTTATAAATTGAAATTACGGATCCTTCTCCCAGTCAATCCTTTACACAAGAAAGATTTTTCACTTAAAGAATCACAGTCAGTTAAGGAAAAAAATCAATGGCTTATATTTAGAAACTCTGCCACTGTCTCCTAACAATGGAGGCCTAGAAGGAGAAAAGAAAATAAAAGCCCAAGAAATACACGATGTTAGCCAAGGAGAACACATTTGTGTGCCGGGATCCAGGCAAACCTACTCTTGCAACTAGAAATGCTAATGGGTCCTTAACTCTGGGTAAAATATTAGCAATGTTCTAAGTACATTCACTCATCTCCAGGAGACCACACTTAATGGATGTAACTCCCTGACCTTTAAGATTGTACTTACATCGCTCACGATGCCCCTGAGAGTCTTACTCTGGTCGCATTTAGCCATTGGTCACGGGATAACAATGGCCTGTGATATAAGTAATTGCCTAGAACAGCCATTGCCCTCCAGGGTTTCTTTCTTCTCGAAAAAGATTGTGTCCCCAGTATCGAAATACTGAGAGAGGTTGCTGAGTCCCTTCTGGCCTTCAGGCTAGAATGTATTTAAAAGCTGTCCCAAAGAAATAGAAATTTGAACTTCTAATTTTCACCCACTCTCCCTAGAAAGGAATTCTGCCTTTGTGTAACCTAGGTATGGCTCTTTGCAGTTAATTTACTTCCCCTCTCATTTTGTCCTCAGGGAAACAAAAGATATTTGGCCGCCAGTTTTTCAAGTTCAAGAGCCGTTTTTGAAAAGCATGGGGACCCAGTACATAAATTAACATTATTGGACATCACATAAGTAACCAACCCTCTACTTAGCACTGGGGGGTAGGAGGGTAGAAAAGTCTACTGGTTGGAAAGTAGAAAAGTATTTGTTAATAAAAACAAAATACTTCATTGTGGTTTTAATTTGCATTTCTCTGGTGATTAGTCATGTTCAGCATCTTTTTATATGGCTATTGGCCATCTGTATATCCTCCTTTGAGAAGGGCCTGTTCAGGTCCTTTGCCCATTTTTTTTATTGGGTTGTTTGGTTTTTAAGGTATTGAATTTTACCTTGAATATGAGTAAGTACCTTATAAATTTTGCATATTAACCCCTTACCAGATCAGCAAATATGTTCTCCCATTCTGTGGGTTGTCTTTTCATTTTGTTGATGATTTCCTTTGCTGTGCAAAAACTTTTTAGTTTAATGTCAAGGATGTGGAGAAAAGGGAACCCTTTTGTACTGTTGGTGAGAATGCAGACTGGCTCAGCCAGTATGAAAAGTAGTATGAACATACCTCAAAAAATTAAAAATGGATCTGCCGTTTGATCCAGCGACCCCCCCCTTCTGGGAATATATCAGAAGGAACCCAAAACAGTAATTCAAAAGAACATAAGCACCCCATGTTCAGTGCAGTGTTATTTACAATCACCAAGACAGGAAAGCAGCCCAAGTGTCCATCAGTGCATGGGTGGGTAAAATAACTATGGGACATTTACACAATGCAATACTACTCAGCCATAAAAAAGGAAGAAAATTTTACCCTTTGCAACAGTATACTTGGACCTGGAGAACATTATTCTAAGTGAAATAAGCCAGTCAGAGAAAGACAAGTACTACATGATTTCACTCATGTGGTATTCCAAATACATGGAATCTAATGAGAAAACTGAACCAACAAGGAAAATGGGGACAGACTCACAGATGGACAGCAGGATGACAGCTGGAGGGTGGAGGTTAGGGGGTAGAGAGACTGTAAAAAAAGGAAAAAGGACTCGGAGTCATAGATAACAGTGTGGTGGGGAGAGGAGAATAAAGGGATTAAGTGGTAATGGAAAAAAAACAATATAGATTGAAAGAAAAAATAGACAAAATTAAAAACAAAATACCAATATTTTCAAGTAATAGTTCTTGAAAACAAATGTATTCCACAGCTCCTCTTGGACGATGGACCTCAGAACAGCAACTACACAATCTACAACCCTTAAGTCCCTCCCACAAGAAATCAACCAAAAGTGGACCATCAGGGTCTGGAGGGACATGCTCACAGCTACGAACTGCTTGTGACCAGCTTGACTAGGCAATGAGGCAGTCATCCTCAGCACTCTGCCAGCCCAGTGCCCTTCCCCACAATTCAAGAGCAACGTCTCAGGCCACGGAAGTAGGTGAGTGCTGTAGCAGAGACAAACAGGGGCGCTGGACTTGGTTTCTGCCTTCTGGAAACTAAAGGACAGGCAGTCTGTTTCCGGAACGGTCATTACATCTCCCCCGCCCGTCAGATCTCATGGCCTGCGGGGAGCTGTGCACAGTGCCAGGTCGAGAATTATGATGCTTGATCTAAGGTCGTGAGGAAGTACCAGAACTAATTAGCAGTGTCTGCCAGGGCAGGGAATGCGGAGGTGGCAGCACGTTTTCCAGGTGGTCTCCTTCCCCAGCCAGTATTTTCGACCCGGCCTCTGCCCGCCATCCGCCACCACTGAAGTTTCCTTCAGGTCCTACAGCAAAGAAAGGGTCCAGAGGGGAGGCCGCTGAGGCCACAGGCACCGGCTTGGTGAGCCCCCACGCTCCTCCCGGGGCCCCCAGGAAGGAAGCAAGCATTCTGTGGCTTTTCTTTCTTCTCCCCAAAAGAGCATTTGAATCGCACAGAATCTGATCTTCCGCCAGATGTGTTTGATGTGATAGTGCTTGAAAGCGGGGAGGTACAAGGTGAAACTACAGAAACAAACCTTCTCAATATCCAAGACAGGATTTTTTTTCCCCTTCAAGTTTTTTTACCTTGACTCTACTCCCACAGAACGGGTCTCCGTGGCTGTCCTTTTAAAATGGTGACCTGCAAATGAACAAACGCATCATTCCTGAGACAGCCTGACATTTTCATGAAGGGTTGTTTTTTTTTTTCTTTAAATCTAAGAGAGAGAAAAGAAATAATTACAGAGATGCAAATGGTGTCAAAATAGTTGGGTCTCCAAAGCACAGATCTGTGGTCTTAATCATACCAGTAAAGCACACTGAAGAAAATGAGCTTCAAAATCCCTTTTCCTCAATTAATTGTCCCTCTGTCCTGTATGGGCTGGCAAACCCCAGCCAGGGCCTTGGCTGGCTCCCTTCCCACATTCCAGAAAGTGACCTGAAAGTGCCCCTTGTCATCCTGACCCCCGGGATCCAGTCTAAGGGCAAATTCCAACTTCCCTAGTTCCCCACTCCCACCAAAGGTCCTCCTCAATTTCAGCTCCCAGCCGCACGCACGTTCCCCTAAAATATCCAGGGCAGCAATAGGTGGCACTCATTGGGCTCTAACAAGGAGCACTGCTCCTGACGTGACCTGCTTTCAGCGCATGCTGTGCGTATTTCGTTGAGTTACCTCCTATCTCCCCACCTATCCACATGAAGGAGTTTTTACAAAAAAATCCACCCACTGGAGTGTTAATATATTCTAACTGGTTCACCACAGCTTGGCAAGAGGAGCTCTGATTTAAGGCGTCTGGGGCTGGTCCAGGCCCAGTGGGAAAGAGTAGAGAGTTCCATTAGCAATGCCTGCCACCAGTGTGGGAAATCCACCGGCTTTATCCACAGCCATATTTACTAACCCCAACTTTAATTGCATAATAACCATCACACCAGCCCACAGTTAGCAAATAAAAAAGGTCGTCCTTCCCAGTTGCCCGGGCCAAGAAGCATTTATTTTGTCTGCTGGAGAAAGCAGCTAACCCAGCCATGAGGGAGGGAGTATGATGCTAGGTTTGTAGACTGATGATTAATCTACCTTTCTAGTTAGCTTTGGGCCTTTTCCATCACTCCTCGTCTACCTCCAGCCAAAAAGCAGACCTTCTTTAATAAAACTCGTGTTTGTTGACATGATGCGTATCTCCGCTCTCAGCTGCACGGGTGTGCTGGAGACGCTGACGTGACAGTTGGCCCTTAACACAGTCAGGTCGGCACTGCTGATAGCCAGCAGCTTCCTGGGTCGTCCAGCCCTCCGGCTTCAGAGGAAAATTGAGGAAGTCCGCTGGGTCGCAAAACCAAATAGAGCCTACCACAAATTAATCTCCTCCTGACTGTAAAAGTTATATGTCCAAGATCCAAACTGATTACAATTTTATAGCTTCGGAAGAAAGATAATCCTTCTTACAATGAACATGAAATAAAAGCCAAGGACCCTATAGCTAATCTAGTGCAGCCTCCTGCTCCGAACTGTGACTCCTACATGGCATGAAACAGGAGAAAACAGTTGTCCTGGCAGGTCTTCACGCCAGAAGCAACTACATCAAAAAGACTGTCGGAAATAAAGAAAAAAATTAGTGGCAGAGAGAAAAAAGCAAATGTCTTCCTACATATTGTTAATGTTCTCAGGGAACAACGGAAAATCTGAAAAAATTAAAAACAGAATATATTATCCAGTACTTCCAGCATATATAGCAACACCTTGTTAATGCTTTATTAAGATTCTCCTAAGCATCTCAAGGTTTTCAGGATGTAAAAAAAAAAAATCCCATTAAATCTACAGGGTAGAAGATGGGCTAGAAGCAAAGCAATGAAGGAAGCAGCTACAAAGAAATTCGCCTCACAACAGAGGCAAATTCTTGACATTGTTCGTACATACTTCAGTTTCTGGTGAGGAATCATCAAAGGATTTAGAAGTAAGAAAAATAAGATTGGAGTTATAACTTTAAGGCTAATTAAAAGGGATCAGAGAACGGAGAAGCAAAGTCAACGTAAGGAAATAGAATTACTCCTGCTGACTTCTTCATCTGGGGTCCAACCTGACAGGCAACGTGTTGATTGTTCTTTTCTTTCCCGTGTGGTCTGGAGCGGGTTCAGCTGTGTCCCCTCAAAAGATGTGTCCAAGTCCTACCAGCCAGTATCTGTGAATGTGACCTGATTTGGAACTAGGATCTTGCAGATGTAATTAAATTAAGTGTTTCGAGATGAAATATCTGGGATTTAGGGTCAGTGCCTCATGTCATTGGATTTATCACAGGAAGGGGAGGGAAGTTTGAGGTACCAAGACACAGAAAAGAAGCCATGTGAAGATAGGCGCAGATATTGGAGTTACGCTGGCACGAGCTAAGAAATGCCAGGAGCCACCAGCAGCTAGAAGAAATCGGGAAGAATCTCCACCTCAGCCTTCAGGAGGAATGTGGCCCTGCCAACGCTTTGGTTTTGGACTTCTGGCTTCCAGACCTGTGAGAGAAGAAATTGCTCTTGTTTTAAGCCATCCACAGCAGTTTGTCATAGTGGCCATAGGAAACTGATACATGGTCTGCTTTAAGGAAAAGAACGGACTGACCTAAGGACTGAGTTGTCTAGCCCTTAAGAAGTTACAGTTACCGTTGTCCATTCCAAAATTAGCATTCTATTTCTGTAAGGCAAACTCATGCACTTGCTATGTGAGGCAGGATTATGCTGCAGAGATAAAGAATCCCAACACCTTAACATCCTATGAGCCCACCAGGGGTGGCAGGGGTAATGCTCAACATACTCACACACAGTCTGAAACTGCAGCAAGGGCAGCTGTGCCCCGTGAAACACAAGACTCCGAGTTGCAGCAGCAAAAAGAGAGGGCACAGAAATTTCCCACCACTCCCTCCATGTCTTAGCCCAGGAGAAAAAACGCAACATCCGTTCAGAGCCCGCCCACCACCCAAAAGAGTCCCCTGGCCTTGCTGTACTGCCAGTGGGATGGAAAGTGTAGGAGAGCAAAGAAAATACTTTGTGAGTCGTGTTTTTACTGCCACACCTAGTTAATGTGAATCCACACAGGCAAGACAAGTCTCTCCTCTTAGTAGACTCAGAAAGGGGAACTAAATTCATGAGCCTGAACTGTGGCAAACTTCCTGACGCTCCTTAGAGGCAGGCCAGGTGGCTTTCTCCGGCCACCCATCACCCTACAATGCCAGTACTATGTGCAAAGAAAAGATTTTAAAGTTATTTTTGATCTCCACAGTCCAAAAACACTGACCAAGCCCCCAAGACACATCGAAACTCAGCACTCTGTGGCTTCAATGACAGACCACAGCCGGTCTGTGTAAACCGCCCACACCCTCCTGCCAGGGATGGTAAAATGTTGATTCCCTGGGATTACCAAGAAAGCAGACATCCTGGCCCCCTGAAATGCCTGTCAGTTGCAGGACTAAGGCCAAGGAAATTTTTATACCAAACCTTTCCTGCAGATTCTCCCTAAAACATATCTACAGACCACTGTGGCCACGTGGAGCTGAATAAACAGAAAAGAGTCTTCACTGTTCTAACGGCGCTCAGAAGGAGAGCGCTCCCCCCAGGGCAGGAGGGAAAGTCTTCGTCTCCAGGGGCTCACACTCGGGAACTCACGCTCAGGTCCGTTCTCTCCTTCCAGAAACCATTTGAAATCACACCTGCCCTTTTTATCCGGGTCTCGGGAGCCTGAATGCAGTCCAAGTTTACTTCCTGCCATTTTCAAACAACAGCAACAAAATCTGGATTCCAATAATTACCACTGAGTATGATTTAGGGGAAAGACGTAAGTACTCTTCAAATTGTGATCTGCTGCAATTTCCCGCCGAGGTAAACAAGCTTCACAAACACAAACGTTTGCAGAAAATTCTTCCTGTGCTGGTAAAAACTGTTTTGGAATTGATTCAGGTGGTCCCACCGAGACTCCAGTACACCATTGGAGTATTCCCTTAAGGGCATGCTTCCTCCGCTACTTAACTGTTATTTTTGTCTACAAATTAATAGGCGCAGTTAACCTGGAGTTGGGATTTAACTGGTGAATGGGGAATTGGGACCTCAGAGAAGGGGGCGCAAAGGAGGCAGGCCAGGTCTCTCGCAGAATTCCCTCTAACAACACCGTCAACTCCAAAACAAATGCCCTCCCTTGAAACATACCTGGCCTGAAGGAAGAACAAAGATCTCCTTTAACTCACAGCACATCACCCAGAAGTGGTGGGACACATTAGAAGAAACGTCCCGGCCTGTCGCCAGCCTTGCCCCGCACTGTCACGCATGGAAGCAGGATCTCTGCTGACTGCCCTCCTGCAATAGCTTCACTGGAACCAACCTCCTCGATCAAGACGCTGTCTGCACCAACAGAGGAAACCAGATTCTGTCCCCTAACGACCGGCCGAACAGGGGACACGGATCTAGATAACAGATTGAAGGGAGCTGGGAATACTGCACGCATCGACAGGTAACTTTCTTCTGGTTAATTTAAACTTGAAAATAAGGTTGTTAATGCTAATGGATCTGGACAGTCCTGCATTCGCAAGCACTCTCAGTCAATATTGACTTAATAGGAATAAATATGTTGCTTTGCCTTCTCTGCAGATTTGGATGGGGGTTAAACAAATCCCTCGTTATTTAAAGGATCCAGAGGTATCTATCAGTACGTGACTACTAACTGCCTATGGTGATAAAGTACCCAGCATCCCTCACTCTTGTACGGAAACAACAGCCACTTTGGTTCAACGACATGGACTCCTTCTCTCTCACTTGATGTTTAGGTCACATGCACCCCACATGTAGCCTGGCCAATGAAAACATCACGTTCTTCAGCTGCCACGGTGAGTCACAAATGGATAAGGGGCCCAATTAAAACCAATGATGTTTGCTGGGAACACAGAGATAGAGAGAGACAGACGGTGACAGCGACGGAGAAGCAGAGAGAGAGGAAGCAGGCTGAGCTAATAACCATAGAAACAATCCATGGGAAGTAGATACAAAGGATGGAAACATCCCAGGACCCAAAAATCATTTCTGACATCATTCCACACGCAATACAACCACCCCTGGAGATGACAACCCCCTAAAATTTTGTTAAGTCAACAAATGCCTATTTCTGCTTGTTAAAAAATGTTTGACTAGAGATTCCGTATTACCCCACACTAAAATAGTGACATACACAATTATGTTTCTAACACGGTAAAAGTAACTTAAAACTACAAAACACATAGGCCATTCCCACAAGAAATGTACGTGCTGAATTACACAACAGGTATTATGGTACCCAGGAGTAGACACTCACTGTTCTGAAATAAACAACCTGCCACCTCCTAAGTTTTCATAAAAATTAAGAAAATAGAACCCGACGAGTTATCATAGTTACAGGGGAACAGGAACTGGGGTTACCTAAGGTCCCATTTTTAATTCTAGCTACTAAGTAAAAAAAGAGCCCATTGCAATGATGATTTGAGAATCTTGTTAGAGAAGATTTAGAGACCTTGAAACCTCCACCCACCACCATCATGTCTTGCTTTATTGTTCATAATGCACAGAGCTTTAGATTCTGAATTCTGAGTTCTTCAGGGTAAAGACCTGACACAAATCTCAGCTGCACAAAGCGCAGAGAGTGTCAGGGATGCTGTATAAATTATGCACAGCCGCGGTGATGACAGGAAAGGAGCTACAAAGAAATTGTGCTCCTTGGAGTTTTATGAACATAATATTTCAAATTGAAACTGGAAAATCTGGAAGCAGTTTGTACTACACGAGAGTGGAAAAATTGGGGAGTTAAGGTCTGTGTTTCTAATATGTTATGATGAACCTGGGAATGGAAATAGAAATTTTATGGTCTGGATCATCCTCCCTCGGTGGAATAATGACCTTGGACTTATTTTTGTCAGCTTATAGAAATTAAGGCTTACAAAAGACAGATTCCCAAACCTGTTTGTGGAACCATTTCTTCTACATTCTTTGTATTTAGAAAACTGGCATGTAAACTAATAAGGTAAAAACTATACAACATTTTGAGAAGTATTCAGAGTTTTGATGGTGTATTGCAGAAAAATATACCATTACAAAGAAGTAATGTAACTCTTCAAAGTTTGACAGCAAAAGGCACAAGCAAAACTAGAGGATCATAAGAAACCCTGACAGAGGTAATTAAACTAATGTGAGATACAGATACACGTTCATCAACTTTGCCATCCTAAAAAGCTTTCTCCATTATTTCCCTCTATTTTCTACCCAAAAAAAAAAGAGATTAAAATGGCCCATAATAGAGATACTCAAAGGACAGTTTTTTTTTGTATCCTGGAAAATGCCCAAATTACCACTCACTCTTTGTGTCAGTTAAGAAGACAAAAAGAAAACATTGTGATTTTTTAAATAACAGCTTTGTTGAAACATGATTTGCATGTGATTAAAGTTCCCCCGTTTAAAGTGTACAGCTCAGTGGCTTGTAGTGTATTCACCCACTACTGAAACGGACTCTAGCAAATCTGCAAAGAGATTAGTAACTTGTCCAATTCATTTAGACTCTCCAGTGTGTGGGCATTAGTTGTCCACATTATTCCTTTGTAAGCTGTCTTTTTATTTCTGTAAGTCAGTAGTGATGTCCTCTCCGGTGTTCCTGGTTTTAATTTGAATCCTTTCTCTTCTTTCACTTGGTCAGCTTAGTTTAAGGCTTGCCAGTTTGGCTAATCTTTCCAAAGAACAACTTTTTGTTTTGTAAATTTCCTCTATTTCTCTGTTCTTCCACTCTTTATTTCATTTATTTCTGCCCTAGTCCTTATCACTTCCTTTCTTCTGTTTTCTTTGGGTTCATTTGCTCTTCATTTTCCAGTTTCTGAAGGTAGAAGTTTGGGATATTGATTCAAGCTGTTGCTTCATTTTTAATGTAAATGGTGAGAACTGTAAAGTTTCTTCTAAGCACTGATTTATCTGCATCCACATTTTAGATATGTTTTAAATTTCATTCATCTCAAAGTATTCTTTAATTTCCTTAGAGATTTCTTCTTTGGTCCATTGGTTATTAAGGAGTATTTTTGTTTAATTTCCACATATTTGTAACCTCCCCAGTTTTTTTTTTCTGTTGGGGATTTCCAATTTGTCCCATCATGGTGATAGACACATTTTATGATTTCAACTCAAGTTTATTTAAGCTTGTTTTATGACTTAACACATAGTCTACTCTGGAGACTGTTCCGTGTGCACTTGGGATAAATGTATATTCTGCTGTTGCTGGTTGCAGTATTTTAAATGTCCATTAGGTCTGATTGATTTACAGTGTTTTTGAAATCTTCTGTTTCCTTGTTGATCCTAAATCCAGTTGTTCTATTCATCATTGGCAATGGGTTGTTAAAGCCTCCAAATATTATTTTTATTGTCTATTTCTTCCTTCAGTTATGTCAGTGTTAGTATCATGAACTTTGGGGCTTTGTCGTTAGGTAAGTAAATGTTTATCACGGTTATGTCTTCTGATGAATCCACCCCTTTATCATTATAAAGTGTACTTCTTTGTCTCTAGTAACAATCTTTGTCTTGCAGTCTATTTTCTCTGATACTATAGCTACGTGAGTGCTCTTTTAAATATTGCTTAAGTGGGGTATGTTTTTCTTTCTTTAACTTATAACCTATTTGTGTCTTTGGACCTAAAGTATATCTCTTATAGACAACATACACTTAGGTCACAGTTCTTTATCCATTCTGCAAATATCTGCCTTTCAATTGGGGACTTTAATTTATTAACATTTAATGCAATTACTGATAAGGTAGGATTTAGTGATACCATTTTGGTGGGGAGACTTTGTTTGTAGTATGTCTTTTTTGTTCTTCTCTTGCCTTTTTTATGTTAAATAGGTATATCCTTGCATTCTGTTTAGTTCATTTATTTCTTCTACTAGGTGTTCTGAGTTATTTCTTTAGTAGTTGCCATGAATATTACAATTACCATCCTAACTTAAAACCACCTAGTTGCATTCATACAATTTAATTTCAATACTATATAAAAACTTTGCTCTACTATTATTCCCTACCCTCTGCCCTCCGTCATACTATTATTGTCATACAAATTACATCTTTATACATTATAAGCTCACAACACAGTTTTGTAGTTTTTTACACAGTTGTCTATTAAATCAGACAAAGGAAATTAGTTACAAACAAAAACACATTTGAACTGTCTTATATCTACCTAAAGAGTTACCGTTACCAGAGCTCTTTTTATTTCTTCATGTAAATTCAAGTTGGTGTATATGTTCTCTCATTTCAGCTCATAGGACTTCCTTTAGTTAATTTCTTGTACAGCAGGTCTTCTGGTGATGAATTCTCTGTTTTTATTTTTCTGGCTATATCTTAATATCGCCTTCACTTGTAACCGTTAGTTTTGCTAGATATAGAATTTTTGGTTGACAAGTTTTATTTCTTTCAATGTTTTGACCACTCTGGTGAGAATTCAATTAATCTTACTGAGGACCCCTTGGACATGACGAGTCACTTCCCTCCTGCTGCTTTCAAGGTTCTCTTTGTCTGTAGGCAGTTCGACTACCCTGTGGTTTGTATGGGTCTCTCATTTACCCTCTGGAGGTCATTGAGCTTCCTGGATGTGCAGATTGATGTTCTTGTCAAATGGGAGAAGTCCGTGCCATTATTTCTTCAAATACTCTCTCCGCCCCTTTCTCTCTTATCTCCTTAAAGGACTCCCATTACACCTGTGTTCATACACTTGATGATGTCTTGCAGGTGTGTGACATTCTGTGCACTTTTCTCTTTTTTGTTATTCCTCAGACGAAGGTCAACTTACCTGTCTTCCAAGGTCACTCACTCTGTCTTCATCCAGTTGAAATCTAGCCCGTATGATATAGTTTTACTTCAGTTTTTCTACTTCCCATCTCTAGAAATTCCATTTGGGTCTCTTTTACCATTTCTATCACTTTATTGATATTCTCTGTCTGGTGGGATATCATTGTCATGCTTTCCTTTAGTTTTTTACACATGATTTTCTTTAGTTTTTTGAGCATATGTATAATAGTTGATTTAAAGTCTATTTCTAGTAAGTTGAATACCTAGTAAGTTTCTATTTACTGCTTATTTCCCATGTATGGGAGCATTCCTGTTCTTTTGTGTCTCTTATAAATTTGTTTGTTGGAAATTAGAAAGTTTGAGAATGGAATGTGTCAATTCTGGTAATCAGATCCCCCTCTCCACGATTTGTTGTTCTTGCTGTTGTTCCTGCTGCTGCTTCTGATGGTCGGTTCGGTGGCCTTCCTGGACTAAGTCTGTAAACTCTGTGCTCTGTTGTCCTATGCATCCCTGAAATCTCCGCTCAATGGCTTACTGGTCAGCTAATTATTGGACAGAGGTTTCCTTAACCTCCTAAAAGCAGTAAGTCTCCCAGTCTTTGTGAAAGGGCCCTCTGTGGGTGTTGGGACACGTAGTCAGTGTTCCTACAGGCAGTTTACAGAGCCCCCTCTGGACATGTAATGCCCTAGCCCAAATGTGTCAAACTCACTTTCACCAGGGGCCACATCAGCCTTGAGGTTGCCTTCAAAGGGCTGAATGTAATTTTAGGACTGTATAACTGTAACTACTCCTTAACTACCGGCAAGGAGGTCGGTGCTGCTGCCGAGTAGAAACAAGGTGGAGGGCTCACAGGCCTTGTGTTTGCCACCTGTGCCCTAGGGTTTTTGTTTTGTTTTACTTTGTTTTTAATTTGCGGTCAGCCCCCTGTTAGCCTTACCTGGTAATACCGCCTCAGGAGTGTGATGGTAAATACTTGTCACACACTGTTTTCAACAAATGCCTTGTAGGTATGGCTATTTGCAGAGTGAATTCTGAGTCAAGTCAAATAATGTCTTAAGAATGGATCATTTCAGCAAGATTGCAGGTAGGTCAGATACTGACGATGAAGCTTTTAGGGAACTCCAGTCCCATTCTGCCTCCTCCAAGGGCCACTAAACTGAGGATTTTCACAGCTGTTCTGGTAGCAAGGCTGTTTGCTTTCAGGCTATCACAAAAATGGGGAAAAGGGGTGTAATTAAAGCAAGTTAAAACACCACAAGGCTCACTTCTTATCAAGATTCAGCTGCTTTTCTTGAGCAAGTTTGCCTTAGATTTTAACATGCTCTTAGCGAATTTCCAGAATTAGACTACTTTATAATAATTGCTTCTCAGACTTTTGGCTAAGATCAAGTGTAAAATACCTTCTAAAAAGTAATAATTTGGACACAGAAGAACACAGGGAGAGTGTCGTGTGAAGGCAAAGGCAGACATTAGGTAAAGCAGCAAAAGGCAAAGAGCAACACTGAAGATTGCCGAGATATGACCAGAACCTAGAGGAGATGCACAAAGGGATTCTCTCCCACAGCCCTCAGAAAGAACCCACCCTGCTGACACCTTGATCTTGGGCTTCCAACCTCCAGAACTATGAGGCAATACACTTCTGCTGTTTGGACCACCCAGGGTGTGGTACAATGTAATGGCCACCCTAGCAAATGAATCTACCCCCCTTCTCCACCACAGCAAATGCTGTCAGAGGCTGAACTTTCAGTCCTGCATTTCTTTCCTGGTTTGGCCTGCATGAGTTTTCCTGGCTGCCAAAATTTGGGTTGCCCACCCGTGTCTCAGGAAAGAAGGGCTGGGATTTTAATGTCCCCAGAAGCCACCTTCAACTAAGGAGTAATGGAAGTTGGTCTGTAAATACCACAGATCTCTTGCCTCTTGGGGAGGTGGAGGGGGTGACAAGTTCACTCTGGCCACAAAGTTTCTCCAAGGCATTAACTTTAAGTTCCCCACAGTGGCAGGTGGCCTAATAATGCATAAACTAACTGCCGTGTCCTCTCTGTTCCCTCCTGCACACCCCTGCCGTGTTTCCTTCATCACCCCTGCTTCACTCAATTCCTTGTCAGGCTCTGTCGTGGAGGATTATAAACTAATATTCAGTTCTGGGATGGGGCCTGGGGATCTGCATTTTAACGAGCTCCCCATTAGAATGCTGGTGATCCATGAACTATCCTTGGAGACAGGCTGTTACAGGGATTCCCAAGCTCTATTCAGAAGACCAGTTAGAACAACCCAAGTCAACATGATGTCCTTACGCTGGTTTCTCTCTCGCACAGCAGTTTGAGGAGCTGGACTCTCATGTGACATCCTGGATCATTACAAGTGAAATAGCTCCCAAATACCGCTTCCAAACTCATAGTAAAACTCTTATAACATACATAAAAACTCTCCCACAATTTCTAAAAATAATTTTATGCCAAGAAAAATTAAGTCTCTTCTAAGGAGCCAGAGTGCTTCTCTGTGATAATGAGAATGTTCATTTGCTCTTGTTCCCTTTTTGCCTTGGTGACTAGGAAGCTCTAAGACAAAACAGATGTTCAAATAATTATCAAGCCCACATTCGTGCCACATTTGCTGATCTTCTTCATATTTTTACATTTCAATTCCAACAGTACTTTCTTTTTCAGCATATCTGGGGGAAGGAGACAAAGCCAAAATTAGACTGTGAACCTGGACTAATAAGTCCCCCAGGGTCACCAAACAGCTTCTCCTCTGTCATATTCTCTGTGATGGACTTTTGCCAAGAAAATTTAAATGGAGCATTTCACTGACACAGAAACCCTGAGTTAAAAGGACTCTGACTAAAAATGAATAATCACATTAGAACGTGGTATGAACTTGACCTGAGCCAGTCACCCAATGACACTCATCTGGCCTTTAAATTCGAATACACCCTATGCCTAATCATATGTTCAGGGAAGAAAAAGGCTGAGCAGTTAGTAGGACCCCCAGAGAGAAGCTTCGCTGTCGCGAAAGGGTCATTGGTTGAGATGGAAAGCAACCATGCCATTTCCTCCTGCCGAGAAGGCAACACTTCTAGTGCTGAGTCCGACTCCGGCTGAGCCAGCCCCATGGGGCCTTAGAGGAAACCCTGGGACTAGTTTCTGTGTGAGAGGACCTGCTCGGTGGTCCCCTCACAGTGATGACTTCTCTTCATAAAGTGAGATAGAGAGAAATCACACCAGACATGGCAAATAGACACAGAAAGTGCAAAGCACATAAGCAGAAAGTTCATCGTCTTGACAGAAAGTTCAGCACATCACAGGCACTCAACATTTATTTGACAAGTTATTTATTTATTCAAATAACATCCTCATGAAAGAGGTAGGAGGAAAATTTATTATTTCACAGGCAGAAAAAAGGAACACAGACAGACTGGCTCTGACTGGAGGCCATAGAAAGACTCAGGACAAGTTACCTGCCGTCTTTGCCTCACAACCTGCACCTTCTACTGGGTGCGATTCTCGGCCACCCTCTCCACCCACATATCCCTCTGGCTGAACCGTCGCAGTAAAAACAAACTCTCCCACGCGAGGGGTTAACGGTCGCTGCTCAGTTTGCTGCAGAATCTGGTCCCTCCTCTCTGTCCTCATAGCCATGACCTTGCTCCATCTTGTCTCTCACCAGGACATGAGGCCAGGCATTGGTTACCAATCCATCAAATTTTTGAGCACACATCACGCCAGATTCTCAGCTAAGGGACTAAGCAATAGTGTTAAAAGAGGGAAAGGAGTATTCCCTGCTCCAAAAGGAACTTGAACCCTCAAGGGGAAGACAGAAGAAAAAATAAGAGTGTATGAAAGAGCTACAACAGAGGTGTGAAAGGGTTGCCATGGGCGCGCAGAGTTCACGCATGCATTCGTTCATTGGCAAATATTCGAATGTTGAGCAAACTACATGTCAGGCCCAGGCTAAGTGCTACAGATCGGCTGTGATCGAGACCAGTAAACTTATACTGTACTCACGGAGCTTATACCTTCATGGAGGAGACAGACAAAAAAACTGTATAGACGATAGATGAGTACACAGACAAGTAACATTAATGGCTCTGAAGAAAATAGCAGAGAGAGAGAGAGATTGGTGCAGGTTTTAGTCTAAACAGGGTGATCAGAGAAAGCGTCTCTGAGGAGATGCCGTTGGAGCTGAGACCTATTGTAGAAGGAGTGAGGAAGCCAGACTAGGACTCTGGCAAAACCTTCTAGGCCGAGCGAACGGCAAGCACACAAACCCTGCGATGGAACTGTGCATTTCCCTCCAACTAGGACCCGGGACAACTGTGTGACGGTGAAGCACGAGCTCACGTGAAAAATGAAGCACTGATGGAGAAGGACAGCCTCCTAGCCACAGGCAGACAGAGGCAGGGCATGGAGCCAGGAGAAAGGAGGGCTTCCTTCTAGGAGCCCCAAGTACTTAGAAATAACTAGCCAACAGATAACCTTGGTTCTGTGTCAACAGCTTCCTACTCTATAAACTCTCTAAGCTGTTTGCCTCCTCATTGATTAGTTTGAACTCTCGTTCTATCCAGGCACTTCATCCAGGGACACTCTCTGTGGTCAGCTGCTTTTATCAAAAACTGGCCCAGCCAGGCACACAGCAAAGGCTTTGGGTCATTTCCACATGCCATTGGCCTGAGGTTCTTAATGCAAGGTCAGAGGGTAGGCAAACCTCAGGTCCTGAGGGGGGTGCTGGACAGTTCTCTCCTTTCTGAGCTTGAACTCGGGGTGAAAGGTTGGGCTTAGCTCCAGTGACTTCTCTGCAAGATCAAGCACAACCCCGGTTGCTCCATCTGCTGTACAAAGACCAATAGGTTGTGCCCCTCTCCTGCTTTTCAGAGCCCCAGGAGGTGAATGAAGTGGAGCCTGGGAAGCTGGGTGGAGTCCTCTGCATGGGCTTTATGTAAACGCCAGATGAAGCCTGCAGCAGCAGACAGGCCTGGCTTTCATTTCTACATCAGCGCTTTTTATTTTTTCCTACAGAAGCAATTCCATCACACCAGAATCCACAGCCGGAAAACAAGCTCATTCCTGATTACGCTTCCATATAATCCAGGCATATACGGCCCAGGGATCTATTACAGAGGACAGCAGAAAGGCCAGGTGAGTTCTCAGGAGGCAGAAGGAGCACAGCGTGGGGGCAGGGACACCTAGACAGCGTGGAAAGAAAGAACGCTTGGGAGGAAAAGGAAAGGAAGCAGTGCACACGCAGAGGTGGGCACCCACCCTCACCCTCATTCACAGGAACAGAAGGTCTTGAGAAGGCGCCCAGAACTCCAACTGTGTTTGGGGCCAGGCAGGTGCTTCAATATCAGAGTATCACTTTGTACACCATGTAACACAGCTGAGACTACAGCAGAATGATACTGAACGTCAACTGTAATTGAAAAATAAAAAGAAAAAAATTTAAATCCATTGCAGCTCATCATTTTACCTCCTAAATTAATAAATAATACAAGAAATTGTGTGCTCACAACTGCAAACCTACTTTTGCCCACCACTGAATTAAAAATATATATACAGAGTCTGGCACAAATAACGCCCCTTTTTGATGAGCTGGTCATGTGTACCAAATCTTTTATTACACAACCATAAGCATGTGATTCTGCAACGTAACAACATCACACTCAAGCACACCCTATGACATTTTAGGTGAAATGCTCAAATTGCTGCCCACCTCATGTGAGACCTTCACGTACGGCACCGACCACATCAATGGTGTTACTTCTGCAGGACCCTGTGTATTGAAATCACCTATTTGTGAGACCGGTTAGGCTTCTGGTCAACAGCAGGCTATTAGTGATTGACTTTGGAGGGGTTGAAAGCGATACACAAAGCTTTGACTGTGCACGGGGGTCAGCACCCATAGCCTTTGTGTCGTTCAAGAGCCAACTGTACTTTTCTCTGTGACTCCCTGCAATCGGAGAGCCACCCAAGTCATTGTCACCTTGCTGGGAACTTGAGTGTCACCCTTGATCCCCCCCAGACCCCATTCCCCGAGTCTGATCAGTCACTGTGCAAGGAAGCGGTGGGCTTCCCGGGGAAATTTAAAAGGAGCATTTCACTGTCAAAGAAAACGTGAGTAAAGGAACTGCTCCCACCCAGGGAGATCCTGGAGTTCTTAAAGGGAAAAAGAAGAAAGGAAAAACCAGCCCCAGGAGGCCAGTGCGTTCCTGCAATGGTACTGCTGCCCGAGCCATTTTATTTAAATACAGAGAGACTTGACCTCAGCCTGAATTCTGTGCCAGTAAACCAGACAGATTGCTACCTTTATGATCAGTAAAAACAATAATGCTGTTTCCATTTGAAAGGAAGTAAAAGGGCAGCAAGGGCCTGGCCTTCTGAAAATTGCTCCAGATTGACCGTATGACCAAGCGTGCCCGCTCTCCTCCAAACCACGACCCGTATAGGCAGCTCTGCTCCTCGAAGTCACAGAACGTTTTTGTGCTTTGCTCTTAAATGTGGGCAGGAGAGTAAAAGAGTAAGAGAAGGGGCTGGGGCTGGAGGAAATAGAAAAGCCGGGGTGCGCTGGCCCTCCGCTCGGTCAAGCCTGTCAGGCGCTGTGCGGCAACGCCGCCCTGGCCTGTCCCATCCACCCTCCACCCTGGGCGCCCCCTGAAGCTGCATCGAGACGTGTCTGAACAAACAAAGCACAAGAGAAGTGCTTCTGAAAGGACCATGTGTGCCAGACAGAACTCACAAAGGAGAAACGAGCCCGAAACAGGGAGATCTCATGCTTCAGAATCAAAGCGCAGTGGATTTCCTCCCTCAACTTTCCCCCGCCTTGTCCAACGTGCTTCCAACCGTGGACGTGGACCTGAGCTCAGGTGCAGGCCTTGGCAGGGTTCTCCAGAGGCATGTGTGAACGTCTCTTTATGAGCAAAAGAGAGTCCCTTTTATTCTTGCCTCATTACTGGCAAAAATCTACCTGCTGTCCTGTCAGCAGGAGATCATACAGACCTGCACACGACATACCCTGTCAATTTGGGGGGAAAATTAAGCTTTGGTGCAACAAAGGTAAGAAAAGGCGGTGGTGATGCTGGAGGTTTCCAAAGCAGTGTGTGGAAGACAGAAACTAGAAGTTTCCAAATACTGTTTCTTATCAAAGTTGTATCGCAAACACAGGATTTCGGTAAATGAAGGGCATTTGCAGGGAGAAGGGGTTAAGGGAACAGGAACTTGCGACATTTAGAATCAATGTGCCCTGGAGTTGCCCTCCTGTAAGCAGCCACAGCCTTGCCGGTGGCTGCTTGGGGTTCTGGGGGGTCGATTTCAGTCCCTGTTAAATGCACCTCACAGCCTAAAAAAAAAAACGAGGAGGCATGAAGGGGCCTTCCAGATGAGGGATGGATAAGAACCAGAGGAAAAGATCGCTTCCATATGGCCCAACCCTGTCGGGAGGTTTTGTGTTTAGTCCTTCTGACAATAAAAAACTCAGGAAATCGCCTGAAGGATGTGCCACAGAATGTGCAGGTTACAGGGAAAAACTGAAGAGTGAAGAAGTGATAGAGGAAACCGGGAAGAATGAGAGAGAAGGCCCGGGGGACAAGGCTAGAAGGAGAAGTCCCCTGGGCGGAGGCTGACAGGCCTTAAGGAACCGAGCAGAGGTCTCCACAGAGGGCCGCGTGGGAGGGTCCGTGCACGCCCGGGTCCGGCTGCAAGCAGACGCAGGTCTCCCGACTCCTTGGAGAGTGGCTGGCGCCGCTGTGCTCACAGCAGGGCTGTGCTACTGCCAAAACCAAAAATGGATTTGAGATCAAGGACCTCCTCTGGTCCCAGGGGGTGGTGAAGCTCCCCACACAGGATCCATTCTAGAAATGCCCACCGAGTATCCGCTCTGTGCTGAGCTTGGGGACGGGCATGGGATGGGGGGGTGGGGGGGATGGAGCTCGGGGTGGGGCAGAGATACACCGGACAGATGTGGCCCGGGGCTAGTGCAGTTGAAGATCTACAAGAATGATTCAAATTGTGGCTTTGAAACACACACACAATTGCAGGAGTTACAAAACCGGAAGGATGGCACTAGGGAAAAGCTTATCAAGGAATCCTGCTCCGACCTAGGGCTTAAGGAAGGACTCCCCGAGGAATTGAAAAAGGGAGACAGAGGAGGAGGTGAAAGAGAGGCTGTGAGTTGAGCACTTGCTGTGTGCATTGCACCATTGTAAGCATTTAGCATGTATCAACTTGCTTAATTCTTGCAACTCTATGAAACGTGCTGTTACTGTTCCCATTAAACAGGTAGGAAAACCGAGGCACAGAGTTGTTAAGTGGCTTGCCCAAGGACATCCTCCCTGTGTTTCACTGGTGTTTCTAGTCACTGTCTGAAAGATCTCAACTCACTTTTAAAAAAGGATGCAGAAGACAAAAACAAATACCACTGTGAGTTTTTCATCTCTCCAAGTTCCGAATCATTCTACGCAAACGGGAAGAGGCACAGCAGTGGCCCAGAGGGCTGCTCTAGCAGGCCCTGGAAGCTGGGCAAAAGGGGCACGTGGTGGGCTCTGGGGCCAGTTGCCTGGGTTCGGATCCCAACCCCAGCACTTACCAGCTGAGATGTCTGGGGCAAGTCACTTACCTCCCTTGCCTGCGTCTCATCATCTATAAAGAGGGAATAAGAAGAGACCTACATCACTGGACAGGCATGAGGCTTAAATGAGTCACTGCATTTAAGCGCAGTGGACCATCCCTGGTACACAGAGCTGATTAATTGCTCAGAAATTTGCCTGACAAACAGGGCCTGTTGGCGTTCAGCACCCCTGGATATTCTCTGGTGAGCAAACATGCAAAGTGAGGAGCAGGAGTCCTCACAAAAGAGTGTAGAGCAAGCCCCAGAGCTGACAGGAAACCAAGCACCCTCCACCTCTGCCCCCACCTTCCTTTATTCTTTTATCAACGCACCTCCGAAGGCCATGCGCTGCGTGCCCCCCTCGAGGCGTTGTGCAACCGGAGTTAACCGGAGTTAACAGACAGTCTGGAATCCTTAAGCCCCAAGGGCACCAGCACATTTTATCCCATCTACCAATCACCAAGCTCCGGTGGAGGCAGAATAGCTCAGGCGGGCGGAGAGGGCGGAGACGGCGGAGGGTGGATCTGGGGGCAGAGGAAGTCCCCCTGTGCCTGGCTTTTCTCACACCATCAAAAGCGTGCAGCGGCGGGGAAGGAGTGACTCACCAAAGTGACACTGGACGAACAAAAGCAACATATTTCCACGGCACTTACAGGTTTACAAAAAAGACTCTCATTTTCCAGATCCTCCCTCGGTCCCCTTTGGAGTCTCACCTCCTCTTTCTTCCCAGCATCCCCGCTACCGCTTCTCACCGCCATCGGCTTGTCAGACGTGGGGGACAGTCCGTGGGCCTTTACACGTGGGCACCGCCTCGGGCTGCGGTGCGGAGTGAACTGGAGACATAAAAAAGGAGGGCGTTCTGGAAGTCCTGTCGAGCTCAGAAGCAGCAGGCGATGGTAGAACAAGAAATTTGAATTCCATGCTCGCCATCTCCTGGGCCATGAGTTTTGAAAATACAGGATTTCTCAAATGCTGACCTTGGAAATGGCAAGACTCAAGCTCAGCATCTCCTACAGGATTTTAGTTTCTCTGTGTTTCCCCACAGATTTGAGTGTGGGCTCCTTGAGCACGGTTAAAGCCTGCAGACATGGGTGCACGTATTTTAAAGATCCGTTGAAGCTTTTTGTGCATATTTGTTTCTCTGACGTCTTCTCCAGTGTTCAGTATTTTGCCCCAGGCTTCATATCACAGGCATAAGCAAGTATTATCTAATAAAATGTTTCAATGTAGCCAGGGCTTAAGGCCCCTTTGTTAATGTAATGGAAACTGCGGGGTGGAGGGAAGAAAGGAAAAATTCACAGTCAACCTTCCTCCTGTCTGTGGAGGCGAAGGTCCCGCTGGGGTGGACACCCTCAAGCTTACGAAGGGCTGGTGCGTGAAAATATCCCTGCTTTCGCCTCCTGCGCTCCAGCGCGTGGCAGCCTCAAGTAAACCTGGCCCCCAGAGCCCCTGGTGCCCAGGGGTCCTCATTTGGTGCTGACTCTCCCCATCATCCCGAAGACATATCCCCATTGTGGACCCTAAAGAATTTCTGTTTGCTGCAATTTGCATCATTAAATTCAAAGATCAATGCTGGGTTCTGGATGGATCTCAAAGGCTTTTTTTTTCCCCCCAAAGTCACCCTCAGACTTTAGAAATAGCCCTGGAGACGGTGTGTGGCAGGGCTGTCTGCAAAAACTAGCCAAGTGCTGGGCTTGGTGGTGGCCCTGCTGGCAGCTGCCTGTGGACAGTTAAGAAGCAAAGGTGGCAAGAGGGAGAGAATGGGAATGGGGTGGGACCCGGAAGGACGAGAGAGAGGGGAGTGAGAGGAGGACTTAAAGTTCTGGTCCATGGCTGCACATCTAGAAAGTAGAAGGGGCGGGACCTAGATTCAACCTGGTCCTGTTTGGTGGCAAAGTTCAATCTCCTTCCTTATAATTTGGACAGGCATCCCAGGGGCTGAGGCATGCAAAGGGCATGCTCGTGGTGGGGGTGCCAAGTGGCTCAGTTTACCTCTACTGAGTTCACAACAGCTTGTTTAATAGGCTGAGCATGTGCCGAAGGTCGGCTGGGAGTTCAATAGACACAGTTCTCACCCTTGAGGAAACCACAGTCTAGTGGAGACATAAATATGCAAACAAGTAACTATACCAAAAAATGGAGTAAAGGTTAAGAACGTAGAGAAGCATAAACTGCCGTCCTGACCGAGTGGTTCAGTTGTTGGACTGCAGGTTCAATTCCCCATCAGGGCACATACCTAGGTTGTGGGTCAGATCCTCGGTCAGGGAGTATAGAGGAGGCGACCAACAGATGTTTCTCTCTCATATCTTTCTCTCTCTCTCTCTCCCCCTCCCCCTCCTCTCTTTAAAATCAATAAGCATATCCTCAGGTGAGGATCAAAAAATAAGCATAAACTGCCATAAGATCAGAAATGGGGGAATAACTATTAATCTAGAGAATCTAACAAAGATATCTATATATGGGGATATTTGATCTGGGTGTTGAGGGTAGAGTAGGAGATCAGAGAGCAGACAATGGGAAGGGAAGGTATGGTAGGCAAAGACACAGTTCCAGAAGACAAACAGGGAATCAGGATGTGGACGTGATGAGGTGGCAGGTTTGGCTCAACAAAAGCAGAAACAGCGGAGATTAGAACACTGCCCAAGAGAGCAAGGCGTCCCCCACCCCCGGGAAGGTCCGAGGAGGGTGCAGACGCACTCTGTCCGCCAGAGAACGGTGGTGACGAATTCATTCTTCCTCGACTCCTTGGTGGTCCCTAAGGAGCTGCCAATGGAGGCTCTGTTCACACCGGAGTCAGGGTCGGAGTGGGGTGCAACAACGGAGGCCATGGCCTCAAATTCAGAGGGGGGCTTGGAACCCTGACTCTTCACTGACTGGGTGCCGGGTGGCAAACTACCAAACGTCTTGGAGCCTCGGGCTCTGCACCTGTGGACTCCAACACCTGCCCGCCTGCTGGGATTACAGGGATGACTGGCAGGGCACTCAGCACAGTACCTGGCGAGGAAGACGAGTCTGCAGTGTACGTACCATGAACAATGACATCACTGCAATAGGTGGGAAACACCACTGAGGTGAGCCCCAGACCTGCTCCGACACTTGGGCAGGGTGCGCTGGAGAGGTGGGGGTGGCAGCCACTGGCAGAAGCCACCTCAGTATGTCCCCTGGACCATGGCTAAGACACGGGTGAGGTGTGTGACCTCACACAAGTATAGGGTCAGATCCTGTCTTTATTTAAAATTTTGGGTTTTTGTTCAACATAGATTTGGGGGGCCTTAATTTGGATTTTTTTTAAAGAGAAAAAACATTGCATTAATATAATATATTATGTATTGTGATTCCTGAGCTCTTTAGTATCTTCTTAAATTTGGTGCCTTGGGCAAATAAATGCCTCACCCCCTCACCGTGTCTTCTCCCTATGCTGTTTTTCACGCTGAGCACCCACATAAGCAGCCACTGTGGTCCCCACCTTTGCTCTAAGGTTACCCTTTCCAGGGGCCCATTCCCTCCGCAGAGGGCTGGTGAGACCCCGAGACACTAAACAAAACAGTTTCTGGCTTGGTAATCCCCGACTTCACTTGATTTGTCTTTCCTTTCTTTTTTACCTGCCATATTATATATTTTATCAAATAAAACAATTTTAAAAGAAAACTGTGGAATTAGATGGCTGAGAGCACTCCAGTAGAAAATCAGCCTGAATCGTGTCGTTACCCTGAGGAGCAAGACGAGTGAATTGAAAGGAATCCATAAAATTCACATCACCTTCAAATGAGTAGACTTAATGCAATTTTTGCCAAAAGCCTGTGCTCAAAGGGCCTGTTTTCCAGGCTTAAATACAGCAGGCTTCTGCTCAGCGCTGGCCAAGCATGCTTTGCAAGCGTGGAAGCCTTGATCAGTCCCAGTGTTGGCAACTTCCTTAAGCCCTGGTCCTGCTGACTTCTCTCCCTCCGCGGCAGCCTTAAACGATGCTGTTAAGTAATTCAGTCTGAAGAACTCTTATGGAGATCAATTTTACTAATGCGCACACAGCATAATAGAGGCTGGGTTGCTGTAGAGAGACAGATTTTTTTCCTTTTTCTTTTTTAATCGGAGAACAAGAACAGGAATTACCTACCATTCAGGTTGGAGCCGTGGCTGAGGCATGGCTTCCCTAAGGATTCACAGCTCCCGACTCTGCACTCTGCAGAAAAGTTACAACTATTTCGTTACGTGTAAGCCACGCATAGCAATTAGGGCTGCTGCTTAAACAGGGACCCTTGTTGGGATTTCAGTGCAGACACTGGAGTCCTTGAATTTGTGATGGCAGTTGTCACTCAGAACCAGCAGCAAGGGCCTGCATTGTGTGTGTGTGTGTGTGTGTGTGTGTGTGTGTGTGTGATCAACTTATTATTTTTTGTTTATTTTTATTTTTTCATTTTTTTTATTTTCAGTCCTCAGCTGAGGATATGTTCATTGATCTTGGAGAGAAAGGAAAAGTGAGAGAGGGAGTGAGAGAGAGAAACCTCAGTCTGCTGCCTCCCGCACACCCCCTGACCAGGAATCAAATCCACAACCTAGGTGTGTGCCCTGCCCGGCAACCGGCAATCTTTTTGGAGTATGGGATGGCACTCCCACCAACGGAGGCTCCCAGCCAGGCATCAACTTATTTCCTATACATAGGTGTTCTTGATTTCTCTACCGATTAACCCCTTCCATTATAAATTTTTATGTCCTATATGCAATCAGTTACATTATAAAATCTGTAACTTAGCAACTATCCAGCAAATGAAGATCTAGTTCAAAGACACACCTTGGTCACATGTAGAGATTTATTCAAAACACGCAGTGTTGATGGAAGCCAGGAATCAACAAATGGCAAACCACATAGAACAAAGAAAGTATTTTAAAGGTCACGGGCTGGGATAGTATAGAAACTCATTGGTAAATCACTTTGGCTAAGTACCTGGGAGGTTAATGAATGTTAAATCCAAGAGTTTCTGATTAGAGTGAACAATCAAAAAGATGCTGTACATTCTAAGATTGGTATTTCACATAGACGCTATTCTCTTAAAAGCTATGGTTTCCTGGTAACACAGGTCCCCATTCACAAGCCTCTGTGATTCAGACTGTCCCCAGTATAATTTCCAGTATGTATTAGGAACACGTTCATCTTGAGCCCATGAGAAAATAGGACACCCGAGAAGCGTTAGATCACCCAGGCTACTTCATACCACTTAGAAGATTAGTAATCTGAAGGGCACACGAAACCTCCTTTAAAATGTCTTTTACTTTCCAGCATCTAATTTGAAATAGGCTTCCAGGAAGAAAAGGTAAGAGGGTGGGTGGGAGGACATCACTGGGGCCGGGGTCTGCTAGCATCAGAAGCCCTGCCAGGCTTCTCACGGAGCTGCCCGGTTAACCTAGGTCGTCATGATCTGAAATCCTCATTCCCCTTGCCTTTTCTTTTCAGAGAAGCCCATTCACTTCAAAGTACCATATGTACCTAATTTTAATTACTCTTTTATTCGTTTGGATGCCAGTGACAGAATCTCAATTCAAACTAGTTTGGCAAAATCAGAGATTTATTAGCTCAAAATAAAGACTGAATAACAGACCATGGGAAGGAAAGGGATGTGGGCCTGTTTCAGGACAACTGGAGTCAGGATTATCTTCCTCAAATGTTTCTCTTGTTCTCGGTGGGTGCTGGTTCATGCTTCTGTGACGCACCTCCTTTTCTCCACATTACAGGGGAACCATGGCCCTCCCCACCCGCTGGAAGCCCGTGAAGGTAAGATTCCTCTGGGAAGGGCAGGTGATTCCCAGAAGACTTAGAAAACAGGCAGTGTCTGAGCAGATGGATAGAATTAGAAGGTGTTGAGATGAAAAACGGAATCAGCAAAATACAGAAGTGGGAACACCAGAGGCTCCTTGCGGGCAGGGAGAAAACCATGGCAGCGAGAACATGGGGTTCGTGGGGGAAGAAGGAAAGAACCAAAGTCCCAGGAAGGGTTCCGACTGTGGATGTTTGAGCTCCAGGTTAGAGAGCGCAAGGTACTAGGGACCCTTTGAAAGCTTTAAGACATGATCCCCTGAAAGCAGAGTTTGGTGACAAGTCATGTGGTACCATGAAGCGTGTTGCAGATGGCGAAGACCTTTGGGAAGAGGGGAGCAGGGCCTCATCTCCCTCTTGAATGCCCGGGGCAGTGCGGGCCAAGCACAGGAGGGGTGAGGTGAGGGAGAGAGAGGGCCAGGCCGGGGGCTGGGTCATGAGCAAAGGAGAATCTAGTTTTACCCGTGATATTTTTGGCTTCACAAAGGAGAATGTGTGTATGTGGTACTTGAGTGACTGAAAAGTAATGAAATTATTTGAAAACAAGGGAAGAAGAAAGGAGCAAGTGAGATAGAGGCACATCGAGGAAAAAAGAAAGGAGGGAGGGAAGAAAATAAGGAAAACGATGCAGTGTATTCAGATGTCACGGACAGTAATGCAGAAGCACAGTCTTTTATCCCAATCAGTCAGTAAAAGGTGCTCCCAGATCAGTGAGGGCTCTGCAGAGGCAGCTGTGTGCAAATACATATTGAGAATTTATATTTTTATAGATATTTAGAGTGTATACATGTATGAATGTATGGATATACAGAGATTTTTTAAAGATGTTGTTTAATTATTTTTAGAGAGAGAAGAAGGGAGGAAGAAAGAGAGGGAGAGCAACATCAGTTGGTTGCCTCATTGGCCCCCAGCTGGGGACAAGGCCCCCAACCCAGGTATGTGCCCCAACTGGAATGGGACCGGCAACCTTCCCACACGGGCGCTCAATCCACTGAGCCACACCGGCCAGGGCAAGTGATCTTCACGTCCAGGATTGGCTCCTGTAATTGTGGAAGATGCCAAGTGTGAAATCCTTAGGGCAGTTGGAAGCTGGAAACTCAGGCAGGAGTTGAAGGATGGAAAACCATTGGAATTTTTTTGAGCAGGGGAGTGGTGTGGCCTCATTCACACCACGTAAAGACGGCACCGGCACCGGTGCTGGGGGCTCGGGGGCGGGCAGGGGGGTAGGGGGATGGGAGGACGCACATACCCCAAGGACAAGGTTGCCAAGGGAGTCTGGAAGGGGACAACGAAGGCCGGCTGACTGAGCACTGCCAGCCGGTGCAGAAAGGAAGAAATCAAAATGGGAGCTCCCATTTTCAGAAAGCCAGGTCTGCAACGGAAACTGTTCAACCTTCTGGGAGCAAAGCCATGGGAAATTCGGCTGGAGTCGCCCTCTGGGCCCTGCAGCACCCCCGTTCTGCAAGGCGGTGGTCAAAGGGGGAGGCCAGAATCACCCAAAGCTAGGGAGAGGCCCGGCAACCAGCAGACAGGGAGGAAGCACAGTAACTCGGTCTGATTATCTATTCACGCCACGGAGAGGGGATGCAAGGAGCCGAAGAAAGAGAAAGAGAACAGTTTGAAGAGAATACTTCTATGTTCTCCTGAAAGGGCCACGTATGTGATGAGGAGTTCAAGGCAGTCCAAGAGACAGCCCAGAGGCGAGTGGCATGCATTACTTATAAGACTCCACTGAAATGTAAATGGGGGTGAGTTTATTGGTTCCCTTGGTCTTAAATGGAATCATAAAGTATTCATCGGGTCCAGCCAAGGTCTTTCAGATCTGCAGCTCCGCGAGAAATATGTGGCGTGCTAAGGTTACATTAATAAAAAATAAATAAATCTGTGTCCAGGAAACTCGTGCTTGCGCACTATAAAACTGCCCGTTCTGTAGACATCAATGTTTAATGTGTTTGTAAAAAGCAGGCGGCTTTGCCGAGCACAGCAACAAAAACGTCCCGCAGCCCCCAGTACTTGACACCTCAGCGCGGCTGCCTGAGTGCTCTGGCGGGGAGATGCCAGCAGGGCGGGGAGCCGTGTGCAGGGCCCGCGGCCCAGCCCCGTTAACAGGGCGCTGCACTAGGAGGAGCCGGCCCACCCGTGTGGGTGCGAGTTCGAATCCAGCCTTCCCCCACCTTCACAGTCCACGGGCTCTCCAACCTCAGTTCTGGTGATTTCAGAATTGAACACTCAAAGGACACTCGAGAGATAGCTGGCATCAAGTTTGTTTTATGGGGGAAAATCTGATCAACAACTCAGAGAAGCAGAAGAGTGTTTTTTTTTTTTAATTTGCCCATTTTTTGTTTTATTTTTGGTTTGGGAGAATTTTCTTCTTTTGTTTTTTGGGTTTTTTCCTTCAGGCTACTTAGACGTCCCCGGCTGTCTAAGACATTTTTCTTGGAAACATCTTTCCAAGACGTTTCTAGAAGGAATGCACCACCAACCCGAACCATCGCTTTCTAGGCCACTGACAGCAGGCTGCACTGCAGACAGGATGCCCTTGGTAGCTGTTATGTTTGGCTCTCGGTCCCAAGTGCAGGCAGAAAAATCTCTGCCTCTCCCAAGCTGACTGGCAGTCAGGAAGCACCTGCCACTTCTCACGCCTGCCTGTCAAACCTTAGCACCCTTACCAGGTGCCCCTCGGTGACTACCCATCCTGAGACGCTACTTGAAAGTGAATGGAAATGAAGGATGGGTGCAGAGAACAGAGCAGAAAGCAGAGGGAAGGGAAATACACTTAAACCTGCATTCGGCATCCTGACTGCCCAGGGAACTACAGCAGGAGTCCCCCCAAACAGGAGTGGGGGCTACAGAAAGAGGTGGACTGTCTCATTTTTTTTCCTCTCTCTCTCCACTTTCTGGAATTCAGCACTCATTTTCCCTTCCACCCAGCCTTCAGGAGCCATTGACACTATACCTGAAATCAAGGATGAAGCTTCTTAGAGAGAAGTGAGAGGCCTCCATCGCTTGAGAAATGCCGGGGGACCCCTGGCGCTCTGCTTGTTGTACGAGAAGGAAGCCTGGCTCAGCAACCCCCACGGAGGATGCTCCGCTTCTCACACCCAGGCTGAGCTGTGCCCCACCTCACCCCCAAATGTGTCCAGGTCCTAACCCCTGGCACTTGCGAGTGTGACCTTATTTGAAAAGTTTTTGTGAATGGAACCAAGTTAAGGTATGATCGTGCTGGGCTGAGGTGGGCCTTGATTCAGTGACTGGCGTCCTCACAAGGAGAAAAAGGTCACACAGGAAGAAGGCCATGGGAACATGGAGTAGAGTTGTCATTGCCGCCACCTGCCGAAGAGCATCAAGGATTGTGGAAGCCACCAGAAGCGGGAAGAGACAGGGGACAGTCTGCCCCCGGGGCCTCCAGAGAAATTACGGCCCTGCCCATACCTTGATTTCGGACTTCCAGCCCCTGGAACTGTGAAAAAAATACGTTTCTGTTGTTTTAATCCCCCCAGGTTGTGGGTGTTGGTGCAACAGCCCTGGGGTGAATAAACCCAGACAGAGCTCGGAAGCCCAGGAATGCAGACGAAATCCTCCAACCCATGAGTCCGAGGAGGAGCCCCAGGGGGAGGGTGGAAATGTCCACAGCTGGCCCTGAAGAGGCTTCCGGAGAGGAACACACGGATGTTACCAACAAAATCCCACCTGGTAGCGCTGTGGTCCAGGTAGCGCTGTGGTCCAGGCACAGCTGTCTTCTGACATGTCTGGGCAATGTTAACTATTACAAAGACACCGCCCTAAGCCTCACGCAGGTGGCATGGGGACTGAGACCAGAGGAGGGAGAGTCTGGGAGGAAGCCAGCACTGCTGTGCGCCTGGACAGCCACATCACGCTGTGGTCCACCCCCAGAGGTAGGGTGGCCGACTGTCCCCGAAACGTCCCCTCCAGCTTACCGTGATCTTTGGGGTTTTTGAAATGTCTTACCTAAGAAGATAGAGCCCATGGGTGCTCCCCATTTCTGGCCTGGCTGTCCGCCCAGGGACCACAGTGGCCAGAGCAGGGCCTGTTAGAGAGCAGTCGCTCCATAGGCGTTTGTCACTGGAATGGAGGAATGGAGGAGTGCAGATTCGAAGCACCCTGGGGTGGGGGGGGGGGGGGGNTCTGACATGTCTGGGCAATGTTAACTATTACAAAGACACCGCCCTAAGCCTCACGCAGGTGGCATGGGGACTGAGACCAGAGGAGGGAGAGTCTGGGAGGAAGCCAGCACTTCTGTGCGCCTGGACAGCCGCATCACGCTGTGGTCCACCCCTAGAGGTAGGGTGGCCGACTGTCCCCGAAACGCCCCCCCAGCTTACCATGATCTTTGGGGTTTTTGAAATGTCTTACCTAAGAAGATAGAGCCCATGGGTGCTCCCCATTTCTGGCCTGGCTGTCCACCCAGGAACCACAGTGGCCAGAGCAGGGCCTGTTAGAGAGCAGTCGCTCCATAGGCGTTTGTCACTGGAATGGAGGAATGGAGGAATGCAGATTCGAAGCACCGTGAGGTGGGAGAGAGGAGCCCGCCTGCATCCCAGAGAGACAATCGGGGATCAAGAACCCTGGGAAGCACCGTCAAGGAGACTTCTGGACACGGTGTTCTGGAAATGGTGGGCTGAAGGACACTGTCACGGGAGCTCTGACATGCCAGAAGGACTTTGGAACCTGGCCTCGGCCCATCCTCCAGCTCTCTCTCACGCCCCCACGCATTTCACACTCTGTGTCCAGTCATTCGGAGGCGCTGCCAGTTGCCTGCACTTGCCTTGCTATTCCAGGTCTCCTGGGACACATGCTGCCTGGGGCCTCGAATGCCTGACCCTTTGTCCTTCCCCAAGAAGGACAGCTCGCCATCCCCTCGCCTAGGAAGCTTTCCTGGATGGCCCCCATCCAAGAGTCTTGACTTCACACACCTTATCATCTTGGGCACATCCCACAGTATTGCAATCATGTGCTTCTCTCAAGCCTACCTTTATACCTCCAGGGCCGGGCTCCAGAAAAATAAATCCCAGGGACATGTTCAACTGAACTAGGGTGGCAGTGGAGTGGGGTAGGAAAGGAGAGAAAGATGAGGATGGAGATGGAGAGGACACAAACAGGGGACTTACGGAGTCGGGGTAGATTTGGGCTCTTCAGGCATTTTGCCTGCAATGAGCCTGGTTTTCAGTCATCATGTAATGATCTTCAGAACAGAATGTGGGCAAGTTTTTTAGGGAAGAAGCTGGAGAATCATGAATTGCTCAGCACTTTACTCCCGTGTTCTCATGATCTGGCTGCTAAGGTCTGCTTTGCCCAGCAGCCTCGCTCTCTCTGGCCTGTGGCAGTGAACAACCTTCTGAGCAGTTAACTTCCACCATTCTAGAAAGTCCACGGCTTCATGGAGCTGAGTCTGCTATTGTCTCACAGTAATGTCCCCAGCAACTCCTGCTGTCTCTTCAGCAGATGGACGGATGGACAGATGGACCAACAGATGAATGAATGAGGTTTACCATGGCAGGATAAATAACACCTGGACTTAACAATGAGCATAACAGCATAAGAGCACGGGTTTTACAGTCAGAGCGGCTAGCTCGGCGTGTTTTAGGGCAGCTCACATCCATATCCTTCTGCCTCTGTCTTTCTCCCAGAAGCTGCCTTTGCCGTAACTATTCACACCAAATTTAGGGCAAGTGCAGAGTGAACAATCACAGGAAAACAGTGTGGGGGATTCCTGCAGCACGTCGGAGTGGAAAGAGATCTGGAATGTCTCCTAGTCCAATGTTGCCACTTTTAAAAACAAAGATAGTGATGTCCAAAGAGGGGCAGTGACTTGCTCGAGGTCACACCGCGGGCTAGAAGCAGGCTAGATCTGGAACGCAGCCCCCAGAGGCCCCTGCAAAGCACCTTCTCTCCTCCATAGAAGATCCTCCGTTCATCCTGCAGCCTGGACTCGCTAGCCACCACATCAACACCCTCCATTAACGCTGAGAAAGAAGACGTGTCCCAAACACAAACCTGAGGAAAAGCCTCACACTCCCAGGCGCACTGCGGCACTGCAGTAAGGAAAGTGTCCATCCTGAGTCAGGGGAAGCCCTATGATTATCATTATTGTTATCGTTCTAGTCTCCAGTCAGAACGCCACCAGCCCCAGAATGCCACTGTCATCCTGTGTCCAGGTCCAAGAAAACAACCTACAGAAGCCGAATCACAGTTTCAGCTAAATACATATTTAATTCCATACGTATTTTTTATGTTCTGTTTTGTGCAGGACTGTTTACCAAGTTAATGATCTATGGTCACCGTGTTTCTGTGTGGCTGGGGTTTTTTTTTTCCTCAGTCCTGAAGTGCCCCCTAGTGAAATGTTTTTATATTTAAGAAGCTGAGAAATGAGCTGGAAATGAGATTCTCAGGGAGTTGCAGAGAATTTTAGAGAGAAACAGGGGCAATGTTGGGGATGGAGGAAGTTGTTTCAAGGGGATTTGAACATGAGTCTTTAAAAATCTATTTCTGAGCCTCTTTCTATATGCTCACCCACACAGAGTGCTTTGCAGACTGGTCCCTGAGACGGAAGGCTTTACCCACAGAGCACACACCAGAGACATCCCGCAAGCCCACCTGCAGCCAGGCAGACGGAGCAGCCAGCACAGCCAGGCGCCGCGGCTGCAGACAAGCCAGGGATCCAGCCAGCCGCTGGAGCAGGTGCTGTGAAACTTTCGCCAACATGAGGTTTGTGCATGAGCCATTTCAGGGAGCATCCTTCCAGGAGAGGACATCTGAGAGTCATTCTTTGGTTATTTCAAGTCATGCAAATGGGTATTGAAAACAGCATTTGATGGGGCAAGCTGTGCACATGCAGGATATAAGGAAACTCTCTGTACTAAAAAATAAAGTTTATTAATTAGGCTTTGTTTAAATCCACAACAACTGATAAAGGAAAAAACAACCAAAGGAACGAAAGATCAGAGAGGCAAGTAAACATCAGCTTCTTCCAACTAGCAGTCTGCCGCCTGGCCGGCCCCTCATCAGAATCACCTGTACAGCTCTTTGAAAACCCCCATTTCCTATCCCGAAGCAGGCACCTGTCTGCTTTCAAAAGTCCCCCAGAGCAACCTGATGGGCAGCCAGAGTTCAAAAACACTGACAGAGACGATGACCTTTGCTGGCTCTGAATCTCACCTTCTGGGTAGTGATCGGGGTTCCCTGGGGGCCTCTTCCAGGCAGGAAGACTGGGTTTGGGGGGGGGCTGGCGTGTAGAAGGGAGGTGCACGCAGGTTTGCTGGACGTTCGTGGTAAGTCCCCACTGTGGCTCTGGATTATGGGTGGCCCCGCCCCCGCCCCCGCCCAGCTGAGCAGTTCACAGGAGATTCAGATTTCCACGTCAACTTGAATTACCGGGGTAATTTCACAAAGTGGAATGGGCCACACTGAAATGTGGCCGTGTGGCCTGCTGCTCGGCCAGAGCACTGCCGACTCGGAGAGCAGAGGCAGGGACAGCTGAGGGGCTGCAGCCACGTTGTGAAGGAATGCTCTGTGAAATGCAGATTCCCAGGCCGCATGAGCTTCTGAATCCACCTCTAGGGGTGGGGCTTGGGAATCGGTATTTTATAAACACGCTCCGTGAGTTATTCAGGCATGGAAGCCACCAACCAATGAGAAAGAGCCCACACTTTACATTCCAGGTTCAAGCCCCATCTCTGCTACTTCTCAGCTGTCTGGCCAGACACGTTGTTTGGCCTCTCTGAGACTCAGTTTACCTCTCAAACTGAAATACATATGCCTTCCCTCACAGAGTTGGGGTGAGGCCTAAATTCAAGCATGCAGGTGTCTTGCCCAGAGCCCCGTGTACTGGAGGGCGTGATCCACAGCAACTGTAATTACTAAGCTTCAGCCCGAACCAGGCTTCTACTGCCTCAGAATGGGGCTCTAGACCCACTCACTTGGGCAAGACACTTAACTTCTGTGAAGCCCAGTATGCTTACCCTAAAATGGGGGTCATTGTAATAGTAGTAAATGCTATGGTCACTTTAAAGATTAAGTGGGCCCGCGCATGGAGTTCAGAGCTGTTGGAACTCCCCTGGCACAGAGAAAATGCTCCACAGATGCTGGCTCTTGTCATCATGTCCAGCTCCTAGACCTTTACTCACTTCATTGCCTCCCCCTTAAAGCCCAATGCACGTCCCAGCCCCTCTGTCTACCTGCGCGGCAGCAGGAGGCCATCGGAAGGCAGTGTGAGAACCAGAGTGTGTGGAGGGCAGTCACCCCGGGTTCAGATCTCAGTGCCTGGCCTGCGCAGTACGTGTCCTTGGTTGTTTTCTCAACATGCCTGCCCCGCAGATTTCTCATCAGTAAATGGGCATTTAGGGTTCTCCAGAGTTCAGGGCTGGCACGTCAATATCCATCTAACGGGGTCTGAGCCCCCGCGCTATGCTTTTATGGGATTCTCCTCTTGGTGTTTCTGACAGCCACTGGGGAACATTCCCAAGGCGCAGAAAGCACTTCCGGGTACAGCTGGCCAGGCCTCCCCCAGGACCCCCAAGCAGGCATCTACGGCTCCCTCTTGCAGTCTGGTAACCTTTTCCAAATCACCATTCTCTGCCTTTCTGCTGCCCTCCAAGCACAGGAAACACCTCTTCCGTATTTCACCTCCAACAGACAAGAGGCCGTGGTGTTTGATGGTCTTGGCTGAAGGCCTGACCTGGGCAAAACATCAAGAAGTCTCAGTATGAAAAAGGACACTTTCGAACGTGACTATTTAGTGTCTCTGCTCTACCAGCCTTGCCACTTTGCAGGGCTCTACCAAGAAAGAAGAGGGGGTTAGACCACCCTGGAGGGTGCAAGGTCGGCAGGGTTGCAGGGATAGGGCCCCGGAGAGCGCTGGGTGGTGCAGCAGTAACCCAGGGGACCACGCACCTGGCAGCTGACCCTGAGAGTGTGAACCAAGAAGACAGAGATGCCTCAGCCCAGGAAAAGCAGAGTAAGGGACCCAGGGAAGGGCCACTGCCCACAACTCATCAAGGGCGCGTGGCCACCTGGAAGCTGCGCCCTTGCTGCCAGCAACGGCCACCACCCCCCAGGACCTGTGTTTCCAGGCAGGGCAGGAGGGACCCAGCTGCTTGGTCACTGACTGTGCAGCCACAGTGACACCTGCCCAGGCCCGGGGACTGCCTGGCATCGCCCCCTGGCCCTGGGTGACTACAGACAGGCCTCCCAATAGCCCAGGGAGACAAGTGGCCAAAGGCTGACAGGCAGGGACCTCTAGCTGGGACATGGGGTGCAGGAAGCTTTGTAACCCACCTCAGAGGGAACCTAACACCTGTTTTAGTGACTTCTCTAGAGGTTAGGGACACCACTCTTTTATGTCTGAGACTAGCTCTTCTTCCCCCCATTAGACAGGGACAAGTGAGACTGTTCTCACGGCTTGGCACTCATGCCCTGTTCTCCCAGCCCACAGGGCTCCCCACAGGCTGGGCAATGCTGGGAGGAGGTACCAGGTGGTCACAGGTGAGCACTGCCCCCTGGTGAGAAAGCACTTAATCCACAAGCTACTCTAACTGGACAAAGGATATTACACGTTCAGCAAAACCTATAGAACCGGACAGCACAGCGAACCCTAATGTAAACTACAGACTTTACTAACAATTGTACCAATACTGATTCATCAATTGTAAGAAATGGCCACAAGAATGGCAGTAGAGAAAATGGGAGTGGGGGAGCAACGTCTATGAGCACTCTCTGTATTTCCTGCACAGTTTTTCTATAATTATTTTCCTAAAAACTGTTCTAAGACATAAATTCTGAATTTAAAAAAAAATTTTAAGGCACTCACCCTGTGAGTTTCCCCTGAAATGAAAAGTATGGCCTTCCCCATCAGAGTGGCCGTCAGTGAAAGTGTTGGTCAGACAGACACAGCCACCCCTGCACAGAAGATCAAAGCCCATTTGAGCAAACAAGTTAGTGTGTGCTGCCCTGCAGCCCTCCGGGGTCCCAGCTCAGTGGCCCCAGGACCCTGCCGCCAGCCCCAGAGGCAAGTCGCCAAGGCAGAACCGCCCTTGCCCCTTCCACGCCATCAGAGAGCCCAGCCCCTCCTAAACCGTTAAGCACTGAGCTCCCCTCCCCACAGCTCAATGCTAGTGTAATTGGACCAGCCCAGTGGAGATTATGTCCCAGCCGTACCCAGAAAGGTGTGTCCTTTCTCCTGGGCTGCTTCCTGCCCGCATCTTGACACAGGTGTCCCGAAGCCCACAGTCGGACATTCTGCACACCTCACTGGGCCAGCCCCCAGGAAATCGACCCAGGGCTGATGAGGCAACATCTGCCCATTTGTCTGCCCGGGGCTGGGTGGGATGGGGGGGATCACTTTGAAAAGAATGGCCAGTTTTAAAACAGAGGTTGCTTTTTCACTGCTAGAAACATGTAGGATAAAAGGACACTTATCATCCTCGCTTACTGCATTCCGCGCTGGTTGTGAAAAGTAAGGAGCCCAATGTTCCCATTTTCCTGAAAGTGGTTAGGCAAGCATTGGCAAGGTGGCCAGAGGACAGAGCAGTACGTAAGCAAGCGTGTCAGAGCAGCCCCACCAGGGGAATGTGCATACAGTGCCCCCAACAGGCGCCCTAACATCTTGATAATGAATGAGGAAGACACAGTAGGTCCTTACTTAACGTTATGGACAGGTTCTGCAACTTTAAGCAAAAGTACTGTAAATAAAATCCATTTTAAAGAGACAAACGGATACAAACAAGAGTGAAGCTCCTACCACATCTCATCAACGTCACCACAAAATGATATTGAAGAGAACATTAGTCAAGGACCTGCTGTGGCTTTGAAAGAAAACATCCATAATATAAAATTTTGCTTGTGTAGGACATTTCTGTGTAGGACACCAGAAGGAATATTTCCAGGATGCTGAGCCTCCTTTTCTAATTTTTGGATTATCCCCTCGCTCACCCCAGTCCCTCTGCCCCACCCCCAGACAATCTGGGTACGGGACTCGCCACTGTCTCTGCTCAAACGTACATCCTCATAAGGATTCCAGGGAGGTGTTTGCGACCACTTCCTCTCCCCACTCACGTCGAGGAGGAGCACAGCACCTAGCACAAGGCCCCTGTACAGGAGATACTCAAAAAAGATGTGTTGATTGAGCAAAGACTGATGGGCACCACCAGCCCCATTCGCAGACAGGAAGGCAGCAGGTCACTCGCTCCGTGTTGATTGGAAACCTCTGCTGAGGAGCTTCCTGGGGGAAATGGGACCGGGTCCATGTACACGGAGGGTACAGAGAGCCTGAAGAAAGAGGCGGGACACTCCAGATTGGTAGGGGGCAGGTGTAACAAGCAAGGGCACTTACGAAGTTTGTCCTGGGCGACCACAGAAGGAGCAGGCCTCTATCACTGCCTGCTGAAATCTTAAAAGGTCTATACAGAGGCCTTCCCTGGGCTCAGTCACATATTCAGTCCAGATGGCTCCATGTCAAATTGCTCTCTCAGGTCTGTGTCCTTGAAAGTGGCCCCCACTGGGGGAACCGTGAGCAGGGCAAGGACAGGGGAGGGGGTGAGGTGTCGCCAATTGCCTGGGTCCTGCTCTCCGGTCAACCAGGGCTGATGTCTTCTCCATGACCTGCTTCAATAGTTCATAAGTGATCCAGCCGAGGTGCCAACCCAGGAAAGTGACAGAAGGAGACAGAGACCACCAAGAAGACTGGCCTGGCTCTGCCTCCTACGGCCCTGCCACACAGCCTGGCTCTGCTGTGGGGGCACGTGGCTTCACAGGGCAGTAACCCTGCTCCCGGCTAATGCACGGCAACCAGCCTAGACTAGCAGGCAACCTCTAGCCATGTGCTTAAGAGGCCTTCAGTGCTGTTCCTTAGATGGATACAGTAAAGGAAATTTTCCCAACTTGCAAGGAACCCCAAAACTAGAAGAGAGTGTAGGTGAGACTTGCACATCGTGAATATATAAATGCCACTGAAATGTACACTTTAAAACAGTTTAATCGATTCCCACTCAGGGCACATGCCTGGGTTGCAGGGCGGTTCCCTGCAGGCCAACTCCCAGCAGGGGACACACTAAAGGCAACCATACATTGACGTTTCTCTCCCTCTCTCCTTCCCCTCTAAAGATAAATAAATTTTAAAAAAAAACAGTTTAAAAATGTCTATGGCCCTACTACACTGAACGCAACTGAGCTTGTCTAAATTAGTTAAAATGCTAAATTTTCTGTTATGCAAGTTTTACCACGTTTTTTAAAGCATGACATGCAGCAACTGCTGATACACTTGAATTCCCTTCCAAGTCCCTCCTTGCCCCGTAAGTCCCCCCGCCCCCCGCCCCCCGCCTCAGCCTGAGAAAAGGTACCTGGAAGGAGCTGCAGTTGACTTCTTACCAGGGTACCTCACACACTGTTCTAAGAAGTCACCAAGACCCTAGAAGGGTGGGTTGAATGGGTCTGGATAAATAAGCATGACAGAGGCCCCCCACTTCCTTTAAAATATATTCATAATCTGCTTCTTTACTTATCACACCACAAACATTTTCCTCTGTTCTTTCAATATGACCTTCAACGTCTGCATAATATTCCATTTCTGGATGAATCAGAATGTGCCTTGACGTTCCGGCTGGTTCGGCATCATACACACTCCGCAGTGAACATCGTCAGAGACACATCTCTATGCCTCCCCTGGGTATTTTCAAGGCTTTTTCTTTGGTCACAGCAAGGCCACTTCCTGTGCCCCTGCCACTGTGTCCCCAAGGGTTCACACTACACGGGAGAAAATGCCCGGAGATCGCCACAGAACTCCCCTTGGCCCAACGAGATCTTCTTCGGCCAATACAGTCACTCCTTGAGAGGGCGTTTACTGCCCTTCATCTGCCACGTCAGCCACTTGCTCAGAAAGCACGTGCAGGCATTGTTCTCAGAACTGGACACTGAACGAGAGCATGGGCGAGGGAGGTGAGCCCAATTTCTAATCACAGGGAAAAAGGGAAACCGCCTCAGGGAGGGTCCTCTCAGCACACTGGACAGTGCTTTCCTTTGACTATTACAAATCCATCTGAGAACTGTCCTGAGCCGCCAATCGTTTTTCCAGCTCTTTCTCTTTTAAAAAGAAAACGGCGAACGGATGGGTGTTTTGTGCCATGAGGTGGCCGCAGAAGGTTTGTGTTTCCTTTTGCTCAGTATTAATCTCCATAGTCAAGTCGACGCTGCTTTCACTGACTCAGCGCCATTCCTTTAAGTGACCTGATTCTGTAATTCCATTATTAATATTATGAAAATGGCTTTGCTCTACACTATTTTGTGCTATCAGTGGAAAACCACAGTTCCAAAATGCATTAGCCGTAGCCGGCTCCGGCGCGATTGTTTGCATCAATGCAAACTGAGTTAATCGGCGTCCAATTTGAATCATCGGTCACGTGGCGCCCCCTTGCGGCTGGTGGCTCAACCTCACCTCGCCCGCACTGGAGAGAGGCAGCTGAATTTCATTGGGGTCCCAGGTTCTCCTGAGCAGGGCAGATTTTCCTGCTCGCTCTCACGGCTACTTCTTGCCATTTACTTTGCAGCTTTTCTTCTGCTTCCCTGACAGTGATGTAAGCGGGTGCCCAGCCTCCTAATCAGTAGGTCTGGGGTGGTAAATGACACGTGTTAAAACCGATAAGCGTTAAGGAGAGAAAGAAACATTCATTAGCAAAAAGGACGGGCCCAAACGTCAAACTAGCAGAGACGCCTCTGATTTTTCACAATGTTAAAATGCCTTGAGTATCTTAGACCTTGAGGCAATATTTGACTGATGTGCAATTTGCAGAACCAAATTTAAGGCCGATGGGCATCAGGGGTGGGGGCACTGCGCAAATTAGACGCTAATAAGGGGGCCTTTGATGCAATGTAGCCCAACCTCACTAAACTGCCTGGGATTGTCGGGGATTTCTCATCAACAATATGGTTGACCATCATCAGAAAAATGGGGAACTGGAGGCTGGGGAGAGAAAGCTGGGAGCCAAGGAAATCTTTTTAAAATGCAAATCACATCACTTTACTCCGAATTACAGCACAAGGTGGCTTAGGGTGGTGTGATCAGAACCCACCTGTGTCTCACCAGGCCATTGCTCCACCCTCTGCCCCGCCCCGCCCCCCCACACACACCCTTTCCCAGGACTGTGCCTCCTCCCCAGTTCTGTCTTTCTTCCTTTGTAACACTCTGCCCCCCACAATGTGTTTCCTTCGGGTTTCAGAGGCTGTTACTTCCTCTGACAAGACTTCCCAGTCCCTCAAAGGAGAGGCTGTTGCACCCCTTTTCCTGACCCATCTATTAACGACAAACCCCCTATGTAGAACTCTCCACACTCCCAATAACTGCTCACTATCTGCACTGGGTTGAATGGTGACCCCCCAAACAAGATATGTCCCTGTCCTAACATCTGGGACCTGTAAATGTGACCCTGCTTGGAAGAAGGGGTTTTGCAGGAGTAATTAATTTAATGAGGAACTGGATGTGAGCTTGTCCTGAATTATGCAGGTGGGTGTTGTGGGGGCGACTTTCTTCGCAAGTCCCCCCGTGTGCCACGGATGAGAGTAAACATGACTGAGATATAATGTGATCTGCTTAGGGAGGAGAAGTGGCCGTTTTCCCAGAGGAAAAAAGGCCATGAGCAGTGGCCGGTTTCTCCGAGGAGAAGAAGGCCCTCCTGAGGGCAGGCCCTGGGCCTGTGTCACCCCCGTTCTCTCCAGACGGCACACCCCCATGCCCAGCACCCGGCAGAGCTGAACACACGCCTATGCTTATTAGATAAATGCATGAATAAGTGGATGACCAAATGACGAAGACAAGTGACAAAGAGCACACTAGTGTAGGAACTACACTTTTCTTCAGTATGGGCCTCCAGCCTATACCTATCCAAGCACACTGCTGGAAAGGACTCTTGTTTGCAAGTGACGGAAAGAAACCAAAGCCACATGGCAGTGTCTGAGGGACAGAAATGGCCGGACCTCAGAGGGCCCAGGAAGAGAAACTAGGAAGTCCTCCATCTCAGCCCCACACACAGCTACTGCGTCCTTCTCGCCTGCAGCCCAGTTTTCTCCGATTCCCCCCGGAGAAACCGGCTGCCCACCTCTCCTTCAGGGTGGCCCTGCTGTGCAGACAGAGCGACTCTTTTTCTCCACCTTAGTCTTAAGTTCTCCAGGAAGAATCTCTGACTGGCCAAACTTGGGTCAAACACCCACCTTCATGAGGGGTGGGGGAGCAACCGGGGCTCTAAGGAGGGACCCAATTTCCCAGTTCTTAAAGGAGCGCCCCCTACTGCTCCCCTGAGTTTGTCACATCTCAGGCTTCTGTCCTTGGAGCCACCACATCATCACAGGCCGCCAGCCTCGTGAAAGGACAGCCAGTCAGGACAGGACAGCAGGCTCTGGGAGCTGGCCTGCGCTCAGGGGCCTCACGCACCCAGACGTGGGTGCGCTCCCCCTGAGAAGCACCAGGCGTGAAGTCGGTCCCCATCGGTGCCTGCTAGAGACCGGGCTCTTACAGATGCGATTCTACCAGAGGGAGAAAGCACACTGAGAAAAATCCCACAATAAGGAAAGAACCACTTAGAGGCGCTGTTCCCAATGAATCCACATTCAATGACAACCCACAAAGGCCCTCTTAAAAGAACTCGCACTGAAGAGAAAAAGCACCAAGTGGTAGAGGAGGCTGAGACGCGTAGGAACTGGAAGGCCAAGGAACAAAACCAAAGGCAATGGCCTCGCCTGATTCGTGTGACCCAGTCTCAAGGGGAGAGAGAGTTGCTCCCCTCTCTCCCTGAACCAGTGAGGAGGCCGGGGTCAGACGCGAGACTCCCAAGTCCCTGGTTAGAGCCATGGCGGCCTCCTCTCTCCTCCTACACCACTAAGTAAAACCACGAGAGGAGGTCTGGGCAAACAAAGGGCAGAGTTCAAGGAAAAGGAAAACAGGCTCACGCAAACAGGTCGGAGTGGCCTACACCAGAGGTGGTGCCCAGGGAACAGCACTCGGTGAGGCTCCTCACTGACAAACGGTGAAGTCCCTCTTGAAAGGACAGCAGCCATTTACAAAAACAGTCCATAAGGTTATTTCCTCATGGTTTCCTTCACAAAACAGTTGCATGCTCTTGTGCATAAAGCCAAAAATTAACCCTTCCTTGATGTGGAGAGGAGTGAGACCGTCATCATTAACGTCCCCCCCCCCCCCGCCACANCCCCCCCGCCACACACACACACAGCTCCAGGATCCACAGTGAGTTAGGGAAACTAAACTGCTGGTGGGAAGTTCGTGACCTCGTTGCCGTGGTCTCCAGTCTAGAGCGCGTTGATGGGTCAGTGGGGAAAAGTGCCCACGTTCTCTGCCTGGGACCCTGAATCTTGAATTTGGTGACTGTAACATTGTCATTTATAATAAAAAAATATATGTATTTGGTCTTGGTCCCTATTCCTGGCAAAAAGCTTTCAAAACTCTTGGAATTTTCTAAGATGAGATCCATACCTGTGTCTTTTATTACGTAAATGAGGTTGCCTTTGGAAACTGCCTCTGGCTGGGGGCTGCTTGCAGGGGGAACCACCTTGTAATTCCAGGGCGATGAAGCCTCCGTAAGAACCCAGGATGGGGTTCAGAGTCGGGAATTTTCTATTTAATATTTTCAGAACGCAGTTGACTAGAAGTGACCGCGGTGGCAGAAAGTGAAACAGTGGATGGAGGGTCCACTGGGACGACTGTAGTTTTTAGTCTCACCGATTGCAAGTGACCGGGGCCCTGTTTTTTCAAGGAAAAAAAATAATCATTTTTTCAATCCACAATAAGAAGACAGAGTTGTGGTCAGGTTCCAGCCTCCATATTCCAGAACCTCCGTGCCAACTCCTTCCTTTCTGACTGTGGAGAGCAGGATTGGTAAAATGGCATTGGTCCGGTCAAGGTAGCGTACAGCACATAAAGCAAAGTGATGTCACTCATGACAACCAAGATGGCTGCCAGTCAGCCGTGATGCTTTGGCTCAAGAGGGAAACTGAGTCCCACTACACACACACCTGGAAAGGAGGCACCCCTAAGACATCTGCACACGTGACCAGAGCAGCCGTGTCTGCAGAGCAGGACCTCCCACAGATAGGCTCCCTGGGAAATTCCCCACTTGCCAGCCGAGGTGCCAAAACACTTCTCGACAGACCCAGAAGGGTAGGGTGCACCACTCTCAAGGGTATAACCGAGGCAGGCTCCAGACCAAGGCTGAGACAGCCGGGCTCCACCCACCAGATGGTGCTACGCCACAGCACGCTGACCTCCCTTGGCATCGGCCACCGGAGGCTCTGCCCTGCTGGACCGAGGACTTCACCTGCCCTGCTGCCCACCTGACTTCAGGGATCCATCCTTGCAAGACGCTGATGGCTCCCCTGCCCACCCTGCTGTCTCCCAGACTCACAGACTGAGACTCTGGGACTCAGGTTTATTATCCCCCAATTCTCTTGTGAGATGTTAGCACGGATTGTTTCTGAGTGATTAGCATTGTTATGCGGTCAGCATGGATTTGGAGTGAGTCTGCATCAATACAAGCCGAGTGACCAGCATAGTCGCTGTGTTGGCTCCCTGTTATTTCTCAGTGCCTGCATCATCTGCAGGACTGGTGGTGTGGGCGGCCCGGCACTTTCAGTTCTCTAGGCCAGGGTCAGACATGCGAGGGGGGGCCGAAGCCTGGCTTATAGGAAAAGCCATATCACAAACATACACCCACGACACTGACCGTGGGCCCAGACTGCCCATTGTCCCAGGTCTGCAGTCTGACGAGAAATCGTTGAAAGACTCTGCTGCGCTCACCACCTGGCCTTGGGCGGGGTCACCCTGCTCTAATGTCAGCTGTTATGTTGCAGAGGTTCAGGCGTGGGTTCCCTCAAGCCCTGAAGGCTCCTGGGCTTCTTATTCCTGTGGACCCCACTCTCCTAGACCTTGAAGAGAGAGGCAACATTTGTCAAACACATAGATAAGAATTATACCCTATTTTCTAGGAAAAAGGGTGCCTCCTAGCCTTACTGGAACTTTGATCCCTAAAATAAGTTTTCTAAGTCTGTTTTCTGCAAAATGAAAATAATAATAGTCCCAACTTTATATAATTGTTATACATTTAAATGAGATAATGCATGTAGAGCCCTGCGCATACACATGCTAGATAGAGAATATATTTTTGGAGACTTTGCTATCGTTGTCATTCACTTTGCGTCAATAAGCTTTTTAAATGACGATCTGCGGAATGAAGATCGGCTTCAACTCGTCTTTCTGTCTCAGTCTATTCCTGCTGCATCTGGAATCTTCCCTCAGCCAAAGCCTGCCCTCCTCTGCATATAGTCGTATATCACTTAGAAGTCCCAGCCCACACGCAGCCCAAGCTACATGAAGGGTTAACACCAGCCTTTCAGGGCCCTGCTGTCTCGGCGTCATCTGCAGATGGATGCTCCTCGTGTTTTCTTCCTCTCTGCCTCCCTTACACACACACACACACACACACACACACAGCAGTTATTTAAGAAACAGAAAGGCTTTCAGAAGACAAAAAATATTTGATGTAACCCCATTCTAGTCTCACGACTGCTGACACAGAGAAGTACACAGGAGCAAATGTTTAAGGCCATTGAAATGAAAGAATGCCCTGCCTGTGTCTGGGCAGTGCCTAGCACACAGGGGTCTCTGCCTAACGACAGAGCTTGCCCACGCTTTCGCAGTTTAAGTCCTGGGATGGCAATCACTCCGTAAGGGCCCCCGTCACCTGTGCCTTCATTTATCTCCTAGAAAATAAGCAATCGTCCCTTCAACCTGATTAGGATGGGGAAATGAAAGGAAGCAGGATTTAAACAGGCTGGTGAGCTTCAGAGCGAATCTCTCTAACACACAAAATCATGAGCAAGTGGGAATGACTAATGGGATACTGCGTCGAGAGCTATTAAGAAAAGGTTTGGCTTTGCCGTGTTCATTTCTGGGAAGGCCATTCATTCAAGCTTCTCTTTCCCATACCTCTCCTCCTCAATTACCCGCTGCAGTGCTTCATTTATCTTCCTTCTTAGACATAGATACAAGGCAGCTATTACTCATTCCACCCAGCTTCCGTTGGGTCCCTATCATGTACCTGGAACTGTGTCAACCAATGGAGACGCAGAGATGAAGACCCCAGAGTCCCTTTAGAGGGCTGCGGTGGAGGGAGAGACAGAATGTTGGGGGCCATGGAGAAGGGAGAGTGCTATTCACTTCGGATCTCTGGGAAAACATTACCCAAAAGATATTTCCTAAGAGCCTCTGGGGCTGCAGAGTGTACCAGGGAAGAATGGGTCCTGTTCTGGAGGAAACAGTAAAGATTTGAAGGAAAGAAAGTGCTTAGTGTTTTCATAGAGTGGCAAGCCCAACAGTACGGTTAAAAGGAAAAGTATTTGTTGAGTTTTGTATCAGCAAGATTTTTCCACAAGTAACAGAAATCTAGGCCACCAGTGGCCTGAACCACTAAGACATTACTGCGTGCTTAACTCACAATCTGTAGGTTCTGTTCCCAGGTTCATTCCATGGCTCAGTTTTGTCATCACATATTCTGGTGCTGAGCATCCTTCTCTCTGCCATCCTCAGGGCACTGGCCTTCTGCCCCAGTGCCTGTCCCCTCATGATGATGGCTGTCACAGCTGCAGACATCACATCGTCATCTAGTGTCCCCAAAAGGAAGAACAAGAGTCACAGGAATTCTTTTATCAGAAAATGAAAGCTTCCCAGAGCCACGCTCCCCAGCCGACTTCCTCTTAGGTCTGAAAGTAGGTTATGTGCCCAATCCCACTTACGAGGCGGGGGTGGGGAGAGTGAGTATCTGGCGGAGGAGAACAGCTCTGCAGCGACAGGATGAGATCAATCCTGATCTGTCCTTGGAAGGACCCACACACGGGTCAGCAACTGACAGGGCTGCGCTCCATTGTTAATGTTTCAGACACACCGAACGGCGGGAATAACAACTCTCGCCCGGCTTGCAAAACAACCCGTTGCCAGCACAGTGCAATGCCCTGCAGAGGGCCCTCCCAGAGTCCTCCCTCTCCCTTCTTCCTGCCCAGGAGAAACTTTTGTCCTGATTGTGAAGGTTTTTCATTTATTTGTATTTCTTCGTGCATTTATATATAGAATCGGTGCATGTATTGAACTTTCACATAGATATCACACTGCAAATATTCATTTGCAAATTGCCTTCGTTTGATCAATATTATGTTTGTGGAATTAATTCATATTGATTCATGCAGCTCTAGTTTATTTCTTTTCACTTGTATGTGGAATTCCATTATAGATATAACACAATTTATTTCTCCTCTGGATGGAGTTTGGGATGTTTCCAGTATTCTACTATTACGAAGAATACTTCGATCATTATTTTTTATGTCTCCTGACATACTTGTGTGTGTGCATATATAGGCACTTACATATATATCTTTATGTTTGCGTTTACATGGGTATGTGTGCGTATTTACTTAGAGTATATGTCTAGAAGTGTAGTTTTGAGTAATGCTACACGCATAACTTCAACTTTACTGATGTGGCCAGATTTTTCTCCAAAGTGGTTACACCAAGTCTCACGTCCAGCAGAGGCGGACAAGAGGTCCCATTACTCTACACCCTAACCAAAGCCTGGTACCGTCCAATATGTTAGTTTTTGCTAGTCTCACAGCATCTAATTTTAGTTTTATGTCCATTTTTCTCATTGACAATGAAGTTAAGCATCTTTTCCTGTTTCTTGGCAATTGGTGTTTGCATTCCAGTAAATTATATCTTAACCATCTTGTCATTTTGACTAACCTGTTTGTGTTTTTCTCATTGAAGTAAAGAAGTTCTTTATGTAGTCCGGATACTAATACTTTATTTCTTCCTAACTACAGGCTATCTCCTTATGTTCTCAAAGGTGTTTGTCTTTTCATTGTATTTTTTTCATTACCATTTACCCCCCACACCTCCTCCACCTCCACCCACCCCTGCCCGGCAATCACCACATTGCTGTCCATGTCCCTAAGTTCTTTCTCTCTCTTTTTTTGCTCCATCCCTCCATCCCCACAATTCACCCCTCAACCAGTGCTTTCAGCCTGCTCTCTATCTATGGGTCTGTCTTTATTTTGCTTGTTAGCAACCCAAGTGTCCCTCCGTAGATAAAGAGATAAAACAGCTATGGTATATTTACACAGGAATAAGACTCAGCCATGAAAAAGGAAAAGGGTGGAGGGAGAAAGAGTTTTACCCTATGCAACAGCATGGATGGACCTGGAGAACATTATGCCCAGTGAAATGAGCCAGTCAGAGAAAGACAAATACTGTGGGATCTCTCTTATATGTGGAATCTAATGAACAAACTAAACTATCAAAGGTGCCTTTGGGTGAACAAAATGTTTTCATTTTAGCACAAACTGAATTTTTCATTTTTGCTATGGTTTGTCAGTTTGGAACATTTATAAAATCCCTTTCTCCATCAAGACATTCTATTTTCTTGCAAATATTTTTAAACTCTCATATTTCAGTGTTTCTACAATTAGAGTTTTAACCCACATGATGCTAAGGATGCCATTGCCATTGTATTTTTCTCCATATTAACAACCAATTGGAAATAAACTTACAAAAGAAAATATTTAACTGAATAGTGCTACGGCCCACTGAGCTACAGGGCCAGCCAGACGCGCAGGGAACGGGGCTGGGCCTCGGCCCTTTGCCAGGGACGGACCGGCCAGTGCCAAACTGTCCTGTCTTGAGAGCTGACAGGGAGAGTCCCCCACCTTGGCCTTCCCCTGCGGAGTCGTGTGTTAGCAAAACACCAAATGTGGAGGCAGCCTCCTCCCACGCGCTCGTTCCGGCCAGCCCACACAGCACGGGCTGTACTAGTTAACCACTAACGGCGTCTCTCACCTTTTAATTTGCACATTCAGCAAAGGGTGGGATGTTTCGTACCTCTTCAAGCTGAAAGATTCACTTTCCATTTGAAGCTCGTCTGAAAACAAGCATGCCATTAGCAGAACTGCGCTTAGAAGACAATTTCAGTGCGGTGATTAAACCTCACCTACGCAGCGGGGAGGAGTCTGCTGAACCGCCGAATGCCACCCCCCACCCCCGCCCCGACAAAGTACAAGCCGCACCAAAGCCAGGGAAAACCACAGCGCCCTCTGCTTCAGGAACTCCCAGCCGTCAGATAAACAGCCAGCAGGGCTGGGGGTTGGAGTGGAGGGGTTTTAACTTGTCCCAAGCAGCCCCCTGCGATGTTGGGGGCTTTCCCAAGCCCCACCGTCCCCTACCCACGCCTACCCACTTCCTTCTTTTACCTGATAGGAAAGAGAGAACTTTCCATCTGCCTCTTCCAGGACTCCCCTAGCTTCCTGAACTCTCAGAATCTGATTTAGGGTTCAGATTTTCTCACTCCGGGTTCCTACCACGAATGTGTATTCAATTCTCCTGTGGAATTCCTAATTTCTGTTTATGCATTTTTAACCGCTGTTTTACATGCATTTGTATGTATAAGTATTTTCAAAAACGTTTTAGGGGAAAGTAAAATGTCAATGTAGGTCCTGCTTACAGATAAGGAGCTGTGCCCCAGGGAGGGGAAGCAATGTATTCCAGCATTGGTGGTGTGTCCGGGGCCAGGGCAGGGGACTCCTGGGCCACTCCAGTGCCCTCTCTTCCTGAGTCTCCCCCCTCACCCAGGGGACTTCTGGCCCAAGGAGCCAAAACTCCGGTGACCAATGTGGCTGAGGAGGACTTCCCGTGCTCCTTTTTGCTAAGGACTGTCTAGGAAACCACAGAGAAAGCAGAACTTGGCTTCAAGGAACCGATACCTAGACTGTATGTGTGTGAGTGCTGTGTGTACCGACTTCAACAATTAACTGTGCACCTGCAACTCTGCAGGAATGGGGGCCCCCTCGTGGCAATTCCTTTTTCATTCCTAACCCCTCAGGCTCTGTCTAAGGCACCAGGTTTTAAAAGCTGCTCAGGAAAAGAAGAAAACTCTCGACGCCAACTGAAAAGCTCTGTGCACCCAGCAGGAACCATCGTGGGCTCTCCGCGCATAGACCACGCCTGACAAGCAGTTCAGAGGCCCTGTCCAGCCCGCAGGAGAAAGAATTACAACAAATTTCCAGTGTTAGCACAGGTGAGGAAGGGCTCGTTCAAAGAGCACTGAGCTGCAGGAAGACCCAGCCCGAGGGCAAGCGGGTCACAGAGGAGTGGGACAGTCAGCCCACCAAGGCCTGGGTGGGCCCTCATCACTCACACGGGGAGATGCCCTATTTGCATACCTCCGACCCCGAGGCTCTCACACTGAGCAGCAATTGGAATCACCTGCAGGGCTCCTCAAAGCAGAATGTGTTACCTCCACCCACCCCACCCACCCCACCCCACCCCCATCTGAGCCCCCTCTCCCCAGTCTCTGGGCATTTGGGAGTGGGGCCCAGGAATTTGAACTCCTACTGTGTTCCTGGAAAGTGAGGCTGCCGGAACACAAGCCATGCTTGTTCCACTCAATTCAATTAGACGTGATGAGACTCTCGAATACCATGCAGCTGCCACACAGTGCGGGGACAGAAAAATCAGCAAGACCTAGCCTATCCGCCCGAGGGCCTAAGAGTCAAACACCTTCCCCGCCTGCTGACAAGATGCTTCCTATGCCTTTGAGATGGGGCCGTGTTTCCAGGGGGACACCCAAGAATGTGAAAAATTTACAGGCTCCTGGGCTCCTCCCAGAAAACTTGGAATTGGTACAGCTCCCCAGAATCCAGGAATCCACATGTCCAACAAGCTCCCAGGTGATTCTCAGCATCATGAGCACTAAAGACTGACTTGACTCGAGGCCTGGTTTTCCAAAAAGCCTGGAATTTCTACCACAAGAAAGGTCTCAGAGTAACCCACGCGTGCCCCGCACCTCTGCTCTCTGGGGTCCGGCACAGATTATTCTAAAGTACCCTGGCTCTCTCCCATCAAGCATCCTGAACAAAGAGCCTTGTTCGGGAATAACAAGCGAGACCAAGGACAGGTGAATTTTAGGAGGCCTGGACAGAAGGCATGAGATGCTAAGAGGTATCAGGGGGTAACATGGGAGATGGCAAAACAGCCACGATCGTTTGCCGCACCTCCCCAGAGAAGTGCAGGCTCTCTCTCCACCCTCTGATTCCAGATGGCCTGTGACCTGCTCAGAACGTGGTGGAAGGAACACTATGCAAGTTCCAGTGCACAGGTCTGACACTTCCAACTTTGCCCTACTTACAACCCAGCTGTTACCATGAGAACGAGCCCAGCCAGTGGGCCGGAAGGGAGGGACACGTGAGGAAGCCCCAGTCAACAGCTACTCTAACCCTTCATCCCCAGCAGGCCCCACCACGGACCAGACAGATGCTGGGAGGAGGCGGCCGGACCGGAAGAACTGCCCCCGTCAGCCCCATTCCAACCCCCTGCAGAACCTCGCGCTGACTGGACAGCTGCTACTTAAACCACTGTGTGTGGGGGCAGTTCACTACACGGCAAAGTTACCTGAGACAGATGAGAGGCCAGGAGCTGTCAGTTGAACACTGAAAACCAAATCAACACTGGGGCATTTTGCCTTAGGCTGGATGAAAGTATTGTCTCCCTGCTGTGTGATAAGGCTAACTTCTGGCTGCCACTTCCCCAAATTTAAAGCTTTTCACTGAGTAGTGAACAGGAATACTTGGAACCCTCTAACATCTCAGCCTTGCTCACTGTCCCACTGCCCTGCACTCAGTCACAAGCTCTGTTTAGATGGGACACAGCTGCCCTTGCATCCCTCCTGTCTGTCACCATCCAGGAAGGCAAAGCAGGTCAGTCCCCTGTACACACACATCTAAGGACTGTCCTGCAGTGTCCTGTGGAACGTTGAACCCTGAAGACCTCTCTGTGCTGGGAGCATTCACACTGAGCTGACTCTTAGCAGCAGGGCTAGTGGAGAAGCAGGTGGCAAGGTGATGGATTACAGCAAGAAGGCACCAGGGTTCTGGAAGCCAGTTCTGCCTATTTCCATTGGGAATCTTGAGACAGGCACAGAACCTCCCTGGACTCCAGGTCGTCTGTAGCTGGATTTGAACATGAACAAGTTTCTAAGGAGAACAGGGAATGAAGCTCAGTCAACAGTTCTGGGCCCCAGTCCTGGAAGAGCTGGCTTTGTACACGTATAACCTGTACCGCTGCACAGGCTGAAGGCTCAGAAAGGCCCCACGCTGGCTATAACACTCAGCTGTTGTCATCTTGAAATTCTTAATGCCTCTACCTTTGAACTTGGGTTTTATAGGCGAAGTCCAATGGGACAGTGGAGCACGCACGTGAGCAGAGGACACCTACACAGTTCCTTGCTGTCATGGTCACCAGCAATGTCCACAGTTCCTCCTGACACAGAATGTCAGGGGACCCACGATGTGAAGACATCAGCAACGATCTGGTCTGTGACTGAGTAACAGGGACCGTGACAGCCCCAAGAGGCTGTGCTTTCTGTTCAAACCAGGGCTTAGTTAAAACACAGAAAGAGTTCCCAGAAGCATGAGCAACCAGGTGATGAGACGGATGCATATGCTCTTTCCCCAGAGTCCGTACGTGGTGATCCTAACCCCGCCTCCTCTGGGACCCCAGAATGTGACCTTATTTGGAAACAGGGTCTTTGCTGATGTGGTCAGCTAACAGGGGGTCATAAGGGAGCAGGGTGGGAGCCTCTTCAGTCTAACCAGTGCCTCTGTGAAAAAGGGGATCCGGACCCTGGCACATGCGCACAGGGGGAGCAGCATGTAAAGACTGGAGCGGGGCTGTCAAAGCCAAGGAACTACCAGCAGCTGGAGAGAGACTTGGAAGAGCCTTCCCTGGTGCCATCGGGGGGCGTGGGCCCTGACGGCACCTCGATCTCAGACCCCTACCGTCCGGAGCTGTGAGACAACAGGTGTCCTTGAGCCACTCAGCTGGGGTGCCTCTGAGTGTCACCGCTGCGCCAGCAAAGCAGCTCAGAACCCTGTCATAGCCTGTCTCCTTCACACTGTTTCCCTTTGTCAGTCAACTACTAAAGCCAAACATGAGGACAGAGACGGAAAGACGGGCATCTCCAGAGCCCTTTTCCTCTGCGTCCTTTCTCACCACTCCGCAGGCCAGAGGTGGAGTGCGGGCAGAGTGTGGGTGTCGGGAAGCGAGAGGGCAAAGAGCGGGCCCGCCGTGTGCGGCCTATTCCTCTGCTCTGCTGGGAGCAGACTGTACCTGCACCGGTGAGCTGCGAAATAAGAATTCCATCATTTATTGATCTCGTGAGTTAAATCCCCTTATATTTGCATTTAAAAGAGGCATGGCACAATATAAAGATGAACATGCTAATAATTAAAATTTAATTTTAACTTACTTAGCATAGCACTAAGAGCAAATCTAAAACACCGTGACAAGTTGACAAAGAGACCGTGGGAGAAAGAAGAAAGCATCTTAGTTTACCACCTTTTGTGGCACTTTTTCCCCTGCTCTTTTGGAAAAGAAAAAAGAAACAAAGAAGGAGCCTCATTTTTCTCTCTCACTGGGCCCTGCAAATTATGTAGCCAGCCCGGTTTTCGAATCAGCCAAGAGACGTGGGAAATTGTATTTCTTCTCGGGTGCTGTGAACTTCTGGCTTTTCCCCAACTCCAAAATCTGGATATCCCTGATATTATTTCTTATAACTATTTATATGTGTATAGAAAACACAAATTTTATATAATCTCACTGCTCAGCTGTGCAAAATGTCACCTTTTTTATTCCTCCCTAATACAAACTTAGTTCTCAAGACTTTGTTTGCCACCAATGGAGAAAAAAATATGCCCATTTAAGGGAACCCAGTGACTTTGGGGTTTGAACTCAGTTACTGCAGGATTCTCTCCCTGTGAATTGCACGTGCATGCACACTGTTCATCTGTAAACTCAGGGAGGGATTAAACTCTGAGAAGAAATCCCCAGCCTGCTGTCGCAGCATTCACCAAGCGGACTTGTGAGGCGTAAAATTCCCATTAGTCTTTGGTCCTCGTCCCTCACCCCTCTGAAGTGTGAAAGCGTGAGGGGCCCGTCTGCCCTCCGGGCCCCACAGTTCCCTCTGCCTGTCTCCATGCTCCCAGAGAGCCCTTCTGGAGGCTCTCTCAGCCTCTCCTCCCTCCTCCCGGGTGTGCGGGGGTGGCCTCGGGGGCTGGATTTGATCCCCTTAATCTCGCCTGGGGGTCGGCAACCACGGCCCGCATCTGGCCCACTGCCTGTTTTTGTAAATTAACTTTCCTTGGAACACAGGCAGGCCCGCACGTTTACATTTTGTCCAAGGTTGCCTTCACTCTTCAGTGGCAGGGCAAGGAGCTGTGACAGAGAATGTACAGCCCACAGGCAAAACACTTATTATTTGACTCTTGACAGAGAAAGTTTGCCAACCTTGGGCTTAGAACCACCAGCAGTTTCTTCCACTTACTGTCATTTCAACACAGTAGATGTTGTTTTCTTCTGTGGCAAGTTTGCTGCCTGCTCAGGGAGCAAGGCATAAGCCCCCCCCCCCCTGCTTTGTACAATCCCCCAATGGCCTGGAGTTTCCCTCTAATCCTCTAGGAAGGCAGGTCTTTGTCCCTGACCCAGGATGGAGGTGCAGCCTCGTCTTAACCCTGGTGACACCCTCTCTGCCGATCCCCCTCCACTAGCCAGCCTTCCGATCACATCCCCTTTTGAGACACGAAAACTGATTTTGTGTCCTCATTTATTGGCTGCGTGTATTAGTGAGTTGTTGCCGTATAAGAAATTATCCCAAATTTCCCAGCTCAGCCGAATGAACACTTACAATCTCACAGCTTCTACGGGTCAGGAGCCCAGGCATGACCAGTTGGGTGTCCCTGCCTCACGGTGTCTGCCAGCACAGCAGCTGGCCTGTCCCTGGCTGAGCGCAGACCCCTGAAGCTCATTCGGGGGAGGATCCGCTTCCAAGGCCACTCACACGGCCCCTCCACAGGGCTGCCCCACGGTGTGACAGCTGGCTGTCCCAGAGTGCGCGATCCAAGAGGGAGTGAGAGACAGCTCCTGAGATGGAAGCCCTTTCATACTCTGTTCTGGGAGCGGCAACTCGTCACTGCCTTGTTCTATTCTCTGTGCTCTGGCAGGCCTTTTCCATTTAAGGGCATGGCCTCACAGCACCCACAGCACTGAGGGGTGCCCAACCCAGGGCCCACATGCCGCACGCTGCCCAGGATAGCTATGAATGCAGCCCAGCACAGAATGGTCAATTTAGTTAAAACCTTTGTTTTGCTCATCGGTTTTTGTTAGTGTTTGCATATTTAATATGTGGCCCAAGACAGCTCTTCTTCTTGCATTGTGGCCCAGAGACACCAAGAGCTAGGACACCCCGCAAGGCCTATGATAAACTCCAGCCTCAAAACCACCTTTTGTCAAAAATAAAACCAAACACGAAAGCCCTTACACTAGAAAGCCTGGCTACCAGGCAACTGTACCTGCTACCACCTCTAACGTTACACCCAGAAATCTGCTGCACAGCCATCCAGAGAAGTCTTAATGTTCCCCTTTGGCCCACTCCTCCCGCGGAGGCCATGAATACTTGTGACAAAGACAAAGAACCAGAAAGAAAAGTCTTCTCATTTCATCCTACCATACTTACTTGACGAGGCATTTTTGGTGTCTGAAATCTGACTATGCAAAGAAACCTGGCAGACCAGACCAGCCCAGGGAACAGAGGTTCCCGAAGCAGGTGCGTCCATGCCCCTCAGTTCTAAGCATGTGACTCTCCGAGCAAAAAAACGCTCAGATCCACAGAAACGCATTGGCAGGCAAGTCTCTCAGCAGCAGGTCCTTGAACAACACCCACTGAAGAAAATCGAAGCCGCCGCTCCCACGGAGTCCGCTCCCTACACACGCGCACCTTCTCCTCTCTGGCTGCTCCAGGCTCCTTTGTCCAGCTCCCAGCAGGAGAGTTTCCCCTGTTCACTCTGAGATCTCAGCTTCAACTAAGACTGAAGTTTAGTGGTCTTCCAGCAACAAGGTGAAAAATGTTTCTTCCCCCTCCCCCTTCTAAGAACAAGTAACAGTGAAAACAACAGCTCCTGTTTCCTGCCTACACAGTTCACTGGTTTTGTGGGCAACATTGTCTCATTTAATTCTCCTCCTCACAGCAACCCTGCCAGAGCAATGCGGGTTTGGTTTTGTTTTTTTAGTTTTTTTTTCATTTGTTTGTTTGTTTTTTTCAGATGGGACGACCAGCTCAGAGGAATCAATTCACTTTCCCCAGGTCACACAGACATAAACTAGACAGTCTACAAACCCGCATCTGTCTGAGTCCTGAGTCCATTCTCTCTACGGCATCACCACTCTGGGAGTAACCCCACTGCACACATCTGCCTGGAGCATCAGCAACCTGCGCAGACTGAGGGGAAGGAGAGTTCCCACCGGCAAATAAACAGAGCCCTGGCCGGGTGGCTCAGTGGGTTGAGCGCCACCCTATGCACACAAGTTCGCAGGTTCGGTTCATGGTCAGGTCACAGACCCAGGTTGTGGGTCTGATCACTAGTCAGGGTGTGTACGGGAGGCGGGCGGTCCATCTCTCTCTCTCACATCTTTGTCTCACTCTGTCTCTCTCTTCCTCTGCCTCTCAAAATCAATAAACATATGCTTGGGTGAGAATTAAAAAATACATACATACATACATATATTATGCATAGGAGAAATCATTAGGTATTGTTAAGATCAAGTGCATGCATGATTTTGGTCTGGGCAACCAGATCACACATCAGGCCATCTCGGGAGATGGGTTTCCTCTCCGTTGCCCTTGAAGTTTCCTTCGTTAAAAAGCTCAAGAAGAATAACTAACCCCTTGCCTCCCCACAAGTAAGCCAACAAGTTAAGAACAGCAAGACACCAGATAAAGTTTTTTTTTTATTTTTTGTTTTTAATCCAGTCTTGAATCCTTGTGGGGCTCTCTCCGCACAGCAACTTCTATCACACGAGTGAAAATGAATGATTGTTTTTTTCATCTCTGTCCCACCCTCCCAGCCTCTGAGTTCCGATACAATCCTACTGGGATCCTTACAGGGAAATGAGACGTTTTGATTTGTTTGTTGATTTCAAAGGCGAGTCCCTGGGAAACACCACAGCAATTGTGTTCAAATTCACCGGAGGAAAATGTATTTGCTTATTAGAAAACCAGTCTCTCCACCAGGAGCCAGCCGTGCAGGAGATGCTGAGATCAGGGAGAAGGGGCCCGACCAAGCTGCTCTGAAAGTTATTAAGTTCTTGAGATGGACGAATGTGTCAACCTCGACACGAAAGTGAAGGGAGAAAAGTGGGACGCTTGCAGAGCACCGCTCAATAATTCAGACTCCAGTCACTGGAAATTTGGACACAGCTTGAACGAACAAACACCTGCGGTTTTGAGTGACGATGCGTCACCGACACTGCACGTGCGGTCCTCATCTACGGCTCACGACAACTACTAGGACAGGAATCATTACTCCCATGTCACATGGGCGTAGAATGAGGCGGAGCACCCAGGAGCTTCCCGCAGTCACTGGGCTGCGACCCTTGGGGAAGAGCTCCCAGGACACTGAGCCCACCCAGGTGCTGGGGGGGGGGAGGAAGCCCAGAGAGGGCAGGGGCTCCGTGCGCCTCCCCCTCGCTTGTCTATACATCTCTTCCTTCCGCTGTCGTGAGTTGTACCCTCTACGGCAAATCACCAAGCACGAAAAAGAAGTATGGGAATGAGGCTTCCTCCTGGCGTCCGTCTCTGCAGGGTTGTCAGTCACAGACGCGCTACACCCTAGAAATTCCCTTGTTGTAACCCTCATCGCATTCTAACTTCTGGTGTCACTGGAAACCTCCGAGACCAGAGGTTTACACGTCTCCTGGGAAGCAAAGGTCAGTGAAGCAGCTGCTGAGCTCATCAGCCGGGGGAGTGCTAGGGCTGTGCCTGCAGCCCCCAAGCGCGTGATTGCGGAGGGTTTGCTCGGAAGCAGCTACAGACCTCGTACCAGCATCTGCCTGCACTTCTGGGCACAGTTACCCTGAAGGACAATAGCTTTGCCTTCTCTTCTGCTTCACAAATCTCACTCCAGTGCCTCTGATTGGCTGAATAGGAGCCAGAACTATAGGAGGACAAGAACTCTGTGGCACAGAAGTCCCCACTTCTTCCACAGCAAAAAGGATAGACCAAGAGGCAGCAATGATACTGAACTGACCACAACTGATCCGGCTAAGATGCCAAACAGTCTTTGCTTGGCCAATTTATAATCCCAATTTACAAACCTGGGACCATTAAAGGGAAGTTTTTTACCATGTGCCATTATTGTATCATTAACACATCGCTGCATAACAAGCCACCCCAAACTCTGTGGTTTATAGAACAACAACCATTTATTTGGCTCACTATTCCCCAGTCAGCAATTTGGAAAACAAGCTAAACAAACAACTCCAACAGGCACAGATTCACAGAAACAGAGACCACACGGAGGTTATCCAAGGGAAGGGGGGAGGGTGGGGGAAAGGTACAGGGAATCAGTAGCATAAGTGGTAGGTACAAAACGGACAGGGGGAGGGGAAGAACAGCATAGGAAATGGAGAAGCCAAGTAACTTGTATGTATGACCCACAGACATGAACTAAAGGGGGGGGATGCTGGTGGGAGGGGGTACAGGGCAGAGGGGATTAAAGGGGAGAAAAATGGGACAACTGTAATAGCATAATCAATAAAATATACTTAAAAAAAACTTGAGCTGCGTGGTCTCTCTCACGTGTCTGTGTGCAGCTTCCTTCCAAGACACCAGGTGGCTCCACTGGGGGAGGGGACGGTGGCTGTTGGCTGGGACAGTGGAAGACACAGGACTCAATCACTCCAGCCCTCCAGCAGATGAACCCGGGATTGTCCCTGCAGAGGCTGGTGGGGCTCCAAGACTGTGCCGCAAGTTGCAAAACCTCTTGATTCCTGGGCTCAGAACTGGTAGGATGTCGTTTTGGCCTCATTCTATGGGCCCGGCCCCAGCAAGTCGCAGGGCTGCCCAGATGCAATGCATTGAGAAATCAACCCACCAGCTGATGAGAAGAGCAAATGAAGTCTCGTTCCATCGTGGATACATGCACAGAGCAGAACGTGAAAATTGTGTCAACACCGGCACAACTGATCAAATAATATGGGAAAGAGTGGGGTAAACCAAACTCAACATGCTCTTAAAACCCCTCACCGGACTTGAAGACGTGGGAGGGGGTTGCTCATCTCCAAGAGGAAGGCTCGGTGCGTGATGCCCCCGCACGGCCCGTTAGCTTTCGCGCATCACGTGCAGCTGGTGCTCGGAGACTTGAGTTTGGAAAACACCAGCTGGCCCATTGCGAATTCCCTGCTAGAATCCAGGAAGAGATCCGTTTTCTAGTTCAGGGACTGAAACACCATCGCTGGGGCGGACGTCATTGTGGGGGAGATGCCCCGTTTTATAGCCCGGTTGGTGGGGAACTAAAGAGCCTCGTCGTCCCTCAACCGTTGGTTTGCAGCCTGGAGAGCCCACAGCACGTGTTCCCGAGGGCTCCCTGAAGTCATTACTGCTTCCGAGCCAGCCGGACTGCTGGATAATGATGATTCTCCGCACATAGAGAACGTGCTTCCTCTGAGGAGTGCCAAGTAATTTACAGTCACTTATTAATTAATCCTCAGGCCCCACATGAGAGGAGGATGGGTTATTACGCATCTTTGACAGATGTGTGAAATGGGCAAAGGGAGACAAAGTGACATTACGCTTCTGCCCAAGGTCACTACTTTGCCAAATCCACTGGACACGTTCCCAGCTCTGCCGACCTCGCGTTCACTGTGTGGGCCTCTCCCACCGCCTCACCGGAGCTCCCCAGGGCTGGGCTCCAGCCCCGCCAGGGAAGTCTGAGCTTCTCAGATCCAACGGGAGGACTCTGCGGTTCCCATTCATAGGGGCAGGGGAGGAGGGCGGTTCCTGTTCTGTTTTTGGTTTTGGTATTGACATGCTCAGTTTTCAACCTGCCGTTTGGGTATCCCTGAAGGGTTGGTTGTGATTGCGTTACTTTTTCACTTTGTCGGGACACACCACTTAACTCGGGAGAATGTGTGGTCTCCCAGGTGAGCAGGAAGCTGTGACAGCTCAGAGAGTGTGTGGCGGGGACGGGGAGAGGAGGGGAGAGGCCCGGGCCTTGTAATTTCCACGGTCTCGTATCCTCACGGCAACGTGGGATCAGGGGACAAGCTCAGATTTGCTGTTCTAAACAGAAAGCACTTACAGCAACAGGCAGGGAACCGGGGCCCCCTTTCCGCGGCAGCTGAACACAGTCGCAGAGAGAGCTACCGGCTGCAGGGGAGTCTTTGAGATTTCTTTGGGCATCCTTTCCCAATTCCTTCCAAAAAAAACTCTTATCTGAGTCTGTGTTTTTTCACACATACAAACTAGACCGACCGGAGTGGGAAGGAAGAACCTGACCCATCAAAAGACGAGGTTCACGGTGCACTGAAACCCAGAACAGAGGGGGAAAGGGCCCAACCAAGAGGCAGCCAGAGCCAGGGCCACCTGCTGGGGGTGAGAATCAGCACTGGGGAGATATAAAGTCCTTGAAGCCCCTTGGCACTTCAGTATGGTGACTTGCAGTCAATTACTAAAAGAAAAAATGGCAATGTTTCAAACTTAGATAAATACTCTTTGTGTCTGATATAAAGTTATGCCAACTGATAGAATGCCAGCCTGCCTGCCTTCCCTCCTTCCCGTTAGGTAGCCTGGGTGGCTAAGTAAGGACCAGGAGCCCAAACACTCCAATGAAGGGCTTGTATTGGAGGCAGCACATTGTAATCTGCAGACTGCAGCAGCAAGGGAAAGGGTGGGAGGGGTTTTCAGGGTGTGTATGGGACCCAGGGGAGGGTGGGTCACCCTGCTGGCCTGCCCCAGGTGTCCTGGGTACAGGTGTTTGCAAGACAGTGTCCTCTGATCAGGGATAACTGATTCTGACACAGAAAGTCCAGGAAATTTATGGGCCTTGTTTCTGGGAAAAGCTGGGAGGAGAGGGGTGGGGCATTCAGCCAGTTTCCAAGGGATGCCTGCAGCTATGCCACAGGGGCTGTTGATCATAGGGAATCTCGTGGTCCAGTATCCAGCCGGTGATGCGAACCTCCTTCGTTCCCGCGTGGGCAGTGGCTTAGGTCCTCCAGGTCCCGGCACATTCTAACACTCCCCTCCGCCATCACATGTTTGTCAAACACTTACTTTGTCCAAGTCCCTGTTCCGCGCCACTGCAGGGATGCACCCAAAGCCAGCAGCCTGCCATCGGACTAGCAATGAATTGACATTCTTGGACTCTCTCTTCCCACTCCTCTCCCTCCAGGCTGTGTGACATTTGGGCACTGTCTGGGCATGGTGTTGGTCCCATTTTTTGGCAGATTAGGATGCAAGGCCGAGCTCTGTCCTAGAAAACACCCTAATAAGCCTTCATGGAAGTCCCAAGTACTTCAGGTCTCAAAGGAAGGAGGAGCTGCGGTTAGAAGGGGCAGAAGTGGTGTCACCGGGAGTCTGGATCGCAGCGTGTCGCAGGAGCACCTGGGCTGCCTGGGGGGCAGGCGGAGCGGGGCACGGGGTGGAGGGAGGGCGTCCTCGTGTCTGGGGCTCCCTCCAGCTCGCAGCTGTTGGCTCCTACCGGGAACTCCCTGCGGGGTGCATCGGCAGACCCTTCGTCCTCTCCCTGTGCGCTGCGGCGCTCCTTTCTGGTCCCTGGGTCCGAAGACTGATCCTGCACGTCTGTGTATGACAGGTGACGGTGTGTCCTCACATGTGTCCTCACGTGTGTTCTAACTAATTGCTTATGACTGAGTGAGATTTATTGTCTTCAACCCATCGGTTTCCCTCCCATCTGCCCTCACCCACTAAATCCTCGTGATGATATCCCAAAGCCACACCGGGCTGGCTCAGACCTCACCCCCGCCCGTGCGTGACCCTGGGAGAAAGATTTAACTCCGAGCCGCTCGGCTGGCATCTGCTATCTGCTTTACAGGGTCACTGTGAAAAAGAAACGAAAGGACCTGTGCGGGGGCCTCGGCCTCGGCCGGCAGGACGCGCTAATTCTTTTTCTCTGCTTTCCAGGCACTTCTCTGCGCTCCCTGGCGTGCGGGCCCCACCCCCCGCCCCCACTACACTCAACTGGGGTGATGGACGGCTCTGCGGAAAAATGGGTGACAACTAGCCCTTCAAACTGATGCTGAGTACTGGAATTTAAACAAACGGGAAGTGGAATCCACGTTGACTATAAGGTAACAAGGCTAGAAATCAGAGGCACAGCCTTGCGGGGGGTGGGCCCCAGGCGGGGGGGCGGGGGGGCGCGGGCGCAGGAATCATAGTTAATCTGCAGGAACACATTCACCAGCGAGTCAGAACCCAGGCAGTTGTTAAATATCACATCCTATAATTTCAAATATTTACCAACTATGTATCACTCAACACAACCGTATTTTGGAAGATAATCTTCTGGAAATTTGCCACACAAAAAATTCACTCTGTCTTTAAAGAGACAGAAGAAAATGATAAATGAGAAAGAAATAGACAGTTTTTAGTTAAAAGCGTATAAATATCATACGAAAGAACCCGGGCAAGAATAAACTCGTGAGGTCGGGAAAGGATCTGTTTGTTTGGGGCAAGTCCTAGCATGACCGCTGACCTCAGTTTACCCCTAAATTAATGAAATAGGTGCCTCATGAGGTGCCCTCTGGGGGCCGCCTGAGAAGTGGGCACTCGTGGATAATGAGTTAACACACAGGCAGCTTGGAGACAACTCTATTTTGGGGGACCTTTTTGGGAATGAAGGCTAAAACACAACATCCCGCAACCAGCAAAGAGAAATTCTAGTACTTTACCAGGACATCCATTACCTCGTCTTTATCACCACAACAAAGTAGGACCGGCCAGCACTGGAACTACGCTGGTCCCCTCCCGTGACCCGTCCGGGCTCCTGTGACCAGCGGGAGCCAAACCTGAAGCCAGCCTCCACCCAGCCTCCTGCTCTGAGCCCCACACCGCCCAACAGCCCTCCTGTAATTCTGGGCTCTGAAAGGAACGTGAGTATCTCCACCTGCGTTCTATTCTGAGACACGCATCCCTTGGGGTAAGTCAGAGAGAGATGCTCATTCACCAGCCCTCCTCCCCAGCAATGTGGCGCGGCGTGATTAACAGCGATGATGGCTCTGGGGACCGAAGGCAAGCTGGGCCTCGCACATCCCCTCAGCAAGCAGGAATCAGGAAACCAGTCTGGGAGCAGGAGCAGCCCCAGGGTCACCGCACCAGGGGAAGGGGTCCCTCTCCACGTTTAAACAGAGAGGCCGAAGCAGTGAGAAGCAGCCCACAGAGCTGCCTTCCTTTGTAGCTGACCACGGAGACAGGGCCACACGGGGGACAGTCACTGCTCCCATGAGTAATAAACGCAGATATTCATGCTGGCCAGATGATCAGGACACACACACACACACACAGGGTGGTCAGAGATGTTTTCTTCCAAGAGACGCCCACAAATGAAAAGCTCTGATTTTTCTCAGCAGAGTTGGACCCCTGCCACGTTCTCCATTGAAGGAATCATGTGACCAAGGTGAGCCAGCCCCGTGGCGGGGTGGGGGGAGGGGGTTGCTGGGGAGGGCAGGCCGCTGTGTTTCCTGTGGTGATAGGTGGCTGGGGTTGCATCTCTAGCTAACACGCCCTGTGTCCAAGTTCCCAGGGGCCCCAAACTCCCTTACCTCCCATCACTGATTACAGTGTCGCAGGACAAACATCAGAGGTTGCATTCAAACCAGCTGCACAGCTGGGAGACCGATTCAACTGTGTTCAGCACTGAGAGTGGCTTGATTGTCGGAGCTCCTGGACGAATGCGAATTGGCCAGATTTCTGGCCCATACAAAGGCCAGCGGGAGAGTCTGGAAGCATGTGGAGCTGAGAGAGGAGCTCTTCGGAAGAGCAGTGTGTGAACGGACCACAGTGCAAATCGGGAAACCAGGCTCTTCAACAGGGCCCTCCTTTAGAGATATTTACACAAGCTCCTGAGCAGGGCCCGGCAATCAAGAGTTGCAACTGTGCGGTGTTCTCAAAAACTTATCAAACGTTACAAGCCCCATTTTGCAGAAAAACAAAACTTTACATGCTGACAAGGTAGAGTCCTATTCAAGCAAACTTCCCTCTTGTTTTTCACCTTGGGCACTCTGTGATGGAAGTTTTTTTTTCCTTTTTTTTTTTTTTTGCAGAATCAGTAAGAAGCTGGCGACCTGGACGGTTCCATCACCTTCATCCCGAACGGCCTCTGAGCCCAGTTACAGGCACAGCCCTGGGGACCGGGTGGGATAAAGGAAGACACGGAGCCGGTCTCCAGGGCTCCCAGTCTTGCCCTGTGAGAGTCAGATGGGCCACAGGGATGGGCCCTGTGGCCTGAGATGATCAGTGAAAACCTTGAAAAGGGCAGCAGTTTAGCTGAGCCGTGAAGCAGAGGAGTGTGTGGACAGTGAGCTATTTCATGTTTCCCTGACTTTACACATACTACTCTCTCTATCCGGAACACCCTCTCCATTTCATCTTCTCAAAAATCACCTTTTCTTCCTTTAAGAGTTTCTAAGTTTAGCCCTGGCCAGGTGGCTCAGTTCTTTGAAGCATCGTCCCATACGCCAAATGGTTGCGGGTGCAATTCCCAGTCAAGGCACATACCTAGGTCATGAGTTCGATCTCTGGCCAGGGCACGTATGTCGATCGGAGGCATCCGATTGGAGAGTTTCTCTGTCATGTCAGTGTTTCTCTCTCTCTTTCTCCTTCTCCCTCTCAAAATCAGTAAACATAGTATTGGCTAAGGATTAAAACCCAGAAACTCTAAGTCTAAAGGCAAGACACCTTCCCACTAGACCTGCCTTCCAGCCCCCTGATTGTCCCTTCCTGTTTCCTCGTCATTCAGCCTTTGCAAATTCTGTCAGTCACACACCATGAGCATCTGACAGGGGAGCTGGGTGTAACACAGGACTGCCCGGCCTGAAGCGAGACAACATCGTCGTCGTCCTGGCACCAAGGTGCCAAGGTGGCCATGTGGACCCCATGCTTCCTGCAACGAGATCCTGTCAGCCAAAGGCTACTGTGTGGAAAATGCATGCTCCGTATAAAAGGTGACTTGTCTTGAAATTCTCCTTGGAACCAGAAAAGTCGTCAGAATTTTAAATGGGCCAGAGAGGGTGCCCACACCATCCCATCCCCGAGGGAGTCCACACAGGAACTGGAGGACCAGGCCAGCAGGGAAACTGTAGCATTTGCACACTGATGAGAGAGAGCCTCGTGGAGTTCCCCCAATCCCGACATTTCAGGATGTCATCAAGGTGATGACAACTAGCAAGCTTAAATCCCACCGAGGCCGGTCCGCAGTGTCATTGGCCAACCTCGTGCCAAAGAAAACTGCAGGGTCCCTGTTTCCCACTCAGCTGTCAAGTGGATTAACCAGACCTCAAAAGACAGGTGCTTTCAAAAACCAAAGCACTAAAAGCAAACAATGAAATCAGTGAAATGGTAGTGGGCTGTGCTTGAAGATAAAATAGAATACTTCATATTTGTCTGTCATATAACAAAGCAAATTACCCAAAATAACTCACAATGAAATATTTAATTAGCTGCTTTGAAATGGATTTGTTCTCAAACCACTAATCTGATCAACACACACAACTTCCCTCTCCAGCTCTTGCCTTGTTTAGGGGTGAGGCCGACACACAGCCCACATTTGTCTGCTTGTGTGTATGTATATCTCTAAGAGCCTCCCCCTTGTAGTACACACTATTTTCTGCTCCCTTGCCTCCCGTAATTGTGGGTAGCATTCATTATCTACAAAATAAAATACAGAAATTGCTCCAAATGAGAAACATTTGATGTTTCAAAATGTACAGAGAAGGGCTATTTTCCCAACGTGCACTGCAGATGTGGCAGCTGAATGCACGTGCACACACACACTCTAAATGAACAGCCCACATAATCGTGACAATTATACGTTGCAATATGTTCTGTTTCTACTAATCAACTCAGGAAGCCCCAAAGTGGGGGGTGGGGGTGGGGAGATTGTTGTTTCGTCGGATTAAATACTGCGTCTTATGGGGACTTCCTATTTGCTGATAATTTTTACATTATTGAAAAATGCTGTAATAAATTTAGAAACAGAAATTACTTCAACTGAAAGATTATATAATTAACATTTTGAAGGTGGCTGGAATAGGAATATCTGAGAAACTGGTGCAATGCTGCCATCTAGAGGACATAATGAAAAACTACAGCCTCTTTCAAAAAAATTTTTTTCTGATTGCTTTGTTCTGGAGATTTAAAGTAAGCAAAATAGAAGAGTTTGCTGGTATATCTGATAAGAGAAAAAGGAGACTTGAATTCATAAATAATGAGATTCCTATTGTTCTAACGTGACTTAACTCAGAGTTCAATTTGTTTTCACTGCCCTGAACCCTGGGGGTATTTGGGAGGTTGAAAGGGGGGCAGAGATGCTGACCAGGAAGAGAAGTCACAAACTCAGACCCTCAGGACCACCAGGACCCTCCAGAACCTGAATAAATGAGGGAGCTCAAGCTTAGTAATACCCATAGTTTTTGTTTGGTTTGTTTAATGAAAGCTGAACATTTGTGTTTGCAATGTGGAATCTCAAGATATTTTAATTTGGCAACTTTAACAAAATTTAACTGTTTAGTCTGAATAAAACATGCCTGAGGGCCAGCTTTGGCTCAAAGGGCACTTGACATGGAAAATATATATTGCTGGTGACAACTGACCAAAGAAGAAAAGAAGGGGGCACATTAGGACTTTGTTACCACCTTGGAAATTTATAAAGTGAGAATTTGTGCTGTACCCAGAAATGCCATTGAAGTCAAGCAGGAAGGCAAGAATCTAACATAACATCAGTGTACACTACCCAACTCTCATTCACAGACTTCTGCAGCACAGGACTTGATGAAATGTGTGGTCTTCTTCACGCAAATGCAACAAGCCATTTCCCCCAGCATGTCACACAAGTAAAAGTATCCATAATGCTAAACTATTTGTGGGTTAGGCCAATCCTTTCTGCTAACTCTGGTTACATCGGAACAATATCCCCCAAAACTGTGAACCTAGTGATGGAAGACACAACAGGAATGAAAGGAAGGAGAAGTAGTTCAGTTGGTTAGAGCATCGTCCTGATATGCCAGGTTTGTGGGTTTGCTCTCCAGTCAGGGCACATACAATAATCCTCCAATAAGTACATAAATAATTGGAACACCAAAATGATCTCTTTCTAAAAAATTCAATAAATAAAAAAAAATTTAAAGAAGGAGAAAAAAGCTATGAAAAAAAGGTTAAAAGTAGAGAAAACACAGGCTGGAGGAAAAATAAGGCTTTTGTTCTGATACTGTTTTCAAATAGTTGCAATGAAAAAGTTAAAAATCCCAACTATAGATCCAAGATGGTGGTAGAGCAGATAGATGGAAGGTACACTCACCTCCTCCCAGGACCAAGCTGGAATGACAACTAATTTATACAACAATTGGCCTGAATAATCAACTGAAGACTAACTAAAGAGAAGTCTTACAAGCAAGGGTTTACAGAAGAAGCCACATGAACACTGGAAGGACAGTGGGAGACACGAAAAGGCCTGGCCCCACTCCCACGGGTGGTGGCTGAGATTCTGGAGGAGCATGTCAGCTGTCGGGGGTCCCCCTGAGGAATGTGGGGTCTCAACCCCAAGCCAGGCTCCCCAGCCCAGAGCACCAGAGCCGAGAAGAGGTCCCCACATAATATCTGGCTGTGAAAATCAGCAGTGATTTTGTCTACCAGGAAGAGAGAGACAGCTGTCTGCTGGAGAAACAGCTGCCTGCTTTAAGGGTCCACACAACAAAATTTCGATCGCATCCACTCCCTCTGGGCTCCAGGGAGAGTGGAGAGGACTGGAGTCGTGAAAGGAGAGCCTGGGGTTTGTGGTTCTTGGAGGAGAGCTAAAGGGACAGCCACCTGTGGGAGTCCCTCTCCCACACCACAGACACCATCTTTCTTGGGGGGAGCACTGCCCTGTGTGGCATCAGCCTGTGGGAAAGCAGTGGCCCCACCCTGTGGAGCTTACACTCTACTGAGTCAGCTGCCTCGAGGGGGTGCAGAGATCTAGGCAGACTCAGCAGGTGTCAGTGGCCCGGGTGTGTAGTTTGGGGGTAGGGGCCATTTCCCCCACTGGCCCTGAGCCTGCATGGCCCATCCCTCTCACAGGATATCAGCTAGCCCTACCCTCTGGGCTCCAGGTGGGCCCACCCCCCTAAATCCAGCAGGCTCCACCCAGCCAAGATCCAGGCAAAATCTGGGACAGAGTTGTGTGGCTCCGGGGCAGAGGCCACAGCTCCAACCTTCCGGGAACCCTGACCGGCAGTTCCCTCTCCTGGGAGACCCTCTGGCCCCATCCTCCCAACTCCCTGGGGCCCCATTCTGCTGAGCTCAGGTTCCTCCCGCCAGAATCTGAAACACACTGAGTTGTGTGGCTCTGGGACTGGGGCCATTTTCTCCTCGAACACCCAAGCAATGCAGAGCCCTCCCTTCCCAGGGCCAAATGTTGGTCTTTGGGGGTCAGATGCAGTCTGCTGGCCTAATCCGATGATTCCCTGAGAGCCCACCCTGCCCCTAAGGTGTGTAAGCACCCAGCAGGTGGCAGGTAGACTTGGTACACTCTGGGACTTCTGACGAGGCGCTGACACCGAGTCTGAGCCTGTACCAGTCTGGTGAACACCACACACCCCTACCTGGTGACTCACTGAGAACTCACCTCAGGCACCTTGAGTACCACCAGAGGGTCCTTCAGTGACTGAGACCTTAGGACTTTTGATGCCCTGCGCCGTGCTGGTAAAAGCCGGCCTTGGTGCACAGCTTGGTCCTTTCCACATACACGCAGGCCCAGCAGAGGCAGCCACAAACTGTGGAGGGTTTCATGGCTCCAAACAGGTTGCCCAGGGCCAGTCGCAGGCAGTATCTAACACTGGTCTGTACCATAGTCCCTCCCAGAGACCCAGAACCAACACACCCATGGCCAAGTTCAGCAGCATCAGAGCAGGACCAAATAAGCTTCACAAGCAGCCTGTCCACACGGAGACCTCGGCAGGCACCAAATCCTGCAGAAGTGAGCTCAGCCTCCTGCGGTCAGCACCTGCACCGCAGTGCGCACCTGCGGTCCAGGTTGAGCCTCGAAGTCAGGCAGCCCAGGAGTCAATCCCACACACAGACAGGCACCACCAATAGAGACTCAGTTGCCAAGAGAGGGCCCCCATAACCCAAGCGCGGGGCATTCCTGGAGCACCAAGCTCAGGTGGTCAAGGAAGCTGTGCCACTGGACCCCAGGGGACACCGACTACTTTAGATCCCCTACCAAGACTGGGCGTCAGAGCAGCTCTACACAGCAACAGACATAGCAACCACAGAGCAACAAATGCAGCCAGGCAGCCACAATGAGGGGGCAAAGACACACCCCCAGATCAAAGAACAGGAGAAGCCTCCAGAAAAAAAGAGCTATTAAGACTCCAAAGTCCATTTTCATAGTAGTCCCCCAAAGAATGAGGAAATAGGATTCCAAAGAAGGGGGCGAGTGAACACAGGCAGGTATTTGTCCAGATGTATAATCGGCACCTTCCTTTCTCCAGGGGAGGAAGCACCAGGGCCCTGGAGCCGCCCCTTTCGAAGGCGGCACCGTATGTGCCGATGCCCGTGTGGAGAGGTTAGGACAAAAACATCGAGAATCCATGAAACGACGTACACTGGGAATGAAACGAGAAGCCGGGGTTTTGTTAACGGTTGCTCTCGATGCCTCTGCTCAAGTGCTTCTTTCCAGGTGTTTTTGGGTGACTCTGTCCCTCACTCCTCCGTGTCACTGCTCAAATGCCATCAGCTTAACCACAGGTCTTCCCTGAGCACCCAGCTGAAAACTGCGACCCACCACCCCAACCACCACTCCTCCGGCACTTCCTGCTCCCCTCAGCTCACCCACGACACACTCCATGTGTCTGTTGTGTCCCCTACTAGAATGGCAACCCCACGGAGATGGGGCCTTTGTGGGGTTTTTTAGACTACTGTCTTCCCAGCATGCAGAATTGTTCCCAGTACATTGTAGAAACACAAATAGTTTAAAATGTATGTCAAGATCAGGCAAGTGCCCAAGGACACCCCTTATATTCACACACACACACTCTCCCCTAGAGAACAGAGTTCGCAGGTAAAGCCAAACATGAGAATTCAGCGTGTCCCTAAGACAGACAGATGTTTCTGTCTACTCAAAATCCACTCCCACCCTTTCTTATCAGCAGGATTGTTTGAGGGCAGTAAATACACAAATAAATGCTAACGCAGTCCACTTCCCCAGCTTCTCTGGCTGAGGATGGCTCGGTGGCGCAGTTCCAGCTGGGGAGCTGGAAAGGAGGTTGCCCGGGGCGTACACCACTCGCTCTTGCCCCTTCCTACCTGCCTGTGACTGTGACAGCAGAGGAGCACTGTCATTTCACGCCATTTGACAGCTCAGAAAGGTGAGTGGACAAAGTGTAGGCGCCCAGCCTCTGACGGCATCGCGGAGCCCTGCATGGCCTGCCTCCGGACACCCCCCGTCACCGGAGGGACGAGAAGCCCCTACTTTTTGGGAGCCACTGATTCACTGTGTCATCTGTGACTTGAGAGCTAAATGCCACCCCGTTAAAACCCCCAAGGTCAAAACTGTGCCTCCCACTTTCCCCTCCTTCCTCCAAACCCAGGCCTGGAAAACCACTGGTGGGGACATCAGGTGTACTTGGCACCCGCCCAGCCAAGGCCATGGGAGATGGTGGTTTGTCTAAACAACCCACGAGTCACGGCAGGGTGAATAACACAGTGCGAGAGTGCAAGGCCAGCTGCCTTCCCTGGGCGTGCCTGGAAGATATGGATTCTCTCAAACTGATCTAATAAAAAGAAACCCCAGCCCCTGGCTGGGCTGGTGTAGCTCAGTGGATCGAGCACAGGCCTGCAAACCACACAATCGCGGTTCGATTCTCAGTCAGGGCACATGCCTGGGTTGCAGGCCAGTTCCCAGAAGGGTACACACGAGAGGCAACCATACATTGATATTTCTCTCCCTTTCTCCTTCCCTTCCCCTCTAAAGATAAATAAATAAAATTTTTTTAAAAAAGAGAAGGAAACCCCAGAGGAAGTTGGAAAACGGAGAGAAGTGCCATGGTTTACAGGCCAGGCATGGAATGCACACTGGTCAGAACCGTCTCAGGGAGACTTGGGTCCCTACCCTCAAATTAAACAAAAAGAAACTCCCGAGACATGACACTGCCACATCAGCCTTGAGAAAGCTCCCCCAGTGCAACTGCCTCTGCGTGGACCACTGCTGTGCGGCTGGAGCCACAGTGGGTGCCCTGCTGTGGGTTGAAGTGTGCGCCCCCAAATTCACAAATCTCTAACCCCAGTGTGACTGGATTTGGATGTAGGGCCTCCCAGGTGGTAACTAGGTGCACTGGGGCCCTAATCCCACAGCACTGGGGCATTCTCTCTGCACACGGATGCTCAGGAAGACACCAGGACGCAACCATTACAGTACCTTGACCTCACCTTCCAGCCTCCACAACCAGGAGATAAAATTAAGCTTCTGCTGTGGAAACTACAGTCCACATTTGGCTGCAGCAGCCCTAGCTAATACAAAAAGGTGACCACCCCACTGACTTTACTCCCCACGCTTGCCACGCTCTCTCCACTGTCCTGCTGTTTCTCCTGAAAGACCCTACTCATTCTCAGCCTTCGGTCTCCCTCCATTTGTAAAGCAAATTGCTAAATATGTACGGAGTAGCTAATTTAGTGAAGGGGAAAAGGGAAGTGCAAGGATATGTGAGCCCACATGTTTATCCCTCAAGTTGTCTGGAGGCAGAAGATATAAAGAGAACCATGTTTCCCATGCTTAACCCTTTTAACGGTTTCCCATTGTTCTCGGGACCGAGTCTAAAACCTTAAATACTGCCTGCAAGCCACTGCGCCACCTGGCCCCTTTCCCTTGCCCCCTCACACCAACCTGGTGCTACCCATCTCCACTCAGGTTCCTGAACACGCCCAAGTCCTTCCCTCCTGGAACCTCCTCCTCCACAGGTGCCGTCAGGGCTGCCTGGACCACTCGGAAAGCCTGTTCGCCTGCTTGTCCGCTTCCTGCTAATTCTGCAGGATTACGTGCAAATGCCCCCTTCCCAGGAAGGCCTTTCCCGACCTTCGAGTTAAACAGTTGCACGGCCCCGTGAGCTTTTCCTTCACGGCACTAGTAACAAGCACGGTTATTTAATTATTTACAGAATTGTTTCACAAGGTGGGTCATGTTTGTCTTCGTTATGTTCTATGGCCAGCACTCAGCACAGTATACATAGGTTCTCACTATCTAATCATTGCAAGAATAAGATATTATACTGCAGAAATCACATTAGTGGCCAGATACGTAGCCATTAAATGCTGAGCTCAGGAGGCAGAATGTGGTGGGAAGACTAAATGAGAATGTACATTAATGAGTTTAGAACAGTGCCTGGCACATGGAGTGCTCAATAAATGTTGAATGTATTAGTCCACATATCAGAAATTGGGAAACAGCCTAGTGATTAATAATAAAAGAATGATTAAAGAGATATGGTTAATCCATACAATGGCATATTATAATCATCAAAATGTTATTTGTGAAAAGTTGCTAATGATATTGGAGAAGTGTTTCTATTAAATAAAGCATGATATGAAATTAAATAAAGTATCAATATATAGAAAATGATCTAGCAGGAAACATACTAAAATATCAAAAGCAATTATTTGGGCAGAATTTGACCTGCTTGTTGTTGTTCTTTTTTATACTTTTCTATCATGGATTGTTTTCTATAGTAAGAGAAATATTGCTTTAAGAACACAGGAGAACACCATGGTTTTATGAGGTTAAAATAAGGTAACGAATGGATCACTTACAAAGTTTGTATTAATCCCCAATCCTTCACATGTAAATGATGTAGTACAGAAATTATGGTGGCATTCCAAAACAATTATTTTCTGTTGAAATTTCAAAGAGAGCTTTATACTAACGCCAAGTAAAAATTACAAGAAACCCGATGCAGTAAGTATCCCTTGATGGAATTTGTTTATACACGTGTGACATTTAGCACAAACAATGCCTTCACTGACCTAAGAGGGTGCACACCGTGCTCAGGCCAGCCTCTGCCCTCACCCCCAAGCAAGTTCTGGCGTGCAGGTGGTTCTGATCCAGATTCCCTTCTAACCTGAAAGCAGCAGCAGGCCTTGCTAGAGGCCTGAGAGCTCTTAGAGCCATGCCTTCTCCCAGCTTCATTCCTCCTCAGGCGGCTTTTACCCTTTCCATCCAGTAAACTATAAATTTATCTCATCCCTGCCGAGGGATGAGATACCAGCACTCCTGTCTGGTTATAAGGGGGGAAAAATGAGGTATTCCATTCACTCTTTAGAAACTTCCCAGAATGCTTTTCAATTCTTCGTGCACGATTCTCCCCCTTCATAAACAGCTTGAGAGCCTATGTTCTTCAACTCCTGACCTTTCTATATTCTCTTCCCTCATAATTAATCCAAAACACTATGTTTGTTTCAATTTTTGGCCTTATAGCACTATTAAAAATATAAATACCCATGTGTATAAATACCATTCAAGAGCTTAACAGTACAATCACAATTTACAGGAATATTTCACGAAAATGTTCATATTCTTAATAAAATATTTCTTTGGAGCAAATCTCAAAGTAAACTTCTTGTTTATCAACCAGCATTTTCATCAGAACAGGACTGGATTGGACATTATGCATTTTAACCACAATGCCGAAAAACCATACTTGCTAATGTGTATCAGCTGTTCACCCAAAACATCCATCCGCACTGTATTGCCCAGATCATTTATGATCAAATTTTTAAAAGAAGCTTTCTAAGCAGGAACTTCCCAGGTGTTAATGCACTTTGTTGCACTATATGACAATCTTCACAGTGAAAACTACCCTTTTAATAATCTGTGAGCTTAATGCACCCCAAACTTTACAAATTAATACAACACCATCTAAATGCACCATAAATTTATATTTGTTAACTTTGATATTAGAACATTTGAACATTTCAAACTACATAAAAACATGACAATATAAAATAGAAAGGAATTTGTTGACAACTTACATAGCTATTTTTTATATTGTAATTAAGCAACAAGGTAGCTTACACAGCTCTTCAGAAAACATGTAGTGTTTCAGTGGAGTGTTACCAACAGAAATCAGCAGTCCCACACAATAATGTCTCTAATTTTATTATCTTTTCCACAGTACAAATTCCTCACAAACCATAAATCCTTTGCAGTTATTCAAAGTCTGTAAACAAGTGTCTGAATCCTGTCCCCCCACCTCAGTTTAAGCTTGTGAATGTTTTCAGTCCTTTGACCAAGTTTTAACTCTTCCACTTGCATAAGGAATAAAGAGCCTTCTGTCTTTAAATTACTGATATTCTGATACAGCCTGCAATGCAGTCAATCACAGTGAAAGCCCTGGGAAAAACAAGACAACAAGATCTTTACAGCAGGACTTGAAACTTTATAATATTAAATGCATTTAAAGAAGCTTCCCATAATAAAAGCATGGGTTTTCATTTCCAGAAATCAAGTCAATTAGAAATTCTAGGTTCTACTTAAAAATCCATTTGATCTAAAAGTGAAAACAGACCCCTATCCACAGTCACTTTATAAACTTTATACAGTTTCACTTGCAGAGATTTTTTTTTCCAGTCTGGAAAACAGTAGTGCAATTAGTTTTACCTCTTTTAAGTTATTTAGTTCAGGATGTAAATAGCTCTGTGGAAAGATAAGAAGATGCTCTGGTAAACAAGAAATTTTTGCAAGCCCATGCTGGCTTACTAGTCCATTACAGCTTGTAAGTCCATAGTGGCTTTCAACAAAATGTTGTATATACATCACTAATAACAAAGCAGAAATAAATAGGCAGAAATGACTGTAAACTGTCTCTCTTAATAATTTTTCAGTAATAACTAGCTTGACAAATTGATTACATAGTCATTTAAATAAGCAGACAGTAGACAGCTGCCCTTAAGGACATTCCACTATGGCATCCAGTCTGGAAAGCCCCAGTGGAGTTACATTCCTAAAATTAAAACAAAAAAAGGGGAACAGAGGGTGGAAGATAAAAGTTTAAAGATGCCACTTGAACAGAATTCCATCAGGTCAGCCAGTTCACTTAGACTTCTTCTTAAAAAGGCTCTTAATTTTGGATGGCTTTTTGCTTTTCTCTCCATTATTACAGAGGTCATGCGGGATGCTGCCGACCCGGGCAGCGTTCAGGGCCTCCTGCACTGCTTTACTGTGGCCGCCACTGGAGGAGCAGGACGTGTGGCGCGCTTTGGGCACCGGGATGCCACTGGAGAGCTGGTTCATGCTGCAGGACTTCTCCAAGACGCCGTTGTACACTTTGTTTGTGGGACTGAAGATCATACTCTTCGTCTCTGTGAGACCCCCACAATCAGGAGAACCCCGAGAGAGGTCTGCAGTGACGGGCGAATCTCCTCTGGATGAATCCTCTAGGGAGAGCTCATCTTTTGATATCTTTCGAGGAGACAATGTTTGGTATATCTCAAGGCTTGAAGGAGGAGACTGTTTCCTTCCAATGGAAGAATTTAAGGAGTCACATTCTGAAGCTGTGTCTGGCACTTCCCTGGATAAGAGGGAGGCAAAGGTAAAATTTTAAGTCAACATGTTAAGAGTACCAGCAAACATGCTGACTAAAACAATTTTCAACACATCATCTATCAAAATGTAAATGGAGGAAATGTGAAAAGGATTTGGGAGGGAAGGAAGGTAGGAGGGAGAACTTGAAGAACAGGGACCACGTCTTATTCATTTTTGTACATGCCATGCCTGACACAAATATTGTTCATTTTATGAAAGAAAAATCAGTAAGGAATTTCCAAGTACAGTCAAGGCCAAAAAAACAGGCAAAAAAAAAATAAAGTCGGAGAAAAAAATAGAGCTGAAGACAGAAGAGAAATGCAAGAACACCTAAGATCATAATCTACCAGCGAGAAGTAGGACAGGATCTTGTCTCACTTGTTTTGGCAGCTCAAGTTATTAGCAAGTGCATGTGCACAGTACACATGCTCATTCAAGGACATCTACCACTGACTACTACAGTGAAGTCATCATTGTTCACACATGTGCATTCCAGTCCACCCTCCTTGGCTGTCAGGTTACGTCAATGTTGCAAATCTTTCTCACTATATTAACAATGGCTGGACTTTTCCCAGACAGACCTCATGTATATCATTGTTCCCTGAAGCTGTTCTAGCTTCCAGAGCCAGAAGCTGATTAGTTACTATTTTATTAATTTAACTCCTATTTTTGCTACGTGGTTTGGCTGCTCTGTATGAAATTCTAAAGTAGGTTGAAAAATATTTCAAAAACTAGTCTGGAAATTCTAAATAACGTGTGGAAAGAATACCAATTTACATTAGGAAAACTGTCCTGTTCACTAATCAGCCATACAATCTTAGGCAAATCACTTAATTTAACCAGCTCTTAACTTTCCTGTAAAAGCTGAGAGAACTCTATCACTCTCTATTAATACTTCTAGTTCTAATTCTAATTACAAAACAAATAATCTAAAGTGCTCCATCTTCTGCCTAACTACTCAGACCCAGAGAGTAGGTACAGTAGACCCTAAAATCCCCCATGTTTTCTACAACATACATTCTTTGGTATGTTGAATTTAACTCTGTACCATTTATGTTATTTTTCTACTTCCTTTTTCCCCACAGTGATGTGTAGCTGAACTCATGTAAGTTTAATGCATAAAAAACAAGACAACTCGGGTAAGGTTTAAATGAGCATAATGCATAGGACACAAAACATCGGTAAAGAACAAATTTTTATTATTATTATTCTTTTGTAAGCTTCTGCTGCTTCAACACTTAAGAAGATTGAAACAGAGAGGAGGAAAGGTTTTCTAACTGCAAATTCTTCTCATATTTCTGAGCTAGCTATGAATTTGTGACATGAGACCTGAATATGAAATGAGACCTGAAAACGTCCGTCAACTGAAAAAATTCTACTGGGAAGCAGAGTCTGGAGTTTTCCTACTGATTTCCATAAGCCACACAAAATTAATGTTGCCAGTAAAGCTATCTTGTTGGTGACTACAGTTTATTGCAAAGGTTACATAAAATAGCTAATCATAAAGTACTAACCAAGCAAAGCTGCCTGCCTCAAATTCTCCAATTGGAATGAGAATATAAAATGTGGACTACCCTTTAGAAATATGCTATAATTATGATCACTTGTTGATCATAAAAATTTCCTTTCGCTAGTAAACAATTATGAATGTAAAAAAATTATTTCATGATGACATTGACTAAAGAATCACATGACATAGAGCTACACAGGAACATGGAAAGATCCAGCCCATGTCACCTAGTTTTGTTTCTCATATAAGGACAGTAAGACTTTAGGGCTACATAGCTATTAAGTGGCAAAATCGGAAACTAACAGCAGTTTTCCTGTCAGTACCAGGCTGTTTCAAAGGAGGACAGAGCTTCAGAAAGATCCTCTGTAGCAACAAGCTTCATGGAGGGGTGGGGTCCTTCGGCTGGGCTAGAACACCCTGCTACCACACCCATTTTATAGGAAAAAATAGCATGAATAGAAATTCCTCTTTCAAGTTCCCCACATTTTCTTAAACCTCTGGCATCTGATACTTCTTGTTTTCTACCAAGTACCAGCACATAACAATAAATCATTAACTGACAAGAAACATTTAAAAAACTCAGCTGGTCATATTTAATGTTTCTTTGGTGCTTAAATATATTTAAGTTCATGCTTTTATACAAAAGCGTATTTTACATATAAAACTGTTCATGAGACAAGTTTATGTTTGGAGACTTGAGTCAACTGCATGCTACGGCCTCTTCTAAAGCTGGATCTCAAAGTATCAACCTAAGTCTGTAGTGAGCAGAATCCTAACATGTTCCCCGAATTCCCAGCCCTGGTACACAGACATCCTCTCCCAGTCACTTTTCAAACACTAATCTAGAAGAGATTTTGCAGATGTAATTAAGGCTCCAAACCAGTCTACCTTAATAGAGAGAGATTACTATCCAGATGAGCCTTTTAAATTTGGGCCTAGAGATCAGATACAGAGGAAGTCGGAGATTCAAAGCAAAGATTTGACAGAAGGGGAATTCTCTGCTGCAGACTCTGAAGACGGAAGTCACATGTAGCAAGGAATAGTGAGCAACCTCTAAGAATTGAGAGCACCCTGGCTGAAAACAAGCATGGGAACCTGGACTTCGGTGATACAGCCCCAAGGAACTGAATTCTTCCATAACCAAGAGAGGATCAGAGGCTGCAGATACTCAGCCAATAGCTTGATTTTACCCTTGTCAGACCCTGGTCAGAAAGCCCAGCCATACCAAGCTAGGATTCAGGCATACAGAACTGAGCGCTAAAACTGGGTGTTGCACATCACCCCCACCCACCCCACTCCCACCTCCAACACACCCAGTCAACAGATATTATAGTTCGTTCACCACCAATACCATTGCTTTTCAGCAGAGAAGTAAATGGCCTCCTCCTCTTCGTCACTCCGATAGAGAACAGGGCAACTTGACACTGAGAGGATGTCTGGATCAGAAGTCAACGAGTGCTGTGTGAGCTGAGCATGGTGGACATGCCGAGCGTGTGACGGGTGAGGAGTATGTGCAGGGAGCTGAGCACGCGGGGACTGCGGTGAAGCTGGCACAATGCTGCGACGAGAGCGACACAAGCTACTGCTTCTGCCTAATGATCCAGCAGGTTTAGCCATGGTCCCTGAAAACCAAACATAAAGAAACAGCTCATGAAGTCCAATGCTCCTTTATACACATTATAAAGACACACAAGACAATTGATGTTACTAGTACGGAACTATGCAATCTACCTTTACTGAAGTAAGCAACTGAACCATTACCATCCTCCATCACCTTCACTGCTCCTCAGGAAAATTAAGAAGTAAAAAATAAAATATAACAAAAATTAGAGCATGTCTAAAAATAAACATAAATGAACATAAACAAATGAGGCTTTAATACAAAATCAGACATTGCTAACCAAGAAGACTTAAAAATATACCCAAGATAACACATCATTAGGATTAAAAAATCAATGTATTTATAAGAAATCTGCACTTTGTTGCAAAATAAACTTTAATATTAAAAGAAAATTATCAGCCCTGGCTGGTGTAGCTCAGTGGATTGAGCGCAGGCCTGTGAAGCAAAGGGTTGCTGGTTCGATTCCCAGTCAGGGTACATGACTGGGTTGTAGGCCAGTTCCTTAGTGGGGGACACATGAGAGGGAACCACACATTGATGTCAAAAAAAGAAAAAGAAAATTATCAGTAAAAAATAGGTTAGATTTATCAATGGATATTTCCTGAGATAGGGAAACTGGTTTTCATTTCAGGAAGTTTTAAATCAAGGATCATTGAAATGCAACAATACAGTCTTACAGCTCCTCAGGCAGAGTGAGACCCAGACTTGTTTCTTGAACACTGGCCATTGTAGAACTAACCAGATGCCTTAGGTTATTCTTTCTGTTACTAGTCTAAGTCTAGATTCAAACACAAAGTTCCCTTAATGCTATTTTCACTGAATGATCCTTCCACTTCCTTGCTTTAATTGAAGCATAGCTCTCCTAAGAACAACCTTCTCAAGCTGAAGCTATCCATGCCTGTACGTCTCATAAACTGCAGCATTGGAACTTCAGGCCAGTGGCCTTCTCACTACCCCTCACTGTCTGTAAACCCTCACTCCTACACTCTTGTATGAAATATACCCCCCTTCTGAAGCTAACTGTGGTAAGCTATGTGAATCTTCCATCTGCACTTCACTAGTCACTTCCTGGTCATGCTCTTACCAATTCATCCAACCTTTCACCAATTGGAGCAACCCCATTTGTAATACATAACCAATACCTTAACCAGTTATAGTTTTCATCTCTTCTCACCAGACATTTACTCTTATTCTACTCCACCACCCACTCTTATGCCTTGTCTCATCATTTAAAATTGCTCCATTTTTGAAATTGTAAATCAAGACATTAGACAGATTCTGACCACATTTCTACCTCTATAGGTCACATACTATGTTCCTTCCATTTATCTGTCCCATTCTCTACCCCAAGCACAAGGACCTTACTCTGTTGGCTATCACTTCCGTCGCATTTATTTTCATCTTCTCCTGTTTTGTTTCCCATAAGCATTTAAAAATCAATGCTAAAAAAAAACCTAAAACAAAATATATATGAAAGCAACCAAAAACCTCCTCCACCCTCAGACAGCTTTTTAGTGGACATATCTCTCCCCCCTTTTATGATGTAGAATTATCTCTTTTCTCCACTAAAAAAGATCTTTTCAATTATCTAAAAAAAGGTTGACGTTTTCTACTTCATCTTCACTCATTTCTCAAAGAAATTGTAAAGTCTTTCCTCAGATACAACTTCACTGCAACTATTCTCAAAGTCATGACATACTTGTTTAATTCTATGAATATCTCAATCTTTCTTTGATCAGCACACTTGACATTATTTTTATTGTTTATTCTATTACAGGTGTCCTAATTTTTTCCTTTTGCCCCTTTCCACCCAGCACACCCCTCTAGCCCATAGTCAATCCCCTCTCTGTTGTCCATGTCCATGAGTCACTCATACACGTTCTTTGACAAATCCCTTCCCTTCCTTCCACCATTCCCCACTCCCTCCTCCTCTCCTATAGCTATCACACTATTCCGTATTTCCATGCCTCTGGTACTCTTTTTCTCATTAGTTTATTTTGTTCATTAGATTCCAGTTTTAAGTGAGGTCATATGGTATTTGTCTTTCACCAATTGGCTTATTCCAATCTGAATAATAGTCTCCAGTTCCATCTACGCTTTCGCAAAAGGTAGGAGTTCCTCCTATTTCTTTGCTATGTAGCATTTCATTGTGTAAACGTACCACACCTTTTTCATCCACTCATCTACTGATGGATACCTGGGCTGTTTCCAACATTTAGCTATTGTAAATAGCACTGCTATGAACATAAGGGTGCATAAGTTCTTTTGAATTGGTGTTTCAAGATTCTTAGGGTATATTCCCAGCAGTGGAATCTATGGGGCATAAGGAAGTTCCATCTTTAAATTTTCTGAGGAGATTTCATACTGTTTTCCATAGTGGCTGCACCGGTCTATATTGCTACTGATGTTGATGATTACTTTGTCCTTTCCTTGACTTCTCTAACCACATTCTCACTTTTTCCTTTACCTGTCCCTTAACTGCTGGACTTCAGAGTTCTTTCTTGTTCTATTCTTGTTCCACTTATTCTTTTTGAGGAATGTAATCCAATAAGGAATATAACATAAAAATGAGAATCAGGAAATAGGTCAGGAAATCAGGAGAAGGCAACTGTTAAAGTGGTTCTTAAAGGAAAATTCATAGCCATAAAATCATACATTAAGGAAAAAAAGAGAAATAAAAATTCATAAGCTAGTTGTCTAAATATTAAAACAAACAAGAAAGTTCTAGTAAAGAAAATAAAAGATCAGAAATAAATAAAGAATATTAAAAAATCCAATAGCTAGTTCTTTGAGGAATGAAATAGTGAAATAAAATAGACAAATTATGCCAAATTAATCAAGGGAAGGCAAATGAAAAAGAGATTTAAAGATATAAGTGAGATTTTTAAAATCATATAAAATACTATGGACAACTTCAAGTCAACAAATTTTAAAACTCAAATAAGTAAACAATATTTTAGAAACACTAATATTTTTAAAGATTTTATTTATTTTTAGAAAAAGGGGAAGGGAAGGAGAGGGAGAGAAACATCAATGTGTGGCTGCCTCTTATGTGCCCCCTCACTGGGGACCTGGCCTGCAACCCATGTATGTGCCCTGACTGGGAATTGAACCAGTGACCCTTTGGTTTTTAGGCCAGCACTCAATCCACTGAGCCACACCAGCCAGTGGCAGAAACACATAACTTCAACAAAACTGGACTTTCACCCATTATAAGAAGCTAAATCAATAGCCAAAAATCTGTTCCCTTCTTCCCTGCCAAAACATACACAACACATACACTCCAAGTTCAATTTATGGGCAATTTCTTCAAAATCCTCAAAGAAGTAATAATCCATATCTCACACTATATCAGAGTATAGAATAAAAATTTCAAAACAGCCCTGGCTGGTATAGCCCAGTGGATTGAGCATGAGCTGTGAACAAAAGGGTCACTGGTTCGATTCCCAGTCAGGGCACAAACCTGGGTTGCAGGCCAGGTCCCCAGTGAGGGGGCATGTAAGAGGTAGCCACACACTGATGTTTCTTTCCCTTTCTGTCCTTCCCTTCCCCCTCTCTAAATATAAATAAAATCTTTTAAAAAATGAAAACATTTATTGGGTATTATTACAGGCCAGGGTCTGTTTAAGTATTTTACAGATATTATTTGAATTAAATTATGAAAGAAGTACACAAGGTGAGTTATATTTTATAGAGACTCAGAGAGAGTGCCTCCAAAAAAGTTATACAAATAAAAAATGACGACTGTTTTATAGGATACCCAAAACAAAATACTTGACAGTATTAACCTATAAGGTGTGTGTTGGGGGGCGGGGGTGCAATACATATAAATGGTAGAGTAAGGATTCAGAGTGAGGATTTAAATCTAAGCAATCTTGTTCCAGAGCTCACATCCTTAACCACTGCACTACACAACCTCTAGGAGTTGGAAAGAATGGAATGGAGAAATAGGAATACTCTTTGACTTACTCTGTGAAGCTAGTTATAAACTTGGTACCAAAATAAAGAGTGTGGGAAAGGAAAACTATTGGCTAACCTAACGTATGATTAAAAATGCAAAAACCCTAAGTAAAATAATATAGCAAACCAAATCCAATTTATTATAAAAGCAGTACATTGTGACAAAAAATAGTTTCACTGACATTTAAAAGAATTTATTACAAATTGGATTTGGTTTGCTATATTATTTTATTTGGGGTTTTTACATCTTTAAATAAACAGGTTAAAATTGAACAGAAAAAATAAAAAATAAAGTAAGTGCTAACTTCAACTAATGCAGAAAAGTAAGTTGGTAAAATTTAACATCCACTGATTTAAAAGAAAAATCACTCTTCCCAAAATAGAAATTAAAATTAAATTTTTTCACTAAAAAGCAATTTACCAAAAATGTAAAGCAAAAAAAAATAAACCTACTTCATGATGAAATACTGAAAGCCTTCTCTTTAAAGTCAAATTGGTAATAACTACTGCCTGCAATCACCACTTGCATTCAGCCATTTACTGGAGGCCCTTAGATGGAACAATAAGGGTGGAAAGCCGTAAGGCCTAGCGGAGGGGGGGGGGGGGGGGNGGAGCATTGTTATTGTCTATACAAAAAAAAAAATCCAAAACACTCTCATAAGACAATTCAGTGTTTCTGAATATAAGATCAGCACACCCAAATCAACAGCATTTCCCTATACATCAACTACAAACTATAAATACCTAGAAATTAATCTTTTAAAAAAGATATGCAAGAACTATAACTGAGAAAATTATCAACTTTACTTAAAGATATAAAAGTAGGTTTCAAATGGTATTTATAAATAATATCTAGCCCCTGAACAATGAATAATTTCAAAGAAACTCCAGTAAAAGCTCAACAGAATTTTCATAGGATTTCATAAGCTGATCATAAAATGGCCAAGGGCAGCAATTCTCAATCTGAATAATAAATGAAGCTTTCGACCTACCAAACCTCAATACTTACAATGAAGCTATAAATAGCAACTAAAACAGACTGAGACCAATGATAGAAAATAGAGAGCCTGGAAGCATTTGTGTACATATCTGTGGAGAGAAGTGATAAGAAATGAGTCTGGACGACTCTTTCTCAAGACATCAATATATTTAGAGTCCTGCCTCACAATATAAACAAAACCAACTTCCAGGTAAATTAAAAAATTAAGGGATGAAAGCAAAACTTAAACGTTCAAGACAGCAAACAACAATCTATCATCTTCTGAAAAAGACATAAAAAGTACAAATCATATTCACAAATTTGTCATTAAGTTTTTTTTAATTCATATGGTTAAAAAAGAAAATATAAATAACAGCACAGTAAAAGAAAAGTCAACGCAAAGAAGAAGGTATTTTTAACCCAGAGAATAATCAGGAAACATTTTTAAAACTCTTCCAGATCAGTAGAAACCTTGGCGGGAATTCAAAAGCAGGTACAAGCAACTCTGGAAGAAATCTGAACGAATGCCAATAAATGATATGGTATTCAATCGCAGTCGTCATCAAGGACATAAAAAATTTTAATCACAGTAAAGTATCAGATAACACCCATTCCAGTTACAAATCAGAGCACTCCAAGTACTGCTAAGGATATAAGAAGACAGGCACTCATGGTGGGTATGTAAAGGGACAGAACCACTTTGAGAGCAACTTGGCAATGACTGGTAAGGGGTACCCTCCCAACAAATCCATTTCTAGATGTCCACCCAGAGAAACTCTCAAAGCTATGCTCATGGAGATAAAGATAAAGATGTTCATTATAGCATTATTTTATAAGGACAAAGAAGTAGATAGGACCTATCTTAGTAGAAAAAGGGATAAACTATGGTTTATTATTATAATAAATACACTGTTAACTCATATTAAACAATTACTGTGAATTTAAATAATTTATATATAAATATGAAGAATTTCTAAAATACAGTTTTGAGAAAAAAAGAATTGCAAAACAATAACATTTATGTAAACTTTTAAATAAATAACAATTATATTAACTGCTTATGGATATATCTGCATATAATAAAAGTACAATAGGCTTTAGAATGATAAACAAATTTTGAAGAATGGGAAAGGGAGGTGATCTGGTTCGGCTATGGCTATAATGGTTTATTTAAATAAAAAGAGATGAACAACTTCTGCCCAAGTTGGAGGCATAGGTGCCTCCTCACACAACCAACAGCAAAAATAACAATTTAATTTAAAAACAAAGAACCACCAGAACTGACAGAAAGTCGAACTGTATGGAAGTCCAACAACCAAAAAGTTAAAGAAGAAACATCCATCCAGACCGGTAGGAGGGACGGAGACGGGTTGCCGGGCGGAGACGGGTCTCAGCAAAACGGCGGCGGAGGACCGGGGCGGGCAAGGCGGCAGCTGGCGGACCCAGTGAAGCGGTGGATTGCGGAGCAGGGCGGGCAAGGCTGCAGCTGGCTGGCAAGGCAGTGGCTGGTGGACGGGCAAGGTGGCGGCTGGTGGAGCGGGCGGTCCCACATTTGCGAGCAGATAAACCAGGAGGAACACCTGGGGAGCGAGACAGACCTAGCAACCCGGGGTCCCAACGTGGGGAAATAAAGCCTCAACCACCTGATAGAAAACACCTGTGGGGATTGAGGTGCCAGGGGAGACTCCCAGCCTAACAGGAGAGTTTGATGGAGAGACCCACAGGGTCCTAAAATGTACACAAGCCCACCCACCGGGGAATCAGCACCATAAGGGGCCACTTTGCTTCTGGAAAGTGGGGGAAGTAACTGAAATCTGGCAGAGAGCAGAGCAAGCACCATTGTTTCCTCTCGGACTCCACCCCCACAGACAGTGCCACAATGCAGTGACTGGGTTGCCCCACCCTGGTGAGTACCTGAGGCTCCACCCTTATACCTTATACCTTGAGGCAGGCGCCTCAAGACAAAAAAAAAAAAGGCCCAAATAAAAGAACAGATCAAAGCTCCAGAAAAAAATACAACGAAGTGACAAAGAGATAGCCAACCTAACAGATACAGAGTTCAAAACACTGGCAATCAGGATGCTCACAGGGTTGGTTGAATTTAGTCACAAATTAGATTAAAAAATGAAGGTTACACTAAGTAAAATAAAGGAAAATGCACAGGGAACCAATAGTGATGGGAAGAAGACTGGGACTCTAATCAATGGTGTGGACCAGAAGGAAGGAAGAAACATTCAACCAGAAAAGAATGAATAAGAATTTTAAAAAAATTAAAAGAGGCTTAGGAACCTCCAGGACATCTTTAAAGGTTCCAACATCTGAATTATAGGGATGCCAGAAGGAGAAAAGGAAGAGCAATGAATTGAAAACTTATTTGAAAAAATAATGAAGGAGAACTCCCCCAATCTGGCAAAGGAAATAGACTTCCAGGAAGTCTAGGAAGCTCAGAGAGTCCCAAAGAAGTTGGATCCAGGGAGGAACACACCAAGGTGCATCATAATTACATTACCCAAGATTAAAAATAAGGAGAGAATCTTAGAAGCAGCAAGAGGAAAGAAGACAGTTACCTACAAAGGACTTCCCATAAGACTGTCGGCTGATGTCTCAAAAGAGACCTTACAGACAAGAAGGGGCTGGAAAGAAGTATTCTAAGTCTTGAAAGGCAAGGACCTACATCCAAGATTACTCTATCCAGCAAAGCTTTCACTTAAAATGAAAGAAGGGCAGATAAAGTGCTTCTTAGATAAGGTCAAGTTAAAGGAGTTCATCATCATCAAGCCCTTATTATATGAAATGTTAAAGGGACTTATCTAAGAAAAAGAAGATAAAAAATATGAGCAGTGAAAGGACAGCAAACTCACAGCTATTAACAACCACACAAGCAAACTAAGCAAACAACTAGAACAGGAATGGAACCGCAGAAATGGAGATCACATGGAGGGTTATCAACAGGGCAGTGGGAGGGAGAGAGAGGAGGAAAAGGTACAGAGAATAAGTAGCATAAATGGTAGGTAGAAAACAGACAGGGGGAGGTGAAGAATAGTACAGGAAATGGAGAAGCCAAAGAACTTATATGTATGACCCATGGACATGAACTAAAGTGGGGGAATGTGGGTGGGAGCAGGTGTGTAGGGTAGAAAGGAATAAAGTGGGGGAAATGGGACAACTGTAATAGCATAACCAATAAAATGTGTTTTTTAAAAAGAGAGAGAGATGAACAAAGCAAAATGTTAAATTCTATCTTTGCCCTAGCCAAGTGGCTCAGCTGGTTGGAGCATCTTCCCATACTCCAGAAGGTTGCAGGTCCGTCCTGGGTCAAGGTGCATATGGGAGGCAACCAATGGATGTTTCTCTCTCATCGATGTTTGTCTGTTTTTCTCTCTCTCAAATCAAGCACTCAATCAATAAGTAAAATAATATAAATAAACCCCCTTTTGAAAAAAAGAAAAAGTCTACTTTGTTGTAAGTGAGCATATTATTTTTAGGAATATTTAAAGGGCTTTGGAATAAAACAATTTAAATACACTGTTACTACATTCCTACTGTGAATTTTTAGCAGTAACGTAAAAGTATCAATAGGAAAACAAACTATCATTTGCTCTCCTACCCACACAGGGCTAACCTTTGATTGTATCTTCTGTCTTTTTCCACTTCAAATAATTAAACACACAATATTATGCTATGTGTATATAGTTTTACAATCTTACTGTGCTCTTAACCTACCACAGGTATGGTTCCTTGTCATTACAATTTACACACCCATGGTACAAATTTAAAACTGCTCAGGAGAGTATGTAATGAAGAGCCTTCATCCTACTTTAGATCCTCATCCTGCTGCCAAGAACTCCGATTTACCAGGTCCAGGGATCACACTTTTATAGCTCAGTGCGGGGAGCACCACTGTTGTGCCACTGGGTGGAGGCAGAGCTCTCAAAGTATAATCTTTGGCATGGGTTATTTTTCCAAGATAATAAATTTGATCATGACATTTCTAAAACAACATATTGAATTTAAAATCAACTCTTGTACTTCTTAGTATTTAAAAGGTCAAATTTCTATATCACAATCACTTAAGATAATTATTCACATTTAATGTACATATATAAAATGGCCTGTAAAAGTACTTGAAAAGACAAAAAGCAAAGAAAAAACCTCGTTAATTTAGGGAATACATGCTCATGTACACTTCTGATACTGCATAATTGTGTATTCTAAGGAGGACCTGCAACTTTAAAAGGCTATAGTTTTCAAATAACATTATTCACCTATGAATCAGTGTTGAATTTGGCAAGCTTAGGGTAATTCAAATAAACACAATATTCAAACAGCAGAGCTGGTTCAGACCTAGATAAAAAAAAAACAACTACCTTACAAATAAATATCACTCTCTTGCAGCATAGGGCCAGTACACTGAGTGAGGACACACGCACTCAGTATTCATTGCATTTACCATCTTTCCTCTCCTCTCTCTTGTAAGAGTTTAGGGCCTCCCCAATCTGCCTGCATTATCTGCCTGTCATTAAACCACAGAATTAAAACCACAGAAATGAATATAAGCACAAAGTCACTGACTATTTATTTGAAAATTTAGAGCTTTCTTTCATAAAATTGTTTTAAAAACTAGAACCTCTTCTAAATCATAACTTCAGAAAAGGTATAACAATTGAATAGAAAAACTCAAACTGGAAAATTCTCAAAAATCACTATTTGTCTCAAAGGCTAACATTTCCATGTAAATCTTCAATCAATCAATGATTAACTTCTGCTATCCATTCTTTGGACTCTTGTTCTATCTACACTGTTTCAAAAAGATCAGAAATATTGGGAAACACATCAGACAGGCTAATCAAAAAGATAAATAATTTTTAAATGATTTCTAATACATGAAATGCACCATTTCAAATTCAAAATCTCTGACTTTGCAAGAAGTCCAAATATTTATTAAGAAATTCTAACATTTATTAATACAATCTAAAATATTTAAATTTCGCTTTCCTACCAAAATGTCCTCTTTACCATGTAAAAAATTTCAGACTACAGCATAACAAAGGAATTATACATATTAAAACTGCCTTTGGGAGGGGCTCCACTTTCTAACAACAAAAAGACACGTAAGATTTTCTAAACATAAACACAGTTTAAGTTTGTACAAAGGCAAAGTGATTCAGTGCTTATGAGTTAATATTCTTTCAATAAAAGGACAGAATCAGAAAAGCAAAACAAAATACTAAAAAACTTTCCTATTGTGAAAATCAACTCAATTTCAACATAAACCACAGACTGGCTCACAGTCACACAACACAACTGGTGAATGGCAAAGCTAGGACTGGAACTCAGGTTTCCAAGATCTTCCACCAATTTTTAGTTTCTACTGTAGATGAAGCTGCTATTTGAAAGAATGTTTCCCCTCAAAGCTCAGCACCTCATTCAAATGATTTAGTACACATGACGTATTTCACACATACACCCCTCGTACACTGTTATCAAACAGTAAATACAAATTAACAACAAAAGGAGAAAATAAAGAATGAGCAAAATTTTTATCACAGACTTCAAAGTAAATGCTCCATAAATGACATGATATAAAGTTACTTTAAAGACTGTACCAACTCTCTTTTTTGAACTCATTACTTACCAGGAAACTGTGACACTATTGGGGGTGTATCTTCATCTAAGTCATCGACTCCTCCGGCAATTGGATAGGGCGGAATGGAGACTCTGGGCATCACAACCCAGCTGTGATCGGAATACAGGGAAGAGGTCAGGCTGGGCAGTCCCGAGTTATGGGCTATTTGAAAGCCACAGATCTTCTCAATCTGTTGCCAGCGAAACAGTCGTTCTCGTAAACAAGTTGTCAACTCAGAAAGAGCTTTCCTGAAAAAGTCAGTATAAGAATTGTTATTTGAAACAGTCTTTAATATGGCTCTGAAAAAAGGCAACTACGTGAACAGACCATGGCAATTAGTCAATTTCAAGAAGAAATTACGCACTCTCGGAGTTAATATAAATTATGTGATTATATATGCATGATCCAATGACAAATTAAAACACAAGTGGTCTACAAATGACCTATTTCGACACAGCGAAAGTAAGCAAAGAGCTGAAACAGTGTCTTACTTTGCTTCCAGAATTTTGTGGTCCACCTCATCTAAGGAGGAGCTGTGTGCGACGTGCAGCGTCCCAAAGACTGTGCTTCTCTTCTTTTTAATTTTCTCTGCCTAGAAACCAAAGCAGAGAAAAAGTAAGGGTAGTTTTGGAAAAAAACATGCATGCTAATAAAGTTTATTTTGTTCTGCATACATTAATAATAAAAAAATCAGCCCTAGCTGGCATAGCTCAGTGGACTGAGTGCAGGCCAGTAAACCAAAGGATCATGGTTCAATTCCCAGTCAGGGCACATGCCTGGATTGCAGGCTAGTTCCCAGCAAGGGGACACAGGAGAGGCAACTGTACATTGATATTTCTCTCCCTCTCTCCTTCCCTTCCTCTCTAAAGATAAATAAATAAAATCTTTGTAAAAATCAGTAAAAAATTATTACTCAATATATAGCCCTATTTTCTAAAAACAAAAAGAAAGAAAATAGATGAAAAAAAAACATGCTTTCCCAACCCAAACAATATGATTCAAAACTTTGTTCTAGAAAAATTTTCTCTTATTTCTACGGTTCAGAAAGGCCTGAATTTTCTATTAAAACCAACCGAATAGCATTATATCTTACTGCAATATCTTACTGCAATAGAGGTGTTAGTGAGTGAACCAAGCTTTTTTTTTTTTTGCTACAAATCAGATTAAGACTTAATCTTATTTCACACAATTTAATAAAGTTGGACATTAATTTCTAAACTACTAACCTAAATCAGATATGAAGCAGCAACCTAGAGGAGAAAAGCTCTGTATAAAACATTTATTATAATGATAACAGGGATGACTTTTAAATGACAGGTCATTCCGAAAGGTAACCTAAGCAATTTTACTTTACAACCTATGATCATAGGATCAATTTCTAAAGTAAGTTCCAGCTCAAGAAAAGAAACTACAATAATAAAAATTTACGCATATCCTTGTATTCCAACTAGTTAATCCTTCTAGAAATTTAATAAGTTTCGAAATAGAGTACCTCATCCTTAGCAATAGCTAACTGCATTTCAGCATTTTGTCTTTTAATATTGTAGTACTGTACTTCTACTTCATGTGTTAATTGAAGCCACTTTTGAAGTGCATCTGGAACAGACCAGCTGCTTCTGAATTCAAATTCTTTTTCAGCCTTTTTTAAAGCCATTCGAACCTGGGTGGGAGGGAGAAAGAGGCGGGGGGCGGGGGGAGGGAGAAGAAGAGAGAGAAATTTTTTTAAAGATATTTAAATTAAAAATTTTAGAAGAATTTCAGATATTTTAGTACCCAAATTAAGAGAAAAACTCATTTTAATTATGCTCTTTGTAAACATTTTTTAAATCACAAAGTCTAAAACAATATATTGCTGACATTAAAACTAAAGCTGAAGTTTTAAGTGCATCTAAAATTCACTAAGCAAAGTTGTAAAGCCAGGAGAGAGAGGATACTTACATGTATCTCAAGCTGCAATATTTAGTTTTTATATTTTATTATAACCAGACTCAGTAAGAGAGAAGAAATGGCATATAAAAACTAAAACTGATCATACTCCTCTCATAATACATTATTTGTTTATGAAGCAGGATATGAGTAAGTATGCAAAATAGGGTGATTATCTATTCTAGTACCCTTTAGTACCCTTTCTAATGTTCCCAGAAAGCTCTACTGTAGCTCCTTAACTACAAACTCACTTTTGCCACTTTTATTTAATTCACTGCTTCTAATATACCAGAAAATAAAGTGTCAATTTTGGGAAAATAGATTCTGAGTGAGAGTCTGTTGGACTTTCCCACAGAGACTCTGCAGAGCCTCAGTGTCCTTGCAGCTGCCCTGGAGGGGCGCCAGTGCTCAGAGTGTGAGGCGGTGTTAAATGCTAAGGAAACTACGGAAAGGGTCGCTAAGAAAAGGACAGGAAGGGACAACCCATTCTAGAAATGATTCACTTCAACTAGGGAGCGTTCAAACTGAAGGCACGTAAAGATACACGGTGGGATCTACAGAATTACGTACACACGCGCTCCGAGCTTCAGACAGAGTGATGGAGGGTCCTGTTTCCTCTGGAACACCATGACTGCAAATCAACTTTCCTCAAGTTAACGAAGGTGACTAAAAATCTGCTCCCAAACTCACAAGCAGAGGAACGTTTGATCTGAAAACCCAGCTCACATAAATAAGCTTTTGTTATGCGCCAGATCAAACTAAGAAGAGTACTATGCACAAACTTTTGATACAGAAATGGAAGCGCTGTCAGATCCTGTTAAGAAAAATTGTATGTAGAAAACTATTTTTTAAAAGTCCAAAGTTTTTTTAAAAGTTCACAATGGACACTAATTAAACAATTCAAAAAACAGACATTAAAAGCAAAGATCAGATAGCTACTCACTGAAAACAAACCCTAAGCAACATTTGCCCGACACAGTTCACGGTGCAATGCGCTTGGGACAATACTGTATTTAATAAGAAGTTTGGCTAAGCTGTGTGGCGTCCTTGCTAATCTCCCAGGAATAGAGAATTTGAGCTCAGGTCCTGTGACACGCAGGTCTACATAATACCACAAAGTGCAGGGCTGCAGGCCCTTCTTCTTACAAGATTTTAAAGCTACGATTTCTATATAATTTTCATTGCCAAGGAAGTATACAGAGAATCTGAACAAATTTCACTCAAGTTTTTCTCTTTTGATCATTAAGACATTTCTTAATGTTGTATCTACAAATTTTTTACCCCTAAAAAACTCAATAAACACATTTGAAACAAAACTGATACACTTCTAGCATAAACTGAGGCTTTACAGTGTTTTGACTGTCAAATAATTTCTCAAAATTTTAAAAATCCTGACCTACAAATAATAACAACCATTTAAACTATTTTCTCTGTTATTTTTCCTATTTTTTTAACCTAATTCCAACTCTTAGTTTAAATTGCACTGTTATTTATTGGGGAATGAATGCAGTGAAAATTGAATTAATAGCTTTTAGAATATGAATATTATTTAAAAGTATAATTACTATTTACATAACTTTTGTGAAAAACAGCAGTAAGTAAAAACATGGTATCACAGAAACAGCCTAAACATCTGAGAACCTGGCTTCTAGATTCAACCTTATTATTTACTACCTCTGAGACCATCAGCAAGTTCTTTACTTTCTGAAGCTTACTGTTTTGTGTATTTAGAACAGGGGTAGGACCTGCCCTGACTTTAGAGGCTTCATTAGACTTTAAGAACAAAATAATTTTACGTGAAAAGAATTTACACAAAATATAAAGTGGTAGTATTATTCACCCAAAAGTTTTGTTTCAGTGAAAATAACACTATATAAAATATGTCCCACATTCTCCTGCATTCTAACTTTGAGAAGTTGATCACTCCCCAGATAAACGTAGTAATGCTTCCAACTAGGTGGAACTGTGGATCGTATGATGTTACACATAAATTAATCTCCCAGTTAAACTTACCTTTGTCACTTAATAGTTGTGTGACCTATAGCAAGTTATTTAACTTCTTTATATATCTGTAAATGAGGATAATTTCTATGCATTTTGAAGATTAAAATTTAGGAGCAAATCATTTACAGTATGTGTAACAACACATATAGGCACACATAAAGTTGTGTTTCTTACTACTATGACCATGTTGGACAGAGTTCTTTTTAAATACCCATTTCTCTCCTTTAAACCACCTTTTATTGACTCAGTATCTCACTAGGATTAGTATGTCTGTACTGGGACATGCAGTGATCTTAGGGTGTACAGAATGCAAGGTCCCTAAGCCAAAAACCTGAGATGAAAATGTTAATGATTCTTGGGTATTCTTTTATATTGTGTCTTCTCCCCCAGTGCGAGGCAGTCACCTATAAAATACCACCCTCAGTTTCTATCTCTAGAAGAATTCCTACTACTGCTTTCTGATTTGCACTATCAGAAAAACAGCTAACGAGCTTTTAATTTAGTGCTAAGAACAAACCAAAGTTAGAAGTTTCAGTGGGAACAGAAAGGCAGTTCTCAGAGGATTAAAGGGCAAAATATCTAATTCTTGGACACAGCATAATTTTAGCAAGGCCTTTTTTCTTTCTTTCTTTTTATTTATTTTTTAACTCCCTGTCCTTTACTATGTTCTATCTGCAGAGGTTTCTCCTCAGGTAAATAGGACCTGACTACAAAATATGTCTAGGCAACTTAAGAGAACAAACTTCTCACGGGGAAAACATTAAAAATAGATGTCTGAGGTATGAGGGAAAGAACATTAGTAGGAAGAGACGGTTGCATTCAGTCAAAAATGACAAACTCAAAGGAAATAGTAACGTACACAACATTCTTCGCAGGAGCTGAAATTGAAAGTCACTAGATTTTTATTCCATATTAATAAGCACCTGACTGAGAAGGCAACAATGCTCTTGCAAAGTGGGAGGCAGAATACCTCAGTTCTTGTCCCTGGTTTACAACTGAGCCACTCTCTAATCTTGAAAAATGTTTTCTCATCCTCATTTTGCTCCTCAGTTTCTTTATCAATTATGAAAGGCTCAAAGTGACCATGGAAGCAGAGGGTGAAGATGAAGGAGGGTGCCATGAGCCAGCCAATGTGGGCGGCCCCTAGAAGTTGGAAAAGGCAAGGGAACAGACCCTCCTCTCGGGCCTGCAGAGAAATGCAATCCCGCAGACCTATTTTACACTCTGACTTCAAGAACTGTACAATAATAAATATGTGTTGTTTTTAAAGCCACTAAGTTTATGGTGATTTTTATAGCAGAAATAAAAAACTAATACAACATTTGCCCACAATTAAATTCTTTCAGAATCACCGCCCAAAGGGCTATGCAATGCTTCAATGCCTACATTCCATCTTTAGTACATTCATAATGGAACGTTAGTAAATTCATAATGGAAGCAGATATTGGAAAGAGTATCCTTTAGACAACCTCAGAATTTTTAGCAGATTATATTCTAAAACCACTTATCAGGACTCAAATGGATGCTCAACAGAGATTCTTTAGCTTTGCAGAGAAGTTTAACATGAGATACACTTTACTAGGTTACAGTTGAAAATCAAAACATATTACAAACGTTAAATTATATAAATGCCTTAAATTTACTAAAGATAATTAACATGCATGCAATAAGGTTTCATGAATGAAAGAACATGATGGCAACTTTACCTTTTAGTTACTACTTTGTGACTTTGCTATAAGGACTTTTGATCAATGTTAAACAAACTGAACAAAGGATTCTTTGATTAACGAAAGATGAGTACGCAATGGAATTAAATGTGTAAGACTGAACAGAAACAAAAAACTCAGAATGGCAGTACAAATATCCTCACAAATACTTTTTGTAAAACATAAATACCTGTTCCAACTCCTGCTCTGCATACTGACGTCTACTCAATTCACTCTCGGCTCCCTCCCTCAGCTCTTTCAGCCGACAAGCCTCCTCCTTTGCGTAATTGATTTCATCCATCATTTTTCGCTCTAGATTTTGCTTTTCTACAGCAACATTTCTGTTTTCTTCCTGAGCCTTTTCAAGCCTTACAGAACAATAAAAATGTAAATTCCTCACAAAAGTTGCCAAAATTTCATTTTGAATGAAATACAAATGTGTATCAAGCAACAGGATACATGTTTCAATCAAAACTTGCAGAATTTTCTATTATTCTTAAGTTTGGATAGTAAAAACAGCATGTAGCCTACTATATACCTATTCTGGTTATCTTGAGTTCAATACACAGGGAATAGTTCAAAATAGCAGGGAAATAATCTTTAGCAAAGAAACTTTTAAGAAATACAGAATTATTTATATCATGTCAAAATATAATTTAATTCCACATATAACTCCTCTTATATATGACTGATTTCCACTGGTCTCTACCCATTTCTTTCCTGATAGTGCATACCTTCATAATAATCGGTTATTATAGCAATACAATGGTACTTTTGTAAATGTGTGAAATGAAGTGTACATCCATTCCCAATGTATGCACCAACCTAAATGTAAGTGTGTGTGCACATATTACATCTTCACAAGACTTACAGTTTGTTTTACTTACTCACCTCTCCTGTAAGTCCAGTAGACTTTGCTCTGCGGTTTGGAGACTCTCTAAGTCTTTCATCATTTTTGTAACATGTTCTTTTGAGCTTCTATTCTGCGTGTAAGCAAACCAGCAACCTCCAACACCAATTACTATAGAAACTGTGAGGATAAAATCTTTCATCCAGTTATGAGGAGGGCCTATGAAAAGAATTAAAGATGGTTAAATTAATCTTTAAGTGCAACAGAATCTCAACATACAGAGACATTTTTTTAAATGAGGAGGCATCTAAAAATAAAACACAAAAATGTCCCTCCCATATAAAAGCTCTAGCTTTTTAAAATCTTTTCTTCAAATAATCAATGTACTTATTACAACTATTTGATATACCAAGCTACAGGAGAACAAAGGTAAACCAACATGGATGGACATACCATGCACCTCTGGGAAAGGAGGTAGTAACAGAAGTCCTGGAGACCCCTGAAAAAGCAACAGCACTTCCCACCATGCACTGGGAATGGTCCTCTGGGAGACACAATGATTTAACTAATGAAATGTACTACTTGCTCCAAAGAGATACCTGAAAAACTGCCTGACTGCCCAGACCTCCAGCAAGAAGACGTTTTGCATGTTTGATGAAATAAAGAACCCCACAGAAAGGACAAGTTCCTATGCTTACAACCCCAGGGTCCGTGTATGTTTACACAGTGTGATAAACAGCCTGCTCCATGCCAGAGACCCTCAGGGTTGCGTGTTTCCAGAGTGCATATCCTAACCTGCAGTGAAAGAGATGCACTGTACAAGGCTAAAGTCTTAAAGGATTTATTTCTTTTCCCACCTCAGACTGAGAGGTTCAGCTCAGGCTCTAGTTCAAATATGAACCTTCTTCAGGCTGAAATATAATCACCAGAAACAGCAATAGGTGGGCAAGTCCCAAACTACAATATGTACCACAAACTAGGAAAGATTTTGGTGAAAATGCCTTTAAAATGTATCTCTGCTCATTTAACAATGCTAGTTTTTTACAAATCTAACATGGGTGTTCCAACTACAGGGCTCATTTACTCAAATAATAATTTTAAGACAAACATTAAAAAGGTGTTTATTACAACATTTATCTTCAACATTCTCTGAGACTCATTTGAGTCCTTTTAAAATAATAGTGATATCCCTGGACGGTGTAGCTCAGTGGCTAGAGGACAGGCCTGCAAACCAAATGGTTTGCTGGTTCAATTCCCAGTCAGGGCTCAAGCCTGGGTTGCAGGCCAGGTCCCCAGTGCGGGGGCACATGAGGGACAACCACACATTGATGTTTCTCTTCCTCTCTTTCTCCCTCCCTTCCCCCTCTCTAAAAAAACAATAAAATAAAATCTTTTAAAATAATAATAATAGTGATATAATAGTCTCCCCAAGTTAATAAAATACAAATATTCCTGACCAAGTTGTATAGAGAGACAAATTCCATATTATATAATTCCTACTTTCACCAACCATTCACATGAACAAGTCAGAATCACACAGAAGACACCCCAAGAGATTCAGTAGAAAACTGATGCAAGGGAAGGGTTAAAAAGGGCATCATCTCCACGGAATGCTCGGCATTGCAGTAGTGTTCTATTTCCTAGGGTTTGCAATTTCAACCAACAGTGCATATCCACCAACCCTCACAAAGGGAAGTTCCAGCTGTTTCACCAGCTGCTCTTTCAGCCTGAGCCAAAAAAGCACCACCAGTGAAGTCATGGAATCCATCCAACCACCCCACTAGCCCTTTTTTTAGCAAAGCTGCCCCCTAGTTAGTATCACAGAAACCTGCATGTCTCCTAACTCAAGAATGAAGGTAAAATAAACATTAGTTTCCTGATTTGTAATTTATGGAAGTCATTTTTCTTGTATTAATTTTGTTATTTGTTTTAGGCTACTGAAAAATGAAACAATTTCTCAAAAATGTGTCCTCTTCAAATGCTTTTCCCCAAAGCTTTCCGAAATTTGAAATTAAATAAGCACATGAAACTTCCTTCTGAGAAAAGTATTCCTGTCAAATTAAAGAAACACAGTTTTATTTTCTTCATGAAAATGAGAGCAATTTCTTAACTGTTCCTCTTCAAACAGGACCAACTCTCCACCTCGTGCTTCTGCCGGAACAGTGCTACTTTGTAAAGTCTCAAAGTGGGTCTTTGTTTGTGATCTATATCGAAAAAGATATCTTCTTGGTGGTTAATGAAATTAAGTTCAATTACTTCATGCTTTCAAGATGGTTAGATTGCACCATTTTTTAAAGGTGTAATTTTCTTCAGTGAACATCCAGCTATAATATCAGCATTAAAACTGGTATAAAGAAACAAAGTTTTAAATATAGAAATTTATTCTAATTTATCAACTAACATAGTTTTTACAACTTTTTATATCAGTAACCAGCTTTGAAAATTGCACTCTATATTTCACTGACCAAAAGCCTCATCCTATAAATCTTTTGTTTTAAGATAATGTTAAATTTCTTTTACACTTAATAGATGATCCTTCTTAGTGGCCTACTACCTCCCTTACTTTTTCCTTCTTTAAACAACAAATAGATGATCTGATTATTCTTTTGCACCATATTCTGTGAGAGCAAATACTAACGTGTCAGAGGTCCAAACAAAACCACATCCAGTGCCTTGAGCTGAAGTTTTTGTCTGTGACTCCGGTCGCTGATTTTCAACTGAGAGATCATAAACGAAGGTTCATGTACTGCTATCCTGTTCATTTAAAAAACACATACACATTAAATAAAATATTTCTAGTATATAAATTTAAATATTTGAGCAATATACTCAATACTTCACATATTACTGATAATTACTATAAGACGTCATTCGGGTGTGATTTAATATTTTATTACATGTATCCAAAACATTTTCAGTACAAATTAGTTGTACAAACATTCTTGTGTGTTAATAATTTAGTTTAGCTAGATTGATATTTTTGTTTTCTAAGGTTATTTTGTGCATTAACTTAATATGATTTTTAAATTTATCAAATTAAAAATATTTTATAATTATCAATTACCTGGCATCTTAGTGTCATTTCACAAAGAACAAGAAAATTATAAGTAATTTCCTTTATGTCAATAGCAGACTTTAAAAAACAGTCCTCAATTTAGATTATTGCCTTTCTTTAAAATTACCTAAGAAGTCTATACTTTTACAGTCTAATATTTACAGTCTAATATTTTACAGTCTAATATTTAAACTATTTAAAAATTAAACAAATCCACTAAAGTCATAAGTAGGAAGAACTTATCAGTAGTTGGGAAAATAATTTGAAGGATTTATGTAATAAGAAGTACTGAACCATTTTATTAGCAATGAAAAAAAGTATGTAGGGGGCCAAAGCACAGGTAAAAAAAAAAAGAAATAAAATCACTTCAATTTGGACTCCAAATCCAAGTAGACCAGTAGTCAACTAAGACTTCTTAACAACCAAGTATGATGCCAATAAAGATTTTATAACACAAAGTCTAATAACAATAATAATAAAAGTGTTAATAGCAGTGACAATAAAAAACAAGTATGTGGTATGTGCTGGGGACCTGTGTCAAGGTAGTGAGAGGCTGAATAACTTGCCCGAGATTAAATAATTAATAAGAGGTAAGGCAGAGATTCAAACCCAAATGTGGATGATTCCAACGACTGTACCTGAACCACATTTTATTTAGGAAGGCATCAGAACCCCTGATCGTGCAAAAGTTACAGGAACTCCTCTGAGGCTTCTATAAAACTTACTGAGTGAAGAGCTCTGACTTTCCCTTTACAAAATGCCCTCATCATCTCCACAGGCACCTTGCGTGTATGATCCTGTTACTCCTTTAATATAATACTTATCAAAGTCCTTGAAGGCAAAAACTATCTTAGCTCTGTATTCCCAAATCTAGCATGGTGCTTGGCAAAAGCAGATGATGACAAATGTTTGTATAATAGATGGATGAATGCATGGATGGATACATGAAGGAATTCATAACAACACTATCAACAGACTAATTTTAAGAAAGACAATGAGATGTAATAATAAAAAAACTATATAACAGAATTTTATGCCAAGTTCAATATGAGCCCAGAGGTGGAAGTGATTCTGAGAGGGTGAGGATGTCAAGGAAGTTGACACAGGTCTGAAAGGAATGAGCAGGCATGTTATCAGGTGAAGAAAGCCTTAGTATACGCCCTGGTATAAGAATTACAGTATAGAAAATACACTACAGGGCTTAAGATAACCATTATAACTAACATAATTTTGGCTACCTATTTCAGAAGCAACAATATTTTAATGTCACAGAAAGGAAACAATAATGAATTGTTTTAGGTATGTGTACGTCTGGAATGTGTAATACACTTTCTTATACAGTCTTATAAATAGCTCTTATATCTAGAATTACCCTACATAACTTACATAGTTGTTTGTGTTAATATTACCCATTTAAACTGACTTATCTAATTGTATTTCCACATAAGAGGGGCTGGATGAAGGGTATTCCAGTTTCCCCTTCTCCTGCACTCAAGGAGACTCTAATGGGCTTCTGAAAGCTTCTATATACATTAACTTTTCTTCTGTAGAAACATGTTCACTATTTTAAAAAGTGATTTTGATTGACCCTGATAAACTGTGTATTATCTCAACAATTCTACCAGAATTTGATGTATCTCCGATACTCTCTATTTAATCAAAAGAAAAAAGTGGGTACTGCATTTGCCCATCAGTAATTGAGTGGATCAAAAAACTGTGGTACATTTACACAATGAAATAATACACAGCAGAAAGAAAAAAGGAGCTCCTACCCTTCATGGCAACATGGATGGAACTGGACAGCTTTACGCTAAGTGAAATAACCAGGCCGTAAAAGACAAATACCATATGATCTCACCTGTAAATGAAACCTAATCAACAAAACAAACAAGCTAACAGAACAGAACCAGAGACATGCAAATAAAGAACAAATTAACAGTGACCATAAAGGAGGGTAATGGGGGAAGAAGGGGAAAAACATGTATACAGCACCCATGGACAAAGATGGGGGGACAAGGATTGAATGTGGGAGGTGGGGGTGGGTAGGGCAGGACAGAGTAAGGGAGTAAAGTGGGGACAACTGTAATTGAACAACGAAAAAAAGAAACTCCCCAAAGGACAGCATAAGAAAAATACAACGGGTTCCTCACAACCAGGGTCCCATATATAACTCGGAAAACCCTAATCCCATTTCAATGCTCTATTATTACTTAGTAACTTGTCTTGTTTAATAGCAAGAACTACATCTTACCTAATTTTGTCTTCCTTCCAGCATCTAGTCGCACCATGAACATAAAAGATACCCAATATGCACACTTGCCGAACTGACGCTTACTCCCTGATTTCACCACTACAGTCACATGCACAGTAAAATCAGAAATACTGAGGTTCGTATTCAGAATACATTTACGGAAAATATGAAAACTTTCAACTTGATCCAAAATACAAACTTTAAATCAACAGAATCAACTTTTAAATAAGGTATGTAAGCAAACTGAGGAGAAATACAATATGCCTATTTCATCATAATTAAATCATTAATCACATAATGATTAGACAGTAATAAAAAAGGATTAGAGTCTTTGGTATCAAAAACAACCCAGGGAGAAGTACAACCAATCTTGTAAGGTCAAATTTTGGTAGAATTATTTCAAATTTTAACATTTAAATCTTTAAAGATTATTAACAACTAACAGAAATTTAGAAAATGTAATTCAGAAAACTAGTAACAATTAATTCTAGACATATAAAGGATAAATCAGCACCCTACACTCTGGTATCAGATCACCTGTATTCAAACATTTTCTTGGGCAAAATGTTTAACTTCTCTCTCACTTGTTTTTTTGATCTACAGAATGGGAATTAATAATACCTACTTCATTTCAACCATGAAGCTTAAATGAGATAATATAGAGTACCTCTAGGTAATATATATTTTAAAATGGTTGCTATTATCTACATTTTGTTTATTAAACATACTTTTTTAAGGTCTAACTTATGGCCACTAAGTGGTTATTGCTGTTACTAAAAGAATACCAGTTCAGAAGAATCTGTAAATTAATCTATTCAAAAAATCTTTTCCTAAAGATGAATCTGTGTCAAGTAAGTTTTTTTATATTTACCAGATGATGAGAGGCTGGCCTTTTGATGTTATTTATAAAAGGTATAGCTGGCCCACCTTCTCATTCTCAAAATTATTTTTCTTAGGTATAATTTTTTTAAAGGTTGTTCTTGTTTAGACAAGGAAAAATGATTAAAACTTGCAAAAATTCATACCTTAAAAAATTAAAGAATGAATATATTTATAATATTTCCTTCCAGCTCTTAGTCACAGAAGTAACTTGTAGATTCAGCAATGAAAAGTAACATGTAACATATAATTCTCCATGAGTGGAAAAAAATACATTTGGGTAATAAAGACTCACCTGGGAAGTGTTGTTCCTTTGACATTATTATTTCTAAAATTCTTCTCATACTGGGGTAGTTCAACAAATTCTATCAGCCACTGAAGTGTGTCATCAAGGGTCCAATTATGAACTACAAGAGATAAATGGGGAAGGCGTATTTTATACATGCCTGTTTTATGTATATAAATTGTATCTATATATATACACACACACATATACATATACACACAAATGCACAAATACTATAACTTCAGAGGAAATAAAGATGTTAGATTCAACTTTTCAATTCAACCAACGCTAAGTACTAAAATGGTATTAGCATTCTATGAGAGCTAAAAACAATGAAGACCGACCTCTGACCCTTAAGGGCATACAACTACAACAGAGAAAGCACATAAAAGAGACCAAATACTCATATAGTTAATCATAAAATAACCATCAATGTAAAGTTTGTACAGGATGAAACAATCCATTATTTCCCTGAATGTAGGAAACTTACCAGATATATACATATTTATTCATCCTTCTTTCCACATAGTACAATAAACCTAAGTATCAGGTTCTACTCTAAGTACTGAGAATACGGTAATAAAGAAGATGAATAAAGTCATTGCCCTCATGGAGCTCAAATTATTTGGGGAGTGAAAAGGGGCAATTCATGAAAGAAAGAAGAAAAGGGGGTGCAGAGTTCAGGTAGTCATCGGCTATTAAGAAAGGAAGAAGGGAACGATGTCAGGATAAATCTCTCTGAAAAGCTAAACTGAGACCTAAAAATTGCAAGGAGCCAACATTGTGCTAATCTGGATTAAAAAATATCTCAAATGAAAGGAAAGGCTAATGTAAAGGCCTTAGGACAGAAATGAACTTCGGCAATGGTTTAGAGACAGGAAGAAAGCAGTCAGAAAGTCCAGATCATAAGAGGATTTTCAAAAATTCTGGACACTTTTCCCATTTCAGTAAGAAGATGGCAAGGATAAAATAATCTATGTTGTTAAAATATAAGTCTCCAAAATGTGAATAATGGATTGTAGGAAACAAAACTGAAAACAGAGAGAAACAGGAGACCATTCCTTATATATCTGTCCAAGCAGAAGAGGTTATTGTCTTGAACTATGGTGCTGGTAGAGACTATGGTGACTTGTGGTCAGACTCAGGACATATTCTGGGAATAATGCTGTCAGGTGTGCTGATAACATGGGTGGGGGTTGATAGCTAGAAGAAAGCCAAAAAAGTGCAGAGGGTGGAGTCATTAACTTAAACAAGAAAGAATGGCTGGAAGAGACCAGAGAAGCAAGTAGCGGCAGGTGTCGGAGATCAAAGTTCTGTTTAGACATGTTATGTTTAAAGTAGGTATTAGACATTTAAGAGCAGATAAACAGAATCCATCACACTTACAAGTCTGAAGGTGAGGAGAGGGTGGGGTTAGTAATGGAGATATAAACTGGGAGTGATCAGCATACAGTACAGATTAGACTGAGTGAAGACAGCCATTAATAGCTAATAACCCTAATGATTTCTAAGAGACTGACCCCAAGTCATGAAGAAAATGATAGCCAGCATCTCTTCTCATGGTCACTGAGTTTGAATTAAGCTTTCTATTGATACATGCACTTTTTCCTTTAAGGCTTAAAAATTTTTACTTGAGGCACTAACCTGATTATCTCCATTTTGGAGATTAGAAACTGAGTAGTTAGTGGGACCAAAGTAGTCAGTAGCAAGACTAAACTCGAACCCAGGCAACCAACCTCAGGACCTGACTTTGTGCTACCCTGAGAGCAATATTAATTAACAGTAGAGATATAAACAAGCAGCTAAATATGGGAAGCAACTCAGATATTTTTGTCTGAAGAGTATGAAGGATGGTAAAGAGTTTATCCAAAGGAAAGGATGCAGGTACACTTGAAAAAATGAAGGGCTGCATATTATCTGTATTTAATTAGAGGATTTTGGAAAACAAAGTGCTTATATGCCACAGAAATGGTAAAGGAAACTGAAGAAAACAAGTGAGCAATAAAGGCAGATCTGGGAATCCATTTGTGTAAAAATAAATTTGAGGAAAGATCTTGCTGGTGAACTACAAATTATTAATTCATTTTTATAAAATTATATTTTCACAATATGCCTTTTTCATTATTTAGAGAATGAACATAAATGCACTGAAAATTGCATATGGTAATTAATAATTTCATACTGAAACAAAGCTTTGACTATTTCTTTTATGTTCTCTGCTGCACAGGTTCCCACTCTAAGCTTGGACATATGCCTGGAGCTGCCGTATCAATTTAGCCAAATAACTTAGATTATCAGCCAAAGATTCAGGCCCTGGGTACCTTCTACTAAATTTAATAGATTCGAAGTATCCTCTTTCCCCTTTTTTTTTCTTTTAGCCTCTTTACTCTTATGTTTCTTCCTATTCAAAATGAACTGCCGTGAGCATTACCCTGTCTTAACTGCCAAGAAACCAACAGCGCAGCTGCACCTCACACACCCACACAAAAACCTCAGCCAAGAAAACAGGATTCTCTGTCACTTCTAGGCTGTTCAACTATCAACAGCAAAAATCCCTAAACCTAAACACACCAGGACATCAAAATATTCCCTCCACTGTAATGAGCCAGGACAGAAAGACAGAAAAATCAAATGAAAAATAATTTGTAGTTACAAGCACCCAAACCCTAGTACATTATCTAGCAAACTGAGTGTTACAGAGGTTCTAAAGTAGTCTTCTTTACAACGAATATTCACAACAACAAAATTCTGATGCACAGCACACACTTCACTCCAGGAGGAGGCCCACTCCCCGTGCTGTTGATTTCGATGCCTTCACTTCTCTTCTCGTGACCAGGGCTTGCATTTTGTCTTAGTCTTTTCTGCTCCCAACATACTAATTAACTGTCTTCCAATTCTTAGGACAGAACGTTCTATGTCCTTCCTCGGGGCTTTGGCCCATGCTGTTCATCAGTATGAGACCCTTTTCTCCATTCCTGTGACTCCCCTTCACCTATTTACTTTATTGAGTCCTCCTATCTCAGTTAAAACTTTTAGGAGAGCCTTCCCAAACACTGCTTTATGATCATAAATCACTCTACTTTTTATGCATATCATTTAACTAATTATATTTATTTGTATGATTATTTCAACATCTGTTTAATCCACTAAAGCATAAGCTTTTTGCTCACCATCCTATCCCTAGCACTTGGTACATAAAGAGCGTTCAACAAATTATTTATTAGATCCTCTTGAATAAAGAAGTAGAACATGTGTAATTGGCAGGTACTATGAAGATTTATTTACACAGTTTAGTAAGAAGAACCTAATAACCAGATATAGAAATCTGTATGTATAAGCAATTCTTGACAGCAAAGGAGTTACTTATTTAAGAATTATCTGGGTCCTTATTACATGCCTCTCACTGCTCTGTTCGTAGGTGCTGCTGTCAAACAGCACTTCCACCAGAGGGTAGGCAGGGAAAGGTACTGTATTCCTTTCAAAATACATTTCCCTATCTGCAACGCCACAAAAATGCCAATTTCTACACTTTTAACATGTTGTTTCTGCAACAAATCATGGCCAATACTATCAGTTGGTGTCTCTGAGTGATTTGGGGCAATTTATTGCAAGACCAGCAGAAAGAACTCTGGAAAGAGTCCTGATTCCCGTTCCATCTGTGCCACTGGTTCATCACGACACCACAGGCAGGTTATCTAACTATGACTCAGTTTCTCTGGGCTAGACCACCTTTAAAGTTCATTCAAATTCTGTGTGTATGATTCCATTATCACATACGCAAGTTGGAATTTAAAAGAGCGCTAAGCTGTTATCCTAGAAGAGTAGGTTTATAGAATACTGAGAGGAAAGAAGTCCATAGACTGTCAGGACAGCAGTAGAAACTGTTGCTAACATTTATAATATGTTTGTTAAATACCAGGAGATTTGCAAATGTTATTTCAAATACTTATTGCAGCAACTCTTTGAAGTAAGATACTTTTATCATCATATTGATCCTAAAAGTTTATGAAGGTGAAATTCCTTTTTTAAAAAAAGATTTTATTTATTTTTAGAAAGAGGGGAAGGGAAGGAGAAAGAGTGGGAGAGAAACATCAACGTGTGGTTGCCTCTCACGTGCCCCATACAGGGGACCTGGCCCACAACCCAGAACCAGAGGCCCTTTGGTTTGCAGGCCTGCACTCAATCCACTGAGCTATGCCAGCCAGGGCTTGAAGGTGAAATTAGAGATAACCAATTAGTAAATGACCCAATCAGGTATCAGAACAAGTCTGTTTCTAGAATTTTTAACCTCTGTGCAGTAGCAATGCCTCTTTGGAGTTAGGTTAAGTGATAATAATAATCCAAATAACTAAATTAGGTACTACAAGCAGACAATTTATGCTCCAGTCATACCTGCAGCCATATTTCCAGCTTTCTGAATGTACCATATTCCTCTGGGCCACTCCTTCAACCTGGAATGATTTTTCCTTCTCCTTCCTTCTTTACCAGGTTTGCCTCCACCTTTAAGACTCAGACCAGGAACTCCTTCCCCACACAGTCTTCCCTGGTCACCCTTTTCCAGATCATAGTTGCTCTTCTTTATGTCCCCCAATCACCTCTACCATATCTGGTCCTGGATTCATCACCTACTGCAATGTGACTGGCCATCCCTGCCTTACCTCCTGGATGATGAGTTCCTAGAGGGCAGGAACTTGTTCTTCTACCCGCACAGTAATTATTATTAGCATAATGTCACATTCATTTGATATAGGATTTTATATTTTTATTATACACTTTCACATATTTTTATTTAATCCTCCACCAACCAAATTTAAGAGATAGCTGTTACTTCTACAGTCTTATACTTGGTCAAGAGAGGCCAAGTAATCACACTTGTGATCACACATGTCTAGGAAATGGGACAGCTAGAATTTGAACTATAATCTTCAGACTCCAAGCTCACTACCAATACAGGTGGCTCTTGATTTGGAACAATAACTCACTGTTTAACTATAAAACTTGAAACACATTTTTTCTTAGAAACAAATCTTTCATTCAATAGTATTAATAATATGAGAGTCAAGCATTATATATAAGCAATCTGTCACAGGCAATTGCATTAGTGGATTCAGGATTCCACTACAGACAACATGTGTCCATCATGAAGACCTGGAGGTAGTAACACAAGAGCTCAATGAAGCTCTGCCAGTTCTTCAACATGGGGGTAGCTCCTAAGACTGAAAAAGGGGGCTCTAAGAGACTGCAGGGTAAGATTTCAAAGAGCCAGAGGATTCAGAGCTGGAGCAGGGCTTCGGGGCAAAGGAGAGGGTCGGGGGAGGAGAGTAGGGACAGGACAGTGAACAGAACCAAATTTCCAGGAGATACAGGGGTGTGCGGAAGTAGGACGTACGCGTGGGGGCACACACTTAGGGATTCCCACAGGAACAGAGACAGGATGAGGCGTCTCCTTTTCACTATTCCTCTCCCTTGCTGTTATCAACAGGGCTATCTCTACCCTAGGAAATAATGTTCCTGATTCTGCACCAAAATCATTTTCCTTTCTTCCCCTTCCTACTTGCTACCACTACCATGTAATTATTTTGGATGCTTAAAAAAGATAAAAATTATAACTATAATTTTATAAATTATAAAAGCAAAACATAAGAATGCACGAGACAGCAGTAGATCAGTAGAAATGGAGAAAATGAAGAGACAGTAAGGGCTAGAAACAGCAACCAAGAAGTAAGGAAACTAGCAGTCCTGTGGCCACGCAGTCGAAGCAACCTTCTACAAAGACACATAAGGCATACACAGGTACACCTTCAGTTGTACAAACGAGGTTATAAGCAGAAGAAAGTGACTGCTCCCTCCCCTTAATTTCTATAGTACTTACTATTTCTAACAAATGGCATATCATATGTGCTGCCTTATTTTGTAACTACTTGCCTCACCACATCTTATATTTCTAACATATTATATATTGTAAACTTCCGTAACAGGCATGATAAAGCCCAGCATAAAGTTGCCATTTAAGTATTAGCTGAATGCATAACTTTTTTCTTCCTTAGAGACAAGAACCTGTTTTGTTTGTTTTAATCCTCACCAGAGGATATGTTTATTGATTTTAGAGACAGATGAGGAAGAAAATGAGGGGGAAAAAGAGGGTAAGATGGGGAGGGGGAGGGAGGAAAGAGATAGAGAGAGAGAGAGAGAGAGAGAGAGGGAGAGGGAGAGAGAGAAACATCTATCAGTCATGATGCTTCCCGTAGGCGCCTGGAATGACTAAACCCACAACATAGGTTATGTGCCCTGACTGGGGATGGAACCAGCAACCCTTTGGTGTACAGAACAATGCTCTGACCAAGTGAGCCACCCAGCCAGGGATGTTTTATTTTGTTTTTAATTGTCTACTTGCTCTCCCAGTAAAACACACAATACTGTTTTCATTACATCTTATTTCAAAGAAGCACTGGAAAATCCCTGACTCCGAAACAGGATCACAGGGACCTATATAACCTAATGGCAGTTAGAAGGTGACAATTCATGGCTGTGTGTCTGACAGTAGGATGACATAAGCATCTGTGTGTGCTTCAGTGCACCCCTGCCTTAAGTAAACATGGTATACACAAAGCAGTGTGAAGGACAAACATTAAAAGATTACTTGCTGCTTTCACCTGTAATAGGGAATTTTATAAAACCAATCTATCCCATACACTTAGTCACATACTTGCAGTACCATATTTTGCTGTGTATAATGTGCATGTTTCCGCCCAAAATTCTGAAGGAAAAATAAGGGTGCATGTTATACATGGGTAGTACCCAAAATAACTGGTATCTGTTCTTGTGTTTTATAATTATTTGTTACATAAAATTTCTTATACCATAATATGTTCAAAAATAAATGCTAAAATTCCTTTACAATATAAAAAACAAGTATCTAAATATAAATAAATAAATTTTGAATTAAAAAATTAAAACAAAAGATTTTTTTCCTGAAAGTTTGGTCCAAAAACGTGGGTGAGCATTATACACAGCAAAACTCAGTGAGTTACAGACCTAAAAACACAAAACAGCTTACTGAAGTACCACCATGTAAGTTTTTTTCTGTTATATTTCATATAAATTCATGCTGTCCTAAAAATCCTCAAAGATGGTATGTGAAATCACCTACATACTATGGAAGAAAAACTAATCTCTAAAGTATTAGTGTGCATGTAGAAACATGTTAATAGCAGTAGCTAATATTTTGAGTACTTGACAATTTCCAATAACTGTACAAAATGCTTTTAATGAATTATTTCTTAAAATTGTTTCAACATTCCAATCTTGGTTTAAAGATCAAGGCTGCTCAGAGAATATGAGTAACTTGCCTCAATTCACACACCAAGTAAGTAGTGAAGATAAGACTCAAAACTCTGTCTGTTGTCAAAGCCCCAACTCAACCAATAAGCTCCTCCTTGTCTCCTTCCCCAGCCTGCTGAGAAAATTTCCAAATACAGCCTACCTCACTATTAGTCAAGTCAGGCCTTGGGTATAACAGACACACCTTACACTTATTCTGCATTTCACTTAATAGCTCTCCTACTAGTTTTTTAAAACCACTAAATCCTAAATTTATGATAAAAAACCATTTGTAACGTTGTTCTTAATTTTAAGAAGGCCACTGACTGCCCTGGCAGGTGTGGCTCACTTGGATGGGTGCTGTTCTGCAAAGGAATGTTGCCGGTTCACTTTCCAGTCGGGGTACAGGCCGAGGCTGTGGGTTCAGTCCTTGGTAGGGGTGCATATGAAAGGCAACAAATTGATGTCTGTCTCTCACCTCACTGTTTCTCCCCCACTCCTGTCCCTTTCTCTGTCCCTCCTTTCCCCCCTAGAAATAAAGGAAGAAAGGGAGAGGGGATCGAGGGACAGAGAAAGGGACAGAGGCACTAGCATCACTAATACATTTTAGAGAAATCAACTTCTGACCTCATATTATAGTACTGTACAGTTAAATACTTTCCATTAAAGCATAAAAACATCTTTATAAGTATCAAAGGTTTGATAAAAGGGTCAGGGAGGAGGAAGAATAAACATTATTAATGAAAGTAACTTTATTTAAAGTTGGCCATATGAAATGGTCATTGAAAAAAGTTCCTATATTTTGAAGCTTGTGATATATGAGCTAAAAACTAGTCAGTTACAAAAAATATCTGAATTGTTGACACTTATATGAAATACTATACTCCAAAATATGAGTGTAGTATTCACCACTTTTCTAAATTTAATCTCAACTGAGAATTTCAAGTTACATAAAAGCCTCAGAAGTTCTCTTTACAGTGACAGACATACATACTCACCACAGGAAAATGCCATTAACCCCAAGGTTCAATATGGCAAAACTTTGATAAAAAGCAAATTTAACAAAATGTAATATAAACATAAAAATAACTTGTTAAAATACTAAAGATGAAAAAATGTAAAGCCTTCTACATTTCATCTTAGCTCAGTTTATAGATGTTGTGGTGTCACTTCTGAGTGAAACTGACAGGACCAGCTGCTCAGCACAGTCAGACGGGCTTATCTTTAGGACAGAGGCAGAACGGGGGCTCCTCAGTTGCTCAATGGTCAGCGGAGCATGTCTTTATAACACGGACTAAATTCCTGCAACATGCTCTATTTGGACATCTAAAAGCCACAGCCTGAATTTGGGAAGTCCAGATAGTAGTAGTTGTACCAAAGAGAAATACACATTTTCTTTCATGAATTCCTTACCTTTCACCATGCAAAAATTATATGAAATTTTCAGGTAGACTAGGTAAATGTAGGTGCATGTGTGAACATTCAGAACTTAAAAACGATCAGGGTGTTCTCCTCCTAACAGTGGTACAATGGTCACTACAGAGGGGCGTTACTACTTTTTCTGTTGTAAACTGCAATCAGCTTCTTATTAAACAGAGTGTACTATCAACCTAGCTTCACGAACATGGTGAGAGGTAATAAAGTCATATCTTAAAAGCAGAAATTGGAGAAACACTGAATCTCAAAACTATATGACTGTTCTGAGACTAACAAAACATATTTGAAGTGACTCAGGAATGGTAAAAAGTGTTCTACAAATGTGTATTTATTATCATAATAAAATAATCAGAATTTTTCTAATTAAGGAAATTCAAGAAAAACACTTCCTTTATGACTCAACAAAACCAATGGACTCAATGACCATAAGGAAACTAAATGTTTAATCAAGTTTTCCTAAATATGTCATTGAAGATATCACCTGAGCAACACAGTGACTGAATCTCTGAGTATTCGTGCTTTCAGTTTATACTTGTCCCTCCGTTTCTTTCCTCTTAAAAAAAAAAAACACTGAGCAGAGAATAAAAAGAACATTTTGCATCAAATAAAGGTAAATTCTGTAAGGACAGGATTTCTTATTCATCTCTATTATTTCCAACATGCTATACAATACCAAAACTAGAGCAGGCACTAAACCAATGTGGAGTGGCAGCTACATCTTAGGACCTCAAGTAACACTTGCTGAATGGATGAGTGAATGGATGACAAAATGATTCTATTAAGCAAAGCTGCTAGAAAAACGCCACCTTCATTCACTCTTTTTAGTGGCATTTCTAGAAAAGGAAATAAATTCTTTCAAAAGTACAACTAAGTTTCATAAAATTGAGGGAATGTTTTTCAAAGAATATGTTTAACAACATAACTTCTTCAAAATGATAGCTTTACAATTTTTTTCTTTAATTTTCTGCTATTAAATTACCAGAAATGCTTTTTTCTCTTGAAATTTGAAAGTTTCTTCAAAAGTTTTTCTGTGCAAATAACTAGGGCTTCTTTTATTCAACAAATATTTACTGAGTGTATGGTAATTACTGACAGGCAACGAATAAAATAAATGTAAAATATCAGAGTCAATATTGCTAAGAAAAGCAGAAAGCTCACTGTAAAAAGAAAGGTATTGACTTTAACAGGGAGTTCAACAAAAAATGAACACAAAATCCAGTTAATATTTTCTAAAGGGCATAAAAGGCCTCCTAAAACTTAGGCTTTCACGCCTGGTTGTTACACAGTCTCCAGGTAAGAAGAGGTATTACATCCCTAACTTGTTAATGCTAGTTTCTTCTAGAATAGAAAAAAATATAACTGACTCCAATAGCAGATGCACCTTCAAGATAAATTCACTCAGAAAATTTCTGTTTGACCTGCAGCTTTTTCTAGTACGATTAACACTTAAAAATCTAACAGTTCGCAATACTATTAGGTGCAATTACTTGGTATATATATCTTCCAACTGAGGCTTACTTACTATATATAGTAGTGCTTTAACTATTATTAATACCAAAACAACTTTCAGGAAAAGGCTGCTTGTTTTGTGAGTACTGGCATAATGGTTAAAACAATAAAATACTAAGTAGCCTCCCCATTCAATGTGGTTTTTTGTCAATAGCTAGAGTTATATGAGGAAGAAAACATGTGAATAATGTGCTTCAATGAAAAATTAATCCATAAAAACAGATTAACACAATAACACTACACAATGTGCACTCTGACTTTCCAAAGTTTTTCCAATTTTCAAACTCACTTCAAACCCCTTCAATTGCCCAAGGAATTAAAAACAGGGAAAGGGTTGTTAAGCTAGAATTATCCCAGGAGTGTTGGTATCAGAGTGAAGTCATTAACTTTTAATATACAGAGAGAAACAGAGCTGCGTGCATTTCTTAACTGTCCACCACAAGAGCCTGATACAAAACACCTCAGCAGCTCTGAGCACACCTGGTACACAAACACTGGTTTCTAAACACCACCACAACTAAACGTAAGACCCATTGGAGAAACCTTGGAGAAATGCTTGTTTCCAGAGCTAAGGCTAAGAAATAACAAAATGAGCCTGAACCATCTGTTTGTGCTAGAAATGAAGGGCTCAAAAAATGATGGGGACATACATGCAAAAAGAATGTAGAAGCCAACTTGAAAGGCTTCTCACTAGCCAATTTTGGGATAATTTAAGCCTCAAAATAATGATAACAAATTATAACCCACTGGAAAAAAAAACAGGAAAATAGGAATTTGGATGCCCACACTGATGTAAACAAATAAAAGCAGAAGATCAATCTTCAGAACAACCATAAGATTTGAGATGCATTATTTCTCTAATTTCTATTTTCAAGATATGTCTGTTATCAGCCACCATCTTCACAGAACAAGATGTTGATGATACATTCTGTTTAAACCTTTTCCTCACAGTAGAAAGCAAATGAATAAATAGAAACAATGATAGAATTTGCAAAATTGCAATCTGGCAACCATCAATGTAATAATTCAGGCAAGAAACATCCATGGATGTTAAAACTTGTGAGTAAAATGATAGAAGGAATGGGATGTTACAAACTGTCCAAGTTTCTGTTCACACATACACACATACACACACAAACATTTATTAATTACAAAGGTGAAGATAAGGTAACTTCATGGTTACAGAAATGTAGCAGATAGCATCTTGATACCATGTGCCACTCAAAAGAATGTAATGAAAAGAATCATTTCTCCCACAGTCCAGCCCAAAATGCATGACCTGGATATAATCATGAAAGCATCAAACAAATCCTAATTTAGTTACAATCTACAAAATGATACTTTTAAGAATTAGTCATCAAAGACATGCAAGTCCAGGAAACACTAAGAAACTGTTCCACATCAAACACAGACTACAGAGGCAGACAACTGTGTATGACACCCATTCCTGGATCCTCTGGCAAAACTGCAATTGAGGGACTCTGGACCAAGTGCTTGGGGGAGTTCTTTGTTCTGGTCTTGTAACTTTTCACTAAATTTAAAATTAAATTTAAAAAGTTAAAATTTCAAAAAGAAATCTTTCAATTATTTTTCATTTATGTAGGTACAGGCTTCTAATAATTGCTAACTTCTCTATTACTTTGCAGCTTGTGTTTTTTCTTCAAAAAAAGTATAATAATCTTTCAATAGCAGCAAAATAAATAGCAAATACGAGGCCCTTATTTGCTGTCAATTACTGTTCCAAATTCTATATATTCATTAACTCATTTAATCCTTAACACACTCTTTTAAAGAGGGTACTATTATTAGCTACATTTTTTAGATGGGGGAGTTAAATGCAAAAAGATGAAGGTACTTTCCCGAGGTCACAAATCTAGTAACTGTTAGGTAGAGACTTGACTCCAGGCAGTTAGTAAAGCTCCACACTTACTTTGGGATATTGTCTCTCTCGGAGAGGGTAACAACAATACCTTGTGGTTTCTTAAGATACCAGTGTCTAAAAGATTCGAGGCTTCACCGATTATGAAATCTCAGAACCCACAAAAAGTTACGTGTTCAATACTCAGGAGTACCAGGTTGAAAAAAAAAGTAAGATAATTTCCAAAATTTACAGTGTTGGAAAGCTTCTCATAAGAATTTAGGGTGTTTATCTAGCAAAGAGCTAATAAACTACTATAAAAATATTTATGGTGCCTTTTGAGAACTAGAGGTTAAAGGAAAACCATTCTCCTGAATTGGTTTTTGGTTGCATTCTGGGACAATCTACAATTTTAGTAGTCTTTTTTTAGAAGCATGCTGATTATATTGTTTTAAACTACTAAAACAACAAAACTTTATTAATTCTCTACTTTTATAGGCTGGGGTTGAAATAACCCGTTCCATATTTGCTTTGCTTTTTCTAATTGTCTATTTAATAATTCTAAATTCTATTCCTTTATTTTTTTGTTCTCTTGCAAGTGACTTTGTTTCCCAGATCTGGAGTGCTTGCTGGTTTCAATTCCCGCCGCCCCCCCCCCCCACCTCCCCAGGCCCCAGCTGTGCCAATGGGAAGAAAGTAATTCTGCTTACTTTAGTGAAACAATGTTGGAGACAAACCAACAAGTTATTACCAAACAATTAAATTCAGAATTCTTGTTAAATTATAAATTGCCTTTTCTTATATTGTTTTCCATGCAAACAATATAATTTATTATCTAGTAAGAATTATATTTTAATGGAAGCACTGACAACTAAAAACAGTAAAAGTCATCTCTAAATCCCACCTAACCCATTTATTTGCAACATAAACAATTTCTTGTATTTCAGAAGACAAACACCATAGCCCTTTGTAGTCTACATATGCCTTCATTCTACATAAATGCTATAATATACTGTACCAATTTGATATTTCAGAGAATTCTGCTCCTATTAATGTAAAAAAACAAAGATATTGCTAGTACTATCAAATTAATTTTTGAAAAAATACTATCCAAATTTTCATGAATAATTCAGCACTATAAACTATAAAACTATCATTTCATAAGGTAGCCTAGGTCAGGCTGCACGACCCCCAGGCCATGAACTGGTGCCAATCCGTGCCCTGTTTAGGAACCAGGCCGCACAGCAAAGCTTCGTCTGTATTTACAACCGCACCCCATCACTCCCACTCCCACCTGAGCTCCACCTCCTGGTCAGATTGGCAGTGGCATCAGATTCTCACAGGAGCTTGAACCTTACTGTGAACGGTACACAAGGGACCTAGGTTGCACACTCCTTATGAGAATCTAATGCCTGATGATCTGAGGTGTAGCTGAGGTGGTGATCCTAGCATTGATTGGCTACAAATACAGATTATCACTTGCAGAGAGGTTTGGCTGCAGAGACCATAATAAATCAAGTGCCTGCTGACTCACACCAAAACCCTATCAGTGAGTGGCAAGTGACAACTGAGCTGCATCTGGTGGCAGGCTCTACACCCCCTTGCCCCTGGTCTGGGGAAAACCGACTTCCACGAAACCAGTCTCTTGTGCCCAAAAGGTTGGGGTCCACTGGCGTAGGTCACATAAAAATTGCTTTTCCTCGACCTGGTAACAGCAAGGTATTACCTGTATCTTATAATTCAATAAAACTTTTTGTAATTTCATAAAGGCATATCCTCCTAGACAATATTTTGACTTGCTTTATAAATTTTATACTTATTGGTGCTCTAATGTTGTATTTGTTCTTTTTCCCTATTGAGAAGGCCTCACTTGGCAAAAATTCACGAGAAACTCAAATGACAAGAACCCCAGAACAACATGAAGATACAACATTGCAAAAACCTCCCACATTCTCAAACATACAGTAAAGTGTAACAGTAGTTGGGAACAGTATTTGGTATTCTTACATTACTCAAGTGTGAGGGATACTGTTTACCTTAGGAGTCATGTATCAATAATCATCTATTCCCTGAACTTACAAGTATTTGGAGGACATCTCATTCTCAAGATTTCCAAACTGACAGAATGGACAGCACCTAGTTTCTGTTAGTTCGAATTCACTGTTCTGCTCCTTTAATGATGCTTTTAAAAATACTTATGTTCCTCTTACATAGTATAGACACATTTGGGGATCCTGGATGAATGCAGTCAGTTTCACCTTATCCAAGTAAAAAGTGCCATACGCAGTAGTGAAAATCCATAATAGTGAGGAAGATTGTAAAAAGCAGAGAGGTGGAACAGAGTTTACTGATACAGTTTCCAGTGTTGAGAGCTACATTAGTCATTTCATTAAAATATCAAAATAAGATTTAATAAGCCATCTATATTTGGAAAATGATATACTCATTTATCATAAAATTCAGAGTGGAACCAAAAGAAATACAAGAGAAAATCCTTGTGACCCATGCTGCTAGACCCAAAAACTACCCCTGGATCTCAAATAACCTTTTAAGCTTTCCTTCTAGCTACTCTTCTCAAAGCCTAGTTTCTTTTGCTCATCAATCTATTACAGCTGTCTGTCTGCTAAGTACCTCTTCTCTCTGTCTTCTGAGCCAAGGCTCGTGATGGCCAGTGACAGAAGGCCAGGGGAGGAAGTAAACACAGAACTCCACCCTGAAGGTCACAGCATTAGTTCTAGGTATGGCCACACAAACTAAGCTAGTTACTACCTGAATTTTTTCTAACTAGAGCAGGCAGGATAGACTCCTCATTTCTCTTGGGTAATGATCTTGGGAAAACATAAACCTAAAACTTTCCAGCAGCCACAGTGCTAGTCTCTAGAAAATGCAGTGGAAAAAAATAAAATAAAAATCCAGAGAGAAACAGACACGCAGATAACCAGAGTAGATTCAGCCTCTGACCACACACCTCTACCATCCCATTAAATAAAGACAGTTTTAAAATTAAGCTACTTTAATTTCCTCAACTGGGTCATTTCGCTAATATATAAACATACTGTAAATTGTTCCTTCTTTTAGAAAATAAGATACTCTTTCACATCAAACCTATCAGGTATCACAGTTCCATTTCTATTCTCTGTCTTTTGAAAGTCAACAATATTCACTATCTTCACTTCCTCTTTAATCCACCCCAATCAGACTTTCACTTCCCCCACCACACTGCAACTGTTTTGGCCAACAACCTTAATTTCTACTTTGCCAATCCAATGGTGAGGTCTCTGTCATCATCTTACTTGAATTGTTGACACTTGAGCTGTTGACACTGACTGTACCCTCTTTCTTAAAATATGTCCTTCATGTGCTCTTAGGACCCTACATATCTAACTGGTTCCCCTCATACCTGACTGGTCACTTCTTCTTTTCTGGCTCCTCCTCTGCTTCCTGGCCTTTCAGTATTACCACATTTTGCCATGTATAATGCACACCTATATTTTTGTGTGCATTATATATGGGATTATTATACCCATGGTATGTAGTAACTATACCCACATATAAGGCACATCCTAACTTTTCCCTCAAAAATCTGAGCAAAAAAATGCACATTATACATGGCAAAATACAGTAAGTCCTTCACCTCTCTGCATCATGATCTCAGTAATTTTCTACCTTTTTTCATTATTGCCCCCCCCACCTAAATTGAGCCTGTTCATACTTTTTTTAACCTTATCACTTCTATTTCCAAGGCATTTTATACTACAGGTACATAAAACCTAGGTGCCATCCTTAATACCTCTCCCCACCCCCATCAACTTCCTGAATCCAACCCAAGAGCAAACCCTATCAGCCATTCCTTCAAACTGTATCATAAATCAGCTTTCTCTACCTCCCTCTCACCTGGTCACCACAAGAGCCTCAACAGGCCTTTCAACTCTACTCTGCCCCTCTTCCTCAGGAGTCCAACATCCACACAGTATCTACAGCAATCTTTTCAAAAGATGTATCACATAACTACTTTGCTCAAAACTCCTAAATGGAATTAGACTTGCAATACACTTACATTATGATTACAATACATCTCGAACTCTTTAATAGCCCTGTAAGATCCTATGAGATCTAGCCCCTGTCTATCTCACTCATCTGTTTGTCTCCTACCATTCCCCGCCTCCCACAATCCCTTATGACCTCCAAGCTACACTGGCTTCCTTACAGTCCCAAATTCATGGAAGTCATGCCAGCCAAAGAATCTCAGCCTAACTGATCCTTAAACCTAGAACATACTTCACCCAGGCATTTCCTTGGCTCACTGTCATCACTCAGATATATAACAAAATACCGTTTCTTTGACTATATTAAATAGCCTTTATCCTACCTGGTCACTGACTATAGTTACCCTGCTTTGTTTTTACCATATTACTTACGTGTTCCAGCAGTCACATGAGTGTGTATATACACACACATGCAATCCATCTCCCTAAAGAGTGTCAACTTCATGAAGGCAGGATATGTATTTTTCTTAATGCTCTATCTCCAAAACTCCAAATTGGTTATGCACAGGAATTTATTAAGCATTTAGTTTTGTGATAAATTCAGCCTTCAGTATTTAATGTAATGCAGGTTCCATTAAAAATTGGAGTGATTACTTCTTTGAGCATTCCTGAAAATCACTCAAAGAATCTAGACACAGTCCTAAAACATATATCCACTGACTTAACTCAACCTTCCTTTTTCAAAAGCTTTCAGTTACACATCTAAAAGGGAATGCAGACTAATGTCACGGCCAGACTCATGCAATTGAGCATGCTCATTAAAAACAGATAAGAGAAATTTAGACAATTACTAAAGCAGATCAATCTTGGACTATCTCACACTGCAATCTGGGAAGTGCTTACCTTCGCTAAGGTCACAGGCTCTGGATCAGTGGGCGTGCAGCTAGTACACAGAACCTATCATTACTCACTGTGGTAGAGCTGCAGCACTATCTTAAAAATTCTGCCACGAAATATTTGGTACTGGTCAAAACACGGAAAATAATGATGTTAGAATTCTATATCCTTACAAAATACATTATTCCAAAACCAAACAAATATATCAGCAAATTTAAAAGGTAGGAAATTTCTTGGGCCTCCCTCTCTAATTATTCAACCTCCCGTTTCCCCTTTTGCCAGCCCACCTCCATCCCTTCCAAAAAGGTTATGAGATTATTTTTAAAAAATTGATTCAAATTCTTCATAAGAAATACTTTCTATGAAGAATTTGAAAACAGTTAGTGACATGCCTGTAAGTCAGTGCCATCTAGTAACAAAGAATTATTCTATCAAAAATTTTTTGCCTGTATTAGCTTAAATTCATTTCTTGTTAGCCTAAAACCTTTTCAATCCATTAACCAACACAATTACCCATGAAGAAAATTAATACAGACATTAAACGGAAAGATAAAATAAGATGTAATCCCGATTACCAACTCTTATACATAGTGGTAGTACTTTTTGAACAAAGTACTTGCTGAGTTAAATTTTTTTAATGTTCATTTTTTTTAATGTCAGTATAGCACTTCCCTTTTTCTTTAAGCATAGTCAGATCACCAGTTTTTAAATAAACTCTTTACTTGATCATACTACCCATTCGTAACTGCCATTCAATTTCCCTCCATCTTTTTGTCTATCCTTAAATACAGCATTACTCAGGGTTTTTTCCTATCTTCTCATTCTCTTAAACAATTTTCTTACTGTGGTAAAATACATATACCACCTTAACCATTTTAAGTGTACAGTTCAGTGGTATTAAGTATTCATATTGTGCAACTATCACCACCATCCAACTCCAGAACTATTTTCATCTCCCAAAACTAAAGCTCTGCACTCATTAAACAACAACTCCCCACTACCCTCCTCTAACTGCCCCCTTCCCAGTGACCACTATTTTACTTCCTGTCCCCATGATTCTGATTACTCTAGGTACCTCATATAAGTAGAATCATACTATATTTGCCTTCTTGTGATTGGCTTCTTTCACTCAGCATAATGTCTTCAAGGTTCATGCATGCTGTAACACATGTCAGAATCTCCTTCCTTTTAAAGGCTGAATAATAGTCCCTGTATGTATACACCACATTTTGTTTAACCATTTACCCATTGATGAATATTTAGATTGCTTTCACTTAAATCTAGCTTAAGACTTATTTTGTATGTGTATGTGACTCAGGTCTTCAAACAAATGTTTAAATTGATTTTTTGAAGGTTAATGACTTTTCTTCTTGCTAAATCTAATGGCTTTTTCCCAACATATCATATTTCTCTATATTAGAACTACTGGCCACTTTTCATCTCTCCTCTACCCGCACTGAGAGAGAAAAGAAATGGCTTAAAAAGATATCCATTTGATCACTGAACAACATGGTTTGAACCATGTGGGTCCACTTACAAACAATTTTTTTCGATAAATATACTGTTTCCCAGGTTTTGCATCTGTGAATTCAACCAACCAGAGTCTGAAAACAGTACATATTTTCAATCCACAGCTGGGAATCCGCAGATGTGAGAGCAGACTGCATGCACTGTTCTATGCCATTTTATATAAGGGACTTGAGATACTGATATCCACAGGAGGCCCTAAAACCAATCTGCAGCAGACACTGAGGCACAACTCTAGTCAAAAGGTACAGGTGGACTGTTAACTATGTGGGGGGCTGGGCCCCTAAGTCCCCACATTGTTCAAGGGTCAACTGTAATACAGAGAGACTAAAATATGAAAGATATCAATGGACCAGGGAAATAAAATGAAAGTAAGATAGAACACGCACAAAATACACACAAGACTGTCTAAGAACAGCTACCAGAAGTAGACAAGGAAGAAATCAAAATCAGTCACAGGGTTCTCATCTCCTCAGGAATACAACTTTTCTTAGTATAGACACCTAAAAAAAGAACATTCTTTATAAGAGCTTCAACAGATACTTTGCAATATGGTAGAGCAGGCCCTCAACTATACAACCATCCATCACTTTCTTAGTGAACTAAGAAACTTTCAAGCCACTGTACCTTCCACAATGACCTGCCATATCTGATTACCATTACTTACTTCATTAGCTAATGATTTGCTTTTGCCTTATTAGGAGTGTTCCCAAAGAGCTATTCTTTCTCTCTCATTCTCTTAGTGAACTCTCAATTCATATGACTTTATGATACTTTTATGAGTGACTCACAACTCTACATTGTTATTTTGTTTTAGAACAGGGCCCTCCCTTAAGAAGTCATAAGTATGTAGTGATAACCACCTGTTTTATAATTTTTTAACTGATTATATAATAAAGAAAAAATTGATGATGGCAGTAGAAACTTAATTTCCTTCAATAAGACTGTCATTGGTTACTTTGTTTTATCAAACAAATCTACACCCTTAATTTTAAACTAGTAAGTAAGCAGCTGACTGATATTTTTGTGAATCAAAAATATCTAAAGGGCCCTTGATTTTCAACATTCTGGAAGTATTTACAGTGATGTAGAGAGAAACAGAAAACTGGCCAAATGTTAGAAGAATGCTTATTAAGGACCTCTTATTAATCAGCACCTGAACCAGATGAGAAAGTTGGACAATAAGCTGTACTTGTATTTAACACTCTATTTGAGCAGAGTAGCCATCCACAGAGTAAAAAGATTTTAAAGTATGAGACATTATTACATGCTAAGTGATTAATCCTATTTTTACTCATGCATTCCCTCCAAGTCACTTATTATATAATATACCACATTATGTGTGTGCGTGTGTGTGTGTGTGTGTGTGTTCCAGAATTATGGAAATGTTTAGGACTTTAAAAAATAAGCCAGGTTCAAATTCAAATTGAAATGATTAACCCTTGAAATTTTTATTTCCATAATATATTTGTAATTTGCATAGTGCCTACAGTTTAGTTTTTTACAAATTGTTATGTAATATTCAATGGAACAGGAAAAAAGACTGAAGCAAACTTAAGATTTGTTTGAAAGAAAAAAGAATTTTGTACATGTAACCATCTTTGAAGAGGAGAGTACTATTATCAACAAACAAATTATTTATCCAAAAGATATAGAATAAAATACTTGTTCCACCCAAAGGAGAATTTAATATGGTGAATCTCCTTCAATAACATAAATTTTTATATCCAGAACTGTAACCAGAGTCCCTCCTACCCAACTCCTTTTCAAACCAAGGACTGGTAAAGCAAAATTTACCAGACGTCCATGTGGAACTGATTCCCAACAGGTGGGGAGAGGGAAGGAAGAACAATAATATGTTCGAGGAATCCTACTGTTTTCTTGATAGTCCATCATAGTAAAAAGTGGACATCCCTCATTTTTACCTTCTATAGAAGGTTCTGTTATATTCTTCAGACCTGAAGTATCCCTTGACTCTGTGAACACAGCAGCAGAGAAATGTAGAATAATTCAGGTGTATAGTAATTAAGTCACATTCACAAACAATTTTAGTGTAGTACTTCCTCAAATTATAAGAAAAGCTCCATCGTACGATGAATTACATACTGGAAAACGCATTATCAAACTTCCAGTCAAGATGGATGCATAAACATGCTCACCTCCTTGCACAACCATGTCAAAATTACAACTAAACTACACAACAACCATTGTACAGAACTGTCAAAAAATCAAGCTGAATGGAAGCCTGACCCTACAGAATCAAAGAAACCACATCCATCCAGACTGGTAGGAGGGGTAGAGACATGGAGACACTGAACAGGCTGGTCTCACACCCACGTGGCAAATAAATACTCCGGAGGGGTATCTTGAGAATGAGGAGTCCCAGACAAACAACAGGCCACCAGCCCAGGGTTCCAGTGCCAGGAAGATAAGCCCCGTAAGCCCTTCTGGCACAAAAACCAGTGGGGACTGAGTTGGTAGAAGAAACTTCTGGAGTTCCAAGCAGTGCCTCTTAAAGGGCCTGTACACTGGCTTACTCAGATTCACTCCCTCTGAGCTCTAGCACTGAGGCAGCAGCTTGAAAGGTACCTGTGACATACAAGGAGGAACAGGAGTGTCCAGCATCAAGGTGAGAGGTGAGGGACAGCTTTCTGTTGGACAGAAAGGCAGGCAGAGGCCATTTTCCTTTTCTGAACCCTCCCCACGCAGAGATACAGAGCCAGCAGGTGGGTGCCACATCTGAGATTCCCTCAACCTGGCTAACATTGTTGGCCCTACCATGGAGAACCCCTGAGCCTCTGCCCTACCCAGCTTATGGGCCCACCCGAGCTGTTAATAGTGGCTTTTCCATATGATTGGCTGGTCTTGGCTCATGCTTCACCACTTCCTAAATTCTCCCAAATAAGCAACGACCTGCCTCAGCAATCCCGCAGTCTTCATACCTCTGGTTAAGTGGCCCCAGGCCCGACACTAGCAGTAGCTAGCCTACGTTCACAGTTTGGCTTCATCTAGAAAGTTCCAAGCCTGGCAATGGTAGTAGCCATCTGGAGATAGCTTTGTAGTTCATGCAGGGTGGCCTCAGGCAGAACACAGGTGGAGCTGACCCTGGCCTGCACACCTGGGAAGCCCCAGAGCCTAAGAGCAACAGTAGACAGCCACAGACCACATACAAGCACCATCGCCCGGCTCTAGCACAGCTGATCGTCCAAGGACAGCAATGGTTGGTGTTCAGTAGTTACAACCAGTCGTTGCAGCTGACTGTCCCGTGTGAATCCCTTCCACTGACCTGCCAACAGCAATCAAGGCTCAACTACAAGAGGAGGGTGTTACAGCCCACACGGAAAGCACATCTCAAGTACCTGGCTTGGGTGAAACAGGAGGTTATGCCACTGAACCCTATAAGACACCTACTACTTTAAGTCTGAGAGACATTAATTGCTCTGCCTAATGCATAAAAACAAACACAGAGAGGGTACCAAAATGAGGAGACTAAGAAACATGGCCTAAATGAAAGGACAGATCAAAACTCCAGAAAAAGAACTAAACAAAACACAGATAAGCAATTAGATGCAGAGTTCAAAACACTGGTTTTAAGGATGCTGAAGGAACATAATGAGGACCTCAACAGCATACAAAATCCAATCAGAAACAAAAGATACACTAATTGAAATAAAGAACAATTTACAGGGCAACAACAGTACGGTGGATGAAGTCAATAATCAAATCAATGATTTGGAACATAAGGAAGCAAAAAAACAACCAATCAGAACAAGAAGAAAAAAGAATACAAAAAAATTAGGATAGTATAAACAGCCTCTGGAACAACTACAAGCATTTCAACATTCACATCATAGGGGTGCCAGAAGGAAAAGAGAAAGAGCAAGAAATTGGAAATCTATTTGAAAAAATACTGAAAAGAGTAAAAGGAAATTTCCATAATTTGGGAGAGAAAATAGACATGCAAGTCCAAGAAGCACAGAGAGTCCCAAACAAGATGGATGCCAAGAGGCCCATACCAAGATACATCATAATTAAATGCCAAAGGTTAAAGATAAAGAGAGAACCTTAAAAGTAGCAAGAGAAAAGGAATTAGTTACCTATAAGAGAGTTCCCATAAGACTGTCAGCTGATTTTTCAAAAGAAACTGTAGGCTAGAAGGGACTGGCAAGAAATATTCAGAATCATAAAAAGTGGAAACTTAACAGCCAAGATTGCTCTACCCAACAAAGCTAGCTGTAAGAATTGAAGGGCAGATAAAGAGCTTCCCAGCCAAGAAAAAACTAAAGAAGTTCATCATCACCAAACCATTATTGTATGAAATGTTAAAGGGACTTACTTAAGAAAAAGAAGATCAAAACGATGAATAGTAAAGTGGCAAAAATACATATCTATCAACAACTGAATCTAAAAAGCAAGCTAAGCAAATGAAAAGAGATAGAATCATGAATACAGAAAGCATTTTGATGACTGCCAGATGGGAGAAGGGTTTGGGGAACGGATGAAGAGGTGAGGGGATAAAGAAGTACAAATAGGCAGTTACAGAATTGCCATGGGGATGTGAAGTACAGTACAGGAAAGAGAGTAGACAGAGAACTTTTATGCATGGCAAATGGATACAAACAAAAGTACAGGGATTGTGAAGGAATCTGGGTGCTGAGTGGAGGGGGGCAAAGGGGAAAATATCAAGACAATTATAACCGCATAATCAATAAAATATAATTTTTAAAAAAGAAAATTCATTCTTTGAAAAAATGAGGCTCACAAAATGACCTGTTCCATGTGTTGCCATAGCATAGAACAACTGTCAGATGTTCCAGACCCACAGGACAGAGAAATGACACAGGCAGCTGGTCTCTGCATCCTATTATGAGAGGTGGTCTATTTCAGAATAAAACCAGGAAAGATCTACAAAGGGAAACCAAACTGTCTCAATGTTAAGTATCTCCCATAAATTAAAAAGGCATAATTAATCCTCGCAAATCAGTATATGCAATGACCCTACATCTCCTAAAGTCCTAAAATGAAAGATTAAAAGTGTCAATAATCAAAGAGAAATAAAACACAACTACTATAACAAAAAACAAAAACAAAACCAGTTAATCCTATATAAGTAGATCTGAAATAAAGAGAACAGAGACCAAGATGCTAACATAGGAGGCTAATCGAGAAAGACGAAAAACTTTCTGTGAGTTCCCTAAATTCATTTAGATAATTTCATAATAAAAACAATTCTGTTTAATTATAAAGAAATAAAGGACACGCTTTATACAAAATACAGAAATATATTCTGATTAATACAGAGTTTTGCAAATTGATCAAGTAATTTGCAAATCACTGAACATTTACGTAATTCTTCTGAGGAAAACCCATGTTAAACAAACAGGTATCCCCCCGTTTTCCAAAGCTTCTCATTTCATCACTTTGTATATATAAAAGACGTAAAAGAGTACATGTTTTCAATAACCAAAACAAATAGGAAGAGGATTTTTGTTTTTATGAGAAAGGGGTGAAAAACGGAAATAGTGTTCAGCGCTTGTTTGGCAGCTAACAGTGGCACCTGAGGAGGGATAGTGGCGCCACCGGGCTCTTCCCAGGAACCGCACTCAGCATCTCAGCATCAGGCCACCACAGCTTTGAACTGTGTCTGAGAGCATCTGTGCTTCATCTTGACTTACTCTGCATATCCTTTAGCACAACACGTTCTAATGTACCAGAAAACCCTAAAAGATCTCGCAAGGCCATTACACATAAAATAAAACTGGACTTGAAACTAAGCATTTTGATTGTGGTGAATGAGATTCACTGAACTTGCCTGTGTCCATCACTGGCACTATTAACACACAGAGTGAAAGAAATCTTGAAAGCTACCAAAGTCACTATTGGTTTGCTAATAGCAAAGCAAGCTCTTTTAGTTGGCAACCAGTAAGATATAAAATGGAAAATAGGTCTACTGCTTGAGTGAACAGCTGGGTATACAAAGTGTGGTATGTACCACATTTGTATATCATTCCTATTCTTACTATATGTTTGTGTTATTTACATTTAATGCATTATTTGTATGATTTGGTAGGTTATTTTTGAGGTCTGAGAATGCTCAAAAATTTTTCCATATAAAGTAATGGTAATTGCTTCTCTGTTTTTCTCCATTTCTGCTTATAAAAGGTTTCATAGGAATACTTTACTTTCAAATAGCTGGGAAAACCTGCACTTAAATGTTGGTTGGTAGAATAAATGAGCAACCTATTTGAGTCATCTGTTCTCTACATACAAGAAACTATGACTATAAAAGACTTTCATTAATAGACAAATACTGGCATTGTCATTCTGAAACTAGACTCCCTCAAGAACAGGCCTTCCCTTATATAAACTGCTCTCTGAGGACCATAAAAACCCACTACCTCTATAGATGCCTAACAATAACTTCTCCTAGAGAACTAACAATATTGTATAAAAGTTGGAAAAGTATTAAAATCTTGAGTTAGTAAAACAATACAAATATTTAAAGCATATTCAGAGCCTAGTGTTTTTAAAATGTGCTACACTAACTACAAATATCCTGAAAGCTATGAATCTAGCAAAGCACCTCCTGGTGAGAGGTATCAAGAGATTAAAAGTAAATTGTCCTTAATGCAACTAATGGCCTTACCTGACCTCTGTAGGCACACTAACATACTTCTTACTCTATTATCCCACAGTGCCTACGACACGACACATCTTTATGACAGATCATATCACACCCTTTAATTACTTGTTAACAGACCTCTCTCCAATAAGACTGTCAACCAGTGGAGGACAGAAACTACATTCTTCATCTATGTATCCTCGGACAATGCCTTGTTCATAATAACCATTTACTTTAAAAAATGCCATTGTGTGAATCTGTTACATGATTTGCCTCAAGCCAAATGGGTCCAACATCACAAGCAGACAAAAAAATAAAATTAATTCTGAACAAAGTAGGAAAGTTGAGTCAAATGTTCCTTTAAAACATTTCTTAGAATTCATAATTTTTCATTCTTCCCACTCAAACCCACATTATAGACTCAAAGCTAGTCTTCCTACCTAGAGTGAATTCATTTTCCTGTAACTTTATATTGGACTTGCTAAAACAAGAAGCTGTAAAATCTCCTAATACTTAATGCAATGATGATAAAATTGCCAAAATAAGCTATCATCTCTTGCACACATAGTAAATACTGCTAACCAATAATTTCTACTATATATATCCTTTTTTTGCTACTGAGACCAGACATAGATCAAGTTTCCTTAACATGGTGCTCTGGGCAACCACTATCACTTGCGAGCGTTGGTATAATGAGTGAAATCTTACTTGCCACTCTTGGAGCAGTCCCACAGGTTTAAGCATCAAGGCTCAATAGACTGGTCTCCCTCTCTACCTGACCCTGTTTTCTACTATTTCCGAACTCAGCTGCCTCTTCCAGCAATGTCAGCCTCCAACATTCCCTACACGTGTCATGTTCACATTTGTTTTACAGAACAAGAGTAACAAGAGACAGCCATTGAGTATTTGGTACGTATTAGGCCCTGTTTTAAGCACTTTACATGTACAAATTCACTTCATCCTCGAGAACTTGATGTGGTAGGTGTCTTTTACACCATTTATCATACAATGAAACTAGGACACAAAAAATACTACACATATATAGCAAAAGACAAATATTAAAAACAGTAATTTATTCTTATCTCACACATACTGACTCTAACAGTACCACTTACTTAGTATTTAATCAAAACTTCTTGAATTCTGTTTACCATTTTATCTGTGATCATGTAACAATAATACAAACTCCTTGAGGAGAAAGGCCTTATCTTATACTTTCATCTGTCCTACAACAGTGACTGCTATGCACATTGTAAATGTGCAAATAAATATTGTGCTGTTGGCATCACAAAAATAATGCTACCTTATTGTCTGTAAGGCCTACATTTTGAGTTACTCTTCTGATAATGCTAAACAATATACACTGATCCTTTTACTTTTTTTTTATTCCAGTTTCACTATAACCAACAGCGTAACATCTCAAAAAGCTGGTACATTTTATCAATATTTAAAAATCCAATTACACTTTCACACCCAGAAGAAAATCCTTATGAACATTAAGAATCTACATAAAGAAAGTATTTGTAAATCCTCCTTACTTATAAAAATTTAACATCCATATCCAGGAATTTCTTCCTTTACATTTCCTTTTACATAACATTTACATTTTCATTTTCCTAAACAGAAGAAAATAGTCACTTTCTCTCTAAGCTTTACATGAACTTGAAAACATCCTTTATTAAAATGCCTACCTCTCTCATCTCTCAGACAATTTCAGTTCCTTTAAGTTTGTTTTTTCAAACTGTATTTACTGATTTTAGAGGAAGAGAGGAAGGAAAGAAGAGGGAGGGAGAGAGAGAGAAAGAAAGAGACATCAATTTTTAACATCAAGAAAGAGATCAATTTTTGTTGTTCCACTTACTATGAATTCATTGCTTGATTCCTGTATGTGCCCTGACTGGAGATCAAACCACAACCTTGGGGTATATGCAGACAATGCTCTAAACAATTGAGCTACCCAGCCAGAGCAGTTACTTTAAATTTTTAATTCAAAAAAATTTAAATCTTGTGCAAAATCTCAAAATACCTATTCAATTTGTAGCCTAAAATTACACAATGACCTTAGGTAAGGTAAGACCCACTGCTGAACAAGATGGAAAGATTACTTCACGCTTGTCACATGTTATAACATTTAATCCAATGAGTTATCTTTTTAAAAACAGTAAATTAATCAGTTTTTATATTCCATGATCCCTAAATCTTATACATAACCAATAATTTTTTATCTACATTTTCCTTCATTATGTATTTAATTACATTCAGCAACTCCAACAGCATCTCCAGTTTCTCAAAATCTATCTGAAATCTAATACTAGTTTGTAAAATGGCTTTCACTGGCACTGGACTCTTGCCATGTGCAAACTGACCAAGCATTCTCTCTAGAAACCAAAAAAAAGTACATTCGGGTCACATTGAAATTTTTCTATGTGAAATCAGGACCAATTTCTGAATAACAGAATTTTACTTTTCATCAGCTGACAACATTCCACAAAGATCTTGGGTGCATTTCACCCTCCAGAAAATTACATACTACAATGGTGTTTAGCCTGATAGAGTTGTTCATTTTACTAACGTTTTAAGACTGAATCTAAAACCTTACAAAACTTTAAATGCAGCTCAACATTTTGGTTTACTCAGTTTCATTATAAAGATAAATGAACATTTACTGCCTGCTAGGTATTGCCAGGAATTATGCCTGTCACTTTTCCTTCATTTCCCATTTATAGTACACAAGAATGGCATTCTGTAAGTGCATTTTAAAATGCGCCCGATGTCCTAATGTTCATAAACAAAAGACCAGGAGTTAAATTTCTACAGCTTGAAAGCCCACATTCTTCCTAAAGTATGTACGTCACCTCCACTTCCACTTCTAGCAAATGTTCAGGTAACTAAAGAAGGAGCCATGAGAGGGCTACTATTTGTGGTCTACCTCATCATCCCCTTCCAGAACTCCTTCCTGTTCAACCCTCACAGCTTATGTCAAACACAATTCAGAGAGTTAATTACTCCTTTCAGTGAGCTATCTCTATATCCTACACTTATTTCTATTATTGTACTTAACATATATTATAATCATGTACTTTCTGTCTTCCTACTGAGCTATTTACTCCTTATATCCCAGAGACATGTTTAACTCATCTTTAATACCCAGGCTCCAATGTCTGCTTGGCACATACTAGATAGACCTACTCTGCTACTTAGAATTAGGTTACTATAAAGCTTCTGGTGGAGGTTTATTTCATTGGACTTCTCTTTCTTCCCCTTCACGAAGCTGTTTCAGTAGGAGCACTAAAACAACTCCTCCCACACACTAATCCCCTAAAAAGGTTATGTAAGAGATGCGCTTCAGCAAAAAGGAAGCAGAGATCAGATAATTTAGGACAACTCTTTGGAAACTTAGGGGGAAATCTTCTCATTATCATAATGGTAAAATCTTAGGGGGTGGAAATTAAGGTGAAAAACCTAGGGAAAAAGAGATTAAGAGGCTTTTCAATTTGAAAAGGCCTTAAGCTTTAAAAAAGAAAAAAAAAACAACATTCTCCTAGATCACAAAAGATCTCACCAAACTCACTAGGATAAGAAGCAAAGTGAGGTTAAAGGACAGAGTCCCCTTGGATTTTGGATGCATTAATAAACAAAATAGAGAACCCTGGCTTACATTCTTGGGGGCAGGGGGGAGAGAGAAAGGAGACAAACATAATAAAAAGTCACTTTTATAATATGATAGAAGGTAATACACAATACAGGGGGAAAGTGTAAAGCTGAGAAACAGGGATCAAGAATGACAACAAACAGGGGTGGGGTGTGTAGTCTGCAGTGTTAAATAGAGGGGTCAGGGTGGGCCTCAAGAGAATAGCCCTGACAGACTTTAATAAAAGTGGTAAGGAAGTCAGTCATGAGGGTGTCTGCATTTGTGCAGTTGCAGAATAGCAAAGAGTCCAACTATGATAAAGCTCAGTGAGTGAGGAAGGTGGACAGGAAGGCAGATTAAGAGGGTGGGAGTATAAATCAGATCAAATAGAAGCTTAAGCTCTTTGTAATGATGTTGGCTTTTACTCTGAGTCACTGTAGCAGATATGAGCAGTCTCTGAGCAGATATGTAGCAGTCTCTGAGCAGATATGATTTATGTTTTAAGTAAGTTACTCTGCTAAATGAAAAACAGACTACAACAGAGCACAAGTATATGCAAGGAGACCATTAAGTGGCTATTGCAATTACCTAGGCAGGCAAGAGATGGGGACTGAACTAGGTGGTAGCATATCAAGAGATGAAAAGTGGTCAAACCTTTTTTCCTTTACTAGAAAAAATGTTTCAGTGAGTTCCATTCAACTTATCAGATACATGAAATCTAAAATATACTAGTAGCAATAGTAAATCTCCAATTCCTTCCATAGCATCTACATATTGCCATGATATTTCATGCAGAGAGTCTTTCTGAGTTTTCTACCTGAGCACTTTGCCTGATGCAATTTATATTCATTTATCCCTATTCTTATTCAAGTTCACATTACTTAAAAGTGGCATGGGGAGGGGAAATGCAGAGACAAATTTCTAAAGTCTGTATCTTTTTATTGACGTTAGTGGTATTTTTACCCCCTTTCTAGTATCTGCAACACATGCCTCTTTTAAAAAATGAAAAAAACACATAAGCAAGCTATAAGTCTTCTACACTGATAAAAGTGCTGAGCGTGGTGGAGTGGTTTTCTGTACTTTTCCCATTTCCAAACATTGTCACTGACAGTGTAGTAAACTTCATTATATCTTTATACTCCTACTCGGTAATCTGTTCCAGCTTCCTTTTAATTTCATTTTATTGCTCAAACTTGGAAGAGAAAAACATATTTGTTTCACTACAACATAATTATTTGACTTTGGTAAAAGCACAGTAACATTAGACAGTTTGGTTGACTATGTTACTGAAAAAAGTAATAATAACCTTAACAGGCTTTTAAAAAAAATTAAGTAGCTTTCTACTTTTAGGGATCAAGTTGAGTTTTTAGGTAATATGCTTTTCCTGCCCTAAACAATTACTGTCCATAAGTAAGCTTGAGGATTTAAGAAAAAGGAATAAAAATATAAATTATACAACTTTATCATGCAGATATTAGAAACTTGATTAAGGGTTTATTTAAGGAAAAGCTTACAAGTTCTTTGTCATCTAAACACTTTAGAAACTCTTCTCCATAACTACAAAGAAAACTTTGGAATCTATATATTTATTTGATAAAATAATTATTTACCAAAATGTAAATACCCACACAGAAATGTTATTTGGATCTTTTGTAAGATCATACGCAGTCAGTGAGTTAACAATGGCCGAGCAAGCAGAGAAGCAGGTAGGGGACCTAGGTCACTGTACTGTCTCACCTTCTGAGGTCTTCCATCGTTTCCACAAATCCTCAACAGTTATATGCTTGTCTTCTCGGTGCAGGTGGCTGTGTTTTTTAGTAGCATCTTTAGATTTCATATCTTCTCTGATAAACTATAAAAGAGAAAACACTGAGTTAAATACACTTAAATCCATTATTTCAGTCTCTCTAAACTGAGAAAAAAAATTGAAATCCAGTGGGTGGTGATTATCAGATAGTAACTGATACATTTTGATATTTTATACTCACATTATTCTTACATGTTTATATAATTTATTTAATAAAATGGCTTCTACTACAAATCATGACAGCAGCAGCAAAAGTACATATTTAATGTTCATTATTTGCCAGGAACTAGTCTACATGATTGAATAATTATGTCTACATACCTATAACAAAACACACACACACAGTCATTTAACTTCATGACAGGTCCATAGGTTAAGTATTACGTAGCCTCAATTATAGATTAGAAAACCAAGTCTCAAAAAAGTTAAGTATTTTGCCCAAGATTGAAAATATAATGGAAAGCAAAGATGTGATTCCAACCCAAGCAATTTGGTTCTGCTCAATAGCATAATATACTACCTCAATATTATACATTTTTTATCAACTACTTAGTGGCAGGGCTGTTTCAAAACACATTAAGTACTAATCTCAATTACTGCATCAAATTTCTATATTCTCCTATCTTTTAAGCTATTCCTTACAACTGATAGGCATTCGATTACAGTGTTTAGAACTAAAGTATTTTACAAAACTGAAGTAGACCCTCTGTTAATCTTACTTTAATAGTACAAAGAAAAAGCACTAAAACTTTCTTTGCTGAAAAACAACCTCCTCTATACTACTTCATCATGCAAAATTGTTAAATTTCTCCCCACTGTCTACAAATGAAAAGCAAATTCCTTTTATAGCTTACACACCATTACCTATCCTGTCCCTGACAGTCTTTTAGGCCTTATCTCTTCACACTTCCCCCATATTAATAATATATTAATCTAATTACATGAAACTAATAGTTTTTTAAATTATGCTTTTTATATTTCGATATTTCTGATTTTTCTTGTTTTGGTATTTTTATTGACTTTCTTCTGATTCCAAAAATATACAACAATACAAAAGATTACTTCAGAATCCAAGATGCAGAAAGTTAAAATCCCCAGAGGCATAATTTCCTGAGTTTTACATACTGACAATGGACATCTTCCAAAAAAAGACCAACTTTTACTTTTGAATAGAGCTGTTCTCTACTGAAACAAACAAACAAAAAATCAATAGCTGTGTAATACTGAGCAAATCATTTCACTTTTTTGAGTGTCAATATTTTGGGTGTAAAATGAAGAAAAAAGCTTTTTAGGATCAACAACTCTATTCAACACATGGTCAGCAGACTGTAGTCACTGTTAAAACTGATACCAATCTGTAGTACAGACAGAACTGAAAAGTAGACCTAGAAATCTTTGCAGCAATTAGACAATGTTTTCAAAGCACCTGACCCACGCATGTGATAAATGTACTTACATGCATGGCCCTATGAATAATGAATTAAAAATGAAAAACCTGGTCCTCTACCACAGATAATTTGAAAAGCACTGACCTAAAGGTTATTAGAAATAATGCCTTACTCTTTTTTTCTAAATGCCCTTTTTAAAAGTTATTTTTTTAATTTATTTATTTTTATTATGCCATTAGTTGTCCCATTTCCCTCCTTCATTCCCCTCCACCCTGCACACCTCCTCCCCCACCACTCCTCCCCTGTTAGTTTATGTCCATGTGTCACAAGTTCTTTATATCCTCTATTTCCCATACTATTCTTGCCCTCCCCACCGTCTATTTTCTACCTACCATCTATGCTACTTAGTCTCTGTACCTTCTCCCCCTTTCTTGGCCTCCCACTCCCCTGTTGCTAACCCTCCATGTGATCTCCTTTCTATGGTTCCGCTCCTGATCTAGCTGTCCTCTTAGTTTGCTTTTGTTTTAGGTGTGGTTGTTAATATGTGAGTTTGCTGTCCTTTCACTGTTCTTTTTCTTAGATAAGTCCCTTTAACATTTCATATAATAAGGGCTTGGTGATGATGAACTCCTTGAATTTGACCTTATCTGAGAAGCACTTTATCTGCCCTTCCATTCTAAATGAAAGCTTTGCTGGATAGAGCCATCTTGGATGTAGGTCTTTGGATTTCATGACTTGAAATACTTCTTTCCAGCCCCTTCTTGTCTGTAAGGTTACTTTTGAGAAATCAGCTGACAGTCTGATGGGTACTCCTTTGTAGGTGACTGTCCCCTTATCTCTTGCTGCTTCTAGGATTCTCTCCTTCATTTTTATCTTGGCTAATGTAATTATGATGTGCCTTGGTGTGTTCCTTCTTGGGTCCAACTTCTTTGGGACTCTCTGAGCTTCCTGGATTTCCTAGAAATCTATTTCCTTTGCCAGACTGGGGAAGTTCTCCTTTATTATTTGTTCAAATAAGTTTTCCACTTGTTGCTGTTCCTCTTCCCCTTCTGGTACCCCTATAATCTAGGTGTTGGAACATTTAAAGATGCCCTGGAGTTTCCCAAGCCTTCCCTAATTTTTTTGAATTCTTGTTTCTTCGTTCTTTTCTGTTTGGTCATTTTCCTCTTCCTTCTGGTCCACTCCATTGATTTGAGTCCCAGTTTCCTTTCCATCACTATTGGTTTTCTGTGCATTTCCCTTCATTTCAATTAGTTTAGCCCTCATTTGTTCCTCTAATTTGTGACTAAAATCAACCAGTTCTGTGAGCATCCTGATCACCAGTATTTTGAACTGTGCATCTGATAGATTGGCTATCTCTTGGTTCGCTTAGAAGTGTTGGCTCTGGGGCTTTGAGCTCTTTTTCTGCTTGAGCCATAATGTTTGGTCTGTTTGAACCTGTTATGTATGAGGGGCGCAGCCTTAGTTGTTCACCAGGGCAGAGGGACCCAGTAGCTGGGTTGTGACGCTGTATGTGGGGGCACGGTCAGAAAAGGGTAATGGCGTTTGCTCCACTCTCTCTTCAATTTTGCTCTCCTCTGTAGCTTTCTGAAAGCAAACCAGGCCCCGCCCTGGTGCTGACTCCTGGGTGTGTAGGCCTGTGCACCCTCCAGGACCCTGTGGGTCTCTCCAACAAACTCTCTGTAAGCCTGGGAGCTTCTCCCAGCACCTCAACCCGGGAAGTTTTTCCAATTGGTGCTTTTAGACTTTAATTCCCGTTGCTGGGGCCCCAGCCCACTCGGTCTGTCTCACTGATCACTCCTTCACCTGGTTTATCTGCCTGTGAATATGCCACCACAGTCAGCCAGCTGCCTTGTACCTTCACTGGGTCTGCCCGTTGCCACCCCACACCAGGGATCCACCAACTGCCACCTGCATGCCTAGGTCCATCCGGCTGCTTTTTCCTGCCGGGACCCCTCTCCGCCAGTCGCTGACCCCACCCCTCTTAACGGTCTGGATGAATGGTTCGTTGTTTTCAGACTTTCATACAGTTCAATTTTCTGTGTTTTGGTTGCCTTTTTGCTACTAAAACTCTGTTGTCTTTAAACTTGGTTGTGCGAGGAGGCACAGTGTTTCCACCTACACCTCCATCTTGGCCAGAAGTGCTAAAAGTTATTTTTAAAGGGGCCTGTCTCATTGCCCCAACTCCTCCCTGTCTATATTCCTATTTTCTATTTCTCTTTTTCTGCCCACCCCTCCTGCTCTTCCTGACTGATGCCTTCAGAATCTAGTACACATATCTGAAAAAGTCACTGCCACTGAGATACCCAGAAACTGCCCCTATCTTTGAAGGGGCCCAAGAGCTATAGAGAAATTCTACATGAAAAACCATAATGAAGAGAACACTGAGGAAGCCTGCTTTGGAACTGGTCCAGTCAGTTAAATAAATGGCAACTGTTTCATTTATGAGATACATAACCACAACAACAAACTCAATGTCCTAGGAAATTCTTCTCACTCCATGAAGTCAAAGAACCCAAAAGTCCAGTTCTGTAGCTTCACGATCAGTATATTTGAGAAAATAAAGCTAATTTCCACATACAGACTAGACTTGTTACTTGTTACTTGACTCTTTTAGAAAGAGTTATTTAACTCTTTTAGAAAGCCCAGAATAAGTGTATAGTTATCTACTAAAATATGAGCTTAACCAAAAAAAAAAATTAAACATATTTTTAGGCTTTGATGATATCTATAGCTCACTGGTGTGAAAGAACTATCTGGCTCCTAAGAAAACTGGGTAAAAACTAAAAACACACACTGAATTATATTTCTCCTGAAATCATCATTTGAAAATTAATATAGAGGGTGAGGCAAAAGTAGGTTTCTGTTCATATGGAAAATAATATAATAATTAATAAATAATGATAGAAGAATAAACTTGATATTTCACACACTCACAGCTGTAAACCTACTTCTGCCCCGCCCTGTATATTTCTGTTTTAAAATAAGCCCAAGATAACACAATTTGTAATAAATTATATAAAAGCATAGTCTATATCTCCTATCTCTTCAAAAATTGATCATAAAATATGATTAGGAAATACTATTATTAAAATTATTTTATGTTGAAACAAAGCTGAAAAACGTTTAACTGAAAATAAATGAGAAATCATCAGCTTCCTTAAACCTTCTTCCCAAAATGCTGCAAAAGAGCAGACCAATCTACCCAGACTTTTCTAAAACTTCCTAGAAAATTGCAAATTTTAGAACTGAGGTAGGCTACTACAGAAATTTTTAAAGCAGTCACCAATAATGCAAAATGCATGACAAATGACAAATATTTCTTCACAGAAATAATGAAATAAGAAATCAAAAAACCAGAATCTTCCTGGCTGGTGTAGCTCAGTGGATTGAGCGCGAGCCTGTAAACCACACGATCTCGGTTTGATTCCCAGTGAGGGCACGTGCCTGGGTTGCAGGCCAGTTCCCAACAGGGAACTCACGAGAGGCAACCATACATTGATGTTTCTCTCCTCTCCTTCCCTTCCTCCCTAAAGATAAATAAATTTTTTAAAAAAAGAATCTTAAATTCTATGAAGTAAATCTTCAAGCAATGTGAATCAAATAATGTAGACTTCCTTGATAAGCATATTCACTTATGCAAACCCACTACAGGTAAACCTGAACTGACAATACAAATAAAAAAATGCTCAGTAAAGAATGACTATTGAATATTCTTTCCAAAAACATTCACAAAGGTTATTGTTTTAATGAAATTCCTTTAGTACCGTGAAAAAAATTACATACCCAGTTTTAGGGTGGTAGCTTTTAAATGATCAACCAATTTCAGTTTCTTGTACCCATTATCATTTTGTACTTTGTATTTGTATTTGTGCTGTTATTTGGGTTTTTTTTATATTTTATTTTTATGTTATGTCCTTGTACTTATATTTTGTATTTGTGCCATTATTTTTATGACACTGCTTTAATATTATCTGATACAAATTAGTACAGTAAGTGCTCACTTAACATCATCGGTAGGTTCTGTGACTTTAAACAGTTTGATGTATAATGAAACCAACTTTACCACAGGCTAACTGATATAAACAAAAGTTAAGTTCCTATGGCATCTCATCAACATTATAACAAAATTAGCTTGAATGAAATGACATTATTTGAGGACCTGCTGTATATACAAATTTTGGGACTCTATTCAAGTCTATACCTCTTTTCCTGAGAACCTATCTATCAATTAGTACGAAGCCCTGAAGGTATCCAGTCACAGCTCCCTCACCCTACCACCCAGGGCCATGCCTAAGTGATCAAAGGATGGACACTGACCCAAAAGAAAACAATCCAGAGCCTAATCAGGACAGCAAAATTCTATTTTACCAGAAACTGTAACTCAGATCATGAAAAGGTACAGTTGGTCATGGCTCTAGATTTTTAAGGTGATAAACACACTGGTATTGAAGGTACCATTTTATGGGCAGTCAGGGTGGACCAGGTGATAAGGAGAAGAGAGGAAGCCAACACACAGAGAGAGAAACAATAAAAGAGAATGGAGATGGGGTCAGAGAAAGAAATGGTAGCAGAAACTGCCTTGGTTCTTGAAGATTTTTGTTTCAGTTCCTCAGGAGGCCTGGACTACACAAGTCTTGTCCTGATTTCCATATGACAATGAAAAATCTGTTTTCCCTTTTATTTTTAAAGACACAATTTTAGGACCTGAATACCTAGTACAGATGATTTATTATCCCAGTTAGGCACTCAGACTCTGCACTCTGACAGGCTATATTCAAAACTTGACCATTACTTAAATTCTCCTTGGTCTCATATTTCTTCTCTGTACAACCAGAAAAATAAAACTGTCTATCATGTATGGTTATGAAAATCAAATGCATAGTACACAGAAGTATTAGACAATAAAACTATATTAAATCAAAATATTTTGACTGGTTTTTATTTATAAATGTCATTTTGCTGTTAAAGTCTAAAGCCTGAATAAATGAGTTTCACTCTGACTATACTGGCAGGCTTAATACACACTTGGGGGACTATGAGACATTTATAAAGAAAAGATTACCCAATATTCTTAAAGTACTATTTTAGATATTCTCAAACAAAATATATAACACAGAAGTAGAAAAACCACAACTTTTTCACCAATAATGTAAGCACAGACTTTCCCAAAGGACACCTGTCATCAAAACAACACAGTGTCCAAGGTCTGATGTGTGAGTCACTTAAAGCAGATGGGTTCCTTGAAAAACACTGCAGGCTCTTCCTACGTGCAATGTTTCTTGTATCTTGTATCTTCTCCAGTAAATGCCTCTATTTTCCGTATTACATAGCTGGATACCTTCTGGAGAGACCTTGTATTTTGCGGTACTCTCTCTTAACTCCTATCCTAATGCAAGAATGTGTTACCTGGGTTCACCAAGGCACTGTTTGATAATTCCCAAGAAAAACACAGAACTAAATCAGGCATTCCCAGAGTCTTATTGAGGTTAAAATTCTCTTATGTGCTTATTAACCATTTGTATTTCTTTTATGAAATGTCTACTGTATACTTAATTTACATGTGGGAATATGTATTGTTTTCTTTCTGATAAGAGAGATAAGTACAATTAAAAGTATTTTGCTACTTGCAATAAGGTGATTTTTTTAAGAATGTGAGAATAAAAAGATCTAAGTATTTGTTAATATTTAATCATTCAAATGGCAAGTACACCATAAAATTGGCAGTGGGGTAAGGAGACGGTATTGTGGACCTTGAAAGGGACAGAGGAAATACGATATATGCATGTGGGACAGGGATAAAAGTTATACTTCTTGCATATAGTTTTGCCTCATGGATAGGACTATGAAACCATTTTTTAAATTATGAAACAAAATTAATCTTTGAATGTAATCACAAAGTTAAAAGTTAAGTTAAACAAAGTAACGTAACTGTATTTTCTAGTTAGAATGTAATCATCAGTTAGGAGTTATCTCCATTGACTTTCACTATATATCCCTAGTGGAATATAACCCATGAACGACAAAAAAAGAACTCATTAAAAAAGAGGGTTAAACTGTTTTCAATAAACATATCATTGGTGTTAATGTTAGCAGTGTTATGCTGAGACTATTGTGTGCATACTGTATGATAAATCTAGTGAGTAACTATGCTGGCATCGTTAAGCACCAAGAGTTTCCATGTGATTGTAGGAAGATAAGGAGGTAAAAATCAATGAAGTTAAAAACCCTGTAGTACTAAATTCGTCTCATTAAGTATCAAGCTGAATTCTCAGTGTATATCATCTTAAAAAATTCCTAGTTCTATTCATGGAAAAGACAAGAAAAAATGACTAAGCACTGCTAGCACCTTGATTGTGGTCTGTCAGGTACTGTTTTCCTCCTATAAAAGAAATCAAGGCTTCTTAGGAAACAGTTGAAGAAAGTGGAATTCTGAGGCCAGAGATGTACAAGCTGAGCCTGGAACAACTTATCACAGCATAAAGCAAAAAAACATCAGAGACTACTAAGGCTGGGCTACAAGGATTAAGGTGCAGGCTAAAATTAGATTCCACTGACCAAATACGGGACAATTTAAACAACAAAATACATCATAATAGCCTGAAATGCATTTAAATTCGTATGTTCATGATACTACACACATACTCATCTACCCACAACCCACTTAGCTCTGCCCAACCCCCAACATTCTTCTATCTCCTTTGAAGGACTCTTGGAAACTAATTATTTCTGAAAGCTATAAATAAAGGGAAAGAACCAACATTTATCCTGTCTTCCTTATAAAAAAACAAATAACCGATGTGTTAAAATTTCTCTTTAAAGAAGTATTCCAATTAATAAAAACAAACCAAAAATATAGTTGTTGGAGAAGAAAAATGCTAAATCATTGTCCAAGTTTAGTAAAAACAGATGAGATTGAGTGAGTACACAAAGAATTCACATTCCCAAGGAGCATAGTGAACCCATGGTAACAGGAGAGAATACAGAGTTTATGGACATAAATGCAGGTAAATAAGTCCCCAGTGGTTACATGGCCTCTGTTTATGAGAAAGGCAAATCCTTGGGCATCTTCCTAGGCCTACTGAATGAGAAATTCTCAGTGGGCCACGTCACCTGTTTTGATAAGTCCTCCAGGTGATTCTGATGCAAATGAAAGACTGAGACCAGTGGACCATGAAGATCTAATATAAGGTTTTGAGTAGGGAAAAGAGGATAAAAAAATACTGAGTTCTAAAATGTGTTACTCAAGTAATAGTCAAAATGGACTTTAAAAGAAGAAAATAGCAATGGGAAGGCCACTTAGAAATCAAATCATAAAAACAAAACAAACAACTCAGAGAGGGGGGCAAGAAGCGGCACTGAGCCAGAGTTTTAAGTAAAACAGTGATACCATCAATAAAAATAACAACGTAGTTAATAACAACGTAGTTCAGGACAGACAGGAAACAGGTTTTTAAGAGAGTCAGTGAGTGCCCCGGCTGGTATAATTCAGTGGACTGAGCACCAGCCTGTAAACTGAAAGGTAGCCACTGCGATCCCCAGTCAGGGCACATGCCTGGGTTGCGGGCCAGGTCCCCAGTTGGGAAGGTGCAAGAGGCAACCAACCGATTGATATTTCTCTACCTTTCTTTCTCCCTCCCTTGCCCTCTCTCTTAAAATGAATAAATAAAATCCTTTTTTTTAAAGAAGTCAGTCAATAACTGACTCAACCTAAAACTTTCTAGACAAGAAAGCAGGGAGAGACAGCAATGTAGTTTTTTAGAATTTAGGACAGAGTTGGAGATCCTAGCATACAAAATATAAGAATGGAATTCAGGATAGAAGGCAGAATTAAACATACAGAGAAGTGGTAATTAAAGCCATAAGCCTAAATAAAGCTTCCTACTTGAAAGAAGGAAAAGCGTCCCAAAACATAAAAATCTTATGAAACAGACTTCTAGTTTCTGGTTCCACATGTAAGGAGCTTGCAAGTTGCCACTTCACTCTAACCAGTAAAAAATCTGAACTGACTAAATAGTAAAAAAACTCTTATTGGATCTATTAGAGAAGGAAGGACACAATTAACTGCTGCCCAATGCAGGGGTAGAAAAATACGAACTATAACTGACAAACTGCAGAGAAATCTAAGAATTACAAACTCCAGGGATATCCAGGCATAAGGAGGGTATAGAGGCTCAGGATGAGTCATCCCAAAATGTACCTCTGAGGTATGTGAATTATTTTGAACTAAAGGTAACAGAGACCCTGCAGACTCAAGAGAAATTTCTGACCCCCCCCTTTAACTACCTAGAAGAATTTGAGTAAGAGCCCTTGTCCATAGTAAAAGATTATCAGAGAAAAACTTTGTTCACCTGTGTATATGGTGAGGCAAACTCCTAATTACTGAACATTTATTTATCCTTCTTCTCACCCTGCAATGACCCTCTGGAGCCCCAAGGTGTTTTACTTCTTCAGTTCAGAATGCCATATGTACCTCACTTTTTCTTTCTGTCTCTGACTCTATCATGTATGTGGTAGTCCCATGTGCATGCATGTAATTAAATTTGTTTTTTTTCTCATTACCCAGCCTCATGCAGATTTAATTATAATATAAGGCCAGCCTAAAGAACTTAGGAGGGCAGAGGAAAGTTTCTTCCTACCTGACAAGAACCCCTACCACACTGTGAAAATTACCTCCAGAAGCTTGACCAGATTCCCACAGCAAATACTGAGGGGAAGAAAAAAAATCCCTTCCTGTTCCCAACAGGGGGAGGGAAAAAAATATTTCAAAATACTTCACTTTTAATTTATTCTTGTGTGTGATATAGAAGGCAGTGGTCTAGTTTCATTTTTCTGCACATCTGTCCAATTTCCCCAATACCATTTATTGAATAAACTATCTTTAGCCCATTGTATGTGTTTGCTTCCTCTGTCAAATATTAATTGGTTATAAAGGTGTGGGTTTATGTCTGGGCTCTCTATTCTGTTCCATTGATCTATGTGTCTGTTTCTATGCCAGTACCAGGCTGTTCTGATAACTATGGCCTTGTAGTATAGTCTCATATTAGACAGCATGATTCCTCCAACTTTGTTCTTCTTTTTCAGGACTGTTGTTGCTATGCGGAGCCTTTTGTGGTTCCATATAAATTTTTGAAATATTTGTTTTAGCTCCGTGAAATACATCACTGGAATCATACATGATAAGAACTGATTTTCCATCAATAGATGAGTGGATTAAATAAGTATGGGGCATTTATACAATGGAATACTACTTGGCTATAAAAAAGAAGAAAGTTTTACCCTTTGACACAGTATGGATGGACCTGGAGAACATTATGCTAAGCGAAATAAGCCAGTCAGAGAAAGACAAATACCATATGATTTCACTCATATGTGGAATCTAATGATCAAACTGAACTAACAAGCAAAACAAAGACAGACTCATAGAGAGCAGATGACAGCTAGTTGTGGGGGGGAGTACAGTTTAAGAGGTGGAGGGATCGAGGAAAAAGGACTCATGGACATGGACAACAGCGTGGTGATTGCGGCAGGGAGGGAGAGATAAGGGGACTAAATAGTAATGGAAAAAATACAATACAGATTAAATTTTTAAAAAGCAACTCCAGGTGACTCTGTTCCTCTAAACAAGGTCTGCCCTCAGGGGAAACTAGTTACCCAGAGCCTAACCTTCAGGCATATTATCAGAGCCTAACTGACCAGGGGAAATACTCAACTCCACCAGGCTCCATCCTTCCAGTGAGAGAAGAGAAATACCCAACTCCAGCTCACTCTGGCCATCCCGTCTCACCTCAGGAAGAAGAAAAAACAAAAACTAGGGAACACCAATGAAGTTTACAGTCCAGAGACAGAGGCTCACTGAAAAAACATGAGACATAATAACAAGAATGCAGAACACTTTCCCCTCCCACACCTCACCTCTTTATTACTAGAAGCCTATTTACGGTGGTTCCTTTTGCCCCATACATCATGTCCAGCTATGCAGAAGAAAATTACATGGCATACCAAACAGCAAAAAACACAATCTGAAGAAACAGAACAAGTATCAGATCAAACAGAGCAGGGATGCTGGAATTATCAGACCAGGAATTTAAAACAACTATAGCCAATATGCTATGGGCTTCAATGGATAAAGAAGGCAGTAATAAGGACAGGCAATGTAAACAGACTGATGGAAATCCTAAGAAGGAACCAGAAAGAAATGCTAGAGATCAAACACACTGTAACAGAAATAGAGAAATTCTTAATTTAGTACACTGGGCTTATTAGTAGACTGAATACAGTTGAAGAAAAAAATTCTGAGGTAACTAACGAGCAAAGTTGAACCAGAGACATGGAAACACGGAACAGATTGACAGCAGCCGGAAGGGAGGGGGACAGGGATAATAGTAAAAAGAAGGAGAAGGGACTAATCAAAGAACATGTACGAATGACCCATAGACATGGACAATGCTGCGGGGACTGACTATGGGAGCCGGGGTGGGGAGTGGGCTGGGTGGAGGACAGCAAAGGGAAAACAACTGGGACAACTGTAATAGAATAACAAAAAATAAAATAAAATACAAAAAATTTTCTGACCTAGAAAATATACCAACCAAACCCTCAAAAACTAAAAAGCAGAGAGAACAAAGATGAACAGATGACAAAACAGCCAAGGACTATGGGACAACAACAATAGTATAAGATGTGTGTAATAAAAATACCAGAAAAGAAAATGATAAAAGAACTGAAGAAATACCTGAAACAATAATAACTGAGGGCTTTCAGGGCAGTAAAAATACTCTGTATGATATTATAAATAAATATGTCATTATACATTTGTCCAAACCTACAGAATGTACAACACCAAGAATACACCCTAAAGCAAACTATGGACTCACCTGTTAGAAAAGAAAAAGCACCAATCTGGTGAGTGATGCTGATAATGAGAGATACTATGTATGTGTGGGGGTATATGGAAAATCTGTTTCTCCATCTCAATTTTGTTGTAAACCTAAAAGTGCTCTTTTAAAAAAAATGAGTCTTAAAAAATAAATCTTATGTAATACATACACTTAAGGGTGCAAGAAAAGCAAGAACAACAAAGAAATCAGAGAAGTGATCAGAAGCAGGAAGAAGAAAAATCAAGCAAGCACATTTCAAAACTATCTATCCCCCACAACACCATACTTGAGTCAGACTTTATTATTCACTGCTGCATTACTTAGTACCTCTCTGTTCTTGCTTTAATGCTTTTCCCCCACCCTGACCTACCATCATCTTGGAATGTCCTACCTACCATCTACACCTGTGAAAATCAGACCCATTTCAAAAGTCCATCTCAATAACTTCTACACAAGTTTTCCTGGATACCCCCAAAAACAGATGTGCACTTTATCTTCTGAAACACAGGAGCACTTCCATGACTCATGTGTATCCTAGTGTATGATCTCTCATAATAGGAGGGGCCCCAAAAAACCCTCAATTATCTTCTGGAGGGCAGGCCCCTTGGAGGTGGGTGTTCTAGGAACCCATCTGTATCAGTGTACCAGCTGGCATTGTTGTGAGAGGATTCAGTGAATTTTTTTTTGAAGACTCAACGCGTCTGCCCATTTCATGATGGGTGATTTACAAGTGTACCTGCCCACACCACACTAAATGTTCAGCAGTTTTTGACCAAAAACAGCATGACCCCCATGCCCCACCCTCACTATTCACCCAATCTCATCCCAAGATACCTTCTGTTTGTTTCCCTAAATGAAAAAAGTCCTCAAAAGGAAACATTTTGCTAATATGGAAGAGATGAAACAAAAAAAGGCAGAAGCAGTTAAAGGCATAAAAATCGATGAGTTCAAAAACTGTTCTGAGCAATGAAAAAAAGACTTGATAGGTGTATTGCATCAAATGGAGAGTACTTTGAAGGTGACTGAAGTTTAAACATGGAACAATAAACAAACATTTTTATAAATAAATTCCAAGTTTTGGGGGGTCCCCCCTCATATGTCTTGTATTATATATCTATGGCATTACGTGGCCGACTATATGGTTAATTCATGAAGGTCTAAGCTCATATTTTTCCATTCTGCCCCATATTTAGTATAGTGCTGTACACACAAATAGGAACTTAAAATACTAGGTGTGTCTTGTTTTTAATTGGTCAACAATGCCCTTACTCAAGAATGTAGGCGTATTTCCCAAGCCCTTGAGGGAATCAGGAAAAATAAAATGGAAACTAAAACAAACCAGAAATCAACTATTTAATTTTTAAAATAATTTTTCACCCTGACCCATACGGTTCGGTTGGTTGGGCATCGTCCCTGAGACCGCAAGATCACAGATTTGATTCCCAGTAAGGGTACATGCCAACTTGCAGGTTTGCTCCCAGTCAGGATGCCTGTGAAAGGCAACCGATGAATGTTTCTCTCACATCGATGTTCCTTTCTCTCCTTCTCTTTCTTTTGCCCTCTCTCTAAAATCAATAAGCACAGCTTTGGGTGAGGATTAAAAAAAGGTTTTTAAAATTCCTTAAAAATTCCTGTATCTCCTTGGCTAAAATCTGAAAGAAATGTTAGCTACTTATGGGATATAATGTGTTTTCTAAAAAGTCAGTTGGCAAGGATGAGCAATTAAAATGAAATGCTGTAAGTATTCTTTTAAATTATTTTAAACACTTTCAGGATCAAAGTAAAATGTTTCTTCAGTTTAAAAGGAAAGTGCTCTTTATCAATTGAGTCCTCCAGTTTCATCCCACAGACCTAGTAACACTGTAGAAAGGTCAGGGGGTAGTCAGAAGCAAGTCATCCACACTTGGCTGTAAACCTCAGTCTCCTCATCTCAAAAAAAAATCACTACAGAGAATGGAAGACAGTATAAATGCTTCATAAACCATGATGCTACAATCAACATACAGTGAGGTTACCTAGGGCTAAAAGCAATTCACCTCACATCTCTCTGACGCAGCACCTTACCTTGAAACTGAGAAAAACAGCTTTCTAGAGCACAACAGCCTTCTGAAGACCATGTGATTAGTAACTGCAACACTAAGTCCTGGGAGAAATTCTGGCAGGCCAAACACTGAATAGATCTATAGGAAAATTAAGGCTATTACATAAATGATAGTCCGATGTGAAAATTTGGGAAAGCCAGAAAACTTACTATTAAATTTTTTTATTCTAAAAATAAAAGAAAGGGTTGATGAGTGTTATTTTATCTGGAGAGCATTATGCTGAGTGAAATAAGCCAGGAGGTGAAAAACAACCATATGATCTCACATATAAGTGGAACCCAATCAACAAAACAAGCAAGCAAAATATAAACAGAAACATTGAAACAAAGAACAGGCTGACAGTAACCAGAGGGGAGGAGGGTGGGAATAACGAGGACAAGAAAGGGAACAATTGTCAAGAAACACGTATAAAGGACCCATGGACAAAGCCAAAGGTGAGGGGTAGGATTGAGAGTGGGAGGTAAGGGTGGGAAATGGAGACAACTGTACTTGAAAAACAATAAAAAATTAATATAAAAATATTAAGCTATATTATTTCTGAAGACTAAAAAAAAAGACACCAAAAAGTACTTAACTCTAAGAAACAGGAGTAAAAAAAAAAAAAAAACCCAAGTCTCTGCCATGTTACTAGAAAAACTGTACTGCATAAAAAGATTTAGGGTGATAAATTAAACTGAAATAGATCTAAGCTTTACTAATAGTACAAACCTTTGCACAACACGTAGGTCAATTTAATAACAATTTAGTGAAGGAGCAAGATCCAGATCAAGGCAAGTACAAATGGAAAGCAGTCTGTGATAAGACATACAGCAAAGTACTTACAAAGCCTCATTTGCCTGGAACAGTCCTCAAATACATCCATTGGCCTGGTGTAATTATTAATAGCACCCTCTTCTACTCTCAATATTATTCTAGTTTGGATGATGAATTGTGCAGCCACCCTATCTACAATGACAACAATATTTAGTACAGAGTTAATGGTACAGTAAAGGTACAATTTTAATTCATTTGTGAAATGGAAATAAACAGGTTCTGTGCCCACCCCAACTCAGAGGTCTGTTAGAAGATGAGCCAATATGTGAAATGTGCTAAACTCTCACAACAGTATATTACATAAGTGCAGGGCCATGCTGGGATCCCGAAAAGGCCCGGGGAAGAAGGGGGAGGAGAGGAGCAGGACCAGCAGGGCTCTCAGGCCAGAACTGAAGGAGCGCAGACGCAGGTCCTGACTCACACTCCTACCCCTCTGCCCGCTTCCAGGCTGTAACAGTATTTAATACGAAACTCTTCATACGGTAAATTAAAAATTGATGAAACAGGAATGGGAAATAATTTTTAATGAAAAACTGCATATATCTAAATTTTTTTTAATTTTTCAATTAGAGCTGGCATTCAGTACTATGTTAGTTTCAAGTGTCTAGCATGGTGGTGAGATATTTAACTTACGAAGTGATCCCCCAGTAAGTGCAGTACTCACCTGGTACCGCACAGTCATTACAAGTACTGACTATATTCTCTATACTGCACTTACACCCCTGTGGCTATTTTGTAACTGCCCATTTGTACTTCTTAAACCCTTCGTCTTTTTCACACAGTCCCCCAGTGCTGCTCCTATCTAGCAATCACCAGTTTGTTCTCTATTATCTACGAGTTGGTTTCTATTTTTTTCATTTATCTTGTTTTTTAGAATCCACGTGTAAATAAAATCATATATTTGTCTTTCTCTGCATGACTTCTTTCACTTAGCATAATACAATCTAGATCCATCCATGGAGTCAAAAATGGTAAGATGCCATTCTTTTTTATGCCCAAGTAATATTTCATTGTACATATGTACCACATCTTTATCCACTCATCTACGGACAGACACTCAGGCTGCCTCCATATCTCGGCTACCGTAGATAATGCCGCAGTGAACATATGGATGCATATATCTTTTCAAATTAGTGGTTTGGATCTCCTCAGATAAATACCCAGAAGTGGGACTGCTGGGTCACACGGTAGTTCTATTTCTAATTTTGTGAGGACCCTCCATATGACTTTCCATGGTAACTGTAATACCCACTGACATCTGAATTGCAGCTTTGTGTGAGACCCAGAGCCAGAAGATCCAGCTAAGCTGCACCTGGATTTCTGACCCACAGAAACCATGAGGTGATACATGTGTATTGTAAACCACAACATTCGGGAGAAACTTGTTTCACAGCAATAGATAATAAATAGGTTAAATTTTTAACTGAGAAAATAAAAAATACATGAATTTATTCCTTTAGAAACAATACTCCACACAATTCAAAACTCACTGATCCTATATTTTAAACTATTTTCTATTTTTTCCTAACCTTACTTTTGCCTATTTTCATGTGACTCTCCTTGTTTCAGATATAGATATATCTGTACTGTTAATCAAGTTCTCTGAAGTGTCTAGACAAATGATGTCAAAGGTTTTGAGGCAGAACAGCTAACGTAAGAAAAACTGAAATATCAGGTACAATATTTTTCATGTAAGTTGATTTTAAAGTTGACTATATATCAAACCAACTAATAGGAACAAAAACTCTAAAACTATTCTGAATGATATCAATGAAAGGTGTGAATGGGTTAAAAAAAATTAGAAAAAGAGAAGGAAGTTTTTAAAATTTAAAGAAAAAAACCAAAACTCATACACACTAGAAACCATAAGTTTTTCCATCACAAAGCAGGTAATAACAATGTGAATTCTCACTAACTCCTACTGCTGCGCTCAGAGCAGCAAAGTCATTCATTTCTCTTATTAAAATTATTTGTTGATCAAGTACCCATACTTTCCAAAGTATTTTCAGTATTAACAGAACATGCAAACTGGACAGTAATCAGCAACTCAATCTAAACAGGTCACAAATTCCAGGTCTACTGACATCTAATCTTTTTTTATCATGGGACAAAAGATAATGACCTAGAGAACAAAAGCTTTCCATTTTGTTCCTAATCTAAAATACCCCCAAATCCTCCTATTTCAGTTTTACAATCGCTCTGGAAAATGTCAGATATTTACTCTCTTATTTGTCCCACTAGTGCATACTTTAATTGTGACCTTCTTAGTGAGGCCTACCACGACCACCCCATTTAAAATCACAGCCCCCACCACCTAGCTGGCCTGATCCCACTTTCCCAGCTTCCTTGGTTTTTCGTTTAGTCTGCCTTCCCTTTGCACCCACAGAACACTAGCTTGAGGGCTGAAAGGTTTATATGAATATTCTCTTTCTAACATACTGCAATATCTATATGAGTACCTGGCATATAATAGACCCTCAAGTACTAGCTCTATATTAAATAAATGAATAAACTAGAAAAATAAATTCTTTATCGTATGGCCCCCCCAAAAAAACATGCAAAAACAAAAACAGAGGGCACTAAAGAGGAAAAACATTAAATTTTCAAACAGCATTTTAAAGTGCTAAATTTTTTCCAAATTTTACAAAAAGCAGTATTTCAAACCAATAATTACAGTAAGAAATATTTTTTACTAAGGTTTTCTATTAAAACTGTGAAGTCTTCTAATTATGGCTGCTAGAGGTCCACAACAGGACTACTATTTAGTCCCACTTCTTTAAAAAAGAGACAGTTCTACAGAAAACACAAACCTAGATGTAGCTACATGAACTGAAAGCACCAAACCAGTCCACGAACTACAGCATTAACAACTCATTCCTTACTGCCCACAGCACACCACAGCTTCTAGGTAAGTGCCATCTAACAGAAATAAACTGTACTCTATACGTGAACTATATGTGTGATTTTAAGTTGTCTAGAAGTTACATTAAAAAGTAAAAAGAAATAAGTAAAATTAATTTTATATTATACTTCAGTAATCCAGTATGTCCATAAAAAATATATTTCCTATATTTTGACCACTATAATCTGACCAGGAATCAAACCTTCGACCTACTGGTCTACTGGGCGACACTCCAACTAACTGAGCTGCACCGACAGGCATGACAGAAGTGTCTTCTGCCCTTAATTTATGCTAATTAGATTACCAAGGGTTGGTCTCCTAAAATAGCTGCAAGATGGGACTGGTCCTCAGGACTGAGTGATTAAGGCTGGAACTTTCAGTCCCACCCACCTGACCTCTGGGGAAACTGAGGTTTATTAAAACAAACTCCTGAACTTTGAGATCAGGGCACTTCCAGGCTGGTGAGCACACTGAGGTGCTGAGAAGGTGACATGCCCCAAGAGGGCATGGATGCTCCATGCCCTTCCTCCCACACCTTGTTCTAAATATCTCTTCTATTTGGTTGTTCTGGAGTTGTATCCTTCAGAGAAAAACAGTCAACATAAGTAAAGTGTTTTCCTGAGTTTTGTAATCCATTCCAGCAAAACATCACATCTGAGAAGGGACTGTGGAAACCCCCAATTGAGAGCAGGTTGGTCAGAAGTACACATGGCCAGAGACTTCTGACTGGCATCTGGAGTGGGGCCAGTCTTGTGAAACTAAGCCCTTTAACCTGTGGGATCTGACACTAATCCAGACAGACACTTTCAGAATTAAACTGAATTGTTGGACACCCTGTTGGTGTTGGAGAATTGAAGATTTGATTGGTGTAAGAAAACATCCCAAAGTAGTAATATTTATTACTTCACAGAACAATAACAAAAGTAATTTCTATTATGTAGATTTTAAAAATAATCTAGCTTTATTCTAGGTGCAAAATTAACCAATCTCAGTAAGTTAATTTTTAACTCTTGAGCTGTGGCTATCTACAACTATTCCATCTTCAAAAGTGAAAATGTGCACCAATCTTTTCCAACACTTTATAATACTAAAACTCTTAATTGAAGACATATGCTCCTCCAGTCTCACTTCTCCCCACCCCCAAATAATCCCTCAGCATTAAAACAATGTAAGCAATAATTAGGTCCTCAAGTAACACCAACGTCAAAGGAAAGTGAAGCACTACTAGACTAATAACTTAAAATTACGTCCTCTCAGCACGGTACCACAAAGTTTAATGTTAAAAGTTTCCTCCAACTTTATTGTTGGACAAAGTTATAAAACAACACATACCATCCACATACTAAATACTAAATACTAAATAATTCAGAGTTGACATGGAATTTGTTTAGTAAAACTAAGACAGTTATACTATAAATGACTAAGAAAACATACAACAGTATCTTTAAGAAAAGCTACTTATACTTGAAAATAATTTTGTCCATAGAAAGTACTTAATATGCTAATAAATTATATTTATTCCAAAAGTTATAGATATTATAATAATTTAGACTAATAGAATTTGTTAGCATATTTAATAGTCATTTCTTAAACAATTATACTGACAACAAAGTAAATCATTTAGACAATCTTGAGACTATTAGAAAGAACAATTCATTACTAATAATCCAGAGTATTATTACTAAAAGTAATCTTAAAGCTTGATTGTGTGTGTGTGTGTGTGTGTAGGGAGAAAGCAAAGAAATGCTGATGATGTTGAAAGAATGAGGACTTCTGGCCAAGGTGGAGGCATAGGTGGAAACACTATACCTCCTTGCACTACTAAATTTAAGGACAAGAAAGATTTAGAAACAAAACACAACCAGAACAGACAGAAAATTGAACTGTACCAAAGTCGGACAACAATGAACCATTCATCCAGACCGGTAAGAGGGGCAGAGTCTGCAGATGGACTGGGGGTCCCAGCAGGAAAAGGTGGTGGTTGGCAACCCGGGCAGGGGGAGGAAACCAGCAAACCCAGTAAGGCACACAAGGTGGTTGGCTGACCAAGGACACATACTCGTGCACAGATAAAGCAGGCAAAAAATGGGCAGTGAGACAAACCGCACAACCCAGGGCCCCAGCGATGGGAAATAAAGACTAAAAGCACTGATTGAAAAGGCGCTGGTTTGTGGGAAGTGGCAGAGGGTTTAGGTGCCAGGAGAGACTCCCAGCCTCACAGGAGTTTGTTGGAGAGATCCACAGGGTCCTAGAGGTACACAAAACCACCCACCCAGGAACCAGCACCAGAAGGGCCCAATTTACTCGTGGGAAGCAGCAGAGGGGACCAAAATCTGAGAGAGAGCGTGGCACGAGCATCACTGCTCCCTCTCTGACCCCGCCCCCACATAGAGCACCACAACCCAGAGACAAGGTGGGTTGTCCCGCCCTGGTGAACACCTAAGGCTCCACCCCTCATACGTAACAGGGGCAACCTGACCAAAAATGGTTCAATCAGAAGAATAAATCAAAGCCACAGAGCCAATACTTTTAAGCAATCAAGAGATGGCCAACCTATCAGATGCACAGTTCAAAACACTGGTGATCAGGTCACTCACAGAACTGGTTGCTTTTAGTCGCAAATTAGATGAAAAAATGAAGGCTACACTAAGTGAAATGAAGGAAAATGCACAGGGAACCAACAGTGATGGGAAGAAAAGTGGGACTCTAATCAATGGTGTGGACCAGAAGGAAGAAACAACCAAACAGAAAAGAATGAAGAAATAAGAATTAAAAAAATTAAAAGAGGCTTAGGAACCTTCAGGACATCTTTAAATGTCCCAGTGTCCAAATTATAGGGGTTCCAGAAGGGGAAGAGGAAGAGCAACAAATGGAAAACTTATTTGAACAAATAATAAAAGAGTACTTCCCCAGTCTGGCAAAGGCAATAGACTTCCAGGAAGTCCAGGAAGCTCAGAGAGTCCCAAAAAAGGTGGACCCAGGGAGGAACACACCAAGGCACATCATAATTACATTAGCCAAAATTAAAATGAAGGAGAGAATTCTAGAAGCAGCAAGAGATAAGGGGACAGTCACCTATAAAGGAGTTCCCAACAAACTTCCAGCTGATTTCTCAAAAGAGACCTTATAGGCAAGAAGGGGCTGGAAAGAAGTATTCCAAGTCATGAAAGCCAAGGACCTACATCCAAGATGGCTCTATCCAGCAAACCTGTCATTTAGAATGGAAGGACAGATAAAGTGCTTCTCAGAGAAGGTCAAGTTAAAGGAGTTCATCATCACCAAGCCCTTATTATATGAAATGTTAAAGGGACTTATCTAAGAAAAAGATAAAAAATATGAATAGTGAATGGACAGCAAACTCACAGTTATTAACAACCACACCTACATTAAAAGCAAACTAAGCTTTAAAAATAATAAAATATCTAGGAATAAATCTTACCAAGAATGGAAAAGAACTGTACTCAGAAAATTATGAGACACTGAAAAAAGAAATTAAAAAAGACACAAATAAGTGGAAGTACATGCCATGTTCACAGATAGGAAGAACTGACATCATTAAAATGTCCATAATACCCACAGCAATCTATAGATTTAATGCTATTCCTATCAAGATACCAATGATGTAATATCTCTGAAAATATATTTTCACAGAACTAGAACAAATAGCAACAGAGATCCTGAGGAAAAAGAATAAGGTTGGAGAAATCAAGCTACCTAATATCAAACTATACTATTCAACATAAGGTCACAGTCACCAAAACAGCAATGGCACTGGTATAAAAGCAGACACAATAGATCAATGGAACAGGATAGAGAGACCAGGAATAAACCAACACCTTTATAGCCAATTAATATTTGACAGAGGAAGCAAGTACATACAATGGGCTAAAGACAGTTTATTCAATAAATGGCTGTGGGAAAATTGAACAGATACGTGCAGAAAAATGAAACTCAACCAACTTCTTACATCATACACAAGAATAAATTCAAAATGGACTGAAGACTTAAATATTAGACACAAAACCATAAAAATCCTGGCAGAAAACATAGGCAATAAAATCTTGGACATTGCTCATAGAATTATTTTTTCTTCTAAAGCTCCTCAGGCAAGGGAAACAAAAAGAAAATTAAACAATGGGATTATATCAAACTAAAAATCTTTTACAAAGCAAAGGAAATCATCAACAAAATAAAAAGACAACCCACTAAATGGGAGAACATACTTGCCGATACATCTGATATGGGGTTAATATCCAAAATTTATTAATAACATAAAATTCAACATCAGAAAACCAAACAATCCAATTTAAAAAATGGGCAAAGGACCTGAATAGACACTTCTCCAAAGAGGACACAGGTGTGGCCAACAGACATATGAGAAGATGCTCAACATCACTAATCATCAGAGAAATGCAAATTAAAACATCAACGAGGTTTACACGAAAACAAGTGCTGGCGAGATATGGAGAAGGGGGAAGAAACCTTTTGCACTGTTGGTGGGAATGAACATTGGTGCAGCCACTATGGACAGCATTATGGAGATACCTCAAAAAATTAAAAGTGGATCTGCCTTATGATCCAGAGATTCCACTTCTGGGAATTTACCTGAAGAAACCTGAAACACTAATTCGAAAGAATATAAGCGCCCCTATGTTCATTGCAGCATTATTTACAATCACCAGGACCTGGAATCAGCCCAAGTGCCCATCGGTAAATAAGACAACTATGGCACCTATACACAATGGAATACTGTTTGGTTGTAAAAATGGATGGACCTGGAAAACATTACACTAAGTGAAATAAGCCAGTAAGAGAAAGACAAATACCATTATGATCTCACTTGTATATGGAATCTAATGAACAAACTGAACTAATAAGCAAAATAGAGACAGACTCATAGAGAGCAGGCTGACAGCTCCAGGTAGGGAGGGATTAGGAGGTCAGAAAGATCAAGCAAAAAGGTAAAAGGACCCATGGGCATGAATTACAAGTGTGGGTGGTTGTGTAGGTATGGGTGGGGGCATAAGGTGAATAAATGACAATGGAAAAATACAATAAAAATACTAAAAAGGAAGAAATAAAGCATGATTTTTTGTACAATGGGTAAAGATTATTACATAGGTACCCCCAGTAAACCACATCTCCTGGTATTCATGCCCTATGCAATTCTCCCCCACATGGACTCTGAGCTTAACCAAAACTTGCTTTAGCCAATTTGATATTAACAGGCACTGGCAAGCAGAGACATGATAAGCACTTTCATGTGGGAACTTGTTTTCTTAGAACACTGCCACTTGGGAGCCAGCTGCCATACTGTAAGGAAGCCTGAGCTAGACTCCTAAATGATGAGAGGTCACACGGAGAGAGATTCTGAAGAAGAAAGGGCATCTGAAATATTTCAGCCCCTGCAGAGCTCCCAGCTGACTGGAACTGCCATAGGGACCTCAGCCCCAATGCAGGGGTACAGGGAAGGTTTCAGCTAAGCAGTCAACTGAGAAAATCGGAAGCAATAATAAAGCGTTGTATTTTAAGCCATTAACTTTGTGGCAACAGAGTCAGAAAAAAATACATGTTGAGAAATCCAAGAACATGAGACTAAGGACTCTTATAAAACTGGGTAAACTCAATATACACATGAAGGAAAAAAAGGGGGAAAAAACACATAAATACAAAGGGAAAAAATGAAATGTACAGAGAAAAACAAAAGGTGTTGAAGGAGTTATGTCATATAAAAAATAATGGGAAATTTTAATACTAAAACCTTGTTGTATGTTACGAGAATACAAGAGAAAATTTTCCACCTACTTCATCACTTTCATCCACTTCAATTCCACCATCTTTGTCATCATCCATCTGTTTATGTATTGTTTGAAGAGCTTCCAGACTAAATCTATCTTCTTCTGTAAAGCATGGTGGACTCAGTGACATGCAGGGATCTGAAAGAGAACAAAGAGCAATTACTAACTTGACATACCAAACACAGGCAATAATTAGAAGATGTAATTTTTTAAAAAACCAACAAATTACATTCCAAACTAAGTCAAACTAAGAGGCTTTTAAAAGTCTAGCAGAGTATTCTTCAAATCAAAAGTATAATATGTGAACACAAATGACTAAAAATAAATAATTCAACTTAATTGATATTAGGCAACTACAACCAGGAATTATACCAGTAGTAACTGGAGGTTGTCTACATTCTTCCACATCTTTAATAATTTTCTTCTTATGCAACCCATTATATTTACCAATTATTCCCAACAAAAAAGATGAACTCCTCCTTAAAAAAAGATAACCACAGACTACAAGGTGCTATTTTTTGTACGAAACAGTTTAAATAAAATGTAAGTCCTAGGAAAATATCACAAACAATACAAGAAAAGGAAATGTACAATATTTATATAACCCTTAAAGACTTTTTTTCATTTTTCCATTTAAGAGAATCCAAGAGTTAACCCATGACTTTTTTAAATGCACAACTTCCAGATTCAACAAGAAAAAGCCACAAAAAAGACTGATGTTTTTGTTCCTGATGGTTCCCTTAATATACATTTATTGGTTAAAACGCTTAAATATGTGAATCCGCACATTCATGTTGTCAAAAACTATCAATTTAGAGAGACAGTGGGGTTTTTCATGGCTTTAAATCAGATTGATAAAAATCATCCGCTATGTACTAAACCAGTAAACCAAAATGGAAAAGTACTGCCAAAACTTCATTCACACCCAATATGACTGACTGGTGGTGGACTGACAAATTTCAGCCCCTTGCTTCTACCTGTTCACTAAAATAATATCCCTTTAAAATGTCTTTAGAATTATATATATTCCAGAAGTAGTACAATCTTGAAATTTAAAGTGATTACTAGCATAATAGAAAGTTAGCCTCTAAAATAAAGTGAGTAGACTAGAGGCTTCCTTATTAAGAACTTATTTCAGGTATAATAACCTAAGAATATCTAATTCTGTGCCTAAAGGAAAAATGCAAGAAAATAAGCCAATGATAGAGACCAACTAATAATTTTATTTTTTTAAATATTTTATTTATTTATCTTTAGAGGGGAAGGGAAGGAGAGAGGAAGGAAACATCAATGTATGGTTGGTTCTCATGCATCCCCTGCAGGGAACTGGCCTGCAACCCAGGCATGTGCCCCGACTGGGAATCGAACTGCGATCGTCTTGTTCGCAGGCCCGTGCTCAATCCACTGAGCTACACCAGCCAGGGCTCCAACTAATCATTTTACAATGCAAATCAGTATTATGACCATGTTCCACTTACAGCCTGTTTTGGTGATTTAACATTTTTAATAGTTTTAATTCCAAATCCAATTGTTATTTTGTTAGTCTGGGAAGGTAAAGAAACAGAAAAGGAAATTCTATAGAAATGGAAAATGCAATTATAAGTTATGTGACATATGCATATGTGTATATACAACATTTAAAAGTATGATCAAGATTTGCTAAATAAGAACTTACAGGCAAATACTCAATTATGACCCCAATTCATAAAACAACCAGGACCCTGACATGCCTACAAATTCAAACTCATCTGTAGTTATTTTAAGTGGATGCAAAATAAAAGATAAGTTCTCAGATTTCATAACAACTTATTGTGTAATGATCTGTGTAAAATGTGTTACTGCTTCCAGCAGACCTACTTTTCAAACACATTTTGCTAATAAATATACAAAGTGAAGTGTTATTGCAACAAGTATATTAGGAAAGGGTCAGCAAAACTCATATTGGCTAAATAGGCTTTGTCAAACTCTCAGAAAGAAGTCAACAATGAAGGCTATACAAACCTTATTAAACTTGAAGAGAAAATTAGGAGGAACCTATGGCCAGAACAAACTCATAAAAATAAAATTGGTAATTTTTTATTATTTAATAAATACTTATCTAATAAAACATTAATTTTAAAGGTCTACTTCAGGATGTAACTTCTTCACGAAGTATTTCATAAATACCATCTCCTAGTGATTACTTCCTTCTCTGAACATCGTTCCATCCATTGCACTAGGATCTACCTTGTGTCAGACACTGGAAATACCACAGTGAACAACAGAGATGGAAATTCCTCATAAAACTTATATTCTAGTGGTACAGGTAAGCATAACAAGATAAACACATAGAAAGTGTAATGTGTTAATAGTGGTAATACTACTGCTAACAGAGAAAAACAGAGTAAAGAGCAGATATAAAAAGTCAAGGGATTTGAAATTTTCAATTATATCTTTATTCTCAAACCATTCAACCTAAGTCCTCCTTTAGTGTTGTATTTTATTAACTCTAATTACTTTATGAATCATTTTGTCCACACCATTAATTTACAAAGAGGGTTGGGACCACATTCTTCCTTTTCTCAAATGTTCGTAATACCTAAGACACATTGGTGGGCACATGTGGGGCTTCTGATAAATTAACTATCACACATTAACTACAGTTCTAGGCAAATCAGCAACAAGGATTAGGAACTAAAGTGATAATAGGATTATCCAGTACTCGAAAAAGCTCACGAGTACTCAAAAAGGTCTACTGAGAAAGGAAGCACATGGACAATGTATTAGGTTAGGTACCACTGAGAATGTTAGCTATTGGGTGTTACCTAATACAGAATGGCAAAGAAAACTCAGAAGTTGTCTAGAGGTAACTTTGGGAGTTTTAAATGACATGTGACTGATGACATTGGCAAGGAGCAAAAAGCATACCTGGGAAAAGAGGCAACCTATGTTCAGTGGCGTAAAAACAATATGGAACATCCAGAGAAATGCAAGTGGTTAATATATATGGAGTACAGAGAACCTGTGGAAAAGAGCTAAAAGATCAGGCAAGACACTGATAAGAGGCCAGATCTCTAAAAGTGATTTTCTACACTAAGAACTTGGATTTTGAATCCCGAAAACTGTAAGAAGTGCATAGATTCCAAGGAGAGGACTAACAATCAGATTTGTTATAGACAGATCACTCTGGTGACAGTAAAAGGACAGGCTGGTGGCAAGATCTGGAGGCACAGCTGTCACACAGCACTACAGTAATCCCAGCAACAGCCAACTGTCCCTGCCTCCAAGGAATGCAGGAGGTAAATGATGAAGACTGCTCTAGGGTTTGGTGTTTTGCCAAGTTAAAGTAGCAGAAGGAAAGAAAGACAGGAGTTGGGGATATGGCAAGAGTAATTCACTTCTCCACATAAAATTTTATCTCCTTTTGGGACAATGGCTTAAGGCCTACAAATCTAACTCAGTATAGTTGGGAATTCTGAACTCCAATATCTGTTTTAGTCTTCTACATTTCTTTCTAGTTGTTTCTCTTCTAGGCTAATTTAGCACAAGTAATCATTTTAACTAAAATTACTGACCTAAATTTCTTTTATAGTAGTATCATGAGCCATTAGAAAAGATCCATGCCTATAATGAATGAGATACAAGGACAGGTTACAAGGACAATGGAAAAAATAGCAAAATCGTTGCTCTTCGCCAACACCTGATAGACATCTACCTTAGCTACCCAAAATGCACCAGTGCACATCACGTACTCCATACTGAAACATGTGTCTCCACTAAACAGGTTTCACCTGTTCACTTAAACATGATACGGAATGCCTGTAACGGGCCAGGCCCTCTGGTTGGTGTGGGGCACCCAATATGACAACCAAGACAAATTTCTTCCCTCAGTGCCCTCACCTTGTATTAAATGCAACATGGTGTGATATTATCTTTTCAGCATTATATTCTGAGCATTCCTGTCTTTTCTCATGTATTTTAATAAATACTATTATGTGTAATCAAGTAAAATACCTGAAGATATAATTCATTAAAATACATGACAAAAATTAAACATGTCTGTGCATGTAAGTATAAAATTGTTAAGCTAGTGAGACTCCATGGAAATTAAATGTCCAAGGAGCCACTCTGATTATGCTACTGTCCAAGCATTTAGCAGAACTCATTAGCAGTTCAAAGACTCACAGAGACATGGGTGGGTCAGTGTCAGATTTGTGTAAAAGAGATTCAGGTACCTGCAGAAAGTGGATTGAAGAAATGCAGATTGGAGGTAGGGAGATATTTTATTATCCCAAGCAACAAGGTCTAAGCTAAAGCTGTGCTAATAAGGTGAGACAGAAGGGGCAGATTACAAATATATTTACAAAATATGACCAATGACACTCAAATACGGAACAGGCTGACAGGGTCCAGACAGGAGAGGGGAGAGAATCATAAGGGAAAAGAGGAGGGACTCACATGAATAAGTATAAAGGACACATGGACAATAATTAAGGTGGGGGGCGGAAATGGGAGGGAGGTGGGGAGCACGGGGTGGGGGGCAGGGCAGGAAATATAAAACAAAACTGTACTTGAATAAGAATTAAATTTTAAAAACTTAAAAAAAGAGAGAATAACTTTGGCTCAGTTTCTCAGAGGGAAATCTGGAAAAACCTCAGGCAACCTTTTCCCAACAATTTTGAGGGAGAATTAAGTCCTAATTCCCTAATTGTATGTAATGAATTAAATTCTCTCACATACCTCAAAAAAACCCAAATATATTTACAAGATAAGATTTACTAATTCCTAGACTTCTCATTCATTCCACTATGGTATGCAGCATCCATTAAATAGAGATGCCATTGTTCAGGAAAAGACCTTATTCATTATCAAGCAAAAAGATAACTATCATTTTCCTTTGTAGTTTGTAATTTTAGACAAAGATACATCTAGATATCTAAATGAAATTTCTGATTGATTAGATACTAAAAACTAAATGCATATTATTTTAAACTTTTTTTGGCCTCGTTAACAACAGGAAGACTGTTCTTAGAGACAATCCAAGAAACCCCACCTACCACATGACAGATTGGAACACTGAGACAGCTTCCCTTCCAGCTCAGGAGATGAGGAAAAGACAAGATGCAGGGTGGCATCAAACTGGTAGAACCTTGCCTAGGAGAACACGTTGTCAAAAAGACTGACAATACTGCATTCTTCCTGCCTGCAGAACTCAATCAGAAATTTCTAAGAAATTATTTAGAATGATCAAGAATGAAATAAAAGAAGTCATTCATAAAACAGTGTTCATCATTTTGAGTAATATTAGTTTTGCTTCCTGAAATGATATGACTGTGTAAATTCTATACTGAAAAGTCTTAGTTACATTATTACCATAATCTAGACATAAATTCCACTTCCATCCAAAGTTCAATGGATTTGTGACTAAAAGACACCATTATTATCCTAAATGTGGCTACACTCTTTAACAATTAAGAGCAAGTTCTTTCCAGATCAGCAATCTAAAGATGATGAGAACTGAGTCTATCTTCTAAAAGACTGTTAGATGTAAGTCTTCACAAACTTTTAGATCTCAGTATTTTTAATGGGGACTTTTAGATCTCACTTATTTTTAATAAGTGAGAACATCTGTATATTCTTTAATTTTTAAAAACTCAAATTCAATTCCCTCCTTTCTGTATCTCCACTCCTGCCATTAGTGACAACCTCATCACTTCTCCCACAGCTTTCCTGTCGGTCTCCCTAATGTTGAGTACACCCATGCTACAAATATATTGCCTTTTAGGGCCATCTTATCTTTGTAAGAATATGACGCTGGTCACATCAGCCCTCCTGCTAAAATCCTTCAGTACCTCCCAATCCCCCAAAGGATAAAGTCGGGTTTCCACAGCACAAAGTAAAAGATACATTCTGATTCCTTAAGAATCACTTCAGCAGTGATTCACCTCTATGAAGTCTCCCTGACCTTGCTAACAGTTACATGCTTCCTATTCTCCATTCTTACAGCACGTTGTGCATAACTATTATAACTGCAAGTAAGTGTTTACCTATAACCCACCTTCTCCCTAAATAATCTCACCACCACCAACTCTGGAGTCAGACATGAGCTCAAATTTCAATTCCATTATTTACTAACCATGTAATCTTCAGCAAACCTCTTAACACCTTTGGTTCTTAAGTTTTCTTAGCTGTAAAATTAGCATAAAATATGCGCCCTCATGTGTTCCTATGAATAGCAATGAAAAAATATAAATAAAAATAACATAGTTTTAGAAAACCTACAGAACTGTAGTGCAGCTAGTAACACCCATAAAACCTAAAACCTTAAAATAAATGCTAATATTTATTATACAAAGGAACTAAACTTTCTCTATGGTGGGTACAAGTTCCACCTTTGTGATGGAACTACACATACAGATGATCCCTGACCTAACTGATGGTTGGACTTATAATTTTTCAACTTTATGAGGATGTGAAAGCATTATGCATTCGGTAGAACCTGTACCTCAAATTTGGATCTTTTCCCGGGCCAGCAATATTCAGTATGATACTCTCTTGTGATGCTGGGCACTGGCAGCAAACCTCAGCTCCCAGTCAGCCACAAAATCACAAGGGTGAACAACTGATCCTCTACAGTATACTGTGATTTCCAGGATTTTTTTTGGATATTGTTTTTTTGCTTTCAAATCCCATCATGTCTACAAAACACTGTGTTCCCTGATGCTGGTGACAAGAGGAAGGCAATTACTCTTAAGATGAAATCCAAGACAATTGCCTAACTATAGGCTAATGGAAGTGTTCTGACCATACTTAAGGTAGGCTAGACTAAGCAATGACATTTGGTGGGTTAAGTACACCAAATGCATTTTTGACTTATAATATATTTTCAACCTACAATAAGCTTATTAAGACATGACCCTGTTGTAAGTCAAGAAACATCTGTAATGAGCTTTATTCTTTTTTTTAAAGTCTTGCTTTTCAGAAAAAAATGCCACAAGCTTATACAAAAGCTAAAGTAACATTAAATCTTATCTTCACAGGTATAGCCATACTTAATCTCATAAAACAGATTTAAAAATAGCAAGAGAAAAAAATGAACATTTTATAATGAATAAGTACTCACAGAACTAAAGGGAGAAAAAGACCAAAACAAAATCATAGTTGGAGACATTAATACTCCATTGACAACTCTAGACAGACCATTCAAACAGAGAATCAATAAAGAAATATCGGCCTTTAAATGCCACATTAGACCAAATGGACATATATCCCAGACCATCAGATTATACATTCATCTCCAGTGCACACAGAATGTTCTCAAGGATAGACCATATGTTGGGTCACAAAGCTAGCCTCAACAAATTCAAGAAGACTGAAAGTGTACCAAGCATATTCTCTGACCACAATGCTTTGAAACTGCAAAAAAGAAAGTAAAGAACCCATAAATGTGTGGAGATTAAACAACACACTACTAAAAAATGACTGGGTTCAAGAAGAAATAAAAAGTGAGATCTAAAGATATATAGAGACAAATAAGAACAACTACACAATATGTCAAAACTTCTAGGATGCAGCAAAAGCAGTAAGGAGAGGGAAGTTTATATAATTACAGGCCTATCTCAAGAAACCAGAGAAATGCCAAGTAGAAGACAACTTAACATTACAGCTTACAGAACTAGAAAAAGAAGAACAAAAGCAACCCAAAGTCAGCAGAAGAAAGGAAATAATAAAAATTAGAGCAGAATAGAATGAAATAGAGAACAAAGAGACTATACAAAAAATTAATACAGCAAAGATCTGGTTCTTTGAAAAGATTAGTAAAATGGACAAACCCCCGTCTAGAGTCACTAAGGAAAAAATAGGCCCATATAAACAAAATCAGAAATGAAAGAGAAGTTAGGACAGACACCACTGATACACAAAGGATCATACTAGAATACTATGAAAGACTACATGACACCAAATTCAATAGCCTAGAAGAAATGGGTAAATTCCTAGAAATATATAACCTTGCTAGACTGAATAATGAACAATGAGAAAATCTAAATAGACCAATCAACAGTGAGGAAATTGAAACAATCATCAAGACCTACCCAAAAAATAAAAGTCCAGGACCAGACGGCTTCACTAGTGAATTCTACCAAACATTCAAAGATCTGAAACCGAGCCTTCTCAAACTCCTCCAAAGGAGTGAAGAAGAGGCAATACTTCCTAACATTTTATGAGGCCAAAATAACCCTGATACAAAAATCTAGCCAGGAAACACAAAAAAGAAAAGTACAGACCAATATCTCTGATGAATACAACCAAGAATTCTTAACAAAATACTAGTAAATCAAATACAACAATACATTTTAAAAAATAACACATCATGATCAAGTGGGGTTCATTCCAGGGCACCAGGATAGTTCAGCACGTGCAAATCAATCAACGTAATACACCACAACAACAGAACAAAGGCTAAAAATCAGATGATCTTATCAACAGATGAAGAAAAAGCATGATAAGATACAAAATCCACTTATGATTAAAACACTCCATAAAACAGGCACCAAAGGGAAGTGCCCAAACATGACAAAGACCACACATAACAAGAGAGGATGCCCACTTTCTCCACTCTTCCTCAGCACACTGCTGTAAGTCCTAGCCAGAGCTAGAATGAAATCAAAGGCAAGAGAATAAAACAAAAGGCATCCAAATTGGGGAGGAAGAAGCAGAAGTGTCACCTTTTGCAGATGACATGAATCAGTACAAAGAAAACTCTAAAAACTCCACCAAAAGCTATTATAAACAATAAACAAATGCAAAAAGTTTCAGGATACAAAATCAATGTACGAAAATCCACTGCTTTCCTGTATACTAACAACAAAACTTCAAAAAAAGAAATGAAAAAAATTCCTTTTGCAATTGCAACCAAAAGAATAAAATACCTAAGAATAAATTTAACACAGGATATGAAAGACCTATATACTGAAAACTACAAAGTATTATTAAAAGAGATTGAAAAAGATACAAGAAAATGGAAAGATATTCATGTTCATGGATTAGAAGAATCAACATAGTTAAAATGGCCATATTACTAAAGCTTTAATGTAATCCCAATCAAAATCCCAATGGCAATTTTTAAAGAAATAGAGCAAAAATATCATCAGATTTGTATGTAACCATGAAAGACCCCAAATAGCCAAGCAATTCTGAGAAAAGAGAATGAAATCAGAACTATCATGCTACCTGACTTCAAATTATCCTGCACAGCTACAATAATCAAAACATCATGGTATTGCCAGAAAAACAGACACAACAGATCAATGGAACAGAATTGAGAGCCTGGTAATAAAACAATATGTATATGGGCTGATAATTTTCAACAAAGGAGCCATAAACACACAATGAAAAGAAAGATTCTTCAATAAAGGGTGCTAGGAAAATTGGAAAGCCACATCCAAAAGAATGAAACAGTTACTTTGACCCAACATACAAAAATTAATTCAAAATGGATCAAAAACCTAAATATAAGATCTGAAACAACAAATTATATAGAAAAAAACATAGGTACTAAACTTATGGACCTTGGTTACAGAGAACATTTTATAAATTTGACCCCAAGGGAAGGGAAGTAAAGGCAAAAATAAATGAACGGTAGTATAACAAACTAAAAAGCTTCTGCACAGAAAAAGAAACTGATCACAAAACAAAATAGCAACGGACCAAATGGGAGATGATATTTGCAAACAACAGCTCCAACAAAGAGTAACTCATAAAACTAAACACCAAACAATCCAATTAAAAAATGGACAGAGGACCTGAAAAGATACTTCTCCCAAAAAAACATACAAATGGCCCACAGCTATATGAAAAAATGTTCAACTTCACTACCTATTAGTAAATCAAAACCACAATGAGATACCATCTCACACCTGTTAGAATGGCTATTATCAGTAAGACAAGTATCATAACACAAGTGTGGAAGAGGTTGTGGAGAAAAGGGAACCCTCATTTACTGCTAGTGGAAATGTAGACGGGCACAGCCACTGTGGAAAACAATCTGGCGGTTCCTCAAGTAACATTAAGAATAGTGTTACCATATGATCCAGCAATCCCTCTCCTGGATATCTACCCAAAAAACTCAAGAACATGATATGCAAAGACATATGTACTCCTATGTTCACTGCAGCATTATTCACGGTGGCCAAGACATAGAGGCAACCAAAGTCTAGTCCTTCAATAGAGGACTGGATAAAGAAGATGTGGTACATATATACAATGGAATACTACTCAGCCATAAAGGAAAGATAAAATACTGCCCCTTGCAACAAAATGGATGGACCTTGACAATATTACGCTAAGTGAAATAATCACTCAGAAAAAGTTAAGAACCTTACGATTTCACTCATATTTGAAAACTGAAACTCGTGGGCACAGCAGTACAGTGGTTACCAAAGGGAAGTGAGTGGGAGGGGTTGCAGGGAGGAGGGCACCTAATATAGGGTGAGGAAGATGGTCTGACTATGGGTGGCGGGCACAAAGTGCAATATACAGATCTTATATCATAGAAATGTACACTTGAACCTACATGATCCTACTAATGTCACCCCAATAAATTTAACCAAAAAAATTGATGTCTTATTTTCAATTTTAAGCCAACAAAATTTAATTCATTTTATACAAATTCTTATTGAATCCTCATAGAAATTAGTAAAAACAGCCTCAGCTCTCAGAAACTTTTTATTCAAAATATAACTTCACAAAATCTAGCATTTAAAGGTGTTACCTGTAAAAAAAATACAAGTGGGATTAAAATGATTTAAGTAAACATTTTACAAACTTATCTAAAATATGGGGTATATATTTTCCACAAAAGTATTTGGGATTTTTTAACTGTCTCGGCCAATCTGGGTTCCTCCCTTCAATGTGTCCCCGTGTGTTTCATCATTTCACAGGAAAAAAAATTCCTAGGAGAGGAAGAGTAAGAAGGGAAGGAAAAAAGAAATTCTTAAATGAGAGTAGACAACAGAACTGGAGATAAGGATTAGTAACTGAAATATGTGCTGCACCTTATGGAGGGGAAGGGAGTGCGGAGCGAAGGAATGGGGTACGGCCTGGGGCCTCCAGCATACAGTGGTGAGAAGAGGAAAGAAGTTCCCCGCCCCCGAGGTTAAGACATGGCAAATACTATACAATACAGTGAATCTTCAAAGGTCAAATAATAACACTTTCCACTAGTATTATCAACTTAAAAACTTGAAATTATTTTTTCCATATTTAGAAAAAATAAAGACTATATTAGAGAAAATAAGAAAAATAAAGAGGCAAATTAGATTCCAAGGAACTACCTTTTACAAACAAAATTAGCCTGAAAGTCTTCATGTTAAATATAAGTTAAGATTTAACTAAAATTATACTAAAGGAATGGTTTTTAAAAAGAGTAAAATTTCAACTGAATTTCAAGTATAAAGTTATGTAGCAACTACACAGGGCCTTACTTCTTACTGTATTAGATGAATTTTAATCCCTGAAAAGTATAACAAGTCTCTCTTTGTCTAAATTCTGGGGGAAAAATTCAATAACTACTTTGACAGCAGTTTTAATTACTGGTAACTTAAGAAACTAAAGTCTTAAAATTCCTTTTTCTCCCTAATGTCACATGTCCTTTTCTACCCAACCTCTAGGGAATGATACACTCAGCTATGTTCCTAAAGAAGTCCAAGTTTCTTGCAGGTACCTAGTATTTAATTTGAACAAAGGCAAAACAGAAAAAGCCCAGTGATCCAGGAAGCAGGAAGTCTGGGCTGTGCAGTCAGCTCTGTATACACCATACACTACTAGCTCCTATTTCCTATAAAATGAATGGGCTCAAACAGATTGCAAAGGTTCCTAACTCATTAACTTTCACTGTCTTTAACACCTTTCATTTATATAATTTATGGTTTATAAAGCACTTCTCAGTTTATCCTCTTGAAAACTATGTTAAGTAGGTTTTTTTTTTTAATGAGGAATGTAAAGCCTAGAAAATAAGAAATACACAAAAGATAGGAACTGGCAGAGCCAAAAGCTGAGCTTGGATATCTAACTCCATGTCCTCTTAAACACTCCATAAAAATTCATTATTTAGAAAGCTTACTAATTTAAGAAGTTTAAAATATAAATTTAAACAACAGTATTAAATACAGGGTATAGCAAAAGAGGTTTACAGTTACTCATATGGAAAATAACATAATACTTAATAATAATACAATAATAAACTCTTTTGTGTACTCACAACTGAAAACCTACTTTTACCCTACCCTGCATAATAGATAACCTATTTTAAAAGTGTACTTGTATTCAATACAATTTATAATTGTGTTCAATATACTTTGTAATTATTTAGACAAAAATTTGTTGGGTATACCTCAAAAATAAAGACAAAAAACTTTACTCAAACCCTTCAGTAAAAAATATTAATCGATGACTGGATTTTACTGAATTTTTACTGAATTTTACTTATAACTACTAGCTTGTCAACCCAGGAAGGTATTACTTCTACCTTACATTCTTCAAAGAACTAAAATCTAAACCACCTGGCGAGTTTTCCCGCAAAGAAAATAATAGGCTCAGATGGCTTTACTAGTGAGTTCTAGCAAAAATCAAGGAAAAATCAAGGAAAAAGTAATTCCACCACTAACAGAAACTTTCACAGAGAATAACAGAAAGGGGGCACTTCCTTAGCTTGTTATATGAGGGTACCTTAACACTAGTACCAAAACCAAGGAAACGGTACTGAAAGTGAAAATTATAAAGCCAGTCTCACTCGTGAAAATAAATGTAAAAATTTAAAAATATCATAAAATTAAATTCAACAAACTCCAAAAATGATAACACAACTCCAAAAACGATAACACAACAAACCCCCCAAATGATAACACACTATGAGTTTATCATAGAACTGGAAGATTGGCTCAACATTAGAAAACCAATTCATGTAATTCACATTATCAGACTAGAGGTAGAAAACTCCTGTGATCATGGGAAAGGTGCAGAAAAGTATTCCATAAAATCAGATATTAAAGCATGATGAAATGTATAGGAACATAAGGAAACACTCTTACTCTGATTCTTCACAGTGCAACATTAAAAGCACTGCCTCTGAGGTAAGGAACAAGAACAGGGTTGCGGCATCCCATTGCTACTCAAATAGTAATACACTGCTATACTACTACAGTAGGGAAAAAAAAGTAAAGGTATAACGACTTAAAAGGCAAAATAAAAAACTGCCATCTGCAGAGGATAAAACCTAAAAATATATGTAAAGGAATAAGAATTTGATAAGGTTGTTGAATTTAATAGACCAATGGGGAAAAAAATCAGTGTTTCTAAATACCTACAGGTAGAAAATAAAACTTTAAAGAAAATGTCATTGGAAAGCATAACATGCCTTTCTTTAAAAAATCCACAAATTCAAAATGACTCACAAAGAAAATGATTGGTGTCTTCTGTGGCTTGCTTTCATTACTCTGGGAACTGATCAATAAAGGGGAGTGAGGGGAACTGAGCATTTTTTCTGCCTTTCCTGTATGAATATATCTCACAAAAACCAAGGAGTTGATAAATGGTAGCAGTCCAACAGAGAAATGCAGGAATAACTAAAATGGAAAATCGCCATTCTGCAATCCCAAATGAAATACTGGATCTAGGCAACAATCATCAATAAAAGCCATAACCACAGGCAACAGATTAATGGAAATGTTTTTAAAGTAGGGATGGGGTTGAAAATACCTGAACCAACTGATCGAACTTAGCAGTCCAAAGCTGGAACAACCAAACATTCTGTGTCTCATGATGGGCTGTAACAGGAAGTTCACATGAGGTACTCTTGTCTAAACATCTGAACCAAAGTTAACTGAGCCACTAAATCTTTCTATCAGTTTAAAGGAAACTGGGTAAAGAACTAGTTAAATGGAAGAAGAAAAGAACCAGCCAAATCCAAATTAATCTAGAAGACAAATGACCCAATTTGTAGGACAAATCCACTGCCCGGGGGAAAAAAAGGAAGGAGTGCTGTCAAAAAGAGTACATAACTAAATGATCTGATCTGAATTGATTCAGACCACTTTTAAAAATACATTTTTGTAAATATGGACTAAGTATATTAGATATCTATTACCTATATACTGCATGTATACTGATTACAAATATATAATATTACTATAATGTATAAAGTATATACTAGTATTATCAGGTATTGGTATTGGATAGTAATGAACTTTGTTAAATTATGATAATATCCTGGTGGTTACAGTGTTCAAAAGTCCTTATAAGATAGAAATGATGCATTTACAAGTGAAATGATATCTAAGTATGTGATTTGCTCTGAAATACTGAAAAGAAACAAAGGGCAAAATGTTATAACTATTGAAGTTCAATAATGAATCCATTATACTGTATCAACTTTGTATTTATTGGAAAATGTCTATCGTAAAAAAACAATCAAAATCCAGTTACAAAATGAGCAGATATGAACAAAGATCTAGAGATGGCAGACAAACACATGAAATGATGTTCAGCATTGCTAAGCCATGAGAGAAACGCAAATTAAAATCACAATATGATTCCACCACGTATCCATTATAATGGTCAAAGTAAAAAATACTAATAGAACCAAATGCTGACAAGGATACAGAGAAATTGTTCTTCTCACACTTCTCTGGTAAGAATGTAAAATGGTATAGCCAGTCTGGCAATTTCTTAAAAGGTTAAACATATACTTATCATATGGCTCAAGATCTCATTTCTGGACATTTATTCTAGACAAAAGTAAACATGTCCACATGAAACATGAACATAAATGTTTAGAGGGATTTCATTTTTAATAGGCCCAAACTGGAAACAACCCAAATGTCCTTCAATGGGTAAATGGCTAAACAAACTGTGGTACCTCCATAAAAATGAATATAACTCAGCAATTAAAAGGAATAAGCTACAGTTACATTCCACAATTCGAATGGATCTTAAGGACATTATACTAAAAGAAAGGGGCCAATCTCAAAAAGTTATATAATCTAGGATTCCATTTATATACAAAGTCATAGCGTAAAGGCACAAGCGAAGATATGAACAGTGGTTGCCAACAACTGGTGTTGCTACACAGGCAGAGCACAAGGAATTCCTTTGTGATGACAGAGCAATGCTGCCTCTTGAACGTAGTGGTTATATGAATCTATCCACAGAATTACACAAAAAGACATATCAAGATTTCAAAATTAATGCATACAAAAACCGATGAAACTGCATCATATTACAGTTAAGAAGCCTATAGTCTGCTTAACTGTGATATGCTAATATCAGTTTCCTGGTTCTGATAGGAGGAACCTTCCAATTTCTGATTGGATGATTCAGTATCAGGATGGATACACATGATCTCTCCCTGTAAAAGTTTTACAACGGTGTAAGAAGAACCAAGGCATCATTTGGTATGAAGAACAGAAGTTTTCATGCATGGACCAGAGTGTGATAGGCAGAATTCTCAGACGGCTGCCAAGACTTCTGCTCCTTGGAATATATATATACCCCGTATGATCCAATTCTCTCGTATGTGAGGATCTGTAAACATGATGAGATACCACTACGATGATTATGTTACATTACATGGCACAAGGGATTTTGATATAATTAAGGTCCCTAATCAGTTGACCCTGAGTTCACTTCAAAGTCCTGGGTGGGCACAATTTCATCCAGTGAGCCCTTAAAAGAACTCGAAGAAACACAAAATGTAAGAGAGATTCACCCACTGGCCTAGAAGGAGCAAATGGACATATTGTGCAGAAGGCAACAATTGGCCAAAAAAGCACCAAGAGATCAAGCCCCTCAGTACTGTAACTTCAAGGCACTGAATTCTGCCAACAACCTGAAAGAGACGGGAAGAGCACTCCAACCTCCAGATAAAAATGCAGCCCAACCAGTACATTGATTCCGGCCTTGTGAGACTTAACAGAGTACCCGGTTAGGGCATGCTAAGACCCCTGACCAACAGATATTCTAAGATAATAAATATTTGTTGTTTTAAGCAGGTGAGTTTGTGAGAATTTAATACTGAGTTTAATGAATATTTATCAAACATGCTTACAAAGAGAATGACTTTGGGAAAATGGATAAAGCCAAAACCAGATTCACTTACTTTTTCATGCTAATTCACAATTTGTCTGAACCTTAGGTCCTCATGTTCTGTCTGGCTCAAAGTTTCATCAAAACAAACTACTAAAAGAGGTCCATAGTTCAAGATTACAACTCTCGATTTAGCCTCACAAATGACAGAGCAAGGTGGTTACTTAAAACCAATGAAACATGGTTAGTGCCAAATTCCTGTAGGTTATGTTTCTCCTCCCTAGTGGGTTTTCAAAATCCAGCACAAGATTAAACTCTTGCCTTTTCCTAACCATACCAAAAAAAACACAAAAATATCTCAGAAAAATAAAGGATTATTTACAAGTCCATACTTCTTGAGGTACAAAAAAATCTCAGTCATGAATCTATGATAATACCTGTTTGCCCAAAGAGTGGGAACTGACAATCCCATTTTAAAAATTTTTTAAAATTGAATATTATTTTTAAATAAGGGGATAAAACATAAGAGTGCCTAGGAATAAATACAACAATGTGCAAGACGTCCAGGGAGAAAATTATAAAACAGTATGAGAGCCATTAAAACATACTTTAGCCCTGGCTGGTTGAGCACTGGCCTATGAACTGAAGTGTTGCCAGTTCAATTCCCAGTCAGGGCACATGCCTGGGTTGGAGGCCGGGTCCCCATTTGGGGGTGCTGGAGAGGCAGCCAATCAATGTTTCTCTGGCACACTAATGTTTCTCTCCCTCTCTCCTTCCCTACCCCTCTCTCTAAAAATAATAAATGAAATGAAAATATACTTTAAAGTGGAGATAAATACCAATTTTTTATATTGAGTGATTCAGTGCTATGAAGATGGCAGTCATGTCCAAATCAATTTGAAAGAATCAATGTATTTCCATTCCAATTTACAAAAGCTTTTCACCCAGAAACTGACAAGCTGACTGTAAAATTTATATGAATATGCAAAGAATCAAAAATAGCCAGTGTCCTGAAAAAGAACCAAGAAAGAAAACTTGCTATTATAAATATTAAGACATAAGATGACAGTAACTTAAAAACACTGTGAGTACTGTCAAAGCAAAAGACAAACTAGTAAGGGAAAAACGAAGAGCTCAGAAACAGGTCCACACACATAGACACTTGCTGTAAGAATTAGCAATGCAAATTGTGGAGAAAGCCAAACTTGTTAAATAAATGGTTCTAGAATTAGCTGAGCATCCACATATAGAAAAAAGAAAAAAATCAGACGTGATTCTCACAAAACATACAAAATTCAATTCCTAGCAAACGAAAAGCCTAAATTTGAAATACAAACTATACAGCTTTTAGAAGATAGTGTAGGATATCATTAGGGTAGGGAAGGCTGTCTTAACTAAGACACAAAAAGTATTAAACAGTAAACTAAAAAGCCTGGTTAACTTAACAATACTAACACGAAGAACTTCTGTTTATTAACACACCATAAAATATGAAAAAGACATGCCACAAGTTGAAAAGAGATATTGCAACTGTAACCAAAGGACAGAAATATAAAAATTCCAAAGTTACTTAGTAACTAAAAGATAGAAATATAAAGAATTTCAAATATACTCGATAACCAAAATACAGAAATACAAAGAAATACAAAAAACACTATAAGGAAAAAAGAACCAACCAGAGAGAAAAACAGACAGCAGAGTTGAACAGACAACCTCCAAAAGAAGGAATCCAAATAACCAATAATATGAAATGATGCTCAATTTCAGTAATAATGGGCAAATTAAACTCACAAGAAGATACCATTATGTCCACCACAGAAATTTTTTTTAATATTTTATTTATCTTCAGAGGGGAAGGGAAGGAGAGAAGGAGAGAAGGATCAATGTTTGGTTGCCTCTCGTGAGTCCCCTGCTGGGAACTGGCCTGCAACCCAGGCATGTGCCCTGACTGGGAATTGAACCACGATCGTGTGATTCGCAGGCCCGCACTCAATCCACTGAGCTACACCAGCCAGGGCCACAGAAATTTTTTAAGTGTACCTTACCAATGTTGGTGATGCTGGGAAGTAACTGATACATTTCCTTTGGCAAGTAATTAGGCATTACTAAGTAAAGTTGATGGCATCCTATCCAGCAATCTCTTTGGTTACATACCCCTGAGAAACTCACATAGATGTAGCCAAACACAGAAGCATTTTTCATAAAAGGTCAAAACTAGAAATAAAATTTTATTAGAAAAATGGATTAAAGTGTAAAATATTCAAAGCTGTAATATAGTAACAAAATGAATCAACTGCAGCACATACAACAAAATGAACAAAACACTTTTCTTGAGCAAAAGAAAGAGATAAAAAAGTACATACAATGATTCTATTAATATATAATTCAAGACAAAATTAAATAATATTATTTAGGTATATATACACAAATGGTAAAAGTAAAAAAAAAGGAAGGAAGTAATTATCACAAAAGTAGTAATACTATGGGCAGTAAGAAAAGTTGTCATTAAGAAGGGGAACATGGACCTGGCTGGGGTGGCTCAGCAGACTGAGCACTGGCCTTTGAACCAAAGGGTCACCAGTTTGATTCCCAGGCTAGGGCACAAGGCTGGGTTGCAGGAGAGGTCTCAGCAGAGGGCAAGCGAGAGGCAACCACATATTGGTGTTTCTCTGCCTCTCTCCTTCCCTTCCCCTCTCTCTAAAAATAAATAAAATCTTTTTTTAAAAAAAAACTTCTTTTAAAGAAAAAAAGGTGAAAGAGAACATGGGGGGAAAAGTTTCTGGGGATGTTGGTAAAGTTCTATTTCTTGATTTGATGGTGGTCAAGGTGACATTTCAGCCTGCCCTACAAATTTCAAGCTTTCTAGCCCCCCCAGTCTCGTGGGGTAAATTCTTTTAAAGAAATCTTATATTTGGGTGTGTGTGCCTTTGTGTGTGTGTATGGGTATATACACGCATCCATACATATGAAGTATATATACACACATACACACTCACTCTGTTTCTCTGAGGAGTTTTGACTGATACTGATTTGTGTGCCAAGAGTAGTTCTAGAGGGAAAGAATCTTAAAGATGAGTTTTCTGAAGCAGTTTCTAAAATTGGTCTTCTACTCTGTTTATACTTAAAAACACAAATGACTTCATTTCCAGTAAAGAAGTAAAGAAGGCACTGGTAGTCCATGGCATAATACAATAGTAACAATACACAAAATGCAACCACAGGTACAGCTAATAAAATACTGATAAAAAGCAAGGTTCTGGGTGAACATGCAATCAATAGCTTAGAACATGTGTCAAACTAACAACTATTCAACTATTGTGAGACTCTCTGGTGACTGACTGTGCAGAACAAAGTTGGGAAACAAGAGGATAAGCTTAGAGCTTAATATGCCCAGCTCAAATGCCACATAAATGACCTGAGAACCCTTATCTACTGATAACTCAGAGCTGAGATGTCTGAAAACCAAACCAAAGTGTCATCCTGCAAGAGGCTGAATTACAACACAAACTGAATTCCCAACCTCACACAATATTATCTGTTAAAGCAAGGGTGTTCATTAGGAAGACACGGGATCCTGAAAAATTGGAAGCATATAGGCAGCTCTCTATCAGTGAAGCTGGGAACATGAACCCCCAAATTCTCCTGGGTGTTCTTTGCTAGAAGCAGACCTTCTAACCTCAAATGGGGTGACCTATGCTTTGCAGGAAGCATCTGTAATGGCCTCCTTGGAGGCAGTTGCCTTGCCAGACACAGCTGATTCTCCTCAGGACCCACATACACCAATTCTTTGCGCCTACACCTACAACTAGACTCAAGTCACAGCCCACTCCAAAAAGTGGTATCTAAATTGTGACAACCCACCCCCACCCAAGAGATGTACTATAATCCAGAAAAACAGCATGATTTTTCCAATTTCTACACAGAGAAACCTGGAGAATGTGTAGAATTTGATATTAAGGATGTGAGATCATATGGATAAAATATAAAGTTGGACAAGGCCAAATTTATTGATGAGACCACTAAGCAGAGAATCTAGATTTCATGTTGTAATTCAAAAAGGTGGAAATGGCTCTAGCAGTTTATTTCATTGGCTGAAACATGGGCCAAAAGGTAGACTACATGAAGTGGAGCTGAAAAGCCAGAACTGCCTTGGTATAATGTAGAAGTATCCAATAGCATGAAAAATTAAAATGTTACAATAGTTTTATCATGTAAAACCTACTCACCCACTTCAGGCTAGGCCAGAGGATGCACCTTTCAGCACGACTTTGAAAACGTAAATGTGGAAGGTGAGCCTCGGCAGCTTAGTATGCAGGCATACCTCATTTAACTGCACTTCACTTTATTGTGCTTCAGCGATATTGACTTTTCCACAAATTGAAGGTCTGTGGCAACCCTGCACTGAACAAAGCAATAAGCACCATTTTTCCAATAGCATGTGCTCACTTAGTGTCTATTACATTTTGGTAATTCTCACAATAATACTTCAAACTTTTTCATCATTGTTATGCTTGTTATGGTGATCTGTGATTAGTGGCCTCTGATGTTACTACTGTAATTGTTCGTGGGTACCACGAACTGGCCCATATAAGACTACAAGCTCAATCAGTAAATATATGTTCTAAGTGAGCTCCACCAGCCAGTTAGTCCCATCCCTCTCACTCTCCTTTGGCCTCTTTATTCCTTGAGACACAGCAATGTTAAATCTAAAAGGCCAATTACTAACCCTACAATGGCCTCTAAGGTTCAACAGAAAGGAAGAGTCATACATTTCTCACTTTAAATAAAAGCTAGAAATGATTAAGCGTAGTGAGCATGGCATGTTAAAAAGGTGAGATAGGCTGAAAGGTAGGCCTATTTCGTAAGTTAGCTAAGTTGTGAATGTGAAGAAAAAGCTCTTAAAAGAAAGTAAAGTGCTACCCCAGTAAACAAATGATAAGAAAGCAAAACAACTTCACTGCCAACATGGAGAAAGTTTTAGTGGTCTGGAGAGAATATCAAACCAGCTACAACATTCCCTTGAGCCAAAGCTTAATCCAGAGGCCCAAACTCTCTTCAATTCTATGACAGACAGGATCTGGGCAAAGTAAATTAAAACCTTCTGGAAAGAATTCAACATTTTAGAAGTGATTCAACATTTGTGATTCACCGGAAGAGGTGAAAATATCAACATGAACACGTGTTTGGAAGAAGATGAGTTCAACCCCCATGGATGATTTGAGGGGTTCAAGGCCTCAGTGGAGGAAGTAACTGCACATGTGGTGGAAATCACAAGAGAACTAGTATTAGAAGTAGCATCTCAAGATGTGACTAAATTGCTGCAATCTCATGATAAAACTTTAACGGATGAGGAGTTGCTTTTTATGGATGAGCAGAGAAAATGGTTTCTTGCAAGGGAATCTACTCCTGGTGAAGATGCTGTGTAGACTGCTGAAATGGTAACAAAGGACTTAGAATTACATAAACTTACTTGAGATGATTAACTCCCAATTTTGAAAGGTCTGTGGGCAAAATGCTATCAAACAGCACTGAATGCTACAGAAAAATTATTCATGGAAGGAAGCGTCAATTGATGCAGCAAACTTCATTTGTCTTATTTTAAGAAATTGCCCAGCCATCAACCTTTAACAACCACCACCCTAATTAGTCAGCAGCCATCAACATCAGACAATATCTCCACCAGCAAAAAGATTATGACATGCTAAAGACTAAGGTAATAGTTAGCATTTTTTAGCAATAAAGTATTTTTACATTAAGGTGTGTAAATTTGCACACCAAATATACGGTATAATAGAAATGTAACTTTTACATGCACTAGGAAACCAAAAAACTCATGTGACTCACTTTATTGCAATATTTGCTTGATTGTGGTGGTCTGGAACCAAACCTATAATTTCCTCACGATACGCCTGTATACCAGTCAGCCTCCCTCCCCAGCCACTTCAATCGCTGTCCAATGGGCTCATGAACAAAGTAGTCATAGCAGGGAGCAAGATCATACATGGGCTCAGCAGCATGGACTTTTACTCACAATGGCTGACATGGCTGCAGCCACTTCTGAGTGCCCAATATGCCAGCTTCAAAGATCAGCACTGAGTATCCAATATGGCATCATTCCTCAGGGTAAATAGTCAGCTACCTGTGGCAGATTGATCACAATGAACTGCTTCCATCATGGAAGGGGAAAAGTTTTAGTCTCACTGGAACAGATATTCTGGATACTGATCTGCCTTCACTGCATCCCATGCTTCTGCCAAACCTACCACCCGCCCACTTTGGGCTCTTCCTCCCTCTGCATCAATGGGCAAAGAAGAAAAATCTAACATAAGACATATTAATAACAGTTAACTTTACATCACAGTATTTAAGTTACAGGATAGCAAAAAGAGTGAACAAAGAATTTGCATCCTCTCCTATGAAAAGGTTTAGCATGCTCTCAATTATACACAGGATAGTTGTTATCATGTTAGAGGGAAGTGTGACTTTGTTACTGCCTTTATTTGCAGACTAAACATGGTTTTTAGAAGATGTGTATGACTGCCAAATTGACAAGAATAAAACATGATGGTTAGTGTTATATGTCATCTTGACTACACTACATTATCCATTTACATACCCAAACACTAACTTAGGTGTTGCTGTGAAAGTGTTCTGGAGACATAGTTAACATCTACAATCAGGAGGTAGCTTTAAACGAAGTTCATTTATTCTCCATAATGTGGAGGGGCTTGATACATTCAGGTGGAAGTCCTTAAAAGCCAAACTGAGGTTTCCCTGAGAAAGAAAAATTCTGTCTCAAGGCTGAAACTTCAACTCCTGCCATATTGATTCTGGATTTAGCAGTCCCTGCAATTACCTGCATCATTTCCTTAAAACTAATCTTTCAGCTTTATATATATATATATAATTCAATTATTTTAATATTTACATTTTAAATGAATATTAATTAAAATAATTCACTTATATCTTTTCCTCCTCTTTTCTATTTCTCTAGAGAATTCTGATACAAAGTCCTTGAAGAAACAAGGCAGCCATTCCTTGCTTCTAAGAATGGATCTAGAATCCACAGAAGGGATGAAACAATTTCAGCTCAATATAACAAAGTAGTTTTCATAAACTAGTGCTGTCTTCTGTCGCATAAAGACTGCTCAGGAGCCAGTAAGCTCCCAGTCATTGAAAGCATTTGAGGAGCTAATGAATGGAGGATGCACCACGGGAGTTCCTATAACAAGCAGAAAATTTGATCATTAAGCTTGTCTATCTCTTCCAATTCAAAGTCTATAATTGTATCACAGCACACTCTGATTTTAGATTAGCAAGAGTAAAAAACCTTAACCCAAGAAGAAACTACTTTTACCATCTTTCCTAGTCTCATTTACTTAGCCCAAGTTATCTGCTTCTGCTCAACTCACAAGTAGTTCCTGTAGGCTTCATTATTTGATGTATTATGCGTATTACAAGTATAGATGAGGATATATCGGTGTCTCTAGTTCCTTCCAGAGGGACAAGAACAAAAGGAAAGAAGAGAAAAGGCAAGAGGAGTACCAACTAAAAGAAAATTCAATGACATACTTCATATGTTTTATTGTCTGTTAACTCTTAAAAACTTAACCTAATGGCTTACAGAGGAAAAAGAGATAACACCTATTCAAGGGACTACTAATGCTACCAGACACTGGGCTAGGCACACTTCGCAACCAGACACTCTCCGTTGTAGAGAGACTCCAAAACACCCGCCAGTCTAGTCACAGTGGCAGATCCAAGACTCAAATGCATAATGGTCTGATTTAAAGTCTGGACACTTACACAGACTAACAACTGGAATATACAGGAGGTCTGTCCAGAAACTATCCAGCCTCGTAGTATGAAAGAGATATTTACTGAAGAAGGCCCAAGATACAAAACATCGTACATAGGACAATGATGCCACAGTCCCCTTAAAGTGAGCACCTTGGGACCTCACACAGTTCTCCCAGCATCTCTTTCATTGTTCAAAACACTGCAAAAGCTTCTGTTGGAATCACCATCAGCTGCCTTGTCATATTTTCTCGAATCTCATCAACAGTTTGAAATCTCTTTACTAAAACTAAAAAGTGATTTTAGTTTGGGGAAAAGCCAGAAGTCGCAGGGCACCAAATATGGGCTGTAGAGAGGTCGAGTCACGTGGGTGATTTGATGTTTCGCCAAAAAACTCTTCATGAGACGTGATGCACCAGCAGGCATGTTGCGGTCACAAAGCTTCCAGTCACCAGTTGCCCATAGCTGCGGCCTTCTGAATCATCCGAATAGTTCGCAAAGGAATGTTCAACCTTAACGCAAAGTATGACGCAGATTCGTTGCTCTACTTGCGCAGTCATTTCAAATGCCATGGCCACATGGTACACATGCTCACTCACTGGCATCTACTGCCCCCATAGACTAGTACAGTGAAGTCGTCATTGCTCACGCATACACATTCCAGTCCACTCTCCTTGGCTGCCAGGTTACATCAGTGTTGTACAAACCGTTCCCATTACATTAACAATGGCTAGACTTTTTCCAGACAGACCTCATGTGCATCAATTACTAAGCCTATATGATATAATGAATATAATTTACAACAAATAAGTGAATAAACAGTTATTAACAAAGAAAAATTAATCCAAAGTGAATAAAGCAAAAGAAATTAAGCATTTACTGAGTCCATTTTATCTGCTAGACATTGATAGTAATTCATTCTTTCTATTGCCTTTTCAAAATGATATTAGCTGTAGTTATGAAACTAAGCAAAATAACTTAAAGGTAGCTATTAGAAACAATGATATGTTTCAGAGAATTTAAGACATTGTACAAAATCAAAAAGAACAGTCAAAAACCTAATAAACTACAAAAGGAAAACTACTTAAAGTATGGACAAACAAAACAGACCAGGTATTTATGTGTAATTACATCAGCACATAAGAGGAAAGGTAAAAATCAGAAGCTAAAGAAAGTTATGAGAGGCCCTGGCCAGGTAGCTCAGTTGGTTTGAGTGTCTTCCCAATACACCACGGTTGCAAGTTCAATCCTGTTCAGGGCACATAAAAGTAACAACCAATGAATACATAAATAGGTGGAACAACAAATCAATGTTTCACTCCGTAAAAATAAATAAATAAAAACAAAAAAATAAAGAAAGTTATGAGAAATGAAGGCAATAATTACCAGAAGAGTAAGAAAATAAACTAGAAGAATCCTTATGCTTTAAATGGATTGGGGACATGGAGACAGGCAAAAAAGGTTTAACTATTTGGTATCATGTTTATGCTACACCACAATATCCAGCATCTGAGAACTTTAATAAGTTTGTTCCAATGTCTTAACTCCTTAAATTATATAACATAGCATAAACGTTTGTGTTTTTATATCACAATGTCCATGCCACAATGTACTTGATTTTCGGGACAACAGAACAGAAGATCATTCACTGCATTTGGTATCTGTATACAGAATCACCTGTTCCACCTTCTGCCATCTCCACACCTAGCCCTGCAGCTCCATCACCCTTTCCCATGGACAGAAGCCTCTTTACTGGTCTCCCTGCTCCCTGAGATGAATCCTTCTACAATCTAACCTCAAAGAAACAACTAAAGCGATTCTTTTAAAACACAAGTCAGACCACATCACAACTTCTCAAAACCCCAAACTGGCTCCGATCTTACTCCCAGAAATGTCCTCTCAGCAGTCTGCAAACAAGAGGGTGCACATTCTGGCTTTGGCTATTTCTCTGACTTAATATCCTACTCCTCCCTCAACTGCTCACTCCATCACCAGCCCACTGGTGCCCTTACAAGTTTCTCCAAAATCCAAATATTTTCCACATCAGGGCCCACGATGTGCTAGCTGCTCCCTCCACCTAAGGGAGTCTTATCACTCTGTCCCTCCATTCCTTCTTCTCAACTGCCACCTATGCTTTCTCTGAACACTGAATACAAAACAGCAAATACAAAGACACACTCTTTCCTGACATTCTCTAGTCCCTCTCCTATTTAATTTTCCTCCACAGCATTTATTACTTCCTGACATATATTTACTTGTCCACTTCTTGACTGCCTTACCCACTTAAATATAAGCTTATTGTTTAGTTTTTATTCATTGCTCCAGTGCCTAGAACATGTCTATAAGTACTAAATAAATATATGTAGAATTCATACATTAGCCTTAAATTAAAATTTCAAATAATCTTTTCAATTATGGGAATAAGATAGTAAACAGTAAAAGCTGTAAACAGGAAAATCTGATATACTTTCCTACTTCTTCCATTCTCCTTACTGATTTGGTTTTACAGTGAATATAAAAAGAAAGTGAGTGTTCCCCCTATCATATTTTTCTTTTTTTCCCACTTAACCACAAATTATGAGCTTCCAGGTTCTCAACTTCCTTATTTGTTAAACAACAGGAACTAGCCTATGGTAATCAGCTTCTAAAGATCTAGTTTCCTAAAATCGGACTTGAAGCAAAGTTTATATGAATTTTTAATAAACTATCATAGCATTTCTGGGTACTGAGAATAAACCAACATTGTATATGTATATATAAATTACACATATGTACATCCTACCTATAATCTGAGGTACTAAATTTAGCTTCTTTTCATAATGCAAATGACACTGGGCCTTCCATTTTATGTTTCTCCGCTCGTACACTCTTTAAAGTCTGATATGCACAGTAACCACTTCTCTGAAAGAGCTTTCTGACTTCACCTAGGCAAAATGCAGATAAACCTGAAAAAAATACAAATCCTCAAAAATGAAACAAATGTCACAAATATGCCACACTAAACCTTTATATACTTTACTCAAAAGAGGATCCTTCCCACTACCAATAGTATGACAACTCAAGTTTTGACTCCCATCTCCTAGCCTTGACAGATACCATGAAAAATTTAAAATTTACAGCTGTCCAATGAATAAACCGGATATAGTCATGTTGATGATTCCACATTTATATTACCCCCAAGAACAGGAAAGAAAGCTATTCTACGATATTAAAGTATCAGGACAGTGGTTAACCCTGGGCAGAGGCCAGCAGTAATTGTAAGAAGGCATAAGGGACTTCCTCGAGGAGGAAGGCAATATTATGTTTCTTAATCTGAATGCTGGTAATATGAGACTATTCACCTTGTGAAAAACAGGTGAGCTATATACTGATTTTGTGCCCTTGTCTATACTGTTAAATGAAAAGCTTCTGAAGAAATAAATATTACAGCAGCTCAAAGTCATGAAGATAAGGTTGAAAAGCTCCAGACAAGTCAGCAGTACTAAACAATACCTGTGTTTTCACATGTGCACTAACAGTAACACTGCACCTGTCAAACCACACTCAGTAGAAGGCAGGAAAAGAAGTAACAAATTTCAAAGATAATCTGCTTCCAAAATATCTGCAATAAAACATTTATAATCCAAGGAGTTAATCTGTGATTATTCAAGAGTCAAAAGAATACTCGTTAAAGTTGGGTGGGAGTCCTATTGGTAGAATCCCATCTCTACCACTTGACAGCTGTGTGAACTTGTACTTAACCCCTCAGCCAAGGGCTCCATTATGTCACCTGTAAAACAGAGATCTATTCATGAGATCTGCTGCAAGCATAAAATGTTATTCTGTGTAAAATATTTAGAACAGTACCTGAAACACAGTAAGTACTCAATAAATGTTGGCTCTTAGTTCACATGGGACACAACCTCCCAAGGACGCTCAATAAACTGGGTGTTTCTACCATAGCCAACTCATAGGTGGGCACTAAATGCCACAGAGAGCCCCTTTTAAAAATAGTTTGTAGAGTATTTTTTATATAAAGCAAGGCCATTAACTATTAGCTTTCTTTATATTTGAATTTCCCTAAGCAGGTGCTGTAGCAGCAATAAATCACACTCCAATCCCATTCTGGGCCTTTTTAATTCTTTATTACACATATCTTTAAAAATTAAATAACCCCTTACAGAACTGCAGAATCATAGGAAGAAACTACAGGCATTTAAAATAGTAACAGCTAACACTATAAGAGTTATTATGTGGCCAATACTGTGCTAAACATCTTTCTTGTATTGATGCTATTTATTGTTGACAATACCCTATTAAGTAGGCATATTCTTGCTCACCCTGACTAAAATGGCACAAGTCCATTTTACTTCAGAGCCCATTTTATTTCATTTATCTCCTTCACCTTCTTCTCTCACAACTAACTCTTTAAACAGACACAGACGTGTTCACTTAAAATTAAAAAGGCCTTCCAATTGTAACAAGAGACAAAGGAGGATCCAGCAATTCCATCTCTGGGTATTTATCCAAAGAAACCCAAAACTAAACAGAAAAGATATACATCCATATGTTTATTGCCGCATCATTTACAATAGTCCAGCTATAGAAGCCTCTCAATAGATGAATGGATAAAGGAGTGGTGCAGGTATACAAGAATAGGACTCAACTGTTAAAAACAATAGAAAGGAATGAAATTTTGCTATCTGCAATAACATCAATGAACCTATAGGGTATTGTGCTAAATGAAATAAGTCAGATAGAGAAAGACAAACGCCAGATGGTTTCATTTCTATGTGGAATCTAAAAAAATAAATAAATAAACCAAAACAGAAACAGATTCATAGATACAGAGAACATTTTGACAACTGCTACATGGGAGGGCTTTAGAAGGATAGGGAAAAATAGTGAAAGGATTCAGAAGTACAAATTGGTAGTTACAAAATAGTCACAGAGATATAAAGTACAGCACAGGGAATACAGTCAGTAACACTGTAATAACTATGTATGATATTAGATGGGTACTAGATTTATCAGGGTAATCACTTTGTCTAACCATGGGATTGTACACATGAAACTAATATAATGTACATCTACTGTAATTTTAAAATAAAAATATTTTTAAATAATAAAAACTAAAAAGGACTTTCAAACTCAGAGGCAAGCTAATAAATTACTTGAGATGAATAATAAATAGCTATTCAGGAATTATTAATTCAGGCAAAACTCCAAGTAGTGTTGTGATTTGGAGACAAAGGCAATGGGTATTTATGAGAAAGGGAAGGGAAACAATCATGTCAATGCAAGGCATTTCTATGGATGCAGAAAACCTAGCAGGCGACATGAATTCTAAACAACACTTTCAGGTTTTCATCCAGCAGTGATCTTGTTTCTTTGTAAAGCCCTTTGAGAAACCAGGTTGCTTAGGCCCAGTCCCAGGGTCACTTTGCTCAGTTCTAGAGTCCCAAAGGTTTGGGACATAAACCCTCCAAAGCAGCTCCTCTGGCATGGCAGCTGTAACTTCCATTTTACAGTGGCTCCATGTGTTACTGTTTGCGTTTATCACGATGTTTTGTAGTTATACCTGCTCTCCCTCCCTAGATCATAAATTCCTCAGGTCCCCATTTCCATATCTGGCAGAGTATGGCACACAGAAAGGGGCCCAGCAATGTTCGCCAGGAACGGAGTTATTACAGAGAAGAGAAACTGCAACTCACAGTCCTGACCACCTTGGAGTGAATTCTGGAGCAAGCACCTTCTTTTCCACAGGAACATAAAGAATAGGCACCTAATCCCATTAGTTTAGTCCCATCTTGGTGTGCAGAGAGTTAATCCATTTGCTGAGAGTTAATCTAGGTGACAATTTAATAATCCTGTTGCTAATAACCTTTCTGAGAATGAGATAAATGTTGAGGATCCATTTGATGGGCCTCTAATATGAAATTAACTTTAAAGTTTAAAGTGCTTAACAAAGCACTTTAAAAGTGCTTTGTGCCCTGGCTGGTGTAGCTCAGTGGATTGAGTGCGGGCCTGCGAATCAGAGGATCTCGGTTCGATTCCCAGTCAGGGCACATGCCTGGGTTGCAGGCCGGTTCCCTGCGGGCCAACTCCCAGCAGGGGGCGCACGAAAGGCAACCATACATTGATGTTTTCCTCTCCTTCCCCTCTAAAGATAAATAAATAAATAAAATCTTAAAAAATAAAATAAAATTGCTTTGTGTGTTTATTGAAAGGGGAAGTAAGGAAACTACTCTTATACGTGGTCACCAAAAAAAAGTATTTCTGAATATACAAAGCCAAAAACTAAAATCGGCCATGTAAGAATCTGATGAGGAACGAAGGAACAATCAAGACATAGGGAACCTCAAGTGCAAAGACTCAGAAACTGAGGAAGAGTTTAACATATTCTAGCAGCAGAAAGGAAAGGAAGTTGAGTGGGCAAGGTGGGTTGGATTGGTAAAAAAGAGAAACCTGGAGAGGCAGACAGGGACCAGACCATGCAGAGATGTGCAGACCAGGGTAAGAAGTTTCTATTTTACCATAATTACACTGGTAAGCCACTGAAAGGGGAAGGTAATGAATGATCTTATGTACATTTTTACAAGCTTCTGAAAGAACTGAACGTAGAAGGTCAAGAGCGATAGGATAACAAGAAGTAGGAAGCTATTGCAGGATCCCAGTAAGAGGTAAGCCTGAACTAGTCTGATGGCAATGGAAATAGAGAAAAGTAGAAAAACTCAAAATACATGTGGGTGGTCAGAGTCCATAGTGTTTACTAACAGATGGTCAGGATGTGGGTAATGAGGACCAGAACAATCAAGTACAGCTCCTAAGCATCTGGCTGAATCATTACTTACAAAACTAAAACTTGGTGTGTTTCCAAAAACAGACAAACAGTTAAGTATATTATGAAGTATCTATCAGATGGAACATTACTAATATTTGTGGAAGATTTGCATCCCTTACTATCTATGATATAATGGGCATGATACCTAAGTATGCAGTTCTCCAGTTTCACAAAATAATTACTCAATTCCTCAATTAAATACTACAATTAATACCTACTTCTCTGATTTATTGGGAGGATCAAACATGAACCTAGGAAAAACAATAATGAAGTGACTGTGATCAATAACTTAAAGCTGCCAGAAGGCATAGCAATGACTTTGCACCCCAAATAAAGAAGGTAGTCAATAAATGTTTCGTAGATAAACAGACAGGTGGATACAAGAAGTGGAGGAGTGGGAATTTAAGCCCAGGTCGTCTCACTCAATCTCTACAAAACTATACACTCTTCACTAGAGGTGAGCAATGAAAATTAAAAACTGTAAGAACCATTAGATTGTGAAATCATATAAGAACTATGGAATCCTCATTAAAGACTGTTTGGTACAAATTATACAATAATCCAAGGTCTAGAGGGTTTAGTATTATACACAGTCAAGTAGATTAACTAGATTAATTAGTAACTTCTGAATCACAACATAACTGAAAAGCTTACTGACCTTTCAGTAAGCACCTAACTTAAGTAAGGCTGATGAGTCAACCTGAATGCAATGCAAAGGGCACAAGTCTAAGAATTTAGTTAGTCCGAGGAAGGCTAGGCAGGGAGGACTCATCCATAGGAAATCAAGAACTACACAGGGAATACAGGTGAGCCAGGATAAAAGAAAACAATCTAAAATATGGAAGGAAAACAATGACAAAAACCAGGATTAGACAGAGTCTGAGAGATAAGCAAAGACCAAGAGAAGCCGTTATCTACCTCTGAGACAGGGTTAGGAAACCCTCCCACCCCTGGGACCCAGAAAAAGATCCACTGCTCCTAGAGGATAGGCGGAAGCAAAAGCCCACTACTTCGGGAGAGGGACAAGAAACCTTGTCCTGCAGCGAAACAAAGCAGTACACTACCACTGGGCAAAGAACAAGAAACTCTCTTTGGCCTAGGGTTTATCTCAAGTACAAAGCAGAGTTTGGCTGCCACTTGGGAGAAGGGGGACGCAGGACTTGGAAGGCCCATGGCCACAAGCCCAGCCTAAGACTGAGGGCAGATCAGAAGAACCAAGGCCTCCTCCACTCCCACCACAAGCTACACACACACACACACACACACACACACAGTCCTCTACAGTGTGAGCATAGTGCTGACAGTTGACAATGGAGCAGGAACACTACTCAGGACACACAAAAGTAACCACCACCACCACTGGGAAATTTCAAGTCCGTGGCTCAATGACGGTGACAACAGAGCCACACCTCGATCAACTAGAGACAGAACTGACTCACCTACGGTACTAATGATGGAACTGAGAGAAGAAGCGTATCCACTTCGGAACACAGACAATACTTACTTCAGCTTCAACTGTTTTATCATAATCAAAAATTTTAAGACACATTTTTTAAAAATTCACTGTCAAGATATAAAGCAAAGAATGGAACAAAACACAGAGATGACCCAAATGTTGAATTATCAGGCAGGGATGCTAAAATAACTATGATTAATATGTCAAAGGATCTAGAGAAAAAGATTAGTATATTAAACAACCTAAACAATATGTGTAAACAGATGGGGAATTTCAGCAGAGATATGGAAACTACAATACAAAGAGAGACAAATGGCAATAAAACTCTTAAAAAGATAATTTCAAAGTTGGAGAATTCCTCTGACAGGACTATCACTGAACTAAAAATAGGTCAACAGGAATTATCTAAACTGAAACAAAAAAGAAAAGGAAGGGAGCACACAATTGTGGGACAATGTCAAATCACCTAACATACACTTACTTGGAGTACCCAAGGGGGAAGAAAAATAAAAGAATGATGTTTTATTTTTCCAACTAAATCTGTTTGATATTTTCCAAAATTAAAGACAACAAAACATAGAGCCAAGGAGGTCAGAAAACTCCTAAAATTGTGAAGTTATCCTTGTCTTATATCAAATTAGTCAAAGCAAAGTTTTAGACAAAAGATATAGCTTTAAATAATTAACTACTGAAAAGTGAATGTTTGGCAGACATTGTAAAAATATTTTTTTGGCTATAAAAATAAAATGACATACAATTTACCATTTCTACATAAAAATGAACTAGAGGAAATGGATAAAACAGAAGACAAGGAGGTAAGAGATGTTTTAAAACCTGAACTGTAAAATATAACCCAATAAACACATATTACTTTCCTTCCAATAGCCACCAAATATGTACAGGCTATATTACTTTGACAAAATCAAATGTTAATTTTTAGCAAGTACATTCAAGTTGTGAGTTGTAAAAGCAATGACTGTATAAGAATTTATTAAGCCCTCTACGATAATTCTACTTTGTGAAAATTGTATTACAAATTTACTTATGGTTTATCATTTCTACTATGAAAATTGTGTCACGGTAGACTGGGGGAAAAAAAGGAATCAAGATATTGACAAGAATAAAGCATAGAAGAGCCAGACTTGAGACTTTTAAAATGCAATCTTGAGCCTTGACTGGTGTAGCTCAGTAGGCTGGGCATCGTCCTGCAAACCAAGAGGTCACCAGTTCAATTCCCAGTCAGGGCACATGCCTGGGTTGCAGGCCAGGTCCCCAGTGCACTGGACGCAAAGAATCGATCTTTCTCTCACACATCGATATTTCTCTCCTGTTCTTTCTTCCTCCCTCCCTCTTTCTCTAAAAATAAATAAAGAAAATCTTTTAAAAATAAAAATAAAATACAATCTTTAGTTAAAGGAAACCCAGATAAAGTCTATCTAACTTAAGTATTCCCATGTGTCTGAAAGCTAGGAAAGTGAACAAAACCAAGTTCAACATTCTCATGTCTCCTGACACAAGGTGCTTACAAGAAAAATTCAAGTTTTGCCAGTACCCCGTGAACTGCACAAGATGTCTGCGCCATAGTAGCAGAGATATTCAAAGACTTTTTAAATAAATTTACCCAAAGCTTTTGCTATTTTATTCACTCAAGTTAAACAACATATCTGAAACCACTGTGGACCCTAAGAAGTATGAATCAACAATTCTAGGTTAAAAAAAAAGATATCTAACTTTTTGATGGACTGAATACTAAGTAGCATACTAATATGCTTCTTAGTGTACATCCCATCTACTATAATCTAAAATGGGTTTTCAAGCATTTCATAAGCTACAGAAGGAAATTCTGGACCCTTCCTTATAAAAGGATAATAAATGAAATTTAAATTTTCTGAATTACTAACTCAAAACATGCAAATGATTTTTCACTATGGTATTTTTTTTAGAAAATATAAATTATTAATAAAGACTTTCAAGAGCTTATTGATCCTCATTTCACAGACTATTTTTTTCCATAAGATCTTAATTCTTCAACATTGAATTCTACTAGGGTAAGATTCTTCTGGAAAATCTTCACAATGATTGGAAAGAAATTATCTATAAATATATACCACGCTTTGCTCTGGTATTTGTATTTAACCCCAAACAGTTCTTGTTTATCTGGGAATCTTGAAAAGGTGAGGACAAAAGAATACTTATTTATTTAATTAACTTTGAATTCCTAAGCAGTCTATTCTCATACTGTTTCATTGTAAGTTAGAGGCCCTAGAATATCATAACAATTTTTTACTCCTTTACCAATCTAGAATATGAAGATGAAAAACAGTCCTAATTATGTATAGTTCAATATTCAAAAAAAATTTTAAGGCTTCAAAATATAAATCTAAACTTATAGTACACTATAAAAATTGATAATTTTATAAACAAGTTTAAACAATTTATCATAGATTTTCAACACACATTGGACTAAATTCGGAGCACTGACACATTTGCATATTTCTGACATTTCAAAATAAGTCCCATAAAGAAATATTATATAGCATATGGCAAAAATAAGAACTAGGAGTTAATAGATTCAAGTTCTAATTCTAGGTCAATTATATTACATTAAAGTTGGTTTGAAAATACATGTATTTATATATACTTTGTATATGACTCAAAGAAATTTGAGACTTCTGTAACTGATTAAATGAGTAAAAAGATTATTAAATCAGCTTCAATTACAAAGAAGTCTGGTAACTAGTGAACACTGGGATCAGTGGCAATCACAAAATGAGGAAGTTGTCGATTTGTTCAAAGATCTCATACTGTATGTAGTAAAACCATAACTGCACAACAAATAACCAGAGCATTAAAAGTAAAATCATAACAGAGATTTAATTTGAAAACTAATATTTCTTCAGCACCTAAAAAGTGTCAAGCAGTAGCCATCCAAACATTTGTTCAATAAATATATTCCCCAACTAAGTAGCACAACAAAATTATCATAGTCCATGCTTAATACCTACTGACTTTGCTATTCTTAAAGGTCCACACCAAGACACATCATAATTACAATGCCAAAGGTTAAAGAGAAAATCTTAAAAGCAGAAAGAGAAAAGCAGAAAGTCACCTACAAAGGAGTTCCCATAAGACTGTCAGCTGATTTCTCAAAAGAAATTTTTGCAGGCTAGAAGGGACTGGCAAGAAGTGTTCAAAGTGATGAAAGGCAAGGGCCTACAACCTAGATTACTCTATCCAGCAAAGCTATCATTTAGAATGGAAGGGCAGATAAAGTGCTCCCAAGACAAGGCAAAGCAAAAGGACTTCATCATAACCAAGACATTATTACACAAAATGTTAAAGGGACTTATTTAAGAAAAAGAAGATGATCAAAACTATGAACATTAAAAGGTGAACAAATTCACAACTATCAGCAACCGAATCTAAAAAAATAAAAATAAAAATAAGCAAACCACCAGAACAGAAACAGAATCCTAGGCATGGAGATCATCTGGAGTATTACCTGCTGGGAAGCAGAAGGGAAAGAATGGGGGAAAGAGTGCAGGGATTAAAAAACATAGATGGTAGGTACAAAATGAACAGGAGGAAGTTAAGAACAGTATAATAAATAGAGAAGCCAAAGGACTTATATGCACAACCCATAGACAAGAATTAAGGGGGAAGTATTGCTAGAGAGAAGGGGGTTACTGGGCAGAGGGGGGCAAAAGGGGAAAAATTGGGACAAATGTAATAGCACAATCAATAAAATATAATTTAAAATAAAAATAAAATGAAATAAATAATAAAAGTTTAGTAATGTAAGTAATACATAAGAAAGTACAAGGTGAGTTATAACATTCATGCCTCATCTAGCACAAATGATTTGATTCAGAACTAATATGGTAGCAATAAAAAAGAAAAGAATGGGGAAAGGGTCAAATGTAACTCCAAGAATATGCTTGGTTAGAAAAACAGTGGCACCATTAAAAGAAATACAAAGTAAAAATAAAAAGAAAGAAAAAAATAATGTTGGGCAGAAAAAGTGAATCAGGTTAAAAATGACACTTATTGACCATTTATTCCTTGCTAAGCACTTCAGGTACACTATTTTATTTAATCTTCGCAACAACCTGGTGAAGTGGTCATACTCTCATTTTACAAGTGAGGCAAAAGAGGTCAAGATAATTCCCCAAAGCTCACAAAGTCAATTTAATTTTGTCACTCCCTCCCTTCTTTCCTAAGAGAACCCCCATTTTTTCAAATATGGGGGAGCCATGTACTCAGGAAGGTGGACCCCCAGGCCCAGGAGAACGAAACCTGACTGTTTTAACATTTCCCTTCTCTGCCCTGGCTGCGTGGCTGCAGGTTCAATATCTGGGCAAGGTGCTTACGGGAGGCAACCAATCAATGTTTGTCACATCAATGTTTCTCTTTCTCTCTTACTCATTTATATCAGTTACAGAAGTCAATAAACATATCCTAGAGTAAGGATTAAAAACATAAACAAACATGGTCCTTCTCCAACAACCCAGTGCTGACCTATGAGAAGCACTCGTATGTTGAGAGCCCCTGGAAAAGACTTTCCTACCTGCATTACCATTGTGAAGATAACGAGGATCCTTGACGTCACCAATCTAAGAGCTGTCCTTAATTCCCCCCTTTCCTTCCCTCTGGTTTCCTAATCCATTAGCAAGCCAAATCAATTCTAATTTCAAAATATCTTGTTCACCTTTCCTCTTCTACAATCCTAGTCCAAACCATTACTCTCACTGGACTCCTAATAACTACCTTCCTAGGCAATCTCCTTGTAAACACTCTTCCTCCTTCCCAACAGTTCTTTCCCCAAACAGCAGCCAAAGAAATCATGGAGTTACTGGAACCCTTGTCCTCTGCTGGGAGAACTGTAAAAAAGTACAACTATCAAGGAAAAGAGCACGGAGGTCCCTCAAAAAGTAAAAAAATAGAACTACCTTATGATCCAGCAATCCTAACACTGAGTAATATATCCAAAAGAGTTGAGAGCAGAGTTTCAAAGCGGTATTTGTATACCTGTGTTCACAGCACCACTATTCACAACAGCCAAGAGGTAAAAACCAACCCAAGTGTCCATCCACAGATGACTGGATATAAAAAAATGGGTTATACATACAATGAAATATTACTCAGCTTTGAGAAGTAAGGAAATCTTGTCACATGCCACAACAAGAATGAATTTTCAGGACATTCTGCTAAGTGAAGTAAGCTAGTCACAATAAAACTAACACTGTATGAGGTATCTCAAGTGGTCAAATTCACAGAAACAGAAAGTAGACCGGCGGTTACCGGGGGCTGGGAGGAGCTGTTTGATGGTACAGAGCTTCAGTTTTACAAGATGAAAGAGTTCTGGAGATCTGTTTTAAAACAATGTGAATATATATACTTAAGGCAACTGAACCAGACACTCAAAAACAATTAAGATTGTTTATGTTAAATTTTTATGTTGTGTTTTTTTAAGTAAATAATAACACCTTACCCCCCCCCCTTAAAATGTTTCAACTGCTTCCTATCAACCACTGAATAAAAACCCAAACAAGGTCTATGAGGCTTTGTAATATGTGGTCTTTTTTATTAGTCCTGTATGGAATGCTATTCCCTAACTCTTCACTAGCTGGGCTCCTTATTATCCTTCAGACGTAATCTTAAATGTGAACTGTGCAGAAGCCTTCCCTGACCTGCCTACCTAAATTAGTACAAGTGCCCATACCATCCACATTATTTATCTAATATCTCTTTTGTTCCTTGTTAGCATTTCTCACAAACTGAAATACCATTTTTTAATATCTTCCCAGCTGAAATACAAGTTCCATGTAAATGAGGACATCATCAGTCTTGATCATCATTGGGTGCCCAATAATTATTATATGTCTGGAATATACTTCACATTCAAATACTGAGTGATTTCACATTTTTTAAGAACTACTCCAAGCATGTTATTAAATATATACAAATATATATACAGATCTTTAAAAGACTATAACTGACATACAGCTGTTACCTCTAGTTGTTGAGTTACATGCATTTTCTCCTTCATATTTTTAGCATGTTCTTTTTCTATAATAAACTTTTCTATAATAAACCTTTAATCTCAGAAACTAAAGGCCTTTTAACTGATATTTTAACTGTAAAGTGCTTTAAATATTATAATTATATAAAGTAAAGGTACAAAATGACATAAGCTAATAATGCAACTAACTTTTTAAAAATACCGTATTACTTACTCCTCAACCTCACTGTATAAATGCAGTTTCACTTTTCTACAAAGGTTTAGGTAATCTCAGATCATTAATGACGATTCAGGTCACAGAAGTGACTAAAACTGCATCTTCATACTTTTTACAATGCAATATATAACATCTTTATTAACTCTCAATACGTCACAGCATATCAATACAAGTATCCTGCATCTACATCTACAGATTTTTAAAAAGTCAACAATAAATTGAAAACTTACACTTGCCAGACTCTGTGCTAAAGCACTTTACATAGATTAACTCATTCACTCTTCAAACTCACTTCAGAGATAAGGAAATTTAGGCACTAATAAATTAAATTACCTATCCAAAATTACAAAGCCATTGTCAGGCAGGGATTCAAGTCCAGGAAATCCTGCTCAAGTCCAGAGGCTATGCTCTTATAATCACACTGTAGAAAAGTGGGAACAGACTTATGGCCCAGAAAACTTTCCATACAGAATGCTATGCTTCTTAAAAATTATATTCCATCCTTAAGAAATACTCATGGGGTGGGGGAGAAGCACAAATAGTAATTTTCCACTTATTCATACCATTTTTAAAAAAATCAGCTATCTTAAACTCCAGAGATTATATAATTTAAATGATTCTTTAAGATTTTAGAATATTTAATGGCAAAATTTAAAAAATGAAAAACTGGTTATTTACCAATGATAAGTGAAGATGGAACTCATGAGTGTCTTCAGACAAAAAAAATCTAGAATTTAACATTAATAGGAATGTTTAATTCTGCTACTTCTCCAGCTCATTTCCTAATTCAGCTCCAGTTACAACCTGTGCTTTATTATAAAAAATCTTGGCACTGAAGAATTTTAAAGGTATGAACTATTTGAGAAAAATACTAAATCTCCATTATATATGGGAACCTATATGGGGATGCTAATAACCTCACAAGGATTCTATAAGAGTTAAATGAGATAAAATATACAAATGCCTGGCATAAATTTGAAAACCACATGCAAATATAAATGCTGGTACCCTACAACCAGGCTAACCATGACTCTGCTTTATTTGGTAATTCACAATCTCCACCTAGCCATGTCGAATGCCGATGCCTTTGATAAATGCCACTCCCAAGCATCCTCTGCTCATACTGTTCTACTTTTCCCTGACAAACTTACACATTTCAGTGAATATCGCTACACTGGGAAAAAACCTCTTCATTGGTAACCCACCTCTTCACATCAAAGTTAAGAACTCCATCTTTGTAATTCTATTCAATATAGCACACACCATTATGTCCTTATACTCACATCACAATGTATCATCACATCACCTTTTAAGTGGGGTTGGTTATCTCTTCTTGGAATACAAGGCAGGGTCAATAACTTAGTGATCTTGAAATTCCAAACACCCAACTTGGTGACCAGCACAAAATAGTTACTGAAGTTTTTTGTTTACTTGGTTTTTGTTTGTTTGTTAATGACTAATAAAAGTGATACCAAAAAAGGGAACAAAAACTACATTTATTTATATTATGCCTTGTTCCAAAGAAGGGAGAAGAGAGGTTTATTTTTAATACTGCAAATATATAACAAGAAACATGTAATAAATGTTCTAATAGATATTTTTAATAAATGCAGAAATGCTACTGTAGGTAAGCTACCACAATGGTTCATTTTAAAAAGCAAATATGATATTTATACTTTTTTTAGATTATGCAACCTACTCTCAGGTAATTTTCAAGTTTATATTGTTCTTACAAAGATAAAAATGGTTAATTTCACATCTTTATATTCCCAATTCCTTACATCATGTCTGGCACAAAACAGTCACATAGTGGTGCTTAAAATTATATGCACGCACACACACAGGTTCACCAAATTCTGATTTTTGCACTTCAGATTATACTCTATAGTTCTTTTGGGAATTCATTCTGACAAGCCTAGAAGCAAACACTGGATGCCTATCAGAGGGTATATTTTTAAAAGCAAATTCAAAAAATAGCAAATGGTGACAAAGTAGATTTTTTAATTTATACAAGAGTAACTTAGTTTTTTTTTAAATACAGAAGAAATATCAAGGACTAACACAGCCTGAACATGCGTGACAAAGTAGAGAAAACTGGTGAAGATGATACACAGTAGGGAAACAGGAAAAATTACACCACTGTCATTAACGACAAAGTTAGAGGCTTACTGCTGGAGAATAGTAATAAAAAAGAGGGATTAAGATGATCTATTATTCAAAATTATGTATTTTTTAGAAGAAAAGAAAAACAGTAGTGGAAAGAAAACATGAAAACATGAGTACAATAACATGGACCTGTGAAATGTACGGTGTGTTGAATAGCAGGTGAAAAATTTCAAATAAAGGTTTAAAAAACCATTTTTCTCACTGAGAATCATTTTTAAAGCTACTGCAAATCATTTCCATTACTCTAGGGGTTTGTGATGAGGTAGTTTAACATTTTTAGTTACATAAATATGGCATTCACTTCAAGTATTTTTAAAATTAAAACCCCAGTATTTAATTCAGTAAAAAGGTTTCTGAGGTGTTTCAGTTCCCTATAATGGCAAGTTCAGGAAGATCAAAGAGAGAGTCGGATGAAGAAAGTGAAAACAACTAGAGGAAAAAGAGTAAGTTACACAGAGGCCAAGATCCATAAGCACACAAAAAGACAAGTTCACTTGCAAGTAACACTGGGACAGTCACAGGCAACTTGGGTTCTGGGATGAATGTCAAAGCAAACTGTTCTTCCACTCTGTGGCTCCCTAGTCCTGGAGAGAGAGGGGATGTAGAGGAGGGTGGGGTACCACCAATATCTCAAGAAAACCCTGAGTAAGCCAATATTAAAAATTCTAAAACTCATTTTAGTACTAATCCTAAAGCTGTTTCACTTTAGACAATACGGCTGAGGAAGCCTAAAAGAAAGGAAATTACTCTCAGGTCACGCCAAATGAAATAAAGCCAAAAGTCAAATCAATCATTGGCTTGGGGTTCCCTATCCCCAATTTAGAACTTTCCTAGTAATGAAGTTCCCTGAGGAGGAAATGTTCAGCTAGACTTAAAGGAACACCAGACTGAGAGAACCACCCTTAAAATCAGCAACAATGAAACCAGTCCAAGACAATAGTTACTGAAGGCAGGATTAGAAAGCGACAAGAAGGATTAAATATCTAATACCTACTAATACAAAGATGTCGAAGGATAAGGAAAAGAGCAAATCATTAAACCATCTACAGATCAAGCTTAAAATTCACACAATGAAATTCAAAAGTTTATTTTGAAACAAATAATACACCAGTACCCTGACACACTGTCATTCAAAGAGGGGGTTGGGGAAGCTTAACTCTGGTACATTACAACATTAGTTAAATGAGGAAATTGTTATTCTTTTGAGGAAACTGGTAAGGGATAAATGTATTTGTAAATATGGAACTCTACAAAGTTCTATATAAAGAATTTTGCAAATCAACATAAGTCCAATTATACACACAAAAATAATTTTTATATTAAACAGTCACATTTGAAATAAAAGACAAAAGTGTTTCTTCTTGCATATTTTCAAGGACTTATACCAATTTAGTCAGTCTACAAACTCTAAGTGTATAAAATTAAAAGTAACTTTCATTCCTTAAACTTCCTATAGTCAGATTCCTTTCTAATCTACAGATAAAATTTTAGTTTCCTCTAAACATTTTCATAGCCAGTGCATAATTTAAACTCTCCGAACCTCTACTTCTATATAACCTCCTAACTGGCCTTTTTTTTACATCTCTATGATCTCTTCATTTCTATTTACCCAGATCTTTCTTAAACACAGAGGTCATGACACTCCCATGTTCAAAAACCACAGTACTTCTCAACCCTGACAGGATAATAGATTTAGAACTAGAAGTTTATGAATAAAACCCTCTGAAATGTCGAAATACCTTTTCAAGCCTTTTGTTTGCATTGTAATTTTTTAAAGATTTTATTTATTTATCCTTAGAGGGGAAGGGAAGGAGAGAGGGAGAGAAATATCAATGTATGGTTGCCTCTCATGCGTCCCCTGCTGGGAACTGGCCTGCAACCCAGGCATGTGCCCTGACTGGGAATCAAACCGCAATCCTTTGATTTGCAGGCCCGCACTCCATCCACTGAGTTATACCAGCCAGGGCTGCACTGTAATTTTTCTGTGGCTTTCCATACTCTTCAGCACTGGGCTGAGTATCCCACTTTTAGATGTGTTAACATTTCAATACACAGGAAATAAACCTGGAGATATTAAAGCCATCAATTTTGTAGTTCCACTTACAAATTCACTGGTTGCTTCTTGTATGTGCCCTGCCAGGGATGGAACCCATAACCCTGGCATACTGGGATGATGCTCTAACCAACTGAGCTACCTGGCCAGGGCACTCCTTATTTCCGGCATATGCACTCCTTAGTTCCAGCATATGCTTCCCTCCTAAAAAGCCTTTTCACTCATTTCCACAAGAAGTCCTATGTATACATCAAGGTAGAGCTCAAATGCTACCCTCTCCCAAAGACCCTCTCCCAAAGGCTCCTAACAGCCTGCCTTTCCCCCAAATTTTGTAGTCCATTATGGTACTAATCAGTCTGTCTCATTATTATGTTTAATTGTATGCAGAAGGATACATACGACATACCAGTTAAGAATCAAAGCTTTGGAATCATAGAAACTCAGGTCACCATCTGACTCTGATATTTACTAAGTGTGACTTTGAGCAGGTTACTTAAGAATCATCCTGCGTTGGTTTCCTCGTCTCTTTTATGAAGATAGCTGCTATCTAACAGCTGAATAAATATTACCTATTATTCCCAATAGGCAGACCCATGTCTTACTCATTTGTGTATTCTTTTATGTAGTAGTCTGCATGTACTTAGTAATTTCTTGATTGATGAAATCTGATCAATTCAGAATTAATCTCCTAGGCAAATCTTAATAAGGTCCAAATTCTAGCAAATACCAAAAATGGCTCAATTATCATATTACTAGCTGTTAATTTTAACTTTACTTTAACCAGTTTATATGTTAGCTACAATATACATAAATGCAGATGCCAAACTATCATTCTAAAACTGTTCTACACTGCATTATCATCAGGAGTAAGCCTATATCCAAAATAACTGACAGAGCTACTTAAAAGTCCTAATTAATCTAAAAACATTAGCAAGTATCCAAAACAAGCATTTAGCAAATTAAAGAATTTCCATGTGGATCCTCCTCTTGTTCAAGTCACACTAAATTCTGAACCCACTTTTCTACTGGCCCCTGAGTTATTCCTGTGCCAGGGGACCCCCACCAAAAGCAAATCAGTTCTGCCATGGTACTCTCAAGACGACTCTCAAAGGCTTCGATGTTTCCAGACCAAGATTACTACTAATTCTTAAATGTTCATAATAGACTAGATCAAAACGATGAGTAGATTATTTAATCCCCAGCAAAACAAAAACAAACAAGCAAACAAAAACACCGACAGCAAAGGCCCAAAGACTGATGAAGGGACTGATACTGACAACAGGGAAGGAAAAAGAGGATACAGCAGGAAACCTAGCCATCCACAGGCAGCTCTGGGAAATCATAAACTAAATTCAGGAAGAGCAACTTCACAAGAGGGAGAAAAACCATTTGACTAGTACTATACGAACTACACTGAGTTCAACTATTGTCACACTCTAAACATTAACAAATATATTCATTGTAATATATTCCTCAACCCAACATATATCAACTGCACTCAAAAAACTATTAATAAAAAAATGACAACATTTGCTGAGTAAATGTTATCAGGGTGCAACATGAGATCTTTAAAAGTGATGCTTAAAGTTTTTCCAGGGACAATCATGCCCATGTGAGATATGTTCATCTAAATTAATGAACCCCCTGGACACAGATGCGCTCAGTACCAGTGAGTAAAGTGGCTCTTTTTAACTGCTTTCCAACGAAGAAAAATTATTTTTAATTTTTATTGAAATTTTAGTACTTCCAAAAGACATGTTTTAAAATGCTTTTAAAATTAGTGAAATTATAATTGATATAAAGCTTTTATTAGGAACTAAAGAAGGTTGCATCTGTTCATTTAAAAAATGGTAGAAATATTTCCAAAGTTAAAATGTTTTACAAAATTATGAAACAAGTGACACCATAGAATTTTTAATTTAAATTATTCTGTATATTTTGCAATAATGAAGGTTCTGTTCTGTATATGCAATATATTTGTGTATTTGTGTGTGTACATATTCATTGTCCTTTCAGAAACTTCTCAGGGACCATACTGAATAAGATCAATCTTAGGATTAATCTGGTCCTCCCAACTAGGATCAACTCAATGACTCTAAATCTGTTAAGCAAAAAAAGAAAAGAAAAAAATACATAGTAACGTTTTAAGTTATTAAAGTACTACTTTGCCAACACAATCAACAAGCTCTCAGTCACCAATTCCTTATCTGCTTTAAATTTCAATTATTTTCCAAGAAAGAGTCCTAATGCATATAATGCAAGCCCTTACTACACCGTATTATAAATACTGGTTTCACCTTATCAAAATATTTGTACACTGAATCTTGAAAAGGTAATATAAAAGAGAAAAGGAAATTAAACATTCATTATGACAACAGTTCTGTTTATTTTGATGATCTGTCATAGTCTCTATAAGAACATTTGCTTGCTCAAAACTTGCAATAGATGACTGAAGGCAATTTAGTCTTAAAACACACTAAATGTCTAAAATAAAATGCTTGTGAAGTGTAACTTCAGGGAAAGAATGTTTTCTAAATCTTATTAGTAAGAGGCAAACTCTAATGAAGTTTATAAAGGTCGGTATTAAAAATACCAACCAGCAGAGGAAGAGAGAAGCTAAAAGTGATTTTGTCTGTCACTTTCAGAACTATTCAGGATAATCACAGCTAAATGACAACTTTACCATGCAGATAGAACAATTCTCTCAGAATTCTTTCAATAATTTTTTAATTTCAAAATTCACATGAAGCTTAGTTTTATTACTGATGCTCTCTACTTTGTTTCTATCCATTAACAATGGAATGCCTAAGTTCAGTCTCGGGGTTGGCTTCCTGAAGTGTGCAACAGCAATAATTGTGTTCTGGGTCTAGCACAACATTTTATCAATGGAAACCATAAAAGAAAGCCCTATTCATACAATCAGAAGAACAGGAAGGAACCCTACACAGACCATACAGTTCGAAGAAATTTTTAATATGCTCTCACTTTATCATACATGTTCAATCTACCTTTTCCCAGATACCCATGCTATTAACTGTATCTACATAAACTTACTAAACTGACCACAATTTAACCTGTACATCACGTAGTTTGATTACCTTAAACTTTAAATGGACATATTTAATTTACTAAAAACCTATATTCTACCAAAAAGAAGAACAAGGACATCAGAAATAAATTCTGGAGTTAATATCATTTTAGTAAACTGATTTTAAAGCACTGCAGCACAAAGTCAGACTTCTTATCCAATAACAATCAGCCTTCCTTTTTTACAATGTCCAAATGTCTCAGAAATTTAACTATTCAAAAGGAAGGATTATAAAGGTTATTACAATAAAATTCCTTTTGAAGTCATTTTCTTGATATAACCTACATAGTATACAGTATATACTGTTAGTGGTTAATAAATACTGTTTTCTGAATCATGTGCCCTTCTACCAACTACATGTTGATAAACACTTTAGCCAATATTTTTAATCTAACTTTTCTGCTCAAGAAACCAAGAGCTGCACTCCAGCTCAAAGGTTTCTACTCCCTCCCTCCTCCTGCACAAGGCATTAAACCTTTACCTTGTATTTTATCGAGCTACTTTCCTAACAACCACTATTCTTCACCACATTTTTATTTGGAGAACAAAAAGTATTCAAGAATAAGACTCTCAAACCTATCCTCTCACTCACACTTAATCATTCTGTAATCATTTTATCCAAATTACCCAGTGATAGGTTTGATGTTTCAAGTTCCATTCAAAGGGGTTTGAGATGTTTCAGGATGGAGTAAGTTAAATATTCTGATCATGACGTTTTCTACAACCCCCAAAGAGCTGGTGAAGTTTACCAAGGCCCTCCTCTCTAGCATAGTAAACATCCTGTCAGAGAAGAGCTGCTTTGCGCTCAGGAATATAGCTCCCGAACACTTCCAGAGCAGCTGTTAGCAACTTTCAGATGCCTGCTGGACTATCACTTCGGTTTGGTTAACAATGTACCATCTTGTTCTGTTTTTTCCTTTTTGGTCTAGCAATTCATGTAGAAAACCTACAGATTACTTTTAAAAATAAAGTACAAAAGATAAACATTAGGTCCACTACTTCTACAAAAGAAATCATTTTAAGATCCTTACATCATTACTTAATCCACAATACATTAGTTGTACATGACACTGGAAGGCTTGAAAAAGATACAGTTTTCTACCTAAACTTACCAAACATATTTTCAACTTTTCAATAATTCGAGAACGTTCTGTATTAAAAAGGTGCTGGTGCAGTCTATCAGAACTGTGCTGCTCAAAAACAAGCCTCAAATATCCTGCATTGGTAGATTTTAGGTACGTTTCTTGTTACCTGCTGAGCTTTCCGCACCCTTCGTCACCCACTGATGCTCCCACCAGCAAATAAATACTTTCCATCATTTCGAGAGCGGCCTTTCTCCCACCACTCAAAAAATACACATCAGACTTAGAGGTTTCCTCATACTAATGCGGAACCACTAATACCACTAGGTATTAAGGCTCTCAAAGAATATTTTAGCAACCTCCCTTGGGACACTGTGCTCAGCAGGGCTTTGAACCTGAAAACTCGCTGCCAGCTGCCTTTGCAAAAGCAGCATCAGAGGCCGACTCAATACCGCATTGCCGCTGCTGACTTTTTCTAGCAGCTTAAAAAAAAAAAAAAAAAAAAAACAGCCCAATACCCTGCAGACCCTGCTGGCTCTTCTGCAGCACAGAAGAGAACCTCCGCATAGCTCAGCGTAGAACACTGGAGAGCTCGACTAAAGGGCGGAGAGGCGAGCGCCGTCGAGAGGCTCTGTCGAAAGTGGGGTGCCGGGGGGGGGGGGCGGGTAATGGGAAGGCGTCCGGAATGAGGGGACCGCGACAAAGCGGCGGTCAGTACGCTGAGCGCCCGGCTCGGCATCGCTCCACCGGTCGCGGCCTTCGAGTAGCGGGCGCCTGGCTTGGGCAGGAGCCACTCCCGAGGCTGGGGGTCCCGCAGAGGTCCATAGAGCCCCACCCGCCGCCCCCTACTCGGCTCTCACCTGTCACGAGCGCCGGGCTCTCGCCCGCCGCCGAAGTGGGAGAGGAGGGGGCCGCCGCGGCAGAGCCCGACGCCCGCCTCCCACGGAGGTTCCTGGGCACCACATCGCATCCGTCCGCCGAGCCGGCAATCAGCAGCCCGAGCAGCAGCAGCGCAGCCCAATGCCGCCGCAGCAGCCAGCCCGCGGTCAGACCCGGCGTCGTGGCGGGATGAGGACGAGGAGGAGGAGCGGGGAGAAATCGCGCCGGTGCCCCGGCCGCCCGCCGCTCGCTCGCTCCGCGAGGCGCTGCCGCCTGCAACTCTTCAGGCGGCCTCGGACGCGAGCTCCTGCCGGACGCCAGCCTGGTTCCCTCGGCACCGGCAGCGTCCGGAGCCCGGGTCCCAGCTGCGTTCATTGGTTCCGGTTATTAAAAAAAAAAAAGTGAAGAGCACAGAGGTAGAGCGTCTTCGGCCGCGCGCGACACCCGCGCTGCTGCAGCAATGAAACTGGGATTAGCTGCTCTGGCGCCTGCAAACACAAGCACCGGAGCCCGAGCCGCGGCCGCCGCGGCGCATCCCCTCCGCCCCCTCCGCCCCGCGCCTGTCGTAGTACCACCGTCTGCCCCGTCGCCTCCACCCCTCACACACTCGCTCGCATACCAATCCCCCGCCTCCTTCAGTCCCTCCTCCGCGCAGGCGCGGCACTGCCGCACTGCGCCTGCGTGGCGTCTTAGCCCCGCCTCCGAGGGCGTTCCCGGGAGGACAGGAGGGCCGCGGAGCTGTTTCTAGTTACTTAGCTGAGCTGCAAAGCTGGCGAAGTGGGAGGGAGCACGGGCGTGCCACCTACCCTCTTCACGCCCACCACGATTGCAGGGGGAGCACGGGCACTGAGGAGACGGCTGGAATAGCACGGACATACCACATCGTTTGGGCGATTTATAGCCCTGTAGACCGCAGCAAAAATAATTGCTTGGGTGGGGGGGGGACCTCGTAATTGGAAACAGCTATAAAATATAATTTCAATAAAGGTAGGGCTTCCAGGAGGCTAGCAATGCAGAAGTGGAAGTTAGTTTAGACTAGCGTTTTATTTATACGTCAAACACTTAAAACGCTTGCCACTGTGCGGCGCTTTACAAGTTTACAAATTATAATTTACGGTTCCGTGGTGTTATCCTTAGCAAATCCATTTACAACTCAGGAAACTGAGGCCCAGAAATGTTAAATAATTTGCAACATACACTCACAACTAATTAATGGGAGACAGATTTAGCACCACTAAATGGAAATGTTGAAAGAAATTTGCTCTAGCCTCTAGCTCCCCTATATTCAAACAGTACCTGAATTCATCACCTCTCTAGCCCCTCTCCCCCTACTCGTCGTCACCCCATGGAGTCTTTGCTGTCAGCTGAATACTTCTGCAGAAGAAAAGTGGTTCAGCCTTGACTTGCCTTCACCTACCTCGAATAAAGCACCATTGTGGAAGTGTCATGCACAGTTCAGAGAAGAATCAAGAGTTTCTTTGAGGCTAGTCAGTCTATCAACGATTATTTCTTGACAGACTTCTTGGGGACATGATGTTCGGGTGGCAATTCTTTATAGGGCAACAGGGAGATTATGTTTCCCCTGCTAAGAGGCACAGCAATTAGGTCACACCTCTGCTGAATGTCCACCAAAAAGGGCATAATTCTGCTAGAGAACCGAGAAAATAACAAATAATGTCTCCAGAAGACATCATTTCACTCATTTAATATTTACTGAGTGCCTAGTATGTATGTTACAGGTAGGTTACTGACTTGTGAGGATTCAACAGGGTAGAAAAGAGACACTTGAAAAAGTCATTTAAGTCAGAACTCATGGATAAAAGAGAGAACATAGTCCCTGTCTGAGGAATCTTACCTTGCTTAGGAGATAATTTACATCTATTAAACAATTACAGGCCAATACAAGGTAGTAATCAGTTGCTGAATTGGGTAGATAAGCTGTGCTAGAGCAGTAAAAGCAGCATAAAACCATGAACACATTAAAAAACAACCGAGGCCAACCTTTTGTAAACAAACATGACGTGGGTTTTTTTCTTTCTTTCTTTGAAAGATAGGATGTTGACACTGACAAGATACTGGATTTGGGGTTAAGTGTTTATTCCTCTCATCACTGTAGCCACAAAGAAGACAGGGAAGCCGAAAGCACTGAAGAAAGCTCTCTCAGGCAAGCCAGTGTCCAGCAATAAATTCTCCAACCTGTTTCATCTTTGTCACCAATACAGAAGTTTCCGACTGTGAAATAAGCCGGAATGTGTCTTCTTGCTGAACAGAGAAGGTATCATCTAGCATATACCTTAGTGCAGAAAAGAGAAAGTCCATTGCTTTGGGAGACAAGCCTATCTCTGGAATTACAGATCATCTATTTGCAAGCCAAACAAAAAAGATTCCCTTTAAAGTAAACGCTCCCCTTTTCTCTCGGGTTTCCTCTTCCACTTCCAAGCCTTTGCTTTCCTTTCCTTGCTTCCCAAAACCTTTCTTCTCTCCTTTTCTCTTGCCACATACCACTCAAAATCTACCCCTTTTTCCTGCCCCACCTGTCTCCTCCAGCCTGGTTTATACCTCTTAACATCTGAAATTCACGATTTGCCATTTATTTACAGAATGCCTTTACTGATTTTCACCCGTTCATGAGTTCCAAGCATCTGGTAGACAGCTCTGAGTTTTGGAATCAGACAAATCTGGTGGAAATGGCAACTCCACCCTTTTTCTGCCGTGTGACCGGTAGACAAATTAATCTGTACTCGGTTTCCGAGGAAAAATTAGGGGTCTTGTAATAATGCCCCACAAGGTTGTTGGCAAGGCAGTGTCTGGCATACAGGTACGTTGTCATCCCCTCAGGGAGAACTGGTCCCAGGCTCTGGGCGTGTACAGCAAGTGTTCCAGGCTTAGAATAAGCTCATTGCATTTTTCGTGGTGGTTTGGTTTCATCTTTCGACAGATAAGTCCCTTACTCCGGGGGGCACAGCCAGCACAGATGCACAACGGGATCCGTCCACTCAGCTCCTCTCTATCCCAAAAGCAAACCCATCCTTCGCAAGAGTCAGGGTCCCTCCCCATCTTCTTTTCCTCCTTCTCCCCGCAAGCCAGAGCAGCCCACAACGCGCCACCCACTCCAACCAGGAAAACCGGATCACCTTCGGCGGGTGAGGCCAGCAGAGCGCCTGCGCCGCTCAGCAGCCTTGCGCATGCCCGCTGCCTCCCGCCGCCTTCCTGCAGGTGCGCCAGCTCTCAGGCTTCCGCGGTTCTGGGACGCCCCGCGACGTCGCACCCAGCTTCCGGCTTCCACCTCGGGGGCGGGGCGTCGGAGCGCCCCGCTGTGGGGCCGTGGGGCCTCGGGGCTGCCTCGCGGTGACGTCATCGCGCGGGCGGAGGCGGGGGGCTGTGGGTGGGCGTGAGAAGAGATGGGATGGAGCTAGTGGAGTGGGGAATTCCGGCTGTGGTTAACCGAGCCGGGGGGTGCTTCTTCCTGAGTTTCGCCCGACTGCGCTCCTGCTCACAGGCTTCTCCGACCCGCCTTTGACTCCAAGGGCGGGCTGCAAGTAGGATTTCTCAGTTTCCACTCTGTGCCTCTGGAATAACGGGGGGCTGACTGAGCGCCCTCCGGGAGCTGGTCACTTCTGCTTATCCCGGTTAAGCCTCTTGGAGAAATGCATAGAGCTCTTTTTGATGGAAGTCCTGTTGAGTACCAACCACTTTGTTTTTCCACTAATTCCCACACAAGCTGGTAAGGGAATTGAGGTCCAGAGAACTTGGGAAACATCTCTGAGTGATGTTATCGGACTCAGGATCCAAACAGTAAATGAAACCTCAGCAAATAAAAATGGTCCTCAAATTGTTGAATGAAAGCACTAAGAAAAGAAAAATGACACAGTGGGAGTAACTCATTAGCAAAATTCTCCCTAAGGCCAATAAGGCATGGGATTTTCCTCAACTAGTTTAGTGAAGGTGGTAAACCTCATCTTCCCATCTTTCAATGCACTGAGGAAGTCTTTGGAAATCAAAAACTCATTAAGAATTTTTAACTTCTTTACATAGTTCTTTAAAAGCCGCAAAACAGAACAAAAGAAAGTCAACATTGCCCATCAAAGCCAAGTGAGTCAGTAGGCTTGTGGGGTCGTTTCTATTTTATTTTTTTTATTTAATTCTTGTTCAAGTACAGTTTTCTATCTTATATTCCCAGCCCTGCCCCCCCAGTGTTCCCCACCTCCCTCCCATTTCCACCCCCCACCTTAGTTATTGTCCATGTGTCCTTTATACTTGTTCATGTGAGTCCTTCCCCTTTTCCCCTGTGATTCTCTCCCCTCTCCCCTCTGGTCCCTGTCAGCCTGTTCTGTATTTGAGTGTCTTTGGTCATATTTTGCTTGCTTGTTTGTTTTGTTGTTTAGATTCCTGTTAACGGTGATATCATATGGTATTTGTCTTTCACCGCCTGGCTTATTTCACTCAGCATAATGCTTTCCAGTTCCATCCATGATGTTGCAAAGGGTAGGAGCTCCTTCTTCCTTTCTGCAGCATAGAATTCCATTGTGTAAATGTACTATAGTTTTTTGATCCAGTCATTGGCCGATGGGCATCTAGGTTGCTTCCAACTCTTGGGTATTATAAATTGTGCTGCTATGAACATCGGGGTGCATAGGTTCTTTTGGATTGGGGTTGTTTCTATTTTAAAAGGATCTTTGCTCTAGGACTGCTTAATTTGAGGTGTTCTGTATAACACCTGATAAGCGCTAAAGTAGTAGGAGTACTGATGGTTTCTGTGAACTGAGTAATATTGTGATGAAAACAAAAGGAGAGAGATACTCACTATTGGAAATCACAAGAAAATGAGAACTGCTCATTTGCACAAAGATGATGCCTTGGGTAGTAATGACAGCTGTGAATGCAAAAGGCAAACAGGTAAAACTTGATATGGTACGCCTATGCTCTTGACAACAAGAGATTGAAAAAGTGATTGACGGAATGCAGAAGTTTTTAAGTATGACGAAAGAGACTAAATTGCAAAGTCAGATGCCTACTAAACCTAATCTTAAGTCACTTAAGACCAATGTCTGTTCTAGGACGAAGGCTAGGATGGTAATACATGTTTCCAGAAAAGTGCAGTTCCATGGATCCCAAGCACCAAATGTTCATAATGCCTGTGAGTTATGGGGCACGAAATCGCTAACAGGTTCCTTACAACGTTTGAAGAAATTACCATTTGAGAGAATTACATACCCTCAATTTCAAAGTATACAAAACATGTATTTTAGAAACAGATAGCATAGAACATACATGAGCAAGGAGGAGAAAAGTAGTCCTGTTTTAAAGTTTCAAAGGGTTGCCCACCTCCCTCTTCTTTTGTGGAAAATTCATCCAGAAACTGCATGTTGAAAATCCTTCTTGTTAAGTCTAAATTTAAAAAAAAAAAATGGTCCTAAGTACAGCCATTTGGAATCTAAGCTCTGTGTAAAAAAAAAAAAAAAAAAAAGAGCTCTTTCTTGGTTCCAGGAAAACCACGTCTTTACTGGAGGCTTATTTGAGGAATGATGTCTTTAAGAATGTAGGTTCTTGGCATAGTTAACATGGCCATATCACCCAAAGAAATATACAGATTTAATGCAATCCTCATCAAAATTCCAATGGCATTTCTTAAAGAAAGAGAACAAAATATTATCAAATTTGTATGGAACCACAAGAGACCCTGAAAAGCCAAAGGAATCCTGAGGGGGAAAAAAAGAACAAGTTTGGAGGTATCATACTCCCTGACTTCAAATTATATTACATTCAACAGTAATCAAACAGTATGGTGTTGGCAAAAGAACACACACACAAGCCAATGGAAGAGAATTGAGAAATAAATCTACTATATACAGGCAAATAATTTTCAACAAAGGAGCCAAAAACATACAAAAAGAAAAGAAATCTTCAATAAATGGGGCTGAGAAAATTGGAAAGTCACATGCAAAAGAAAGAAACTAGATTTGACTGCTATTTGTCATCATACACAAAAATTAACTCAAAATGGATCAAAGATGTAAATACAAAACCTGAAGCAATACAATACATAGAAGAAAATGTAGGTAATAACCTAAATGGATCTTGGTCTTAAAGAGGATTTTATGAATTTGACCTCAAAGGCAAGGGAGGTAAAAACAAAAGTAAACAAATGGAACTATATCAAACTAAAAAGGTTCTGCACAGCAAAAGAAAACATCAACAAAACGAAAAGACAACTGACTGAATGGGGGAAATAACTTGTTAACAACTCCTTTAATAAGGGGCCAATATCAGAAATATATGAAGAACTCATACAAGTCAACAACAACAACAAAAATCCAATTAAAAAATGGGCACAGACACTTTTCCCAAGAAGACATATAAATGGCCAACAGCTATATGAAAAGTTGTTCAACTTCATTACCTATTAGGAAAATGCGTTTGAAAACTACAATAATGTACCACCTCATACCTGTTAGAATGGCTATTATCAACCAGACAAGAAGTAACAAGTGTTGGAGAGGTTATACAGAAAAAGGAACCCTCATACACCTCTAATAGGCATGTATTATAAATTGGTACAGTTATTTTAGTCATTAATACAGCATGGAGGTTCCTCAAAAAATTAAGAATAGAGTTACCATATGGCCTGGCAATCCTTCTGAGTATCTACCTGAAGTTTTATAAACTTTTACTTTTAAGATAGATAGATAGATAGATAGAAAGAAAGAAAGAACCGTATGTTCATTGCAGCATTATTCACAGTGGCCAAGACATGGAAACAACCTAAGTGTCCTTCCATAGATGATGGAATAAAGAAAATGTGGTACATATATACTATAAAATACTACTAAGCCATAAGAAAAGGTGAGATAATGTCATTCATGACAACATAGATGGATCTTGGGAATATCATGCTAAACAAAATAAGTCAGGTGGAAAAAGTCAAGAACCATGTGATTTCACTCATATGTGGGATATAAAACAGAAAGCAATAAAGAAGACAAACAAAAAAACCTCATACACAGAGAACAGTATGGTGGTTACCCGAGGGAAAAGTAGGTGGGGAGTAGAAAAGAGTGAAGGGGGTCAAATATATGGTGATGGAAGGAGACTTGACTTTTGGTGGTGAACACACAGTGCAATATAGAGATGAAGTATTATACACTTGAAACTATGTTACTTATTAACCAATGCCACAACAATAAACTTAATAAATATTTTAAAAAGCAATACAGATTCTGGAGTCACACCCTCATTTACTAACCGTGTGACTTTGGCCAAGTTACTAAACACATTAACCTCAGTTTCCCTTTCTGTAAAAGGCAGTACTATCAATACCCAGACAGGGTTATTTTGAAGTAAAAACAATTATAAAAGTTTCCAATGCATAGTTAGCAATTATTATCTAAGCCTTTGATAGTGTTGAGTACAAGATCTTTTTTCAGTCACATAGTACACAGAGGAAAGTGGAAAGAAAGAACACAAGAACACAAAAATAAGCACATAAAAATCTTCACAGAGCCTTACATCTGAGTGGATAGTCAATGGTGATATTTTAATCTAGGTTCACAAGAAAATGGGACCTGAGATAAAGGCTTGTATAACAACAATTCCTTAGAAAGTAAAACCCCAGAGAAGCAAGAGTGAAAAGAAAGAAGAAATGCAAGAGGGAAGGAGGTAGAAAAAAATCAAAGAGATGAACTATTGAGCTGGCCACCGCTTGCAATGAAGTACTGGCTGCTCTGTCTCACGCGATGTCTCCATAAAGAACTTGGGAGATTGTAGCGTTTGGGGGTGAGATGGGGAACGGAGAACGGGAGGAGACCTGGCTCCCATCAGTGAAAGGGTTACCGCAGGAGACATGAACTCCCCCAGACTTTTGAATCATGCCACCTGCCTTTCCAGGCAGCTGCCAGGGGAGCCAGATCCCTCAACAGCAGTGGCATTAAGCATGCATGAGCTGAGCCAGCAAGTGAAAGGGAGCCAACGGCACTTTCCAACTGTCCACCTGCAGCCTGCAGCTTCCAGCCCTGTCTACCACCTCCGTGGAANCGTAGCGTTTGGGGGTGAGATGGGGAACCGAGAACGGGAGGAGACCTGGCTCCCATGAGTGAAAGGGTTACCGCAGGAGACATGAACTCCCCCAGACTTTTGAATCATGCCACCTGCCTTTCCAGGCAGCTGCCAGGGGAGCCAGATCCCTCAACAGCAGTGGCATTAAGCATGCATGAGCTGAGCCAGCAAGTGAAAGGGAGCCAACGGCACTTTCCAACTGTCCACCTGCAGCCTGCAGCTTCCAGCCCTGTCTACCACCTCCGTGGAAACAGAGAAGCCCCACAAAGACTTTTTTTTTAAAGCTAGGGATTCAAGGCATTAAGCAAGGCATTATTAAGTCATGCCCAAAAGCAACCTGAGCGATCTGAAACAAGTCACAACGTCTCAGCCACTGCCACACAGAGCAGCCGCAGAAGTCAACAAACCTCCCTCCAACGAAGACTGAAACATCCCTACTTGTATGAGCTCTTCATATGTTTCTGATATCGGCCCCTTATTAAAGGAGTTGTTAACAAGTTATTTCCCCCATTCAGTCAGTTGTCTTTTCGTTTTGTTGGTGTTTTCTTTTGCTGTGCAGAACCTTTTTAGTTTGATATAGTTCCATTTGTTTACTTTTGTTTTTACCTCCCTTGCCTTTGAGGTCAAATTCATAAAATCCTCTTTAAGACCAAGATCCATTTAGGTTAGTACCTACTGTGATCTGGTAGGATGTTAGTGCACTGCAGTAATGTTCCCAGATGGTAACACTAGCATGAAACAAAAAGCTATGGCCAGGCAAACTCGGAAGGTAAGCAAATTAGGCTCGACATAGTAGTAATGGCAGAGGCATTACTCTTTAAGGCCAAGACTTAAAAGGCATTGTGAACTGAGAGAAACCCTTCATGCTTTCAAATAGTAAATGCCTTTCAGGGGGGCAGATACCATATTAGGTGCTAGGATCCAAGATGAATAAAGTAATCTCTATGTGCAGGATTGATTCGTCGTTTAATAATATCTGTCACCATCAAATGGGGTTTAACCATTCTAAGAACACAGTTTGATTCAAGAAGGTCTTGCCTAAAAAAATTAATATCAAGTGAGTTTATGAATGATCTCATACTTCACATAATGCAGCTGCCAGGAAGTGGTGAAATGAGGCGTTTGTCTAAATGTTTTAATATTTACACAAAGGTATTCCGGAATGTGTTTGCAGTTAGGTGAATAAAATGAATACAGGAGAGTTTGAAAACAAGCCTTCTGTCAGAAGAAGAGAAAAGGAAGGAAAACAAAGAGCCTGGAAACAAGGAGGTTCAGGTTATAAAGGAGCACATTTTCATAGTATTATTGCAAATCCAAACAGAAGGAGAGAGCTTAAAGTTATCTCTCTAATCAAGACAAATTAGTGCTATTTGGCCAAAATTTACTATGTGACAATAAAGAAAAAGAAAAGATACCTCATGAAAATACACCCTTTGAGGTAAATAAGTAAAATAAATCGTGTGCTAGATTGCTAATGGGGAAAAAAAGCAAGGAGGAGGAAGGTGGCTTTTGAGCAAAGTATTAAGCAAAGTGAGATAATCATACAGATATCTGGGGAAAGACGATCTCAGCCTGCAGAAAGGTTTTGAAGAAGGGGGGAGGGGCGGCTCGTTTCAGGAATAGCAAAGAGGTAAAAGCATGGCTAGAATAGACCAAGGGAGAGAACAGCAGAAGATGTCAGAGAAGTAATAGGGGCCAGAAAATGCAGGGTCTATCAGGCCACAGTAAGAAGTTTAGCTCTTTCTCCCGAATGTGTTTAGAAACCAGTGGAAGGTTTTGAGTACTTTTATGTCACATGACACATGTTTTCGTAGGATCATTCTAGCTGTCTCACGGCAGGAGCAGTGACAACAGTTGGGAAGCTCTGGAAACAATCCAGATAAGAAAGGAAGGTAGTTTGGGTCAGAATAGTGGCAGAAGTGATGGTAAAAAGTGAAATTCTTGGTAAATTTTGAAAGTGGAATCAACAGGCTTTATAGCCCAACCCAACATAGTGTGTGAGAAGAAAGTCAAGGAGAGCACTGAAATTTTTGCCTTAAGCAACTAGAAGAATGGAGTTGTTATCAACCAAGGTGGGAGAGGTATGAGAAGACAGGTTGGGAATGGATAGGGACAAGATTAGAAGGTCAGGTTGGGATAGGCTTAATTTGAGATTCAATTAGGCGTCGGAGTGGAAGCCTCAGTGAGCAGTTGCATACACACCTCTTGAGTTCAGAGGAAAAGCCTAGGCTGGAGATTTAAATGTAGGAGTCATCAGCATGTGGATTGATTTTAAAGTCATGAGATTATTCACACATTCCCTAAATGTACCCTTCCCGTCTTTTCTTCACTTACTAAACAGGTAGGAATAAAAGAAATATGTCTCACCATAGCAAGAAAAAATGTGTAGATTTCACCACCCATACAAGTGGTACAGAATAAATATTATATAATTGCAAAGAAGGATTAGTTAAATGAATGGCTGAACGATCTAAAGTACATCAATTACAGAAAATTCAGTATCTTAGGTTTACAATCTTATACACCTTACACAAAGTGTGAAATGCCATTTATATTTCACAAAAAAGGAAGTCTCTGGAACCAATCAACCCTGGCTATTAAAATAATGAAACATTTCACTCTCCTTTAAAACCAATTAAAAGTTGAGGCTATAAGTGTGTTGAGTGACCCTAAAACTTGGAAAGTGGTTTAGGATTTAAACTTGATGTGACATGGACTCAAAGTCAGTTCAATAACAAGCACATCATCATTTTTCTGCGTGGTAATAAGGCTCTTTTGTTCACAAAGGGCATTATTTTGTTGAGCATATGTTATCAATCGGTTACTAATGCCAGTCACGGTGCTACTTGCAATACTGCGGGCGAGACTGACAGTACTGTAGGCACAGGCAATATGTAGTATTTTAGGTAGTGATAAGAGTTGTGGAGAAAATCGATGCAGGCAAGGAAGTTAAAATGTGTCTGTGGATAGATGTGAGGGTTGCAATTTTAAGTCGCATGGTCAGGGAAGGCCCTGCTGAGATGAGGACTGTCCGAAGAGCTGAAGGAGATAAGAGTAGGAAGCAACCATTGTAGGTATTTGTTGAAAGACCATTCCGAGCAGAAGGAAGAGCAAAAGCCAAAGCCTGGGGCACCATTCTGAGCAGAAGAAAATGCAGATGCTAAAGCTTAAGGCCATAGGAGTGAGGAGGCTTCTGCAGATGGAATGAAGAAAACCCTAGGAAATGCGGTCAGAGAAGCGATGGAGACCAGGCAGGGCCCTGTTAGCCATTTTATGGCTTTTACTCCTAGAAAGATGGGCTGTTTGAGGGTTTTTAAGGAGAGAGATTATATGATCTCTGGCAGATGTGTCAAGAATAAACTTTGGAGGGCAAGGGAAAAATAGGGAAACCAGTTAAGAGGCAATTGTAGCAACCCAGGCAAGAGTTAATGGTTGCCTGGACCCGAGTGGTAGCTGTAGAAGTGGTGAGAAGTGGTGAGAAATGGCAGAGTTGACAGGATCTGCTGAGTGATCAGATACGAGCATTTGAGGAAGAACCTCACAGGGTTCTTCCATGGAAGGTAGCACACAGTGCACGGGCAGTGTGGACTTTTTGGACACCTTTGACAATCCAGTATGGAGTCACTGTCGGCCATGGCAGTTATGTCAAGTGCTGTGTCAAGACTGAGGTAATAGGGCACAATGAGAATGCCCTTAGGAGGGGCATGGAACACCCAGGACCACAAGTCTGGACACTGGGGTAAGGACTCCATCTGAACATGGATATGGGTGGGAACTCCCCCCCTTCATGGACTATCAGAACTCAGAGCTCCAACCACCCAACACTGGAGGCTGGCTGTGCCACGGGCCATGCTCTCAGTACTACTGGCCTTCCACCCCACTGGACATGTGCCACCACTGCAGCTGCCTGGCTTGAGACCTTCCCCTGCCTCTCCACCTGTGGATGCAGGCAGCGATCAGGGCTTTTGGCCAGAACGTTCACTCTGCTTCTATTGGCTAAGCTCCCCATCTCTGTGTGTGACCTGCCTGTGACTCCATTGGCTTACTGGGGAGGCCTCTCCTGACAAACCTGGCATTATGGAAGGACACAAACATGCCTCAGTGACCCCTTTCAAGGATACTCCCTTTCTCATGATAGATGGGGACTGTAGAAAAAAGCGGGTTTGGGGGAGAATAACAGGAACTTGGTTTTTAAACATGTGAATTGGAGATGCTAATCAGGTAATCAAGTGGAGATATCACACTGTAAGTCTGGAATTCACAAAATAGCTCTGATCTGGAGAAATGAATTTTGAAGTCATTAAACTATGATGGCATTTAAAGCCATACGATTAGACGACATTATCAAAGAGTAAGTGAGTTGGGGAACAGCAGTGTGCTCTGACTCACTCTCTCGGATATACTCATATAAGTGCTTGCTGTATTTTGCACCTGCATGTACCAAAACATTTCAAACTAACCATATCACGAATTTAGAACTGATGCTCCTGTTTTATTCTCCACTTCTATGTATAGAACCACCACTTTGATAGGGCAGAGAAATAAAAACCCAGGTGAAAGATTAAGTTGTTATATACATTTGTGTTCCTATATGAGAACTAAAATCGTGCCGCATATTCAGCTTTGAGCTTCCCGGCAGCCACAAAATGAACGCTGCTTATCAAATTCTCAGAAGCCTCATTAACATTGTTACTGTTTTCTCGTACTGTACAATAATAAACCACCAGCTTTCCCAAAGAATGTCTCCCACCCATATATGCTCCTGGGATGTACATTACCGTGGCTTTCTTCCATCTGTCCAACCACGTTGTTTATTAGGCTGAAATAAGCTTTTAGGTTTAGATCTTCCTAATTAAAGTGTAGTATTCTAAGAACTTTCCAAGGGGTTCAACACTAAAGTGCTCACACACACAGAGATGCACACATACATCATGAGTCTGATGCCTTGTGATGCTAAGATCTATTATTCATTGATTTCTATTTTGTAATGGGCATTATGGGATGGGGCACACTTGGGATGCTGGCATTTTTAACAGTTGCCCAGATACTTTGCTCTAGACATTCTGAAATAGTGGAATAAGGCAATGAAGACTCAGTTCAGGAATTACTAGTGAGTTCTAAGCTTTACCAAGCGTCCAGCCAAAAACATTTTAATGCTTGCTATTCTTCATGAAAAGAGGTAGATAGCTTCACTTCTTAAACGAAAGTACTAACTGATCTAAAATAACCTGCTGCATTATTAAGAGAGTTGCAAGTCATACCTGTGCTAACTTTAATTAACATCTTATGGTTCCGTTTTTAACTTTCAAGAACTCCTGTTCTGCTAGTACTAATGTTTAATGTTTAGGTCAACAATAGACCTGACCCCAGACTGCATATTTAGTGTTGATAAAAATGTAATACAGTGTAGTGTATTAGTGGTCTCTGGTGTCGGTACCATTTTACCACTGCCTTTTCTGCAGAATGTTTTCACACCATATAGCCTTTCTCTGACTTCTTGAGGTGTTTTGTCCCAACACCTGGTACCTGGATGGAGGGTGGGTTGTTTGTCAGACACCGGGAGAATCATGTGGTAAGTATAGAGAAGTCTTAAACAAATGCATGGTATTACTAAAAAATTTAAGGAGTCATGAATGAATTTACCTGGACATGGCATTGATATTTTTTTCCCTGAGTGGATTGATTTTAACTAAATAAGAATGAAGCTTTAAAAAGTATAAAAAGTGGTATAAAAAGTATACTTTAAAAAGTATACCACTCATATGATGAATATTAAATAGTCAAACTCTCAGAAGCAGAGAGGAGAACGGTGATGTTCGGGGCAGGAGGGAAGGGGAAATGGGGAGGTATCAGTTAAAGGTAAAAATGTTTGGTTATGCAAGATGAATAAGGCCTGGAGATCTCTTGTGCAGCAAAGCACCTGTGGTTAACAATACTATATTGTGTGCTGAAAATTTGCTAAGAAGGCAGTTCTTGTGTTAAGTATCCTCAGAAAGTGGTCATAATAATAAATAAAAGGGCAGGAGGAGACTTGGAGGCAATGATTAGTTTGCAGCACTGATCACAACAGTTTCACATGTGTGGGCTTATCCCCACACCCATCAAGTAATACACATTAATTATCTACAGCTTCTGTATGAACACACACTTCATTAAATATGTCAAAGCATTTTTAAAAACCAAAAGTGTTATGTTAACACTGTCCAAAAAGTTTAATATAGAAATTTTTTACAATGCATTAATTTCCACTATATCATGTTTCTGCCAGTAGCAAAGAATTTTTTTCTTCTTCCTCTTTTTTCCTTCCTGACAATTCTGTGCTTGAAATGAACCTCTACCTATCCAGATAAGGGGTCTGCCTCTATTTTCTCTCCCCCTGAGCTCAGGTATCCCTAGAAAATAGGTTTACCCTTTATAAGAATGTGCTTTTTCTCTGGTACCCATAAATCTTATCTTATTTTTCCTGTACTAGTTCATCATTCATTGAGAGTCTCCCATATCCTATGCTAAACATAAAAAATTGATAAAAAAATACATTCAGTCTTTGATTTCTCACAGTCCAGTAGGGGAGACAGACATATAAACAAACAATTATAAGACAGCAGGCAGTGGGATTGCGGGAGGTGGGGGAAGACTAATTCTGCCTGGGCAATTACAAAAAGTCTTCCTGGAGGAGGGAATATATGATCTGGGTTTTAAACAGATATTGAACATGTATTCCAGGCAGCATGTATCATACTTAGGCATGAAGATCCAAGAGGGCCTGGAGTATTTGGTAGAACTAATAGAACGTGTTGACCAATTGGTATGGGAACTCGAGAGGAAGGACTGAGATACGATACTTCTAAGATTTCAACCATTAGTACCTACTCTGTTGCAAGGAAGTGACTGGGTGATATTTTTTTCATAGAGAAAGGAAATATAAAGGAGGAAACAGACTTGGAGATGAGATCAGATGAGAACATGCTGAGTTAGAGTTGCCTGCAACACCTCCGCCCTCAGAAATATGGGTCTGAGAGGAGGAGCAGGGTCCAAGCTGAAGATGAAGACAGGGAGCCATCCACAAACGCAGAACTGGGCAGGACCAGACACACAATTTGTGAGGACTGGTGAAAAATAAAAATGTAGGCCTCCATGTTCCAAAAACAGAAAAAGGTGCCAGTAAAGTTTTTAAATCTACTAAGTTACTGGAATAAAAAGTGTGTTCTTTTTTTTCATAGTCTCACAATATATCATGATGGTTTTTATTAACTATTTAATATAGTTCAAAATAAATGAAAAATTTAAAATAATTGGCATGAATTTTACCATGTATCTTTATATTGTTCAATGCCAGGGCAGATTGTATATATCAGCACATTAACTTGTATGTGGAATCACTAAAATTATGCAATTCATATTTCATGGCTTGGTCCTGCAGGATGTCTTGAGCTGGTCAGAAGAAATGAATACAAGCCAGACCAGAGAAGTCAGAAGGAGGAAGAAAAGGATCCCCTAGGCACAATGTGGGCTCAGAGATTCTGAGCATAGTTGTAGAGTCTGTTCAGAGCCTGGGACTGGCAATCTGATGCACTTGGACTGCTATGTTCCCTCTCCAACCAGCCCCCAGATCGATGAATCACACCTCTGCAGGGAGCTGAGGAGTCAAGTCAAGCATTTCTCCTTTCCACAGGCCAGCTGTCCAAACCTACAGCAGATGGGGAACTCCAAGGGTATTGCAACCTCTGTGCCAAGACTACTAGATACTTGGTTCAAGGGTAGCCAGAGGTTAGCCTCGGCCAACTTGCCCAGGGAATGAGATGCAGTACTGCCTTCCTGGGGTATAGACAGCCACCACTGCCATGCCTTGCCCTGAGATGCTGTTGGTTGTGACCCCAGCCCTCCAGAAACCTGTGCTCAGATGCCTGCCAGGGCAGAGGACAGAAGCAGTTTGGAGAATAGGGGTCTACAGGGAAGACAAGCAGGACTCAGGGTACAACAGTCAAGGCTCAGGAAGCCAGTGACAAGAACGCTTGCCAGGGAGGCAGGGGAGAAGGGATGGCTCTTAAAATGAGACACCAAGCTGCCAGGACACAGTCCCATTGCCCATCAGACTTCACTTACAAAACCTAAGTTCAAAGACACCACAAAAAATTTAGGGGCATAGCACTAACCCCCAACCATGGAGCCTCCTGAATACGGGGCCGTGTGCAACTGCCACGAACCATAGGGCCAGCCCTAGACCTGTGATACTGCCCATGAGGCTGAGAAAATAGAAGACCAGGGAGGAAGAGTAGGGAACCCCTGCACGAGAGAGGTAGGTGGGGAAGAAAAAGAAGAGTGAAAACCAGGCAGAGGTGAACAGGCAGAAGAGAGAGGTAGGCCCAGAAGCTGAGGGAAGTGGAGGGTCATCAAGGGTAGAAGCTTCTCCCGGGGGGTCTGCAGACATGTTTCCTTGTCCCATTAGCATTTTAAAAGTTTGAACCCATATTTAAAAATTAAAAGTATTCTCATAAAAAAACAAGCTATTCTTTAAAGAAAAAAAATCAAAGGTTTAACAACACCGTATCTATTCCTCCACGGCCAAAGTGCAAACCAGAGATTTGCAGCAGCGCTCCCCTAGAGGGGCATAGGCCCCCTGTTTGGCAGGCCCCTGGGACTCTCTGTGCAGCCACACGGGCAGCTCTGTGGGACCAGCGTCACTCACGCAGGTTACTGTGGACACCCGAGTTCAGAAGCTCGGGTCTGCACCGCATGCCCAATGCTGCAGAAAGGTCAAGAAAGAGGGGCCTGAAAAATAGGTCATTGAACTTGGCAAGTGGGAAAACCTTGGTAGGATCTTAATAAGAACCGTCTGAATGGAGCGATGGGATGGAAGCCAGATGGCAGTGGGCTTCGAAGTGAATGGGAGGGGATGAGGTTCAGACAGCGATGGCAGAGACTAATATTTCAAGCTTGTTTTTTGTTTTTTTTTTGTCACACAGAAGGGTGATGCTAAAGTAGCTTGAAGCCAGCCAGCTACCCCTGCTCCTCCCACATCCTCCTTCCCACACACTCTCTATAACTAAATATAGGAGCAGTAGCATGACATGCAGTAAGATCTCTGTTTGAAATTTTACACTTGAGAAAAAAAAATTCAAGACCAGAAGTAGAAATTAACCAGAATTTTCCATACTCAGAAATACCAATCCCAAGTATTTATTGCTGTCAGTATTGGTGATTTGAAAAAAATAAATTTAGGCTGTTCAGAGGTTGATTTTCAGGGTTTTTTTCAAGCCACTTTTTTTCTGTTTTGTTTTATTTAATATCATTCATTTTATCCGTTTATTTATTATTTCATTTTACTTATTTTAAGCTATCCTATTCTGTGACAACATAGTTCTCATGGCAGGGGATAGGAGAAATCTGTGTTGTTTATACGTCAGAGCTACACGGATCAGGCACTGCGTAGAGAACTCTTCGACAACCCAACTGTTTCTTTTAAGGAACAGGTAAACTACTCAGGTCCTATGCTGCTCTGCAAAATAAGTAATATTTATTTCCCCTTTCCATAGTTGAATAAACTAGTTTTAAAATAATGATGGCATCTGTTTCTACCTACCGCACTGTTGTTGGGTGTTTTACAGGTTTCTTTGTTCGTAAAGAATGTAATTTACAAGGCTGGTATTTTATCATGAACATGGGGAGATTTGGGTTTAGCAGGCTCTGCATTTCATGAGAGGTCTGACTCGGGCAGGTATATCCTATCTTCAAAGTGGAATTTACAAGAATTGTGAGGACTGAATGCCTCTTGCTTGGCATTGCTAAAGATGCCATGATCTGTTAAAAAAAATTTCTGTGACGTGATTTAGGTCAAGGTTTGGATTCCTCGGGAAGTAATCAGATTTTGGCCTTGTCCTTCACTAGTCTCTCAAAGTACAGGAAGCCTACTCAGTCCCTCTGCGGCCTACTCTCACCAACAGTTTGGAGTGTGGTCTGCACAGTCCACCAGGGTCCTGTGGAAAATAAAGATTTAAACACTTACGGTGTGTGTTCCTGTGATTTTGTGACTTTGAGTGGATGTCAAGTTCATAAGACAAGCTATACTTATTTAAAAAGGGGGGGATTATGTAAGTTTTTCGTGTTTGTTTAATGAAGTTATAGAGGGCAATTAGCCTTTATTTTTAAAAATTTCTAAATGCCTTTAAGACAAACCCTACAACTGTAAACACTATTCTTTGACGCTAATCAATAACTTTGACGTCCCCAGTGAGCTGATACAGTGTCGACACAAAGTCCAAACCTGCAAGTCGGTGAGCCAGCCGTGCATACACAATCCCAACAGGTGGCCCTCCCAAGGCGTGGGTACAGGCGGTCCGGGGAGCTCCTGAGCACAGAGCCGAGGACGTGAGAGGAAACGGCTTTGTGGTAGGCAGAGGAGATGGATGCAAAAGGGGCCAAGAGGGTTGTAAAATAGGCTATTTTCACTCTTCCTTCTTCATTGTTCAACCACTCTTAGCCACTGGAAGGCTGGATTCTGTTCCACTACTTCACTGACACTGATATCTGCAATCTCCTGGGATTTTTTTCCCGGTGTTTATTCTACTTAGACCTTGAAGGAGGTAACAGCCAGAGCAGGACCCTTTTCTTTCTGCTGCCTTTGGTTTCCATCTGGGCCCAGCTGGCCAGGGAGCCCGGGAAACGTAGTTTCCAGACACTGAGCCATTTCCCCTATGAAGCCAAATACAGAAGGACAGATGGGGCTACAAGATAACAGGCGAATAACTCGACAAGGGCCCGATTCAAATACCATGTGTTTCCTAAAGTAGTTCCTGATTCTTTGCCCTTCCCTGCCCCTCGACCATCCCCAGCTAAAAGAAACTGCCCCCTCTTCTGAATTTCTGTGAACTTAGATCGTCTCTGACTCAATGTAAAGCATAACTAAAGAGAAACCACTGTGTGCTAAACACTGTGCTGGTTGCTGAAAATACAACTGTGAAGAAGAGAGAATTAGTTCTGTTCTCTTAGACCTTCATGGACCTTAAATTCTAGCTAGGGAGACACACCAAAAAATGCAAATCGCTATGTAGTTTGATAAGCATCAGGACAGGGGAAGTGCATGTGTTGGAGTCCCCAAGAATGATGTTTAAACCAAGCTGCGAGGGTCAGGAAGTGCTCCCCAGGAAAGCCAATGTTTGAAGCCAAAGAGGGAAGGGTCAGGGTGCAACGCTGTTGAGAGAAACAAAACCCTGCCCAGGGCCTGGTGGTGGGAGAGAGTGCACCTCCCCTGGAAGAACCTGAGCAGAGAAGCCAGCACACAGATTTTTAAGTGGAGAAGGGGGAAAAGAAAAATGGGGCTGAGGGGGCAATTTGTGCCACGCCATGCCACGCCACATCAGCTACAGTGAAGAGTTTGTACTTTATCCTCAGGACAATGGAAAACCATGAAGGTTTATGATAGGAATGTGACAGGGTCAGGTGTTCCTTTTAGGAAGTTTGTGTGGATAATAGCCCTGCCCAAGTTCTGTTACACATGCTGAGTCTATAGCACAGTCTGTCCCATCTGTCTTACGATGCCTTAGAGACATCTGGTCTCTAAAAAACTCCTCTCTGTTTGAGATTAAAATCTCACCATTTCTGTTACCGACGATATGATTCGATTTATCTGACATTCTGCAAAATGCAAAACTATAAAGACAGAAACCAAATCAGTGGTTGCCAAGGACTAGGAGTGGCCAGAAAGGCTGACGGCCAAGGGGTTAAAGGGAATATTCTGTGATGATGGAAATATGTTTTCACAATTGTGTTTGTCAAAACCTGTAGAGCTATATACTGAAAAAAGGGGGTGATTTTACTGCTTGTAAACTATGCCTGAATAACTTTGACTTAAAAGAAAAAAGGCATCCTTCTTCCTTAATGACATATGCACCTGCATTGCACCTGTGAAGTCTGATTACTCCTGTCCACGTAAAAGGTTACCCAGCATATGAAGTCTTTCCAGGTTTGTCAGTCTGTGAGTCTGCAACTATGCCTGGCGCTTCTGGAGGACAGTGGGCAGAGCTTACTTCTATTTTGTTTTTCCTGCAGGTAACTCAGCACTTGCTAATTCTGCAGGGATGTTTTGATCCAGAGGAGTGACTTCAGTTTGGATGGATTCTTGGCCTTTGGATCACCTCCCCTCTGGCTCGCTGAGGGTCCACTCCAACCCGTTCCAACCCGTTCTTTTTCTCTCTTAGTTCGTTTGGTCAGACCTCACTATCGGCGCCTCTCCAGAAATGAAAGTTGCTAGCCTGCAAAACTAAATAGTAAACAGGAAGATGTACTGACTAATATCTCCAGTGTGGAAAGAGTGTCTACCATTTCGCCTTGGAAATGAAAGACACTGCGGACTTCCGGGGCAGCACGGGGATGTCTTTCCTCCCGAGCTGGACAGGCAGCAGCCTGAAGCCTGGCGGGCACCGCCTGCGTGTGTGTGCAGTGCCAGAAGCCTGCGATTCCAGAAGATATCAGGTTTCTAGAAAACACAGAACTCTACCTGCGGAGGAGCAGGGAGGGATTTCCCACCCAGAGTGAGGCCTTAGGGTAAAAGGATTATTTTACCATAATTATTTGCCAAAAATTGGATTTTCTTGAGTTGTTTTGAAAAACAAATGGCTGTTTAAAAAATCCAGTTGTATTTTTGCTTTATGCCCTGGGAAAATCAGACATGTGGAGCTCTAGATTTTCACTGTTAGGGGTTGAACATCGCTCATAGCTTGCCCTGCATGGAGAAATACTTGTTGAAATTACTTTCATTTCAGCACAACAACTAACAGAATAATATGATCAGGTGCTTTGTTGTTGCAAAGTAGCTTCAGTGTTGGTATATGACATAACCCTGGCAAATACGTGACCTTTATTATTCTCGTTCAATAGCATCTTTAAAACTTTGAGTGGTCACCGATCTACTCCCATGGGCCAAATCTGGCCCCCTACCTGTTGTTTGCAAATAAAGCTTTATTGAAACACCACCTCTGGTTTGTTCACAAATTGTCTATAGTTGCTTTCCACACAACAGAGCTGTAAAGCTGTGGCAGGAACCATGTGGCCTGAAAAAGTGAAAATATTTACTCTTTGACCCTTTCCAGAAGAAGTTTGGCAGTCCCTGCTCCAAGAAAATAAAATGTTCCATAGTAATTGAATCCCCATCAGACTTATCCTCACTGAGGCCTCACTTAGGAAGTTAAGGATAGAAAGGTAGCATCTATGTTGTGGTAATCTCTCTCACTAATACAGACACTTCATTTGAGTAATAAATAGGGAAACATTTAATAAAACTCTTAGGTGGTTTTGTTAGTTTGTTTGTTTTTAGAAAATATCTCAGGCAGTTTCCCACTGGCCTTCTTTGTGATATATCAAATTTATGGTCATGTGTCTATGTGTTTTCATGTGTCTTCAATAGTACGTAACTTAAAACAACTTATCAGAAAAACAGTTTTTCTTCAACTTTTGGTGGGGTACTGACAGTTTTGGGTACCAGAGAAATCTCTAAAGATTCTTGGGGGCTAAACATGGGCAAATAACACTCAAACTCTCTGTGCGTTTTCAAGAGTTCCCAGGGGTCTGAAGCCCACCTAGGACATGTCAGGTGAATTACTCCTTTACCAACCTGTGAGTGTAGAATCACCAACAGGCAGAACTCCTGGCGTAAGCCAGTTTGAGGAGGGCAGTGTGGAGGGTGTCAGGGCAGTCCCAGTATTCATGAAAAATCCACCTCATAGGCAATGGCTTTGTTTTAAAAACTGAAGTCTTAAAGGTTTTTAGGTTGTAGATGTTTGAGTGTGGGTCCTGGTTCCACGTGATCTTAGGTACAAACAAAAACCTTGGTGTGCCTCTGAATTGCAGAAGTTGCAATCTGGTGGTTAGGGGAGCCCCGGTCATAGAAGACAAGTACAGACTTCAGAAGTGGTAAGTGTCCCGAAATATGCAAACACTGCACAGCTCTGAGAGTTTCCCACCCCCCCCCTCCACACACATAGAATTGCAATGACCCATCTCCCATCTCTTTCAGTTCTGTCTGCCCGTTAGTGTATAGCGGAAATCACTTTTGCAGAACATCGATTCTGCAGAGGTAGGATGTCACGCACACTTACAGTAACGAAAATAACGGAGAGACAACCCAGCCATTTGAAGATGGGAGCCAGGAGTGCCCCGGTGGAGTGTTCACTGGCACACTGCCCCGCACTGCTCAGGAGTCCTGGCCAAACAGGAGGCATATCCTTTGCATATAAGCACAGTCTGTCCATAGAGAGAACAGAGCGATGATTTGCAAGTGCTGCTGACCCTTGAACAACGTGGGGGTCAGAGGCACCGGCTGACTTCCACACAGCCGAAGAGCCATGTATAACTTCTGGCTCCACAAAACTTAACTACTGAGAGCCCACTGTTAACAGGAAGCCTTCCTGGCAACATAAATAGCCAATGAACATATTTGTAATAAATGTGTTATATATTGTTATTATATATTACATGCTGTATTGTAATAAAGTAAGCTAGAGAAAAAATATTGAGACCATCATAAGGAAGAGAAAATACATTTACTGGCTTGATTGGAATAAAATCCTCATATAAGTGGAGCTGCACAGTTCAAATCCGTGTTGGTCAAGAGTCAGTGGCAAGTGTCCAGTTGAGCGAACGGTCATATAAGCTCCCTGTCACATTCATTGTGACACAGAGTGCTGCTCTGGTGGAATCAGCTGCTCACAGACACCTCTTTGGGGACCGCGGATGGCCCCAGTGGGACGGAAGGGCTACAGCTCTGGGGCCCTGTTCCTCAAGTGCAGTCCCGGCTGGCTCCTGTAGTGTGTTACAGGTGTGGAAGGGGTGCGGCGGGAGTTGCCGAAAGATGAGCTACAATGCTCACCCCCTCCCACCCTGGCATACGGGGAATCTCCGGACTGGCCCTGCGTCGGGTGACACGGCTGGCTAGACCTACTGGGCAGTCCGCTATGCCCCTTGTCCACAAGCATCGTGACGGCCTGGACCCAACACAGCAAAGGGTTTTAGCCCTGATAGTTAAAATAAACTAACAACAACAACAAAAACATCTTACCCGCCTGCGATAAACATTCACCTTGAATGCTTGGTGGTGCATGGCTTATCCTGCATACTTCCTCTGAAAATCCTCATTGTTTTTACCTCCATGTGATCAGTTTATCTTTTTTCTTTCAAAAGGAAAAAATAGAGAATTCCCATCTGCATGTGGCAGCTCCCAGTTTCTGTGGGTTTGGACACGCGTTGGTGGGAAGGCACTGACTGGACAGGGAGGTAAAGAAGGGGGTGTTGGTGTTGTTAGCTCTGCAGTTGCTGCGTGGCCTCGGACAGATCTTTTAACTCCTTTAGGTTTGCCTCTTCAGCTATAAAAAGAAAGCTTAGGAGATGATTTCTAAATTCCCTCCTACCTCTAACATGTGATTTTTATGATTGCTTTGAAATGCCTTGGGGCAATCAAAGAATCTTTGACTCTCGTAGCGGGATCAGAGTCTCGGGAGGAACACGGCTTGGGTATTATTAAAACAATTGAGTTGCAATAAGGCTTTTCCCATTAAGGCATTCGGTACAGGCTAGCATTTAATAATAAACTTCCCATGAGCTCATTTAAAGCTCCATTAAAAAGCAAACATAGTGTTCAAAGTGAGCTCCTTCTAATTACCTGTTATTTGAGCTTCATGTTTCCTTTAATACGGAATCCCAGGCATCTATGGACGCCCAGGCAAAGCTGTAGCTTTCCAGAAAGGTAACTGGGTTGATAGAGGTCGTAGATACAGTGACTAACGGGTATGAACTAAACGAATTTGTCCAAGTCTCCCTTCCCCCTCTCCTGCATCACAGCCTCCATTATTTAAAACAGAATGTAAAAGCCAACATTTACTCAGGGCCTTTCAATTGCCAAACCCTGTTTTACAGGCTAACACTAAACACAGCACTTAAATATTCCAGGCACCATTCTAAGTCCTTTAAACTTGTTAATTGAGCTAAATCTCCCTGCAATCCTTTAAGGTAGGTATTTTGATTGCACCTATTTACCAAGGAGGACACTGAAAGCAGAGAGCATTGAAGCAACTTGCTCAAGGTCCCTCAGCTAGTGAAGTGACAAAAGCAGGATTTGAATGCGGTCGGGCTCCAGAGTTCACGTTCTGGACTGCTCTCCCGAAATGCACTACATTTCAGCACTCACGGATTCGGGAAGCAATGTTTTATCATAGACATTTTATAAAACTTAATTTTTCAAATGTCATTTTATCAAGTGTTTACCATCCTAGTGAAGGTTTATCGAAAGACAAGTTGGAATGACAGAATGGTTTCCATTGAATAATCTTTCAGCACAAAAGCAACGGCTCCAAGATTATATGGAACAGATGTTTCAGTACTTTTTTTAAATCTCTGCTTCCATGATGAATTTATGAAAAAAACAGCCAGAAGAGCTTCCTTGTTTACTCTAGGTTAAGGCTCAGCTCACACGTCAGGCTGCCTCCGTAAGCAGCTGAGGCTACAGCCTAGGAGGTGGGAATTCATTGCCCAGTTGACATGCATCAAGTCTAAGGGGATGGACTCACAGGAACAAGTATAAAGGACACACGGACAATAACTAAGGGTAGGAGGCGGGAATGGGAGGGAGGTGGGGAGCACGGGGCGGGGCAGGGCTGGGAATACAAGACAGAAAACTGTACTTGAACAAGAATTAAATAAAAATAAAAATTAAAAAAAAACTCTATTCGGGAGCAATAATCACAAGCGGCTTTCCCTTGAGTTCACACGCAGAGCCTGCTGATCCTCTGCTGAACCCATTTTATAGAAGAGAAAACTGAGGCTCGGTGTACTTGATAATTCTCCTGGGGACCACACACACACTTCAAGACAGCGGGCGCAGGGGAATTCTGACTGGCAGCCCAGGGCAGTTTCTGTCCTGCCCTTTACACCCACAGCTGTCCAAGCATCTGCCCAACCAGATCTGGGAGGAACTGTCTCCAAGTCCTTTCCTAGTAAGAGTCTTCAGATATGGGTTTGTTTGGTGGTGGCCTCAGTTCACTTCCAAGCCCAGGAAATGGTCCTGTCCTCAAAAACATTTGCTTGGATTTAAGGCTAGGTGGGCGGGTGATAGCCTCATGCTTTGACCCAAATGATGGAGTTGGGGACTAGGACGAGGGATCCTTTGAATAGTAATACACTGAAAGCTGGGTATTTCAATCAAGTGAAAGCGAAAATAAAGAGTGTTCAATCTTTCTATTTGCCATGTATTGTGATGAAATGTTTTGTCAGGAGTAAAGGAAAGACTATGGAATGGCAGTGTGCATGGGCTCCGCAGAGTTACCATGAGAAGGTCAAGCCACCCTGGTCAAAGTTAAAAATTACTTAGCTTTCCCCATGATACAATTGAATAAGCACATTCACAGCTTATAAAAGAGGCTGTGAAACCTCCTAAGGAAAAAAAAAATATTATGTAACCAGTTTAGCAGAGAGAGAGACTTGCCTCGCCCCACATCTCAGTAGGGGGTTGAATTACATGGCTGGGAGGCTCATTCCTGTTTCATAACGATTATTATTTCTCTAGAAGGGCTTACTTATCTTTTATTGCTAATAACACTTATTCTCCACTTTCTCTGCTTGGTCCTCCCAATCTACGTCACCACCCACACTCAGAGCCATTATAAACATCCATCCAACACCGGGGCACTAATCGTTATTAAGTAAAATAGCAGCCTTTTTCTGCTTACCAACAGGGTTATAAACCTTGAAAAGCCATTATGCCAACCTTTGCTGGGTTTGGGCAGGTTGTTGTATATGCAGCTGTATCCAAGCTAACAAAATACATGTGGACATCAACTATCAGTGACTCTCAGAGTGAGCGTTTAGGAAGGTATATTATGGGAAAGAGAAAAAAGAAACATCTATGACTGTAACAGCCCTAATAGCTTAATAACGATCGTCTCTTTGTTTAGAATTTAAAACGTGGTTACTAGTAACACCATTCTGTATTTTGTTCTAAATAGCATTCGCCCACTCTAGGCACACAGTGAGGGCACTCGTGTACATAAACTTTAAATTGTTTAAAATATCCCGCTTTCCATGGTTAGTGCCATTATTAAATATGTATCAGGTCGCTGGGCAAAATGTTCTGATACTAGAATTAAGTGACAGACAGGCACAATGTGAAGTTCTACCCGCAGTGGGAATAAAATTTTCCTCTTATAACAAAAATATGGTCTTCAAATAAGAAAAAAAAGATTTTAAATGCAAACGGTTTCTGCCTTTATATTTCCCCAGAGGCGGTCTAGCAGGGGCCGGAGTCCCAGCCCCACATATTAAGTTGAGACTTTGGGCTCAACTGCGGCTCAACTGAGACTTTGGTTAAGTTAGTTAACCGCTCTGTGTCTTAGCTTCTTCATTTACAAAAACAAATATGACAAAAGAAACTGACTCAGAGAGTGGGTGCAGGTCAAAAGGGATGTTTATATCATTGTATCATGGCCCCAAATTGATACAGTAATTTTATTCTATTACTGACAGTTAGAGTCTGTTGAGGTTCTAACTTGTACCAGGAGGTCCCGTTACAAGTACTTGTCTCATTTTAACGTTATCGTAACGACCCTGCAGAGTAGGTACTATTGTCCCCATTTTACAGAGAAGAAAAATGAGGAATAGAGATTTTCGGCAATTTTTCTAATGTCACACAACTGCTAAATGATAAAGGGGATTTTGAACCCAGAAAGTCTAGCTCTTAATATTGTTGACTTAACTCATATGACCAGCTACACAATAGTGCCTCTCAAGTCATACCAAACTCATGGCAGGTCAGTGACACAGATAATTTGTGAGCAAGATTTCCAAGCAATGAACAATGGATGTTTCCAACCAAACTGCACCCAGTCAGGCCTGTACTTACAGAAAATGTCTTGGGGGGAAATCACTGAAATGACTGATAATGAGCACCCAGTCACTCCTGAAAGGAAAGTAAAAGAACTCCAGATTTGGGGGTGTGAAGAGGCAAATCAAGAAAATGCCAGTACAAATATCCACGCAGCATATGAAAAAAATGTCTCCCTTGCTGAGTACCGAAGGTGACAGTGGCAGTGGGTGTGCGTGACTGTGGAGGAGCCGCAGAGCCACAGGCTCAGGGCCCCATCTGAAGGGCTCTTTGGGTGGTCTGTCAAGAGCCTTAAGCAGGCAGAGCCTTCTACCCTGCACTCCTGACTCTAGGAGCTTTTTCTGTACAAAGGAAGGCATAATCATGTTCATTTAAATGTTATTTACAAGAAAAAATTGAAAACAACCTGATGACTTTAATGTTTAAGGCCATGTGAATTGACCCTAAGGACATGGCCACGGATGTGCACAGACGGTCAACGCTGACGTTGAGGGTGGTACAGAGTGAGTGAGGGCTCGAGAGAGAAAGCAAGGAAGTGACTTCAGCTGTTCAAAGGAAAGAATGAAGTGTAGCCCCTACAGAACTTGGGAATTACGTTGTAGGGGCCCATAAAGATGCACATTGAAGAGACGAAGAGCGTACACTAAGAGGTTAGCAGTCGTAATCTCAGAGTGGTAGTACTAACAGTAAATTTTGCTTTGTTTTCTTCCTATTTCCCAGACTTTCTGCATTAAGCATGTATTACTTTTGTACTAGGGAGGAATAAGGCCATTGTTGTAAATAGAAAGAATTTATTTTAGTGTGAAAAAATTTTCAGGGCTGTATTAACAAAGATTCTGAACTGCAATTGTCAAAAAGCCCAGATCAAACCATCTTAACACAAAAGAAGACAATGCTTTACATACTTCAGGCATGGCTGGCTCCAGGCCTCAGACAAGGCGGTGAGGACCTGGCCCTACTCTCGCGGTCTTCATCTCTCTTGTCTCTCTTTCCTCTCTATTGCTCCATTTTCAGAAATGTTCCCTCTACCTTCTGACAATGGGCCTGTGAAGAAGTTTATATCCTTCTCCCTCGACAAACCCTCTAATTTCCATTTCAATAGGACTTAAAAGTCCTGGATCTTATTTTTATTGGCCAAGTTCTTGGGGTCAAGTTCTCATCCCTGATCCAATCAAATGGTCCCTAGAATGGAATGCCCTGATTGGTTATACCATTGGTTATTCCATTTCAATAGGACTTAAAAGTCCTGGATCTTATTTTTATTGGCCATGTCCACTGCTGGAGCTAGGAGTGGGGCTCAGCTAGGGTGTCATAGGGTGCTCAGCTAGGGTGGAGTAACTCGGGGGAGGGTAGTTCCCTAAGAGACAATAGGGTTCCATCAAAGAAAAGAACAATGACAGTGTAGAAAGCTGGTGAGGTTAAAACCAGACAACAAAGAATCAAAGACACACTCACCATATTCTCCACAGATTTCAGAGTTTCTTTAAATGGTGACTATGTACAGCTAGGAATTGCATAAGCAGCATTGAATCACTGAGTTCTCTTGTGGTTGATTGCAAGTGACAGAGAATTCAGTTAGACCTGGCTTAAACCACAAAGAGAATTTATTGGCTTACTCTGAAAAGCCCGGTGGTAGGGCTGACTCCAGGTGAGTCTAAGCCAGCAAAGAATCTGGCTTTTGCAGTTTCTCTAATGATGGGGGTTTCGGCTCTGGATCCCACACACAGGCCCCTGGCAACAATGGGCTCTCACCTCAGGGTTTCCTGTTTTCTTTACCTTTTCAAAAATCCAGCTCTCAGTTTCATTTATCTCTTCTATTGTCTTTTTATTCTATTTCATTTATAATTTCCACTCTGCTCCTTGTTATTTTCTTCCTTCTATAAACTTTGGGCTGAGTTTGTTCTTATTTCTCTAGTTCCTTGAAATATCAAGTTAGGTTGCTTATCTGAGCCTTCTTTTTTCTTAACGTAGGTGTTTATCACTATGAAGCACTGGCCCAAATTGGATCACGTGCTCATGCCCGGCCACTCTATGCGGCCTGCGGACTGGGATGCGTGGTTCAGTCTGAGCCCTTCCCAGTCCATTTTTGGGAGCTGAGGGGGAGAGTCAACCACATCCAGACCGCCAGTGCAGATGCAAGAGGTGTGTATTCCCAAGGAGAACCAAAGTGGGAAAGGTAGAATCCACACTGGAGAGGTAATTAGCGAAGGTCCATCACAACTCTTCAGTAGGAGTCCAACATGCTTTAAACTTTAGCTACTTGCTTCTTTTGAATAAGGAATACTTATGAAAGCTATATCCTGCTTGTGGCTTAGTTGCAGAATATTGCTAATCACTGCCATGGCTAAAGGAGGAACCATACGTTGATGGCAGGTCTTCAGCCACATGTCCACCTGGAACCTTTTGAGGGCGACTGCTGCCGTCACAGGGGTGGGGACGACCACAGCATGCTGTGAACTGTCCTGCTCAGCTGCCGCCAGCCTCTCCTCTCTTCAGTTGTGATAACCTGAAAACAGTGGTTGTTTTTTTTAAATACGTGTTTTCGTGAAACTTTGTTTAGGGAACATATGGGACTTTGAAATGTCAGCACACTGGGAGGAAAGCAGGAAGTGGAGCAGGTTTTGAGCTCCTGTGTCTTATTTGCAGAGTGGGTTCAAAGTCGTGCAGGCTTAGCAAGAAAAACAAACAAAATGAGCCATGCCTGCTTCTGCTTCGGATGACATCTGTCCACGAGGACCGTCACTAGCTCTGGGTTTTGAAAGGTTTGCAGGGGGTGGCACAGGCTAGGAATGAGATGCTTTCTTTTTCTCTCCAGAAGGAAGTTAGCTGACTCCTTTCAGAGCTAACCTCTCCCGTGATAAATGAATGTGCCTCTGCCAGAGACAGAGACAAGAAAGCCTGGGCAGCCGGTGGCTTATTAAGAGGGAGAAGAAAAAGCCATCAAGGCGAATGCCGTTGCAAACAAGTGACGGCTTTGAAGGTGACATGACTTCAAACGCTCCGCACAGACAGCAGCAGGGCTTGGCAGACGATGTGACTAAGTGATCTGTTTTCCCATGTGGCAACTGCTACAGAAAAATCCCCCATCTTGTCTCCCATGAGTCAGCAGAATTCTGCAAAAGTGTCATAAAATATCAGTGAGACTGTTCTTTCCATCAGAGCCCAGGAGACGATGGAAGTGGGGAGAGGTGGTCATGGACAGAAGTGGTCCATCTGCCTGCCAGTGGTCTGCCACACATAAAAAGTGGGTCCCCAGCTGGTTTGTGCCTGACAGAACAGTGGGACAAGACTTCCAGCCCTGCCATAGCTTTCCAGCTGACCCCTGCTCACAGGGCATCAGCCGCTATTCAAGGACCCACGTGAGTGGGCAGTAAAAGGAGACTTCTCTTTTCAAGCCTCTGATTCATGCCCCGACTATATCATCCATTGGAGCTTCCAGGTCCAAGACGTGGGTCCTATGAGATTCCAAGGGTCGAGATGCATGGCCGAGTCTCCAAAGAAACAATGAACAGCTCTAACAGACACTAGGCTCACTGTGTGACCTGTGTTATCAAGGACTCCCATCCAGGCCCACAAAGCACAGAATTATCCCAAATTTCATTAACTGTCAAACTGATTATTCGTAAAAAAAATTTCATAATATTTGAAAATTATTTTGTGGTTAGATTGGATTCCACTTCAAAAAAACTCCCTAGTGTGCATGACGACTGCTGGGAGTCAGAGCCAAGTGCAAACTAGCTGCGTCACCCTTTGCCAAATGATTCCAAAAGCAAAAGCATAATAGGCCCCTTTTCAGCCAAGATGACAAGTATCAGCCTTGTACTTTAACAAGGCTGGTGCATTTAAATATATGGCTAACAGGTAAGGTCAGACCTTCAAGAGAAAGGGTGGCTAGGACTCACAGTCCTTTCAAACAGTCTAGAGGTGGGGGGTGGGTGAGCGGAGGGATTGAGCAAAAAAGGAAAAATTTACAGACATGGACAACAGTATGGTGATTGCTGGGGGGAAGAAAGAAAGGGGAGAAGGAGAAGGGTAAAGGGGGCATAAATGGTGATGGAAGGAGACTTGACTTGGGGTGGCGAACACACAATACAGTGTGCAGATGATGTGTGGTGGAATTGCATAATTTCTAAAATTATACAGGAACCTAAAGCCTGCATAATTTTGTTAATCAGTGTTACCCCAATAAATTTTTAAAAAACAGTCTGGAAACTGCTAAATGTTTATTCACACCATGCTTGAGGTGCAAAGGTCCTCTCTTCCCATGCCTCACATTAGGGCCCACGCATCCCTACACCAAGTGCAGCACAGGGCTCAGGGCTCGCAGAGCAGAGCGATTCCTGTTCACATAGTACCTGCCCAACAGACATCTGTGTGCCACTCTATCTCCAGGGGATGTTCTGGGCACTAAGAATACAGCCATGGGGGAAAAAAAACACCAAGAAACAAACCCCACATGGTTGGAGCTTTCAGTCTGGTGGGACCAAAGACTGCTACCAAATAGGTGAAGTATCGATCTAATAAGTTAGGTGGTAGTAAGTGCTAAGGAGAAAAGTAAAGCAGAGAGAGTGGATTGAAGGGTGCAGTTTTAGAAATAGTGGCAAGAGAAGGTCTCATCAAGTAGGGATTACATAAGCAAAGAATTAAAACTGGTGAGGAAGAAAACCAGGCATGTATCTGAGGGAAAAGCATGCCAAGCTGAGGGAAGGGCAAATACAGATGCCCAGAGGCATGGCATGTTTGGATACTTTGAGGGAGAGCAAGTAGCCAGCGCTGGTATAGAGGAGTAATCAAGGCTACAATTATATTCAGTAAGGTCAGAGGCATGACTGAGAATCAGGCTTAGGGCCTCAGGATCCATCATGAGTAATTTGAACTTTATTCTGAGTTAGATAGGAAGCCACCAGAGGCAACAGTGTGACATCCAGTTCGTATACAATGACTGGAGGCAGTATTGAGCACAGGCTGAGAGTGACAAGAGAAGAAGCAGGCGATCACAGGTTTTGCTGTTGCAACGTCCATGTCTCTGGCTGTGGCCATCCTGTAGCCGAGAGACATGGCAGCTGGACCAGTGCGTGTGTGATGGAAGTGATGAAGAGTGACAAGACAGATGCTGGATCCATTTGAACTTTAAATTCTTACTTTTTTTTCTGTGTAAGCATTTCCCTCCTCTCTCCACTATTCCCCCCATGCTGCTCAGAGGAAACAGAAGCCAGCCAGAGCAAGAATGGGTGTTCTGGGACCCCAGAAGCATCAGCACACCTGTCAGTATTCCCAGCTGCAAAGATTCAAACCTAGCCACCTTGATCTCCGTGCACCATGTCTGGTACCCAGAACCCCCATGGGCCACTGTTCTGAAAGAGGGAACAGACTCCTGGGGTGAGAGCAAGCTGCTCACAAACACACTCTTGTTGGAGGAAGCAGTCGCTAGCGATTGCTTTTGTTGCTCCTTCCCGCAGCTGCCCTGAGAGGTCACAACCTGCTTTGTTGAGTGTTGGTCTCCTGGGCATCCTTTTCCTTGGAGATGCCACAGACATTGTTTCCAGAAGCTCAGATGATTTTTCTACACATGAGGTAAGCCTTGGGCTTTACCTTGAACCTGACAGCAGGAAGGACGCACTTGTGCAGGGTGGTCTTACAGCACTCAGCTTTTGCAGGGGTCCAGGTCTCGGCTGCAGCCACAGGGGCAGCTGCGGGAAGGTGAAGTCCAGGAGCTGACGGGCAGGCGTGGGTTTGTGGTGAGTGGTCTGGTGTCAGGGCAGGGGTTAGCAATAAACTTTAATGGTATAAAAATGGTACATGCCTGTTTTAAAATATTCATAGGATACAAAACACTTAAAAAGTGAAAAGTGAAAACTCCCACTCTGTACGTGATGCCTTTGGAAATAGCCTGATCTGTGGCTTTCCAGAGTCTAAGTGCGCGTTGGAAATGCAAACTCATGGGTCCCCTCCCAAACTACTCCTCTAGTGGGAGCAGAGTGTCGTATTGATGTGCATTTGAACAAGTTCACCAGGTCTCTCTTATGGACTCTTAAGTCTGAGTGGCCCATTGTCCTTGACCCTCCCATTAACACAGATGTGTATGTGTGCACACAGCTTCACACACACACACAGACCACACACGCTCCTCTGTACAAAGCAGTCCATGCAACGCAAACTGAGGGTTGCTACTTTGAAGGTGGGCTAATGGGACTCCACAAAATATCACTGGCAACCTTCAGTAGCACACACAGCAACATCTGTTTTCAAACAATCTCTCCCTAGTCCACAGTCGAGATGGACACCGCTATTTTGGACCTTCCATGGCCACTTTGTAGCTGTGTGATCTTGGTCAAGTATTTAACTCTCTTATGATACAAAATACGCAGACCTTTTCTCAGACTGTGTCCATCTTCCCAGTGATGTCCTTTGTAAAGAGAAAACCCCAGATCACGCGTTGCGTTCACTGGGCAGGTTTCCTCCTGCTCTTTAACCTGGACCAGCTCCTCAGTCTTGGTCTTCCGTGACACTGATATTTGTGAAGAGCGTAGGCCAAACATGACATAGAATGTCCCTCCGTATGGGTTCGTTTGATGTTTTTACACGATTGAATTCAGGCTATTTGATTTTGGCAGGAGTCACGGAACTGAGGCCCCTGGTGACGCTTTATCCGGCAAGCAGGTATATTATCTGTGATCACTTGGCTGAAGGGGGGTTTTTGCAGGGTTTCTCCCACTGAAATATGAGAATTCACTCTTTTCTCCTTTGCAATTAACAGGCGTACGTACTGTGGGGAGATATGTGGAGACTATATAAATGCCTTGTTTCTCGTTCGACCTTCCCACTTGAGTGCCCATTGGTGACTCTTACCTGAATCGATTATTTTTATGAGGGCCCCATGTTGAGTCAGGATAGTAAGAAGCTAGGAAATTTCCAGGGCAAGTGGAATGGGGAAACTGAGGCAAGAACATTAAACAGACCCAACCAATTTGGATGACTTCCAGCCAGCAAGTGCAGCATAAGACCTTATCCTCCCCAACCAAAGACACTTAAGAGAAAATGGTTTACTCCTCTCCTCCTTGATCAGAGAACACACAGCTGCCATCTCCCTGGTCTGGGAGACAGAGACCAGAGACCCAGCCTGCCTTCTGTGCCAGCTAAACCCAAGGACGGATGAAGTCAGGGGAACAAATACATGAGTATAACGAAGACCTAGTTAGAGCCAGACAGACCCAAGATGAAAGTAAAACAGTAAAGTGGACCAAAGAATAATCCCAAACTCCCCTATACGCTCATTCAGGCACATCGGCATTGTTTAAAAACACCTGGAAGGCTGATGGATATGTTCTACTGAGACCCTCCCCTAAGATTCTTGTCTTTGGAAGAAAAATATAAAACCCAGTGCAGGCTCCCCCTAGAACATGCCCAAGCATCTGTGGGGCATGAACTTTTTACTTCCTCCTAAACTCTAAGGGGCCCCATAAGACTTGCAACCAGGGGAGCAGTGGGCAGCTCATCCCAGAGTTACCCCGATCCTGCCTCCAAGGCCCCCTTTTTCTCGGACTTCCCAGTGAGCTAACAACAGCCCTACCTTGGCTCACTTCTTTCCCATAACCCTTCTAGGGAACTAGTGCAGAGCATCGCCGAGGCTCTCTCCTGTTGCTTCTTCTACCCCAAGTCCTTCCTTTCTTTCACTGCCCTCAGTTTTAATAAACACACTCTCAAAGCCACCTGGACCCATGTACTGAAATATTTCCTGCATGAAGTCAAGAACTCGCACACCACAGGTCGGCCTAAGGTAGACCTACTCCAGGCCTGGCCCTGCCCAGTAGCTCAATGATTGGACTTTATTTCTGAAAATGTTTAACAGCGGAGGATCTTCATTAGAAGTACATGGCTTTATGGAGGAGAAAGACAAGTTAGAAATATAGTACAATGTAGCGATTGCTGGGTAATAAAGTAAGGTAGTGGGTAGCAAGCTGCAAGCACCTGGGTCAAATCTAGCACAACCTATTTTTGTAAATAAAGTTTTATTTACAAAGCATGCCTGGTGGTTTACCTATTGTTTGTGACTGCTTTCACAATGTTATCAGTGAAACATTGCGAAAGAGACCAAGGCCCACGGAGCTTAACATACTGACTACCTGGGCCTCACAGGAAAAGTTTGCTGACGCCTGATGAAAGGCCTGCGGGGAGAGCCCTGTGGGAACGAACTGGAGTTCTGGGTCCGTGGGTGGCACACAAGGAGCGTTCGCCTGTTCATCTGCTCTGCAGGCCCGGAGGGCTACAGCCCATCGCTGTTCCTGCCCTAGAGCCTGGTCCGGGGCCAGGCTTCCCCGTTTAGGTCACCACACACAATACAGAGGTGCCATGCCACGTCTTGCAAGAGATGACCGTCACTCTTTATAAAGCATAACTATAGATCCCAGGTGGCAAACACAAGAACCACGGGCCGAATCTGGCCCGGCACCTTGTTTCTACCTGGCGGCAGCACCAAGCTCTCGCTTAACTGTTAAGGAGTAGTTACATTTATACAGTCCTAAAATTGGATTCGGCCCTTGGAAGGCAACCACAAGGCCGATGTGGCCCCCAGTGAAAACGAGTTTGACACCCTGCACAGATTATCAAAAAGAAGGAAACTTACACACTGTCGTAGCAATGAAATGCAATCACCATAACTAGCTTGACCACAGCCTTTGCATGTCAAAGCCTCCCCAAGCCCTGGGAGAATGCCCTCTCTACTTCTAGCAACTATGGGGCACAACAAAACTCCAGGGATCAGAAGAACTCGAACGACTCCCAAAGTGCGCAACCTGAAATCAGACTCCGTTTTGGCACTGGCTTCAACAAAGATAAATAATAAGGGTTATTGGGAGGGTGAAGGGATCAACTAGTCATCTGTACGTGAAATCACTTTCATTCCCAGAATGTATCTTATTCACTAAAGCTTTGGGCAGGATTAGGCTAAATTAAATGTGTTGTTCAGAAGGCTGTTTTGCATAGGAAGAGGAAGTTCTGGAAAATCAATTGGCAACTCAGAGTAACTTAATCTTGTTGACTGTTCCCTCTAATGGGGAACACCCATGCGGTGCTGGGATGGCCAGCTCCAGGGAGAGGTCAGAGTTTCAGGCCGTGTCTATAGGATTAAAGTAAAATAGGGAGTTAAATATATTTTTGGTAAATTTTGACCACCCCCCAAAAAATCAAGCTAAGTGTTTCTAAAGCCGAAGCAACCACTTCTTATTGATAAAAACTAGACATAGTAGATCCATGTTTGGGGTGGTGTTGGTATGGGGAGGTGGGAAGCATTTCAGTGAGTGATAAGGTTTTTACTTAAAATGATTACTTTTCATTCTAGGGAAGCACACGGCTTTAAAACAAATGGAGCAACCAAAAACTGGAATGAAGTTTGAAGATTTGGAAGCACACACAAATGAAGCTCCCAGTGATGACAGAACGGCTGAAGATGGAAAACAACAACAACAAAAGTAGATTGACTAGTAGGAGACCAAAGCACAGAAGCTTCTGCCCCAGTTGCTCACTGAGGGCGGACGATAGACGTTAAGCTCAGGCCACAAAAGAATGAAAATGGACGTTTAGGAAGGAGGGAGGGGAGACCATGGGCCTTCCTTTTAGGAGTCAACTCTGGTCTCAGCACGGGGCACAGTATGTTTGCTTTAAACACCATGTCGTGGACCGAATGTTTGTGTCCCCCACAAATTTCTATGTTGAAACCCTACCCGCAATGGGACGGATGGTAGTGGGCAGCGGGCCGAGGAGCTATGCATGGCTAGGTGAGTTCATGAGAGGGGGGCTCTCGAGTTGGGGGTAAAGCCTTCCTAACAGGAGGAGGAGACGCTGGATCTGCCTCTGCTCCCTGCCACGTGAGAGCACGAGGAGAAGGCGGCCCTGTGCGAGGCAGGAAGCAGGTCCTCACCAGAAACGGGATCCACCCCAGCCACCATCGAGGTGGCATTCCCAGCCTGCAGAACTGGGAGGGTGTTTGTTGGTCAGGGCACCTAGGCTATGATACTGTTGTCATAGCGGTCCCCCTGGACCGAGACACAAAGCAAACACTTTTTTATCAGGAGGAGTTGAAGGGTGAGGAGATTAGGAATAATGGAATATTCTAGTTTCCTAAGAGACTGTAAATTCTTTGACCTTTCTTTGGTATTTCCTAGGCATTTTCACATACAACTGATTTGTTTTTAGTATCACAGCACGCTCTAAAATAGGCATCATCAAGCCCATTTTACAAAGAGAAAATGGGAGGATCCAAAAAGCGAAGGGACTCGCCCCAGGTTCACCAATCCTCAAACAAGGGCCCCCTGATTGGAGACCAGTGTGTTTTACAGGGCACTGCAGACACTCGGAGCTGTCAATATATTGGTTGGCGTGCTGCTGGAGACAGTGCTGGCTGGGGACTGTACTTGTGGAGAGACTGTAACAAAGGGGCTGCTCAGGAGGCCGGGGTGAGGGGGGATGCGGGGGGGCGGGGCGGGGTGCCGGGGGTGGCAGGGGGGTGCAGGGCAGGGCACGGAGAGCCAGCAGGAGGGTGGGTGCACTCATCCCTGGCAGTCATGGGGAAGAGTTACTTCCCCAAGAGCTAAAGGGGGAAGGGGCGGGGGTATGGTCCTCAGCTCACAGGGCTGCCCAGCAGGTGTGGACACGGGAAGGGAGGCAGGGAGCACCAGTGATAGCTGCTGAAGTATGGGAGAAGCACCCGACCTCCCCTCTCTCCCTTGGCCCTCCGTCCTCAGGCCAGTCCCTGCCACTGGCCATTAGGGGGCCCAGCCAGAATGAGGCCAAACATGTGAGCGGCCTCGGGGCAGAGCAGGGCAGCGAAGTACAGATCAGGAGCGGGTGGGGAGGGCACAGGCAATAAAATGAGAATAACAGCCAACGTTCCAACCGTACAGAGTTGTAATGCCCTAAAACAAATCTAACGCTAAAATAAACCTGAACATAATTTATACAGACTCGGGTCCATAGTCCCTTATTTGAAGCCCTTTGCATAAGATGTGTTCTGTAATTCAGAATGTTTTAAATTCTAGAAAGATAACAGTGTGCGTACACTATCTAGTTTATATACAGCCGGCTCGAGGGCAGCAAAGGGTTTGAATATTCACTCTACTTGAGATAAATAAAGATAAATCGCTTCTCATTAGTTCAGGTAGTTTTTTGCTACCACATGAATTTTGGAAATGAGGATAAGCAGTTACTGACCAGCAGTTCACTTTTCAGCAGGCATCCTAGGATTTGGTGGCGTTTTGTGGTCATTATTGTGAACGCTGATTGTCTTTGTATAGTCTTTCTTTTATTGCCTAGTTATTTATATGTATTTCTATGGATTCTAGAAAAATAGAAAGTTGCCATATACAGGTATTTAAAAATATTCATTAATAAAGGGCATGGCAATTCACAGCAGGATTCACCTCAACACAGCGAGCACCCAGGTGGCTGCAGAGTGGCCTTGCCGACAAAAAGAGGGATAGGCTTCCTGCGTGGCACTGGAAGCTAGGTCACGGACGTGGCCCCTGAAGGTGAAGTGGACCTCTCCTGGTCTTCGTCCCCCTGGGGACCTGCGCTCTCGGGAATGCCCAGGCGAGCAGAGTGAGGAATGGTTTCTGAGAACCCAGTGGGGACCTCGGGCGGTGACTTTGCTGGCAGGCATCCCTGGTCGCGAAGGCTCTGAAATCACAGTTCTCAGAACGACTTAACAGGAAGCCTCACCCACTAACAGAGGAAGCTGAGGAAGGAAGGAAAGATGGCAGTGCTGGGGGAGGGTCCGTAATTAAACAATAAGCGCAGTCACGTGCCTGGGGAATGTGTCTGTGTGGTCAGAGGAAACACCCCTGCCCACCCACGCCTTCCTTGCTGCCCCCAACACTCTCCTGGGTGCCCTGCACTCAGCTGGCCCGGGTCATTCCTCACGCAGAGATATTCAGCCTCGGGGATCTCTCTGGAACGTTTCCGCCCCTGGCTCCTCAACCTCTTCAGTGCTACTCGCCCAGTTCCCACGGTCCTTCCCGACCTTCAAAGCCAAAGCTCACCTCTTTACAAGGAAGGAATCACTTGGCCTCCTCTCCACTCTGGCAGCCCACAGGGCGGCTTGGACTTTCCTCATGATTCTCACCATATTTCTCCTTATATTAGAGGAACTGTCTTATTCCTTCTCTCCAGTTAAAAGCTTTGTTGATTTACTACATTTTTTTCATTTATTCATCAAGCATTTATTCAAAACCTAGTCTGTGTATGTACGGTGCTAGGCTTGGAGTTTTAAGATAAATAAGGTAGGTTTCTTGTGCCACGGAGCTCACTTGATCTAGCAGAGAAAATGTGCAATATCAGTGGCCCGGGAGAATGTCAGAGGGCTATGTCACCCAGCTGGTGTGTGTTCTGGTGCGGGGTGGTCAGGGGAGGCTGAAATCTCAAAGTCGAGTGGGAAGCGAAGGAATGAATAGCAGGGAAGGGTGATCCTAGCAAAGGGAACAGCGTGGCATGGGGCCAGAGGCTTGCGGATCGGAGTACATTCCAAGTACTGCGAACAGTTGAGTAAAATTGGTGTATGGACATCAAGCAGGAGGGTGTGGAGGAGAAAGTATCGGGGAAAGGTGAATCTGGATAGTGATCAGCAGTCCAATCTTGGTCTTATCAACCTTGTGATAGGATTTATTTAGTTCAAGGTGGCTGTAACTGACTTGCGCAGATGAGACAGTGATACCCCAGGTCGGGATAAGATTACCTGCTACTTAGGTTAAGTTCCCACAGAAGCAGATTCTGAGATCAAGAGTCAAATGAAAAAGGGCTAATTGGGAGGAGACCCTGGGGACTCTTCGGGGAATGGGGAAATGCGTCAGGAAAGGGAAGGTGGCCACTGCAGGAGCTCTGACAGCAGGTTATCGCTGTGAGCATCACGCTCAGGCATCTCGACTACTGTAGAGCAAATTTCAGAGTCATTCCACCCAAGGAGGAGGAGGCAGGGTAGCACCGCCAGTTCCTCTCGGTCTTTGCTCAAGGCCTGATCACAGGGGCTTGAACTCCCCAGCACTGCAGTCTGCCCCTGGTAAGGGCCACGGCAGCCTTCAGCCAGAGAAAACATGTAGGTGCGTGAACGAGGACCAGCGAGTGATGAGGGATGGGGTAGGCCACGAGCTTCTGCTACATCTGGTTATTCGGATAGAACAATTTGGAAAAACATGCCAGGTTATGGAGTCAGGGCAGGAAAGAGATGGCCCACCCAAGGGGTGAGTGAAGAGAGCTGGAAGAAGGAAGGAGTGACAGAGGCGAGCAGCTACAAGGGAAGGCGGGTGCCAAGAGCGGGCATCGGTGGTCTCAACACTTGAGACCTGAAGGCTAACTTTCAACCTGCACTGTTCAGGTTAGAAGCCAGGCTGCCAGTATGCTCATCGTTTCACAGCAATCACAGCCCTTTCCAACAATGCCCTCTGTTTGTGAACTCATTATAATTATGATGACTTGTCATTGACCCTGTACTGCTTTGGCTTCAAAATAACGGGGTCTGCTGGGGGAGCAGGTGTTACTGTCTATTCCCTATTGAGCCAGGAATCCATATCTTTTTTCCCAAGGTCACCATTCACTCAAGTATACTAGATCTTTCCAGAAAAGAATGTCTCTGGTGCTCAGCAGTGAGTGTATTCTAAGTGTTACCGTATATCTTTGTTATTTAAGAGTCAGTAACCAACCCTTCTAATTTCTGACCTTCCCATTTAGCTTCAAATTTCTTACTTTCATAGTGATCTGACTTCAATTAGGGGTGAGCTACTGTGACTACAGGCAATGGTTTTGCACCCCCTCCCTAATCTCATGTGCTGAAATGCTAACCCCCCACGTGATTGCATCTGGAGGTGGGGCCTTGAGAAGTGATTACGTCATGGGGAGGGAGCCCTCAAGGAGGGAATTCGTGCCCTTTCTGTTCTTACTGCCCTTCCTCTGGAATTTCATGCAAAATCAACTTAGGCTGATGGAGGCCAGCAGAACTAAACGCGTTGAAAGCCTGCTGTGTACCAGCCGACTTGTAACCGCCATCACTGCACGGATGGAGAGACCAGGGCCCAGAGTGCTGAGTGACTTGCTCAAGGTTTCACATCCAGTGGGAACGGAGCCTACGTCCTGCTGACTCCAAAGTCCGTATTCTTCTAGGCATTCAGTAGAGGCTTCTAGTGGATTATTGCTAAGAAACTCGGTACTAGCTGTTTTCATAAACACAACAAACAAGTCCTCAGTGACGACAGGATATGACACTTGTCCTTCAGCAGCACTGTTAGCTGTGGCTGAGAGCCTGGGCCCTGGATCCCGACCCCCATCACCACACTCCAGCTGGTCACATATTCCTCATGCACTGTATAACCGCCCTGGGCCTCAGTTTCCCCTCACCAAAGTAGGCTTAATAACAGTCTTTCCCCCTCAGGTAGAATGAACATGACATGAACCTGTGGTGCCCGGTGCAGAGCAAGCAGTGAGATCAGCTGTGACTACTTCCGTCTTCCCTCTATGACCCGTCCCACAGACAGGAGGGGTTGACCTGAAAAAGCCAGGAATCCTGGGACCTAGAGGAGAAACCCACAGGGATTAGATGCTCTTGTGTCCATGTCCCCCCGTGGGTGGAAAAGCATGAACTCTCCAAGCAAGTGGCACATTGAAAGGCGGGCGGTTCTTGTCAAAAACGTATTTTGGTCTGTGGTTTCTCTGAGCCATTTTTATCTTTGCAAAATGACCCCCTTGGGAAAACGAGGCAGCTCCTTATATATAAATAGCCCAGATTGGAGAGAGGAAGTGAGAGATTTCCCAAGAGAGGCAGAGCAGTGGTTGTGGGAGCTCAGACCCAGGCCCAGTACCTGGCCCATGTGGGTCCTCAGTCAGTATTACCAAACCCATGGATGGGTTTAAAGGACTTTTGCTGTGGAAGACCTTCCTCCCTCCTGGACAGAGGCCACCGTGTTGACGGCAGGTTGCAGCTCTGTTTGTGTTGGGCTGACCTTGGCTGAGGCAGGGTGGTCAGTGGAGAGTGAGGAGGACTGTGGATCGCCACTGTGTCTCTTGAGGGAACCCTGTCTGCCAACACCACTCACCGTGCCCTGCAATGTTCCAGGGACAAAGAGAAGGGAAGCCTTTGCCTTCTCACGAGGGTCAGAGTGCAGGGGGAGGGCGGCGTCTGAATGTCCACTCCCTCTCTCACCCGTTGGCTGGTTGTTGGGTGTTGCATTAGTTTCCTGGGGCTGCCAGAACAAAGTACCACAAACTGGGTGGCCTGAAACAATGGAGATTTCTTGTCTCACAGGTGGGAGAGATAGAGGTCCAAAATCAAGGTGTCGGCAGGGCCACCACCCCTCTGAAGACTCTGGGGGAAAATCCTACCTGGTGCCTCCCTAGCTTCTGGCATTTTCCAGCAACCTCTGATGCTCTTTGGCTTGTAGTCACATCAGTCCAATCTCTGCCTCTGTCATCTGGGTCTTCCCTCTGCGTCTGTGTCTACGTGCGCATTCACATGGCCTTTTATGAGGACACTGGTCATTGGGCTCGAGATGATCTGCTCTGGTCTCACCTTCACTAACTGCACTCGCAAGGACTCTAACTCCAAATAAGGAGGTTCCATGTGGACATGAATTTGGAAGGAATGCGGTTCAACCCAGTACAGCTGTCTTCCTTATGCCGAGATACCCTGCCGGCTGCCCTGGGTATAGAGATAAGGTAGGCACATGAACACTGTAAATTATCGTAACTCCATGAGATAAATATGAGCTAATACTTTACATTGACTGAGCACCTACTAAGTGCCTAGCTCTGTTTTAAACAATGTACATTTTCAATCAATGGATGAATGGACAACAAAAATGTGGTACATATACAATGGAATATTACTCAGCCATTAAAAAGAAGAAAATTCTTCCCTGGGTGAAAACATGAATGGAACTTGAAATAATGTAGTAGGTCAGAAAAAGTAAAATATTGAATGAGCTCACTTACATGTGGAATCTAAAAAAAAAAAAAAAGAACTAGATACAGAGAATAGCTTGAGGGTTGCCAGAGGTGAGGGGTAGGGGTAACTGGGGGTGGGGAAAAGGAGATCAAAATGTACAAACTTCCGGTTATAAGATATGAAAGTTCCAGGGGTGTAACTAACGCACAGTACAATGACTGCAACACACAACGACTATTGTACAGTGTACAACACTGTATATTTTTGAAAGTTGCTAAGTGAGTACATCTTCAAAGTTCTCATCAAAAGAAAAAATGTTAACTACATGAGGTGATGAATGTTAACTAAACTTATCTCAGTGACCATTTTGCAATATAAACATGTTTTTGTTGTACAACTTGTCAATATCTCAATAAAATTGTAAAAAATTAAATTAAAAAACTTTAATGTGCATTTAAACCCATATAATCCTCACAATGAACCTAAGAGGCAGGTGCTATTATTATCCCCATTTTACAGATGACAGAATTAAATCCCAGAAAAGCTGAATAACCTGCCAAAGGTCAAGAGCAAGTGCCTTTGGCTGTGGAAGTCAGGGCACATCTCTCTGAGGAGTTGACACGCAAGTAGAGATTTGGATGAGGAGGGAGCAGCAGCTACAGGAAGGCTGGGAGGGGGGGGCGGTGCAGACAAGTGTTCCAGGCGGAAAGAAGAGCCATGCCAAGGCCCCGAGTCCAGAAGAGGAAGCTGAGAGTCTGATTATGTAAGGGCAAAGCTGGGAGGAGAGGCTGCTGCCAGGCCCTGCTGATGGATGGGAAGGGAAAACAGAAGGAAAATCATTCCCTTGTAGCCTGAGGCCCTGGGGGAATGATGAGGCCGCAGGGATACAGGCAAGATGGTGATGGACTGTAGTGGTGGGTGAGCAAGTACTAAGGTTAATACTGTATGTCTGTTAGAGATCCAATCATCTTTGAAGCTGTGAGACTGCATCAGAATGACGACTCCATGTTGAGAATCCTGCCTGTGTCCACTGTAGGGATTGGGTCACTTGTGTATGGGGTCATTTGTGTCTAGTTTCCAAGCCTGGCTGCCCAGTAGAAAAACTCAGAGACCATGTTCAAACTACAGACTCTAGGGCTCTCACAATCATTGAGTCTAAATACAAGAGGGCCTAAGAATCTGTACTTAGAATAGACCTACTATAGACTTAAGTAGTAATAGCTTACTTTTATTAACGACTTCCGGTGTGCACTTGACATTCCTTGTATTGTAATCTCATAAGAATTCTGCCCTGGCTGGTGTGGCTCAGTGGAGTGAGCACCTGCCTGTGAACCAAAGGGTCACCAATTCAATTCCCAGTCAGAGCACATAACTAGGTTGTGGGCCAGATCCCTAGGAGGGGACGCTCAAGAGGCAACCACACATTGATGTTTCCCTTTCTTCCTCCCTCCCTTCCCCTCTCCAAAAATAAATAAATAACATCTAAAAAATGCTATGAGATACATGCTTTCCCCCGCATCTGTAACAGATGAAAACATGAAGAAGGCCTAGAACATCTAAGTATATAATTGGTCCAAAATCTCAGAGCAAGTCCAACCAATCATGTGTGGGTCAAGGAGCTGGGCCACATGATCTCAGACCCTAAGCTGATTTTGTGAATCTCCTGAACCTTTAAGCCCCTTTTCTTTTCTTCAACCAAGGGGTTTCCCTATGGACTGACTGCCCAGAAAAGCAACCTTCAACTTCTTGTCCTGAGTTGAGGTTAGAATCTTTCAGCTCCATTTCCTCTTGGAGTAAATATTTAAATTGGATTTAAAGTTTTCCTCTTTAACCTTTCTAAATAAAAATAAATCTTGCCCTCTGGACTGTGTCTGCAGCTTCCCGTTTATTTAAGAGCACCCTTTGTCACACAGCCTTGAGTGCCGGTGAAGTGGAGCACCGGCAACAATGGATGGCCGTGGTCAAGGGCGAGGGAGGAAAGCCCCGCAAACCCGCAAAGCCCGGGTGGGCCCCTCCTGCAGCTGCTCAGACAAAGCTGGCCCTCGGGGCTGCCTGGTCTCAGGGGCCACCAGAGCCAGAGCCCCTTTTAGGAGAGCAAGGTTGCTTCCCAGCTCTCCCACAAGTTTTAATTCAGTTGAGGTCTGCCAGCTGCTCCAGGGTGACAACCTGGGAAGGGTGTCATGTTCCACACAGGCTTCCAGACACCAGGGTGGATGCCCACGGTCTCTGTCAGAGAGCACAGGTTGTAAACTTTTTAGTAACACAGAAGAAGGCAGCTGCTTGCTTGGTTTCTTGTTTGTTTTGTTTTTTAGGAGTTAGATTTCCCAGGCCCTCAGACACAAAGAGACTGAATGAGAAATTCACACTGCCCACTGAATGCCATTTGAATTCATCCCAACCTGTTGGATTCCAGGAGATTCGGTCTTTCCTACCTCCACTCATACCTTCCCTTTATTCATAATGTAGCCGCAGCTTCCCGAGACCCGCGAGCAGTAGAGATTCTTGCCCAGAAGGCACTGCAAAATCAAAAAAAGAGACCTTTTCCTCTCCACCCTTCCTCAAACGTCCTCTCCCCTCTGTTCTGCCAGAACCCCCACCAGTTTGCCAAGAGCCGCCCAGGAACAGACTTCCTCTCTAATCTGGAGCATCTGCTCCCCCACTCCCACTCCCTGTTAATCCCTCCAAGCTCGCTCTTTGCTGGAGACAACTGGGAGCCAGACCGTGGTGCTAATTCACAGGGCTCTACTTTCATTGGTTGTTTCCTTCGGAAACACAGAGAAAGTCACCTTCACTCCACCCACCAAGGTGACACTGGATGACTCTCTTTAGTCACAGGGCCAGTTCCAAATTCTCAGGCTGCGAAGCCAGCCTTCCTCGTGTCTGTTTGTGTTCATCAATTTCATGCTGATGACTTAGTTATATTTACATGGGAATGGTTTTGATTCAAGCCATGGGAAAGTTGGGAGGCCGGGGTGGTATTTATGGTTCAGTAAGTGCCTTGTTGTGGGGTCCTGGCTCAGGGACTAGTCCTCTGTGAGCCTGCGCTTCTCCATTTTAAAAACAGGGAGAAATCTTCCACGTGGCAGCTATTTGTCAAGTGCACTGCAATCTGCTGATGAAAGATAAATCTTCATTTTAACAGATAAATCTCGTGCTTTATTTTGTTTTTCCCTGCTTCCTTTTCCGTTGTGCTGCAGCACCCCCATGTATCCTAGATATCCCAGCACCTCCAGAGACAATTAGTGCTTATCTGTTACGGACTGGATGATTCTGTCCCCCAAATTCCTGTGTTGAAGTCCTGACTCTGAATGTGATGGTATTAGGAGGCAGGACCTTTGGGAGGTGATTGAGACTACCTGAGGGAATGAGGGTAGAGTCCCGGAGATGGAATTAGTGTCCCTATAAGAAGAGGAAGAGACATCAGAGGTTCTTCTCTTGGCCATGTGAGGTTAGAAGATGGCCATCTACAAGCCAAGAAGACAAACCTCACCAAGAGCCAATCTGCTGACACCTAGATCTTGGACATTAGCCTCCAGAACTGTGAGAACAAATGTGTTGATTAAGACATCCTGTCTGTGGTGTTTTGTTACAGCAGCCAGAACAGACTATGGCGTTATCCTTCCACTGTTTTTTCTTTACGTTCATATAACCACCTATAAACATCAATGTACATGCACATGTAGATACATAGTAAGATGTTTACCATCATTTTATTCTTTTATATTTCTCTGTATTGATTTTTTCCTCCAATATCTAATGAAATGAATCCCCCTTAATTCACCCAATTAAGCCTCAACTTATTCTTTTCAAGGGTCACATATGATGTTATGGCGTAGCGGCACTATAATTTATTTAACTATTCTCATATAGATGATATTCCCTCTGTTTCCAGTTTTGTTGGCTTACCACTGCTTACAATTTGGTCCACTTCTGTGTAAATACGTCCTTAGGTTTTATCCCTGAGGAAGCTTCCTGGGAGTGAGATTTTGGAGTAAAAAATGTACATATTTTTATTCATAACAAATGTTGCCATATTGCTTCCCCCAACTTTCATGAATATGTATTTCTAACCAGAAATTTACTAAGGTCCTCGTACCCCCTTTAGCGATGGAGCCCGCCACGCTCTCATTTTTCTATCTGATCACTCCCTGTAAACTGATGTCTTGTGCTGACTACTTTGTATCTCCCTGATTGCACGAGTTTGAACCTCTTTTCATACGTGTTCACCACCTGGAATTGCTTTTCTATGAACCAGATTATTAGAGAAAACTCCACTTGATCATGAAGTTATGCTTTTGATTCATTGCTGGAATCTATTGGCTCATTTTTTAAAATATTTTGCATGCCAAGTTGATTGAGCTTTTCAGATGCTGAATTATGGAATAATTACGTTTCTGGTTTAGAATTAACATTCAAATATTTTTTTAAATTATTTTTTATTGAGATATAATTAACACAAAACATTCTGTGAGCTTAAAGTGTACAACGTGTGGATCGGCCCCAACAGTGTTGGTTTATACTACTTCACCATTTCTAAACTCAACTGCGGCACCATCCAGTGCTAGTATCTGTTTCAATGGTGGTTTTAAAGTCACTTTTCCATCTCCTCTATGATAACTAATGTTCATTTGATTTTTCTAGTTACCTTATGGTTAATTTTGACGTTTTGTATTTTGTTTAAAAATTATACACCTCCTTTGTTTTCAGTTGTGCATCCCTTTATGTATGCTTTTTAATCTTCCGTATATGTGGTCTCTACTTTTATTTATAAACTTACATGTTTTGTTCTCTTTTATCCTTAATAAAGCTCATTCAATTAGTCTTTCCAAATGATTTACTTACCCTCTCATTGCTTTGTTGATTTATAGTTCAATAATGTTAGAGTCTTGTCTTCATTAATTTTCACCTTCCTAGTTTGATTTGTTTTTAATTTTACAAACTTAATTTCAAGTTCCAAAGAATTAACAAAATAAACCCCCAAAATATGAATAGCTAAGCAACAATAATTGACTAAAATAAGAATTTTTTCTCAAAAGTAAACTGAAATTAGTTGTGTAAAATGGACATTGATATTTATTGTGATTCCTTTAATATGCACCTCTCTTTTTCTTTGCAACAAAACATTAATTTCCCTCTGGGGACAATCTCTTTCTCATCTTCAGTCTACAGGATCCCAGATGCAAGCTCAAGGTGAAGGCATGTGACTCAGGCATAGCTCATGGGAATTCTGCATCTTTCTGATCACAGTGATTGGTCCAGGAATGGGCACATGACCTGAGATGGGCCAATTAAATCTCTTTCCAAGGCTTGCTAGAACTATTAGTTAAACACACTCTCTTTCCTACTGATATTTTAGGTGCTGCAAAGCAGGAAAGTCTGGAGGGGCTAGAATCCATCTCTATTGGCACTAGTAAGAGCCTGCCAGACAATGACATCAACACAGAGGAAGAACAGAGAGAAAGAGCTGGATCCTTAATGATATCAGTTGGACCCTGGATGGTCACGTCTGGAGCTGAGTTGCCTCCTTCGAACATTTCCTTACGTGAGTAAATCCCCACATTTGTCCCTTGTGTTTGAATGGGGCTTCTGCCACACAGCATTAGAGGAATCCTGGTGGACACAGACCATGTCAGGCTCTTTTTCACCAGAAGCAGGCTCCTGCTTGTCTCTTGGCAGAGTGCGGTCAAGCTACCAGGGGCAGAGTTGCTCTACACACACTGTAGGCCACGAATCTCTGGCTTTCTTAGCTGCAACCCTCACTGTTCCTAACTCCCTCCTCCTTGGAAATGCTCCCTCCCTTGGGCCCTTCAGCATGCAACTCCCACATCATTTGGTTCTCCAAGTCTTCTGGTTGGCTGTTGAACCCAGCTTCTGTGAATGGAACATGCATATCCTTTGTGGTCTTTGCAGGGCAACAGGACAAATACAGCATTTGGGGCGGGGGTGGCAGTTAATTTCACTCAAAGATTTAGGGAGGATAGATTACTTGTAAATTAAAACAGAATTCTTTAAAACAAAAGGAAAAACTGATGTCAATCTTTAAGGTTTCAAAGAAATTTTATGCTTACGGCAGGTTGCTTTCTCCAATGCACCCTCAGTTTTCTGGTGACATACACTTATGAAGTGATCGCTCTTGATTTAAGGAAAACCCTCCCCTGACTCCATATTCTCTTCCAGCTATGGCCCCTTTAATCAACTTTCTGTACAGCCACGAATTCAAAGAGTTGTGTCTAAATTTACCGTCTCTACTTCTCTTCATCCTCGTCTCTCCTGAACTCATCCCTTTGGCTCCCACTTTGCACTTGCCAAGTCCCTAGTAGCTTCCATGTGGCTAAATCCAATGGGCAATTATCTGCCCTCAGCTTATTTGGCTCCTCCAGCATCAAATGCAGTTCATGAGCCTCTCTTCCTGAAAGCACTCTTCGCTTGGCTTCCAAGACATACATTCTGCTCCGCTCTTGTCTCCCACAGTAGCTCTTGTCGGCCACTCCTTCCCAGCCTCCTTTGCTGGTTCTTTTCATTTCCCAGACCATTTAGTGTGGGGTGGGGAACTCCCAGGTCTCAGCCCTTTATGACCTGCCCTCTGCATGTGTTCTGATGGGGTGATCTCATCCAGTCTCACGGCTTTATATACTGTCTACATGCTGACAACTGCCAAATTCATGTGTCTGGCCTGGACCTTTCCCCTGAATTCCAGCTGCATACTTGCCATCCCCACTTGGATATCCAATATGCATCTCAGACTTAACACACTTAAAAAAGAAACTCTTAATCTTCCCACAACCATCCTGCTCTTCTCCCATCTCATTCAATGACAATTCTACCTTTTATACTTTTAAGCTTTGTACTATGGAGTCATCATTGATTTCTCTTTTACTCTCCTACCCGACATATGATCAATCAGAAAACATCGTAGTTCTGGGTCCAGAATTTTCACCGGTCTCACCCTGGTCTAAGTTGCCATCGTCCACCATCTCTTGCTCATATACTATCTTAGGTTCCTTACTAGTCTCCTGGCTTCCATCTCTGCCCACTCTAGGCGATTCTCTATCTCGCAACTAGAGCGATCATTTCAGTACACAAGTTGGATCATGCTATTCCTCTCTTTGGAACCTTCCAATGGCTTCCCAGTTCACTCAGGGTAAAAGCCCAACTCCATCTGATGGTCCTCAGGTCGGCCCTTGATCTAGCTGCTTCTTCCTCCTGACTCACTCCACTTCAGCCATGCTGGATTCCTTGATGCCTCTCCAACCCAACAGGCCTGCCCTGGCCCAAATCCTTCTTCTGCAATGCTCTTCCTCAGATTTGCACATACCTTGCTCCCTCACCTTCTTAGTTCTTGGCTTAAATATCACTTTTCCATGAATTCTTCCCTGAGTACCGTATTTAAAACAGCATTCTTCTGCTCCCACACCTGGTACCTATGATTTATTCACCCCTGCCTTTTTCTTCCCTTATGCTTATCACCATTTAATGCACCATTTATTTATTCATTTAGTCTCTATCTACCTACCTACACTGTACATGAAACTCCATGGGGGCAGAATTTTTTTGCCTGTTTTGCTCACTGTTGTATTCCCTGGTTCACAGTAGGTACTCAAAAATGCTATTTCAATGTAATGAATCAGTGATTAAAGAATGAATGACACCAGTTCATCCTTCTCTACAATGATGGCTCTTCCCCAGAAACATGTGAGGTTTTCTGCAGGAAGCAGCAAGACCAATGCTCCTAGGACCGGGGAGAGAAAGAGAGAGACAGAGACAGAGACAGAGACAGAGACAGACAGACAGACACACACAGAGAGAGAGAGAGAGAGATGACAAAGGAGAATTCGGGGCAATTGTTCTGGAGAGAGTGCGCTGGGTGGATTTGAGTGTGGGCAGGGAGGCATGGGGAAGAAACTGGGGGCAGATTGGCCAGTAGGAGAACATTTTAATAGGAAAATAACTAATGCTGGCTTTGGAGTTTAAGCCTTTGAAATTGGCACAAAAAGAGAAATACCAGACTTCCACCAAGATGGAGGCATAGGTGGAAACACTGTGCCTTCTCCCACAACCAAGTTTGGCTACAACAAAAGTTTTGGTGAACTACCCACACATCCAGAGGCCAGAAAACCGAATTATACGGAAGTCCGACAGCTACGAACCGTTCAACGAGGNGACAAATGATTTTAATAATTATCTGAGTAGAAAAGTGAAAATCTTATTTTTTCATAAACACTATATTTGGTTGAAAAAATGTCTTGTCCAGACTTATCTCTTTGAAGAAAGGGGTAGTCTTTTGTTTTTCAAAAAACAGGAATGTACTCAAAATGCTTCGATGCATTTTTCTGCAGTGCCATCTTATGCCCCCCAAATGCAAACTCAGCACCTGTACAGTAAGAGTGTATTTTAATACTATCTTGGTGGTAATCTAAGGGACAAGACCCTGGTCTAAGTGAAATAACCCAGAGAAAGACAAATCCTGTATGATTTCGCTTATATGTAGAGTCTAAAACAAAACACAAAAATCATAGAAAAAGAAACCAGATTTGTGGTTACCAGTGGTGGAGTTGTCGGGGAGGGAGAAATGGATAGCAGTGGTCAAAAACTACCAATTTATTTATTTACTCATTTATTAGGTAAATAAGTACTAAGTACTAGGGATGCAATATACGGCATGATGATTGCGATTAACACCATTGTACAATATATTTGGAAGTTAAGAGAGTAGATCCCATGAGTTCTCATCACAAGAAAATAGGCATGCATTTTTCCCCTTTTTTTCTATTTCTGTGTGATGATAGATGTTAAACCACCCCATTGTGGTGATCATGTCACAGTACATGTGAGCAAAACTATGGTGTCATGTGCTTCAACTTGCACCACGCTGCATGTCAATTATTGCTCAGTAGAACTGGGGAAAGCCTTCTGGAGCCAATGACCTTTGACATCATTAAGGATAATTCTCACAGACTCTCTCTCTCAATATCTACTTGTCTTCCCATCTGTCCATCTGTCATGACAATAGCAATCATGTACATAACTCATACACATGTGTGTGTGTGTATATATATATACACATATATATATATGTGTGTGTGTGTGTGTGTGTAGAATATACATATTTTTTCTAGGCCCTGATGAAGGAGCTTTGCATATATGTCAATTCATTTAATTCTTACAACCTTATGAAGTAGGCTAATTGCTGGAAACCTGCCCTAGCAATAGTTCAGTGTACGTGTTTGGCAGGCAGCTTTCCGCATGGTGACTCAGGGCCCCAGGCTTCTTCCTTTTGGGTGGTTTCATCAACCCCCAAGACTGCAGGGTCCTCTTAGAGACCCTTCACCAGCGGATGGGGTAAGAAAGAATGTGGAGGATCACCTGGGAAGTTTTTACGGCCAAGCCTGGAATTAGTGCACATCACTTCCCCTCGAGTTCTATTTGCTAGGGAATTCAATCACCCAGCAGACCTGAAAGCAAGGGAGAACAGCCCAGTGTGTGAAGAGTTGGCATCTATCTGTCCTTGCCAAATGTGGGTACTAGTACACTGTTTTACACACGGCAAAACCAAGGTCACCGAGATCTAGAAGGTTAAGAAGCTTGCCAAAAAGTTGGATCAGTAATAAGTGATGGAGCCAGGATTCAAACCCAAGCTATCAGCCTCCAGGGCAGGTGCTCTTTATCGCTACACCTGTGACACTGTTCCATGGAAGTTAGATCAAGTGACAACTGATCATCCACATAAGTGAAAAATAGCAGCAATGACTCCCAAGCCCCAGATTGCTCCTGTTTCCTGCTCTCTCTCAATCTGCTATTGCCCCTGTGTATAGAGCCAACAGGGCCAGAAACTCAGCCACAATCCCACCTGCCTCCATCCCCAGGCACGTGCTAATCAGGGAGTCGGCCTCGGCCACCCCCCATGGCCAATGCCTGTTCCCTAGAGCGTGTTGTGTTTCTGTCCTCTTAGTGGAAAGCCAGTCTGACAGGTGGGGACTGGAGCTAAGGGGGAGGAGTCAACTGGAGGGAGGAGAGGGGCTGGTGGAAAAAAAGAACTTCAAAGTAATCCTCCTTAGCACATTTAGTTTCTGTCTAGGGGGCCATGTTCAGGATACTACAGAATGTCACCTTATTTTAGGCTCTCATTGGGCCAAGGCAGCAGAAAGGGCCCCGGAGACTTGACTTCCACTGTCTTCTTTACTACCCATTGGTGGACTGACTTTAGGCAAATCACCCAATTATGTTTTCTGGGCAAAATACAAGACATGTAGGGGGGTCTCAGAACCAAAATTATCTGATTAAAACATGGGTCCTCTCCCCATGAAATGCAAATACCCACCCGATTTTCCAGGAGTCTACTACAGACTTCCTGAAGGGTATCTGTGGACTACTAATTGAGATCAGCCAGACTATAGGCACTCTTAGCTCTAATGCTTTTGTGTTCCCAAGGAGCAGTGACAAAAGAATGGCTTCCTCTCACTCGGCTGCCTCCTGTGGAAGAAAACCTTCTAGGCAGCAGCTAGGCAGGCCCCTGTGTCAGCCTCCAGGAGGTCTGCACAGCCCCTCCCCGCAAGCCAGAGGCCTCCGGTTGCCTGGAACCGCACCCCCGATCGCTGGCAGATGGCCTGCTGCACCGAGCTTTATGAAAGCATGAGTCATGGCAGATCGCTCTTCTGATTCAGAGGGAGCTTTTATTTGACAAGGGAAGTTTAAGGGCCTTGTTTCCCTTTGTGCCAGCTAATCTTTAAAAATCATTTGCTTCTGAATGGTCAGGAGAGACTTTCTGTGCACAGCCAGCTGCCTTTCGGCTGCTCCGCTGGAGAGGGAGATGAGGCTGGCCCAGACTGGCCCGAAGCTGTCCCAGGCACAGGAAGTCCAGCCACTATTGTCAAAGGGAAGGGGAACTATAAATACTGTAAAAAATGAGCGTCTCCAAGTTCGGAGGAAATCCGGATGTTGTCAAGTTCAGTCTGAGGAAGAGAGGGACCCGAGGGAAACTTTCTGCTTCCTTCTGAACCTTTAGTATTCCCTCCTGACATCCACAGAAAAGCCAGAACTCCTTAACAGTTCAGATGCTCAAAAGCCAGCCTCCAGCTGGCCTTTCCAACCCCACAGACCTCAGGCTCCAGTTGCGCCGCCCCCCCGCCCCCCCGAAATGTGCGGCCAGCTTTTCCAGGCACGTGCTCTTGTCGCGCTATTCTGTCGGATTGCCCTCTTCCTCCTCTCCATCTGCCTGCCTCCCACTCCATTTCCAGGCCTGCTTCTGACTCCAGGTCCACCTGGCAACTTCTCTAGACTGTTACTAACAAACGAGCAGAATTGCTCTTTATGGAGTGCCTGCCCTGTGCCAGGTGCTTCACAAGGCTTACCACACTTAATTTCTTCAATGAGCTTGAGAGGCAACTGTTATCATTGGTGTTTTACAGGTGAGGAAATTGGGTTTGAAGGGTTAATTAAATATCCTAGGGTGATGCAACTAGTAAGAGACAGAACAGCCACTCATATCCAATTGTCTTCTAAACCACCAAGGCTGACCCTGAGTCTGTGGGCAGGCTGGGAAGATACTCGCCACATCCCTGGATGACCAGGAGCCAGGCCACCACAGCTTCAGGTGAGCAAGCCCAGGGAAGGCCTTTCAAAAAAAAAATCAACAGATGAAGGGCCTCTTTTCAGATTCTTGAGCCAGAGTCTCCTGGAACCCAGAAGTACCCGTTTTATATCTCTTTCCAAACCTTTTGACAGGTGCACACCGCTGTCAAGAAGCAGGGAACTTCAGCCTTGGGAATGCAAGCACAGGAAATGCAGCACTTAGTTTCCTAAGCAACCATAATTGTTGCTCTTTCCATCCTGCCTGTCCCTCTGAATTACAGTGAGATCTCTGACAACTGGAACGCAAATTCAGAACACTTCGGCAGCATCCAATGTGGTTTTTTTTAAAAAAGCTCCTGGAGACCCTTGCCCCCTAGGGCACAAGGAAAAGGAAATGACCAAAGCAGCCGTTGTCTGAACCTCATTCTGTTCCTCTTGGAACAGACAGAGGGGCGGGCCAGTGGTCATTCTGCAGTCATGCATCCGCACGCACACTGGGCACCTGCGTGTTGACTGAAGGCTGTGGTCCCACCGGCCCGCCTGCCTCGCTCTAGGTTGGGATCTGCTCTCCCCAGTCCTGGTCACACTCTGTGCATTATTCTTACCTTGCTGTCTCAGGACTAACTGCTTCCTTGAATGCTTCCTCCAACAGACTGTTAACTCCTTGGGAGCCGTCACTGCGTGGTCATGGTCACCAGCATCCTGGTGATAGCATTCTTCAGTGCTGCGCGATAGACGTCGTGTTAAGGCGCCATGTGTCTCCCTGGAACCCAGCCAAGACATCCCTGTGAGGTAGGTGCTCTTGGAGTTCCCTGGGGCCATGCAGCCCTCAGCAATCCCCACATGCAGTTTCACCAAGATCCGTCTTGATGTAAAAGCTCTTTTAAAAAAAGCTGTTGAGGAGAAATAGCTCCCCTTTAGCAGAACTTGTCATTTCTGAGATATAAACTTTTTGAACAGATTTTTAAAGATCTCCAGTGCAGCCCTGGCTGGGTGGCTGAGCTGGTTGGAGTGCCCTCCCTCACACCAAAAAGACATGTGCTAGGCTGTGGGCTCAAACAGGGCACATACAGGAGGCAATCGGTCGATGTTTCTCTTTCTTTCTCCCCCTTCCTCTCTTCCTAAAATCAATAAAAACATATCCTTGGGTAAGCATTAAGAAAAGAAAGATCTCCAGGGCAATGTCAAAATAACTAGGGGGTGCAAGGAGACTGAAGACAGGCAGACCGAGGCAGGAAACTCCCTCCAACACCATACACATGGCCTTGGGCCAGTTCACGCACCTCGCTGAACCTCAGCTTTAACCAACGTGAAGTGGGGTGATAAAGCCTGACCTGTGGTGCTAGGAAAACTGGGGAGAATGGAGGCATAGTGTCTAGCATGGTGCATGACCCAAAGTAGGTGTTTAATATATTGTGATTATTATTAACATTATTTTCATGGTCAGTACTTACCCTTGAACATTCGAGAGTAATACAAGCTGGTGTCTAGCCTGAACGTACACCAAGGCTGGTTTGAGTTCTCCACAAATAATTAGCCAATGTTCCCTAAGGCAGAGAACTATTTCTCCCCTCATAAATTCAGAAATTGCTTGGTATTAGAACATGAACTTGCCATACTGGCGATATGAAGGTACTCAAAGATGTTGTTTTGGTCTAGGGTTATGATCTTTTACATTCTAATTTGTTCAGAGGATTCACGGGACCTGCTTCAGACCAGAGTCACCGTGCACGCGCCTGCGCTGGGTCAGGAGTTACACAGCCACACTGAGCCTGGCACTGCAGTGGCCAGAGGCGGCATGGGGGGAAGCAGGGGCGGACTGAGAGCCCTTGGGAATGTTTCCTGGGTACAGCCAAAGACAAACCTTGGGAATGCTCATAAACAATAATTTCTGTTGTGTTTTGGGCTGCATCTAGTGGTTTGCCTGGTTGTTCAAGTAGCCTAGGCAGTTGCCCATAGCCTGCAGAGGTGAGGTGACAATGAAGGATTCCAGACTGGGGCCATGGGCTCCTGCCAGCTGCCTTGGGTAAGTCACAAGATGACTTTGGGTCTGAGAGATAAGAGGCTTAGACAAAGGTCTTTAATCCCTCCTTTGCCTTCCCACAACAGATTTATGGAGCACAATGATGCTAGCAAAGTCACAGCCCCCAAGATTCTTTACTGGGAGAACCACTTGGGACTACAGGACCCCTAGGATTCCTGGGGATCCTTGCTGTGCTGCTGTTGGTCACCATTGCCTTTGTCGTGGCCTGGGCAGGGGAGAAGGGGCAAGGTTAGTCTCCCTTCCCCCAGCTTAGTGTGAACAAGATTATTCAGGTTGCTTTCTATACCTGGTAAGGATGACGGAGTTCTTATTGAGAGTGGAAAATAGGAGAGGCGATTTGAAGCCAAAGCCATTGAGCAGCTAAAAATCTTAGTGAGGTTAGCACCAGGACTTTCCAGAAGAAAGGGCTGGCTCCAGGTACAGTGCTGCGAGGGCAGGTGAGCCATCCCTCCTAGGGGGAGTATGAGGAGCACCAAGGTCTCTAAATTTAAAAAATGGTGAGGAGCATTCCTTCTGTTTAGTCACCCTGCCTCCACCCTCCCTCCCATCTTGTTTCTCACCCATCTAGCTATTATTTTGACATTGTATTGTCAATCTTTACACTTCAGTTCAAAAGACATACCCACTTAATTTCTCAGGGATGACAAGTTCTTTTGCGTTAAAGGGGAAAAAATAGGATTGCCTGATGTTTCTACCAAATAGCTTTTAAAAAGGGGATTTTTTATGTTTTTGTTTTTAATCTCAGAATATAACATTCCAATTTGTTCTGATCTTCCCGGTCCATTCAAAATGTTTTCCAGTAGGCCTTCATCCTGAAACCAGATTGTTGCCACTCATACGTTTCAACAGAAGTTGTTTCTCCAATGCACAGCCAGTTGTCTTCAGTGATCAGCATCCAGAATCAATCACTCCTCATGCCCTTAATTAAATCTTCAAGTTGGAAACTATGCAGTGAGATCCTTTATTCAAAATACCAAGAGAAAACATAAGCAGGCTTCATTTCTTATTGTAACAATGCCAGTTTTCCGTAATCTGACCTTGACTTGACATCGGTGGACCAGAACCTTCCTTCAAAGCTCTGTATGTATTTTTGTAATCTAGATGCACAAGATGACGACAGAGGATTATCTTCGGTCATTAAAGATGTTGGAACATTCTTCATTACAGATGGAAAAAATAGCCCTGCAGCTAGTTAAGATTCCTGTTTGAATCTGACTCAAGCTGTCTTCTGTTGTCTTAAGGAGTGGGCTCTAACTGTGGGATTACAAGTACCTCTGTTGTTTAGGACCAACATTTACAAGTAGACTAGGTATGTGACTCACACATTCTGCAGTAATATTTTGCAGAATAGTGAGAGTCATGTGTGACCATAGAAAATGCAAATATACTCACAAACAAGAAAACTATCTGCATTCTCTTCCCTGAGCAAGCTGTAGTTATTATCAGGGTAAATGTATTGATGCTTCGCTTTCAGAATATATGCTATGTTTCATTCTTCCATGAACTTTTTGTCATTTCATAAGAAAAAAAATTTGTTTTTAACCCACACATCCTTATTAATAAATAATCAGCTACAGGGAAAACTGGCATTGCCACAAGATGCCATTGTGAAAAGAAATTTGACAATCTGCTTTATTGTCACCCTTAAGCACAGAACTTTCAATGCAAAATTTAAGATAAAGATGCAAAACTGTGCAAGTAATGAAGAGTCTAACTCCAGTTCTGATGTTTGGCTGTTGACAACCCCCCAGCCCACCGCTCCCCTGGTCCTTTTGGCTCCACCTCTGGACAAGCTGCTGAGAGCACCCAGGCGTGTCCTCAAGGCACCACCGGCAAGTCCAGAACCACATGAGGCCCAGCAGTGAGCAGCAAGGCTCACCCAGCCCCGCCTTCCACCACAGTAAAACCCCAGCCAGTCTCCTCTCCCTGCTGTTTGGACACATTTACGGGCCTCCTTGGAAGCCTGCCCTGCCCTCCCCGGAAAGCCTCCTCACATGCACCAAACCCTCTCCTATCCTGTCGGTGTGTGCATAGCATCTCCAGTTTTGACAACAGAGCTAAATTGTGTGGTGGTGGGGTGGAGGCCATCCTACACGGTAAACGTACAGCATGATCCTACTTAAAAGGTTTATGTATGTGCACACAATCACTGTACCTGTGAGCAGAAACAAAAGCACAAAGAAACAGACTGACACACCGGCAGCAATGAGCTCTGAGCAGGAGGATATGGGCATTTTCCTTCCTCCTTATATTTCTCTGTATTTTCTAAAACTCCTGCTATGAACATATACTTTATATATAACAAAAAGCAAGAGCATGCAATAGTCAAAAACATTCTGCCTTAAGAAGGAAAATGCAGCCCTGGCTGGCGTAGCTCAGTGGATTGAGTGCGGGCCTGCGAACCAGACGATCGCGGTTCGATTCCCAGTCAGGGCACATGCCTGGGTTGCAAACCGGTTCCTTGCAGGCTGACTACCAGCAGGGGATGCACAAAAGGCAACCATACATTGATGTTTCTCTCCCTCTCTCCTTCCCCTCTAAAGATAAATAAATAAAATNCCGGCAGCAATGATCTCTGAGCAGGAGGATATGGGCATTTTCCTTCCTCCTTATATTTCTCTGTATTTTCTAAAACTCCTGCTATGAACATATACTTTATATATAACAAAAAGCAATAGCATGCAATAGTCAAAAACATTCTGCCTTAAGAAGGAAAATGCTCAAATCATTTTGATTAGTTTTGAAGTACATACACAGAAAAGCAAATCAATTCTCACATGATCAGTTCCTCCTGTCTCTTAAAAAGAAAACAAAAGCATAACTGCATGAAGTTTCACTTTTTAAGAAAGTTTTCATTTAATCTTTGACACTATGTGGATGGAAGTCTGCACGGTGAAACATATTTCTGCTGAAAACAAAAAAACAAAAAACAAGCACCCTCATCCTCGGGACTCAAAGGCTGAATCGAATTCTTGTAAAGCTAAAGTCACTTAAGAATGTTAATTAAAAATGTATTAATATCATCATCCCGTTCCCGTGTGGCCATTCTCTGTCTCACAGATTTTCACTCTAAGGACAGTAGGTCTTGTTCTGTAAATTTCCTTAGAAGGACTGCGGTGGCCCTGGCTGGTGTAGCTCGGCAGGTTGAGTGTTGGCCTGCAAACCAGAGTCATGGGATTGACTCCCAGTCAGGGCACACGCCTGGGTTGCTGGCCATGTCCCCTGTAGAGGGTGCAGGAGAGGCAACCACATGTTGAGGTTTCTCTTTCTCTCCCCCTCTTTAAAATAATCTTTTAAGAAAAAGAAAGATTGGGGTGGGGAAGCACACTCATGACCTCCTGCGGGGGGTGTGTTACTCTCCATCTTAGGGCCGAGGGAACTGACGTGCAGGCCACGTGACTCGGGAATTGCAGAGCTGATGATAAGAACTGGCAATCTGACGTCCAAGTCCCACTTTGTGACCCAACCCCATTCCCCTTACCTCCAGCTGGTCCCGATTCAGTCTGATTTAAAGGGACTGAACAAATCGAGTTGTTTTTCACGAGCCTGCACCAGAACCACCTGGTAGACTCGTTGAGACGGACTGCTGGGTCCCGCCACCGCACATCTGGACTGGGCAGGTGTGGGATGGTGCCTGAGGACGTGCCTCTCTAACATGATCCAGGCTGACGCTGAGGCTGCTAGCTGGCGACTGGTGAGAGAGAGCAGGACGCGAGTTCTAGGGCTTTCCAAGGTGGAGGGTTGAGGCCTGGATATCAGAGCCCTTAAGATGTTCCTCTAATTTATGGGATGTTTCTGGCTGCCACAGGGCCTGAGTGACCCTGCTATCTTGAAAGTGGCCAGTTCTCACAGTGTGCTGGCTTCCTTGTGGGCCTTCCTCCAGAATTGCTTAGCCTTTACTCTCTATTGGTCAAATAGCTCCTCCTCTCTGTGAGGTTTCTCTAGGCCAATTACCCACTTAGGGGCCAGAAAACTTCTTTTGTTTCAGTCCTCAAATACCTACACTTACACAGTACCCCATGGGGTATCATTAGTCTTGGGGAAGAAAAGAGAGGAATGTTGAGTCTATTCAATGTAGTCATGGGAGACCAGAGGCCAATCCTGACAGTCGGGGTCCAGCCCACAAGCACCGTAGGAACTTGTCCACTTACTAGCTGGGACCAAAGTCTTGGGGAGATGGTTGAACTACCTCATCTGTCCTTTGGGGAACAATGAGGATTGGTTATGCCACCAGCAAAGAGGAGGAACCTGCTTGGATTTTGAGCTGAATTAACTCTTCAAGCACCCGGGGTTGCTTTCTCTGAGTCCTTAGTAACTGGCAGGAAATTAGAGTCTCAAGAATCTGGGGAGCGGAGAAAGAGGCGTTATCCTGTAGGACAAACAGGCTGTGTTCTGAGGCCATTTTACCTGGCATGCAATAAAACGCCTTGTAAGTAGGGCTTAGAAAAATGTCCATGCACCAGCCCCAAATGAAAAAACACCAGTGATTCCAAAGTAGAAGTGAGATTTAAAGAACCCCCTCCTTCGCTGCCTTTGCATGAGACAGCCTAAAGTACACAGGTGGCAAACACAAGGCCCATGGGCTAGATCCAGCCCTCCACCTTGTTTTATCCAGCCCAGTTCCTTGTTTCTGCCCAGAGGCAGCACTGAGCTCTCGCTTAACTGTAAAGAAGTAGTTACATTTATACAGTCCTAAAATTGCATTCGGCCCTTTAAAGGCAACCACAAGGTTGATGTGGTCCCTGGCGAAAACGAGTTTGACACCCCTGTCCTAGGGTCTCAGTTGTCTCCTTCCCTTCCCATGGTTAGTTTTGTTCTGTCAAACCTGAAGAAAGGTGAATTAGGTTGCTGTGTTGTAGACGTTACCTTCTGGTCCATGGGGATTCTGGATAAGCACCGCACCATCTCAGAAACAGGGCTGTTGGGGACCGCTCAGCCTCCATACGCCTGGAGGGAAGCCCTTACTCAGTCTCTGCTTCACAGACCACGCCCTGCCCCATGCCTCCCCTCAGCTGCAGGCCAGGGGATTTGAGTCACAACTCTGGGCACAAGGCCCTGGCTGTGTAACCGTGATTAGAGCATTGTGGTTATAGGTTTGATCCCTAGTCAGGGCACGTACAAGAAAGAGCCAATGAATGCATTAATAAATGGAACCACAAAATCAATGTCTCTCTCAAATTAATAAAGTGAAAAAAAAATCTTCTGGGTAGCAGCTGAACCTAATACAAGCCTGCCTCACATGCGGCCGGGTTCACACACCCTGCTGACAGCGGCTTGGCACTTGCCAAGGAAGAAAACTATGTAAATCATATGCTCAAGTGAGAACGGTGCGTGTTAAGTCCTGTCAAGCCACAGTTGTCAGACCAAATCTTGCATGTCACAAATGGAGCCAGGGTGAAAACAAATTGAGTCCCGTTCTGCCGTATCTCTTAGGCACTCACCCCTGCGGCCTGATGTCCTGGCTGCGGTCCCTCGGTGGTAGGGCCTGAGCTTTTGCAGTTCTGAGTCCAGACCCTGAGTAAGTCCCCAGGGGACTGATCAAGTGCTCCAGGGACTGCCAGGATGCCCAGACACAGGACCCCAGAGCCAAGGGAGAGCAGGATAGACTAGGGAAAGACAGGGCACAGGCACCCAGAGAGAAGTGGGATGATGCAAAAGCTTTTCCCAGGGCTGCAGGAGAGCAGCCCAGCTGGGTAGCCTCTTGGCCCGGGGAACCACAGGCCCGCTCAGCCCAGCACCAGGTGTGAAGTCCCCTGAAACCCCAAAGAGCCTGCAGCACCACCTCACCTCCAGGACTGTGCCTTGGGGAAGCTTGATTCACTACTATTTGTACTTATCGGTATTAAAACTACCCAAAGTAATTTCACATTAGTTCAGAAACTCCTCAGACCGGCAGCCGTCTGCATCTGAGGACTTGGCAGGAATGGAGAACCTCAGGCCCCACCCTGGATCCATGAGTCACCTTCTGTAATTTAAGATGCTCTCAGGTGGCTCCTTCGAACATTAAGAATTGCCTTAATCATTGGTTCCCAACTTGGCTGTACTTTTGGGAAGTTTTAAAATGTATGATGCCTGGGCTCCATCTTCAGAGGGTCTGACTTAATTGATAGGGGGTGTGGCCTGGGTACCAGGATTTTTAAATGATTCCAAGGTGATTCTAATGTGCTGTAAAACTGGAGAACCAATGCCTAAACTGCCTGCGGACTTCCTTCCCAGACCCGTGCTTCCCCAGAGGCACCAGTGCTGCGGGTCCAGGCACTCTGCTTTGAGAAGCACGATTTTAAGACACATCAGAGTGACCATTTGGGAAGAAATGCAGTGAAATCAACACAGGCAGCAGGGTGGTGTGGGGGAAAAGACTTCAGGTTCGGGGTTGAGCAGACCAGAGTTCTAGTCTTCCCCTTACCTGCTGTGGAAGCATGAATTACATAATCTTTCTGATTATCAGTTTCATCACCTGAAAAACAGGGGTAAGAAGGTCTATCTAGTAGAACTATGTAAAGATATAAGGTAACCTACCATTCCAGGGTTTCCTATGGAAGACTAAAACAAGGAAGTAAAAACAAATGTTAAAAACTATATTATAGGCAATATTGAAAAGCAAGAATAAAGTTGGAAGTACCATGCTACCCAATGTTAAACTGTACTACATGCCCACAATAATCAAAGCATCACGGCACTAGCATCAAAACAGACAGATCGATCACTGGAACAGAATACAGAGCCCAGAAATAAACCCACGTTTATATGGTCAATTAATATTTGACAAAGGAGGCAAGAACATGCAATAGGGTAAAGACGATCTATTCAATAAATGGTGCTGGGAAAACTGGACAGATACATACAAAAAATGAAGCTATCCACCTTCATACACCAGGAATAAACTCAAAATGGATTAAAGACTTAAATGTAAGACTCTAACCGTGAAACTCCTAGAAGAAAACATAGGCAGTAAAATCTGACATTTCTCTTGGCAATATTTTTTTCTGATACATCTCCTCAGGCAGGGGAAACAAAAGAAAAACAAATGAGACTACATCAAACTAAAAAGTTTTTTGACAGCAAAAGAAGCCATCAACAAAACAAAAAGTCAACCTAGTAAATGGGAGAAGATATTGGCCAATGATACATCTGATAATAGGCTAATATCCAAAATTTATAAAGGACTCATACTATTCAATACCAAAAACCCCAAACAATCCAATTAAAAAATGGGCAGAGGACCTGCACAGACACTTCTCCAGAGGACATACAGAGGGCCAGTGTGAAAAGACAGAACTCCAGGCCCCATGTGGTCAGCCCACCCACACATCCCTGTTTATCCCACACCCCATCAGAGTGCCCTGCTTCCCGGTCACCCATAACCTCTACTTTCTTCCCTTAACCTGACCTATTTCCATCCACCCTTCCCCCTCTTCCCTCTCTAGTAAACCATTCCCTTCGGCCTCTGGAAATCCCAGTTCCCGATGTGAGGTCAATAAACGCCTGCATTTTCCAATCTCTTCTCTGAAGGTCCCAGTCACCTCCTCACTTATCTAAAAGCAGGGTGTATCCCGGGGGCTGATTCCTCTGCATCCCTCTCAAATGGATGATTTATTTGCTCTCGCACCCAGAGAGCTTCGCAGCCTCTCTCAATGCCAGCCTTAGAGTGCCATTCCCCCTTCCCTCTTGCAATCCCCCTCTGCTCCTTTGCGGCTCACACCATCTGGTTATAACACTCTTCCTCCTTCAAGTTACAGTCACCTACAAGTAGCTTCTGGGTCTTTCCTCCTCGTTGTCAGTACAACTAACTTTTATAAGCCACCCAGTTTTCTTCTCTATCCCCACTCCTGTCATTCTTGGTGACTTCAGCATGTATGCTGATGATTCATCCAACACCATGCGCCTGGTTTCTTCCTCCTATTTTCAATGATGTTTTCTTCCACTTCACCTCAGCTATCCATCATGCTATAGATCTTGGCCTCAACAAAAATGGCACCAAAATTTTAACTGCAGGTATCTCGTTCTGACTACAAATATTATCCTTCCAAGTTGCTTTCACAAGTATCCTTCCTTCAAAAGTGCTTTTACATTTCTGTTGTCACTTTCAATCCCCCTGCCCCCTTTATTCGTATCTATCGCCAACCCTCGTTACCCTTCATTTCTCCTTTTCTATTATATCCCATGACCCAGTGCAATAGTTTGCTCCTTGCAACCCCTAACATCTTTGCCTCGTTGAATGAGGTTTACAGGTCCAATAAAGAGCATCCCCCTCCTGCCTGAGTTCTTGAGAGGAAAAATTAACATCTAGGCAGCCGAAGATGTCACCTTTCTTGAGGATAAAGTTAATCCTAGGGAATGTGACTCGGTTTTACAGCAAGAATGGGCTCTTCAAAACCAAGTTGTGGATGTATGCACTCAGCCATCATCCCCTGTCCCCACTGCTCCCTCCCATGCCATGGGGTCGATACTTTCTAGAGCTCAGGGCACAGAGGAGCAGCACAAAAGGTGACTGCTCTGGGCGGCTAGACCCCAAGAGAAAGGTGAGAAAGGAGTTGGCGTTATGCCCCCTCGCTGGTCCCGACCCTATCAGTAGTGTCAGTCACTCCTCCCCACGGGAGGAAGGAGGAGCGTTCCCCCAGTGAATTCTCCGTGGAAAGAAACATCAGGACTTGGTAATTTGTTTCCCCCAACCCCTCCCTCCGTTACACTTGTCTCAGAAACAAGCCCAACTGTCTGGGGTCTCTTCCCTGTCAGCACCAGAGCAGCAGAAGGTGGTATTCGAAGTAGTTCACACATTCTGTCTTATCTGATCATTATAAAACCACAGCAGAAAGGAAGAACCACCTATTTTTACTGGTAAGAGAATGGGAACAAGGTGAATCTACTGTCCTACGTTACAGTTGCTATGCCAAACCCACATTATCTGAGAGGAGGTTAATCACAGCATAGTACCTTGTGTCATGTCAGGTAACATGTTCACAGGATTCAGGAGTCAGGACATGAGCGTCAGGAGGGGACCATTATGTTTCTCACCAGAGCACAGGTAATGCCATTACTTCAAATGAGAGCTGTTAGTATTCTATTTCCATAAAAAAGTACTGTCTTTTCAAACACCTGGTGCCAAGAGAGCAAACATACAGATATATTTACATAAACATTGAATTCAGAGCACAGTACCTTCTGCAGAGCAAGCATTTGGTGTTTGTTGAATATATGCACACCACATACCTTTTTTAAAAAAGTTGTAAGGATACAGAAGTAACACAAAGACAATGACCTAATTGTCATTGATAACAAATTATCAATGCCTTTGTCACATTACCTAACATGATAAAGGCATTGATAATACCTGAAGCCGAATGATTAAGTTAAAAGATTAATTTGAAGAAGCTACTTGGATGATTAACAACAAAGAAATTACACAATTTATCTTGTCTATCAACATCTCTCTGCCCCTCATTCTGTATCTGTTTCCTCTCTTCCCACTGTTTTATCCCTAAATTGGCCAAACTTTAATGTTGATATATATTTAAAGTATTTGCTGTACTAATTCAAAAAAGAAGTATATTTAATTTAAAATTAGGTGAGCTGTAACACTTCCACATATTCTATTACAGGTTCTAGTCAGTGAATAAAAGGGAAAAAAAGAAATAAAAGGCATATAGATTTTAAAAGAAGAAGTAAAATTGTCTTTATTTATAGATGACATTGTATATGTAGAAAATCCTAGGGAAGCTACAAAAAAGATACTAGAAACAGTAAGTTTAGCAAGACCTCAGAATACAAGATTAATATAAAAAATTAATTGTATTTCTACATATTAACAAACCATTAAAAATTGAAATTAAAAATACCATTTATAATAGCATAAAATATAAAATAACTAGGAATAATTTTAACAAAATATGTGCAAGACCTGTATATGGAGAACCATAACATACTGCTGAATGAAATTTAAAAGGACCTAAAAAAAATGGAGAGAGATACCATATTCACAGATGATAAGACTCAATGTTGTTAAAGTATCGATGATCCTCAAACTGATGCTGAGATTCAGTGCCAGCTTGGTAAGAATCACAGCAGCTTTTTTTAAGTACAAATGGAAAATCTGATTTTAAAGGTTATTTAGAAACACAAAGAGCTAAGACAAGCCAAAATACTTGAGACACAGGTAAGGAAAACCAGAGGATTTGCACTGCTCAACCTCCAGACTCCCCTGATGCTGTAAAAGTTGAGAAAGTGTGCCCCTGGAGTCAGTTGGCACAGACACACACCCACGAAACAGGAGAGTCCGGAAATAAGCCCACGTATATGCACGGACGGTCAGCCGATTTTACACAGAGGTGCTGGTGTAATGAGAAGAGGTTAGTTTTCTCAGCCAGTGGATGGAACAATTGCCTATCTATATGCAAAAACATGATCCTCAGCCCTTACCTTGAATCATACACAAAAATTAACTAAAAATCAAAGGATCATAGGCCTAAAAGTAAAAGCTAAATGAAAAAGTTTCTAGAAGAAAACAGGAAAAAAATCGGTGACTCTGATTTATGCAATGAATTCTTAGTTGGACATGCAATATGAATCATAAAAGAAAAAATAGACAATCTGAACTCAACAAAATGAAAACTTCTGCTCTTTAAAAAGTTAGGAAAATTGAGAGACTAGCCGTAACCCTAATCCTGATTTACAAACTGTAAGTGTCCCCAGAATAAAGAATTAACAACTTAAGAAGATATTGACTAAAGATGTGCGAAAGATTGGAACAGACACTTTACAAAAGATATGTATAAATGGCAAAGAAGTATAAAAAGATGCTCAGTATCATTGGTAATTAGGCAAATGCAAATTAAAATCATGTATCAGAATGACTAACATGATAACACAAGTGTTGGTGAGGGCTCTGAGCAAACAGAGCTCTCACACCCTGCCAGGGTGACGTGAGAGGGTCACACTAACCACTTCAGGGAGAGCGCAGAACTCTCTTAGAAAGTGAAACTGATGCTTTCATGTGACCCAGCAATTTTACTCCTAGGTATTTACCCAAATGAATGAAGATATATGTCCACATGAAGGCTTGTACACAAAGGTTTATGGTAGCTATGTCCGTAATACACCGAAACATGGGAACAACAGGGTATCTATTAACAATAACACAAATTGTGAAATAGTCATTCAATAGAATATTATTCAGTGATAAAAAGAAATGAACTACTAATCACACAACAACGTGGATGAATCTCAAAACATTATGCTGAGCAAAGGAAGCTAGAAACAAAGCAGTGTATGTAAACAATCCCATTTACATGAACTCTAGAAAAGAGCAATCTCATCTTTAGGGACAAGCGTATCAGTGGTTGTCTGGTGTGAGTGTGTTTACGGCAGACTGAAAAAAGGAAGGGGCATGAAGGGAATTAATTTGGGTGGCAGAAATGGAAATGTTCTGTATCTCGTTGTGATGGTGGTGATGTGGGTATATACACCTATCAAACCTTAGAGAACTGCATGCTTAAAACACATACATTTTATTTTACATAAATCATACCCTAATAAAGTTGATACAAATACAAAATATTGAGTGAGCTGAAGCACTTATATTTTCTATCCCAAAATATCCTTCCCTTTTGGACTTCCCAAGGAACTCCACAGATAGACTGAATGGGTAAAATACTTGTGTGACACTGGACAAATAAGTTATTATTCTGAGCTGAGCAAGTTTCCTCATTGGTGGAATGAGTGGGTTATACTATTAGATGACTTCATTCATTCAGTGAACAGCTATTAAAGCCCATGATGGGGCAAGCATGACACCAGGTACTAGGCACACAAAGCTGAGAAACCACGTTTGCCCTGAAGGAGTCTCCATCTGGTAAAGAGCAGGACACACTCCGATTATGGTATGACGTAGGCACACTCAGGGTTTGAGGAGAGTTCATAAGAGAAGCAGTCTTCCCTGACGATGCAATACCTGAGTTGGGTTTTGAGGTTACAAGTACCAGTTAGCTTGAGAGGGAAGAGAAGGCATTCCAAGCAGAGAGTACTATATGGGCACAGGGCCAAAGGAGAGAGACACACTATGTGTTCACAGTCTTTCAGGTAGCTGAGTAGGTCTGCAACATAAAATTCATGCTTGTAAGGTCAGGGTGTACCTTGATTTCAAAAGTGAAAAAAGATTTCTCTTGGTTAAAGTACACAGACAGGGTCCCACTGGATGATGCTACCCAAGGCGCAGTGGGTCACCTAAACGGTCAAACAACTTTACCTTCAGTGAGGGTCCTTCCTGTTGCAAAGAAAATCTCTGGGTGCATGTGAGGAAACAGTCCAGGGGTGACTTGGGGACCCACAAGGCCAACAGAACAGCTTTCCATCCTCTCCATTCCCAGGCCACTGTGGCTCCAGACTCCACACCCTCTCTTTTTCACATCCAGCTTCCCTGGAAGATGAAATGAAGCCCTGAAATCCAGCTCTGCTGGTCCTCTTTGGTCTCAGACTTTGCACTGTCCCCTAAGTAATCCCTGTGGCCAGGACGGCACATGGAGACCGGCCTGGCCAGGACTCAGATGTCCTGGCATTGGGGGTCAGCCTTGCCTGAAGTTGGTGGGTGTGGGGTAGATTACCACACCCAAGTAAAAAATTGAGCCTTTGTGGAAGAAGGGGACTAGATACTGAGGAGAAATCATGTGTTAAGAAAAGAGATCTGACCACTTTCAGAATAAGTTAGGGGCTACAAACCCATACAGCCAAACTTCGTTTTTCATCTTCCATATTAGGACTTGTCAGTGAAGATGGACTGAGATGAAGAAATGTGAGACTCAGAACATGTGCACAGAAAGCTATCACTCAACATTCTTAGCTCCACATCAGTGGATGAACAGCTGCATGAGAACAAAGAGAAGGACATACTTACTTCTAATTTACAGCTCTGTGGTATCGTCACAAAGGAGGTCTTTTTTAGTGGGGCCTTGGAGAAGGGAGGTCCTTCTGGCAGAGACGAAGTAAATGGGCAGAGCTGGTTGCGGACCAGCACGTGACTGCTGAGGCTGAAGTTCAGGACACGGGAGCGGTGCGGCAGTGCAGCAAGGGGACAATGGAGCTGCGGAGAACTCCCCCCACCCCTTTGCCACAGAGCCTGTACTTTATCTGTTACCCAGTGGGGTGCTGCGTAACGTTTGAAGCTTGTAAGTGACCCATCTGAATCTGTGTATAGAGAGTTGTAGGAACAGATTAGACATTTCTTGAGGTAAGAAGGAAGAAGATATGTATACAGGGGGATAAAGCAAAGTTTTGAGGTGGAAGGCTAAGAGGCAGTTCAAGGCTAATGGTCTCTATCTTCCCCATGAAAGACGGAGAGAACCTGCTAAGGGTAAGGGGGTGCTATGCAGCGAGAAGAGCTGGAAATTTCAATTAGCCTGCGTGCTGCATTACCAAAGCATCCTGATCAAAAAGACTGCTCAATGAACCCATCTAAAGGTCATGCACATGACACTGGTGGATGAATTGAAATCCAGAAGATTCCAATTTGTCTTTTAGTCTATGTCATCATTAGGGCCAATGCCATAGGCAGAATGTTCGCTCAGGTCCTCCGACTCCAGATGAGAGGAGGTGTGTGTCGGAAGGTGGTCGGGCATGGTGAGGAGAATGCAGGAGAAAGGAAACCGATGGAGGTAGTGTGAGGAGGTGCAGTTAGAGTAAGAGATGGAGTGGGCAAGACAGCTGACTGCCCTCCATGCAGTATCTCAACAGGCAGCCAAGAGCAGCACATGGCTGAGTGAGGTTTGTGATGGTAGCAAAATGTGTGGCAGCCTCCAGGATTGGCTTTGGGATTCAGATCCCGAACTATTGGCTGGAGCCACTTGTTCCAAATGTAAGCCTCTGCTGTGCCAGGCTACATTCTTTTTTTAATAATACAGTCTCAAATTACCAAATCAAGTCATGCAAATGCCAGTGAGGATGGACAGTCTTCATGCGTTCTCTTCTACCACTGGACCTCAAAACGCCACACTTAAAGCTAATTCCCAATGCTTTGTATTTGCTCGGTACACTGCAGTTTAAAAAAATCCCTTTCAAATATGTTTTCCCATTTGGTCTTACTCAGTCCTGTGAGGTACACAGAGCAGACACAATAATTTCCTGCCACCTGTCTGCCCTGCCCCCGCTGCACAGGCCAGAGAGTGAAAGGTCTCTGGACTTACAGCTGGAAGCACACACGCCCAGTCCAGCCCGTCTGTTCTCGGGGCCACTGGACAGCTGCTCTTAACAGGCTCATGAATATTCTCCTAAAAAAGGAGGCCAAAGATGGGCGTATCTGCACCAATTTGGCCCTGATCACTTAAAACTCTCTCTTCCTGACACATTTGTTTTCTCATTTTCTCAGAGCGAGGGAAGGAGGGAGATAACAGTCATAGATGCACACACAATCATCCTCATGATGAGTGTGCATTTGCACACACAGAATAGCAAAGCATACGATCTAAGAGCATGGCCTGCAAAAACAATGAAATGGAGTTTATTATGAATCAATCACTGAATAGATTTCATCCTTAATAAGTCAACAAGTGCCTGATGAATAAAAGCATGTATTTTCAAAATTAACACCTAGCTTATCAAACTCCACCACACTTGCAGTATTATGCTAAACCTCACATCATTCTTAATATATACTCTATAAATAAATGACTCATGAATACATTTGAATAAAACAATACAATTCTAAGCATTCAATAAGAGTATCAATCTATTGATTTAGAGTTTTGTTAAAATGATCAGCATCTGGAATTTGAGCGCAAAATCAAAAACAATGGTTGTTGGACTGTTTTCTTTTCCTCTACTACTATTCCATATAAGTGGTAGGCCTTTAGGAACTAATATACAATAATATTCACTTACAATAAAGACCAAAATAAGAGCGACGCCTTGCATAATGTCTTCAGTTCTGGAATGAACGTCTAACACCTACTTCTAGTCTGAGAAGTAAATCTCATTAAGCCAACTGCCTGCAAAAGCAAATACAGTTTGGGGTTTTCACGCCCTTCTTTGCCTCCTTAGGTGTCCTCTTTGTGCAACTTGCAAAGTAACAGACTCCGGCAATTGGCCTCAGCAGCGTCCAGTCTGGTAACCAAGAGATGGAAGGTTGAGAAGTTTGAACAGATCACTCCATCATTTTGACTTCTTTTTCAGAAAATAATGGGTGTAGTATTGTCAGAGGGACCCAACTGTATCTGACGTTCTCAGTACAAAACATTAAGGGAGAAAAAAATGGACAGGGATCTAGAAGACCTCTGGTGAGAGAAACATTGTTAAAGACACCAAAGTACACTTGAATCTCTACTTTAAAGCATTATCTTTTTCAAGTCTTCCCACATCCTACCCCACCCCTGGTTCCCAGGAAGAGCAATTTATAAGACAAAACAATACAGTGTCTAGAGATAAATTTACAAACTGACATAAAAGAGTTGTCCCAGAGGCTACATTACCTCTTCAAGTTTATTACAGTATCTTTAGTTCTTATTGCATATATTGTTACATGCTTTTTCCAAGTCAGGATTATATGCAAAGTATGCTCAATTTAGCAGAAGGTAAGTCTATTGCTTCTCTCTTGAAAAATCAGCAGCATGCAGTGCAATATTTGGTGTGCCGAGTTATTTTCTCAAAAAGTGAAAAACTACCTAGGTTTAACTAAGGAGGGAACATGATCTTATATTGGCATGTGTGCGAAGTTTAATTTTGGTTTTATGCAGACTTTGCATAGTTCATGATTAGTTTCTATTGAAAAACTAGATGTGTTCTCAGTGACCTTGAAGAAGATCAGGTGACAGTGGCAAACAAAAAAATCTGAAGAAGAGGCATAACTTTTAAAGTAGAAAGGTCAGCAAGAACTGCCTGAAACAAAAACAAACAAAGAATTATTAATGTCACTTTTCTGATCAGCAAAGTGCAGCCTATACAATAAGGTACAGCAGAAACACCATTACAATGTAATTCTGGCATCAGCACACACTCTAAGTTCTTCAGGTTTGCCCTAACCCTCTGTAATAGAGCTGCAACTTTCCTCCCCTTTTCTGAGTATATTAATGTTAGAACATGTTCAAAATGCTCCCAAGGACTGTAGCCTTGAGCCTTCTTCAAATATACAAGGTAGTATGAGTTTGTAAGAGGTCTAACATTTCAACTTGCTTCTATAAATAAACGTGTGCTGTGAGTCCTTGTGCTGCTGCGGGAGTATGGAGGAGCTGACTTCAGGAAACCATTCTGAGGTGGAGCTGATGTTTATTCAGTTGCAAGATGCATAAACATCCTCTTCCCTTTAAACAAAGAATGTAGGCAGCTATTTTAAGGATAAAATTTAGGTTTCTTTGAGAGAGAACTGAGTAATACAGTAAGCCACTACTTAATTTAACCACATTTCAGGTCTAACTTTTATTATTAAAAAGAAAGCAGCTTTAAATAATTAACTCACAATTTAAAAAAAAACAGAAAAACTCATGTGTCTTTACTGCATCATCCAAATGCATGACCTCCCACTTTCTTGACCAGTTTTTCCTTGTTGTATGAGCACAACACATGGATGGGAACACCAATAAAAAGGAAAACCTAAGACCCAATGGTTTTCTGTTAAAACTACTAGGCATACTGTTTCCCATAATGGTTGTAATGGTTTTTTATAATAGCCTTGTTTACGACTCCCTCACAAGAACATTACTTTCAAATCATTAAGGAGCTTTGAATACTTAATATTCTTAGTGTAACTCGTAGGTTTCAGCCAAGTTAAAAACCAGGCTACAAGTGAAGTGTGCCCTGTGCGTCTGGGCTGAAGTGCCCAGGCTGGCAGAGTCTCAGGAGCTATTTCCATCCACGGGAGTGAAACTTATCCTTACTTCAGCTGCAGCCAGTGATGTCACCTCCATCAGGTTGACCGCACGGAAGGCAAACACCGCAGCTGCCAGGACTGGAAAAGAAAGCACGCTGGTTTAACTGCTGACCTACACGCATCGGGCAGACAAAGTCACTGCCGAGCCCCCACACCCTGTGTGAGCTGAGGGCTCATGCTCCACCTGGCCACACGCCTGCGTGGGGAGTGCCAGTCTAGCCACAGCGGAGATTCTGTCCTCTGGAGAACAGCGCCTGGCGGGTGGATGAACCGGATCTCACAGTGTCGGGGGAAAGGGCGATTCAGTGGCCTTAAAAAAGCCATTTGAGAAACTTCCTTTCATACTTGCAAGTTAAACTGCAACAGTTTTTAAATGGCATGAAGCTCTAATGCCCATCTTATAAATTACAGTTTATTTTGATGCAGGTGTTTCTTACTCGGGCAGTAGGGAAAATTACAGGGAGACTGAATGTATAAACACAGCACATCATGTTTTCTACGTATGGAGGTAGCACCCTGATAAAAACATGGCAATGACACCTTTTCTTAAAAATATCCGTGTAATAAGGTCATGTTTCTCTTTTTATCCTTGGCATTGAGCTTCCTTGAGGTGTCACAAATGGATGGGTGTGCAGGGAGGGCTGCTGTCAGTCCGACCTGGTGCTTGTTTTCATGTTGGCTATAGGGACTAGTTGAAACTTTGGAAAAAACCAGTAGAGGTTAACATCATACTTTGAGTAGAAGACAACATTTGGATTCCATTAAACACGTGCACTTGAACAAGACGCAATGCTAACACGCGAGGGAGCACGCCAGCACGAACGGTGGAAGGACCCACACAAGAGGCCGGCAGCCCCGATGAGGAGCCAGTCCTCCCTGGGGACGACTGGGCTTCTCTCTCAGCCCTTTCCTTTCATCACCAGTGGTGGTAATACACTGAGTGAGGACTGAGTGGTAGGAAATGAAATTTGCTATAGGACCTAGAACAGAGTCCCAGTATGCTGCAAAGCTAATGCAAATACGAGTATATGCACACACACATATTTTTACTATGGGAATAATGATCATAGCAGTTAATCCTTACACCAACTCTGTGAGTTAAATACTACTACTAGCGCCATTTTACTAACGTGGAAACTGAGGCACAGTGAGTTTGGGTGGCGTGTGTGAAGTCACACAGGCTGAAAACAGTAGTCCAAATGCACCTGGCTCTGCACCGAGCATCCAACCCCTATGTAATGACACTGCTGAGATCGAAGGTGAGCGGTCATGGCTTATTCCTGACACGGAGATCTGTGCCTTCCTAAGAACGGTCTCCTCGGCTGCCCCTCACAGTGGTTTGCTAGACTTGGCATGCAGGCAACGCTCTGGTGGCCCGGGCTCTCACAGGGGTCTGCTGTGCCTGAGGAGTAGAAGGCAGCATCCAGGCCCCCTGATGCCCCCAGCAGAGGCACAGTGCAGCCAGCGACTGGGACGCACAGGCGTTTTTCTGGGGGACAACAGATTTTAGAGAGCTTGGCAAAAAAACACTACAATTACAAAAATTCTGGGGGGAAAATAGTAGTGGTAAAACAAAAGTTTAAAGTTAATCAGCTGGGGTTATTTAATATGTAACAAGGCACACAAGAGATCTGGGATGAAGAATTTACCCTTTGATTGAAAAAGTGGAAACAAGTACTTGGAAGTCACTGAGCTACTTTGGTTGCAAGAATACCAACGAAATCCATTTACATGGACCAGTAGCTTCTTTACAGCTTTCTAATACTCAGAACCGTACTTGACAATGGAGACATTTTAGAGGCTAAGGAGTGTGAGTGCTCCTTCCTTTCTCATGTATCGTTTAACAGAGTAGGTGAAAGCCCGACAGGATGGTCACATTTTCTGCTGTGGCAGGAAAGTTTTACAAGGTGGGAAATTGCTTTTCCAAATGCAGATAAGAAGAGGAAAAGAGCAGCTCACTAACTGACCTCAGCATCCAAAGGCTCGTGTGCTCACAGCCTTTTATTCATCCCACTGTCACGTCACAGGAGCTCCTTTCCAAGGGCTGCGTGCAGCTTCGCCCAGCCCTCCCAACAGAACGGGCTGGTGTGCCAGGGAGCAGAGGTCCCCACTTCCACAGATTTTCTTTCTTTTTTCTTTTTAATTTATTTATTTATCTTTAGAAGGGAAGGGAAGGAGAGAAATAGCACTGTATGGTTGCTTTTGGAGCATCCCCTGCTGGGAACTGGCCCCTGCTGGGAACTGGCCTGCAACCCAGGCATGTGCTCTGATGGGGAATCGAACCGCGATTTTCTGGTTCGCAGGCCTGCGCTCAATCCACTGAGCTACACCAGCCAGGGCCACAGATTTTCAACTGAGATCATGTTTCACATGAAATGTAGAAATACTAATATTTACTTTGGTCTTTTAAACTACTCTTATTACTTTTATTTTAAACAGCTCTATCATGAACATTAAAGCATCTTTGCTTTAAACCAGGGGGTGTTGAACTCATTTTCACTGGGGGCCACATCAGCCTTGTGGTTCTCTTCGAAGGGCCGAAATAATTTTAGGACTGTGTAAATATAACTACTCCTTAACTGTTAAGGAGTTGAAATTACATTCGGCCTTTTGAAGGCAACCATGAGGCTGATGCAGCCCCCGGGGTGAAAATAAATTTGACACCTCTACTTTAAACTGTTCTTCAAAAGGCTCTAATTCATAATTAAACCAGTAATATTTACTAAAATATTTCTAAGGACTATACATAAAAACTCAATTGAGTAAGAAAAGTGAACCCAAAATATTCAGACCAAAAAATAACAGGATATTTTAAATAATCAAACCCCTGTGGCTCTTTATTTGAATTTATTTGAGTTGCATTTCTAGATGTTCTCAAATTCTTCCCTGCTGATTTTTAAAAATCATACAGGGAAAGCAGATGGATACCACAGTGTGGACTGAATTTCTACCTAATCATTGGTAACTTTTTTACTAAGGTATAGAGTTCATAGCATTGTGCCTGCTTAGAGCAAATGCAGTATTCAATGTTTATGTATTCTGTTTTAATTCAGTTTGCTGAGGGCTGAAAAGTCACAGAATGAAAGAATTTAAAGTAGAAGAGGTCTTCAAAGTGTTCTAATAACTCAACATTTCTTTCACAGTAGAAAACCTCTTAACCCTCCAGGTGACAGTGAAAAGCCCCTTCTACTTTGGAAAAGCCCTAATTATCGGAAGGTACCTTCCTATACTGAACCCCTTCAACATGCTCTAATACCTTTTTGGAACGAGACAAAAAGCCATACATAATTCTTTCAAAACTTAGGGCACACCCTGAGGAGAGGTATTCAGTGGAACAGCTAAAATCCAGCTGCTTGGGAAACGGCAGCAGAAAGCAAATCTATTTAGCTGGGAAGATGGAGGACTTCGGGGAAGGGAGGGGTTTGTGAGAGTAGAAAGTAACGTGAGGCCGACGCTGGTCTCCGAGGAGTGTGTTTCAGCAAGTCCTACTGCCCAGAAGGGAAACGGAGACCTGCTGAGGCAGGAGCTACTCTGCACCAGAGTGAGCATTGCCGGCCAGAAACAGGCCCAAGAAGTTAAACCTGATGGCTCCTAAGGTTCCTCCTATCTGTAGCTTATGCACATCACTGCCATTCAGCAAAAGCGACAAGGGCAGATCACTCTTTCCTAACTCATTTGGAGGGACATTAAAAACAACTGAGATGGAAGACAGCGTGTGACATTGCTGATTACACCAGGGGTGACACTTATCTGCACGGCATTTTACTGTAATTCCAACTTTCCTTTTCAAAATGCCACCCAATTACTCCAGACTCCTTGGCATTCAATAATGTGTTAACATGGTACCTAGAGAATCTTCTACAAGAAAAAACATCTTCTTCATTTCAGCATTACTTCTACAATATCTCAGAAAGGTGTCTTTATAATGATACCAACATACGGTAGGGAAACAAAGGCCCACATAGGTTAAAAAATTTATTCAATATCACACAACTGGAGAAGGTTGGACCCAGCACTCTGCCAAGTTTTCTGCTTTCCATCCATTGTTGTGAAAACCACATGATGTTTATTTTAATTTTTCAGATAATCCCAATGATAAAAATAATCAAGTCTACTTTGTACTAGAGAAGCAAAATCATAATCAAGAAGAAATCTGTGCCCTATGTGTTATCATGCAGCTGCTCTGTGTGACAGCTCTTATAAGAACTGCTTAATTATTAAATAAGAGGTGAATCTGTGGCTTCCAGAAAAAAAACAGGAACTATTTTTGGCTTAAGAGAACACCTAAAAGAGGAAACGCAGCCACCAGGGCAGGAGGCAGACCAGTGGCAGAAAGGCCAAGGTGTTGAATTCAGGATAAAGCGAAGTGCAGGAGATCCCAGCTGTCCGTTATGCAGGGAGCTCGGCGTCAGATCGGATTTTGGGTGCTAGCCCAGAAGGGCACAGAACAAACACAAAGGCAGTCAGAGGAGTCCAGGGTGGAACTACACATACCCAGGTGCTGTGGCACAGACCTCTCAGGCGCTGAGAGACACTGAGCCCTGGCTGGACTAATGGTGGGGGAGGGGGAGAAAGGGCCCTTCCCGGGAGTGGAAGAGAAAGAGTCGGCATAGACTGTAGAGCAGTTACACAGAAGTACAGTATCCATATCACAGCATCTCAGTACGTGTCTTCTAAGGCAGATAAACGTACTGAATGTTCACGAATCAGCAATGATAGGTAACTGCAGACTTAAACTCCACTCAGAGATGGTGACTGTTAGGAAGGAAAAGGGCTTTACTACAGGAACTACACGTGTTTTACAAAGAAGCACTTACTCTTACCAGCAAGAAGTTCCAGAGAGTTGTACCCTAGGATTCTGTCCCACAGCAGCAGGAGCTGATCTGTAGCTAAGTATCCAGAGAAAGCTCGAACCATCCACTTAAATGATATGCGAAGTCTGTAAGCAAAGTGAAAAAAGAAAATATATTTTACTAGTGTTTTTTTTCTTTCAAAAGGCAATTATCTCACAAAAGGCTGGGACCAATTCTACTGTTAAGTGAGTCTTAGGAATGACCTGGCCACTTACAACTCTCTTAAGAGCTGCAGAAGGACAACGATGAGAAGCCATGAGTGCTTGAATTAGTGGTCTCGAAGTACCGGAGGGATCATTAGGCCCGCTTGGCCCCCCTTCATGCCACAGTTCAGCCATTAGCAAACTCGCTTCTGCCTTCTATTTTCAGGGTGTGCGCTAATGAGCTACCATTGAGGTGATCTTCTCGCCTTAACAGTTTCAGGCAAGCCACCATCATTTGAATGTTTTCTGATATACTCGAAAGAGTGCTCGATTGTGGCATATTTTTCCTCGTCAATAAATTATATTCCTACATTTCGGTTAAATGGCCACATAGGATAAGTACAAGTTTTTGAAGACCCCCTCCCAAAATACTTCTAAAGTTATAAGAGAACTTAGAAATAATTTCTAATTTCAAATACTTTTAAAGAGGAGGTTATCAAAACTCTGAAAGATGGACTAGAAAATGCAATTAAATTCCATTGGCCCCCGCCCCAAAACCCTAAGACCTATGAGATCCCACCATTTAGAAGGAGGTTACGTTACAGTAACAATTTATCTCTGGAATCAGGAAATCAATTCCTTGGCTTTGATGCCTTAAGAGATAAACTAGTTCTTCACATTTCTGGATTATCCTTTAGTGTGCAAACATCACTTTTCTGCCCAACAGGTGCTAACCAAACTCTTTGTTGGGATTGTTATAATACTATGTAGGTAAATACCTGTACTATTTTCTTAAAGCAAGAGAAAGGGACCCAGATATTGCGTTTTCTGGTGTCATATTAATTTCCTTAAGACTGAAGAAGATCCTGACGTTCTAGAAATTCCTCAATATGAGAGAGGTAACTATTGTTCTAAAAAACAAAGTAATATTGATAAATGAAGTATTTTGTTGGTTTTAAATTATTTTTAGGATGCCCCCAAAAATTTAGGTCACTGGATATTTAAAATTTTTAAGTTCATCTGATTTTTAAATCTAAATTATTAACTTCAAGTAGTTCCACTTTACTGGCTCTCTCATGGCACCTTGTTAGAACCTCAGTACCAAACATTGTGCTCTCCCCACGCATGGCGCAGAGTCAGCTTCTTAGAAACACAGTTTAGTGAGCTGTGATTTACAGGTGGTAGGATTTACCCTTATGAATGCACAGTTCTATGAGTTTTGTTAAGAACCAATGGAAACTTTGGAGCTGAAAAATATAATAACTACAAAGACTCCTTACTGGATGGACCCAACAGCAAAATGAAAGTGACTAATGAAAGAGCCGGTGAATTTGAATATCCACCAGTAGAAGGAGTTCAGTCTGACCCAGAGTGTACAGTACTAACAGAACAGGGAACAGAGATCCAGGAACCTGTGGGATAAGGCTAAAAGTTAACATTCGTGTCACTAGAATGCCAGAAGAAAAGGAAAATAAATGTGGTGGGGGGAAAAAAGGTACTTAAAGAATACCTAGGTTGACAACTTCCTAAATTTGGCAAAAGACATAAATAAGCCTACAGATTCAAGAAGCTCAGCAAACCTCAAACAAGATAAAGCCAAAGAAATCCATGCTCTCATACAACCTACTCAAACTTCTGAGAACTAAAGACAATGACTGTGATAGCAGCCAGAGAAAGCGAGAATTGATACTATTTTTTCCTAAATGTTTGGTAGAATTTGAACAGTTAAGTCATCCATGACTGGAATTTATTTGAAGGTAGAATGTGATTAATTAAAGATACATACTATAAACCTTAGGGCACCAGTAGAGACCGAATGTTTGCACCCCCCACACAACAATTTGTCTGTTGGAACACTTCTCCAAATGTCACGTTATTAGAAGAGAGGGTGATCTCTGGGAGGGAATCAAGATTAGATAAAGGCATGAGAGTAAGGTCCTCATGAGCAGGACTAATATACTCACAAGAGTCAGGAGAAAGCTTGTCTCCTCTCTGCCCTCCACAGCATGAGGATGCACGGAGAAGGCGGCAGGCTGCACCCTACGGTGGGGTCTTCCCCGGAATGTCTGGGCTACCATCCTACTGACCTTGGGCTTCCAGTCTCCAAACCATCAGAAGTAAATTTCTGTTGTTTATAAGCCATGCAGTTTACAGTAATTTGTTACAGCAGACTGAACTAAGAAAGATACCTATGAAAAGAATGTTTTTTATCCTCAAAAAACTGAAAATGAGGCCCTGGCTGGTGTAGCTCAATGGATTGAGCACGGGCCTGCGAACCAGAGGATCGTGGTTCAATTCCCAGTCAGGGCACATGCCTGGGTTGCAGGTCAGTTCCCTGCAGGCCAACTCCCAGCAGGGGACGGATGAAAGGCAACCATACATTGATGTTTCTCTTCCTCTCTCCTTCCTCTCTAAGATAAATAAATAAATAAAATCTTTTAAAAAAAATTAAAAAAAAAAACTGAAAATGAAACTGCCTTTCTATCCAGTGATCCTATTGTTGGGACTATACCCTAAGAACCCTGAAACACCAATTCAAAAGAATCTATGTACCCCAATGTTCATAGCAGCATTATTTACAATAGCCAAGTGCTAGAAACAGCCTAAGTGCCCATCAGTAACTGAATGAATCAAAAAACTGTGGTACATTTACACAGTGGAATTCTATTCAGCAGAAAGAAAGAAGGAGCTCCTACCCTTGGTGACAGTGTGGATAGATCTGGAAAGCATTATGCTAAGTGCAATAAGCCAGGAGGTGAGGGACAAATACCATATGATCTCACCTATTAGCGGACACTAATCAACAAAACAAACAAATGAGCAAAATATAACCAGAGACATGGAAATAAAGAACAAGCTGACAATTCTTTTCAGAGGGAAGAGGGGGACAGGGATAGTGGAAGAAAGAAGGGGAAGGGGCAAGCAAAGGAACACAAATAGAGGACTCAGGGCCATGGACAATGAGGGGGATAGACTGTGAGGATGGGAGATGGAGTAGGGTGAGCAATGGGGAAAAGGCAGGACAACTGTAACTGAACAACAATAAAAAACAAATTAGTATACAATTAGAAAATAATTTTTAAAAATGTATAAAAAGTAATTCAGTAGTTAAGATAAATGGAATAAAAATAATTTAAAAGTAGGCAGAAAAAGCCCTGGCTGGTGTAGCTCAGTGGATTGAGCATGGGCCTGCGAGCCAGACGATTGCGGGTTGATTCCCAGTCAGGGCACATGCCTGGGTTGCAAGCCAGTTCCCAGAGGGGGACACATGAGAGGCAACCATACATTGATATTTCTCTCTCTCTCTCCTTCCCTTCCCCTCTAAAAATAAAAATGAATAAAATCTAAAAAAAAAAAAAGAATGAAGAACTTTAAAAAAAAGTAGGCAGAAAAAAAAATAGAGAACACATAAAACAAATAAAACATGCCTAGCAAGATAGTAGATAATATCAATATTCCTTAAATCTAATGATGTCAATTAGATTAAGTGCAAATGGAATAAACACACCAATTAAACAAACTGCCACATTCAAAGACCCAACCATAGTTTGACAAGAAAGTCACATGAAAAATAAAGATGACAAAAATGTATTAACAGGACAGAAAAGACTACATGACACAAACTGTAATGAAAACATGGCTGGAATAGCTCTATTTGACGCAGTAGATTTGTTACCAGGAATACAGACACTACACACTGATAACGGTATCAATTCTCCTAAAAACAGACCTTGGAAGATGGGAAGTAAAAATTCATATACCAATAAAGAAACAGACAATTGCACAGTCATAATTGGTGACTCCAACATTTCTTAGTCAACAGAAAAAGCAGACAGAAAGCTAACAAGTGTGTAGATGGCTTAACTATTACGAACAAACTTGATTTCACTGCCATTTATAAGATGTTCTGCCCAACATTAACACGATATAAATTCTTTTCAAGTGAACATACAACAGTTGCCAAGATAGATCATTTTCTGGATCATATAACAAATCTCACCTAATCTAGAAGAACTGAAATCTCATACAGCATGGTGTCTAACTGTAACGGAATTAAAATATAAATCGATGACAAGAAGGCAAAAGATTTTATAAATATTTGGAAATGAAGCAATATGCTCTGTATGGCCCAGGGTCAAAGAGAAAGTCACAAGAGAAGTCAAGAACTACTTTGAATTAAATGACAATCAGAACACAACGGTCAACAGGTACTGGGCAGAGGGAAAGCAGTGCTTTCCGTGAGAAAAGAACAGTCTCACACCACGGCCCACCTGCCACCCAGAGCAAGCACGGCAAAGGAGATAACACGTCCAAGCGCTCATGCTATGAAATTTAAACCAGGAAAACAATAGAGGAAATCATCAAAGCTGAAAACTGGCTCTTTCAAAAAAGAATAAAATGAATAAACCTCCAGCCAGAATAACAAAGGAAAAGAGACAGAAGAAGATACAGGTATCAATCTCAGGAGTGACAAAGGGGAAGTTACTGCGAGTCTACACATAGTAAAAGGCTAACTGAGAATAGTTAGAAAATATCTCAAATAAATCTGTCTATAAATATGATAATTAGATAAAATGAATAAAGTACCAAGCTTACTTAAGAAGAAACAGATAACTTGAATAGTTCTATATTAAAAAAATAAATTCTGAATTAAAAACCTTCCAACAGTATCAGTTTTAATTTACAAAAGCCTTTAAAAAATTGATTTCTTTCCGCCAAGATGGAGGCATAGGTGGAAACACTGTGCCTTCTCCCACAACCAAGTTTGAATACAACAAAGGTTTGGAGAAACAAAGACACAACCAAAGGACAGAAAATTGAATTATATGGAAGTCCGACTACATCTAACCATTCAACGGGACGGTAAGAGGGGCGGAGCCAGCAGCGAGCAGGGTCGGGCAGGACAGGGCCCCTGACCCAGGCGCGCAGGCAGACGGGAACCAGCTGGGGTGCGGGGCAGACCACGGGCGCATATTCGCCTACAGTGAGACAGACCACGCAGGCCCCAGGGGGCGAGGGCTGACGGGTGGCACACTCGCGTGCAGTGGGACGAAACGTGTGGGTCCAGTGACGGCAGCAACTGCGGCACCGGTGAGGGCCGTGGCGGCAGGCGGCGGACAGGACGCCAGAGTCCCTCTTTGACCCCGCCCCCACATACAGGGTCACAACCCAGCGACTTAGTTGCCCTACAATACCAGTGACAGCCATTGTCCCTCTTTGACCCCGCCCCCACATACAACGTCACAACCCAGCGACTGAGTTGCCCTTTTCTAGTGAACACTTTAGGGCTCTGATCCTGCTATGGAACAGGCACGAACAACCCGAAAGATGGCACAAGAAGAACTCAAAGTCCCAGAGCCAATAACTCTAAGCGACCGAGAAATTGCCAGCCTCTCAGAAGCACAATTCAGGACACTATTTATCAGGATGCTCACAGAACTGGTAGATTATAGTCACAAATTAGAGGAACAAAGTTACAAATTAGAGGAACATATGAAGGCTAAACTAATTGAAATGAAGGGAGATGCACAGGAAACCAATAGTGATGGAAAGGAAACTGGGACTCAAATCAATGGAATGGACCAGAAGGAAGAACAAAACATCCCACCAGAAAGGAATGAAGAAATGAGAATTCAAAAAAATGAGGAGAGGCTTAGGAACCTCCAGGACATCTTTAAACGTTCCAACATCCGGATTATAGGGGTACCAGAAGGGGGAAAGAAACAGCCACGAGTGGAAAACTTATTTGAACAAATAATAAAGGAGAACTTCCCCAGTCTGGCAAAGGAAATAGACTTCCAGGAAATCCAGGAAGCTCAGAGAGTGCCAAAGAAGTTGGACCCAAGAAGGAACACACCAAGGCACATCATAATTACATTAGCCAAGACTAAAATGAAGGAGAGAATCCTAGAAGCAGCAAGGGATAAGGGGACAGTCACCTACAAAGGAGTACCCATCAGACTGTCAGCGGATTTCTCAAAAGAGACCTTACAGGCAAGAAGGGGCTGGAAAGAAGTATTCCAAGTCATGAAATCCAAAGACCTACAGCCAAGATTGCTTTATCCAGCAAAACTTTCATTTAGAATGGAAGGACAGATAAAGTGCTTCTCAGATAAGGTCAAGTTCAAGGAGTTCATCATCACCAAGCCCTTATTATATGAAATGCTAAAGGGACTTATATAAGAAAAAGAAGATGAAAAATATTAACAGTGAAAGGACAGCAAACACACAGTTATTAACAACCACACCTAAAACAAAAGCAAACCAAGAGGACAGCTAGATCAGGAGTGGAACCATAGAAATGAAGAACACATGGAGGGTTAGAAACAGGGGGGTGGGAGGGGGAGAAGGGGGGAGAAGGCACAGAAAATAGCATAGATGGTAGGTAGAAAATAGATAGGGGGAGGGCGAGAATAGTGGGGGAAATATAGAATCCAAAGAACTTGAGACACGTGGTTATAAACTAAGGGGGGGAGAATGGTGGGGGAGGGAGGGTGCGGGTGGAGGGGATTGAAGGGGGGGAATAGAACAATTGTAATGGTATAATCAATAAAATATATTTTAAAAAAAGAAAATAAAATAAAAAAAAATTGATTTCTATCTTGACAATTAAATTTTATACTTTCTCCTGCATTAGAATTTTAATGTTTATCATGTTATTAAAATAAATTTGTTACTTTTAATGATTAAAGTATATAAATTGGCTAGAGAAAATATCAGAATTTCAGTTTCCAGTAATTAACAATCTTCATCCTAGGAAAGTCTGGTTATAGTCAATATAAAATATTCTGCCACATTCTTGTTTTATAATCCTAATGAACAGACTCCTGATTTTCAATGGCTATCAGGGGAAGAGTACCAGCTTAGTATTATGAATGTATGCTATGAGGTACTGTTTTATAAAAGGCAGTTCTAAGATCTAAGATGTCTGAAGTTCATGGTGCTCTATAGAAAAGATTATATACATAAAATATAATATAGAAAGAAAGAGATCCATTACCTATCCATTCAAATGAACAACTCCATGTGGTAAAACTTCTCTTGATTTAAAAAATGAGGAAATTATCTCAATTTAAAGAAAGAAATTGAGGCTTAGATAAATTAAATAACTCGCAAGGATTATACAATTTTGTAGAGATAGAATTTAAATCTGGGTCTGACTGTAAAATCCACCCACTCATCCACCCATCTGCTGTGGATTCAAGCACGGAGAAGACGAACACTGAACTGTCCTACTTCTCCTTAACTCCTTTTGGCCTCAGAGAGTTCATGCTCCTTTCAAGTGCCCTCCTGAATAGCGGAAAATGGCTGCACAGAGTAAAACATTGATAAATCACTTGGAAACTTCAGTTGCCTTAGACATTGTTTTTTAAAAAAGAGAGAAGAGATTCAATAAAATTGAAGTCCAGAGGCGCCCTGCATATTCACTGATAACTCATACTGAGAAATATGAACAAGTATCCAAATTTTTGGAAGAAGAAAAAATCACAGTGCATACCAACTGATAGGTAATACACAGTTTCCTTAACAAGAGAGCAAACTTTACCTTACATTGCTTTCGTACATTGTTCTCTAATCAATTTAGCCTAAACTGACTTAATTTTAGTATTATCATATTTCTCACACAGTATTTGTTTCCATAAACTTTTGCTTCAGTTTTGGACAACACCTTTCATGATAAATAGAAATTAACTCATTTTGGTGACTTTTATACCAGGCACAAAACTCCTAGCAAATAATCCTCCCAAGAATTTCTGGCACAATGCATGCTTACAATTTACTATTTGATAATTGTTTCATTGGAAAAACTACCAGTTTAGTATCTCTGAAAAATTACTGCAACCTTGAAGTGACCTACAATGATGAAAGAGCCTCCTAATATCAATCTATCCTTCAACCAGGAGAGAGATACTCACGGCTGAGCCCCGATCTCTCGGAGGTGGTAAAAGAGCTGGGGGAGGTGAGTCTGAAGGAGGGTTTCGAACAGCAGACACAGTGACACGATACCCTGCGTACAGTGGTGCATCACAAGAGAAGGGCATATTTTAGTATTTAAACGTTAACTCTGGTGATAAACTATTCAAGTGAAAATGAGAAAATGATTACCACCATACATATTTTTTTCAATATATTTTTCTAGCATTTAAGAGTCAAAAACAGGAAATGCACTAATGAACTCCAACATTTTGTTTAGGACACATTTTATCCTTCTTTATGGAAGCCTACTCTTACAGATATGCAACGGAGCCTCCTCTTTAATACAATAGGCTCTCTGCATAGCTTAGTATGTGATATTCAGTGAGTCCAAGGAAAACATCATTTTAAAGAAAAGCTGCTCATTTGTACACTGTGCATTATCACCACTTACGCCCAGCAAAATTAGTTTTTTCTGGATGCATTCCAGTTTCCAGGTATTTCTCTGGTGCTACAGCCACACCCTTTACTTTCTCGCCCCGTATCTCCCTTCCCTGCCAAGTGCCTCACCCTCCGGGAAAAGAATTTCCTGCTACCGCCACCCCACACTTCTTTGAAATCCATCCACAGGGAAAGACTAACTGCCGACTGCTTGAAATCTGCATCAGAAAGTGATCAGATTTTGATTATTTTGTATAACGATATTTATTTTTTTACTGAAATCTACTACTTTAAAAGGGCATTACTTGTAGAGCACAGGAAATAAGCAATTTAAGCAGATGGTTTTTCGAGTGCATTTATTGCTTGACAACTTTGAATAAAGTCTTTCTTGCAGCTCGGCATTCCTCAGGGTTGGTTTTGGTAAAGAAGTTTTAATCCTCTTTTTGAATTTCTTCTAAAGAAGAAGGGCTGTAATGTTTCCAAACAGTTCAGTGTGGCCACACTCCAGAAACAGAGAGGCCGCCTGTAAGCCTTTAGTCCACTGAATAAAGAACGGGCAGAGGCAGGGCTGGCCCAATCACTTAGCTGAAAAGGGGCACCTCAGGGTCAGTGTGGACATAGAGAAGGAGTACCCAGCATTGCTCAGCGTCCAGCTTCAGTTCTCTGCACAGGGAAAACACCACGGGTGTGTACTCAGCAGTCAGCTAAAAACAACTTTTATAACTCCAAAGCATAAAATGGTACAGAATATGAGTGTAAGAAATCTGATGCTAGAAAGGGGGTATTAGAAAAAAGAATTATTAATATATTCCTGATTATTTTAGATTAGACATTAATGTAAGATACAGACTAAATCAAGTTGTCTCAGAAAGAAGGAACCCAAAATAACTGGCGGTACTTCACTTGTTCCTCTGTGACATCCTGGTTTCTGTCACTGGTCAGCTTTCACTAGCAACACTCGAGAGCAAAATGGAGACGGAGGAAGGTGGGCTAGGAAAACGTAGTTTGCAGGGGCCGAGGGGACAAAGGGCAGCTGTTCCGTTTAGTCTCCCCTTTGGGGCAATTTGGTAGCCTGGGCGCGTTCCGATTCAATGTCTCAGTCAACTGAGTTCTCGCAAGTAGACCAAAGCAGGCCCAGAGGTGGAACAAGCATAACTGAAATAAAGTGAACACTGCTTGTACTTTGGCTCACAGTGGGGAAAAAGTTTTGAAAAGGACCAGCCAAAATAAAACAGATAAAAATGTGCAACTCCCAATATGCCTCTCCTTGACTTTCGTATTGAGGCCAAAAACAAAGGAAATATCTAGCATGGTGACCGATAATTAGCCAAACGGGAAATTGAAAAGTAAGCAACAAGCACACATTTGGTTTTCATTAACAGCAAAGAGCAGATGATGACGATCACAACCAGAACAATAAAAACAGCAGCCACTTATTGGACACCTGCTGCGAGCCAGGCCCCACCCAGGCGCTCTGCAGCCTTCTCCACAGCACCACAGAAATGTCTCCTACCTTGCTGCGTACGTAGGCGAGGAGATAGCGTTCAAAGAAGGTAGGCATTTTTGCCAAAGAGAATAAAAGAGAAATTTCTATGTTTTTCTTTCAACATATAGAAGATCATCTAAAAGCAATTGATAAAGGACTTTTCCCTCTAATAATTACCAAAATATTTAAATATCAATTTCTTATTCTCTTTCATTTATTTTATAGAAACATGTTGGTGACACCACAAATTAAAATTAGTTGCTTCATCATTTCATTGAGTAAAAGACTTTTTCTTAAGAGAAATTAAAACAGATTTAGAATCTGGTCTGATCCAATTTTCTGTGAACTTACGGAAGGGTGAGAAGAGATGGAATGGAGTCTGAAGAAAAAGCGCACATACATCTCACGGAATATCTGGTACAGTTTGGAAGGCTCATGGTACAGGAAACACAGCGGTGCAACTGAAAGAATAAAAAATTCATCAATGATACGGCAGAACGACTAAAACTGTAAAACCAAGTTTGTGAAACATGAACAAGTAAGTCCATATTTGATGGTAGTAATATTCATTCACAGACAAGTTAAATGAGAAAAATATTTTTAATCAATTGTTAAAAACCTGAGTGTTATAGTTTGAAAGAAATGCAGTGACTGACATGGAAGCTGTAGAGTAACCAGCGTTCCGGGGCTGATTCATGATCACTCGTCTGCTGGCTCCAAGTGATGGTTCCTGCCAGCGGATCTGGGCCGCTCACCGTATCTTTCCAACATAGGACACCTATAAACTCTGCACCAAACATTCTGCATCATCTACTTCCTCAGAGAAAATTTTCTCCTGGGGCGTATAAACTTCAGACTATTTAAGTGACCAGAAACGTGAATCGGCAGGAGTTGATGAACTTTGTACTCTAAGAATTGTTGGAGGTTCATTAACTGTCCTCCAATCATTCAAGTTTACCTTTAAAACACTGCTTACTTGAAATATTCTTGCAGGTGCAATTATCACAATAGGATAAAAAGGCGAGCATTTTTATTACTACTAGAGATAAAAATTTATGTTCTTAGCCTTTGTAGGTTTCCTGCTCTAAATTCCTCACGTATTTATACAAGAGAACAGAGTGCTCTGTAATTCATGATTTCTCCAGACGACCGGGTGCGCAGCGAGGTCACATGGAAGTGTTCAGTCACGGTAATCAACACTGGCAAGGACAGCACAAGCCAAGTTCCTAGATCCTTTGCATCCTTTCATTTACTTTTTATTTTTTTTAGATTTTATTCATTTATTTTTAGAGAGAGGGGAAGTGAGGGAGAAAGAGAGGGAGAAAAAGGTCAATGTGTGGTTGCCTCTGGAGTCTCCCCCACTGGGGACCTGACTCGTAACCCAGGCATGTGCCCCGAATGAGAATCAGCTGGAGGCCCTTGGCTCCCAGGTCAGCACTCAGCCACTGGGTCACACCAGCCAGGGCTCATTTACTTTTTATAAAAGTAAAGCATCAATGTATTTCTGCTGAGCCTAAAGGTGGAAGGGCAGCAATAGTGGGGACAACAACCTTTAACAAACTCATGTGTAATATATGAGTATTTAAAAATGAAGTAATATTAAAGTGTAGAGCATTCTTTCTGGTAATCTTTCTTAAGCTTCTTGTAGTTCTCATTCAATGACCTATAAGGTACTGTGGGGGAGAAAGAACTTGCCTTTGCCCCACAAAGGTTCGTTTGGGTGGTCTAATAACCAAACAGGCAGGAGACAGACATACAGGAGAAAAATCAAATTAAGTTCTGTATATATGGGAACCCACATACGTGAGAGAGTCAGAGAGCCCACATGCAGGAGAGGCTCAGGGGCAGAAAGGGAAAACAGTACTACGGCCCCTGCGCTACGGAACGGGAGAGCGACCTGAGGCCTCAGGGGAAGAGGGTGCAGGGCAGTGACAGCACAGGTTCAGTAAATACAGCGGTGGCAGATGTAGGTTTATAGTTCTCAGTGAACAAAACACTAAGTTCGTTCTTGTATTGTCATTTATTAATTCTTACGTTATGTATAGTATTAACCTACTTTTGCCCGCCCCTGCAGATGTTTGCCCTGACATACAGATAGGCCATATCATTTCTGATAATAGCTCTTATTATGCACAAGGCCCCCAATTTAAATTCTTCAGGGGAGAGGTAGAAGTCACTCTTGAGCCCACAGGGTCTTGATCGCCTTTAGCTCAAGACAACCCCCATGTTCTGAACCCCTTGAGCACTCAGGGCCCCCTGCCTGCACGTGTGTTTAATGGCCACTCGGGAGGACCAAGCGCTTCAGTGCAATCCAGGCTCTGCACGCCACTCCTCTGGGGAAATCATGGAGTCAGACTCAGTGTGGTTTCTCACTCCACATTCTTTCTGACCTACCAGTTTCTCAAAAGACTTAGGAGAACTAGTTCAGGAGTTCAAGCAACTTCACTTTGTATCTACTAGAACTAAATATTAACACGTGCCCCTCGTTTCTGCTGGACTGGACAATGGTGAAGCACTAAGCCACTTCCCCAGGATGCTTCGGCTCCCATTTGTCAAGCAAGCACCATCTGAGCAATTATGATGACACTTTCTTCCTCCGGACATATAAACAAATACTGAACTCGATGGTCAGAAACGTTCACAACAACTTCAGTGTGTGGGTGATGTGCTGACAGTATGATCTTCATGTTTAATTTTCTAAGTGTAATCAAACAGTGAATATTTCTAAGCCCAACTTACCATACATTGAAAATCCATGAAAGGGGATTACACCTAAAAAAATAAAAGAGCATTTCCTTTCAGTTAGCACGCCCACTGAATTAGCAGGTGAACTTCACGATCAAAATGAAAACAGAAAGTCTCCCTATTTGTGTTTCAACGTTGCTCAGGAAAGTCACAAAGACTCAGCGATGGCAGCTGACACAAAACTGCCTATCGATGCCTTTTGAAAAGCACACCAGAGATTAGCACTATATAGCCAGTTAATTTTCTACTGATAATACTGAAAATAAACTTTGAATATATATTACAAAAACAGAGAGAAACAGAACAAGGCAGTTCAACAGAACTAAGTTAAAGAACTAATTATAATGTTCTCAGAAAGGCAATAGGTTATGTCCTTCCTGAAACAAATTCATCTTGTACATTTTAATCCAACTTGTTTAAATGATAAGTGAGCATGGCAAGATACCTCTTGTAGAGATGTATTTCTCTGTAAACTTACCAAAAGTTATATCACAGAATGTGGTTTAGAGGAAGTATTGGCAGGAGTATGGTACAAATACAGTGTAATCTTGGGCAAAAATTATACACCAGTAAATCACACATCTGCCTCAGAGAAATACTCGAAGCCTAACTTGGCGCGCTAAACATCTGGTCCCATCGCAAGTGAAAACTCAGAGCTTGGACAGCTTTGCTTCCAAACACCAATTCTGTCGTGTGCTCACCGCTGCGCTTCTACCACTGCACCAAGTCAGGTGCGGACGCATCACAGAAAAAGCCCAGGCACTCCCCCTTTTGAAAAATGGTGCAGAACTGCTTTATTCATCTGACACGTTCGGAGGCAGGGACTTGAGAGGTCACCTAGAGTCAGTCATAATACATTACTGCCCAGGCCCCATTTAAATACGCCCAGCAATAGGGGACGCATTAATTCCCAATGCGACCAGTTACTATTTTGAACAGGTTTAATTTGGGAGGAGATATTTCTCACACTGAGTCAAACTCTGGCTCCATTTGAACCTCACTTATTATTCCTGGTTCTTGCCACAAAGGTCACACAGAACAAGTCTAACCTGTCTTTGAAAACTTTCAAAAATATTTAAGGACATTTTTCTCTTCCGCCACCCCCAGTATTTCTTTTTCTCTAGGACTTTATGAGTTTCTTTTTTGTAAAATTGCTTTTCCGTAACAGGGGACTGCATGGGTTTCTGCTGTCATTCCTCAGACAGAGGTCCTGAATTGCTTCCTTACTCTGCTTTCCTCTGGACAGGCAGCAGGTCAGCACGTTCCTTAAAGGGAGGTGACCGAAACGTCTGAGCCCCTTCCCTCCCTACACACCACACAGCTAAGGCAGGGTGCACTTGTGCTTGTCTGTGACCTAAATAAAGGATTATATTCTTATCTCTACTGCATTTGTCCTTTGGTGAACCACTCCAGTAATGTATTCCCCACTCTTCCTGGTTCCACAGTACTGAACAACTCCTAATACACTATCTTTATCTTCCCAAATACACTATCTACAATCCTCTCATAAAGTGTCGTACAAATGCTGAATAAGACTGAGTGAGCAAAGGACTTGTCATTAGAGACCTTCCTCCACACTGACAGTAATTTATTAATCGGCACCTTATTATGGTTTTACTAAAAGCACAGACAGGCTGGACTGGGTTCATCTAGATCCATCACTTAAGAACTTGGCACCTTTGTTGAGTTCCTTAACTTCTCTAAACTTCAGTTTCCTCATCTGTCAATCAGAGATAATGCTAGAACCTACATGACATGATTAGATGAGACTTGGCTGTACCTTAGCCATTAATAAATAAATTACTTAGGCCCTTAATAAAAGTTAATTATTAATATCATTTACAAATCAGGTCATATTTCTATTGTTTCCAGAAGTAATTTTATCAAAAATGAATGTGAGAAAAATCCAATGTCATTCTGAACTATATATACACAGTATGCTAGGTCAACAATCTCTAGAAGTTTATACAGTATCACTGGCTGTCACTTTCAGGATCTACTTTCTCCCCTCATCTTCTAGAGCACTCCACACTCATGCTGTCCATCTTTGGCTGAATCCTGTGTTGCTAATCAATTTTCTTGTTCACTTCTATTTTATTAGCCGCCCCGTTCTCTTCACATGCTTAACAATTACAAACCTACTTTCCTCCTCACCAGGAGGCTGATGCCGTGAACTCCCTCACATGTCTGTTCTTTATCCCAAATGCTCACATGTTACATTGTTCTTTCATTTCCTTTCAGGGAGGGTTTCCGATGAAGATGTCTTCCTTTTTCTCTTCCAGAGAGAACACCTGCATCTGAGTCTTTAATCCTGTTTCCTTGACTTTCACTGTGGCTGGCAAGCTAGAATCAGGTCTGTGGCTTGTTTTTGTGTAGCCTGTGAGCTAAGAATGGCTTTTACATTTTTAAAGAATTATTTTTTAAAAATTCAACAAAGAAGAATGTGTGACAGACTATCTGTGGCCTGCAAAATTTAACATATTTCCCACCTGGCCTTTCTTCAGATAAAACTTACCGTCCTCCGCTTTGGAATCCTGCACCATCAATTCCCGCCCCACCCCTTTACACTCCTTACTCACCAGACATGTCTTGAGCCTCTCTATGTGCTAGATGCTGTCCTAACCACTAGAGCTCACTTTTTATTAGGGACAGAAAGGTCAGGACAAAATAGGTGAATACATGTCAGGCAGCGGTAAGCGCTATGCAGAGAAATATTGGAAGGAAGACTGGGAAGGGGCGGGCCTTACTGAGAGAAGAGCCACTGAAGCTCAGGAGGTGAGTGACCTTGCTGAAGGAGAAAGCTGGGAGCCCGGGCTGCACAGGGTGACTGGCATGGCCTGGGATGAGTCTTCGGAGATGAGCAGGTCTTGAGGCAGATGGCGGTGGCATCTGCTCTTCCCTCCGACCAATGGAGGAGAGAGGCAAGGGTCTCTCATAGCAATGTACCAACATCTTCAGTCTCTCCTATTCCACTTCAACCTTTCAGCCTAGCATATTATAAGTTATTAAAAATACCCTCAACAACGACGTAATTAAAAGTCCACTTCTTCCCTGGGTCCCACTTTCCCATCAAACTAATCTCTCATCTCTCTCCTTCCCATGCAGCCAAGATTAATTTTTTGAAAATTGTCTCAATTACCTTCTTTTACTTCCTCATTCTGTATCTTCAACTCCTTGTAAACTGGTTTCTACCCCTATGACCCCGACTTCTGATTGCGAAATCCGGGATCTCTTCTCTGGGTGTCCTGGCCCCCTGAGCACCTGAAAGTCCCTTCTCAGATGTGAGCCAGCCAGGCTCCCTGCTCTCAGAAACTGCTGCTGCTCACCGACATTGTTGTTGTGCTGTGCTTCTGTATAGTTCTGTCTGCAGCCCACTCCTTAACTGTGGCTACTGTCCCAGACACTCTGTCATATTTGCTTTCTCTCTCCTTCCACCGGCATCTCCTCATTAACCTGTAACTCAAACCAGGAAAGCCGAGTATCCTACGCCTCTGTCCGTACTCCCTGTTTCTGTAGAGGACCCCCCACCTCCCCCATCTCCAGGGAAGAAGGCTGCGCATCACTCCTGCTCTCCAGTCCTGCCTCTGCCCACAGACCTAAGTGCGGCTGGCTCCTTTCTGTCCCTTTAGGCCCTAGAGTAAAGGACACTTAGCTGTTCAGGATGTGGTCACATCCTAACATCAGCAGTTTCGTTCTCTTCCCTACCCCAAAGCACAACTCTAATCCTGTCAAGTTCATTGCCACTCAGGCTTAGGACCAGAGCTGTAGGCAATGCTCTCTTCCACCTCCAGCCCTGTCCCAGCCCCACCCGGTCAAGGTTTTAACAACGCTTCTCCTCAAACGACCTCCCAACAGCTCCCCCATCAGTTCACCAACCAGTACTCTTCTATCAACTGACTTAGCCCGACTGACTGAGATCCCCTTTCTCCTCTGTGCGCCTAGACTCTCCTGCACAACTGGGACTCTACCACTTTCTACCCAAGGACACTTGGGCCAGTTCACTCACCTGTTTAGACCGAGGCAGGAGCTGGACCTGCCCAGGTCTAGACCAAAACCCAGGTACCCAAGACTGAAGTTCTGAGCCCAAGACCCCCTACCAGCTTCCAGGGTCTGCATAGCCCCTTTGGTGGGGCCACCCCCAGAGGAGAGGTGGCCTAAGGGTGGCCCTTTGTGGAAGTGTGGGATGGAGCCATATGTGAGAAGGGGCAGAGAGAGATACCACTAGCGAGGGATTGCTGAGAAGTCTGAGATTTCTGAATTTGAACCTGGCCTTTCAGATTGTTATAAAAGTATACAAAGATGGACAATAGTACATTTACAGTTGTAACACAAATAAATAGTCCAACAATTAAAAAAATAATACAAGGATAAATTGTGTTTCACATACTCACAACTGTAAACCTCTTTCTGCCCACCTTGTATTTGTCAAGACAAGAAAACAGAGTAGACGTTATCCGTTTATTAGTCTCATTTAGAACATTTAAACATCCAGACTTATGGTTGGTGGGCCTCCATTTGTACTCCTGTGCTGTGGGCCCTGCAAAAGTTGGGAAGAGACCTGTCTTCACACGTAAAATGAGGACAATACCAGTGAGGTTGTGAGGATTAAGTATATATGTAATGCACATGGCATAACACTTGATGCAGAATCTGTACTCAACAACTAATGTTTTCTTCTCCTATCACACAGTATGTTGTAGCCATTTTTTGCTTTTCTCTCCCAACAGAATAAACCCCGAGACAGAAACTGTGCCTTATTTATCTCTATTCCCAGAGATCAGCATAGTACCCAGAATTTAATAGGTACTTGTTAAGTGTTTGTGGGACAAAGATATGAAACCCCAGAGAATCTACCTCTACCATTTTCCAACCAGTCCTTTCCCTCCTACTGCCAGGGCCTGAATTCAGACTTGGATGAACTGTCACCTACGGTCCTGCTAAAAGATGTCCCTTCCCCCAACTCTCAGCCCTCTAACGCACTTCTGTAATGGCTCAGGTTATCTTTCCTGAATGTTGGAGAGACCATGAAAAAGGACTCTATATCATATCCACAGAGAGTTTTCCACTGACCACTCCTTCATCCACTAAATATTTGCCAAGCTCCTACTCATCCAATTAACTGATATTTAAAAACCTATATAGCCTCTGGAGATATTAAATATATTTCACATATATTTATGGAATTCACATGTTAAACTTATGATATAGGCTAAGTGTCTACAGACTAAAATTCAAAAACTTTAATCTGGTTTTAACCATTCACGATGGCAAACTGAGATGCATCCCTCATCCCCACTTTTACTGACATACAATATTATATTAGTTCACGTATTCACTGTAATGATTTGGTGTTTTTACATTATAAAGTGATCACCACAGTGAGTCTAGTTACCATTCATCACCACAGAAAGGTAAGAGAATATTGTTAACTATAGATGCTGTATGCTGCATCCCTGTGACTTCTTTTTTAAGTCGAAGTTAGTCCCTCGATTCCCATTGCCCGTTTTGCCCGAGCCACCTGCCTGCCTCCCCTTTGTCATGCATACCCACCGTGGTAGAGCCGCGCCAGGTTATTTATCACCCCAGAACTCACCATGCATTTTCATACTTTGTAGTTTTCAACTTGGCAATACTGTACCCTAACAAGCTTTTATGTTTCCTATTCAGTCTATCAAAACCTTACTAATGTCAGGTACTAGCTCAGAGAAACATATCCAGATCACTTAATCATAATTAAATGCTTACTCTTCTACGTTCTCACAGAATTCTGCTCATATTTCCATCACTATAATTTCATTATATTTTATATTACAACTAGCTGTTTAATAGATTGCTCCAGAGGACAGGAAATACGTTTTATTCATCTTTGCATGCACTGCATGATGCCATGAACAAAACTGATGACAAACGCACATTTGCCGAGTAAATGAACAGGCGGTGGGATGGGTGAACGTGTGATGAACACAGAAGCAGCAGGACAAGCACTGGTGTCTAGTTGGCAGATCAGGACTCCACGGTGAGCTCACCACAAACCAGCTGTGCTGCCTTAGGAAAGTCACTGGACCTCCTGAGGCTAGTAAGGCTGTCTCTGCAATATTAGCTAATCTAGGATCCTGTGTTTAACAATTATGACTAAAGTGAATGCAAAAAAAAAATGGGAGAGCTGGAGAAAACTGGACATATGATGATGTTCCAATGGTTAAGATTCTTTATCAACTTAAAGGTTTTTGCTTTCTAGAAACTAAAAGAATTCAAAACAACACTAGATTCCTATTAAAGGTTAATACTCCCAGTGAAACTCCAGCTACCAGCTCTAGTTCCGTGGGGCTGAGGGGGAGGCCCCAAACTGTACTTGTTCTTCAAGTCCCTCTCTGTTTACATCTCCTGCTGCATCTCCTTTTCTTCCTGTGAACACCCATCGTTTTCTGCCTGTCCTCTCTATTGCTTCATTTATTTCCTTTAATGACTACAAACTTTTAACAAATAATTAAAAAATCTGCCTTTCCTAACTTTCTACAATAATCATGTTGACACGTGAAAGAAAAGCTAAGTATGAGAAAAATAATTTAATAAATAGAAGGCATATTTTGACGTCTTGCAGAAATATAAGTATATATTATATCTTTCTAAATACTAAGTCTCAAAGCAGATTGCTATTATACAAAACTCCTATAATCAGATGCAAAAACATTTTTCATTTTGCTGTTAAGTTACTGCAGAAACATTTGCACAAGCAGATTAAGGTAGTCAGAAAGGAATATATTATGGTTATAATTTTCATGTTCTACAAATATTAAGAGTCTACTAAGTGTAAGAATGCCTTAGTCAGGACAAGGCACTTTTAATTAGGAAGCTTACAGTAAATGAAAGAGTGAACTGTCAAGCAGTGAGAAAGGATGCGTGTACTGAGATGACTCACGGTTAATCAAGCTTTTATTCCACTTCCCCCAAGTTCTGAACTCTATAGCTGTTCTCTACGCAGCCAGTGTATAAGCTATGTGAGGTAAGGGCTATAATTCACACTCTGCATTATCTTTACTATGCAGTGCAGTATCTTCTGCATGTGAGATGCTCAATACATGTTGTTAATGATGGAAATCTGAGCAAGTATAAATATAATCAAGGCTTATAAATAAAATATTGAAGCATAAAAATCATTTCTGAACAAGTAATTACCACATGGGATAGGAAGCTCTCAATAATGCAATGCTGACATATAAATGGCTGCCGTAGTCACACAGACGTTGAATTTGAATTCTGTGTGACTCTGGGCAAACTACTAACACTCCGAGTCTCCATTTTTATTTCTGAAAACCGCAATCAACAAGACCATCTTCATTGGGTTGCACAATGCACCAGTGAGTTAATGTCTGCAAAGGGCACCAGGATCAGGGTATTATTTAGAAAAGAGCAGGTGCTTCCATAACTGTAGCTGTTTTATGCTCTAAGAAGGGAGACTGCCAAATTTCAGTATCAGCTTAAACCTAACAAAATCTTTGTTTTGTCAGTGTTAGATAAGGATTCACTTCAGCTTAATCAAGATTAGCCTGGGCTTAAGACTCCAAGAGAAGGTACACAGTTCACTTAGTTGAAGAAGGGTAAATTCAAAAGTCTGGCAAACGAAAGTAGGAGGCCTAAGAAGCACTGAAGAATCCATTAGCACTCCAGGGCACATACCACCTAGAACAAGGCTTTGATCTTAGAGGCTGTCATGTTCTTGGCCAGGTCTTTCAAATCCTTTCCTTTGGCTCTCATCACTTCGGTTTTTCAAGGGTCGAGTTTCACCCTCCTGGCCATCTTCCAAGAGTATTACTTCTAGCAGCCTTCAGGACGCTTGGGACACCACCTCTTATCTGGCCCAAGAGTTCTATAAGTCTGCTATGAGTGATGATTTTAAGATCCTAGCCTTCCCTTATCAATGGAAGAAAGTCTAAAATAGTAAGTGCATAAAATATTAACTGTATTCAATAGGAATAACTTCATAAAGTAATGATTTAATGGGTCTCTGACAAAGCTCAGAATGATGGTTATTGTCAACAAAAATAAATCTTGAACTAGATGAGATATAAATAGGAAATATGACTCAGGAAATACATCAAATATCAACAGGTTTTGTACTTACTAAATATTTTCCCTTCCTTTCCTCACTGTCTCTATTAATATTTAACATTTATAGTTGTACCATAACTCTCACTTCTGATTCACTTTAACATCACTCCAGTTGAAAGCAAATTTTTATGCTCTTTCATTTGAGATTACTTAGTACAGTTTATTTAATTCATTTGTTGAAATAATCATTTCCTCTGTTTATTCTCATTCCACATGAGCCTACTGGTCAGGAAGAACAGGAATTAAGACAATGGATAAATTATTTTCTATTTACATTATCTTTCTGAATTAGAACTTCAGAATATGACTGTTACTTTTTAGTAGGTAAAATTTCCCAAAACATCAGAACATATCCATATATAACTCCAGAAAAAGAACTAAGTGATGAGAACATAGCCAATCTATGAGATCCAGAGTTCAAAACACTGGTAATCAGGATGCTCACAGAAATGATTGAGTACAGATGCAAAATAAAGAAAGAAGTGAAGGTTATGCAAAGTGAAATACATAAAAATATGCAGTGAACCAACAGTGAAGGGAAGGAAACTGGGACTCAAATCAATGATTTGAAACAAAAGGAAGAAATAAACATTCAACTGGAACAGAATTAAGAAACAAGCATTCAGAAAAATGAGGAGAAGCTTAGGAACCTCTGGGACAACTTTAAATGTTCCAACACCCAAATCACAGGGGTGCCAGAAGGGAAAGAAGAAGAACAAGAAATTGAAAAATTATTTGAAAAAATAATGAAGGAAACTTCCCTAATCTGGCAAAGGAAACAGACTTCCAGGAAGTCTAGGAAGCTCAGAGTCCCAGAGAAGTTGGACCTAAGGAGGAACACACCAAGACATCATAATTACATTACCCAAGATTAAAGATAAGAAGAGAATCTTAAAAGCAGCAACAGAAAAGAAGACAGTTTCCTACAAAGACGTTCCCATAAGACTATCAGCTGATTTCTCAAAAGAAAACTTGCAGGTAAGAAGGGACCAGAAAGAAGTATTCAAAATCATGAAAAGCAAGAACCTACATCCAAGGTTACTCTATCCAGCAAAGCTATTATTTAGAATGCAAGGGCAGATAAAGCGCTTCCCAGATAAGGTCAAGTTAAAGAACTTCATCATCACCAAGCCCTTATTATATGAAATGTTAAAATTGCTTATCTAAGAAAAAGAAGATTAAAACTATGAACAGTAAAATGATAACAAACTCACAACTATCAACAACTGAATCTAAATCACAAAACCAAAAGTAAACTAAGCAACAACTAGAACAGGAACAGAATCACAGAAATGGAGATCACATGGAGGGTTATGGGGGGGGGGTGGTGAAGAATGGGAGGAAAGGTACAGGGAATAAGAAGCATAAATGGTAGTTACAAAATAGACAGGTAGAGGTTAAGAATAGTATAGGAAAGGGAGAAACCAAAGAACTTATTTGACCCACTGATTGGAACTATTGGGGGGGGGGATTGCTGGAGGGAGGGGGTTGCAGGGCAGAAGGGGATACAGGGGGAAAAATGGGACAACTGTAATAGCATACTCAATGAAATATACTTAAAACATCCATTATTGTACATTGAAATACGAGATAGAAAATTAAAAAAATAAATATCAATCTGAAAGTCATACTTTAATTAAAATTTTCATTAGGTTTTCAATTTATGTGTCAAGTTACACATCAAATGAATTTTAGATCATGAGATGTTTTAAATTTACTTATTTAATATAGATTTCAAAGTACATTGCTGTTCATCAACTTGACGCCTGCAGGCAGATTTAAAATGACCTATTTTTGTTATTTCTTGCAAGAGCCTGTCCTAACAGCATTGTAAGGAGCTGCCCTGTACACTGCAGGGTGCTGAGCAGCATCACTGAGATGCTGACCGGCAGATCCGTCCCATCCCCGTCCGTCCCGGCCCCCCGCCCCCCATCCCCTCCCCCACCCCCCCATCCCCTCCCCCACCCCACCCCCCCGCCCGGTAGTGAACGGCTGTGACAGTGAAAGCACCTTCAGACTCTGCCAACTGCCCTCTGAGGGGTGGGGGTGGGGAGACACTTGCCCTTGGTTATGAACCACTCCTGCTCTAGAGTCCTAAACTCCTCTACTTAATGTTCACTGGCACTTACTTACCTTCTCTTGTCCTACAAGAAACTAACGGTATCAGCGAACTGTGATGTTTAAGTCTCAGGCTATGTGGAAGTCTTACGTCCTCGTTTCTGTTTGTTTCTGTCTCTTGTATTCTTCCACACCCACTCCCTCATCCGTGGGATAGTCTCTCCCTTAGCCGTAGCTTTACGCCGTGCGTGACTCCAGGTGCCGCTAGACACGTGTCTTGGTCATCAGAGTGTCAGGGTCCTCATTCTCTTGGCGCGCTGGGGAGGGCGACCAGGAGGCCCCTGTCCGGGCCACCTCATCTAAAGCAGCAGCGCCCCCGCGCCCCCGCCCCCCATCTACACTCAATTTCCTCCTCCTTGTCTTGTCCATTTCCTCACTCCCCGAAATTGTCTCCACCAGCTGTTTCCTTGTTTGTCACACGTCTCCCTGGCTCGCGTCAGCTCCTTAGCAGCACGTGCTTTTGTTTGGATCACTTGCCGAGAAGAGGGCGCCAGAGCAGGGCTAAATCAGTATTTGTTAAATGAATAAATAGGGACAAGTAATACCTGTTGAACAGATCATTAGAAACAAGAAAAGCTTATAGAGTTCCTGTGCGGAATCTCCCTCAGCTCCGACATTTTGCTCACCAGCTGACAAACCTACTGAAGAAAACCTGTCCGATGACAGGGCCTCGGGCGAGGAGAGACGCTAACGTCCGACACACCATGGCCTGTGACATCCACCCCAGACAGGGGTCACGGGTGGCTGGGTGAGCGAGCAAACCGCTGCCCCCTTGGACGCACCTGTCTCGTCAGGGACAGGAGGGAGTCAGGGTGTGGCCACTGGGCCCAAAAGGCAAGACGGGTTTGGTGGCGGTGGTGCGAGAGGCACCCCGGAGACTTCAAAGTATTCCTGACTTTGGCAGGGGCCGGAAAACAGGGTGGGCGACACAAAACTGCTGCTGAATATTGCCCTGAGCCAAAGCAAAGGGACGCAGACCCTCCCTGCTCTGCCGCCGCAGCCGCGGGGACGGAGCCCTCCCTGGTGGGGGCGGGAACCGCCCGAGAGAAGGAGTGGGGGCTCGGAGGAACCACGTTTATGAGCAGCTGGGGGTCACCCCACTAAGCATCTAACTACTTTTACTCTGGGCGGAAATCTTTCCAGAACCTCTTGTATATATCTTCCACTTTTTCAATGCGTTAACCACTTTGTTTTCTTCTAAAAGACACGGTCATGTACTCAGTCATGTCTGCCGAGGCAACAGGGCACGATGGCTGCGAGCCTTGCTTCTGACGGCAAAGAGGTGGCGTGGCCACTGACCGGCCGGGCTCGTGATGCGCCGTGACGCGCCGTGCCGCAGGGTCCCCATGACACCTAGGGGTGATAAGTAATAGTGGCAGCTCGCTCGGGGGCCTCGTGTAAGGGTTAGAGGAACCAACAAATGTACGTAGCATGCTGCCTGGTGTACAGTGGTCTCCAAAAATGTCAGCTACTGCTGCGGTGACAATGATCACCATGACAACAGTATTTTTTTTTGGTACCTTGGGCCCGTTCTAAGTGTCGTGCATTATTACAATACGCCACGGCCCAGGGATTCCCGTTTAAAAGCATAGCGTCACTGGTCTCCACACCGCGGGGCCGGGCTGACTCGCAGAGCGCTCTGACGCGCTGCTGTGCGGTTTTTCTATTTGCCTCCGCAAGGTCTCTGATTTTTCACTTCTGTCGTCAGTCGTTTTTCCTGTCCCTACCAGTCCCCTTCCCCACTCCCGCGTTCACACGGGGCACAGAACAGAAAGCCATGTCTGTCCACACGCGTGTCGGTAAAAGCCAGCATGTTCTAAACCAGGTTGAAGAAGCTCTCCTGTGAGCACAGACAGAACCTGACTCCGCCGACATCTCTTTCGGCTCTTCAGAGGCATTCATTCCTGATTCATACAGCGGTAGAAGTGGTTATCTGAAAATTAAGTTTCTGGGAGACAGATATAACTGTGGTTGTACATACACTTTAAATTAAAAAGCCTCTAATTAGTTTCAGTAAATAATCATTAAACTCCTTGTAGAGCTGGATGCTGGGGGAAGAAAAATGAACGATACACTCCTGAATTTCAAGAACCTTGCGAATAGGGCGGGAGATGGAGTGTCTGTAAACACTGTCCGGCTCATGCAGCCGGAGACCCAGCCTTTGCACAGTGGGCGCTCTCTCTGGGCGTCCAGAGAAGGGGGCCCTCAACGAATCTGGGGGTGCGGGGCAGGCTTCCTGAGGGGGTGGCGACTGGACGGAGGTGGGCGGCCAGCGATGGGGGGCTGAATGGGCCAGTCCAAGCCTGGAACCAGAGAGGTAATAGAAGCAGTATAGTGCTTTTGTGAGGGTAGGTGGGTGTGTGCAGATGATTAATAGTTTGATATTAATGTGATAAAAAACATGTCCTCATGCGCCATGCCAAGAGGTTTGGACATTACTTATCAGGAGATGAGGAGCCATTAAGAAATTTTTAAGGAAAAAATAGGAATTTTCATATTTTCCTTTTACATGTCTAACTCAGACAGCATGGTAAAAGGTGGAGCAAAGCTAGAAAAGACTGGGAGAAGAGAGACCAATCAAGTGTCTTAGCAGTTAATAAGCAGTAGAGGTAGAAAAAGCCTCAGCAAGGACAGTCCAGCAGTTAGGATGAGGACGAGGGCGGTCCCACCTGTGTTCTGAAGATGGAACTGGACATGACCTGAGCTGCTAGATGAGGGGGGTCTGAGACTGAAAGGAATTGAGGATGACGGTCAGGTTTTAGGCCTTGAATTACTGGTTAGATGAGAGAACAATTAACTAAAAGAGAAACAGTGAGGAATTTTGTTTGTTTTAAATTTTAATTGTTTTTTTCCCCCTCTTCTGAATAGTGGGCATAAGATGATCAATTAACAAGTTCAGGTTGAGACATATTAAGTTTGTATTGTATAAATTTTAGAGTAATTAGCAAATAGAGCCAAGAGAGCAGATAAAAAGCCCTAGGAAAACACGTGAAAAGGAGAGCCGCAGAGCAAGGGTGGGGTGGGAAACTGGAGAACGTCGGTGCTGAGGAGGGACACAGGAGGACGGCCAGGAGAGGACCTGGGACACCACACCGAGGAGCACTGAGTTTTTGAGGGACTGGTCAATACATAAGCTCGATACAATTGTAACTGCTGTCTTCCGAGGACTCATTACATACACATCAGGCCCTGTGCTGTTTTATACACTGTATCTCAATTAATCTATTATCCATAAGCGATCGATGACAAATCTGAAGATCAGCAAAGTCAGGAAACTTACCCAAGGTCACAGGGTGCGCTGGAAGAACTGGGATCCGAACCCAGGTCTAGAGCTTACAAAGCCCATGTTCTTAACTTTGGAGTAAAAGAACTTCAGGATGCAACTCAGTATTATAATAAGGACTTCTATATTTGCTTTACAAGTTAAAAAAACCATCTAATAATCTCAAAGAAATATTTAATACTTAAGAAGGTCATTATACATTTGAACTTTGTACAATGAAAATAGGTTATTTCAGTGATAGATTCTTTAATAACCTTTTTATTTCATAAACACTACACTCACCAAATTGTAGAACGATAAAATGCAACACAAGACAATCCACTCCTTCGAGCTCTGCTCCAGTGAAGCCAGCAGAAAGGTCCTGAACTAGCGATCTTCAGAGAAAAATGAAGTGCCCTGGGGCTAGACACCTGTCTACTTAATTTTCCCACAAATGCTACCATTGGTCTCATGGGAAACCAGAGACGCTATGCAGTTTAGCACAAACCTAGCACATAAAAAAGTTAATTAAAATAGGTATTCTGCAGAAGATTTATTTCAGATAATAAATTACTATCTTTTTTAAAGATAGAGAATAAGAAAATTATTCCTATTATTAGGGTTGTAATTTTCCTATTTCCCACTAGAGGAAGTAACAGTATTATTCTTACCATTTGGTGGATAAAAGACAGCATATTCTTCTATTCCTAGTTTTCCTAAAAGAGAAAGCCGTAGAGGGTTTCAGTGTAATTAAATAAACAAAACTTTAAAAATTAACTAATTTTGTACATGTACTAATAATTAAGGGAATTTTAAAAAACTAGAGTAGTAAAACCTCATTTTATTTTACTGTATGAAATTAATTAAAAAATATGCCAGCCAATTTCTTTATTTTATTTTTATTTTTGATTTTAGAGAGAAGGGAAGGGAGGGAGAAGGAGAGGGAGAGAAACAGCGATGTGAGAGAAGCATCTAACAGCTGCTTTGCAAATCTGCCCTGCCTGGGAATCCAACGGGCAAACATGCAGATTGTGGGATAAGGCCCGACCAAGTGAGCCATAACAGCCGAAGCCAAACTTTTGATGGTAGTAAATCTTTTCTTCAACTAAAATCAATAGTATAAACTTAAGTACAAGGTAAGCAATACAAAATAATTAAAAAAACAAATGCTTTCAAGCTTCTTAAAAAGAGAAGCATCTATTTATAAGCTTAGAATTGTCTTGCTAATTATAAACAATTCTAATGTGTTCACTAAAGCAAGTCCTCAGCTTTGCAATGCCTCATTAGTTTACATTTTTATAGAAAGTGCTGAAAAGTTAAAATTAAATGTCTTTAACTATATGGTGGTAATATTTTCTGAATCCCAAAAGAGTTTCTATGTTTCAAGAATGAGGCTAAATATTTCAATCAGAATTGTCTCAAAAAATTAAAGTATATTCCTCACAAATGTTTGAAAGTGTTTTTTAAAATAGCTTTTCCTTGAAACTTTTAAGGCTCTGAGTTTTTTCCCACATTCCACTTAATATCTCTAGTAAGTTTTTATTTTTATATTGTTTTTCTAGTGCCTTTAGTCTATTGAAAAGCCACATACAATTTTGCCCTGAGCTTTAAGGCAATATTTTTAAATTAAAAAAATTGTTGTTCTTATTGGGGGTGGCGGCAGAGAAAAGATGAAGAATAAGAACCATGATATTTAAGTTAAGATGGAGACAACAGGACTGATTTTGTATGTTAGAGAAGAATGGAAGAATGAAAAATAGAGAGAGAGAGAGAGAGAGAGAGAGATGCAGTTGGGTACCTGAGACTGGGCTAGATGTCAAACGGCAAACAGAATAAATATATAAGACCTGGTCCCTCAGCCATGTGGCTTATAATCCAGACTAAAACATGAAATATTTGGAACATGTTTGGTAAATTTCCTGGCACAGGTTTGAAGTGTTTTAGAGGTTTAGAGGAGAGGGAATTAATGATGGACTGATGGACTTGGTGAGAGGCATGCTAGTTCCCCAAGGACCTAGGCTCTTGGGGGAGGAGGCCAGAATGACTATGGGGTAGTGCCGAGTAATACAGACAGGGAAGTTAGTGAGGAACAACTGATGGACGGCCTTAAATCTTGGCTGAGTCTAGAGGTGATTCCATTAGACAGTTAAGTTGTACAACCAGGCTTTTAGGAGATCGTGTTAAAGAAACAAACAAGAGGCTCAATTTAGAAGCAATGGAACAGAAAGAGCCCCCAAGATGGGGGCGGAGCCTAAACCCAGTGCCAGGTGATGTGGGCTTGTCCTAGGGCCAGGTAGGAGGAACCTGGCAGGCAGTCTGAACTAGGAGAGGCAGGAGAAACGCCTTCTTTTCGGGAACAGCAGAGGGGCTATAGACAACAGCTTCTAGTGCAGGGTGTCGGGAAAGGGTTCCAGCTGAAATCAGTTCAGTTGCCAGGGGGTGGCAGGGTATTAAAATAGTGATATATCATAGGCAGCTAGTGGTAAAGAGGAGGAGGAAGCACTAAAATAGAAATTAGAGAGCTATTAGCATATAAATCATACCAAAATTTTAAGTGTTGTAGAGTAGAAGAAATACAGAACATACAAGAATTAGAAAAAGCAAACTTGTCATAAACTCATAAAGGGGAAAATAAGCCAACAGATAAGAAAAACAGCAATAGAGCAAAGAGTCTTGGTATGATAATGTGTTAAAAATACTTCCTTTACGTTACTAAAATTTTACCTCGGATGTATGATTTCGGTGGTGAAGCACTGTTGTATGCAAAGTGACCCAACACAGTTGTATCCCGGGAAAAACAAAGTAAAACCTGGGTATAACATCGGAAAAAACAAACAATTAAGCACTGTTTAACTCAAGCCTATTTCCTGCTTGGGAGGCTCTTTCAAGGCTCTCCCCACTGTGGGTCTCAATGGGGAGAGTGCCCTCTATGTGTTCGCCTGTGTAGTGTAACAGTGAATGTCAGGTGTGATGGCCAACGTTCACCTGAAGATTTCTTCCTGTTCACCTCTGAAACCTTGAAAAACAGCAGAAAATGCAACTTGCTAACTACCAGTTGGTTATTTTATTGTGTTTTGTAGGTGAGAGGAGAAAAACCTAGAAAAAATTTAACAGACAAGAATATGTGGGGCCCTAGGGAACCACAGTGACCTTGAGCAGTTTGGTAAGTGCAGCAACTGGAAGGAGGCTCATTGCTGGCATGCAGCTGCAGGCAGTGGGGCATGGCAGGGTGCGGGGGAGACAGCTCAGGATATTTAGAAGGGACGGCAGCCACAGCAGAACAAGCGGCAGCCCAACTGGTACGCGTTAGAAGCTGGTCATCCTACCAGCGGGTGGAATGTGGCAAGTCCCCCTGAATCAAGGATGCCCATTAGGAGGGACCAGACTGCTCACACCAGCTTGGAATTCTAGGAAGGGGGCTCATCCCTGGGAAGGCAAGTATTGACGCGAAATCTGGGTCTTGCTATTGGGCCTGGCATTTGAAGGTGTCACTAGAAAAAGACATTGGGAACGACTGGAAAAGGGAGAAGCCCAGTTAACAGAACAGGGACACAAAGTCAGGGGTGGACTGGCAGTAAGAGTGAATGAACAGGGGAACTGTGGGTCCAAGTTAGGGCCACTTTAGAAGCACAGGTATGAGGACCACATATCAGTCAGGCCTAAGGGTGGAATGTGTACCCACTACTGCCACTGATTTATTTTTATTGTATTTTAAAATTCTATACAAGCAATATATATTTATGATAAAATTAGAAATATAGATCTTCAAAATAGGAGAAACACCAAGAGTCTCACCACTGTTAGTCTTTTGATGTATATTCTTTCAGACTCTTCTTTTACACACATGTAAATTTTTCAAACAAAGTAAGATTATATGCATACTATTCTATAATGCATTTTCTCTCAATATTATAAAATAAATATTCCCTACCCACATTTTTTAACATGCAGAATATTCCATTACATGGATGAACAATAGCTTATTAAACTTGTCTTTTTGTTAGTCATTTAATAATTTCCACTTTTCCCAAACTACAAACAATATTGCAGGGAACATCCTTATAGCCAGTACTTAGGTTCACCTGTAGTTAAATCTCTAAAACTGGACTGGATGTCAAGTGATGAGCATTTTAAATCCAAAACCTTTTGATACGCATTGTCAAACTGCTCTCCAGAAAGGGTTTCTTTCATTTAAACATATCCAGCAGTAAGATCATACACAGTCTCGCCTACTCTCATTGAAATGAGTTATCATCATCTTACAGGTTAAAAAAATGGCCTCTTGCTCTAATTACTAATGAGGGTGAACACTCACTCATTTGCATTTCTTTTATTTTTCAGTTTATCATCTTAGTCTATTTTAAAATGAATGTTGTGGCATTCTGGGGAGCCAGGTGGGGCCAGCTGCTGCTACTGTCCACTGAGGGAAGCAAGAAGAGGCCGGAGAAGAGGCTGCACCAGGGAGAAAATGCCAGAGTCACTACCAGAGTTTAGTTCACTGTCCAGCAGCTGCCAGCGAAGAGGCCCACCCACCCATTCACCCATCCTCCTGCCCTGTTCACAAGCAACCTGCTTCTGCAAAGTGGTACAATCACAGGGGCTATGTCTCCACTGAATTTTGTGTTGAGGACAGTGAAGATGTTAAAGATGTTTAAAAAGACAGTAAAGATATTAGTGTAAATTTTGAAAAATCCAAACTTACATTCAGTTGTCTTGGAGGAAGTAATAATTTTAAACATCTAAATGAAATTGATATTTTTCACTGTATTGATCCAAATGATTCCAAGCATGAAAGAATGGACAGATCAATTTTATGCTCTTTATGAAAAGGAGAATCTGGCCTGTCATGGCCAAGATTAACTAAAGAAAGGGCAAAGCTTAATTGGCAAAGTGTGGATTTTAATAAATGGAAAGAAGACTGGGAGATGATTCGGATGAAGACGTGTCTAATTTTATTGTTTCTCTGAGATGAGGAACAACTTGGTGGTGATGACCATGTAGATTTACCAGAAGTAGATGGAGCAGATAGTGATTCACAAGACAGCGATGATAAAAAAATGCCAGATCTGGAGTAAGGAATGTTGTCGTCACTGGATTTTGAGAAAAGAAAAAGAACTTCTCAGTAAGATTTCATCACTGAATTTCTGAGTTGATTGCTCTAAAGGCAGACGCTGCATTTGCCTCCTTTAACCCATTTTCCAACCTGTTTGTTTTCTTCAAGGCTTCACTAAGGCTGGTATGTCCCATTGTAGGGGCAATTTTGAGTCAGTAAGGCAATCACCTAATGCATGAACATTTCTCAGACTTCATGATGCTGCCAAGGTCCTAAGCAATTGATACAGCAGTTGTGATAAATAAAAACATTTTACCTAAGTCTCCTTTACTTCATAACATAGATACTGACATGATAAGGGAGCTCTGGATAATGGAAAGATAGTTATAGCTTTTAGTATATGGACTCAAACTGGCTGAAACAAATTGGTTGATACCCTAAAATGGTAATCTGTTCCTCTGGTATATTCCTCAGGATAGTCCCATTAAAGTTATATTTTTCAAAATATTTACTTCACATTACTGCACATTAGTGATAACCTGTCAGTATTCTAACTGTATCTCAGCTAAAACTAGTACATGCTCTAACTTAGATGGCTTTTGAAGTCCGTACATTTGGTGTTGTTTGGCCCTTGAACTTTCGCATCTCTGAGCATCGAGGATGAAGAAAGCTACACATTGTTGCTTGAGAGTCTGTACATTTAGACCAAATTTGTATTTGCACTGTCAGTGTGGCACACGGGTGAAAAGATGTTAACACACAACTGGATTTTTTCTTTCTTTTCTTTTTTTTTTTTTTATCCAGCTTGTACCAGGGCTGAAAACCCCAATTTACCTTCATGACAGTGGGGATTTTTTAATGTCTATATTCTTTATAATAAACTGTTGGAAGACTTAAAAAATAAAATTAAATGTTTTAAAAATCTATTGATTTACTTAAATTATTTGTATTTTAATGATTCTCATCTTTGGTCTAATTATATGTTACAAATAGCTTTGCTCAAATAATCTGTTAATTATTCTTGACAGAGACACTTTTAATGTCTATATGCTCAAATCCACCAATATTTTCTTTCCCGTGCAACAAGCCCCTCCCCACATTTGATTTATAATACTTTCTCTATACTCACCCAAATTATGAAAGTCACTGGTGCTGTTCCTCAGACACTCCTGGTTATTCCCTTTGGGAACATATGTCAGCTTATCTTTTTGGGTGTGCAAGTCCCCATCTGAGTCTACTTCCCTGGGAACCCTCTTGCAATGTAGTAAACGTGGGGGGAAATGGTCAAATTCTAAATACAATGTAATGGGAGAACCTTTCCTAGTGGGAATCAAACCAACAACCCTTCAGTTGGTGGGAAGAAACCCTACCCACTGAACCACACCAATCAGAGCTCTTAGGACATTCTTATCAAGAAAAATACACTTGTAAAATCTTTCCCTTTTCTGTCCTAACCTCCAACCTATACAACCTTCCTGTTTCTAACCCCAGTTCCTAGTAACACCGTGCTTGGACTTACCCGGAGCCTGAAAACCTGCTCATTCTGCATGCTCCAGTCTCTCTCAGCCTGTGTATTTATCCAGTCACCCAAATCCTCCTGGTTCTACCTGATAGCTCCTTCCTTCCACATTCCTTCCAATGAGTATGTATTGAACTCTTAATATGTGGCATCCACTGTTCTAGGAACTTAAAATACTGCTGTAAATGACAACGACAACAACAACAGAAAACCTAAGTCCCCATCTTCATAGTGATTATGTTTTTATGAAGGGATTCAGGGGAAAAAGCCCAAAATATATATTGTATGTCATCTGGTGTTACGTGCCATGGAGAAAGATAAGGCAGACAGCAGGGATAATGCACACACCACATGTACATAGTGGCAGTTTTCCATATTAACTAGGGACCTGAAAGTGGTCAGGAAATGAGCTTAGTGTGGTACAGTTTTTGGCACAAGGATAGCTCCCTAGGAGCAAACAGGTAAGCTTGGAGTTGAAGGGAGATGTCCAAAAAGAAATAGAGCAGTGAGAATTGTCAGTGCATAAATGGTATTTAGAGCCATGAGAATAGGTGAGATCACTAAGGGCAAGAACATGAAAAACAGGGAAGGTCCAAGGACTTGTCCTTGGGGCGCTCGCTCCAAAGCAGGACAGAGAGGTGAGGAGAAAGCGGCGGAGGTGACTGTGAATGGTAAGGAAACCAGAAACCATGATGTCCTCGAAGCTGAGTGAAGAAATCAAGGAGAACCAAGCAGAGAGCACGATGAACTGAATGACCAAATAGATCAAGTCAGATGAGAAGTGGGAATGGCCCACTGGATTCTGCAATTTGAGGTCACTCAGAACCTTTGGCAGAGCAGTTGAGCCAAAAAAAAAAAAGTCTGCTTTAAGGAGTGTTTAAGAGAATAGGAGGATGGGACTGGAAACAGTATCTATGATTTTTTTTTATTTTTAAAGATTTTATTTCTTTATCTTTAGAGGGGAAGGAGAGAGGGAGAGAAACATCAATGTATGGTTGCCTTTTGTGCGTCCCCTGCAGGGAACTGGCCTGCAACCTAGGCATGTGCCCTAACTGGGAATTGAACCGCAATCCTCTGGTTCGCAGAATGGCTCTCAATCCACTGAGCTACACCAGCTAGGGTAATATCTATGATTTTTAAGAGTTTTGCTAAATAAGGAAACAGAGGGTGGGGCAGTGGCTGGAAAGGATACACTATATCCAATATAGGATAAAGAAAAAATTTTGTTTCATTTTACTTTGCTTTGACTTTCAGATGAGAGGAGTAACAGCATATCTATACACTGAGAGGAGTAATCCAAGTAATAAAGAAAATGACAGGGGAAAAACTATGCTTACACTGCTTTTGAGTTCCCAGGGGAGATGAGGGCCAAATGCAGGGACTGGCTTCATCCTAAATGAAAGGGCAGTTTATGCATGGAACAGGGAAAGCTGAGTGTACGGTGCATATGCAGGTAGGTGGGGCACGCGTGGTGGTGGGAGTGTGCGTGGGGTCCTTATGGACAGCTTTATTTACTCATTTATTTTTCAGAAATAGGACTCAAAGTCATAAGCCGAGAGAGAAGAGACAAAGGTTTGAGGAAGGAGGACGTGCTAAAAGTCATCTAGGGGAGTGAATGGAAAAGTGGACTAGGAAATGGAGTAGAATTGCTGGGCAGAACTAAGAACTCTTGAGGTTAGTGGTCACAAATTTAAAGTAAATCTATACTTATTATGGTTGCATGTTCTCTCCAGCCACTTGCAAACACATGCTACAGCCACAGAATTAGTGCAGAGTTGTACTTAGGCAAGGTTAGGGTTTTGCCGAGCAATCGCTAGCAGAAAGTGGGAGAGGGGCAAGGCCGTTGAACCTGTACTTACGTGGAATTGATCTAATGACAGACCATGTTATTGATAAGTCTTTCACATTCGCTCCCTCTTGTTTATCCACACAGACCTTGCTCTCTATCAAGGGCACAGTGACACTAACCTGAACTGCTCAGCGGGCACTGCCATGCTGAGCTAATCTCTCCACCTGTCACGGCACGCCCATGGCTTATGTATGGTTTTTGTTTTTCCCATTCTCCTCCTAATTCCCTGCCTTTGAGAACCAGACATTTCTTACAACATTTCTATTCTGAAGCCCCACTAAACTGCATCACTCCCAGAATTTATTTCTCCTTTAACTATATTTGTGTGGAACATGACAAATTACAGAGCCATCAGGACAATTATCAAATTATAATTATGCATTTGCATTTCCCCTCATTTTCCACTGAAATGTGAGCTTAATAACATCATCTTATGCAGCACCTACTACAGTGCCTTTATCAAAACAGACACTAATTTGACTGAATGGATACATGAATAAAAGATATGTGACTGCATCTGGGTCTTTCTTAAATTCCACCAATGACACTTAACTAACTGTAACTCTGACACGCTCTAATGTGTCAGTACTGCTGCTAAGCACACGCCACCTAAGCCAAGTACATGATAGAGGATTTGTCACACACCAGAACGAGTGAATCCGCACGCTTTCCCTTCACTGTATCAGAATTCTTTCCCGTGAATGTTTTATGTACTTTGGACAAGAAGTTAGTCTGTCATGATGACGTTAAGTACTGGAACCTGAAAATGATACTCACACTACCCAACTTTCTTCCATGGACTAGGAGGAGTCTTCTGTTTGAACATATTTTAAAACTCTCACATAATTTAAGACTTTTAACACCCCTAAGTTTTTTTAAAGAATTTCACGCAAAATAAAAACCAGCTAAATTTTGGAATGATAAAAAGTTAACCTATTACTCAGAACACCACTTCTATAATATTCAGTGTTGCTGCCTATAAAATGTGGGTAACTATCACGACTCATTCAGGAGCAAACACAGGGTCCCACTTCTCCTTAAAGAGGGATCGCTGTGTTTCTATCAGCTGTATGTGGACACAGCACTGCTGCATGCCACCTAGTAGGCTGGCACAAACTCAACAGATGGGTTAGACCCAGAACATGGCCAGAAGCACTGAGGCACTGCATTCTCACCAACCCTTTCCCCACTGAGCAGCCATGCTCCTGGGCTGCTCAGCCAAAGGAAAGTCTGTAACCAATGATAAAAAGCCTTTGTCTGTCTTATGCACACATGCACACACATACACACATACGTAAGTTTTTTTCTCAGAGACAAGTCAGCCCCCAACTACATATTAGCTACATAAGTAAATAAACTTAGATTTTTGTACTTTCCAAAGTTTGTTTTATTTCTGGAACATTTTTATCTCCATTTTCAGAGCACATCTGCTTCTAGATATTAAACTATTGCAAAATAATGAGATCCGTCTCTAAGACCTCCAGTGATTAACACCCAACACAAGCCCAATCATCCTGACTGTTCCCAGAGAGACACTCTATCAGGTTATTAAAAACATGTGTATTCAAGTGCTTTAAATTACCTATTTCAATTAAAACTAAAATGGCTTAGTGTTCTTTTTCTAACTTTTAATAAACTAAATTTATATAAAAGAATGAGATTTTACATTTTTACTATTTTTTTAAAGTAAAAAATTAATTGCATATTTGAAATTGTTGCAATTCTCTTCAAATGTTTCTAAGGTACTTTCAAATTTTAATTTATAGATAAATTTTATAAAGTTTTTGGACTTCAGTTATTGGAATGTATGATTAATTAAACCTTCTTGAGAGATTCTTCTTTTAACTGTCTTTTTTTAAAAATAGATGAATACCCCCAGACCTACTGCCAAAGAGAAACCTGACAATCCAGATGATCTTATTTACATCTAATCAAGTAAAAATGCTGAGTGGCATCTAGATATTTTCTCCATGACATTTATATTGACATCACACAGAATCAAAGTATATGTGATCTTTAAAAAATCATCCAGGCAATTCTGTATGCATATGTTCTATTTATGATAATATATTTTTATTTCAGTACACAAGAAAAAGACCTTGGTAAGGAGCCGACATCCACAGTATCAGTATGTGAAATGGTCTAAGGGCAATCATGACATCCAGCAAATATCAAATCATTTAATCATCTGTGTAACACCTTTAATAGACAACTACTATGTAAAGTGCGTTCTCTAAACATCTCGCTGTGGCTTAAATGTGAACTCTACACCCAGTTTAAAATCTGTGCCTGCACATCTCCTGCTGCAGCGGGCAGGACCAAAAGGGGCAGTCCAAACTCTCAGCTCTGCTCCCCAGTCCCACACAAGAACAAAAGTTAACCTTATCCCAAACTTAGCCCATTTAACTTGAGAAAAAATAAACACGGCTTGCATTTCAGGAGGATTCAGTTAACAATGTGAGAATGATTTCCCAAAGCATTGTGAGTCAGAGAACTTAAAACAAAGACATTATATATTTCAATTTTATAACTTACCTGATACAAATAATCTTCAAAGACAAAATAATAATCATCATTGCTTGCTGTCAACTTCACATCCTATAATTAAAAGGAGAGACTACTGAAAAGAACCTACATAAATATGTCTATACTACTAACACATATATGTGATGCCTAGAAAGAATACTAAACTGGTTTTACTAATTTATTATAGTTATAAAATTCTCAATTAAAACTTAATCACTGCTCTAAATTTACTTGACTAATATAGAACATGAGATATTATTTTACATCAAATTGTTGGCACTTTTTTTAGGTTTCATTAGTAATTCCTTAGTATTTATTTCAATTTCTTCTGCTTTTAACCTATATTTAGGTAACTTAAAACTGAAAAAGCAGATGTAATCATAACATCCAGAAACAACCATTACAATCTGGCCCCAAATTACTGTTCCAACCTCACCTTCTATTATTCAGGTCCACCTTGGTGCCATACCTTTGAAATATCAAAAATCTTTCAGCCTTTGTAATTATTCACTTACAAGTCATCACTTATTTCCAGACAAAAAATAAGACAATGTTTATCTTTAAGAAGTGCAATCACATCAGCAAAAAAACATACAGCGTAGAAATATGGGAACAATTACAAAGAAATATTGAAGAAAATCCTGATAATATTGCTTAGTCTACAAAATTAAACTGTGCTATTAAACAAAGCATCCAAAAAGGAGAAGATGAAATCAGATGATGCTGGAGGTATCTGAATGTGTGTTAAGTCTGGCAAAACTTAAAGACACAGATTCAGAGAAAAGAAAGGGGCCAGTCTCCTGTCAGAAACGACATGGGCAGAGGTAGAGACACGCACTCTCAACAGGGACGATAGTGCCTCTAAGGGGGTGACAACTGGTTCTTGGAGACCAAACATTTTGCCTGTTAGAATGGCTCGTGCATCTCCAAGCTTATCCCTATCCAACAAAATCTTTTCTTTGGTATTTAATTTTTATATTAGAGAAAAATTAGTTACCTTTAGGGGGTAACAAAAAGGGTCCTGGCTGATGTGGCTCAGTGGACTGAGTGCTGGCCTACGAACCAAAGGGTCACCGATTCAATTCCCAGTCAAGGCACATGCCTGGGTTGCAGGCCAGTTCCTCGGTGGGGGGGCACATGAGAAGTAACCACACACTGATGTTTCTCTCCCTCCCTTTCTCTCTCCCTTCCCCTCTCTCTAAAAATAATAAATAAAATCTTTAAAAATATATAGTCCAGAGAAAAAAACATTTAATAATTTAGCTTAGGGAGGATTTGACAATATTCTATATTTAATATTGCTTTTCCATTTATTCCCTTAACTACTAAAATAATTGACTTTTTTTCCAGTTAAATTAAAAATGAGTCTTTGCCAAAGGGACCTGTAATGAAACTTCAAATAATTTTTTACAATGTTCATTCCCTCAAGGACTGACTTTAATAATGTTTGGGGTTGTTTCAACAAGACCAGCAGAGCTCAACTAACACAAATTAGGAACAATCAGAGACAGATTTCTTCCTAAAAAGTTCACGTTGTAGGCAGTCTGGATTGATTCTATCAAAACTTCTATTTAGTTCAGCAGACACAAACTGTCCACCTCTTTCTCACAGCAGATTTTCTTTACTGATTCAAACTGAACTGCATAGTGGCAGTAAAGAGAGCTCTCACGCTAGCATGCCGTGGTTTTCTGAGTTTCTCTTGTGTGTCTTCTCACCTGAATAGGAAAGGAGCTGCAGTCTTAAAGCCAAAAGATCTCTCATGCTGTGGCTCACATAACAGCCTGAGCACAACCACGACCACAAAGCTAATAGTTGTACTGATGATCCAAATCTATGTAAAACCCTGTGAGAGTCAAAACTTTTCACCAGAAGACCGTATGCTCTTACACTGACTGGTGTGGTTCAGTGGGTTGAGTGCTGTCCTACAAACCGAAAGGTCCTGGGTTCAATTCCCAGTCAGGGCACAGGCCTGGGTCACAGGCTAGGCCCCACTTTGGGGGTATGAGAGAGGCAACCAACTGATGTTTCTTTCCGTCTCTTTCTCCTACCTTTCCCCTCTCTCTAAAAATAAATTTACAAGTCTTTAAAACAAAACAACAAAAAAGACTGTATCCTCTTAACTCTCTTAATCTTTGCTTTCTGTACAGCATAGTTGTTAAAGGTGTGGTTGAGACGTCACATTGCCTGAATTCAAATCTTTACTTTGCTACTCAGCATGTAAATTCAAACAAATTTCTTTAATCCCCCTTTACCTCAGTTTCCTCTTGTGTAAAATGCTAAAAATAACAGTACTTCCTCTTTTATCACAACACATGTCAGCATGAAGCCAGTAAGGGAACCATGTCAGTATCACTTGGGCTTGTGTCAATTCACATACAATTTTTCTTTCAAAAGGAGAGCCCAGCCCTGGCTGGTGTAGCTCAGTGGATTGGTCGTGGGCCTGTGAAACAAAGGGTCACTGGTTCAATTCCCAGTCAGGGCACATGCCTGGGTTGCAGGCCAGGTCCCCAGTGGGGGACACATGAGAGGCAACCACACATTGATGTTTCTCTCCCTCTCTTTCTCCTTCCTGTCCCCTCTCTCTAAAAATAAATAAATATTTAAAAAAAAAAGGAGAGCCCAGACAGCAGAAATTATAACTGGGAATGGAAAAGGCCTTCAGCTCGGCTGCTGCACCAGATTCCTCTAACTGTATCTAAGAAGACTCAGAATGAATGACTGCGCGGTGGCCCCCTCTCCAGAAAGGCACACCCCAGCCTTTCTGCATCTCCTCCATGCCCCCCTTAGCAGCAGCCCCAGTAGCTCAGCCGACCACCTCCATCTGCATTATTTTAGCACTTCTTCTTCAGCATTTTTGTACATTTTAGCCGCTTCTGCAGGAACAGCCTGCCTGAGCTATACAATTCATCTCCCAAGTTACCAATTATTGTCTTTGTTAGTGCTCTGGTTACAAGTTGCAAAAGCTACCCCAACCCTATTTTTCCCATAAGCTCTATTATACTTAATGCATGATTTTGTACAATGCAAGTTTTTTCCCCAGGAAAAAAAATACATTTATCATTTATAGCCTACATGCTGGTATCTGCTACTCTTAAGGTAGCTGTCAGGATCAAATGGCACCCTATGTAGAGCTGGAACGCTGCATGGCGCATAGCGAGTGGCCACCAAAGGCCAGTTGTCGTCATATTCTCCCAGACATGTCTTCAGGCCCTCAATGTAATGTCCTCTTCCCCGTTTCTGAGACTTGAAATACTATACCCTTCTCCTCTACCATACAAGTTCTAAATTTAAAATCCAAGTGTTTTAAATAGCCTAATTATTAATCCTGAATCACTGATATCCTATATCATGCTTACAGCATCTACATCTTAACTCCCTGTCAGATACCTAAAGTCAAAAACTCAATGTATCCCTGTTATAACACTCGAGACGTGATTAACCATGTGCCTAGAAATTAAAGAAATTAAAAATAAAAATGACTTTAATACTAGAGAACAAACAAGTAGATCCTAAAGAATGAGGTAAATAAAAAAACATTATAGTCTGATGTTTCTTTCAGTTGCTTTTTTAGTTTGTGGGGTAAACCTGAATTTATAAGGATAAGAGACGCTTATCATTCTCTTGATCAAAAACTGGGAGGACCAGGAAGGAGTCAGGAGGACAGCTTCAAAGCGAAAAGTCACATCGGACGGAGCCCGCGAACTCTGAAGGTCAGCCTTACCTGGGTAAATACAGGGGTCACTTACATATACTTTTCCCAGGTTGGCATGTATCATCACACATAGTGCGGGTCCTGCATGTTAAACACTCTCAAAAGTATTTTAATGATAATAATGTTGAGATGAAAAAACTATGAAAACTTTTACTTACTTTATAAATTAGACTGTCCACCAAAAGGTCATGTTGTATCACATTGGTCTTGAGCTGCTCGTAGTACAAGATATCCTGGAGTAAAAAGTAAAACAAAAAAATTAAAGGTCAATCACATTCATAAAGTCAGCTCAAACTTTGCCGAATAAGAATCATTAACAGTGTTATGAGCACTAAGAGGACAGGGACTTCGTTATGTTCAAAACTACGTTTTCCATGCCTGGCCAGTACTAGATGCTAAATTATACCTAATCCTGTTACTCAGGACAAGACCTGGCTCCGCATTCAATCAATGCTTCTTAATCTGATTAACTATAACTTAACTTTAATAGCAAATACAATAGTTGTTAAGTAATAACTAGGTGCCAGGAACTGTTTCACTCGATATACATGAGTTAACTCATTTAATTCCATACCAGCAAAATACAATGGTTCAGTGATTGTTGTTCCCATTTACATTTGAGAAACTGAGCCCCAGAGAAAAAAGTAAGTTGTGGTTGCAGGCCATGAGGTAGTAAGATTTGATCCCAGGGAACCTGGCCCTAGAACCCACACCAAAACCAGAAAGACTATTCTACTGCCTTTCTTTTTGTTTTCTTTAAACACAATTTTTAATCAAGAAACAAATACATAGCTAACTTCATTTTGACATTTTTAAAGACTCAAGCATTTTATTTCATTTTTTCTATTACATCTATCCCCCTTATATCCATCTTCCCCCTGCAATCACCACCCTGTGCTCTGTGCCCATGAGTCCTTTTCCCTTTTCCCTAAATCCCTCCCTGTTAAACACACCCCCATAGCTGTCACCCTGTTTTCTATCTATGAGTCTCTCTATTTTGCTTCTTAGTTCAGTTTGTTCATTAGATTCCACATATGAGTGACATCATAGGGCATTTGTCTTTCTCTGACTTATTTCACTTAGCATAATGTTCTCAGGTCCCTCCATATTGCTGCAAAGGGTAAAATTTTCTTTTTTATACCTGAGTAGTATTCCATTGTGTGTGTGTATGTGCGTGTGTGTGTATCTCACAGTTGTTTTATACACAAATTATTATAAAATAAAAAGTTTAAACACACTTACTACTTTTACTAGTAGTCATCCCAGGGATGGTTATCCCTGACGATTTACTGGTAGTAGAAGTAGTCATATAGCATATGAAAGACATCAGTTTTTTATATTAGAATATGGTCCCATAATACTATAAAATCTGATTAATTTTCTACAGTGATAAAACTAGGCTGTTTAATCTAACAGAGAATAAGAAATAGGAAGAAGAGAGGGAAGATAGAAAGGAGAGAAAAAGGGAGGAAATGAGAAAAGTGGAAGAAGGAAGAGAAGGAAAGAGGGAGGAGGGACTTGAGAATGTAATCCAGTCAAGCATCAGGTTAAAACACTCAAAGTAAAGGTTAAAGAAAATGAATATAGTGGGTAGTAGTTGTGTTGAAGAGAGATGGAAATATCATCTCATTGCTTTAGCTGACCCCTGTGTTCCTCCAAATCCTTCCATTCATGTCTTAGCTCCTTTAGCCCTGGTTTTCTCCCCTATCCAAACTGCTTGGCTCCATGAGCACACACCAATCTGTGTGATTCTTCCTGAAGACAGTTCCTCAAACAAGCAAGAGGTGTTGTACAGGGTCGTCTGGGGAAAAGATGAGTATCTGTCGCACAGCTGCCTTGGCTCCTGCTGTTCCAGTCATAGGGGGCATTTGCCAGACTATGGTAGAGTGAGTAATTAAGGAGATTAAGGAAGTAAGAGCATCCACCATAGTCTTTTCTTTCGAAAGTTCAGGTGTAAAAGTAGAGGAGGCAAGAACAAGTGCTGATGTAACTAAGTTTACAGGTCTGGTGGGAGGGATTTGTTAGTTTCAAATGTTTTTCAATTTGAATTTGCTAGTCATCATTAGTTTCTTATGATGACTTCTGTTTTCTCTCAGTAGGAGGAGGGCATTCCGGTATGGTCGGAAAGAGTGAAGGTCAAAAGCAGGCACTCAGAAGATTAAGTGAGGTCATTGGGAAAATCAAGGTCAGGCACTGCTGTGGACCGGGTAAAATGAAGAATCTCATAAAGGAATCACTAAAGAAAACCTTAAATGTTAACACTAGTCTTGGCTATTTTATCAGTAAACAAATACCCTAGAAAAGTATAAAAATTTTTCTTCTTTTGAATTATCAAGCTTATATTATGCAAAATATTTTAAAATATGAAGAATAATTTCTAAATATACATATATTGACACACATAAGAGAAAAAAATCAAAGTTAGATAATGTTTTAGTGAAAGCACTACATAATTACCAGGAACTTAAAGCATAAGATCTAAAGTCTTTTTATTGAGGTAAAATTTTTAAAAACTGTTTTATGGATGTAAAATGTTCCATTTATCTCTCTGACACCTCAACTTTGACTGCACTTGTATGTGTAGCACATTTTAAGTGATTTAAAAGTGGGTGAACAAAAACCTCTGATTTAATATTCTGGAAAAGAAGTATTCTCCCCCTCAACTCATTTCACCAACAATTACTTTGGAACTGCTATATAGTTCATTGAGGTCACACTATTATAGCTGAAAATAAGAGTAAGGGATGGAAATTGTTTTATTCAACAAAATCAGTATCACTTTTCTGAAAATATAAATTTCTATTTACAGACTTGTCATTTTGCATTAATTAAGATGACTCTTCGCTCCCAAGATGCAAGTGTAAAAAACCACTTATATCATTATATAAACAATCCCTATCTAGGATTACTACTTTCATTCTAAGGTGACATTTCTGGAAAGTTGTTCTGAAATGGCTGTGATTAGTTCCTCTGCGATCTCGCCCCTGATCTAGGAAGGGAGCAGGTCACCTACCCAAGGAGAGCAGGACGAGAGTTACAACCACTGCCACAAGAGCTGATACACTTACAAAACTGCCCGACACACACTCAGATCTATTTTTTGAACTGTTACTTCTAAGCATCACCACGCAAAACTGACAATATCAGTTGGTCTAAAACAGCCCTGAAATGCATCACAAGCTTTACTCTTTCAAAAAGAAGCAGGTTGTTTGAGGCAGTGTTGTTCACAGACGTAGGTTTAAAACACACACGTGTGCATAAGTAACCTATAAAGGTTAGAAGTATAGTTTTTGTAATAATGATATCAGACTTCTTAAAAGCTGATTATAGATTATAATTAATTTCTAACATAATTACATGCAATATGTAATTATTATTATTACTACCATTAATGGTGACCACTGATATCAGGCAGTGTGTTAAAAGACTTATAGCATTATTTCATTTAATTCTCCCAACCACTCTGGGGTATAAATAGTATTACTTAGGTTTAAGTATAATTGAGGTTTGAAAAAAATTTAACTCACTCAGTGACATATTTCAAGTAAGTCGGGAGAACTAGGAGTAGAAACCAGGACTAGATAATTCTAACACCCATGCTTTCAACCACTAGGCTAGGGAACTAGTAGTTTGCATCTATTAAAATATTTAAATGAATGATTTACAAAAAAAAAGTCCCCACTAAAAATACTTCAAAACAATGTCTTGTGTAATTTTTCTTTATCAAATCTATTACTGTTTGTTGGTGATTTCTCTTCATATTCATTATATTTCCTAAAATAAAATTTTCTTATATTTAAATAATATTCCCACATAATCTGTCAACTTTTATAACCGTGAAAATAGTACATATTTGAAAAATAACTATAGACCTGGCCAGGTCGCTCAGTTGGTTGCAGCACCGTCCCACGCCCCACGTTTGTGGGTTTGATCCATGGTTGGGGCGCATATGGGAGGCAACCAGATCCGCGTTCCCTTCTCGCACTGATGTCTGTCTGTCTGTCTCTCTCTCTCAAACCAATGCACATGACCTCAGGTGAGGACCACAAATAAAAAGTCACTGCAGTGACAAAGTACCCATTTACTTACACTGAGCTGCCGTCCTCCATTGCTGCCACACGCCTTCACGACCTAAATCGGCAGACTCCATGTCTTAAAATTCTACTGACTGTTTTGTTATGTCTAAGTTCACACCAGCTATTCTTAAAAAAATTTCAACGTTAAGCATGGTGACTGAATTATGTTAATAATTGTCTTCGACTCAAAACCGTAGTGATTTTAAAAACAAAAAAGACGGAAGACATCAGACTAAAAACCGAAAGTATTCCCACTTAAAATAATTTGTCTTTGAAAAATAAATACCAGCAGGAGACATTTGGCTAGTCCTGCCGTCTTCTCACCTCGGGCCGACTGGAAACGTTCAAGAGCAGGGCCCACAGCTCCGCTCTCAGCGCCGTGGGGCTGCCCTGTCGCACGTACTGCTGCGCGGCGGCGCTGTCCTGTTCCGCTAGCACTGGCGAGAGTCCACGAAGAGCTCATCAGGCACGTCGTAATGTAAGAAACAACCCTGGAGTCTTTCATTAAAAAGCCTCGGGGAAGTTACCATTCCGTCTTTCTACCTAACGTATTTACCTCTGCCACGACAGCGACAGCCTGCTTTCGCGCTCCGCGTTGTGAGCGGCGCTATTTACCGCCCTGTCCTGCGAGGTGTGGCCTGGCGCGGGCGGTGGCTGCCAAGCTGGAGACAGCTTCGCGTTATCTGCGGCTGCGCGCACCTGAAACCAGGGCTGCACATGCGCAACAGTGTTTGGATCCCATGATCAAGTGAAGTCATATCTCCAGAAACCCTAAATTTCTTGTGCAATATTCTAGTAAGTCATGAATGTTGTAGAATGTTGGAATTACTATGGTATTTGAAATGTTTACTTGGCTAAGAATTATAAAAGATGTAAGATATCAAATCTCTAAGATGACTTTTTAGTTATATGCCAAAAACAGAGAACAGGGATTTTTTTTTAATAACATTTTTTTAAAGATTTTATTTATTTATTTATCTTTAGAGAGGAAGGAGAGAGGGAGAGAAACATCAATGTATGGTTGCCTTTTGTGCGTCCCCTGCTGGGAGTTAGCCTGCAAGGAACAGGCCTGCAACCCAGGCATGTGCCCTGACTGGGAATGGAACCGCGATCGTCTGGTTCACAGGCCCGCGCTCAATCCACTGAGCTACGCCAGCCGGGGCCGAGAACAGGGATTTTTAAAAGAAAATAAAAAAGATCTGCTAACATTTTAAGAAGGCCAAAAATTATTCATGAGCAGTCAAGTTCATAAAATCAATATATTATACTTTGGCTTTCATTTTCACTTTTGTTTTCTTTAATGAAAATACCAGTTAAGTCTGGAAATAAAGCCCCTTCTTCCAAAAAAAACAAAACAAACATACAAGACAACCTCTGACATTTGTCTAACAGCACTGTTTTCTTATATTTTCTTTTTAAAAGAAAAGGGAAAAATCTTATATTAAGTGAAAATGATCAAACCAAACCAAAGCAAAGAGATATACCATTTTAAAAAGAAAACATTTTAATTTGCAATTGTGTTTTACAAAGATACTAAATCATACAAATGAAGTTTTTAAGCTACATATGACTTTGAAAAATTGTATCAGAGAGTTTAGAATATGACAATATAATTGCCACAGAAAGTTCATTCTGACACAGACTTATTTGTAGTTCACATTTCAAAGATAAAACAGCATTTACAAAAACAAAGAAAAAAATCTTCAGAAGATGGGGAATAATTACTTCCCAGAACACTAGGAGCCGCTTCAGTTATTAAGTCTTCCATTACAAACAGCGCGACAGTTACATTTTCTCCTCAGGCCGGGGCATATTTCCATTAACACTAATGAGAAGTGTGTGGGTGCATCAGAGAGAGAACCTGCCTCTCTGATTTTGAAATTAAATTCTACTGCTGCATGGATTAAGCTAACATCCTTGAAGAATGTGCGTCTGCATTTATTTCCTTTTAGCGAACCATCTGTGTGCCTCTTCCTCTGACACTCACTGATGAAGCCAGAATGATGTACTTCCCCTTGTCTGAAAGGTTCCCATAGAAGTATTTATGTAGTTAAACATTTCTCCCTTCTCAGGTTTTAGGTTTTCAAAGACTACATTTCAGCTGGGGGTATACAACACAGACATTCACTTAGGGCTGTTTCAGTTTCAGAAATTATGATAAATATAATCAAAAGCTTACCTTTGTGCCCAATACGTACATGCTCATTTTCAAAAAGTTCTACAAGTGATCAAAGAAAATAAAATGATTAAACATAAATATGAACAGCCACATTTAGAACAATGGGTATAATTTTTCTGATATTGATACTTTTAATTACATTTTAAGCTGAATGGCTCTGTAGAAAACTATAATATTTCTATTTATATGCATAAAATCCTTTGTCTAAGTTGTTTAAAGTTTGTAGAAATTTTAAAAGTATATTTAGTCAGAAGAAAATAACTGACAAACTAATTTTCCTTTGTTAAAATAAAACAGTATCTTCTCAAAACACAAAAACCTTTCTGCCCATTCATCTTTTTTTTCCTAAAAAAAAAAAGGCAAAATTTTGGGTGACTGGTAGATGTCAGGGTGGAGGTGGGGGCAAAATGGGTGAAGGGAGTAGAAAGGTAAAAATTTCCAGTTATAAAATAAATAAACCCTGCGCACGTCACGTAAAGCACGGTGACTGTAGTTAATAGTGTATTATTGCACATTTGAAAGCTGCTAAGAGAGTAAATCTTGAAAGCTCTTATCTCAAGGAAGACTCTGCAGGGGGGTGCGGTGACGGTGCAGTGGTCAGCCTGCAGTGTACCCTAAGCCCGGCTCAGTATGTTGTGCATCTGAAACTAATACAACAGTGCGTGTCAGTTACACCCCAGTGAAAACACCATGTTGACAGCTTCATTTGCAAAGTCCCACTTCCACTCTAATCCACCAATAAAGCAAATCTAATTTTAGAAGCCTTAATATTACATCGGTTAAAGTTCCACTATAGAATGGCATTTAAAAAGATTATATGAAAGAAGCAAAGATCTGTTTCTAAAATACCAAATCAATGAAAAAAGACTCATAAACTAGACCAAATGAAAATTTAAAAGCTTTTGTTCATCAGACGACACCACTGAAAGTGAAAAGCATTGAAAGTCACAGCGTGGAAAATGTATTTACAATACACATATCCAGCAAAGGACTCGTATCCAGAACACATAAAGAACTCCTGGTAAGTCAATTAGAAAAAGACAATGGACACAAATAAGCAAAAGATTTGAACAAGTTTTTTACAAAAGAGGAGATCCAAAAGACCAGTAAACATGAAAAGGTGATTGACTATATTAGTTATAAAGATGAGTGATTAAAACTGTGTGAAATACACAGCTGCTACAACGGCTGACGTGAAAAAGGCCGACAATGAGAAATGCAAATGAAATGGAGCACACGAACTTCTCATACAAAGGCAGGGGGGGTGTAAACTAGTACAACCACTTTGGAAGACTATTTGGCTTACTAACACTGGATACAGGCATATCCTATTAGCAATTCATTCTCAGGTATAAAACTAATACATACACACATATATATCAAAAGGTATATGCAAAATTATTCACAGCAACACTACTGATAATAACCAAAAAGAGGAAACAACTCAGATGGTCCAGAACAGAATGAATAAAGGCGGTATATTCATACGATTGATTCACAGAGCAACAAGAAGGAATGCTATAACTGCACACAATACGAAAGAGTACATACTGTATGATCTCACATGTACAAAGTACAAAAACAGGCAAAACTTGTGACGTCAGGAGCCAGGAGAGTGGTTCCCCATGGCATGAGGGGGTAGGGGAGGCAGAGTCTGAAAGCGCGCCTAAAGTGCTTTTGGATGTTGACAATATTTTCTTCTTGATCTGGTCAGAGGTCACGCAAGTGTGTCCACTTTGTAAAAATCCACTGATCTGTCTACTTATGATTTGTGTCCCTTTCGGTATGTGTGTCATATCTCTATAGAAGGTATTTTAAAAATTAGGTCAAAACTAACAAAAAGGAATTGTAAAATCGAGAGAGAGAACTCTCAGCTCTTCCCACCTCCCAGAGACACTCAGGCTCTCAACTCCTTCCCTCCTCCCTCTCCCCACCACCGGGAAGGAGTACGGAGGAGCAGTTAATTGGATTTGTTAGATTCTCCAACAGCAATTAGTTAACCTTTTTGGTAATAGTCTGACATTATTTAACATAATTGGCAAATTGAAAAAATATACTGGTTTAATTTCTGAACATAATTCCAGATGTACTTTAGCTAAAAATAGAAGTAAACCTAAAGTCACACGGTGATTTAGTGAAGAAAACAGCCAAGTAATTAATGGGTGTAAAAGTATAGTAATAAAATCAACCAAAATATTGATATAAAACTCTCCTTAAACACTACTTACAACATTTTATTCAAATGAAGATTACTGAAAAATCCCCTTGTATTAAAGAGGCATGTGAAGAATATTTAACCTATGCTTTAAAATTACTTGGCCAAATTTAAAGCTATTTCAATAAAAAGTACCACATTAAATTAAATTCATATCAGAATTTATTATTTATGGTATGCTCATACAAATAACAAATAAACTCCTGAATATATAGCAAAAATAGAATCCAAGATATCTGGATATAAACAAGAAATTCATAACTGACTGATGTGGATGAGCCAACATGCAACACTTTATTTTTTTTTCCAATTTTTTTATTTAATTATTTTTCAAGTACAGTTTTCTGTCTATTACTCCCATCCCGTCCCACCCCCCATCCTCCCCACATGCAACACTTTAAACAGTAAAGCTAAAGCTGTCTAGTAAATATTTCTACAAGCCATTCGTTTTTTATGTGACAAACAACATAGTCCTTTAACACATCAGCTATTTTCAAATCTTTGTACATTATTTCACTTTTTCAAATTTAGATCTCATACATCATTGCACTTTAAATGCAATAGCGATAAAATTATTTTAAGTTCACTGACATTTTAATTTTCTTTTGTGCTACTTTTTTTCTTTTTTTTCAATTCCAAAACTTTCATTTCAAACAGCTCCGGGGACTTCACTGCTCCCTTCGGTCTGGCTCTGCACCTCCCCCACACCCACACCCCTGGTCTTAAATCCCCACAGCTCCCAAACTCACATCCAACACGTGGCTCAAGACCCTTCCAACTCCAGTGAACTCCAAAACGCAGCCCCCAAACTCAACTTTGGAACTACTCCTCCCAGTGCAAGCTTGAGACCTCTCTGACTGAGCTTCAGATTCAAGTTCAGTTTCAAGTACACAAACTGCAGTCCAGCAGGAATGCTCGGTCCCCTGCCCCATGGGACTCCAGGGCTCTGTGCCTTCCCACGGACATGAGCTCCATACCCCAGAACCAGAAAAGCCCACCCTGAACCACTTCCAGAGTCCTCACCCTCAACCTAGACCCGGGAGCAGCCTCGCGCTCCCTGTTGGTGCGGGCTTTTGTCTCTCTGGGTAAAGGATGTTTGTCTGCTTGTGGAACCCCTACCACCACTATTCAAATTAACAGGTGGTGGTGTCTTTGGTTGTCAAGTGCACCAGGTTTACAGGGAGCCTGCTGTTTGGATTTAAGTCTCAGCTTTGCCACTTGCTAGTTGTGACATTGGGAATAAGCACTTAGTTTCTGCCCACCTCAGAGGGTGCCAAGTACCTAGAACAGGCTGCCCTCTAGTATAGGGCAGTTACATAAGATGCTTTCTTCTGTTGAACATTAGGACTCAATACAAGTGCTGGTGTTGTCACCACTGATGATGTAAATTAATAATCCTATAGAAAGAGCACTTCTAGTCCCATGTAACATGAGGAAACTAAGGGTTAGAGAGGACCACAGAGAAAGGAAATGGTCCACCAGGATCAGAATGGCACCCACTGCCGTGGGGGTACATGTGTGCCCAAGTGCCCGTGCAAGTCCCCGTGGCCCCCACGGCTCCGCTGCTGGGCCGGCCCTTCCTGTGGGCGGCCCTGCACCCCCCGCGCCCCCCTGCCCTGTGCATCCTTTGCTTGCTTGTTTGTTTTCGAGCCCTGGTGGTGGCAGCGGCAGCAATGGAGCCCTTTCGTGCTACTTCAGAGGAAAACTTTTCTGGCTATACCATTCCTTCCCTTTTTATTAATCATATTTTCAATTTATTACTCTTTGGGATTATATCAAGAGTTAAAAAAGCTGGGAATGCAGACTGGTACAGCCACTATGGAAAACAGTATGGAATTTCCTCCAAAAACTAAGAATGGATTTGCCTTTCGACCTGGCAATTCCACTGCTGGGATTATATCCTAAGAACCCTGAAACACCATCCCAAAAGAACCTGTGCACCCCGATGTTCATAGCAGCACAATTTACAATAGCCAAGTGCTAGAAGCAACCTAAGTGCCCATCAGTAAATAAGTGGATCAAAAAACTTTGGTACATTTACACAATGGAATTTATGCAGCAGAGAGAAAGAAGGAGCTCCTACACTTTGCAACAGCATGGATGAAACTGGAGAGCATTATGCTATGTGAAACAAGCCAGGAGGTGAGGGACAAATAGCATATGATCTCACCTTTAACTGGAACATACACAACAACAAAAAAAAGCAAGCAAAAAAGAAATTAAGAACAATTTGACAGGAACCAGAGGGGAGGTGGGAGAGGATAATGAGGGGTAGGGTTTTCAGGAACAACTATAAAGGACACATGGACAAAACCAAGGAGGTTTGGGTGGGAAGTAGGTTTGGCTGGGGTAGGGGGAGGGGTAGTGGGGGGGGGGGAATGCAGACAACTATAATTGAACAACATTAAAATAATTATTTTAAAAATTTTAAAAATAACACCTATCCTGAAAAATGAGATTTGTATGTGAAATACCAAGCTCCCTGGTTCAAAGTTGGTACTCAACAAACAATAAATTCCTNGGCTGGGGTAGGGGGAGGGGTAGTGGGGGGGGGGAATGCAGACAACTATAACTGAACAACATTAAAATAATTATTTTAAAAAATTTAAAAATAACACCTATCCTGAAAAATGAGATTTGTATGTGAAATACCAAGCTCCCTGGTTCAAAGTTGGTACTCAACAAACAATAAATTCCTTTCCTTCCCATTTAAAAAAAAGAGTTTAAAAAGCTATTGTACGTTTACACAATGGAATACTACTTGTCCATAAAAAGGAAATATTAACCCTTTGCAACAGAATGAATGGACCCAGAGAACATTATGCTGAGTGAAATAAGCCAGTCAGAGAAAGACGAGTACCAGATGATTTCACTCATATGTGGAATCTAATGAACAAAATGAACAAGCAAATAATGACAGACTCCTAGATAGAGAGCAGGCTGACAGCTGGCAGGGCTGGGTGGTGGATGGGGGAGCTCTGGGTAGTAAGGGGCAGAGGGATTGAGCAAAAAAGAAAAAAGGACAGGGAAAAACATGGACACAGACAACAATGTGATGATTGCTGGGCGGCAGGGGGTGAAGGGAGCTGTTGGAGGGTGTGAGGGGATACTTGGTGATGGACGGAGACTTGACTGGGGTGGTGAACACAGTACAGTGAACAGATGAGGTGTTGTAGAACTGTGCCCCTGAAAACTGTATCGTTTTGTCAACCTGTGTCACCTTAATTCAGTAGTAAAGGGGGGAAAGGAGGTTTGATTTTAAAATTTAAATAATCACATGAGAATATGTTAAACAAGCAGAAGAGAGTAAAACAACAAAGGAAAGGGGAAAAAGTAAGAAAAAAACTATAATGGAGGCCTAATCTAATACATGTTTTTATTTGGTCTTAAAGTTTTACTCTCTGTTTCTAGATTTTCTTGCTTAAAGCTTTCTTTGGTTCTTAGATTAAAATGTTCTTAACCTTTTCTAACAAATGGGATCACGGTGTGCTAAAGGTCATGAACTTGTGTGTGACTCTCTGGGCACACAGGGCCTGGACTCCCTGGCAATCCGGTGGCCACCTAGACACCTGATTCTCTACTGGGCAGAAAGCTCATGCTGAGGCACCCAGGAGTGGCTGCCCAAGGTGCAGTTCAGGCAGAGAGGGAGAAGGAAACCTGTCCTGGGCTAAGATTTTCTAGAAAGTCTATTCTGTGGTATCTGGGTTTAGCCCAGCTAAACGTTAAATGGCACTGTATTTCCGTTTTCCATTTGCTAACATTTCCAGTGTTAGATCACTTTTCATACAGCTGGTTTTACAAAATGGATATCTAAACCAGAGTACCCCACTCTTTTAGCTTATTTTGGCTCCAAAGTAAATATTTGAGCAGATTATACAATGACCAAGTAAAATGTTTGGGGTCCCTCAGAACATACAATCATTGTCTAACGCTAAAGTATTTGAACATATTTATTTCAAAGACTATGTATAAAAGAACAATAAAAGTTTCATTTTAATTAGCTACGATTGCAAGGTCTTAGTAACCGAAGAATCAAAAGTTATCAGCCAATTCTTTCTTATAAAAGTGGATGATACTTCCAGGTGGTAACAGTGTTTGATCACTGGAAGTGGTATGAAATGAAAACAAAAAGACTACTGAATTTAACTATTTGATTATGTGAAGTACAATTATTTTGCTTTCTAGTACAATTCTCTAGTCCAAGAATAAGAAACCCAAAGAAGTCAGAACCAGAATTTCCCATTTGTAATCTATGTTTCTCAGAAAACGCTCTGAGAACCAGTATGTTGACAGACACATTTATATCAACAGATCTTGCATAGGAAAAAGATTCCCTGGTAAAATGTGACTAGGAGAGGCTAAGCTAAAAGTTTTTTGGGGACTTCTTATAGTCTTTAGGACAATAACACACACTGTAACTGTACAGTGCAGCCAGTCCCAAATCTTATTTGAGAACAAGATCCTCCATTCCACAGGGAAAATGATGAATGCTTCATGGGACACACTTCAGGAAACGCTGGTCCAAATGAAGATGCATTTTTCCTTCAGAAATAACAAGCTGAGAAAATGTCTCTTTAGCAGAACTCCCATCTAATAAGATTCATTACTATGTACAGTCAGACAATATTATCAGGAATATGACCACCCTCCTTTCTCATGAAAGAATGCTGATTCTGTTCCCCCTTTTCTGCTCAGCATGGGTATTATAAATGGTTTCCACAATAAGTGTATGTTTAAAACAAATGCATATTCGTGAGTTTACAGGAATAACAAATATGCTTGATTTTTAAATCACTGTAAAATAATGATTCTATATTACAAAGATATGGACTGTTCTCCTGACTCTTACATAAAAGCTGACAATTTAGTAAGTGAGAAATGCACTTCAAATATAAAAACTGAACAACAGTATTGACAAAACATAGGTGATACAGGGTTTTAAAGATGATTAGGAAGTGAGGGGGACATCACGTAAGTTATATGATTGTCTAACCACTAAGCTATACACCTGAAACCAATATATAATAAAAATAAAATAAAATATATTTTTGAAAAGATGAGTAGGAAGTGTCTAGTTCCTTTAAGTCATACTCAATCCTAAATATAAAACTTATCTCTAGCCAAACAAGTATTAGCAACATTTTCAAAACATTTAGCATTACATTTCCAATTTAACCAAACCCCATTCTTTCCAAGTAATATTGTTGCCTAGCAATCTCAAGACAGGAAAAAATCTCGGTACTATACCACTAAAAACAATCTCATTGATGAACATGAATTCGACCCAATTTTTAACAGTCTTGCTTTGAGAAGTCAAGAGAGCAAAAATAACCGCATCAACTGAAGAGATCCTCAACTTCCTCCAGGCAGACTTAGTGCTCTCGCCTCTACGCCAAATGCCCCTTGCATGTCATAACAGCCAATGCCACGTGATTCTTACCTGAATCTTATCTTATACTAAATGCTCCCTCAAAGCAAAGTTTATGTCATATCTGTGGACCCACTAATCTCTGGCCCCTCACACACATTTGCTGTAGGTAGTACAAGTGAACCAAAGAGCAACTACCGTATTTAGCTGTGTATAATGCACTCCCCTATATAATGTATACCCACATCTTCCCCCTAAAGTTTTCAATGTTTTAATTTTTTGTTTTGATTTTTTAATTAAGTTTACTTCTTTATATTTAGAAACAAAACCAATTATCATATTCCAGGGTATTATTTTGCATGCAGATATCATTATTGCTTTCTAGAGTTACACTTTTAACTCTAGAAAGCCATATAAGCATAAATAAAAGACTTAAAGCATTTATACATATACAGAATTAGTACTGCCCATGTATAATGTGCATCCTTACTTTTCCCTCAAAAATTTGGACAAAAAAGTACACATTATATATGGCAAAATAAGGTATACTCTAGATTAAGGGGAAAATGAGGTTTTCTGAAGCATAGCTATTATAAGGTCTAGAATAATCTAAAACAATGCTTAAGGATTAGTTTCAAAAGTGAAAAACATAAATATCATTCCAGGTTATATTACTATTCTTTTCCCTTTTGTTAGTTCTATATGGCTGTCCTGGGCCATGAAAAGAAGTATCATCTGTCTTAGTCTGTTCAAGCTACTATAAGAAAACCACCACAAACTGGATAGCTTGTAACTAACAGAAAATTATTCCTCCCAGTTCTAGAGGCTAAAAACCCAAGAACAGGGTACCAGTACTGTCAGGTTCTGGTGAGGACCCTCTTCACATCGCAGATTACCGATTTTCGCTGTGGAAGAGGCTGGGGCGCTCTGCTGGGCATCTTTTATAAAAAACACCAACTCCCATTCATGAGGGCACACTGCTTAGCTTTGAATCTTGGTTCCACCACTTACTAATTCTGCAACTTTGGGCAAGTTATTTAACATCTGCACTTCTCCAACTTTAAAACGGTGGCATTACTTCTATCTCACATCATACAAGAAAATTAAAGCCACAAGGCAACACCACTGCTTACCAGCAGCATGACCGAAACCGAAGACTGTACACGCCCAGCACTCGCAGGCGCACCAGCCACCACTGATCCCACGCACCATGGGTGGAAGTGGAACCTGGTACACCCACTCTGAAAATGCTTTGGCAGTTAGTCATCTACTGAAGCTTATACAAACCTGAGGTCTGAAAAACTGTATTCCGAGATGTATGTATATTCAACATACATTTACCAAAAGACACATATTAGAATGTTCATGGCAGCCACATTTGTAATAGCCCCACATTTGAAATTTCCCATATACCCAACAATAGGATGGATAAATAAATGTGTGTGGTATGTTGATATAATAGATACCATGGTGCAAAAAAACCCAAAAGATTTATGAATATGCAGAGCAATATTGCTGAATCTCACAGCACTGAACAAAAACGAGTCAAACATCAAAGAGGACACACTGTGTTAATTCATACAAATTTCAAGAACTGGCAAAACTAACCTGTGCTGGGAGGAATCAGAATAGTGTTGGGGTTTTTTTTGACATGGAAGAATAAAGATCAAAAGAGGTTAAGAGAGGGCTTCAATTTATTAATTTGTATGTGTCCAACTAATAAAAATTCACTGAGCCATTCCCTTATAATAGAGTCTTTCCCCAAAGCGTTAAAAACTAATAAAGTTTTAAAAGCGATAATAAACATACCTTCTACATTGCCAAGAGATTAAAATGAGACAATACACATATAACACATAGTATATGCTCAATAACTTTATTATTATGTTTGCTATTATTACTAATGATCAGGAGCCGATGTCCGTGTTTGATAAAGGAAGAAACAAGTGCAGAGATGTGAAGCGCCCCGCCCGCCACACACGGCCATGTGGCCAGCGGGAGGCTCGAGGGCCGCCCAAGCGCTGCACTACTTCCACTCCAGGGCAGGCCTCCTGTATTTTAGGTCAGTTTTCACTTCCTTTTTTGACAGCTAAATATCAGTTTCACCTTTTATAAAAAACACATTGTGCTTTTGCACAAAAAGAGAAAGTCAGGGAAATTTTCTGAACAAGGTTTAAAAGATACTAATTTTAAAGCCTAAGTTTATTTTACACAGAATGCTGTGTTTGCTTAATTTGATGTTATGAAAAGTAATAAAAATAAATAGTGATGGCCAGTAAAGGAAAATATGAGTGCTGTCAATGAAGATTTTGCCAACAAAATAACTTATGTATGTCTAATGATTTTTAAAAATTATTGTACGATCTTCAAATAAAAAGACATGGTCTACAATATACAGAATTCTATTCAATAATTAATAGTAACCCAAGAAAGGCAGAAGCATGCTTTGCTTTCAGATATAAAAAGGTTACTAGATTTGGAAGGGACAAGATAAAACTTAACCTCACTCTCATTTATCATCACTGACATGCCACATGGGGTAATACTAACCAGGAGGCACTTGCGTAGAATCATCTATGCCTAGTTGTCCTGTAGTTAAGCCAAGTTCTGCAAATAATTCTTTCTGAAAAAATAACACACATAGAATTAACGTACATTTCAGACTTTGCTACTATAAAAAAAAGTCACCTTCACCTAAACATCAGCATAAATAAAAATCACAATATAAAATGAATTTTCGCTTCCTTCAAATATCTAAAGAAGCGGACATTATGGAACCCTTAAATAGTAATACATTAATACAAAATTAAGGAGCAGAATAACCATAATTTTTTACTACATCTATTACTATGTAACACATTTATTACCAGGTGAAACAAACATGAATAGAAAAGATAAACACTTTTAGGAAAAAATAATGTATAATGGGAAAAGAAACGTAAATATAACAGTTCTCCAAATATAGAGCCTTTAGTAGTATTTTTCCTTGTCCTCATTTTTTCTGCCTAAGAAAAATTTTTACTTTGATGCCTTATGACCAATGAGTGATGCAATATTTTTTTCAAAAAACCTGTTTTTAATACAGTTCTCAATTGTTTCCCTTTTTTTAGGTAATAAGCTAATTAGTGAAGAAAGAAATGAATTATCTTTTGAGGAAAGATCTACTAACATTCAAATCTCCAGAAAACACACACACATACACCATTATCCAGCAACAGTCAACTTTATCTTCTAACATCATTTTCTAAATTGCCAGTATGATTCTGCATCTGTGCTTTCTATGGTTCTGTACGTCACTCAACTCTTAATTAACTATACACTGCAAATACCCAAAACAACTTAAATTAGTTTTTAAGTAAAATTAGACTATCAAGTACTCTGCTAAAATAAGAATAAATTAGATTTATTCTCCAGACTTCCTCTACTCACCCAGTAATGTCTAGGGAAAGTAATAATGTTTCTCTGTTATTTTTAAAATTTATAACAACCCCATGTTATTTGTATTATTTTTCTTCCCTAAGTAATTAAATATTTCTATTAATATTTGCCTCAGTGTTTTGTTACTATTTAATTGCTAAATACAAACTTCCTTCTCCTTTACAAAATAAGTTTTAATCCCCCCCAATTATCCATTATTATTTAAGTTACTAATTTATTAACGTCCCTCACAAAACAGTTATTAAGCCTAATATGTACACACATTTCATTTTTGGATTGATTTTAAATAATTACCATTTCTTTTTTTCATTGTTGTTCAAGTACAGTTGTTTCCATTTTCACCCCACCAGGCCGCCCTGCCCCACTCATTCTTGACTCCCACCCTCGAGCCCATCCCCTTTGGCTCTGTCTGTGTGGCCTCTGTATGTGCTCCTTGATGGTCTTTCCCCTGCTATCCCTACCCCCTTACTGTCAGTTTGTTCATTATATTTCAAATTTTAACTCAGCTTGATTTTTATCTATACTTTAAAACAGCATTACATCATGTTACCAATATTTTAGATTGAAGAGGTAAACACTTAATGTTGTTCTCCCATTTTCAACCACTGTCTTCCATTTATTTTTAAACTCTCTCTTCGTTGAAATCATTAGAATTAATGACAATGTATTTGGTTTTGTAAATACCTTTGGTCTTCACACTTGAGAGGGACTCAAGCCCAACAAATGTTTCAGTATTAGGTTCTAACACCACCGTGGAGAATCGTACTCAGGCCACAACACGTCAGGAGCACGAGAAGCTCTGAACGTCCATTTTCTGCTTCACTGCTCTGGACTACTCTTTACTCCACATTAGTAGACCTGGCCCCCTTCTCAGATTTCCTTCAAAATTCCCAAGATGCCATGCCTCCCAGGACTCCTTCTTTGATATTTCAGGCTGATTTAGGCAGCTCTCTATGCACATGTTACCATTTATCAACCGCTATAAACCCACATACTCACATCGCATTAAAACGATCTTACTACTGTCCATCTCCCCACTCTCCTGAGGCTCTCGGGACACAGGGACTGTCTTGGACACATCGGAACCTAGTGTGGGGGTAAGTGACATACAGTGGGGGTTCCATAGTATTAAACCACACTACTGAGCTTCAGTTTCACCCAGCCGTCTCCATATGACTGAATGGGTAAACAGAAATTCATCAGCAACTTCATGTTAGAGACAATAAATTTCAGTTTCAAGGAATTTCCTTTTACCATGGATGAGTCTACATAACATTGTGAACTAGATTTAAGTGTCATCCAGTATAAGAACACAAGACTCACTGAACCTCACCAAGTTCAATGCTCATAGACAGACTAGGGTCACAGAAAAACCGTGCATTCTGCAGTCAGTGTCATTAAATACTCAGGCCATGCCAAGCAGGGAAGGTAGGGACAACTATCCCTACTGACCAGAGGAAGAGAAAGACTGACTACACTCTTAGCAGGTGTAGCCACAACTTCTTGAAAATTAGTTACAGGCGTTCATTCTTCAATAGCTCAGAACGAATCCACGTCAGCTCCAGGCCCCTACAGACAGACACATGATGTAATCGGTCCCGCTCACACGCATGCTGAGCCTCCACACACATGATCCCTGCCCTGCTCTTTCCCAGCAACCCCCTGCAAACCCGTTCAAATGGCAGTCCCTCTGAGAAGACTTCCCACACCTCCAGGGGAAAAATCTAAACTTTTTCTGTACAGCCATGGCATTTTGTACAAACTACTACTAACAATGGGTTTTTAACACTTTAAAAAAATTACTTCCTAAAAATTAACTTTTTATCAAAGTTGTAGTAGTCACGTTGTAGTAGTCATGTAGTAGTCACATAAGCAGGTGTAAACTGCTTACCATGTCCCACTAACTGGGTGGCTTTAAACAATAGAAACTTATTCTCACAGTTCCAAAGGCTAGAAGTCCAAAATCAAGGTGTGTCCAGGGCTGTGCACTCCCTGAGGGCCTTCGGGGAGAATACGGTACAAGCCTTTCTCCTGGCATCTGACCCTGCTAGCAATCTCGGGTGCTCCTTGGCTTATAGGTGTGTCACTCCAATCTATGCCTTCATTGTATCAAGACATTCTCCTTGGGACTCTCCTTCTGTGTCTCTTCCCTTAAGGACACTAGTCATATTGTATTTAGGGCCCAGCCAACTGCAATCATCATCCTCTTGACTGCATCTGTGAAGACCCTATTCCCAAATGAGATCACATTTACAGGCCGGTACTGGGGGTTAGGACTTCAACACACCTTTTTGGGGGTGCAATTCAACCCATAACTTTTAAGTTGTTGATCTGCATAACACCCCTATGAAATATTATTATCCCTATTTTACAAATAAGAAAACTAAAGCTCAAAGGCAAAAAGACTTGCTCAAAGCCACATAGCCCATAAGTGGCAGAGCAAGCATGTAAACCCAGGTTAGTTGGCTTCAGAATCTAACCCCCTGTATCGTCTCTACATGCAGCAAAGTCAAACCAGCTAAAAGACTTTTTTTGCAACAACAAAATAGCAGTCCTCTATCTTACACTCCTTCCCAGTACACACACGCACACACACACACACGCACACACACTCGGCTTATCCTCCGGTATGTACCTGCATATTTCACGTAACAAGTATATATTGCTATTTTTAACGTACCAGTTTCAGATATTGATTTTTTTGTGGTAAATGAGGAGTTCAGCTCATGTACTTCTCTCCATCATTTCAATTACATATCAATCCCTGATAAAATCTATAGAGTCTGCATTATTATATTTAAATATTATTCACTGCTGAGTCACATGTTATAGATGTGTTCCCTTTTGTATACTTTTTCATTCAATTTCTAATTAAACTACTTTGTCACTTTCAGAATTTTCTCTAATCACCTACCTCTTCCTACATACACCCTGTAACAAGTCTGAAAAGACCCTGCTTGATACAATCCTGCATGTGGTCAAATGTGTCAGCTCATTAAGCCTTCGGTGTTCTCTTGCAGGTACTCATCTCGGGACCCTCCAGCCTCCTGCTCCCCTCTGGAATCGCTCCCCTATGGTCCTGCTGTACCGCCCCTGTCCCAGAGCTCCTCGTCGTCACGCTGGAAAGTCTTCTACCCGTAGTTTGAAATCCCATTCCCTAAGTGCCCTATTGGTTCTTTTTATTTATGACCTGATTTTGGAGCACTTGTACCAATGGTTCCCTGAATAGGAGTAAATATTTCCTTTTAGATTACATACGTCTGAAAACCTCTACTTCAACTTCACACTTGATTGACTGCTGGCTGCATACAGAAGTCTAGGCTAAAATCGTTTGAACTTTTAAAGGCATTATTGCAAAATCTTCTGGCTTCCAGTCTTACTTCTGAGACGTCAGATGCCACTCTCTGACTCCTGACATTTACCTGCACTGTTTTTCTCCCATGAGAAGTTTCCAGTCTTCTTTCCAGGTGGCTTGTGATGGCTCTTCGTTTACTCATTGCACTGGGTACTAGGTGGGCCTTGCCATACTGGAGATTCCTGCCGTTCAGTTCTGGGACCCTTACCTCTGCTCTTTCTGGAACTCCTACTGGTCAGATGTTGACCTTCTAGATTGATCCTCCAATTTAAATTCCTCCCCCCCCTTATTTTTTATCTCTGGCTTCTTGCTCTTGCTCCGCCTTCTGATAGATTTCCTGAGCTTTGCCTCCTGACATTTTTTGATTCCTAAATGCTCTTTTTCATATTCTACTGTTTGTTTTGTTAGTTTAATAAAATTCTGTTCTTGTTTCATGAGTAGTATCTTCTCTCTGAGAACATTAATGGTTTCTCTAAATAGTCTATTGGAAAGAAGTAGTTAACAAAGGGCTGTAGCAGGGATGTCCAACCTTTTGGTGTCTCTGGGCCACACTGGAAGAAGAGTTGTCTTGGGTCACATACTAAATACTCAAACATGAATGAAAACTGATGAGTAAAGAAAAGGTTTTAAGTAAATTGACAATTTTGTGTTGGGCCTCATTCACAGCCATCCTGGGCCACATGCGGCCTGTGGGTTGGACACCCCTGCATGAAGATGACCTTGGGTTTACCTTCTTTCGCACTGCCACCCTGAAAATGTATTGACTCACACAAATGCACACACAAATGTGAAAAGGAATGCCAGCTGTATTAATGAGCAATGTTACTTACTGGAAAAAAATATGACCCATGGCTTGTAAGTTACATCTGAAATGGAACACTACGAATCAACTATGAAAATCTATTGGAAAACATATACCTCATGCCACATTTGGTGTCCCTGGAAGGGACCTGGAAGTTACACTCGCGTTTGTATAATGTTCATATACTTAGGTTCGAACGTGAGTATAACCTCTTCCTATTGTGTAAGAGACTTTCCTGTGTTACACCTATATGATTCGTCACTTCCAATTGTATGTACTCCTTGTGGGACCAGGAAGGAACATCGGGTTGGCTGTAGACCCCCAGCAAAGACCTACCTGCTAAGAGCTTGCTGACACACTGACATGCTGTGTTTTGTCCTGTATCACTCTACAAACTGAGGTGAAGCTGGCGGCAGCTTATGGCCTATTGTATCTTGTGAGTGTGAATGTAAATTCAAACCTGAAACAACTATTAGTGGTCATGATGAGTGTTTATTCTATAAACACTTTATATTGACTACTTTAACTATTATTTTTTTATTTCTGTTTTAGTTTTAGTTTAGTTTCTCTGCCTTTCAAATTGGAGGATTTCAAGTTCCCGGAGATCCTAAGCTGGCCATTCACATTAGGAATGAGGCAGTAAGAAACAGACTGGAAGCTCTGTCTGCCAGGACTGGGGATAGAGTGTGGTGGGCTTCCCTCGGTGGTAACTTTGTAGCCAGCCAGCTGTCTTGTCATAGGGTTCTCCAAAGCTCTGGCAGCCTTTTCTCTGGTATTCTCGAGTTGGTGGGGGATGAAGAAGGAGAGAACTGGGTAGGCGTAGTGGTAATGACCAGGATAATCTCATCATTCAGCCAACTTCCACCTAATTCCTCTGTTTTCAGTGCAGTACCTCATTCCTGCCCTGCTCTTTGTCTGAGGTCTCCGAGTTCACAGCCTTTCCAATTCCATTTCTCTGGTCTCCGGTGGGGAAGGAGGAGTAGCCCAACTCTGCAGGGTAGTAGGAGCCTGGGGGTTCAATCCATCCAAATATCCTAATACAAACTGTCACCCAATCTCCATTCTCAGCCCTCTGACTCACTATGGCCTTTTATAACCCGCAGCTTCTCTAATTCTTGAGCCTTTCCAAACCTCTGCATAGGAAATCATCTGGCTTCTTGTATCAGTCAAGTGTTCAATAAGGAAACAAAAACCACAGCCAATATGTGGACACAGAAAAACAGAATCAGGAAAGGCAGAAAGCAACTCTGATTTCCAGGATGAAAGAAAGTGAACCAAGAAAGGAGTAAGAACTCAGGAAAAGGAATCCGCCCTCGAGACAGAGATTCAGACCTCTATGAAAAGGGAGCGTGTGCCTTAGGCCTGTGCAGACCAGGGGCGGTAAAGAAACTTGCCCGAGGACACAGGCTGCAGCCAAGTGGCTGCGGGCTGCAGCAGTGGGTGTTAGCGGGCCTTCCGAGTGCTGACCTGCAGGGTCCCGCACGAGGGAACCGGGAAAGGAAGGCTCGTTCTCCTGCCGCACCAGTCTTGCTGTTTCCTCCAGAAGCTTCTACTAACAAAGCCTAACATCAAGCCAGTTGGCAAGAAAGAAATGTATACAAGGCCCAGCTCCAGGATTACAAAGCAGAACAGAAAAAGATAGATCTGGAGCTGGAGGATAATCAAGTGATTACCGGCATACTTCTCGTCCACACCTCCCGTTTTCTCCCAGTTAGGCTTGAACTTCTGCTTCCATGTTGAAGTCATTTATCATTCTCCCATCAGCTCTCTATCTTAATACATGAAACCTCTGAGTTACAAATTGTTTGCTTCAACAAACACAGTATTTACATTTGTGTTCCTTATTGTTTTGCAGTGATAACTTCTCAAATCCACCATCAGTAAATCTCATTTTTCTGTAATGACTCTACTTTAAAATGAGCTTCCTCGCCCAACATGAAAGTCTCTGGGGTAAAGACAGTCTTGTCCTTACTTTCCCTCATCTCCTTCAGTGCCTCACCATGTTAGAAGCTCAATACATGCTGGTTGAAGTGAATAAAATGTACTTTCATTAAAAAATTTAATAAAATTCACAATTTGTTTCAATCTGTTTTATAGACATACATCAGGCACCTGAATCCCAACAAGCTGTCTTGTGTAAATCTATGCTGTTTACTGAGGTGGGGAATAAGCAAAAGCATTTATAGCTCAATGCAAGTTCACCTTCAGTCCTACTAGAAGAGCAACTTTTTCTCTATGTAACATATTTACAACAAAAAAGAAAGCTTCATTTTATTTATTTAATGATTGTCCTATTGTTTGGATATATGCTGCACTAAAATAGTTTTCCAATGGCTGTCTTCTAAAATATGTTAATTTATTTTTAGATGCCTATACTTACCAATTCAGGGATGTCTTTTACTCTCAGAGGAACTTGAATTAAACCCAAATGAGTCCTGAAACTAAGATAATCACCATTTTCATAATTTGGGTTGCGAAGATTAATTAATACCTTTAAAAACAAATCCAACAAAATTGATTAGTTTTTAATAGGATGTCTACATTTATAAAATTGGCAGTGATATTCTTGGTGTATCACCACAAAATTAAAAACTATTTGGGATTATGCATATACTTCAATAACATTCTAAAATACTATAACTTTGTACTAAAATGTGAAATTACTAGAGACATGATTTTAATTAGGATGACTTAATATTCCAGCTGATGATCTACCATATAAAACGAAAAAGAATTTACCTATAAAGAAAAGCTTCCTGATGATAAAGAAAAATTGTTTGATTATAATAATTTACCAGGGAAGGTGATAGAAAAATAAAAATTGCTTGATTGTAATATTTACCAGGAAAAATTTTAGAACCAACCCTAACCCTTTTAAAAACAAATATTGATTAGTATTCTAAATTCTAGCAGTCTCCTACATTCTAGCACTCTCCTAAATTCTGTCAAACAAGCAACACCTGGCTGAGTGAACCCGTATCTCTTGCTAAGTGGCCCCAGGCCTATCACTAGCAGCAGCTAGTGATGGCCTTGGTTCACACCTTGGCCTCACCTGGGCACTTCCAGGCCCAGCAAGTAGCATCCATCTGCAGATCTCTTGGTGGCTTACGCCAGGTGGCATAAGCCGAGCAGATCACAGGTGGTGGCTGACCTTGGCCCGCACCTCCCAGGAAGCCCCAGGGCCAGTATACCCAGTGGAAAGCTTCAAACCACACCAAAGCACCACCACCCAACCATCTCCAGAGTGACACACTCAAGGGTCAGACTCAACGGGCAGTGGGCACAGCCAGTCCTTGCAGCTGACTGGCCTAGTGAATCCCTTCTACTGACATGCCAATTGAGCAATCAAGGCTCAATTATGAGAGGAGGGTGTGCACAGACTTGAGTATCCAGTTTGGGTGAAAGGGGAGGCTGTGCCACTGGACCCTACAGAACACCTACTACATTAGGTCACTCTTCAAAGCCTGAGAGATGTAGCGGCGTCTACCTAATACATAGAAAGAAACACAGAAAGGCTTCCAAAATGAGGAAATGAAGAAACACATCCCAAATGAAAGAACAGAACAAAACTTCAGGGGAAAAAAAAACTAAACAAAATGGAGACAAGCAATCTACTAAATGCAGAGTTCAAAACACTGGTTATAAGGATGCTCAATGAACTCAGCAAAAACCTCAAGATTAAAAAAAGAACCAGCCAGAAATAAAGGATGCAATAATTCAAATAAAGAATAATTTATAGGGATCAACTGATGAGTGGATGAAGCTGAAAATCAAATCAGCAATTTGGAATATAAGAAAGCAAAAAAACCACCCACTCAAAAGAGCAAAAAGAACGAAGAATTAAAAAAATCAGGATGCATAAGGAACCTATGGGACAACTTCAAGTATTCTAACATTTGCATCATAGAGATGCCAGAAAGAGAAGAGAGCAAGATATTGAAAACCTATTTGAAAAAATAGTGACAGAAAACATCCCTAACTTCGTGAAGGAAATAGACATACAAGTCCAGGAAGTACAAAGAGCACCAAGCAAGATGAACCCAAAAAGGCCCATACCCAAACACATCATAAGTAAAATGCCCAATGTTAAAGATGAAAAGAGAAACTTAAAAGCAGCAAGAGAAAAGCTGTCAGTTATCTACAAGGGAGCTCCCACAAGACTGTCAGCTGATTTCTCAACAGAAACTGTAGGCCAAAGGGGACTAGCAAGAAATATTCAGTGATGAAAAGCAAAGAACTACATCCAAGATTACTCTACCTAGCAAAGCTATCATTTAAAATTGAAGGACAGATAAAGAGTTTCCCAGACAAGAAAAAGCTAAAGGAGTTCACATCTACCTAACCAGTATTACATGAAATGTTAAAGGGTCTTCTTTAAGAAGATCAAACATATGAACAATAATACAATGGCAATAAATATGTATCTATCAACAATTGAATCTAAAAAACAAAATAACTGAATGTGCAGGACAGAAACAGAAACATAGATATAGAGAATGTTTTCACAGTTGCCAGATGGAAGGGGCATTAGGAGAGGGTGAAAATGGTGAAGTGATTAAGAAGTACAGATTGGTTGTTACAGAACAGTCATGGGGATGTAAAGTACAGCACAGGGAATATAGTTAAATATAGTCTAATAACTAGTAGATGGGTGCGAGATTTATGGGAATGATCACTTATTAAACTATGTAATGTCTAATCACTGGGGTGTATGCCCAAAACTAATATAATATGTCAAATGTAATTAAAAATTAAAAATTATTTTAAAAAAGAAATAATCTGCCATTATGTTTTAATGCATATCTTTATTTTTATTATAGATAACATACACACACTGCTTTTTAAATGTCAAACCATTAATACATAATGTAGAATGTTAAAATTTTAATTTATCCCAATATATTCCTCAGAGTAAATCTTTACAAATAGCCTTTCCTTTTAAAAAAGTATTGCAATGTTTTTAAAAGACAGTGAAGTAATATCGGAGGCTATCACCTCTAAACCAAATGCACATGGGAAAATGAAAGAAAATTTCAGAAGTGAAGCTAACAAAAAAGACAATTTATATACTTTTCAAAATTAAACAGATAAAAAAGCCTTTGAAATTTGCATATCCTTTAATCTAAGAGTTTCATTTCTATGAGTACAGTTATGGAAAAAATTTAAGATGTTTGCAAAGATAGTGTGGAAAGAATGTTAATAAAGTACTGTTTATAATGGAAAAACATATACAGCTTAGACATCCCATTAAAGGGAATTACTTAAAAAATTATGATCAGGTCATATAATAAAATACAGTGTAATAAATAATGCAGGTAATAACATTAAAAATTTTCACAATATATTACATTTTTAAAATTATGGTAATTGTAGTGTTTATGGTTGTATGATGGTATTATGAATAATTTTTCTTCTTATGGTGTCTTATTTTTCCATCAATTACCATTCATTTTAGGAAAAGAACAATAATACATTTAAAAATATTTTTGAATTGAAACTGCTGAGGGAACAAACCCATCAAGAGTTCCGAGAAGGAGATCATGACGACAGACTCACGATCACATTATCACTATCACTATCTTCCGGAGAACTGATGAATCAGTGGCTGATAAAATGGAATGTGCTATAATGCTAAGTTTCCTAAAATTGCAAACACTAAATTATAACTGAAAATATCAATGGTATTTGTTTAAAAAGAAAAAAAGATTTAGCAAGGAATCCATTATGTTAAATACAGACTAACTCCCAACAGCACAAGTTCAGACTAATGACACAAATCAGGGACCTGCTGCGAGGGAAACTCACAAGCACAGACTAGAAAAGAAAAACAATCTATGAATACATGGGTAATAGAACAGAGGAAATACTAGAAGTGCAAAAAATATAACAAGAAAATGATTATGTAAAATGTTCTTGAACTAAAGAAGAACCTTAGCATGAGTAATAAAAGGATCAGCAACCGTTCCTAAGGAAATAGAATGTATGACTATTGCGGAGAAAACAAAGATAACCATATAAAAACTGCATGAAATTTCAGCCACAGTGCTCGAAAAGGCAAGAGTTTGGAAGACCCTTTAATAGGCTAAGAGAAATAATGCCATCCCCACGAAGGCAGCTTCTGACCCACCTAATTTCTCCTTAAAGTTAAAAGAAGACTACTTACAATTCCAAAAGACCTGAAAAAAATTTCTAACAATGTGTAATCCTAGCAGACTGGTATCAGAGAAAACAGGTTCAGGAAAGAAATAAAAATAAAATGTGAAAGAGTAATTCATTCATTCATTCATTCATTCAACAACTATTTATTAAGCAAGCATATACTAAGCACTGCTCTACCTGTTGGAGACAGAGCAGTTAAAGGCAGGATTAACGTGCAGCCGAGTTTCTACCCGTGCCTGTCTCCACGGACACCTGGAACTCTGGTAGTGACCCTTGGTCGAGATGGGATAGAATGTACGAAACAGTCCCTTACAAAGAGCTATTTAATGACACCTATATTAACACTACTTATTACCTGAACAACTAGAACAAGGAGGGAAAATATTCTCTGAGCACCTGTATGTTCCAGGCAGCAGACTACATGATTTGTAGTCACTATTTTTAAATGAAATCTTCCTAATTGATTTACTTGCCTCTAATCTTTCCACTTTCTGATGCATTTTCCAAGAGCAATTTCCAAACACCAATTTCATCTTGTCATTCCCCTGCTTCACTGGCTCAGGGGCTGTGTACTCGGCAATTCCTCCAACTGGGGATCATCTTACATCATCGTTTCCTTCCCATTTCCCCTCATTAACATGCATATATTTAACCAACAGAACCTACCTCAAGAAAATCCTTAGGTGCATAAACAGGTCTGAAAAGGCTTAAATCTAGAATTAAGAAGAGAGATTAAAAATTTCAGTTAACATACTATATTAATGTTTATTAATAATAAATGTTAATGATTCTTTCGTATGCTGCTGTGTAGCTAGATTAATTCAAACGTGCAGAGTATTGGGTTTTTGTCATGCATTATATTGAGTATTGGAAACACAAAAATAAAAAGTCCTTCACACGGAGAGCCTAGATGACATACTCTAAAAGAAATTAAGAGTCTCTCTTTCATAAATTTGTAACAGATTATTTATAACTGAATTGAAAAAATGTCAATATAAAAGTTCTATATGAGAATTCTCAAAGGAAGTAAAATACGAACAATGGCTCCTCAGTGAATTCCTCGGGCTGCCCTGTCCTCCCTGTTGACCTCCGTGAGGGCTTTCTCTGCTATGGCACTTATTTCTGGCACAGCCCCACACTTATTCCTTATTCTTAGAGGGGTAGTGAGCAATTACGTACATGTCTACCTATGCTATATATATATATGTATGTAAATTACATATAGTTGCCACTTATTATATGTTTATAAAATTCACTCAGTTTTAAACATTGCAATGATCCAAAAATAAGTTCTTAAAAACATTTCAGAAGTCTTAAAACTTTTCACCATTTAACCCATCTTTGACATCTCAGTAGAATTAAAGCTTGAAAAATATTTACTTTAACTATGAGTTTAAGAAATCCAAGAAGCATTTAATTTACACTTTTATAAAAAAATTTTCAAATGCTGCTTTAAAAACAGGAAAAATGAGTTAAATGTTCTCAAAATAATGGAGAACACTGACTAAGTGAGGAGTTTTCAAACAGCAAAGCAAACAAAACATGATAGTAAACAGTAAATTGGTGGAAGGAAAAGTCATTCTCTGTCTAAAAGAACTGTTAATATTGTTATTTTGGACACACAATTACGGAAACAACTTTTGCCCCACTACCACAGTTTGAAAGGAGTTCTTCATATACCTGGTTCATCAGTCCCCATTTCATTCCATTTACTGAGGAGTTCTTTCTGTTCTCCAACCGGCCGCTAAAACAGGTAATTTAAAAAGTGGTTTCACTTTGCACAGTTTAGCAATACAGCTGAAAAATAAGAATAATTTCTCTAAAAGTTTAAGTAAGCTAATATAACAGATGGAAAAATAATTTCATTACACGTAAACTTTTTTGGAATCACACTTAAATTATTATTAGTTAACTATTATATCAAGTTTCGATGGCTCAGCTAGTGAGTCCAAGAAACGGTAGATGATCTATACTGGCCAGTAAAACTTGACACACACAAAACTGCTCCTTAGCCACATACTGCTCCTCTTGTTCCGTCCAGCAACCTCAGAAATGCATCACAAAGGGGACAGGCCAAGAGAGTATGGCTGTGAGTCATAGCATCATCTTCCTACATGAAAAACAGTACGTTATACAGTACTAAATATTTAGACAGTTTTTAATATAAATGTATCCTTTTTTAACACCATCCTTCTCCTGACTTTGGTGACTTGTCCTTGGATATTATCAAAAGTACACCCCTTATATTCTGTTCAACAGCAGGGGGAAAATAGCAGGTAGGGAAAATGAAGTAATGAAGTGAAGAGAGACTTGTTCTGTCCTACGTGTGAGCAACTGTCATAAAGAATGCAGAGCATTCCTCAAGTGGTTTTTCTCTGCTTTTTCATCTCCCTGCCCCGCACAGCCCAGAATGGAGGATAATAAATGTTGAGTACTGGACCTAAGTAAAACTTATAGTGTTCAAACTCAGTAGTTCTGCAGAGGTAACAAGTCATTCTTTTCACTCCCTGTGTTAACCCTGAAAGATGGCACCACGCTGGCTGTTACAACAGGGTAGCATGCCTGAACTCCAGCTCTAATTCAAATACAGCAATTCTGACAAGTAGCCAAAAAGTACGGAGTCTGAAGGTAATTAAACTCTTCAAAGTGCACTTATAACCTTTACAGCCAGATCCTTAAATAATCTATACTACAGATTCTATACTTTATTTCTATTTATTCTCAAGTTACAGGTTTACTACAAAAAAGCATTTCAGTGTACATAAGTCTATACAGAATACACCCACATAATTATTCCTTTAGAGAATTTTGGTTCAAAACAAACTGAAATGCTAATAATTCTACCAAGTTAGAACTTCATGATACTTCCTAGTACTCGATTTACAATAAAATACTTAAGTATTAAAAGTACCTTTCGTGCCAATGGGATACTCAGCTCAGTGCACATACTATTTAAACTCTTCAAAATTCTTTTTTCCCAACTTCCCTGAAACATAAAGAACAATCTATTATCATTTCTGGTTAACGATATTGACACTGATTTTAAAAACTGGTAAAAAAATTAAAGACATTATGCATTATACACAAATGGTGAGACTGGTTAAGACTGGTTATCTCCATACATTAGTTCAGTCAGCAAACACTGATTACTGTCCACTGCGTGCCAGACACTGTCCTTAGCACTGTGAACTAAGCCATGAGTAACAGAAGGTCTCAGTCCTCACAGAACTGACATTTGAGTGAAGAACAGGAATGAGAACAGATTAAAAACAACCAATGTCACATGGTAATAAACACTATAAGAAAAAATAGCAGATAATAAAACAGTACATTAAATGTAAGCATTTTATAAGTGATTAATACTCAGAAACATTAATGACCTAGTATAAAGTAAAACTTTACAGAAATTATTATACTGTCATTTTTCCAGACATAAGTTTTCACCCCTACATACTTCAGTATGTAGAATCTTCTCCTTCACAACCATAAGACCACTACTGTACCTTAAGAAATTAATGACATTTCATATCATCTAATATTTAGACCATGTTCAAAATTCCCCAGTTGCCCCCGAAATGTCTTTTACAGTTTTTTAAATCGTGCATTCCATTTAAAACTCCGTGCATTATGTTACATTTGACTGTGTCTCCTCTTGCAGAGTAGCTCGACCTGGAGCAGGGGTGTCACACTCAGCTCCACCGGGGGCCACACCAGCCTCATGGTTGCCGAATGTAATTCCAACTCAACAGTTAAGGAGTAGTTACATGTACACAGTCCTAAAATTATTCCGTCCCTTCAAAGGCAACCGTGAAGCTGATGTGGCCCCCGGTGGAAATGAGTTTGACACCCCTGGCCTAGAGTCTCTGCCATTTTTTCCATGATACTTTTGGGGAGCAGTCAAGGCAGTTGTATTTTAGAATATGTCACAATCCAGATTTGTTTTACTGCTTTTCACAGTATTAACTACCTTCTTCTCTATCCCCTACATTTCTTATAAACTTGAAATAAGTTAATTTCAATAGTCATAGATTAAAAAGAATAGTAGAATAGTAAACTATTCTTTTTAATGTCAAAATAAAATGTCATAATTTTATACTAAAATATGCCTAAAAACAACTTACAGAATCTAAAATAAATACCAAAGTTCCAAAATTTACACCAAGTAAGAAAAAAAGAAGAGAACTACATATTATAATTATTCATAATGATGTTATAACCAGTCAATAGAAATAGAATAGCCCCTTTATGCAGTCATTATAAAGATTAAATATGTAAAGTACTTTGAACAGTGACATGATAATAATAATCATTCAATAATTGGTAGCTTTCCCTAAAGCTATCATTATTCATAGCTTCTTCTTTAACACATGTATTTAAACCCATTACTCTTTTTATCTGGAATATACTCTCCTTGCTGTACTCCCATCCCCAACATACTTACTCCTACTTTTTCTGGACAAAGCTCATTCACTTCTCAGGCCCTCACCTCATTAAGCCTTCCCTTTCTGGGGGCCCCGCCACCGGGTGCCTACTGCTGACGCCTCTCCCCGCGCCACTGCCTCCCTCCCACCGCACACCCTCCATAGCCTCACATTTTGTCTGGCACATAACAGATGCACAATATGAGCAGACTTCGACTCTAAGCAATGTTGCTTTAACACTTTTGACACAATGACCTAAGCAATGAATGCACAACAATAACAACAAAAGCAATCATCTGTAGGATGTGTGAAATGTGTAAGTCTTGCTCTATTAAATATGTAGGAATAGATTTTCAAGAAGAAAATACTCAATAAATAGCATAAAATGCCCCCCAAGTCCCCCAAACTAATTCCACTTACTGGCTTATTCACCTTTTTTTTTTTTTTTTGGTACTGTAGATATTTCTCTTAGGTCCAAGACTTAAAATACATTTAAGTACCTTACTCACAATCAAACATTAATTACAACAATACAGCCCACTTTCACCTCCAACATCCTTATTCACAATTTATTCAGACAAATCTTATTCAACTTTCAGATCTCAGCTTAAATATCATTTTCTCTACTAAGCCTTCTGTTCTGTTACACCCCCCTACCCTGACTCCAGACTGTGGCAGAAACTTAATTTTTTAAATTTAATTTTCAACTACAGTCTACATTCAATATTATTTTGTATTAGTTTCCAGCATACAGCATAGTGGTTAGCCAGTTGTACACTTTACAATCGATCCCTCCTATGTGTCCAGTACCCATCTGGCACCATACGCAGTTATTATACCATGGCTATATGCCTTACTCTGTACTTTACATCCCGATGACTTCCTTGTAACGACCATTTGTACTTCTTAATCCCTTTGTTTTTCACCCAGCACCCCCAACACCCTACACCTCTGGCAACTATCAATCTGTTTCTGTTTGTTCATTTATTTTGTCATCAAGATTTCACATATAAGTAAAATTATATGGCTTTTGTTTAATGATGCGGTGTTGTAGCTAAGACAATTTCACACGGACTACCGAGTCCTGTGGAGGAGAAGGGGTGGCATGGCCAGTCTCTCAAGAGGAGAGCGCCCCAACCCCTGCCTTTACAGGCTTTTATTTCTTCTCTGGGCACATTAAATTGAGGATGGTCCTAATTTACTATGCACAGGTTCGCCCCAGGTGGCTACCCCTTCCCAGAAAACAAAGGAGAGGATGTTGCTAACCACACTACATAAGAAGAATATTTGCAAATGCAAAGGGAAAAGTGGTTGAACTGGTTACACTCATCCATGGAAGGTCTAACACAGACTCCGGGAAGTTACTCCAAAGATACTCAGTAAATGCTTTTTGCCTCAATGTAGGGTGAGGGAGTTGTAGCAAAAGCAAGTCTCAAAGCAGCCTAGGTACAATGCAGACCTGATCCCCCATGAGAGAACCTATCCATGGGCGTGGGTCCTGTGCACTGGACCTCGCTTTCCACTGGTCTTTCAGAGTGTGAGCTGGACACAGGCCATGCAGAATGGTCTCCTATAGTCTAAGAAAGCTTTCTTTAAAAAGTAATTTAATTTAATCATTACTATAAAAATTTGCCTAAAGATTAAAAGTCTAATCCCTAAATTTATATTATTTATCTTATTATATAAAGAATCAAGTTGCTATCTATTGAACACTCATAAAAAAGGCTCTTAAATTGATAAAAAGACAACTCTCAGATATAAAAACAAAATTAAAGTTAAATTAGACAGCAATATGTGACTCATAATACATACTGTACATATTTTCAAGACTGCAAAATACAATTTTAACACAGCATAAAGCCTACTAAAATCTCAAACATAAAGTCCCTTCCAAATAGAATGACACTTGAACAAGATACTCTAAACATATTTTTAACTTATCCTTTGAAAAAATATTTTGGCAAAAACATCTCATTCAGTTGCTTTCTACAAAGTACAATTTAAAATGATAACCATGGGTTTAGTAAATGAATATCCCACTGTTCCAAGTATTTCAATTGATCAACTTTAATTTAACATTAGATGTTAAAGACACAGAGAACACAGCTATTATTTTTATTTTTTAAGACTTTATTTTTAAAGAGGGGAAAGGTGGGAGAAAGAGAGGGAAAGAAACATCAATGTGTGGTTGCCTCTCATGCACTCCCTACTAGAGGCCTGGCCCACAACTCAGGAATGTGCCCTGACTGGGAATCGAACTAGTGACCCTTTGGTTCACAGGCTGGCACTCAATCCATTGAGCCACACCAGCCAGGGTGAGAACATCGTTTTATTTTGTATTTTAATTGTTCTTCAAGTACAGTTTTCTCCCTTCTACCCCCATCCCAGCACACCACCCCAGTCCTCCCCACCTCCCTCCTATTTCCACTCCCTGCCTTATTATTGTCCATGTGCCCTTTATACTTGTTCCTACTCTTCCCCTTTTCCCCTGAAATTTCCTTCCCTCTCCCCTCTGGTCACTGTCAGCCTGTTCTCAATTTTGGTGTCTTTGGTTATATTTTGCTTGTCTGTTTGTTTGTTTTGTTTATTAGGTTCCTGTTAAAGGTGAGATCATATGGGATTTGTCTTTCACCGCCTGGCTTATTTCACTTAGCATAATGCTCTCCAGTTCTATCCATGTTGTTGCAAATGGTAGGAGCTCCTTCTTTCTTTCTGCTGCATAGAATTCCATTGTGTAAATGTACTATAGTTTTTTGACCCATTAATTTACTGATGGGCACCTAGGTTGCTTCCAACACTTGACTACTGTAATTTGTGCTGCTCTGAACATTGGGGTGGATAGATTCTTTTGGATTGGTGTATCAGGGTTCTTAGGATATAATCCCAGCAGTGGAATTGCTGGGTCAAAAGGCATATCCATTTTCAGTTTTCTGAGAAAATTCCATACTGTTTTCTATAATGATTGTACCATTCTGCAGTCCCACCAACAGTGAACTAGGACCCCCTTTTCTCCACAACCTCTCCAACACTTGTTAGTTGTTGATTTGTTTATGATGGCCATTCTGACTGGTGTGAAGTGGTATCTCATTGTGGTTTTAATTTGCATCTCTCTGATAGCTAGGGATACTGAGCATCTTTTCATGTGTCTCTGGATCCTCTGTATGTCCTCCTTGGAGAAGTATCCGTTCAAGTCCTTTGCCCATTTTTTAATTGGGTTGCTTGTCTTCTTAGAGAACATCATTTTAAAAAGTTACACAGAAAAGAAATCAGATACCAGAAGAAAGCAATCTGAATGGAAAGAGTTTAGAAATCAGATGTAATTTATATGATTTACATATTTTATTATTCTTGTAAAATATGTATCATTACCTTCATTGTATAAGTAAGGAAGCTTTTAGAAAGAACACAGAAGAGTAGAATAAAAAATATTAAGAACTGAAGCAATGTTGAGTAAATCTTTATTCAATTATTTTTTCTGGGCTCCACAACTAAAGCAAAATCTTAGAAATAACCCAGAGGAGAAGAAAAATCATGACTAAACATTGAAGGAAGGAAAGAGGAAAACTATGATCAGTTCAAAAAATGGGATTTTTGTGGCTAGACCAATGGGAAATGGGGTGTAGTAGCTGAGTTTTCAAATATTAAAAAGTCAATGAATGATCCAACAAACATTTACCAAGCATCTATAAAACACATGCCACTAGGGATGAATAAAAATGACATCCCTGCCCCTAAGAAACACATCAGTTTTGTGGAGGGGTTGAGAGAATAAGGCAAACACCCCAATAATAAAGACAGGTTCAAAAAGTTCTGAGGGCTGTATCAGTCTATATGTCACAACCCCAGAAAGAACATAACGTGAACAAAGAAAGAGGAAGCTAGATACAACAAAACTTCTGGTTGTCAACACAACACATGCTACTTCCTTTAGAACCCTAAAAATCATGAAAGAAAAGTGGTCCTAGTGGTTCACCATGTCCCCTCCATCCCGTTCCATATTCACAACAACCATGACAAGGGCGGCGAGACTTTTCCAAGCTACCCCTGGCAAGAGCTTCAGGCAAATGCTGAGAGGAGTCATTTCCAGAGGCATCAGAAACAGAGAGTATCCCCACAATGAGGGGAAATCCAAGATGAAAACAGTGGCTGCTTCCAAGCTGGGTCTTCCTTAAGGTTCCCTCAAGAACTCTAATCTTAATTACGTGGTTTCATTCACTCCCTCGCTTACTCGCTGACTCCCTGACTAAACACACATTGAATGCTTTCTATATGCCACACACAAAACTAGGAAGAGTGGGTAAACGTTATAAGGAGCCCATGCCATTTCAGGCAGTGACACTGCGAGCCCCCTGTTCCCAGCAGCACTTGAGCAAAAGCAGTTCTACTCCGGAGGTTTGAACGGGTAACCCTGAAAGTCCACTTTGGCTCCAGTTATACAGATGCATCATCTTTCTCAGGCTCTGTTTGTAAAAGTGACTAAATAAGTCTTAAGTCTCAAAAACAAATGTCCAAAAATCAGTTATTTGTGTGCTATTATTTAAATAGAAATGTCAGAATATAGTCAGCACCAAAAAAGAGTGGAAATAGCAAGTAAGTTCTTGAAGAACGACAGTGCAAGAAGGGGAAGGGCCACCAAGGAGCAGGTGTAAGGGACCCCTGGACAAAGATTACAAGAGGGGAGAGGAGTGAATTTGGGAGGTGGGAGGTGGGAGGTGGGGGTGGGTAGGGCAGGGGACAGAAATTGGGGAGAAATGGGGGAAAAATGGGGACAACTGTAATTGAACAATGATAAAAATAAATGCAAAAAAAGAAAAATAACAATGCACTAATACAAAACAAAAAAAGGTAATGTTTTCTACCCAAAAGACTAACAAAATAAAGCTTTGGAATGTCATGTAAAAGGAAAATAAATGGCCTTTTACATTTAAAATGTTTAACTAGGAAGACATTACCTTTTACCAAACTCATATCCTTGCAAAATGAAATTATCTTTGCCTTCAAGTCAGTTTCCCTAATAATTAAAATGTATGATATTAACTCAAAGGATTTCAAGAATTTTATAAATAAAGTAATTTCTAAGCTATGAGAAGCAAAAAAAATTTATAAAAGAAACACAATTGTATAGAAATGTACCTTACAAACATAAAATATTAATAACAGGCAAACTAATATGGGATCTATGGAGACACTCAATTTTTTGGTATTATCTAAATCTCTCGTAAAACATCAAGTCTGTTAAAAATAATGAAACAGACTGTGATTCACCGAGAGGAAGGCAGAGAGTGCCTCCGTTCCCAAACCCTTTGTCCCTGGGACCATTTGTTGTAAGGCACCTCTCAGGGCTGGTATTCAGCAGAAAGTACTCAGGGAAATGCTGAGGCAATGTAAGAAGGCCCGGAAAATTAAACACCAGTCCGCTTTGCCAAAAACTGCTGAGAGCTGATCTGCACTCCAGCTCTGAAGACACAAGCTACAACTAAGCAAAGTTAAAATGACTCCTAAAACTTAAATAGGAAAAAAACGAATCAAAATTTTCCAGAGTACAGTTCCAAAATATTTTCTGCCTATATATTTTACCAAGTAAATGGGGAAGAAAACACTACTGAAATTTTTTAAGTTCTCTTTGATTCTAAAGAACCACCTGATCGGTAACCACCTGCCCCCAACTCCTTCCCCACGAAACTTCCTAGCCACCTCCCCTATAGCACACAGCTCTCCCTGCCTTGCATTACAACTACCTGTGCCCACGTCTTCCTTCAATCATTAAACCATGAAGTAACCTCAAGGCAGACTCTAAGTTACTTCTGAATCTCCATAGCACACAGTAGTGTCTTCTCCTAGTAGGCATTCGGTAGATATCTTCTAAGATATCTATTGACTATTGTAATCGTTGGTAGAAGGTAGATATCTATTGACTATTGTAGATAGTTGGTAGATATCTATTGACTATTGTAATCGTTGGTAGAAGGGATACCAAATACCTTTACTGGTTTTTCAACATAAACTTACCAAGCTCCTACTATACTAGATGTAACGGGTATACAGAAATATTTTTAAATTCTTAGTGCTTTCAAAAGACATAGTAAGTTTCAGAAAGATATGTACAGAAATCCCTATAAGAAAACGCAACTTGCAATAAGGGCTGTAAAATGACTGTGTGCTACAAGAGTTTAGAGAGGGAGAGATACTTTTCAATGGAGTAATAATACCAGAGAACAAATGTCACTGGAGCTGATCCTTACAAAATAAACATGATTTTCATAAAGCAAATCCTGCAGAAAGGGCTTCCCATGATAAGAAAATAAGAAAGAAAAGTGTCCAAGACGCAAGAGTGAAGGCCAAATGACTCACTCGGATGGGCACACAGGACAGCTGTAAGACAGCAGAGCCCGGTAAGGTGGAAAGGGAAGCTGGGGACGAATAGTAAAAACCCTTAAATGCTGGGTTTTAGAGTAGCAACTTCGTTTGTTAGACTACTGAGAATCACTAAAAGCTTCTTAGAAGGCAGTGAGGTGCATTATGAAGGTTAATATGCTTGAAGGTAAAGTTAATTATATTGAGATTACAGAAGGCGATAGGGAAGGAGACTCATTAAAAGTAATGAGGCATAAAAATAAGGCAAGGATGCTAATTAGTGTCTAAAACAAAGTAAGCACTCAGTAAGAGATAGTCATCATTATCATCATCATGGTCACAGTGACCACTATGACCTTCATTATGAAAACCAACAGAAGGCTTTAAGAATATGGGAAAGCCCATATATAGGGCTTCCAGCCAAGATGGAGAGGTAGGTAAATAGCTTTGCTTCCTCATACAACCAAAAGTAGGACAACAACAAATTTAAAAATAAAACAAAACAAACAAAAAAAAACAGAACTGCCAGAAAATCGAACTGTATGGAAGTCTGACAACCAAAGAGTTAAAGAAGAAACATACATCCAGAGCAGTAGGAGGGGCAGACATGGGGAGCCAGGGTGGGGAGGATGCAGCAAGGCAGTGGCTGGAGGACTGGGGCAGTCCCATATTCACCCACCGATAAGCCGGAAGGAACAACTGGGGAGTGAGACAGACCACACAACCCAGGGTTTCAGTGTGGGAAAATAAAGCATCAAAACCTCTAACTGTAAAAATCTGTGGGGGTTACAGCAGCAGGAGTGACTCCCAGCCTCACAGGAGAGTTCACTGGAGAGACCCAAAGGGTCCTAGAATGTACATAAACCCACCCACCCAGGAATCAGCACCAGAAGGGCCCTATTTGCTTGTGGGTAGTGGGAGAAGTCACTGAAAGCAGAGAGAGAGCTGAGCAAGTGACATTGTTCCCTCTTGGACCCCTCTCCCACAGCGTCACAACTCAGCAATGTGGTTGCCCCACCCTAGTGAATACCCAAGGCTACACCCCTTACTACGTTCCAGGTGTTCTGAGACAAAGAAATATGGCTCAAATGAAAAAAAAAACAGATCAAAACTCCACAAAAGGAAGTACACAACCAAGAGATAGCCAACCTATCAGATACACAGTTCAAAACACTAGTAATCAGGATGCTCACAGAAATAATTGAGTATGGATGCAAAATAGAGAAAAAAGTGAAGGCTATACAAAGTGAAATAAAGAAAAATATACAGGGAACCAACAGTGAAGGGAAGGAATCTGGGACTCANTCCAGGTGTTCTGAGACAAAGAAATATGGCTCAAATGAAAAAAACAGATCAAAACTCCACAAAAGGAAGTACACAACGAAGAGATAGCCAACCTATCAGATACACAGTTCAAAACACTAGTAATCAGGATGCTCACAGAAATAATTGAGTATGGATGCAAAATAGAGAAAAAAGTGAAGGCTATACAAAGTGAAATAAAGAAAAATATACAGGGAACCAACAGTGAAGGGAAGGAATCTGGGACTCAAATCAACAATTTGGAACAAAAGAAAGAAATAAACATTCAACTATAACAGAATGACGAAACAAGAATTGAAAAAAATGAGGAGAGGCACAGGAACCTCTGAGACAACTTTAAATGTTCCAACAGCTGAATCATAAGGGTGCCTGAAGGAGAAGAGGAACAGCAAGAAATTAAAAATTTATTTGAAAAAATAATGAAGGAAAGCTTTCCCAATCTGGTGAAGGAAATAGACTTCCAGGAACTCCAGAAAGCTCAGAGAGTCCCAAAGAAACTGGACCCAAGGGGAAACACACCAAGACACATCATAATTACATTATAAGGAGAGAATCTTGAAAGCAGCAAAAGGAGAGAGATACCTACATAGGAGTTCCCATAAGACTATTGGCTGGTTTCTCAAAAGAAACCTTGAAGGCAAGAAGGGGCTGGAAAGAAGTATTCCAAGTCATGAAAGGCAAGGACCTACATCCAAGGTTGTAGCTTTGCTAACCAGCAAAGGTATCATTTATAATGGAAGGGCAGGTAAAATGCTACCCAAATAAGATCAAGTTAAAGGAGTTCATCATCACCAAGCCCTTATTATATGAAATATTAAAGGAACTTATCTAAGAAAAAGATCAAAACTATGAACAGTAAAATAACAAACTCATAGCTATCAACAACCAAACCTAAAAGACAAAAATAAACTAAGCAAACAACTAAAACAGGAACAGAATCACAGAAATGGAGATCAATGGAGGGTTATCAGCTAGGAGGAGGAAGGAGGATGATGCAGGGGAAAGGTACAGGGAATAAGAAGCACAAATGGCAGGTACAAAATAGGGGGAGGTGAAGAATAGCATAAGACATGGAGAAGCCAAAGAACAACCCATTGTACAACCCATTGGCATGAACTAATAAGTGAAGTGGTGTAGGGGGAATGTGGGTAGGGGAGGAGGTGCAAGGTGGAGGGGGATAAAGGGGAAAAAATGAGACAACTGTAATAGCACAACCAATAAAATATAATTTTAAAAATTGTGCTTGCATGTCTAGCCAATCACAATTGAAAGGAAATAATGCACAAAGGAAAAAAGACTTCCACATATAAGTGAAAAAATGAATATGGGAAGGAATTGTTTATAGTTTATAGAACTTAGTGACTATTTGGATATGGAAAACTCAGATAAAAGATATTTCATGTCTAAATCCCTATAATAATGATGGAAACCAATCGACAGAATAGGAAAGTCAGGAAGAGATACTCATTTTAGGAATGACACCGTAAACTCAGTTTTAGGCATGCTGACCTGATCTACAGAGGAAATGCACGTAGATAGATGATCACAGAGTGGAGCCAAAAACAGACGCAGCAACGAAGAGGGAAGCTATGGAAACTCACATGACATGACCTAAATACCCCTAATGAGTGGCAATGAGTGGGGGCAGAGGGTGAATTTCAGGCTACACCAACATGGAGAAACTTTGGGAAAACCTAACAGTAAACCAAGTAATAGATAATGAATCATAAAAGGACAGGCAGTAAAATGAGTCCATGGGGAGACAAATAAATGGATTTAGTAAAAATTAATGGTAAACATAAAACTTACATGGTTTTCCTCCTAAGTATTCAACAGTTTAGGAGAGAGAAATAGACAGTAGAGGCAGCCTTAAATGGCGACAGAACGAAAGTCTAAAGGGGCAAGAGATCATGTGGTGCAGGGGAGAACACGATGAAATGGTAATTTTGCAACCCAGACTAGGCAGCTTTGATGCAAAGATGAGAGAGCTGCCCAGTAAAACAGCTGAAGAACCAGATGACTGGAGACCAAATACAGGATGACAGGCAGACACTGAACTGACAGTGGGGGGTATTTAGTGTGACTGTGGTTAAAGAGTTGATTATTTCAACAAACATCTGTTGACAGTGTTGTCTGGAGCGAGCATTGTGCTAGATGCTGAGGATAAAAAACGTAAGTCTCTGCTCTTAAAAAAATGAATTATTCCGTGCAGGGATTGGCAAACTTTCTGTAACAGGGCAAACAGTGAATGTTTTAGACTTTGAAGGTCATCACGTCTTTATTGCAAGTACGTAACTCCAGCACTGTGGTGCAAAAGCACACAGAAACAACATGCAAATAAGTGAGCAAGGCTATTTTCAATGAAACATTTTATTTATTCATATGATTTTCATGGGTCACAAGATATTATTCTTCTTTTGATTTTTCAATCAGCTGAAAATGTTGAAAAATATGCCTAGCTTGCAGCCATATAAAAACAGGTAACAGGGCACACTGGGCCCCGGGCTGCAGCGTGCAGGCCCCTCATTTGGTGGGTTAGTCTGGAGAGAAGGGAGAGACGCACCATCCATACCCACAACGCGTACACTTACCAGTCCCGTGCATCCTCAGCAGCTAGCAGCAGGCCGTAAGAGTGGACCTACCATTCACCTATCTCCCTTTGCCAGGCACAGTGGGAAGCCAAATTTTGTGTTTTGTTTCCTATACCTAATACACTACAACTAACACTTTCTCCACACCTTTTGGAAATTTTCAAATTTCACCAAAAGATATTTAGACCTAACCTTTCTATTTTTATTGTTTGAGTTTACATCTATACAACAAAAGATAAAGCAATTCTTTCACACATGTATCATTTAATGAATATGCTTTATGACACATCAATAGTAAATAAATACTGTCTGATTGCTAGCTAGCCTTAAAGGTACAGCCTAGAGATAAAAATATAGTATATACTTCCTCAAATATCTCCATGTTTTTTATACTGCTTCCTTTCATAATCTAATTTTGAGGGTTTTTAAATGAAAACAAAGCTTGGAAAAAATAAAAATCCACCGAACGTCTGCTGCTGGGGGCTGTGGTAATGCCAAGCAGCAAAACATTTCTTAGGGGCAGCGGAACCACCCCGATGACCACCAAAGCTGGCTGGTAGGTCTTCAGTGAGCGTTTGAGATTTTCCATAATAATGTCTGAGACAATCACGGGGAAAGAAGATCGGCTCAATCACGACCACTACACACCATGGCAGTGGCAGTCACAGAGTCCACAGCGTCACCTGGCCGGCAGGTGGACTTGGCTGAGCCAAGGCGAAGGATGGTTCTGAGTTAGGGACAGGGGTTATTTTCTTTTTTAAGAGCTTTGTACAGTTTTTCTGTTTATGTTTTTATGTTTTATCCTCTTCAAGTTATTTTTAGTTATTTTCAGCCCATTTCATTTCATTTGATTTCTGCAACAAAACAGTTAGCACGTAACAGCTGCTGTGAGAACAAATATATTTCACACACGCCATCAGCAACACTGGCCTCAAAGCCAGAACTTCAAGGAAAGAGTGTGTCGGTTTCCTCCCATTTCATTCCTGTAGTATCACAGAGCATGAGAACAATGGCTGCGTAACATTTCCATCACATTTTAAACTTCAGGCCAGTGTGGTACATAGCATTTTTTTTTCTACTCAGTGTTCTCAGGATTACTTTAAATAAGTGTGATCCTTGGTTACTGAAAGTAAAAAGTATATAAATACTAATCATATCACTTTATAAGTTCTTACCCAGTTTTTCATATATATAATAAATAATACATACTCCTGACATTAATAAGGACCTTTTGTTCTGCATTATGTGACTTGGAATGAAGAAATAAAATTAGAAATGAACAGTAGCCAACCTGCGCTCTCCTCATGTACGCCAAAGGTTCTTTAAGATGCTCGGGAGGTGCTGCGGGGTGACGAGGCAAAGGGAACCTGGGGACAAAAAGGGGCAGCTAAACACTGTGTGTCACCTTGGTGATGAACTAATTCTCTGTAGCACACGTTACAGTGAAATGCTGAACAGAACACTTGTCAACAGTCACATGCAGTCACACTGGGTGCAGCAGCCCAACACAACTGTGATTTTTATCCCACTAGCACTGCAGTTTTAGATGAGCAAGTTCATTGTTAAACTGCAGAACAATCTGCTTTCACAATTAATTTAAAAATTATTTGGCTCTGTAAATGCTCATGAAATTATCATAACTTAATTTTCATACAGAAATATAACATTTAGAGAAATTTTACAAGGTTGAAAAAATTCACTAACTTATCAACATAGCAACCATTTTCATTTCCCACAATTTCCTTTTCCATATGAATATATATTTCACACAGTTGAAACAATAATATAAATATCCATTGAAATAGCCATGTTTTAATATATAATACATTCACAAATTTAATAAAATTTAAAATTTTTAATGTCTTATGAATTCTTTATTTTCTAAGTAATTTTACATTTTATATTCAAAATGTATTGTTTTTATTAAGAAAACATTTAGCCCTGGCTGGTGTAGCTCAGTGGATTGAGCATGGGCCTGCGAACCACACAATCGCGGTTCGATTCCCAGTCAGGGCACATGCCTGGGTTGCAGGCCAGTTCCCGGTTCCGGTTCCCGGCAGTGGACGCATAAGAGGCAACCATACATTGACATTTCTCTCCCTCTCTCCTTCCCTTCTCCTCTAAAGATAAATAAATATAATTTAAAAAACCTTATTTAAAGAAAACATTTATTTATTCAACAAATTTGGGGGCCATTCTAGGTACTAAGTAAGTGGTATCGATTAAGACAATATCCCCTATTTTCAAAGATGACATTCTAGTAAAGAAAGACAGTAATTATACAAACATGGAATCACATCAGACGGCAGTTAAGTGCCCTGAGAGCCTGAGAGCAGGGTGGTGAGACAGGAGTGACTTGGAAAGGCAGGGAATGCGTCTAGGGAAGGTGAAACCCGAGTAAGCCGAGTGAGAGGAAGAAGCCCACCACACAGAGATCTGGGGAGAACATCCCTGGCAAAGAGAAAGCAAGCATAAGATCCTGAGGTGTAAACATCTGCAATGTTTAAAAATCAGAGAAAGCCAGAATGGTTGAAATATAAGGAGCGAGGCACAGAGTGACAGGAAATCACAAATAAGGTGATAGAAAAGCATGATAGTTCAACATTTACTTAGAGGTTCCAATCTCTCTCACAGAAAAACACAGAACTCCTATTGAAGTCAGTCATAGGACCTGTACCTTCAGCAAAGCAACCATGTTCCAATACTCAAGAAGCACACACTGAATCCTCAAGAAACTCCTCCTTCGAAGCGGGACACCAGCATGTGAAGCGTTAATTAACGACATACCACACTACTTGCCCCTGCCCCAGAACCTACGTGTTAAAGGCTCGAATGTCCATAACAAACATGTCTGGAGTAGAAAGAAGCAACCTGTCCTACCCAATTTTAAAGACAGTTTCACTTTTTATTTCTAGCTTAATTGCTCTTCCCATTGAAATCTACATTCCATGTACCTAAATAAATCACCTTTCTCAAATGAAATAAATGAAAATCTCTAAATACCTCAGTGTTTCTTATGAGCAAGACAGTTTTAAAAACTGCATGTTTCATACTGCTCAGTGTATCATTTGCAAAGGGACATGTGGTTTAGAGTTACGTATCACTCTAAAGTCCTTCCATATGCACAGTAATCGTTTCTAAACTAATAAAGCAGAAACTTCGGATGGAAACTTGAGCGCACTACACATGGAGTGAGGGCTGTCAGACAGGAAGAAAGCACCAGAAACTGCGCACCCGGCTCGACTCCTTCCCTGTCCTGTCCCTAAATCCCCTAGAACACCGCTCAGGGTTTCCTCCCCACTGACACCGTTTTACACAACCAGCATCTCTTGTCTGCACTCATCTGTCAGACACTCGGCCAAGGTCCCCAGCTTGCACACTACTTTCAGCCTGCGTGCCAATCTGCCTGTCAGTCAAGAGCAACGTCTTCCTTCTTCACTCGTGATTGCAATGCCAGTGCCCAGCGCAATGCCTGCCGCAAACCAGATAACCAGTATGTGGCTGAATGAATGAAATGCAAATATGACCATGGCACTACACTGCTTCAAATTCCAAACTGACATCCAAATCCTATTAGGACCCAGTCTACACAGCCTCAGAATGAAGCACATTCCTGCCTATGTATCCAACATCATCCTTCACCTCACCCTTCTGCCCGGCACCATCCAGCCACTCACCTTCTGTCCCTCCAGGGTGCCGCATCCCCACCTCTGAGTCTCTGAGCCTCTGAGCCCACCCTTCCCTTCTGCCTAGCGCACTGCTCTTGTTCTACCTTGGATTCCCAGCGCTGAGTGCAGGGTGGGCACACGACAGAGTCCACAGCTACAAGGGCCAACACTCTAGATCGACATGACAAATAGTGCCACACACTTCAACGCATGCTGGGGCAAGTCCACACAAACAAAAAAGTTAACTGCTGTTGTTCAATGATCTTAATAATATCGATACCATTAAGGAAGTTACATTATGCTTAGAATAATTATTCACAAACAGAAATATCCAAAAGGGGAATGGCAACAATAAAAAGAATGTTGGTAAACTTCAGTTTTCTGAAATAATAACTTACAAGAATTATCTTATTCCCTAATTACACTGAATAAATAAATTTTTAACATAAAATTCTTGGTACTATAAAAACTCTATTTATTATTATTTCTCAGGTAAAACTATAATTTTTAAAAGTATTAACTAATATTAAATGCCATATAAATACTAATGAGAAATATTATGAGTATATACAGCAATACTGTATTCAGTACTTACAAAGTAAATAATAGCTAAAGATAACAAACAGTATTTCAACAGGGGTAGGAAAAACTCACACACTCAGTTCACTATAAACAGCATTCTGAAGTTTCTTTTCCCAACCTGTTTTTAAAAAAATACAACATAGATACATATTAGTTTCAAAAATAGATATACATTACAATTAAATGTATCTCACTAAAACTGTAACATTATATTCATTTGTGAAAGAACTTTATCAACCGCCAATTGCTGTGTAAAGTGTTACTAAGGATCTGGTTCCTATGCATTCATCACATTCCCTGACAGAGGCTGAGGGGCCAAGCTGTCAACGTGATATTTGTTAAGTAGAACTATTGCACCATTTTCTCAAGATGGGAGGAAAAGTTGCTCCTTCTATCGTTAAGTAGCTCAACGAACGCCGAAATCTTTAGCTATCGTCCTGCACTAGGGCTATGAGGGCCGTTCCAAGAGCAGGGAAGGAAACAGTGGGGACTTGGCAAACACAGATCTCGGGTAATCGGTTCACTGCAAACTCCTGAATGACAGCAGTGGATTACAAGGTACCACTAGTCACAGCGGTTATGTTGGCTGCTAAGTACTTGAACTTTTCTGGGTAAGTAAATCACTTAACATCTCAGTTTCCACGTGCAAAGGTTAGAAAGGGAATCTCTCTTGGCTCTAAAAAAAAAGTAAGATTTTCTTTTGTTCATGAAAGGGTAGAAAGAGTAGGGAAAAGAAATATAAAAAGAAAAAGGCACAAAAAAAGTAAAAGACAAGTTGCTTAGTAATCAGAGATATTTCTTCATATATTCAAGATGAATTTTGATCTGGAAGGTAAATAGTACTTAAAACTAATTAATGTAAAGCAGCCATTCCCCCAATGCCCCTAAATTTTTACAGTATTTTATTGAAATGTCTGTAAGTCCTAATTCTTACCAAATAGAAACCTATCCAGCCACTGGTTCACAATTTTGGATGAGGAATTAGATGGCTGGAGATAAAATACTCCCTTCAGATAAAACTATTTCCTTATTTTTGCCTTAAAGAATTAGAGGGAAAAAAGCAACTTACAAACCTGATGTTTTAAAGAATCTCTTAATATCTTCTTTTAATGATTCAAGTTTAATCTCAGGTCTCTGAAGACTGGCCTAATTTTAGAAAGAAAAAGACAGAGGTCAAAAGTAATTCATTAGGGTTGATATTGAATGCTAATCAAAATTTTAGAAGGAGTGTCCCAATGTACATATTTAAAAACTATCTAAAAACTCCCCTTTGAGGTCAGAGCACCTTAGGATTAACTGAACAAGCTCATAAGAGAGAAGACTTTTTCACCTACTCCGAAACAGAGGACCTGTGATAGTACACAGTACACTACAGGCAAAATTCAAAAACTTGTAGCTTATGAATATTAAACATCATCAAGAGTTTTCATCTTTATGCTTATTTAACATCTAGTTTTCTAGCAGAAAAATTATTGGGATTTCATAAGCTCATTCTTTTAATATTATACCCAACATATATACAGCATCTACACCCAATGACCAAAAGCCAGTTGCACCCATGAAATGAGTTTTGGAACAGCATCCTCCTCTTTGGATGGCTGCCCAGTACGAACCTGCATGTGTTATGCGTATTTACAGAAAATGCATAAAACTAGTATTTCACAAATGCCTATTAGTGCCTCTTTCACCTTCAAGTGCAAGCTTTTTATTCTACTGATTTTCATGCTGTCATTCTTACCAAAAATAGTAATTCTCCCATTTATAATGGCTTCAGTTACTTTCAGGTGATCTTTCATCACTTACTCTCCCTATCAAATTCCAGACGCCTACCTCATAAGCCTTTCAAACCTACGAAATAAAAACATCGGTCTTATGTCCCACCGACTACGTTGCTCCTTCTCTCCTATGTTTTAACCCTCACCCTGCAACTGCCACCCACCAGACCCCCTGAGCCATAAATGTCAGTGTTCTCCGTTCCACTATAACTCTTCCAGCACCCAACCCATTTTTGGGGAAACGGCATTAGTAGCAGTCAGCTGCTTTTTTTTTTTAAATCTCCCTAATTTCCACATAAAAACAGGCCAAGCAGCTAGAGAGCAAGACCAAAATCACAAGAAAACATGTCTAACACTTGCTGATAAGCTATTCCCCACAAACCTAAAATACAAGCAGTTGGGGACAACCCCACAGGCACAGGCCTACAGTGGATGGTATTGGCATCTGTGAAGGGAAGCAGAGGCAAAGCCAAGCAGCGAGGTATCTGATATATACAAAACAGAAGAACTCCAAACAGCCAACAAGTGTTCACCAGAACACAGGAAAAGCCAATTTTAGAACAGGGCTGAAACCGAGAGGGCTTCTGCCTAATCCAGGGCAGCAGCCGCAGTCTGCAGAGGCCAGAGCAGTCCAGCAACTACGAATCCTTGGAACTGACCAACCAGGTGCCCTTTCCAGACCAGGCCACATCGAGGAGAAATACAAAGTAACAAAAATGGAGGATGACAGGAAACCAGCTTATCACCCTAAAAACTGGTAAATAAGTCATTTATCTTACCTTTCCTATGGAAACTGTACCACGGGGTAGAAAAGAAGAAATATCTTTTTATTAAAGTATTCTAGCTAGTAACTAAAACAGATATGCTATAATTAGAATATCACTATTTTGCAACCTCTAACGAATTACTAATTCTAGGCATTAAGCACAAACAGCTATTGGCATTGCAAAAGACAAGCAGGCGTTATTCCCCTCTTGATAAAGGAACACTGGCTGCCGATATGCAGCTGGTCTGCGGGTACACTGAGTCTGCTGTCAGCTTGCGAGTTCCACAAAGGACAGCGGAACATGCTAACTTCACTGTGAGTGTGCCATCCGAAAAACCTAGGGTGTGGAAATTATAAAGGTCAAACTACCCCATTCTTCAGTGGATAAATTATAAGGAAAAAGAAAAGAGAGGAAACCTGCAGATTTTTTAAAATTTTACTTTTTAAAATATATTTTATTGATTATGCCATTACAGTTGTCCCATTTCCCCCCTTCATTCCCCTCCACCCTGCACTCTCTCCCTCTCACATTCCCCTCCTTTAGTTCATGTCCATGAGTCTTAAGTTCGTTAGCTTTTACATTTCCCACACTACTCTGGCCCTCCCCCTGTCTATTTTCTACCTACCACCTATGCTACTTATTCTCTATACCCACCCCCAACTCCCCAGTTGCTAACCCTCCATGTGATCTCCATTTCTGTAATTCTGTTCCTGTTCTAGTTGTTTTCTTAGTTTGTGTTTATTTTAGGTGTGGTTGTTAGTAATTGTGAGTTTGCTATCATTTTAGTATACATGTTTTTTATCTTCTTTTTCTTAGATAAGTCCCTTTAATATTTCATAAAATAAGGGCTTGGTGATGATGAACTCCTTCAACTTGATCTTATCTGAGAAACACTTTATCTGCCCTTCCATTCTAAATGAAAGCTTTGCTGGATAGAGTAATCTTGGATGTAGGTCCTTGTCTTTCATGACTTGGAATACTTCTTTCCAGCCCCTTCTTGCCTGTAAGGTCTCTTTTGAGAAATCTGCTGACAGTCTGATGGGAACTCATTTGTAGGTGACTGTCTCCTTATCTCTTGCTGCTTCTAAGATTCTCTCCTTCATTTTTATGTTGGCTAATGTAATTATGATGTGCCTTGGTGTGTTCCTTCTTGGGTCCAACTTCTTTGGGACTCTCTGAGCTTCCTGGACTTCCTGGAAGTCTATTGCCTTTGCCAGACTGGGGAAGTTCTCCTTTATTATTTGTTCAAATACGTTTTCCACTTGCTGCTCTTTCTCTTCCCCTTCTGGTACCCCTATAATTCAGATGTTAGAACATTTAAAAATGTCCTGGAGGTTCCTAAGTCTCTCCTCATTTTTTTAATTCTTGTTTTTTCATTCTACTCTGCTTAAATGTTTCTTTCTTCCTTCTAATCCACTCCACTGATTTGAGTCCCAGTTTTCTTCCCATCACTATTGGTTCCCTGTACATTTCCGTTCATTTCACTTAGTGTAGCCTTCATTTGTTCATCTAGTTTGTGACTAAAATCAACTAGTTCTGTGAGCATCCTGATCACCAGTGTTTTGAACTGTGCATCTGATAGGTTGGCTATCTTTTTGTTGCTTAGAAGTATTGGCTCTGGGGCTTTGAGCTGTTTTTCTGCTTGAGCCATAATATTTTGGTCTGTTCGAGCCTGTTATGTATGAGGAGCAGAGCCTTAGGTGTCCACCAAGGCAGGGCAACCCAAGTTGCTGGGTTGTGACGCTATATGTGGGGGCGGGGTTCATGAGGGGAAAAATGGGGTCTTGCTCCACTCTCTGTTGCACCTCAGTCCCTTCTGCCACTTCCCCCAAACAAACTGGGCCCTTCTGGTGCTGATTCCCGTGTGGGTGGGCTTGTGTGTGTTCTAGGACCCTGTGGGTTTCTCCAATGAACTTTCCTGTGAGGGTGGGAGCCTCTCCCTGCACCTCAACCACAAGGAGTGTTTTCAACCAGTGTTTTGAGGCTGTATTTCCCGGCACTAGGACCCCGGGTTGCTCCATCTGTCTCACTCCCCAGTTACTGCATGCGAATGTGGGGCAATGTGGGACCGCTGCCCAGTCAGCCAGCCACCTTGCGCACGGTGCCCGCTTCTCAATCGCCACCTTACTGGGTCTGCCAGCCATCATGTTCCTGCCCAGGGTCTGCCTGGTGCCGTCTTGCGCACCTATGCGCCCAGTGTCACCACTTCCTGTGCCTCGACTCATCTTCGCTTGTCTGCCCAACTCCGCCCCACACACCCTACTCTTTAGTCACGGTGAACTCTATTCCCTGATTCCCCAACTTATCAAGTATGTTGAAGGGCCCAGGCTTTTGTTCCTGTTGTTTCCTCAGATGTGAATGCTCCCTCGCCACCTCCGCAAGCTCCTGCTAGTTTCCAAGTCATCCTTCAAACGTCACCGCTTTCCCCACCCGCTTCCTATCACCCGCAAAGACAGTGCACTCTGCTCCTCTGTAGCACTTACCAGGTTGTACTGTCCTGTTCAACTTGCCCATTTGTCCTTCTGACTGTTACCTTCAAAGGCAAAGACTGCGTCTTCTTCACTTCTTGGCCTTAATTGCTGCTTGACAAAATTATATTGACCAAACCATAGTATATCCTTTTTAGCAGATTTCCTCCCAAATAAACAAAGACTCTACAAAAATTACCTTTAACTAAAGAGACTGTTTTCTACGCTATTATTTCTAGGATTTTAAAAACTGCAAAATGCTGTTTATTATTCAAAGGCACCATGGCAAAAGGAAGCAGGTTTTCTTTTACTAATCCTGTATTTGGAGATGACTCAGAGGTAGCACAATTTAAAGAACTTCAAGAGAGAAATTGGTTATTACTTCTAAACATTTTCAATACTTCCAAGCTGCTATGCCTCCTAGATACACTTTTTAAATTTTTAAAAAAGATTTTATTTCTTTATTTTTAGAGAGAGGGGCAGGGAGGGAGAAGGAAAGGGAGAGAAACAATGATCAGTTGCCTCTTGAGCACCCCACCCAGGGACCAAACCCACAACCCAAGCTTGTGCCCCAACCTGGAATTGAACTGGTGACATTCGCTTTGCAGCACGACACCCAACAAAGTGAGCCACGCCAGTAAGGGCTCAATATACTTTCTTATATCAAAGGCAAACCACATGAACTAATCACCTCAACTGATCATAAAAATCTTGAGAAACTAGAAAATAAAGACAAGACAGTGGCAGGAGGACACACGGCAGCTCCCAAACCGATTCAGCAGCTCATTGCCATTTTCAAGCAGAACCTGAGACTCCCAGGAAGCCCAGCGTGTAAAACACACGGAGAGTGGCGTTTCTAGACAATGAGAACAGCAAGTCTTTTTCCATCACGTAGGGTATGATTAACATTAAAAAGGCACAGCTTTATTCTTATGTAGCCTCAATACACATTTTTTGTATTTTGTTTTGATTGCTCAATATAAAGAAAAATCCTGATTCCCAGAGATAAGTGTCTGCATGTTTAGGAGCCGCCCTGGCAGTCTAGGCACGCCCCACAGTTGAAGTATTGTGGGAAATCAAAAGACAGTGGTTGAAAGTTTTTATTCTGAAAACAAATCACTAAAATTATTTATGATATATCAAAAAATCAGACAAAAAGCTTCTGATAGTCGGAACCACTAAAACTATGGCGTTCCTAGGACACCATGCATTACCGGCTCACTGGTCCCACACCTTGGCGGCACACCACGCACGATGGGGGTTCGTGCGGCGCAGCTGCGCCTGCGCTCTGCTTGGCCAGCGGCCAGCACCACGTGCGCGCTGCAGCAGCGGCCTCCCTTATACTGTGTACCCTGGAGGGACGTGTGCAAGCTCAAGTATTCTGAAAGACCAGTGCAGAACTACGTCCTTTCTCATTGATGACACATTTTAAGTGTGTCATCACTTACAAAGATAAAGGAGCATGGAAGAAGAGTGTTCCCCACTCCCCCGGGTCTACCCGGAAACAAGTTAATTTGGAAGCACCCCAGTGGACTATGAAGTATTTGATATAACAATGCATTTGAAAGAGTGTTGTTTCTTATCAAGTATCTTTAAATGAACAGAACATTTCCAGAATCCTTGATATAACAGAGTACAGTTTATAAACCACTTGGGACTAAAGGAGAGTGGGATTTCGTATTGGAAGACCTGGCACCATCTCTCAGTCTTACATATTATCTCAGTCGAGTCACTTAAACTCCCTGCATCTCAATTTTCTCTTTTTATCTTATAGGGAAGCTAACAACTAAACTAGGTTATTTTGAGACTCAAATAGAAAACTTTTCAACGTTATTTTTAGGCTGTGAAATCCAGTGTAAGTTAAAGTTGTGTTAAAAGAACAAGATATGCCTGGATGGCGATGGGGTCAATGTAAAAGGTTGGTAGGGAAGGAGCCAGTGGAGGTAGAGGTTTTTAAAATACCTACAACAGTGAAGCCCTCTTTTAAACAAACTGCCTGTAGCTCATTATAAGAGCTGGCAAAGAATATGATCAGAAACACGACCTAGCGAGGGGTGCAGCACACATTCCTAGCCATGGCCCTGTGTGCACCCCTCCTTCACCCACTTACATATGTTGACATGTCTGACATCCCCCACCACTCCGAGCTCTAAAAACATATGGCTGTCGTCACCCCTGCCCTTTCCACATGTGCACACACACAAATCTGTCCAGTTTCTTTCTACCTCCACCAGAACAGTCTCAAACCAAAGTACTGGCCACTGGCCATCTTAAACTTCTACACTTAGCAAGTGCAGGAAACTAGAGAAGCAAAGTGGCTGAAGTCACAGCTGGGTCAAAGAAGCTGAGAGGTAAACTGAGGTTAAATATTCCATGAAGTACAAACAGGGACATAAGAAGGTCTACAAAAAGGTTTCTAAGGGTCTTTTAACTCCCTCTAGGAGGTTCCATCCTCTCTATTTGTTACTATGTGCCACTATGCTAATCCTGGACTTCCTCTCTCTATGCCTGGAGAATCACAGAATTTCAGGGTTAGAAGAGACTATGGAGTTCCTCGAAGTCAACGATTTACTGACTCTCCTCTCCATGTGGCTTTCTAGCTCTGACCTAGACACTCTAAGCTACCTTTCCAGCTTACAAACTCACTACATCTCTGCCTTAGCCAACTCCATCCTTGAACTACTCTGTAAGAAAATTCTTGCCTTGCACAGGCGGCTCGGTCAGTTGGAGCCACTGTGCCATACATCAAAGCCCCCTGGCTGCGGGGTCCACCCACAGTCAGGGCACATACCTAGGCTGCAGGTGTGATCCCCAATCAGGGCTCGTAAGGGAGGGAACCAGTTGATGCTTCTCTGTTTCTTTCTCTCTTGAGCTAAAATGGACTCCCCTTAACATCAGCCACCATCACCCCAACCCCACCCCAAGGTCACAGAAAATAAGCCAAATTCCTTTCCTGTGAGACTCCTAAAAATATTCAAACATGGCTTTCCTAAAGCTTCCCTTCTCAAGGTCACCTATATTTCCAGGTTCCCTAAGTTTGCTTCATGTGACAGATTCTCCTTATTGCTCCACTCTTCCTTGAGCAAAGTCCCGTCCGACTTGTCCCTACTGTAGTTGCCTCCCTGCTCAGCTCTGTGCCTCACTCATCCTACTAGACCACTGATCGTCAAACATTTAAGTCCCAGCATCTTCTGAAACATTATTAAGCATCTAAGAGTGCTTTTGTTTATGTAGATTATATCCATTGATCTTTATAGCATTAGAAATTAAAACAGAACAATTAAAGATGTTGGCTTATTAGTATAGCAGTCCCTCAAAAAAAATAAAAATTGAATCATCATCTGACTCAGCAATTCTCATTCTGGGCACATACTCAACAGAACTGAAAGCAGGGACCTGAACAAATTTGTATACTCATCCTAATAACAGCATTATTTACAATCGCTAAAATAGGGAAGCAATCCAAATGTCCACAGACTAATGAAGGGGTAAACAAAACTAGTACGTACATACAATGGGATCCTATTCAGCCTTTAGAAAGAAAGGAGATTCCAACACACCTAAAACATGAATGAACCTTCAGGACATTATAAGTAAAATAAGCCAGTCAAAGAAAAACAAATATAGCAGGTCATCAAAAAATATCATCATTCTACGCATTTCATTATAACACAGATGAGATGCCATAGGGCTCTTGTTTATGTCAATTAGTATAAAACTGGTTTCATTATACGTCATTTCACTCAAAGTCACAGAACCTGATCCATGATGGTAAGTGAGGACTTACTGTACTGTACATTGATTCCACTTACATTAAGGCACCTAGAAGAGTCAAACTCACAGAGACAGGGAGCAGATGGTGGAGGCCGGGCCCTGTGGGGATGCGGAGTGGGGCGTTACTGTTCAGTGGGTGCAGAGTTTCCGTCTGCGAGGATGAAAGAGTCCTGCAGCTGGGGGGGGAGGGGGCGCGACCACGTGTGTGTATTGCACTTAATGCCACTGAACCGCACACACAAAAGTGGTTAACATGATAAATCTTACGTATATTTTACCACAATAAAGATTTAACTCTTTAAAAATAACAATGCAAACCCATTTATTATTTATTAGCATAAATATTTTTATTTAAAACAACTGCATTTTCAGAAAGAAAAAATTAATGAGAAAAAGAGACACTGTCTTAATTTTTGAAAACCTGATGTTTAGTGGAACAAAAAACAGCTGGGTTCTTCAACCTGCTGTAATGTTCCATGGATGTTGTTTGATTGACGCCTGTGGGAAAAACTGGTGTCACACAGATGTGTCCCTGGAGGAGAGAAGGGTGCGCAGCACGTTTTCCCGATAATGCAGACCCCCTCGGAGAGCACACCAAAACTGGACAGGCAGCTGCCTCCTGAGGATCTGCTGCAAAGCTGAATCCGAATGTCGATGCATTTTTTATGTTTTGTTACACAAACATGTATTTACCTACATTCCCTTTTGAATTGATCTTCTATCTATAAATGGTCTTGTAACATTAAGTGCTAATCATTTCAAATCTACTAAGTGATGCAGTGGACATATTTCATTAAACAATATGAGAAAGTAACACTTGGTGGCACCCCCATCGTTAGCACCAAAGAGTCTTTAAGCATTGGAAAACCATCGAGTCCACAGTGGTGGACACGACTTTACAAAATCTGATTTGTATTTAAAGTTTAAATTGTACTCATCATTGGCAACACATAATGCTTTTCCCTGAAGTGAGGCTCACTTTGCTCGTTTTAAGGAAAATATCTACCAAATCCCTAAACAATAGTTTGTCAATCACTCTTTCAAGTAAAAACAGCATTTCATTAAAAAAAAAAAAAAAAAGCAGTTCCACTTGTAATTCACTCAATGTGTTAGGGGAAAGCTTTCCCCTTGATAATGGTCTCATTTCAATACACAGCAGAAATGCCTCCTGCACACTTCCATTTCCTCAAACAGAACACTAAAAAGTGTGTTGTCCAGACATCAGACTGAAGTAAATAGCCGTTTGCTGTCCCACTGAGAGCACCCAAGTGAACCCGGCTCCGCTAACGCACGTGTGGCTGGTGACGAGGGCAGGGACTGCGGCGCAGTCGGTGCCCATTCCCTGGTGTGTGCCGAGGCACCTGCACTTGAACCCACTGCCACTGCTCTTTCCCATGAGCACAAATGTCAGCACAATAAAACTTTATCTTTAAAAACAGCATCACTGTATTATACATCATACACATTATTACTGCATTATATAAAATAGTTTTAACCTGCGTTCCAGTGACCCACAGATCATACTTTGAGAATCACTGCACTAGACTACAGGACAGGTGTCTTCCTGAGGACAAGTGTCCTTCGTCTCTGTACCCCAGACCCAGCGCAAAAGCTGTCCCGTAGTCAGTTCTTCATAAACACGTTTGCAATGAACACATCTGCACTACAGATTCCTCAGATCTATACCTGCAAAATCAGACGGAGAACAAAGAACGGCTGAGACACTGTCCTTCTTCTCTGGAATTTTTAGTCTGGAAAATAGCCAATACGAAAAACCAATTCCACTCTAAAAAAGAAAATGTTACAACAGAGGTATGATCCGTAGAGAAAGGGGCAATTATTCTAACTGAAGAAACGGGAAAATGGAGCGAAGGCTTACGGGCCCAGCGCACAAAGGCAAGGGGACGCTCCTGCTCGCCGGCAGCGTGCACAGCACTAGCGTGTGGGAGGGATGAAGGGAAGGGAGCCGAAGAGTCTCCTCTCATTCCTAAAAGCCACCTTCACATCCTCACCCTCCTCAAAACGCCTCAGTGACCCCACTCACCGCCTACAGAACAAAGGCAAGTTCGCCCTGGCACTGACAATCCTGTAAAACTCTAGTTCCACAAGGCCTATGTAATCTCTCTCCAGGAGAGCCCTACCCCCGAAACCTGCTCAGCCTCCTCACTCTTCCTACCTGGGCATTCACTGCCACCTTCCCACCTTGAATGCTACCCAAGCCTTCCCCATCCCCAGCCATTTCCTTTCAGTATATTTCTACTTTAGTGTATGCCTTTTCATTTGCCTTCGTCTTTCAATAATTAACTGAACACCGCCTGTGTGTCAGTTGTTGGATACAAAAGAAAAAGAAAACAGCGCCCGCCTTACTTTCAAGGAACTCACAACATACGGAGAAACACACACACACAAAACTAAGAGGTAAGTATAATTTAAAAAAAAAGATATGATACCCGTTGTCACACGAATCCCCAGACATTCTTTTATCACCCACATAACTGCTTGGACTTGATCTATTTTCTGTCCAGCACCTATCACCACCACAGAACAGAGGCTCATTAAAACATGTTGAATTGGGTATCCCCATTGCTTCCTAGTACTCTCGGTTCTTTCTAAAACTGTTGGCTAGATTCGTCTCTGTAACCCTAGCAGTCCTGGTAGACACGCACTGCAGCCAAGAATGAGTTGGAGTTTCCAGCTGGAAATGTTGGCTCTGTGCAAGCTGACCATGCCTTCTACTCTGTCTGTGTGGCGTGGCGGGAGCCCTGCTCCGGTTTCTCTCACCTGAAGCAGATCCCTCACTGGTTTTCTCGTGCTGACGTCCCAAGCTGACCCGCCTCTCTGGAGGACTGGCTGTTTTATCCCTGCTTACTCCACATCTTTATTTCCTAGTCTCTTTTCATAACATACTTCATGCCCGAAACAGTCTTCAGTTCACATTTACTAATCAATTTTTCCCTCTCATTTTAACTTGGCCTTACCTAATTATTTCAACAAGAATCTTACATGAACTCCTCTAAGTCACTCAGTGCTGAAATAGAGTATGAAGAGATATACTTACACAGAGCAAACCCCCATTTTAATAGGTATCTTATCCCTCCAGTCCATACATTCTATCAAGACAAGAGGTTCCTTATTTTGAAATCCTATGCACCATTTTCCACTTCTTCACTGTCTTACTTCCCAGAATTAAGGGGCATGACCACAGCCAAGGCAGGTACGGGTAAGGACAGTATCGCTCCCTGGTTCACAGCAAACTCAGTAGGAGCCCCTGGATTATTCATCTACATACCAGCTGCAGTAGTGCAGTCAGGAGCGTTCCCTAGTAATGTGCCAGATCCCACCCGAGAGAGAGAGAAACGGAAAAACCCCAGACAATACTAAGCTCTAATCATGGCACAGGCTTTTCAATACCCGTATATGTTCTATCTACCCATGCCTTACACAAAATGTATTCCGTTAAAAATCTCTTTAATTAAAGCCATTTAAATTTTATTTTTCCTAAAATAAATAATAAATGAAGGTCAGTTTCTTTTCTCCTTCTTATGGTCTCTGAATTCTCTATACGCAGTACGTATTCTGGTAACAATGACTACAAAACAATATCTGAGACACAGCCTCCTAAGTCTGTTAGGAAAGAGCGCCGGCCTGAGGCGCTCTGGGTTCCAGGCTGACGCGACACCCATCGTTTACGTGACTTCTTCTCTCTCTGAAGCCTATCTTCTTTCAGGTTCCTTCCTTTCACAATTCTATTATTTATAATAACAATCTTAGCAAAAAGACTTATTAAATACTTAATGGAATGGAAATAACATTTGAGGTTTCACCACAACATCCATTTTTAATACAAATAATGCATGATACAGAGTAATGATGTTGAGCCGGTCTAGACACCAAATTTGGATTTAGGCTATTATTCTGATGTCCAGAGGATGAGTGAGCAAACGCAATTTGAAGATGCAGGGTGACTTCATAACAAAGTAACTCAGGAAACTTAGAAAGAACCCCTTTCTAGAAACACAAAATTCCATGTCATCACATTAATATCTTAAATAATTAAACTTCAATATATAAAATGATACATTAAAAGAGTCCCCATTTAATCATAATACTAAAAGAGAATCACTAGTAGGGAAGAAGTCTAAAACTCATTTATACTGGCTTAGAAATGTTTTGTGTGATTTCATTTTTCTAATTCAGTTCGACCACAGTCCTCTAGCGCTCTCTGAGTAAACACAAACAGATGAAATGTAGGCAGTCCAGAAAATGCTGGTACAGGAGAATACCCTCTAAATTGAAATTTTAAAGGCATGTAACAAATACAGCCAGTTGTTTAAAAGTACATTATCACAGCTGACAGTAAAGTTGCCTTTTAAGAGTTGGCCAATAATGGATATAAACTAAGGCAAAGTGATCACATTTTTTCAAGTCCAAGATTGCATTACTTTAAAAAAATCTATAGTAATATTTTATGAATCTATAACATTATAGGTCTGTTACTTTATTGTTCTAAAGAACCAATCAAATACATGTCTTATAGTGTCCCACGTAATCACCCCCTTACCCTGCTTTATCTTTCTATTTCCTTGCCCTACTTTTTATTACATCAGAGCAATAAACTGTTGGACTTTACAGGTACAGATACATAATCCTTTATTTGAAATTCCAAAACCCAGAAAGTTTGAAAACCAAAGTTTTGTGTAACTGCATTGGTGGCAAAATCTGTCCTGACTTGAACTCTTTTGAAGGCAAAATCTGAACTGACCTGAATTGACATGGGATTATTTATAGTCCTTATTTTTTTACATTGAGTGTGAAAATTCATACATTTTGCTACATAAATGTTAATGTGTAAAATTACTGGGTGTGGCAAGATCTCGATAGGGACATTAAATACCACACAGAATATGCATAAATTACCTTTCTAAAATTTGGGGAAAAATCTGAAATCAAAACATATCCGGCCCCAGAGTTTGGATAAGGGATTGTGGACATGTACTTATCTGTAATATATCAGCTCTTCAGGAGGGCCCTACTTCATCCCAGTCACTGTTGTATGCACTGGGCCTAGGGTTGTGCCCAATACATACTAGGTACTCTCAAAACTCCACACTAAGAAAACACCCACATTAAAAAGGGGCAAAAGACCCAAACAGATATCTCACCAAAGAAGACATACAGAGGGCTAATAAGCACATGAAAAGATGCTTAGTATCATATGTCGTTAAGACACTACAAATCAAGCCCTGGCTGGTATAACTCAGTGGATTGAGCGTGGGCCTGCAAACCAAAAAATCATGGTTCGATTCCCAGTCAGGGCATGTGCCTGGGGTGAAGGCCAGTTCCCAGCAGGGGACGCATGAGAGGCAACCATACATTGATATTTCTCTCCCTCTCTCCTTCCCTTCCCCTCTAAAGATAAATAAATAAATAAACAAATAAGAAACTACAAATCGAAGCAAAAGTGAGATATTACAACATACTCATTAGAGTGGCTAACACCTAAAACCCCAAGCGCTGGTGCACAGCAGAAACTCTCATTGATGCAGCCACACTGGGAACAGGTTGTCAGTGTCTAACAAAAGGTGTCCACACAAAAGACTGGGGGCAGAGCAAGGAACGGCAGGCGGCACAGGTGTTCAAGGGACAGGCTGCAGCTGCAGAAGAGCACACACCTCAGCACCCGCCCAAACTCGCCTCTCGCAAGAGGGAGAGGCACACACAAAAGTTAACTGAAAATGGGTCACAGATCCAAATGTAGACGCTAAAACTATAAAACTTCCAGAACAAAAGAGTTAGGAAAAGATTCTTAGGGCATTAAAAAGCACAAATCATAAAAGAAGAAATTGATTTAAAATGTGTGTCACCAAAATGAACATTTTTTGCTATCTGAAAGACCCAGTTAGGAAAATGGAAAGATAAGCCACAGACTGGGAGAAAATATCTGTAAGATGAATATCTGATAAAGGACCTGTGTCTTTTATATAAAGAATCCTTACAACTCAACAATAAGAGAATAACATAATTTTCTTAAATGGGCAAAGAATTTGAACACACTACTTCAACAAAGAAAATATAAACATGGTAAGGTACTCGATATCATTAGTCATTAGGGAAATGCAATTAAAATCACAATGAAACATCATTACTTTCCAACCAGAACAATATAACTAACAGATAAAAACTAATTAATAATAAAATGACATCAGAGACTTCAATTCAAGATGGCAGCACAGGTAAACATGGCTTACCTCCTTGCACAACCACATCAAAATTAGAACTAAACTGCAGAACCACCCCATTATTCAGAACTTCCAGAAACAGAGTGAATAGAATTTCTACAACCGCAGAATTAAAGTAGAAACCACATGGAGACTGGCAGGAGGGGCAGGGACACAGAACAGGCTGGTGCCATAGCCGCATGTGGCAGATAAAAATTGGGAGGGTATATCGAGAACGAGGGGGCCCAGACCCACAGCAGGCCCCCTGCCAGGGCTCCAGTGCCTTGAAGATAAATCCCCATAACTTCTGGCTATGAAAACCATGGGGACCTAGGGCTGTGAAAGACAAACTCCTAGAGTCCCAGACAGTTCCTGTTAAAGGGCCCAAGCACAGACTTGGACTCACTCCCTCTGAGCTCCAGCATGGGAGCAGATTAAAAGGCACCAGAGGCATATGGGGAAGACCTGAAGTGTCTGGCATCAGGGCAAGAGCTGGGGGGGGACAGCTTTCTCCCAGAGAGAAGTGCTGGCAGGCGCCATTTTCCCTTTCCTGGGCCCTCGCCCAACAGAGTAGCCAGGTGGGTGCCCTATCTGAGACTCTATCAACTTGGTCCACACTGTTTGCCCCACACTGGTGATTCCCCGAGGCTCTGCCTCACCAAACTTCCGGATGCACCCAACCTGTTTCCAGAGGCTTTTCCACACAAATGACTTCCCTTGGTTCATGCGTCAGATTTCCCTAAACTTCTCTCAAACATGTAGCATGTGTCCTCAATGCACCCTGTTCCTATGGGTAAGCGGCCCCAGGCCCGGCACTAGCAGCAGATGGCCTTGGTTCACAGCTTGGACTCACTTGGGCACCTCCAAACCCAGCACAAGTAGCAGCCAACTGCAGATCACTTTGTACTTTATGTTGGGTGGCCCCGGTCAGAACACAGGTAGTGGCTGATCTTGGCCTGCACCTTCTGGGAGGCCCCAGTGGGGCTAGTGGACAGCTACAGACCATGTTGGAACACTACCACCCAACCACCTCCACAAGTGACTTACTCACAAGGCAGATCAGTGGGCACCAGCACCCTGCTGAAGTCCTGCTCTGTGGACTGGGCCCCTGCACAGCTGATCTTCTACAGTGGTCAGAGGTTGGTGGTCAGTGGTCACAGCCAGTCCTTCCAGCTGATCAGCCTGGGTAAATCTCTCCCATTGACCTATCAACAGCAATCATGGCTCAACTACAAAAGGAGGGTGTACACAGCTTACATGGCAGGCACACCTCAAGTACCCAGCTTGGGTAATAGGGGAGGCTGTGCCACTGGACTCTACAGGACACTTACTACATTAGGCCACTCTTCCAAGCCAGGGAGTCATAGAAACTCTACCTAATACATAGAAACAAAAACAGGGAGGTGGCCAAAATGAGGAGACAAAGAACAGAACGGAAAGAACAGAACAAAACTACCAAAAAAGAACCAAACTAAATGGAGACAGACAGTCTACTAGATCAGAGTTCAAAACAATCTACTAGATGCTTAGTTGAAAATACTGGTTATAAGGATGCTCCATAAACTTAGATGAACTTAGTGAAAATTTCAACCACATACAAAAAAGGACATGGAAACCATAAAGAAGAACAAATCAGAAATAAAAACTACAATAACAGAAAAGAAGAAGTTACAGATGAAGAAGATTAAGGGATTTGGAAGATAGGAAGCAAAAACCACACAATCGGAACAGCAAGAATAAAAAAGAATCCAAGAAATAATCACAGCACACGCACCTCTGGTACAACTTCAAGTACACCAATATTCACACCGTAGTGGTGCCAGAAGGAGAAGAGAAAGAGCAAGATATTGAAAACCTATTTGGGAAACTAATGACAAAAAAACTTTCTAACCTGTTAAAGGAAATGGACACACAAGTCCAGGAATCCCAGGAATCCCAGGAATCCCAGGAATTTCAGGTATCCCAGGAATCCCAGGAACCCCAAACAAGATAAACCCAAAGAGACCCACACCAAGACACACCATAATTAAAGACGAGGGAATCTTAAAAGCAGCACAGAAAAGCAGTTAGTTACCTACACAGGAGTTCCAAAAAGACTGTCAGCTAGGCTAGAAGAGATTGGCAAGAATATTCAAAGTGATGAAAAGCAAGGAGGTACAACCAAGATTAGCCTACCCAGAAAAACTATTGTTTAGAATCAAAGGACAGATAAAGAGCTTCCCAGACAAGAAAATGTTATGTAGGAGTTCTGCATCACTAACATAAAATGTTAAAGCACCTTCTTTAAGAAGAAGAATACAAAAAATATGAACAATAACAAGGCAATAAATACATATCTATCAATAATTGAATCTAAAAACCAAAATTGCCAAGCAATTAACAGAAAGAAATATAGAGAATATTTTCATGGTTGCGATGATTACCATATGGGAAGTGGAGTCAGAGGTATGGGTGAAAAAGGTAAGGGGATTATGAAGTACAAATTCATAGTTACAGAATAGTCACAGAGATGTAAAGTATAGCATAGGGAATATTGTAGCCAAAGAACATACATGCATGACCCATGGACATGGACAATGCTATGGGGATTACTTGAGAGAGTCGGAGTGGAGGGTGGCGAAAGGGAAAAAAATTGGGACAATGGTAAGAGCATAAACAATAAAATATAGTTTAAGTTTAAAAAAGAAAAACGTACAGCAAATAAACTGCCATCAAGTACTAGGAAAGATGGGAAGCAACTGACATTTTCATAATTGCTGGTGGAAATGCAAAATGCTACAGACGCTTTGGAAAAGTTTGTCAGATTCTTACAGAATTAGGCATGCACTTATTGCACAACTCAGTAATTCTAATCCCAGGTCTTTGTCCCTGAGAGGGGAAAACAAATATTCAAACAAAAACCTATACCAGAATGTATATATCAGCCTTACTCATAATCTCTATAACTGGAAACAACCTATAACTTTATGCCCAGCGTCCAAGAAATGGATAAACAATTCACGGTCTACCTAAACAATGACCCAAACAAAGAAGTATTACTCAGCAATAAAAAAAAAAAGACAGAACTCATATGGGAACCAGACTTCCGGGGTCACCACTTGGTAAGATATAGTGAACAATACAAATATCTAACACTATGTTGTACACCCGATACTAATATAACATTGTATGTCAACTGTCACTGACAAAAAAAAATTAAATTTACATACTGTGTAATTCCATTTACATGACAGTCACACATACACACAAAAAGAAAATATCTCTTGACGAGTCTCTGCATTAAAGAACCTAGCACATTAGAAAATACTCAAAAAATGCTGGGTGGACATATAGAGGATGAATTATCTCGCAGGGAGGGCAGAGTGCAAGGCGGCTGATACTAAAGCAAAGAGGCACCTGGGAGTCCAAACCCATGAACAGAACAGAAAAAGTGAGGGGAAACGCGTGGTTCAAACTACCTCCGCCGATTCCAGCAGCTTAAAAATGTAGACCCTGTAAAGGGCTATAATACGAATAAACCGCTGTAGCGTTTCTCTGGCCTCAAGAAAGGCATGATGCGCCCCACCCTTCTTCAAAAATCTATCACCCCGTGTGCGAGGCTGAGCAAGCGGACCTGGAAAGAGGGTGTTCCGCGAACCGGAGCGGAGAGCGAGAGGCCAGAGGCGGGCTCTAGCTGAGGTCAGCGGGGTGCCAGAGGAGACCGGAGGCATCGCCGCAGCCCTGCCCACCCCACCCCTTCCACTCGGCCTCACTTACCCAGGCCTGCCGTTCCAACTGAGAGTACAAATTGGAGCCCTTGAGTTTCTGGACTATCTGAGCGATAATGAGAGACAAATCGGACTCCTCCTGCAACATTTCCCCTGCCCTAGCCCGCCAAGGGGCGGGGACAGGCCGCCGGCACCGAGAGAAGGGCTACAGGGTCCCACTTAGGGCTAGAGACACTTCTCCCGGACCCTATTATGCTGGGACTCCTCTTGTAGGCGTTACCAGGCAACTGCCTGGCAGTGTGTCCGTTCCTCTCTGGTCCCCTCCGCACCGATGGTCCCAGCACCTGCGTTCCGAGAGCGGAAAACGACCTGAGAGCGAGCAGATTTTCATTGCATTGTTCCTGCTTAGTCTGTGGTTGAAAGGCAAGAAGAGGAGCTCTTTCAGCTTAACCAAGTTGTTAGAGGAAGTATTTACTTATCGTTTTTCTGGGAAGTATTGGCAATTCGAGGATGACTGAGACAGCGTCCCAGTCTTCAAGGAATATACCATTTAGATTCCTCTTCTTCCATGTATTTATTTATTCAGCCACTTATTCAGAATTCATTCAGCTTTCAATTTATCGAACATTTGCATACAGGAAACTATGGACACACAAAGGTGAATGAAACATGGCTCTTGCCTTCAAGGAAACGTTAAAGATTTTTAGGAGAACTGGAAGTAATGGATTTAACTGATTGAACGACACTCCCAAAGGCAACTAGAAAAAGGCCCATGGAATAATACACACATGAGAATAATCTTGCTAAAATAATCAAGAATTTATTTCAATTGTGTTTATGCATATGTTTTAAGCAAAGCAAAGATAGGGTTCCAAAAGAACAGACCAAGATAGCTAAAAAAAAAAAGAAAAAGAAAAAAAATACCTCTACCCTAACTACCGTATTCTTTAATGTGCTTAGGAGTTATCACAAGAGAGTTTCTAGTTCAGTAAGTCTCTAGTGAGAATCTGCTAATCTGCATCTCTGGAAATTCCCAGGAGACTGTGACCCTGTTGGTCTAAGACCTACATTCTCGATAGCAATAGGGCAGATAAGCAATAGACATTCAAAGGGACTGGATCTCTGACATCTGTGCCAACACCCTGACATTCATAACACCACTGTTTGGAATAGTGTAATGGTAATCACAGATTCCAAATAACCTATTTGGTCAGGTTTGTTCATTAGAACAATTTTGGAAAGAAGAAGGTAGGGAAAAAAGGAAAATACTAAACAGCAATTAATGATACTCAAGATAAACACGTATTTTTCTCTACAAGACCTCTTCCCACAACTCAGAATTTCTCAAACTTACAGATGAGAAAATCTCTTCAATTCTTTTTTAATTGAGAGAGAGAGAAAGACCAATTTGTTGTTCCACTTATTTATCCATTCACTGGTTGATTCTTATATTCACCCTGACCAGGGATCAAACCCACAACCTTGGTGTGTTGAGATGATGCCCTAACCAAATGAGATACCTGGCCAGGGCCTAAATCTCCTTAACTCTCTTCCATCTTTTCATCTCAACACACACTCATTCATGACTCTCTCGGCACAAACCTCAATTTAAAAAACAACAACAAAAAAAACCCTATGAAGGTAGTTATTGTGAGATGAAAAGGGGCGAAGTGATTAATAGCTAACAAAATAAGGACACCTATGTTCAGAAGACTAGAAGTCCCAGAGGGGAAAGAAGATGACACTGCAGAACGGAAGAGAAGGCCTGGTGCCTGGAGAGAGAAAACAGCCTAACTCCCTCCCCACTGTGTACCCTCGGACTTCATGAGTCCCCTCCCCCAAAAGAGTTTCAGCTTTCTCACCTGTAACCGGAGGGTAAAACGCCCACCTGAGGAGATATTATGAGGAACAAATGTACTTAGCATTAAAACATCAATAAATATGAATAACTTAAGTGTTAAAATTGAGAAAAGTAAGTAAAATGAATGTTCTGTACTACTGAAAAGGAACAATGGAAAGTAGCTAAATAAATGTAGCAACATACATGAAAGTACTCAGCACAGATAGAGGCTGGACAAGGTTTTTTTAAGGAGAGAACAGTTCGCAGTCATAAAGCAGTGACTAGGAAGTTTGGATCTGGTTCTGAAGACATGCCCAAGCAAAAAAACTCTTAATGCCAAGATTAAAAAATTCTTTCTTACATAAATAGGAGATACAATTCTAGAGTGTAATACAATTCTAGAACGGCCTCTGTTCTCTTTCTCCAATTCAATTTAGCAAACCTTTTAGAACAAGTGCTCAAAATGTCGGGAATACAATGAAGAGAAAGAAATGGCCCCTTATCTCAAGGAATTCTCCATCTCAAATGGACGATGAAGCCGGTACACAAAGAGTCACATTCGTACAGCAACCCCCTTAATCTCCCACTCATGCATCTGGAAATCACACTACCTTGAAGCCATTGTTACATAAGAAACAGAAGGTATAGGTTCCCATCTCCATCCCACAAGGGGGAACTGTGACTTGCAAACACTTATTCTACCCAGAGCGGGTGGGGATTGGGAACACATTCTATTCCTGGCATTTGGAAATGGAACCTGACTCAGCCTAACAGATGAATAGAAAAATGGATCAAATCTCAACCAAGTAGTTAAAACTATATAAATAGAGAAAAAACAAACAGAGGCAGAGAGAAGCTCAAAAATTCCCTCAGATTCAGAGGAGGGGCACTTCTAGGCCCACATGTAAGGCTCTGGGCTCAACCCTGCCCTTGTCAGACCTGCTCTGCTTTGATCTACCTACATGTAATGTGTCCTACTTCACTGTGGGTGACAGAATGGGGGAAGGCCTTTGAAAACCACTGACCAGTGGCCTCACATGAGCGGTGACAGACCACATCAGAAACACCCCACCAGCCTACCACGAAAATGAGGCACACTTTAAGGCATGCTGGCACCTGTTCTCACTTTACTCACATGAGTGTGGCTTGCATAAACTCTACAGTCGGCAAGGAAAGTATTTTCAGCTATTGGTTTAGAAGGAGACACTTCTTTTAGCAGACTATGTCCACAGAATAGATTGAACTGTGTGCTCTCAGAGTTGTATTTAAATGAAAAGGATTATGTGTGTTGTATCGTGAATGTCAGAGGCCTCCCAGTCTTTGGGAACAAATTAGCTCACAGTGTTGAACAATGAGCTGTCACTGAATGGTTGGCCCAGCAGACCCCACCCTGGAACAGGACCAGGGTCTGCGTTTCGAAGTGTCTTCCTGTTACTTCTGGGAGTCCTCAAGAAGTGACACTTACGTGGTTAACAAAAAAGTCTGCTTGTGATCTGCTCTGCCTGCTTCAGTGATTTCTGATATGTCTGGGGTACTGCTTATTGGTGCTCCCAAAATTGCAAAACCCCAGAGGTGCTTAAAACCCAAGGCTCACAAAAGCCCTCTTGAAAAAAGCCCCTTCCGATTCTGCTGGCCACTTCTCTTTACAAAAGTAGCCGTACCTTGTTTCTGAGTCCAGGCTGAGTACCAGGCTGAGCCCTCCTCCACGTCCCCATCTTTCCTGCCTCCAGCCCCAGGCCACAGCGCGTGAATGGGGAGAACTGGGCCATGGGTTTCGTGAGCAAGCTCAGGGACCATGCTGAACCCATGTAAAATATAAAACTCACTGAAGAAAATCCAAGCAACAGTGATTTAAATCATAGGATATTTACTATTGCCAACACGTCTGGAGTGGTGTCCAGGCTTGACTCAATAACTCAACAACATTTTTCTTTCTTTTCCATTCTGCCATCTTTTTCACATTGGCTCTCACCCTCCAGTTTATTGCTTCCATCTCAAGATTCTCTCCAGATTCCCCGAACAAAACATTTGATTCATGGGCCTAAAAGGAAATAGCACTTTCGTTAAGGGAAAGGGAAGGCTGCAGAATCAAACCACAGACACTGGGGGGAGGGGAGGGCAGGGGTGTCTGTGCTTCACCACTAGTGCTTTACTCGGACTGTGTGTGTGATGCTACTTAATATCAAAACACACTGGAAAGACTTTAAAAGCCTATCACTGACATACTACATCAGAGTAACAAATGTTTCCATCTCAACTGACGTGTTGGCTGTAACAACTTAAGAGTACAAATGAAGACAGGAAATGTAGATGATTGAAAAACACATTTTAAGGTTTTCAAGATATGAGTAAAGGTGTAAAATTTTAAATAAATTTCAAGAATTACTTTTTGAGTTCCTGCAACATGGAAAGTCATAATTCAAACAAATCTGGGAAGTCAAAAATTTCTTTTCTTTTCACAAGTGTGAAGTGTGCTCTTTCTAGGAGTAAAACCAAGAGAGTTGTTTCAAGTCTCACAAGAAGAGGGAGGCGGATCTCCAAGTCCATACCCAAGTTTTCTGAGACTTGCCCCATGCATTCCCCTGATTCCAGAATGCTTGCTTTTGCTGTGCGTGGTTTGTTGTTGCCATTGTGTGTTTTCTTTCCTTTCTTTTTCTCTTTCTTTCATTCTTTCTTTTAGTCTAGAGAGTCAGAGATTCAGCATGAAGGGGACAAAAGATTTCATTTGATCCTTATAACACCTTATGAGATAGGAGTTGTTTTTTCTAAATTTTACAGACTAGCAAACATTCTATAACTTGTCAACAGTCACAGTACAGTTTGTAGTAACAGGGCTGGGATTTGAACCTGGCTCGTTTAGCTCCCTGCTTTCTCTCTGGGTCAAATGAGGGTGATTTTTTTTGCCTCAAAAGCATTCAGGTCCCAATTCAGCCTTACAACCCCAGCTAGAGATAAAAATGATAACTCCAGAGTTTTCAGAAATCCTCTCTGAGGAACCATCATGATGATTTAAAATTGAGAAATTCCATTGACCAAACAGGTTACAAAGTATAAAACGGGAGAATTTTTGCACATCTCTATAAGAGGTTCCACTGGATATCCAATATCTTTCTCTACATTATTAATTTCTAGACATTGGAAGAATAATAAGATTTTATTAAATCTTAGAGATGCAATCTTGAAAATGAAAGAAACGTGATTTGTAAGTAAAAAGGAGTATGGGAGTCTGCAGCTAAGTAATACTATTTTGGCCTATTCTTCTTGAAAATGTATAATGTTTTCTCTAATAAATGGATAAACCGATGGGTTATTTTTGCTATTCATCACTTCAAAGATAATGACAAAACTCAGAGAAGTATTAGTCTTGTATCTGAAAGCAATGATTCCTCTGAACTATTCCTTGGTTTAAATAGGTTTTATTAGACTTTGAAGTACTTTGGCATTTACCCAAGAGTCTATTATTTCACTCAAAAGACTTTTGTTAGCGCAATGTTGTTCTTTAATAACGAAAGCACCTGATCAGAGATACTGAGATACTGTTACATTTAAAAAGACTTATTTGGAGGACTCTGATTTCACTTGAAGTAAGATCCATCTTTACACTCTGCAAAGAGAGAAGGTCATCTGAGCAGAAGACTACAGTGACCGTGAGCTTGGCTGGGGCTCAGGGTGTGGGCCCCTGGGTGTTTGGGATTGGCAGCTGGACTTTTTGACACATTCAGTCAGTCACAGCACTGTCTCCATACACGGCACAGATCTTTTTTTTTTTTTGGTGTTTCAATTGCATTTTTACCTTTCTTAAAATAATAAAACCTAATATAGTGAAAATGTTGTGTATTTTTTCCACCTTCAGTATTAAAATGGCACAAAAAGTCACCAATTTTGATACATATTTTTAAATGCATGCTGAAATGACAGGTGTCACAATACAATCTAGCAAAATTGTTTTTGAATGAAGTTAACAACAACTAAGAAAAAAAAAAGAATTTTCTGGCCAACCCAGTAGTTACTCCTACCTTTTTCCAATTTCTCAGCCTGTCTTCAAGGACTTTCTCTTTTGCACGGCAACTTGGAACTTAGTTTTTATTCTGAAGAAAACAGACAGATCTAATTAAGGCCACATGTCTTAGGCATTCAGATATTCATTTCACGAATATGTGTTCAATGCACCAGGCTCCGTCCCAGACACTGGAGAGCCAACAATGAAGTGGACCACCAAGGAACCTGACCTTACCATGCTTACACCCCACGGAGGAAATGCGTGGGAAGGACCAAACTGAATTCCTTTTTTAAAAAAGGATACTTTTAAATAATTGAAACATTGTGATGAGTGGAGACACTGATACTTAGGTTGGGAGGTCGGGAAAGGCTGTCTCTAACATTTGACAAGGCTGCCCAGTTAACTTTGTCACTGACATCTACTTATACTCATTATCCAAATAATTCACATAGACTGAAAGGTAATTAATTATTGCTTGTGTGAACAAGTGAAAATCAAAGGAAAGAAAGCCCAGGCTTCTAGGAGCAGTGAAGCTTCTGAAGACTGATAAACAGATGTGGCTGAGACTCAGAGAGCCTCACACCTAATTTATAGGAGAACCAGAAATAGAACCAGAATGAGAGCCTTTGCCATTCAGGCCCATTTCCTGCTTTGGTGGGGTCCCCCACCCCCCATTTTCTGGGCCCCAGGAATTTCTCTGCTGAATGCTCAGAGAGATGAGTGTGAATCCTTGAAGCTGCAAATTATGTGTTAATGGTCTTTCTTGTTAGTAATCAGTAGAACTCAGGGTTTAGCCTTCCAGAGACCTGGCCATTATATTAAAATTTCTCAAGTCATTGTCCTACTGGGCATTTACATCTAAAACGCACCTCATTATGCCAACGGTGAGCTGGCTTCTGATTACAAATTGCAGATGGATTGCTTCGCTTCCTTCTCCTAGGCGATATTTTCCTTTCAAGTAATTTTTGATTATATGAGTTGTACTGTTTCATACCCAACTATGTGATACTGGTTCATTAAGCTAGTAATCATCAAAATCTGTGCCTTAAATTTTCAATTATATCCCAGGTAGAAACAAATTGTCCTTTGACAATAATGCAGGTTTGAATTAGATTGTGTTTATAACTGTAAATCTGGATGATAAAAAATGTAGGCAGTCACAGATCCTTGCAAACAGCTCTATATTTGTTATTATGGCCAAAATACTAAGACAATTGACTATTTAGTTTTGTTTTTTGGTTTTCCCCCCAGTTTTCCTTGAGATGATTCTGTGTACGTGCAGCCAAGGAATTGTAAATGCTCAAATTTCATGACCGATTACGAATGTACCAGCATAAGTCATTAGAGTTTTTTTTTTTTTTCAGAAAGAACAGCTTCTCCAAGGGCCAGTCAGTTTTCTGAGGAATTCTTTGACGTTAATCTTGAACTCAACCTTTGCTCTTTAAGATGAGCTTCTGGATTTTAAACGCAAAATGAAGACACTTGATGACATAAGACAATTCAAATTTCTTTTTGGCTTGATCCCTCAGTGAAGTGAGATCATTCCCTGTAAGGCCAAATGAAAGAAAAGCATGTGGGATGGAGATATCCAATTCTTGGAGACAATCAGATCATCTGAGAACATTTGCAGTGACCTCGTGAAGCCCGGGAACAGAGCAACCTCTTCTAGTCCAGAACTGGACCTACTCCAAAGGCCAGATGACATTCTCCAGGTTGGGGGCTTATGGGATAAGCGGCTTCCTGGAGCCACCAGAGGCTTCTGAGCTTGTAAAACAGTGCCATGGGGTATGGGGCACAAAGACCTGAGCCTCGATTCTCAGAACCCGCATTCTGGTTCTCCTACACATTAGGTGTGAGGCCCTTTGAGTCTCAGTAACTCACCTGAAAGCAAGATCTCTGAATATTCCTCACCAAAAATCCATGATGGTGACCCTGCCTGGGGTGGCTCAGTGGATTGGGTGTCATTCTGCAACCCAAAAGGTGGCCACTTTGATTGCCGGTCAGGACACATTCCTGGGTTGCAGGCCAGGTCCCTGGTTGGGGGCGTGTGTGTGAGAGGCCGATTGATGTGTTTCTCTCATATCAATATTTCTCTCCCTCTCTTTCTCCTTCCCTTCCTCTCTCTCTCTCAAAATAAAATAAATAAAAACATTTTAAAAATTAAACATCTATGACGGTGTGAAGCTAACCAGGAGTCTACCAGTTCCATACCATATGTTAAGGAAGGACATCTTTGGGTAGGCGATGAAAGAACACAGTATTAAAGAGAATCTATTGAATTTCCACGTATTCTGCTAAATATTAAATGTCATAAACAGACAGAGAATTATAAAAGGTTGATTCAAGTAATAATGCTTCATGTAGGGACAAAGGGAACGATTACAGTAGATCACACGGCACGTCGGTGGGCACTGGGAGAGTGACGTCCCTCACTGCTCTGATGCCACCCAGCTGGACCCAGGAAATAACATCAACAGCGGCGGCAACAACAAAGCTGACACACTATGCCTGGCCTGTGTCTAAATAACAATGGGTGTGAAGAAACTTTCTTGATTAATTCAATTGTTTGCTTCTCTCATTAGACGGTTCCTTAATTATTAAAGCATTTTGGACATCGACATTATAACGGAACTCCAAAACAACGATCATTTTTCTGAAATCCAGCTGTACAGAAGTCCTACACCTAAGGCCCTAAGGAAGAGGCCACACTGAGACTGGCAGAGACATAGGACGTGCTGGTCCCACAGCTGTGGGTGGTGGTGAAAAAGCAGGAGGGTTATCTAGGCGGCAGAGATCCCCCTGAGGAGCAAGGGGTTACAGCCCCACACAAGGCCACCCAGCTTAGGGTTCCAGTGCCAAGAAGACAAGTCCCCACTGCTTCTGGATGTAAAAACCAGAAGGGATTGTGGCTGACTGGGACAAAGGCTCCTAGAGTCTTGGCAGTTCTCAACGAGCCCACGCACGAACTTCCTGGGACTCGCTCACTCTGAGCTCCGTCACCGGTGCAGCATCTGGAAAGGTACTAGGGATGTACAAGGGGGCACTAAGCTGTCTGGCATCAGGACAGGAGCTGGGGGGCAACTTTCCCCTGGTTAGAAGTGTTGACAGAGGACACTGTTCCTTCACTGAGACCTCCCTCAACAGAGCCAGCAGGTGGGTGCCAAATCTGAGTCTCCATCAACCTGGCCAACACTGCTAGCCCTGCTGTGGTGACTCCCTGAGACCCTGCTGCCCGCACCACCACCCCCAACTTTCAGGGTCAACTCAAGCTGGTTCCAGTGGCTTTTCCATACAAACGGCCTGGTTCATGCTGCAAACTTTCCTAAAATCTCTAACAAGCAGCACCTGGACTCAGTGTGCCCTGTACCTATTGCTAAGTGGCCCCAGGTCCGGCACTAGTGACAGCCAGCCTTGGTTCACAGCTTCGCCTCTCCCAGGCAACTCCAAGCCCAGCACAAGTAACAGTCATCTGCAGATCTCTGTGTAGCTCGTGCTGAATGGCCCTGGTCAGGGCACAGGTGGCAGCTGACCTTGGTCTGCACCTCCCAGGGGGCCCCAGAACCAGCACACTGAGTGGACAGCTTCGGACCATTGCTGCCGCACCACTCCATGACCTCTATGAACGACACACTCTGGGCTGGACTGGGAGGGTACCAAAACCACTGAAGTCAGCTCTGCTCCATGGGGTGAGCCCCTGCACAGCAGATCTGCCACAAGGGTCACGGCCAGCCCTCCCAGCCCATCAGCCTGGGGAAAATCTCTCCCATTGGTGTGTCAACAGCAATTGAGGTTCATCTAGAGAGAGGACTGTATCACCAGAAAACAAAATGGCTTTCTGTGTAACTTCATTTCAGGAATACCAAAGAGGACACTTCACGTCACATGCCTTCCCTTTGCCCAGAAACCCTCTCCTATTACGTGAACTGTAGAATTACATAATCATGTGTTTAACTTCAGACCTTACCTTCTGGTAAAATACAAATGCCTCTGGAAAGGTCACACATTAAACATTATCAGTCATTTTATCTTTGAAAGAATTTTTTTTTCAGTCTGACCTTGTCTGGTTCCACAAAGGTTTGAAGCTGCTTACTGGGAATGAGTTGAGATCGGATTTGGTGCAAGCCCCAGGGGGCCAGGGAAGACCACAGGAAGGAGGGTGCCACTAATAAGAAATGCTCTATGTACATTGCAAACTGCTGTAAAAATATCAGAAGTTGTTATTAATAACAGGGAGAGGCTGGCTGGCTAAAGATAAACTTGCTCATTTCCCCATGATTCCGTCTGCTCTTTCAACAAATCATATTATTCTTTATTCTTCTTACGGGTCTTAATGTTCTCTTTCTCATTCTGTGGACACTTTGTTTGAAAAAGAAATCCATTCATAATTTGCTCTTTCCCTTGCTCACGTTGCTTCCCTATTTTGTGAAAGACACAGAATTCTCTTAGCCACTGTGTGTGGGCCGCAGGCCCGCGCTCAATCCACTGAGCCACACCAGCCAGGGCTCCTCTCTTAGCCACTGTGTTGTCTGGGACCACTATGTGCAGCCTCTTCGTTTTTCCTATTTCCTGGAAAGGCAAAGATCCTTTTTCTGTCTTTGAGTAAACAGAAATCTATTAACTTCAGGAGGGAGGGGAAATACTCTAATTTGAAATGACTCAACATTGCCAAAGCTGACTAGCAAAATTAATAGATCTGTCATAAACAACAAAGTCATAGCCCATTTTCAGAGGCACAGATCTTAGCCAAACATCGAAACCAAGACACTTCTGAACTGTATAAATTAGGTCACCAAGAGAAGGAAAGAAAACCTCTTCGACCCTGAGAATTGGACTGAAACTATGTCAACTAACTGGAAGACACCAGCACAAGATCTACAGCAGCACCCCAGAGTCAGGAGAGAGAAGCCGATCTCTTCGGGGGGCTTCTCTGTCAGCAGGACCTAATCTTGAGCAAACAGTTAAAATATCCTGCTAGGAAACTGTGGGCTCACACCTATGCCCTCCTGCACCAACGTCTAATTTAGTTCCACTTGGTGCCCCTTCCTCTCTAGTCAGGCATGTACACCTCCACTCTGTGCTGAAATAAAACACACAAGAGCATCCTCATTGGATCCTTCAGCCTCTTCTAGCTGAGGTTCTATTTCTCTTCTTTTTATTGCCAAATTTCTGGACTACGTCATGAACGGGGCCAGTGCTGAATAATCGCAGCTCCATTGCCTGTTGGGTCCTCAACCATCACCCTCAGCGTGCACATGCGCACACGGGCCCTACAAACACAAGGCCTTGCTTTCTGACACCAGCAGTGCTGACTTGCCCCAGACCTCGGCTTCAAATCCGAGAAAGTCTTGCTTTGGTCCTGGACCTGCTCGTCCCCAGTCAAACTGATTGCCCTTTCTTGCTACTCTTAAAAACTTTATTCAAATAAAAACCTCTGCCCTCATTGCAGGCAGTGCAGTGTCTTACCAGCTACAGTTGAACATTACTAGGTGGGGGGTGAGTGTCACCTTTCTCGAAATGGTTATACCAGCCTGCTCTATTGGGCACCTCTTGCTGTCTCGCCACTCTCGCCCACATGTGGACATGGCCTTCTTCTCGCTCTCCATGGGCCTGCAAACACAAGCTTAATGGGAGGAATCATCCCATAATATAAAAAAACATTAAATGTGGCGTCAGTCATAAAGCAGATACCACAAATCCCAGCGTTTACACGCTGCGCCCTGGCAGGGGGGCAGAAATGAGACTGAGGGGTCATCCCATATTGGCGGCCACCTCCTTAGCCCTAGGCCAGCTACCACGTTGCAGGGGGTCCACTCCTGGACCAGACAAAAGCCCCCTCTCTTGTTCTGTCTCCCCCAGCTCCCTGTCTCCAGTACTATGTAGAGAAAGCTCAATTTCCAAAAGTCTCGTACGTTTTCTGCCCCCAGGGAAAACCACGCTTTCACTTTATCATATAAAAAAGTTTAATTTGGTGGTTCTCAATCCTGGCTACACATTAGAGTCACCTGAGGAGCCTTGAAAAAAATCCCAGGGATTGGGCTGTACCTGCAGACTGGGATTCGTGTGTTCCGGCCCGGAGCCCCGGTACAGTCACACTTCAAAGCTCCCAGTGCGGTTCAATGCGCAGCCAGAAGAAAGAAGTCCCAGCTGCCCCGCTTCCTGCGTCAGCTTGTCCGAGTCAATGTAAAAGATCCCATCCTAATGGGATCTTTTTGCATGAATAAAGCCCTAATCACGCCTTCCTCCAACAAAAAGTGACTTTTGACAACAGAAATAACAAGCAGAGGTTTGGGACTTATTTATGTCCCCTAAAGAATGCAAAGGCCCTCCAAATCGAGTTTGTAGGTTGGGACCGAGGCCTCTCGCTCACATTTCCTCCGAGCCCCAGAGCTTTCCCCGCCCCCTCCTCGGGAGACCAGCTTCACCTGGGGCCAGGAGCAACTGTGGTGGTGAGCTGAGTCTCAGTCTCTCTTTTAATCAAACCTGGGGGCTCTGGCTTTTTTGACAGGACACACTGCCCTCTCTCCATTTGCAGGGAAACCTGCAAATGTTCTCTTGGCTGGAGTACAGCTCGATAAGCCAAATTTCTTTCCTGGGGCTCGTCTCCATTCAGTCCAGCCTCCTTCTAGGTCTTCCTCTAACTGAATTTAAGGGAGGCCCTCCCCAAAGCTCTGTTCCTGGCTCTCAGCTTTGCTTGCTCTTCACACTTCCTCAAATAAGTTATTTGAGATGATGTCTTCAGCAACGACATTCATCCTTCATTCAGAGTTTGTGCTCAGGGCCAGGGAGACAATGGAGAGCTTATATCAGCATGGCCCTGCCTCACAGGGCTTACACTCTGGTGGGAGCAGGTCTGCAAATGCAAGCTGCCTTGAAGAAAGGGACAGAGCTGAACAGAAAGGGGTGCACCTAGTTTTAGAGGTTAGGGAAGCTGACACTTGAGCTGGGAGTTGAGTGATGAGAAGGTGAAATTAGTGTTTTCAATGGCCTTGAGTCTCCCCAATTGGGAATGCCTTAAAGAAACACTGGGTGTCAAATTCTTCACTTGACACCCTTCAATGTCAAGTTACAGAAGCTCAGCCAATAGCTATTGACGCAAGATTTATTCCAAATAGCTAAACATTTCTGAAGTAACTCTCTGTTGTTTCTGCCCAAGTAGAGGAACGGATTCTCCTCTGATGGAGTGATTCCTCTTTCCTACCCCCATGCCCAGGCCTTCAACCGCTGTCTCTACAAGGCCATAGTGTCCCATTCCACTGGCCATGGAAAAGGGTCCGAGGGTGAGAAAGCAACCAGGCTGCAACAAGCATAGCCTTTTCTGGGATTTTTCTATCTGGAGTTAAAGGGACGAGGAGAAAAAGAAAATGAAACTGATGGCCCTCCTCCCCACCCCCTGGAGAAAGCTCATTTTCAACAGGAGAGACTAGACAAAGAGAGACCAAACCGTATGACAGGGAGACAGTGTCCCATTCTGGAGCCCTGGGACCCAGTTCCAACCCCAAGTACCCCTAGAGCTGCCATGATTTCTGCAGGGTTGGCTTTAAGTTTGTGAAGTTTGTTGGCTTACTCACTGTAAGGTCCACACTTAACGTCAGCCATTTCAAGTTACAGTTCTGCCCCTTACGGCTGATAGCGTCCTAATACCCTGCCTCTTATGGCTGACAGCGTCCTAATACCCAGTGGCCTAACTCCAACTCACACACGGGTTCTGGGAGGTCTTTGTCTTTAATTAATATAAAACTTTGTGGCCATTACTTACTGTATGCAAAATCAACAAACCATGTGACACTAGGACCACAGAGATGCAGAGATGACAAAGAAGTGGATTCCACTGCAATGGTCCAGTTGATGGGGGAAACTCTTGCCAAAGAGTTCAATCCGGTGCGGCAAGAGCAGTGACGAACTATAGACAGGGAACAGTAATTCAGCTACTTCCTTATCATTCCAATTTCAGCTTGTCATTTAAAATGTATGGGGGGCTGATATTTAAATGACGCTGGCCCCTGTCCTCTGACCACCCAGAATGTGTCGGGGAACAGTTTATTTAAAAATGCAATGCAGGTTGTAGAATCTTATGATTACCCTTTCGTATTGTACTGTATGCCCATCCGTAAGCCTAAATCGAGAGCAGCCCGTCCTCATGGCTTTTTCTCAGTTGCAAAGTAAGAAATCACTTTTGAGCAGGAGGCTTGGGGAACACTGTTTCACCCCCTCCCCTCCTTTACCATGAATAGATTGACTCTTGTGCTTTCTTCACACATTTCTAGTCCTGTAAAACATTTGCCTTGGCTCCTTCTTGGGTTGTGTCAAATTCTGTGTAAAGTACAGGGAATGAATTTGGACCCCAAGCTCTAATTTGAAGGTAGAATGAGCTTCCTTGTTTGGTTTATGGTTTCCCAGGGCACAGATTCAGCGGCAGGTCGAGTGTGTGCCTTTTAGAGCCTGTGTGACCAGGAGCAAGTAGACAGCATGAACTTCAGTTTGAACTTCAGTTTGCTTATCAGTTAAATGGGGGTGATGACGTTACCTGTCTTGGAGGATTCCACAGTGCCTGCCTCTTTAAAGAATCCAAGGAATGTCAGCTGCTCTCTCTGTCTTGTTAGGTCCTGCTGATAGGAGGGTGTCTTGTCAGCTCCTATCTCTGAACTGCACGAAGATGCCCACCTTCCCTCCACCCTGCGAACAGCTGGGTCTGTCATAACCTGAGTCACTGCCACTTGTTTTCCCCCCAAACTACCTCATTTGTTCCTTCTGAAGTTCATTTTTCTCTTTGGTAAAGGTGACTTTGAATTATATTTATTTTCCCCAATGTGTTAACAACAAGGTTCAGTGGAGTAATCAACAGCAATGCAAACAAGCCTTAAAATGTTTTCATCCACATAATAAGAACTCAATCATTTTGACCTCTGTCTCCCAGGGTACCAATCAGCATGAGTCTCCACGGTGACTTCTGGCCACCTCTTAGTCTACTCGTAACACATCTTCCTGATTTAATGAGGAGAATCATTATCATCATCAGATTTTCATTAACTTTCTGAAGCCGTGTTAAGGGGACAGAGGGAGATAGACAGAGAGGAAGAAACACCAAAAAGATCTGATCCTGCTTAGAGAAAAAGAGAGACACCCAGAATACGTGAACTCGCACAGGGCACGTGTCACTAGCAACAGAACAAAGGCCAGTGTGTTGGACTCCATTTTCAGGCTAGGATCCATGTTGGGGTGTAGACCCTCTAAGACACTACTCCACGTCAGATCCTGTTCTGGGAACTTGGGATTTATAACCTAGTGAGACAGTAAATAAATGTGTGTAGATGATAAGTTTCCTTAGGTGGTCATGGGTAATCATGAAGAAAATAAAACAAGATGATAGGGTAAAGACAAACGAGGGAGGGAGGTGGGGGAATTCTGTTATTTTTTAAATAATGGTCAAGAAGCCTTTTTTTTTAAAGTGACATTTGAGTAGACATCTTAATGGTGATAGGTGACCATGCAGGGGTCTATGGGGACACTTCTCAGGCAGAGGGACACGCATGCAAAGGCCCCGAGGCAGGGACGGCTTGCCATATTGGAGGAACAGTAGGAAGGACAGTGTGGCTGGAGCACTGTGGCTGGGGAGGGGCACAGGAAGGAGGAGGAATGCGTCAGAGGGAGGGTGGGGTAGGATGCGGGTGCCTGGATCACACAGGGTCTTTTACGACCAAGAATGTCTGGCTCTTGTTCTGAGTGACGAGAGAGCCACTGCGGGGAATGGTCCCGCAGGACCCTCAGGTCCTACAGGACCCTGCAGGTCCCTCAGGCCCCGCAGCAGGCTTTGGCAGTGCCACCGCTGAGAGACGGTGGTGGCTGAGACTCTCCGGGTAGGGCTGGAAGTGGAGAGGAATGGTCAGACCGTGGTTCTTTCAGTGGTGGAACTAACAAGGTTTGCTGATGGATGAGACATGGAGGGCAGGAGAAGGCAAGGAGCCCAGGGTTTGAGCCTGAGCAACTGGGAAAGGGAGTTAACAAGTACTGAGATGAGCAAGGACTGAGTTCGAGGTGGGGTGGGAATTAAAGGTTTGGTTTCGGCATATCCAGCAGGGCTAAGGGCCGAGTAAAGTGAGCATCATCCCTGCCTTGGTCAGAAAATTGAAAAGGGCACCAAAACACTTACTAATGAAGGTGTTTTAATACAATAGGTTTCAAATCAAAATCATTGCAAAAATGACGTTGAAGAAAACATGAGAATTTTAAATACAGACAGGGCCTTGTCGTTTGTTTGGTTTACTACCCTGCATTGGGCAACAGGGGCGATCGCTGGCATCAGTTTGTGGTTCCTGAGGGAACCCCTCGCTCCCTTTATGAGACTTGACAGTGGCCTTGGGACAGATTAGGCATACAGGGTTCACACAGAGTCATTTTTCATAAAAAGTTTTTACTGACTTTTCCCATTTGGTTCAGAATACTGGCGTGTGTTTTGATAAGTGTTCCTAGGGGCTCATGTGTTTGCTTTCGCCTCAGGCTCCAACACACCCAGCACAGCACTGCCTCCAAGAGGGAAGTTAAGTCTGGACGTAGAGCTGGAGTGCGGGAGAGAAGCTGGAGTGCGGGAGAGAAGCTGGAGCAGGAGACACCAACGTAGGGCTTGTGGTGTTTAGATCTCGGGCCTGGCTGGGTCAGAAGGAGGAAAAACATGAAGACCAAGGTGGTGAGAGGCCTGCAGAATGCACCCTGGGGAGGGATAGGCAGAGATGAGGTGAGACCAGCAAATGGGGCTGAAAAGGAGTGTCCAGGAGAGGACTCAAGAGCAATGACGCAGAGACCAGGGCCCAGGAGCCTTTTAAGAAGGAAGAAATACTGAACTACACAGAGATACTCTGCTTTCATCAATAAGAGGGGTCAAGAATTCTTTAAGTTTTAATAAGCTTTTAGTGGGTTCAATAGTGGCTCCCAAAGAGATATGTCCACACCCTCATTTCCACAATATTTGGGAAAAGGGTCTTTGCAGATGTAACTAGTTGAGAACCTTGAGATGAGGGTATCATCCTGAGTTACCCAGGTGGGCCCCCCAATCCAATGATGAATGTCCTCCTAAGAGTGAGGTAGAGGCACAGCACACAGCACATGGCCAGAGGAGGACAAGGCCACACGAAGACAGAGACAGAGTCTGGAGTGACACTGCCACAGGCCAAGGGAGCCAGTGGGCACTGGGAGTCACCAGAAGCTGGGAGAGACCAGGAAAGAACCTCCCGGAAAGAGTCTCTGGGGAGCATAGTCCTGCCACTGCCCGCCGACTTCTGGCCTCCAGAACTAGGAGGGAATGCATTTCTGTTGTGCTATTTCAAGGCACCGAGTTTGTGGTGATTTGTTATAGCAGCTTCAGACAACTAATACAAAACTCTAGAAGGGAGGGTGTAAGGGACTGGTTCTCACATGACTGAAGGGCAATAAATGAGAGGGCAACTTTCATGGGGAGCAACTGGAAATACCAAGATTTCAAACACACGCATCATTTGAACCAACAATTCCAATTCCAGAAATATATTACACAGCTGTATCCATATGCTTATAAAATTATGTATGTGCAAGGCTATTTACTGAAGCCTTGTTTGTAGCAATAAACTGGAAACAATCTAAATGTGTTGGCCTTTGTGTTAAAGGAGCTTGATTCTATAGGGTACAATAAAAATATAATTTTATTTTATTTTTCCTCATTGTGAGGCTGGCTCTTTTCTGCCCCTGGATGAAATTACAAGCTATTCTCATATTTTATTTCCCATAAAAGAAGAGAATAAACATGCCTTTGGTAATTTTAATTACAAAATTGGCCCTATTGTATTAGCCTGAATATCCAGCCCAGGACAATATTAAAATTGTCATATTTTCAACCTATTTAAGGATGTCCCCTCCCCACAACCACAGGTTGGGAGTCTGCCATGGGGGAAGGGCTGGCTGCTGCTTCTTCTGACTCCTCCCCATTCCTTCTGGCTCCTCCCCATTCCATCTGGCCCTCTCCTCCAGCTCCACACTGAGTCAGCATCTGGTTTCTCCAAGGTTGGAGGGCTGGGGTAGGGGGAGGAAAGAGAGGTTAGGGTCAGAAAAAGCCATTGTTTTTGCCGTAAATCCACCTAAGGATGATGGTAGCCTTAGGTGTCGATGTGTACTAGTTAAATTTACATCAACTGTAACAACAAACCATCCCATGTTTGAGTGACTTGATAGGGACATTTATCTCTCACCCATGTCACAGACAGCATGAATCAGTATTTGAGCTGGGTTGGGAGGCAGAGCTCTGGTCACAGGTTATTCAAAGCCCCCAGTTCTTCCAATCTGTGGCTTCTCTATTTTCCAGAGCCTCGTCCTGTTTGCTGTGGGTGGAAAAGAGAAAAAGCAAAGGATCCCTGGGGTGCACTTTACTTGGGAAGGTGTCTATCAGACCACTCCTGCCCACACTCCATTGGCTGTCACTCAGTCACATGATGCCACCAAACCGCAAGGGCAGCTGGGAAATATGCTATGTGTGCCCAGGAGTTGTCACACATGGCGCTGCATCCACTGCTTGGAGGTTCCCAGGGCGGATTCTTCCTTCGTGGAATGCTTTCCAGGATTCCCCAGAGCTGCCCCCAAAGATGGCAGCTGCCTTACTGCAGAAGACCTCCTCTCTCATTGGCTGCTTGACATTCCTGCTAAGCCTGGGGTATCAGCTGTCCCCTCCCTCTGCTGTGGTCACAATGCCCCTCCAGAGAAAGTCTCCTGCATGGAGCCCAGTAGAACTCCAAGTCGAATCCTTCCAGTCTATCACGTGTGGGTCCTGCAGGAAGCATCTGTGGCCCCCTCCGCGAACTACGATTTGCTCCCACTCAGCCATCTGAGGCTGCATCACCCAGAAACCTGCCCGTAGAGTTTTTCATAAGTGGGTCAAACCCCAGTGCTACTTCAACTCCAGGGGACACGAGGCAAGCTGTCCTGTAACCTGCAGAATTTGGCTTCAGGTGGGAAGGCAGGGCTCTCCTCCCTGCCCGCACTGAAGAGCACAGAACACATGGCGCATGCAAGTCTCTCTCCTCAACGTCCGCTCCAGATTACTCATCTGGGGGTCACTATGTGGGGTGCAACATTTCTTTGGCAAGTCCTGCATAGGGTCTAGCGTGTCATTCTGGAAAGTGGAGGTTCTTAACACCTTGTTTTGCTTGTGGTGTTTTTGCCATGCTCTTTGTTGTTGTGTATTTGTTTGGTGTAATCAAACTTGACCTTCTTTTGACCCTGGGTCAACAAATTTTAACAGCCTTCTTCTGGTCTTAGACACCTTGAGCCCTGGATGGTGTGGTTCAATTGGAGCATAATCCCGTAACCTAAGGGCTGTGTTTGATTCCTGGTTGGGGAACAGGCCTAGGCCGCAGGTTCAATTCCCAGTCCCAGTACATAGGATCCCCCTCCAGGGGCGAACAGATGTAGCTGACTGATGTTTCTCTCTCACATCGATGTTTTTCTCTCTTGCTTCCTCTAATCCCAACCCTTTCTCTCTAAAAGCAATGAAAAAATGTCCTACGGCAAGGATTAAAAAAAGAAAAGAAACTGATTTTGCTTCAGTTCTCCCATTACTAACTGAGCTGCTGTAAATGGGACAATTACCTTACAGGTTCAAACCTCAGTTTCTTTACCAGTAAGATGGTGTGATAACATGCAATTCACAGAGTCATTACAGAGGTCACACCTGTGACAGCATCAGACTCTGTGCTCAGACAGACTAAATGTCCAACCGGAAAGATCTGCCTTCCTTCCAGTTTACACCAGAGATGTGCAGAGAAAGTGCAAACAAGTTCTAAACCGTCAATAAAGAAATAAAGGTTTTAGCCCATGTTTGTAATTAACAAATGGCTTCGAAGGGGGACCCTAGCAACGGGACAAATAGGTTAGAAAGCTAACCTGAACTTTGCCTTTCACATTCCTCTGGGTTAGATGTTCGTTGGTAGGCAGTGTGCCACTCATTTATTTAAGGTAAACTTTAGATTTTACTTCATGTCAGCCACCCCCAGATAAACATTGCTAAATTGCAAACGCCACCTCCTGCTCCCTGGGAAGCTCTTTTCTGAATGTATCAGCCCTGGAAAGACTGACAATACGCTGTGACACAAAACAAAGAGAACAATCTGGCTTGCAACAGGAAGTCAGGTTCCTGTCCGGGTTTGGATCACTCGTAGCCCTGACATGATCAGGGAGCCCCAGCGAGGCTGCACAAAGGAAAACAGGGGTATGGGTGGCCCTGGTGTGTTGTCACCCCCTGGCATACGCAGTTAATACCACACAGCACCAGCCCCGCCCAAAGGATTCCTGTAACCTGCTGGGTGCCTCTCACAGTTGGCTGTGTAAAGCGTGTCCTTGTCCTGGGAAACCGGATGTGTTTGAAAAAGTGGAAGCTCAGATCATTTCAGGAGTCAGAGATGAAAATTTCAGCTGTCTCAGATCCCAGGGGCCTTAATCAAGCTCCTACCACGTGTTGGGGTACCTGCCAAGGCCCAATCAGTTCTGAAATAATTGAGAAATGAGACAAAGAATTTCTTTTCTAGAAAGCACGTGTATTTACTCTCCTGCTATGTATCTGTCTCTTTAAATTAGAGGGGAACTCAACACAGGTCCCAGCTGAGGTCAAAGGGGCAATATTCTGCCTTTTGTTTCAGCTCTCAAGCCATGAACAAGTGTCCTCTCTGCAGTCTATTTGGTGCCATGTTTGCTGCATTTTCGTGCCTTTTGTCGGCGATTGCTCTGTGTAAAACAGCCCCGGTGTAATGCCGCCGTGCTGTCTAGTGTCTGAGCGTCAGGAGGCTGCGCAGGCCCTGTAGAGGAGAGACCAGTCAGATCAGCTCGTTCAGGCTTAAGTGGCAGCGCTGTACTGTTGGACATGAGTTAAATGTTAATGAATCAACAATATGCTAATGAAGGTGTTTTTAAACAGAAACACGGGTGAAATACGGTATGCATTGCTCAGCTGAGAAACACGTTGTAAATATGGCTTGCAGATACCTAGCCTTGTATTTCCCCTGGGAGCGATGGTTCAGTATCAACTAGTATAACATTCTTGGTGACTCTATAGAGCATTACTGCAAATAATAAGAATCAACTGTAATAATAATAATAATATACCAATGTGGTCATTTTGTTATTTTGAATGATATAATAATTAGACCTATTATTATTAAGACAGAACAATTAGCCATGGAGCATTCTGGTCCCAATGTCTTGTGAAAAGGGAAACGAAAGCCTCTCCCTGGGTTAGACTTGCAGTAACTACTGTAGAGATGGGGGCGTTGCCAGGGGCCACCAGGGGCCCGTTTAGCCACTGCATCTTATTTAGCCCCTTCTCAGATGCAAGGAATCTGGAAAGCTTTTGTTTCTGACTCTCCAAACGTCTGTTGCGGGATGCGTCGACCTGCTTTGATGGAGGTCAGTGAAGTGTAATTTCTTTCACAGTTGGTGGGGCGGACAATTGGAGGTGTTAACAAGATGAAAGGGTTGGGAAAAGACTATCAGACTTGGTGTCATTTTCCTCAAGGAGAGAGGAAGAAACATCCTAAGTGGTGAGACCATCATTAAGGGCTAGAAGTCGGTGTTCTTTCTGTCAACTGAGGACAGCTGGATTGGGCTGGGAGCAGAGCAAAGTCTGTTAGTGGAATTGAGACTTCTTGGTGAATCCATAAATCCCAAGTTAGTAGTGAGTTCTGAGCTTTTTCTTCTCCTTTGTAATGGCTTTCTTTTTTTCTATCAACAGTAGAAAATATCAAAATTTTGATATTTTAAATATCAAATAAGTACAATGAAAAAAGTTACTCACTGAAATCTCATCCACAAGAGATGACCACTATTAATTATTTAAGACCTTTTTAGAGCAGTTTCAGGTTCTCAGCAAAGCTGAGAGGAAGGCACAGAGGTGTCACATGACCCGGCTCACATAGGCACAGCCCCCCCACCCCCCGCCGTGTCCGCATCGCTCGCTGAGGGCGAACCCCCACTGACACATCAGAATCACCCAAAGTCCATAGTCTCCCTTAGGTTTCACTCTTGGTATTGTGCAGTGTATGAATTTGGCCACAGATCCATCTTATAATACCCCACAGTGTATTTTCGCTGCCCTAAAAATCCTCTGTGCTCTGTCTATTCATTCCTGCCCCTAAACCAGCTTCTGGCAACCACTGACCTTTCGTTGTCTCCATAGCTGTGCCTTTTCCAGATGTCATGTGGTTGAAATCACACGGTATGTAACCTTTTGGATTGACTTCATTCCTTTACTAGTATGCATAAGTATCCTCCACGCCTTTCTATGACTCAACATCACATTTTTTTTTTTAGTACCGAATGATATTCCATTGTCTGGAGGTATTATAATTTATCCCTTTACCCTTTAAAGATATCTTGGTTGCTTTCAAGTTTTGAGAATTAAGAGTAAAGTTGCTATGAACATCTACATGTAGGTTTTTGGGTGGACGTTAAGTTTTCAACTCCTTTGGGTAAATACCAAGGAGAGTGATTGCTTGATTGGGTGATGATTTTTTAAATTTATTAGGGTTACATTGGTTAATAAAATTATATAGGTTTAAAGTGCACAATTCTATAATACATCATCTGTATATTATATTGAGAATGTTTTGTTTTGTGAGAAACCACCAAACTGTCTTCCTAAGAGGCTGTCCCATTTTGCATTTCCACTAGCAATGCATGGGAGTGCCTGTTACTCCACATCCTTGTCAGCATTTGGTGTTGTTGGTATTCTAGATTTCGGCCATTTTAATAGGTGTGTAGTGGTATCTCAATATTGTTTCAATCTGCATTTCCTTGATGCCCTATGATCTGTAGCATCTTTTGTTTATTTGCCACCTTTATATCTTCTTTGGTGATGTGCCTGTTCAGGTCTTTGGCCCATGTTTTAACCGGGTTGTTTTCTTACTGTTTAGTTTTAAGAGCTCTTTGTATATTTTGGTAACAGTCCTTTATCAGCTGTGTCTTTTGGAAATATTTTCTCTCAGTCTGTGGCTTGTCTTCTCACTCTCTCAACATTGTCTTTTGCAGAGCACAACTTTTTAATTCTAATGAAGTCCAGTTTATCAAGTACTTCTTTCATGGATCATGTCTTTGGTGTTGTAGCTAAACAGGCATCGTGACACCTAAATTTATTGAGATTTATCTCCTGTGTTATATTTTAGTGACTTTACAGCTTTGTGCTTTGTAGTTATGTCTGTGACCCATTTTGTCAAAGATCTGTTGGCTATATATGAGGGTCTATTTTGGGGAACACTATTCCAATTCCATTGATCTCTTTGTCTGTTCTTTCACCTATACCACACTCTCTTGATTACTGTAGCATTATAGTAAGTCTTGAAAACAGGTAGTATCAGTCCACCAAATTTGTTCTTCTCCTTCAATATTGTGTAGGTTATTCTAAGAGACTTTTGCTTTTCCACATAAACTTTAGAACCAATCTGTTGATATCCATGAGACAACTTGCTGGAATTTTGATTTAGATTGCATTGAATCTGTAGATTAAGTAGGAAGGAACTCACATCTTGACAATATTTAGTCTTCCAATCCACGAAGATGGAATTTATCTCTATTTAGTTCTTATTTGATTTTATTTATTACAGTTTTTTTGTTTTCCTCACACAGATTTTATACATATTTTGTTAGATTTCTGCCTAAATTGAAATTAGTTTCAGAGGGTGCTAATATAAACAGTATTGTATCTTTACTTTCAAATTTCACTTGAGTATGGTGGTTACATAGCAAAACAATGGACTTTTGTGTATTAACCTTGTAACCTGCAACCTTGCTATAATTGCTTATTAGTTCCAGGAGTTTTTTGTCAAATTTTTTAAATTTTATATATAGATGACTATGTCATCTGTGAACAAAGATAGTTTTATTTCTTCATCCTCAAACCATATACCATTTATTTCATTTTCTTGTCTTATTGTATTAACTAGAACTTTTGGTAGAGTGTTGAAAAAGAGTAGTAAAAGATGACATCCTTGCCTTGTACATGATCTTAGTGAGAAAGCTTCCAATTTCTCACCATTAATATTTTGATAAATAGTCATCCCAAACTTTTTTCTGTACATTTCCTTTTATGTGGGAATCCTAGAGACAAATCCCTAAATTGCACTTGAAACCTTTGGTATGATATTGTAATGCTGGGGGTTTTTCTCCACATGAAAACAGATGAAGTTTGCCAACCAAAGTCACTGATCTTTTCTTTTCATGAAGGAAAATTACTGTCATCCAGAAATCCCTAGTGAATAGTTTTTTTAACAAGCTTGTTTGTTTGTTCTTCTGATGTATATTTGTCTCCTTAAATTTCAGAAGAGCTTATTTCTTTCCATCCGAAATAAAGAAAAAAAAATGTGAGTGAACTACAGCTGGAATGTTGGGACAGAATTCCCTCCCCACTTCCAGAGGACAACCTGGCCACTGTAGGGAGCTGGCAGCGCAGGCTCCCTGCAAGAAGAGGGCAACAAAACCCAGAATAACTGGAGAAAAAAGAAGTTCCCATCTTCAGAAAGGCACTGAAATAGTGAGGGCTACATAAGGACAGTAGCTTATTGTGTAGTACTTATTGTGTGCTAGGTACTGCCAAAGAACTTCAGGCATTAACTCATTGAAAGTTCCCGACCAACTCAAGTGGCAGAAAACATCATCCCTGTTTTACGGATGAGAAGACAGAGGCACAGAACTGCTAAGGAACTTGCCCACCATTACCAAACCAGTAAATGACAGAACTAAGCTTCGAACCAAGGTAATCTGACTTCAGTATCTATGCATGCCTCCTTTAGGTTAATAGCCTCTCAAGTAGCATTTAAGTACTATTTGGGCATTGTATTTATAGAGAATAAAAGGCTTGAGAAACACGGTATAAAAAGCATATTAAATCCTTGTTTCACTGCTTAGCTGGACCGTGAAAAATGAGAAGAGGCACAGAAAGTGAGATGAAGTGGAAAGAAGTCAAGCAATGGTGTTAGAGGGACCTCGGGGGGAGTCCTGCTGCTGCCGCTTCTGCGCTGCACAACTTACAAAACAGTATTTCCCACCTCCAGGCGCCAATGAGCTCGCCTGCCAATAAGTCCAGTGACCCACACAGGGTTGCAGACGGGATGAGATGCTGTGTAATGCCTGTGTCCTGTACTGTGCCTTCTCGTCCTCTGACTTAACTGTGGGCAGCCACTGTGTCTGATGGCTCCCCGACTCACAGGCAGACCTCAGATCACTTTTTAGTTTTCCCCTAAGAATAATACACTTGCACAGGAGCATTTGTAAGTAACGTAGACTTCACTGGAGATTATGTAGGGGCAATGAAGAGGAGCTTTACCTATCACCCACCATAGCAATGATTTAGTGTTTCTTTTTCCAACTCCCTTCTCTGCTAACCTGCCACAAGAGAGGGTGGGTAGGGGAAGTGGTGGTTTGAGCCTCTTTCTTTCTCTTCCTTGATCCATCTGTCTATCTACCATCTATCTACCATCTGTCTATCAATCATCTATCATCAACTACCTTTCCCTTCCCTTTTCTTTTCATACACTCTCAGCTTTTAGACTCCCTCCCCTCTAAGACCTTTTTCCCCAAGCAACTCCATCCAAGTTTTACCAGCATATGACTCTGTCTGTCAGCCTGCATGAATCCTACACTAACACATGCAAATTTGATCCACTGCTCAGCAAAGGGGCTTTTTTGTTTTGACATGACCCATTATTTGGGTTTTTTTTTTATTGCTGCATAAAAAAGCTACCCCAAACTTACTAGCTTAACATAACAAAAGCACTTATCATCTTTTTCATGGCAGGCTGGTGGTTCCTCGGCTCCACATGGTGTCAGCTGGCGTGACAGCCATCGGGAGGCCGTGATGTCCAAGGTCGTGTGCTCCCATGATGGGCTCTGGTGCTGGCTCTCTGCTGAGGGCTGAACTGGACCAACCCAGTTCTACCGCGTGTGGCCTGTCCACCGGCTTGGGCTCCTCGCAGTATGAAAACTGGGTTCCAAGAGGGTGCATTCCAAGCACTTGGAAGCAGAAGCTGTAGCTCTATTAAGGCACAGCCTTCCAAGTTCTACAGTAAAAACATCCACTACTTTCTGTTGGTCAAAACCAAAGCTGGCTCAGATTAAGAGGAGGAGGGGCAAAGAATTTGCAACATCTTTAATCTGCCACACCCAACATCTTATAAAAGGGTTGTCAATGGCAAAATTATTTTTTGTTACCTACTCAAAAATACTTGGCATATAAATGCCAGAATGATGTTTCCTGACTTTTCTTGTTTCTTGCAAAGAAATGGGGGCACCGGCGGGTTTACAGGGGTAGGGAAGCAAAGGGCGGGAAGTTCTAGCTAGAAATAGACCCTAATTTTTATACCTGCATACAAATCCCCTCTTTTGTTTAATCTTAGATTACAAACTTCAAAATAATTAAGCTCATGTTGATCAGATAACCCTTCTTTATCGCCTCCTCATCTGCGAGTCACCCCTTCCCTGACCCTAGAGTGGGCCGAGTGGGGGGCCTGCCCCGGCCTCTGCTCTTGGCCACAGAACATCCGCACACACATCTCTGTGTCGAGACACTAAATTGCTCCTCTTCCTTTTTTTCATTTTCTTTGCAGATTGTTTATTATCGTCTGAACGACACATTTTAAATCTGACAGCAAATCAAAAAGCAATATATTTTATGTTGCCGGTCAAAAAGCAATCGTCGGGCCCTAGTTAGCCACGAGAGACAAGTCCAAACCCTCTCCAGTGGCTGTAACGAAGAAGAGTAAAGAGGACTCTTTTGACTGCCCCGCATCGGCCGCCGCTTCAGCAATAAAACCTTCAGCAATAACCTTGTGCCGAGCTGAGGGACATGGAGGGACCATCTATGCTGTGACCCAAGTCATTCTTCTTTCTAATTAAAAGGATCCCATAAAGCTAGGCATGGATTCACTTAAATTCTTCTAAAAGGCAGAAAGTAATTGGGACAATAAAGATAATTAAACTTTCCAAATTGTAAGAGCAATGTTTAGGAGACTGGGGAAAACAAAAGCTCTTCCTTAGAAATATAATCACCTGGAGTAGGACCGAGCTGGTGTGTGCATTCAGTTCTGAGAGGACTGAAACAGTTTCATCTGGACTCAGGCTGGTTGGTCTCCAAAGACCCTCCGAACATATTTTATTCAGTTGACTTTGCCCACGTGCATGTGGCTATTTTAAAGGGGGCAAAGACCACCATGGGGCTGATCCCTGGGATTGTTTGCGGTTTCCTTGATGTGAACACGATTGGATTTTTAGGCAGTTGAACTTATCGATCTGTTTTTTTTGTGATTTCTTCTATCGCTTTTATGCTCAGAAAATCCTTCCTTCTCCCAAGGCCAGTTCAATATTCACTTTTATCTGCTTCCAGTTCTTCGAGGGTTCCCATTTTTACAGTTAACTCCTTAAGTCCTAGAATTTATTTTACTGTATTGTAGTAAACGTTTATGACGTTGTTGGCTGACCAGCAGCTCGCACGCCTCCTGCATGTGTGCATGTGAGTTGGTGGGGGGTGTTTCCGCCTTTAAACTTGTACTTCCCTCATGAGAGAAGCTAGAAACTCAGTGTTCCAGCTGCCTTTGAAAATGGGGCACAGGGTCAAGGCCCCACAAATCAATGGACAATTTCAATGTAGACACCAGCGATAAGCAGAGTAGGGGCCTCCAGAAAGCTGTGTGAGGAGGGAGTGGCGCAGGCATCCAGTTCTCAAAGCCACTGAAGACAGGGTTCTGGGAAGACCAGCTTCGTCCCGGCTGTGGCAATGAGGTGTGGAGGCTGGTACTCGGCAGGGTAGCGGTAGGGTCTTCAGCAGAGCTGGCCTGTCCTGGAATTTGGCCTCACCCCTGGCCTTCTTAGAGAGTCTCAGGGTCACTTAATATCCTTTAATGATTTAATAATTTCTTTTTTCCGCTTAAGCCCACCAGGGAAGTGTTTCTTGTCTGCTCCCAAGAACAATAACTAACTCAAGTACGCTGTGAGGTGAGAATAGAACTTAACCTTCTTCCAATAGAGAATCGATTGCTTCTATATCCATTGTTGCATATAATAATCATCTATTTTACCCCAACAGGCTGGAATGGCACCGCCTATAGGCTGACTATGATCCCTCCAGAGTCGATGTTAAAATTCTGATCCCTAGCATTTAAGAGACAGCCCCTGTGAGAGGCAGTTAGGTCATGAGGAAGAAGCCTTCACAGTGGGATTAGTGAACTTGTAAAGGAGACCTCAGGGAGCTCCCGGCCCCTCCTGCCACCTGAGGGCACTGCAGGGAGATGCGGTCTAAGGGTATGGAAGTGGGCCCTCGCCAGACACTGAATCTCTGCCATCCCCTTGATCTTGGACTTTGCAGCCTCTGGAATGGTGAGAAATAAATTGCTATTGTTTACAAGCCACCCAGTTTATAGTATTCTGCCACAGGAGCCCAAACAGACCAAGATACCATCTTATTTTCTTAAATACACCGGGGTTGTTTTCTGTGTTTGATTGATCAACTGTCAGTGGAATCGTCTGGAAAAGGAAGGAAAGCAGACGGCCACAGCCCTCGTTCTGGGCTGTGACAGTGCGTCTGTTTTCTGATTTCACCTACAGATAATTGTGCTCTTGCCTAGACTGCTATTCATATCATTTAAAGTAATACGATTTTTACATTCTGAGTCACCACTGTAATTTTTTTTCCCCTCCAACAAAGCCAGCCGTGGAGATGTCTTAACTCTCCCCATCTTGTGCCAGGCAAGCACCTAACAGCAACTACAGAATCGTGTTCCTGAGCTGTCGGGACTAGTAAGTGAAAATTGGGATCGTGGAAAGAACTGGGCCTCGTTGTTGTGCAGATGGAGCAGGTGATGGAGAAAGAGACGTCAGGAAAGACTTCGTGCCTTGCCCTGGGTCACACAGCCAGTAAGTAAGTGATGTAGCCGGAGTTTGAACCCTGGTAGTCCGACTTCAGAGCCTGTGCTCTTAACTACACGCTAAATATAAAGGACAACTTCGAGCAGAGACATGGTACAGCGTTGGCTCAGAATACACGAATATGTCGTTGCCGGAGCAGAACAGCGAATCCAGAAATTAAGTGAAGACGGGTTTAGGAAACCATGATAAACGTGGCATTTCAAAATCTAAAGAAAAAAGCTGAACTGCTATCCATTACAGTGTTTGGGGATAATGGGTGACCAACATGTTAAATTAAAATTGAGTTCTTCCTTCACACCACATAGATTAAAAATAAACTAAAAAGTGATAACTATATATTGAAGAAAAATCAGTTATTGATTGAGGTAGGTTTTCCTAATGATGGAATAAAATCAAAAGGACCGCTATGTTAGGAAAAACTTACAAAGCTGACTACATAAAAAGAGGGGGAAATTTTCTCTTTGGCAAATTAGGGTGAAATCAGTTAATTTAGATCCTAATGTAAAGACTTCCTACAGAATCCATAAGAAAGGTCCAACAACTCAATAGAAATATGGTCACATGGTTCACAGAATAAAGGAAATGCACTGAAGATGTATTTATGGTTGTAAATACTAACAAGGAGTGTACTCTTGCTATTAGTAAAGAAAGTAAGTTTAAAATAGCGACAAGGTTTCATTTTCCACCTGTTGCCTGGCAAAAATGTTCCATGTTGATTTCCTCCAGCATTGCAAGCATATTAATCAGAAACTTCCATTCCCCTTGATGGTAACATAAACTAATAAAGACTTTTTTGGAGTATTATTTGATAATATCTACCAAAAAATATACATGTGTCTACTTTATGACATGAATTCCACTTTTAGGAATTCAACTTTCAGAAATACCTGTACCACGGTGCAAAGATATATATATGTGGGTGTGTGGGGTTTTTTTGCCTTATTATCTATAATCACAGAAAATAGACACAATTTCAGGTTTTATCAATGGGAGAATGACTAAAGACATTACGGTATAAAGAGACTATGAAGCATTATGTAGCCTTTGTGAAGAATAAAATAGAACTATCTGTGCTGATCTGGAAAGTGTCCATCATGCATTAAGGAAAAGCAAAAATGGTTGCATCGCAACATAAAACAGTCCCGATCACACTACTCGAAGGCAGTGAAAATGGAGGCTGGGAAAGGAAATCTTTTTTTACACCTTCATGTACTTTCCTCTTTTTTTCAGAGAATGTTTGAAATGCATAAAAATTGCCTGGAAAGATCCGAGTATAATTTGTTAACAGTAATTATTTCTGGAGAGCTGGACGGGGGAGGGCGGCTTAACAAAGGCTGGGAGTGTTGTTTTCCATTTTATGTTCTGTCCTTGGCATTTTTACAGCAAGTATGCATTAATCTTGTAATAAAAATCAGAGGAAAACAAGACAAAATGAGAAAACTACTGTCGATGCGGTCGGCAGCTTTTACTGTGTTCTCTTTAATCTCTCTCTTCCTCCGACAAACAGAGTGACGGAGATTACTTAGAAGCCGAGCATGTGCCAATCAATGAAGCCGGATGGCATTTATTCTAAGGTACTCAGGGGAGAGGGGGCTCTTACTGCAAAGCCATTAACCATTGTTTCTTAGTTCTTTGGAAAGATAAAGGAAGCTCTCAGAGAATGAGAAAAGGTCGCCTTTCTCCTCAAAAGGAAAAAAAGGATGACCTTAGGTTTACAGGCCGGACATTTTTAACTCTTTTATCGCTGGGATGATACTGAAGCTGCTACTTAGGTAGAAATGCAGCTGCTGAGATAAACCAAGTTCTGAGGGGCAGGGGAAGGGGCAGCATCAAAACAAAGGGGCCCCTTGGGCTTTCCTGTCACACTCAGTTGGGAGGGACTGCCCACCCTTCAAAGGGGTCTCTGAGCCGGGCACCCACACCAGTCATGGAATCAGGTGATCTGGGTCACATCCCTGGTGCCACAGAAACCTGGCTCACCGGGTGTGAGTTGGAAGGGGGGGGTGTCTTTTCTCTCTCAACCAGCTAGATCCAGTTTATAAAGAAGCTGTCTTCATTCTTCTGGGTCACCTCCAGTTTTGGTCACCTCTTTTCTCCTGGGGCACCTCCTCACGCTTCCTGTCTAGTATAAAGAGGCTCCTCACTCTCAGGATGAGCTCGGGTTGGCTGTGAGGAGGTCCCTGGCCAACTCTCAGTGTTTCAGGGGGTGTGTGACTCTAATGGTGGAACCATTGTGTGACTCAGTTTCTCAAGGCCTTCACACCCTGAGTTGCAGGAAATTGACTCCAATAAAAACTGGGATGGTAATTAGAAAAAGGGGAACAGATGCTGTGCAAACAATAAATATCTTATAACAGCATGGGACAGACCATCAAAACGACCCAAGTCTCAGTTTTCTCATCTGTATAGTGGGTGGAAAATCTCCATCTCACAAAACTATAGAGAGGATCAACGTAATACAAACAAAAGTATTTGTAGCTTAGAGAGTGCTATTCAAACTCATAGGATATGAGTATCATTATTGACCTTAAGTAATAGAAAGAAAAAACTAAATGAGCAAAGAAAAAGAGTAAAGAGAAATGAATTCATAAAAAGCTGTGTCATTCACCAGGGAAATGCATATGGCAGCAGAGAAACTTGACCGAGGCCGTGATTAAAAATAAAGGAGGAGCATGGCCAAGTGCAGAAGAGTGATCCCTGAGCTCTGGCTGGACCCGGGAGCAAGGCGAGTCCAGGCACCCTGAGGATGAGGGGGAGCGCTCGGTCTTGGCAGCCAGGGACTGGGAACAGCAGTAGCCGACAGCAGGGGGAACCCAAAGGGACTTCCAAAGACAGATGTCAGCGTTCTTCTGTAGACAAGAGAAATGCTGAGCTCCCCCCTCCCAGTGTAAATAAAGGCTCCCTCCGCCGGGCTCTGTTCCCTGGCTCCCTGGATGGCCTCGGGTCGACACTACACACAATTTGGAAAGATAAAGGCATTAAGGTTTATTTTATGAAAAGCAAACATTTGCCCAACATTTAACTCGGTAAGAGCTGCGTGGGCAGGGTCATTAGATAGCGCTTACTTCTCCGGAGGGAGTGGGCCGCCTCCCTGGAGCAGCAGCTCTGCAGGCTAGCATCTGGTTTAAATCTCACCCCTGCCCAGACTTTAGTAAGTGCTTCCAAGTTTTCCGTGCTATATTTTCCTTATCTCTAGACTGGAGCTAACACAGACATTTACGTGATCTGTCTGATGTCAGGATTCAATGCGTTCACACGTTAAGAACTCCTGAAAGTACAAAACCCCAAATATTAGCGAAGATTGTTATTATCGTAACCAACCAACATGATATCCATAGAGGGGATTGCTCATCTACGCTGTGACGTCGGGATGGCCAGGAAATCACAAGTTACCTTTTGGTCGCATTATCTCCTAAATGCCCCCCGAGACTGGGAAAAGGAAGATAAGAAAACCACCCAAGGTCCATATGGCCAGGACCTCATCTGACCTGAGGATTACCCCATTTCTACCACGTGGAATAGCGACAGGTACACATTAGGTGCTTGGGATGCGGCGTAGCACACAATTCCATTTGAATTGCTTTATGTATTCCTTGTAGTAAACAGCAGAGGTGACTTGCCATTTTGCACATACACCCGAATAAAACAAGACCGCCTTCGAGGAAGCACAGATCCAACCTGAGGGCAATGGAAGCAGCAGCACCATGGTGGAGCAGGTTGTGGACACCCAGGAGGTGGAGAAGAAGCTGCACAGCACAGACCCCCGGGCCCTCCTTGCAGAACTCAGAGCCCCCACCCCAGGACCCTCTCAGCCACCTGTCCCCGAGCCCTCCCTCTCTCTGCTCTCACACCTTTTCTCCCTCTGGTAGTCCAATGTGTTTTTCTTTTTTTCCAAAACACATTTTTATTTATACAACATATTAAATTGGTTTCCAGGGAAACAATAACATAACCCCAAATCCCTGTGTTCAGCATGGATTAAATACAAGTCCTGGGGCCATCCACCCAGGGGTCACGGGCCCTATCTTCCTCCTAAACAAACGCCTGGGCCACACTGGCTTCCCCCGCTCAGTTTCTGCTGCTAAAGGAAACATTTCCTTAGATGCCACAAATCCCTGACTCGACCCTAGTGCTTGCTTTCCCTCCCCACAGTCACTCCTCACCCCCGGGAGACTCCACCACCATGTACCCCCAAACCTCGCCCTTCCAGCTCCCCCTGCGGCTCCCCGTTCACCCGCATCTTCGGAAAACAGAGGCTCCGCACTGGTACCAGCAGGGCGCTCATCTGGGAATTTTTGATTCTAGAGTAATTCATTTTTCAGTGCCCTCTCAGGGCCATTTAGAATGGATGCACAACTTTGTCCATTAAAATGAACTCATTTATGGTTCCTGTCGTAAACATTATTAAAAGACAAGCGCTTTAAAACTAAATGCAACGAGCTTTCCTTGGAACACAAAGCAGTTGGCTCTCCGCTTGTCGCTGGAGGAATGGAGGCCCGGTTTTAACCACAGTTGATGGACTTGGGCTGCAAGACAAAAATCCCCCAGATCTCTCCCTGTGAGTCTGGGTTCGCCCCACGGTCTCTGGGAGCCGGTCCTGAGCCGGTAAATACCGAGCATTGGCTAAAAAAGCCTTTTCACGTTTATTGTACCCACAGCATCTTCTCTCCAGCATGTGCTTCTTGATGTTGAGTAAGATGAGAGCCACGGCAAAAGAGCTCCCTACATTCATTACAGCGGCGGATTTTTGTTCCATTATGAATTCTGTGATGTTGCTAATACTTTGAACATTGAGGAAGGCAATACCATAACCCTTACTCTCAACAAATTACCTCAATTAAATTACTGCTCTTCAGCAAAAGAATTAAATCCTTTTCAAACTCACTATGTGAGTGGTATTTATGTCTTCTCCTTGTGAGAAAAAGCTGTTGAACAAAAACAAATAAAAACTAACTTCAGATGAAACCATCCCCCAAACTTCCTACATTTGGTTTTCCTTTTCTGCGGGAGGAATTTCATTAGAGCTCCCTCTATCCTCAAATCAATCATGCCCTTCCCATTCTTGCTAGCAAAAAAAAACATCTTTAGGATGTGGCTTCTAAGACTTTTCTGTCATTAACTTTCTGTGTAACTGTCGGTGAAAAGCCAACTTTGGGGTTCACTTCTCTGCCACACAGAGAACCCCTTCTCTGCTTCCCTCTCTGTGGACAGCTGGCTCTGTGGAATGCGTTTCTGGTGGGACAACAATCACAGCCACTATGACAGGCAAGCAAGGGCTCCCCAAAGGTGTCCACGTCCTTGTCCCTGGAACCCATGCACGCCACTTTTCACAGCAAACAGGATTTGGCAGCTGTAACTATGACTAGGTTAAGGTCCTCGCCATAGAAAGGATCCTGAATTATCAGGTGGGCCCAATGTAATCACGAGGGCCCTTAGAAGTGGAGGAGAGAGGCAGAAGGAGGGAGAGGGGGAGGGAGATGTGACCACAGAAGAAAGGCCAGTGAGGAGACGCAGGAAGACCATGCACTGGCTTTGAAGGTGGGGGAAGGGAGCCACGGGCCTCTAGAGCCTGAGAAAGACAGAGAAGCCGATTCCCTGCTAGAGCCTCCAGAGAGAAGCACAGACCCGCAGTATTTGCCTTCAGCCGTTCCGGCTTCTGACCTCCAGAACTGCAAGACGAAAAACGCGGGTTGTTTTAAGCCCGTGAGATTGCAATCACATTACAGTAGCGATAGGGTACTAACGCATCCAAAGCAGTTATCGGGTCCCCAGGGTAGAGCTATCTCCACAGGTTGTCTGGGGCAGGCGCGGAGCAGGCCTTTCTGGTCTCCCTGTGGGACAGAAGCTGCTATGAGGAGTGTGGTATCGGACAGCCTTGAGCTGGCACACCTTTGGGATCCGCCAGAGTCTACAACGCCCTCTCCCTGGGCTGCCCCAGCCAGGGACCGTGGTGAGACCACCAGCGCCCGATAGTTCCACCTGGCAGGGGCCTCCTCTGACGGGAAATCTCTGACCCAGGCCCCCATCAGCCTGGCCAGGCCCCCCTCCGAGCAGCACTGCGGACTGATACTCCTCCTTCTCTGCCCCGTCCTTCCCACTCCTCCTTCACAGGTCAGACAGGCGTTCCTCCTGATTCCTCTCGCTTGTCCTGCAGGCATTTCTCCCAAGAAATCTCTGTACTTCTAACTCCATCTTGGCCTCGGCTCCCCAGAAGATCAGAAACGAAACAACTAAGGCCTAGCTCCAGAGCTCCGGTGTCCTCGCAGGTAGCCAGGAAAACTGCCCCCTTGGCTCCTTTCTGGCTTCCACTGTCCCTTTGTGGTTTTCTTAAACAGCATAATCTGGCTCTCTTGGTTTCTTTAATTCTCCTCTCTGCTTCTCACCTGGATGGGACCCATCCAAAGCACAGTAACTGATTGAGCATAACAGAACCCTTGTTCATTTCAGGTGGGTTGTCTCATGGGGCTGGGTGTGTGTACACAAGTGCAAATGTTCACAATCTGAGAGCTTTTCTGTTTTCTCTGTCACATGAAGATAAGGGACCCAAGGCTCAGAGAGACTGAGTAACTTGGCCAAGGTCACACACGACACATGATGAAATCCCTTTCAGCGCCAGATCTTGCTGACCGCAAAGCCCATGCTACGATATCTCAACCAAGCTGTGTACACCATGTGTGTCCACGTTTATTTGTGGACATTCCCACAGGCGTTTACTCTAGGGTCAGATGCGCCTGAACACTAGCGGGGAGAATCATATCAAGAACCTATTTGCATAAAGGACCCAGGACCCCCCTGGGAAAACACTCATCCCAGGCTAGAGTCAAGTGTGCAGACGTGATCCCAGGCCTGGAGGATTGGTGTGGTGGAAGGGTTAGAGCCCAGCCTGAGCGTCCAGAGGCACTCCCACAATCTGCTCTCTGACCCCGGCCCCAGGGACTCACACTGGAGTCCCGGGAAGAAGGAAGTCTAATGACAAGCTGTTTTTTAAAGCATAGTAGTAACACCTGGTATTAGCACACCCAGTGTTAATAAAGCAAAGATAAAAGACATCCAGAACACGGATACAGTGTGGAAAGTGTTAATCACAAAGAAAGCCCCTCTCCACGTGGCCAGAAGCAAGAGCAGGCTTGATGGTCTGAGTAGCCAGTTCCTACAAAAGAGGCGAATTGCCCCTGAGACAGGAGAGGAGGTAGGGGGACAGCAAGGTAAACACGCAAGGGAGCAGCTGTGCACCACTCCTGCAGCGCTGGGAGCACTGAGGTTAGTCTCTGGAAGATTCCGTGCCCTGCAAAAGGTTCTCTACACCCCGCAAGCGACAGGGATCATTCCATATCTGTGCTTTCCTCCTATTTTATTTTTTTCTCATTTGAAAGGGAGGTAGCCCTTCCTAGTTTTCAAAAGCCTCATTTTTTTAAATTCACACCTTCGAATGAGCTTAGCACAGGGCCTGGCATGTGGACTGTGTTTAAGAAATGAATGAGAGCTAGTCTATTTAAAATAAAATAGCATGTGCACTCTAGACAATTTGAAAGTTAGAGAAGAGATCACCCCTACTCCAAGCTCGCCCACTACAGAGAAGTAGGAAAATGTTTCAGTTGGTCTGAAAACCTGTGTGTATGTCATTGTATTTGCATGGCTGAGGTCATCCCCATATTCTACATCGATTGTTGAGAAGAGCCGGCTCCTGGAACCATTCGGTTGCATGAGAGGCCACATCAACAAAGATGTGAGGCAAGACAGTACTCTCAGAGACCTTCCGGGTGATTCCATAAACCACTGCTGGATGGCATGAGGTTTTCTGTCCATCCCCAAGGTCAACTTTTATTGGGTCTTCTCTTACCACCACCTCAAATTCATTGGAGTCCAGGTAGGTACGGGAGACAATTCACTGATGACTAGAAGTTTTAGTTCTTATTTCCATCTTGTCCTTTAGATATTCCTACATAATTTATAAATAAATTAAATCTTTTTTTAAAAGTTTGGCTGGTGGGGGGGGGGGATGATGAAAAAAGTTTGGACACTAGTTTTAACCTCCTGACCCTGACAGTTCTTCTTTTCTCAGTCTTTCAGTCACCATGCACTCATCCAGTGCCTACTACTTCACAGTGCCCGGTTCTGTGTGTGGGAATTCAGCATTAAGATGGAAAACTTTCGGCCCTGGCTGGTGTAGCTCAGTGGATTGAGCACCGGCCTGCGAACCAGACGATCGCGGTTCGATTCCCAGTCAGGGCACATGCCTGGGTTGCAGGCCAGTTCCCGGCAGGGGCAAGTTCCCAGCAGGGGATGCATGAGAAGCAACCATACATTGATGTTTCTCTTCCTCTCTCCTCCCCTTCCCCTCTAAAGATAAATAAATAAAATGTTTTAAAAAAAGATAGAAAACTTTCTTGCCCTTCCAGAACTTACTGGGAGATAGAGACAGTGAAAAATACTTAATATTATACAGTAATGGGTACAATTTAAAAATTAGGCAGGTCAGCTAGAGATGGTGAGAGGTGCTACTTCAGCTGGGGTGGTGGCATTTCCTCTCTGAGAAGGTGGCATTTAAGTACATTTTAAATAAAATAAGGGAATGAGCCAAGCAAGGACAAGATAGGCTGCTATGACAAACAGACCCCACAACATAGCTTCCTGAACAAGATCAACATTTATTTCTCTCTTGCCTACAGACTAAATATAAGTAATTCAAGGCTGATATAATAGGGAGCTTATCTGCCATCCCCTAGAGCAGGGGTCAGCAAATTTGGTCCACTGTCTGGTTTTTGTCAATAAAGTTTTATTGGAACACACAGCCATGCCCATGTGTTTACATATTGTCTTGGCTTCCTTCATGCTCCAGGTAGAGTTGAATCATTGCGGCAGAGCACACATGGCCTGCAAAAACAAATGTAGTCACTAGGTGCCCCTTTATTGAGAACTGATCCTTGCTTTATCTCAGTGTTTGGAGAACACAATTTAGTGTCTCCTTTGCCCTGGTAAGCAATTAGCTTCACTGAAGCAGGAAAAGCCCAGCAGGGAGAATCAGGGCCATTTCCCCAGTTCTCAGAGTCAATGTCATTCAGAAAGGCTTGGGATTAACAGCACACAATAGATTCTGTAGCCCCACGCTCTTTCTTCCCAGCCTTCTATAAGGAGATGTTTGCATTGTGACCCCACCAGACTCACCACCCCCAGGGACACACTCATCCCACACCCTGATCCTCCCTCCTCACTGCTCGCTAGTGTATGAGCCCCAACAGCAAGGCAGTGAGGCCCCATTTGGGAGGTGGGTGTGAAGAGTTTCCGGTGTGTTTGCTGCCCAGTCACTGTAGCAGGGATCCCAGAGTGGAGGACACTCTGAACTCTGAATCCTGTGAAGAATTTGCTTCTTGAAATGAGGAAACCCCCACAGGCCAGTCAGGGAGAAGAGTCAAAGACCAGCAGGTGGGTCTACCCAAAACACTGCCCCAACGGGGCAAGTGCCAGCGGACCGAAGCCCACAGGCTCACCAGCTTCAGCAACACAAACGCTCTCTCATGGCTCTCCTGGCAGATCACACCACCCAGGGGCTGGCCCAAGGCCTGATGGAAGAAGGTGGATCTGCACTGTGTTGAGATTTCACGAGGAGAAGAAGACCAAAAGAGCCTTTTCTTTCCATCCCCTACGTTTGTGAAGTTTGTCAGGACTGAAGCCACCCAAATAATGTTGTGATCTGTGGCAATGAGGCCTGACATCATCATTCTTTATTGCCAGGGCCATGTTTAAATCACAGCTGAAATAAAGAGCGTAGACTTGAAATATTACTTGTAGATAATTTCAAGAGGTGGTGGGGTCTCTTCCAAAGTTTTAGGGGGCAGGACCACCTTCCGGCTCATAGCCTGTGTTATATAAGGATTTCCCTGCCGATCCCCTACTGCCAACATGGTGCCAAATTAGGAGGGATTCGTAATTAAACCCAAAGAAAGAAGCCAGATGCGAGGTGCCATTGTATTAGGAGCTTTATAACCTACAATTAACCTACAAGCAGCTCTTTTCCGTTGGTTCTCTGTCCCGATCACAATGGTATGACAGGTTGGGTGAAAGCAGCCAGTGGTGCTGCGTTCATCATGGCAGCATGAGAGGAGAGAACTGATAGAAACACGTAGGGACGAGAAGAGGTGGAGTGTGGTCCCCTGGCCCATTCATTACCAAGAGTCAGTGTGTAAGGCAGTGAAGTGTCTCAGGACAGACAAGCAGGGTTGGGCACCTCTGCCTCCCCTTAAGTCCTTCTGAAGGCCCAATCCCTCCTGGTTGCTCCATGTCCAGTTCCAAGTCCCTACTCTGAAAAGCCCTGAATGTGGTCCCAATCCTGACCACTTGCTTTTTAACAAGGATGAAAGACAGACTGCTGGCATTCGAAAGCCAAGGGGGAGAGGTTTGGACAGGGTGCACCTTCCAATGCGCTGTACTGCACCCAATCGATGGGTGCTTGCCCCCTGGGCCCTGGAGTACAGGGAGGCGCCTGGCTTTCTGAAGGGTGCTGGGAGGGGAAGTTGGGGGAAAGGCAGCCGGGGACCGCATCCTGTCCCAAGAGAGGAAACGAAGGAGAGGCTTTCTTTTTTAACGGTTGTATGGTACAAAGATGAGCATGCCTAATATAACCACTCTGAAAAAGTTTGGCAATTTCTTAAAAAGGTAGGCTACACTTACCATAAGACTCAGCAATATTATTCCTGAGAATTTTCCATCGAGAATTGAAAACTTAGGTCCCACAGAAACTTAGGTGCACGAGTGTTCATAGCAGCTTTGCTTATAATTGACCTAAACTGGAAACAACCTGAATTTTCTCTGTAGGTGAATGGATAAGCATTCTCTCCCATGGTCACACAAAGAAGTACAGCTCGGCGATAAAAAAAACTACCCACTGATGCACACGGCAACATGAGTGGACCTCAGCTGCATTCTACTGAGAGAATAACTCCGTGTGACATTCTCAAAAGATGACACGATGGTGGTGGCGAACAGACCGCGGTTGCAAGGGCGTGGAGTCAGGGACGTGTGGACAATGAAGAGCGACATGAGGGAGGTTTGTGTGTGGTTTGTGTGTGGTTTGTCTGTCACCAGATGGGGCAGTGAGTACACAAAGCTATACACATCCAAAAACTCATAAAACTCTATATACACGTCCCCAAAAGTCAAGCATACTATATGATCTTTTAAGATATTAAATTAAAAAAAATAAATCTAAGAAAGAGTGCTTGATATAGCTTATAGAGACCTGAGCACCCCTTCTTAACAGGTATGACGTCTATCCATCCATCCCCCCATACATTCACTCCGGGCAGGTACTAAGAAGGCACATTCAGAAGGAAGAGTTTCTGCCCACAGGACTTGGGCTGGTGGAGAAGGCCGAGACTTATACGCATGATTTGAACATGGTTTGATAGAGGTTTGTGCTAATAGCATGGAAGTGACCAGGAGGACCTGGGAGATCATACATGGCTCTGCCCTCAGAACCTCTGTTTCCTCGTTTGAAAGTTTGGAGGAAACAGGTCTTCCTGCCCCAACTCTGTTAAAGGTTCTGGGGTGAATCAAGTTCATAAAAAGGTCTGTGATCTGCAGACCACAGTCATACGGACAGTCTTCCGACCTTTCGGACTCAGAGGGGCCGTTTAGTCCCTCAGAATACGTGGGTGGTTTTAAGAACAATAATTTTGTAAGTAATGTCACAGGGGGAAGAAGAAGACAAGAAGTTTCTGCATCTTTCTTGGGCTATTATGAAAAATGTGTTTATAAATTTGCTGTAAAAGTTTTTTCAATGAAAACGGAATTTGACTTCTATTCAGGCTTTCCCCTGCTGTGTTAACAATTTGACTTCTACAAAACTGGCTAGAAGCGGAAATAAAATAGACCTATTGTAAAAATTATGAACTAGAATAAAATGTGATTTTTTTTCTACTCTTCATCATAAAAGATCTTTCAGACTTCCATTTTTGTTTTCTTGTAGAAAGTAGATCTATAGCCAATGGGTAAAAGTTGAAGGTAGACATGATTCTGCTGATACACGGGATCTTTTAAAGATTAGAACGAATAATGATCATTGCTTTTTAAGCACTTATTATATGCCAGGCACTGGGCCCAGTATTTTGTAGTCACTATTGCGTTTAATTCTACCAACAACCCTAAAGGTAAATGCTTCCTTCCATTATGCAGATGAGGATTCTAAAGTTCAGAGGGGCATTTAAGTCTTCCAGGAAGTGGATGCTGGTGCCAGGATTCCAATCCAGGTGTGTAAATTACAGGCACAAAGGTAGGTTATGAGAAAAATATATTTCACATAGTTAATAATTGTTTAGCATTAGAATATAGTAGAGAGCTCGTAAGTCAATGACCAAAAAATTCATGGAAAAATTAGCAAAAAATGAGTGGGCAATTCATGGAAGAAAAAATACAAGTGATCAATAAAATACAAAAAGATGCTTAATATGACTCATAATCAAAAATGCAAAATAAAACAAAATACCGTATTTCATTCATCAGATGGGGGAACATTGGAGATTGATAAAAGTGATGGTTGAATGGGGATTAATACGGATCTTGTACATTGTGGGAGGGAAAAAATGGCAGCTCCACTCTGAGGAAAATTTGGCAGCACCTTTTATATTCTAAACAACGCACACGCTCTGTGCCCCGCAGCCCCGGAGTCTCAGGGTTCTGGACAAACGCACCTGCTCCTGTGCATGAGAAGTGTAGGTGAAAGTGCCCGCTGGGTCTGTTGGCAGGATCGAAAACCCAGAAACAAGCTAACGTCAGTTAGTAAGAAGACCGTAGTGGGATGGCCTATCCCTAATACGAAACACTGTACAGCGGTTTAAAAGGACACAGTAGGTCAATGGGCTGAACAACTTCCAGGACGATTCTTAAGTGGAAAAAAGCAACTGTGTGTGTTTTGAGGAATGTTCGTTTCTTCTTAGGTGGAGACTCATAGTATCAGATTCCTAAGAGAGATTCAAGACCTAAGAAGGTCAAGAACGACTTTAGTGGAACATGTGTTCTGTTGTGGTCTGGGCAAAGTTATTCAGCCTCTCCGGAAAACGGGGATCATAGTAGTTCCACTTCAAAGGCTCATGTGGGGATTACGTGAGCCAACGTGTACAAAGCTCTCGAAACAGAAGTCAATAAGGCTAGCAATTACTGTTACTTTCATTGTTGCTGCTGTTATCAAGGGCTTGGAAAGTGCGCTGAATTCAAGATACTCAAGTTCTCAAAACAGATCACAAGTAAAATAAGGGAGATGATTCCATCCAGTCTGGAAAACCCCACGTTTCAGACTTCTAAATTTTCGTCCATCCCTAAGAATGATAAACTGACGTTAAATGACATTAATCCTCCCATCTGTTCTGGCTTTTTTTTTACCCAACACACATTTAGTGAATGTTTCTAGTGCACTAGACATCGGAGGAACAGCTGGAGACAGAATTGTCCCAAACATGGCTGACAGTGGCCCTGGTTGGTGTGGTTCAGTGGACTGAGCACCGGCCTGTGAAGGAAAGGGTAGCCAGTTCAAGTCCCAGTCAGGGCACATGCCTGGGTTCCAGGCCAAGTCCCCATTAGTGGGTGTATGACAGGCAACAACCACACATTGATGTTTCTCTCCCTCTTTTTCTCTCTCCCTTCCTCCTCTCTAAAAATATATAAATAAATCATCTTTTAAAAAAAGAAATACTTAAAAAAAAAACGTCTGACAGTGCCCTGCCCTCCAGAAACTTGCCCTCACTGTGGCCACAGACCAGCTACAAATCCCGCCACCGCAGAGCAAGCTCTGAGGCTGGTCGCATAGGGGCTCTCAGTACTCTGTGACCTACTAGTGCTCTCCTCGGATAAGTGAATTTCAAATAAGAAGGTTTTATTATTGACAAGCATAGAAATTATGATTTTTCACCCTCAACTCTGACCTTTCTCCTCCATAGATCAGGCCGAAATCGAGAGTTTCATCCTGACCCTCCTTTTGGCAGCAATTAGACCAGATCAGTGTCATGGTGCTTAAACATTTCAAAGCCCTTGTGCTTCCAATTGCTTTCACTTTTGGTCCAGTTAATGGATTCGGTAGCTGTTATCATCCCCAAAATAGCAAGGGGTCACGTGGGTGGATCAGATGCCAGCCGGGCACAACTCTCTAGCGGTTTCCAGTAAGAGCAATGTCCCCGGCTCCTCACACCTCCTGGCATGTGAACCCCAGGTTTTTAGTGACCTAACAGTGAGAAGCAGCCTCATCCCGGCCTAATCGGGATGCATTACTGAACGATGATGATGATGAGGTGGGACGCAGACCTCTCCGTCACCCCCAGAGGGGCACATCTGCTCTTTGCATCCACGGATGCTCCTGGGGAATTTTGTCTTTTAGCTCCGGCGCACAGCAGGACAGCCGGGAGATGGAGAGCCTGGTGGGCCTTTGGAGGGGGTTGGGGACCAGCGCTGACGGAACTTTTCACGGCAGGCTCTCCGAGGTTCGGGCCCCAGTGGAGTCATCTGGGTGCTCAGTTCCCGCCTCTGCACATTGGTGCCCACAAACTGGCCATTTACACGGAAACAGTGTCTTTTTCACGAACTTTGACCTTCTCATGACTGAATTCCAGTGGTTGCAGGGGTAGCACGTGCCCTGGTTGGATCCAGGGCAGGAGTTACAGAGACAGGTGTGGCGAGAGAAGCAGAGCTGAGGATGGCGTGGAGGTGCACCGAGGCCTGACTGAGCAATCCCACCCATCACCCAGGATGCTCCGAGGTGGGCGGCTGGTCTAATTCTGGGCCCTCTTAGTTTCCTCATGGGTAACAGGGGATCATGAGAGCCACCTCCTGAGGTTTGTGAAGAGTAGAAGCAGCAGAATAAGTACCAAAGGGAGTGTCTGTGCTCAGCAAATGGTGCTTTCATCACTCCCATGTCTGTCCAGAGTTCAGACCGAGCTTTCACACAGGTGCCCCATCACATGACCCTGTGAGGTTCATGTCATGATCTGTACTTTATGGAGGAGGAAGTGGGAAGTTGGAGGGATGAAGGTCAAGGGTCAGACCAGAGCATGGAGATGGCATGTGAGGACACATACGAGGGTCTCTCTGTGTTCAGCTCATAGCAGCCGCTTCCTGGTATCATGTTCTGTGTGGTCCTTAGAGACCCTAAGAAAGAGCGGGAAATTCTGAGCTAATTTCATTTTGGCTTCCTGCTGATGCTCAAGTGACCAGAACCTCTACCTCCGAATGTCTCTCCCAGTGTCCGCCATACATCAGGAAATTCCTCTGAGTCTCACAATCCCCGCCGCACCGCACCGCCCCCCCCCCCCCCCCCNCCGCCCCGCCCCCCCCCCCCCCCCCCGCCGGCCCCGCACTGTACTCAGGACTGGATGGGAGCGGGAGTCAGTCCTGGTTGGCCTCTGTTCTCATTAGACTCTGAGAACAGTCGTGCTGCTAGTTAGGCTGTAGCTCGTAATGAAGTAAGGATAGATGTTGGCACCCGTCCACCGTGGGTCTAAATACTGATGCTGCATTTACAAAGGAAGTTATGATAATAAATAACTACAAACATAGATGTTTTAAGGGAATGGTGCTGGCCACTCACAAAAAGGAGTTACCACAGTGACACACAAAATGGACCTGGCTCTTGTTTTCATGAAGCTTCAGGCCAGTGGGGAGACAGGTGATGGCGTGGCAATCACACAACTGTAATATTACAAACCATAGTAAGAGCTTTGCAAGTTCAGGGTCGGAAAAAGAAGAGACCTGGGAGTCCTGCGAACACCCAACAGGAAAACTTGTTCTAGCGTGGGTCCAAGGGGAGAGTCCCTGAGAAGGCAGCACCAGCGGCACAGAGGTTAATGAGAGTGAGGATGCCAACAGAACCACCCAGGCTGAGAGAAGGATGTATTCAAAGACTCAGGGGGTCGGGGCAGGGGCTGGGCCAGGAGCGCAGCACTGGAGGGAGGAGAAAGCGTGTCTGGAACACGCAGAATGGGGGAGTGGGTGGAGAAGAGTGTGCAGCGAGGAAGGGAGGCAAGGGCCACCCATGCAGTCTCACCGTGTTGGATTAGAGAGTTTCAGGAGGCAATGACGTTCTGGCCTGTGTTTTAAAACACTGCTTAGGTGATTGCATGGAGAAGAGATTGGAGGAGTCAAATGGGAAGTAGGAGGTTCAGTTAAGGGGACCACAACATTTCTCCATTGAGGGATGAGGGTCACGTGGACTCAGGGTACAGCAGTGGAGAGGAAGTAGAAAAACTGGACAGATAAATTTATCTTTACCCCAAGGGGAAAACAACATCAGTTTCTGCCACACAGGAGAGGGGAATGCTGGGCAAGGGCAGTGAGTGCTGACCTTGGACTTGTGTTGATTGCAGCCCCAATATCACTGAGGTACATCGGATGCCACACACGTGTGTGCACGAGTGAGACCTGGCCAAGATGGCAGCGTAGGTAAATGCGGTGCCCAGAATCTCCCACAGCCATACCAGAATTACAACTAAGCTACAAAACCCCCACAAATCAGAACCACCTGAAATCTAGCAGAAGTTCTTAAACTAAGGAAATATAATGAAGAGGCCACAGAGAAGCTAGGAGGGGGTGGAGATGCCCAATGAGCTGGTCCCAACCCAGATGTGGTGGATGAAAAATCAGGACGCATAATTTGGCTGAAAGGGGCCCCCTGAGGGGCAGGGATCTCAGCCCCACACAAAGCCCTCCCAGCCCAGGGGGTGCCGGGGACAGAAGTGCCCATAACTCCTGGCTGTAAAAACCAACAGGAACTGAGGCTGAGGGAGGTGGAGGGCTCTGCATCTCAGGCAGTTCCTCGTAAAGGGTCCACACACAGACTCCCTGGGACTCGGTCGCTCTGAGCTCCGTCCCCAGTGTAGCAGCTTGAAAGGCACCAGGGATGTAAGAGGAGGCACCAAGCTATCTGGCGTCAGGACAGGAGCTGGACCTCAGCTTTCTCCTGGTCCGAAGTGCTGGCAGAGGCCACTGTTTGTTGAGACCTCCCCCCAAGAAAGCCAGACTCATATCTGAGTCTCCACTGACCTGGCCAACACAGCTAGCCCTGTCCTGGTGGTTCCCTGAAACCCGACGCCACTTCACTGAACTTTTGAGCCCGCCCAAGCCATTTCCAGTGGCTTTTCCATACAAACAGCCTGTCCTGACTCATGCTGCAAACTTTCCTAAAATCTCTCACAAGCAGTACCTGGCCTCAGTGGGCCCCATCCCTCTCTCTAAGTGGCCTCAGGTCTAGGACTAGCGGCAGCTGGCCCCAGTTCACAGCTTGGCCTGTCCCAGCACAAGTAGCAGTCATCTGCAGTTGCTTTTGTAGCTCATACCAGGCAGCCCTGGACAGGGCCTGCACCTTCCAGGAGGCCCCAGAGCCAGCGCAGCCAGTTGATAGCTTCCGATTGATATTGTAGCACCACACCACCCCCTTCATAAGTGACACACTCAGGGGTAGACTTGGAGGGTGAGCCCCTTCTATACCCGAGCCCCACAGAAGTGAGTTCTGCTCCGTGGGGTCAGCCCCTGCACAACACAGTAGTCATGGCCAGTCCTCCCAGCCTATCAGCCCAGGGTGAAGTCCCTCCCACTGGTGTGCCTACACCAATCACAGCTCAACTGCAACAGGAGGGCGCACACAGCCTGCACAAGGGGTGCACTTGCAGCACCCAGCTCAAGTGACCTGGGAGGCTACAGCAGTGGGCCCTACAAGACACCTACTGCATAAGGCCACTCTACCAAGTCTGAAAGACATAGCAGCTCTGCCTAATACTAGAAACAAACACAGGGAGGCAACCAAAATGGAGAGACAGAGAAACATATCTTGAATAAAAGAACAGAACAAAACTCCAGAAAAAGAACTAAACAAAATGGAGGCAAGCAATCTGCTAGATACAAAGTTCGAAATACTGGTTATAAGGATGCTAATGAACTTAGGGAAAGAGCAGATGAAGTGAGAGATTCAACAAAGACATAGGAAACACAAAAATGGAGATAGAAAACATATTAAAGAACCAGTCAGAAATGAAGGATAAACTAAAATAAAGAATACATTGCAGAGACTCAACAGTGGAATAGGTGAGGCAGAGGGTCAAGCCAGGAATTTGGGAGATACAGAAGCAGAAAACACCCAATCTGGACCACAAAAAGTAAAAAATATTAAATGAGGATAGTATAAGGAGACTTTTGGACAAACTTCAAGAGTAGCAACACACACACAAAACTTTGCAGGCCAGAAGGGATCGGCAAGGAATATTCAAAGTAATTAAAAACAAGGAGCTACAATCAAGATTACCCTGCAAAGCTATCATTTAGAATTGAAGGATAAAGCCCTGGCTGGTGTAGCTCAGCAGATTGAGCATGGGCCTGCAAACCACACGATCGCGGTTCGATTCCCAGTCAGGGCACACGCCTGGGTTGCAGGCCAGTTCCCAGCCGGGGCCAGTTCCCAGCAGGGAAGCGCATGAGAAGCAACCATACACTGATATTTCTCTCCCTTTCTCCTTTTCTTCCCTTCTAAAGATAAATAAATAAAATATTATTTAAAAAAGGAACTTGAAGGATAAAGATTTTCAAAGACAAAAAAAAAAAAAAAGCTCAAGGAGTTCATCACCACCATACCAGTATTTTATGAAAATTTAAAAGGTGTTCTTTCAAAAAAAAAGATAAAAATATGACTAAGAAAATGTCAATAAGTACATGTTTATCAAAATCAGTTTAAATGCAACTTCAGTGTTCCAATCAAAAGACATACAGTGGCTGAATGGATGACGAAACAAGACCGTTCTGTATGGCATCTACAAGAGACTCACTTCAGATCACACACACATACAAAGCCAGAAAGTAAAGGAACGGAAAAACTATTTCATGAAAAAAGAAACAACAACAACAACAACAAAAAATGCTGGGGTAACGATACTTACCCCAGACAAAACAGACTTTAAAATAAAGTCTATAACAAGAGACAAAGAAGGACTCAGCAATGCCACTTCTGGATGCTTATCCAGAGAAACTGCAAACAGTACATATGTCTGTGCATTCACTGCAGCACTACATACACTAGCCAAGACACAGAGCAACGTAAGTGTCCATCAGCAGGTGAGTGGATAATGAAATACAGGTGCATAAATACAATGGAATATGATTCAGCCATAAGAATGAAATCTTGGCATCTGCAACAACGTGGATGGACCTACAGGGTATTGTGCTGAGTGAAATCAGTCAAGAAAGACAAATGCCCTGTGATTTCACTTATATGTGGAATCTAAAATAAGAAAATAAACAAGCAAGCAGGACAGAAACAGACTCATAGATACAGAGAACATTCTGATGGTTGCCAGGTGGGAGGGATGTTGGGGGACTGGGTGAGGAGGTGAAGGGATTAAGAAACACAAGTCGGCAGTTATGGACTAGTCACAGGCACGTAAAGTACAGCACAGGGAATGCAGTCGGCGATGTTGTCACAACCACGCGTGGTGTCAGATGTGCACCAGGTTACCTCCATGATCACTCTAGGAGCGTATTTAAGAGACTCACTGGGCTGTACACCTAGAGCAAATATAACATTTTTTGACAACTGTAATTGAGAAATAAAATTCTTTTGAAAAAATGTGTACAAATATTTGTTATAGTGTCACTTATAAAAGCAGAAGTCTGAATGTAACTAAATATCCAGGTGTATGGAAGTATTTTAGTCAATTAAAGTACACACTCTTAACAGAACAATAGGTATCGCCAGCACAGCAGGAAAGTACAGAAGTGTGATGATGGAATGATGCTAAGTGCGAAAAATGCCCATGCAAAAGTGTGTGCATGTGAGATGCATTTTAGTTCTCTGGATGATGGGTTTATAGGGTTTTTAAACTTTACTCTAACTTTTAAAACTATACACTATTTTCTCAGAATGCCACTAAAGCTATACTTCTTACTTTGAGGGAAAAAATTGATCTTACAAATACATTTTCAAAAACCTGTAAGAGGAATATCATACATAGAGTATGATTCCAAATTTGCTTTTGTAAAAATGTGTTTAGAGGGGAAGGCTAGCAGAATGTTCCCCAAACCATTAATAAACATTATTTTAAAGCAGTGGTTTTGAGGGTGATTTTAACGTTCTTATCAACATGAAACAAGGTAAATCACCATCATAATCATCCCCATCACGCACCGAGCCCTTACAACGACGTGCCAAACCTCTGCTGGGTGCTTCACACACGTTGTGCCACATGCTGTCCCAGCAGCCCTCTTAGGCGGGTGTTACCTCTGTTCAGCTATTTTCCAGGTGAGGAACTGGAGACAGAGTCAGAGCTACTTGCTCGACTCACTCAGTAATCCACAAGGAGCTGTGGCTTGCTGTGTGAAAGCCTCCTCTGGCAGACAGGGAGCTTGCTTTCCTTCTCAGCAAGGAGTTTTTCATTCATCAGAAATGATCCACCATAATTTCTCCACAAAGGGCAGCCACACACAGCCCTCTGTGGGGGACAGGGTGCCCCGAAACCTCAGCATGGCCTGCTCCAGAGTAGCCCAGCGTGCCGCGGGGCAGGGTGAGGAGGCAGCGAAGGCCACTTCCAAAGGTCTGAGATGGTTAGAGGAAGGAAAAGAGAGAAAGGCTAGCAAACCACAGTCTGGGACGAGAAAGAGGAACAAGGAACTGAGAGACATAGTATGTCACTGAGCTGCCGAGGGGGCGAATTGCCGAGGAGAATTGTTTAAAATGTCAGGCTGCCCTGCATATGCAATTACCTGTTAACTACCTCTGCCTTCCGGACTGCATTTCTCTAAAAGCAGCGCCGTGGTAAGAATAAGCCACGGGCAGTGAGGATGGACCTAGAGGCTATTATGCTGAGTGAAATAAGTCAGACAGAGAAAGACAAGTACCACATGACTTCACTTGTATGTGAAATCTAAAGAAAAAACAGAGAAAAAACCCCTAAATTGAAATAGACTCACGGATACAGAGAACAGACTGATGGATGCTAGGTGGGAGGAGGAGCTGGCAGGGCTGGGTGAAAAGGTGAAAGGATTAAAAAGTACAAACTGGCAGTTACGAACTGTCAGGGGGATGCAAAGTACAGCACAGGGAATGTAGTCAGTAACACCTGGCTGTGTGTGGTGCCAGGTGGGTGCTGGAAATATCGGGGGAACACTTGGTAAATATCGGATTGCCTCACTGCTATGCTGTACCCCTGAAACTAATACAAAATTACACTGAACCTCGATGGTGACTGAAAAATAAAATAAAATAAAATAAAAAGTCAGGCAAAGCCCTGAAAGTTGTGTTATATTTATGCTTGCCTATTTTTCTTCATTTCAAAAAAATTTGCATGCTACGATGAGAGCTTTTCGGTGTCTTTGAACAATAGTTTCTTAAGATGGAGAATGGTTTGGGGAGCAAATACAAATTTTCTTAGCCTGGAGCCCATTCGAATTGCTTGAGTTTGGCCTTTCTGGGGCAGTAGTGGGCAGAGAAGAGGCCCTGGCCCCGAAGGGCGTGGAGGACTGGAGGCACGCTTACACTTGGCCCAGTGCCCTGTGTCTCGGGGGGAGAGAGGTGGCACTCACAAGTTTTCACTTCAGTTAGGTAACTTCTAATCCATTTGCCTGGAACAGTGCCCAGTCAGCAAATAGGGCTCTGAGGCGAGAGGGGCACTTGCATTGTGGCCCGTCTATTTCACACCAGTCTCCCACCATGGACTGAGAATTTCCATCGACTTTGCTCATGGCTTATCCTCAGCACCTGGCCCAGTGCCTGGCACTTAGAAGATATTCCAAGTGTGCTGAGGAATGAAATAAGGGCTGTCACCCTAGAAAATGTATCACCTCTTCCCTTAAAAGCTCTCACGTCCCTCCTTGGAATTCTCTTTCCGTTTTTTATCTATGATAACCCTGGCTCAAAAACTCAACGTAAAAAACCCAAGTTTGGCCAGGAAAAAAGCCAGCGCAACAGAGTCACAAAAGGCTATGATAAGCCATGCAGTACTGGCTCTCCTAATTTTTTGCTCTGTATTTCTTTATAAATTCCAAACACATACTATATGCCAGACGCTGTGCTAGAGTACTGGAGATAAAAACCCTTAATCAAGGGGATGATCCGGGGCATAAACACAGCATCCCCAGAATTCATCTTAATCCATTAATAGTAACAACTAGTATTTGGTGCTGTGCCCCCAGGCATTGCTCTTGGTGCTTTTCACGTGTTGCTGTTTTTATAGGCAGCACCGGGCTTTGTCGTGCACATTTTGCAGATGAGCGAGCTGACACTCAGAAAGGCGAAGTGACTTGGTCACATCCCACAGGTGATGGTAAAGACCAGACTTGGGTCCCGGCAGCCTGAGACCTGTTCTCACACTTTTTGTGACTCTGAGGGAGCTTCCCAAAAGGTGATTCTGCGAAGACCGGTCTTCAAATCGCCAAGGATGCAGGATAAAAATGCAGATTGCCAGGCCTCTGGGAGGGGAGCTTGGAAATCCGCATTCTTTAACCAGTCACCTGGGTGACTCAGATGTGCACTAAAGTCTGCAAAGCGCAGCACTCAAATGGGCCACAGCACCCCTTGTGAGTTCACAAAACTAGGACCTGCCCTCCTACATGCCACCCTGGATTCCTGCCCACCGATCAACAGAATGGACTAGTACTGTGGGGAGAGGAAAGGAAGAGACAGGGAAAGGGAGGGAGGGAGCAAGGAAGGAACCTGTCCCAAACCGAGCTGTTTGAGGTCAGGGCAGGTCAACCCAGGGCCCTCTGCATCGCTGCTCTGGGACCCGCAGCAGAAGGCTCCCCGCGATGTCAGAGCGGCTGCTGATGGCTTGGGGACCCTCTGTAGGAGTCACCCTCTATGGGTGGTCATGGCTGTCCAGGCGAAGGACTTGAAGCAGCCAGCCACTGGGAACAGCAGTGGGTGACATTCAGCTGCACCCCCATGTTTACCCCTCTGCAGATCAGGACAGCATGCCCTGTATCCCCTCCGAGTGGGCGGGGTCCATGCACATCTGTGCACTGAGAAGATTCAGCCAGCAGGACAATGGCTGGGAGACAGCACAGTGACAGAGCCCGGGCTCCAGACAGGCCACACTGGATGCTGCAATAATGAAGAAGGCTCTGCGCATGGGCATCGGTGTGTGGATGGCTTTGAGGGTCCACAAGGGGAGGGAGTGGGGTGTCCACAGCTGATTCTCACCAGCAAGTTCCATGGTTGCTCAAGTCTCAATTTCCTTGTGCATAAAACAGTGATAATATTAGATGGCTTTTAATATCATCTGTGATTTATTGGACATGCTTTGTGTATCAGACACTGACTTGAGGCGATCAATCTCTATAACAAATATCTTCGAAGTCACTTTGTCCCTGTTTGACAGAAGGAAGTGAGTCGTAGAGAGGTTAAGAAACTGGCTTAGCAGTTCCCAGCAGGTAACCAGTGAGACCAGGATTTGCTCACAGGTGTAATAGCAAAGCCTGTCCACTTAACAGCTACCGATCCCTTCTCCAACGTTCCTTCCACTTCTGCTTTCCATGACTAAGTGCCTCAAACAGGAGCAGTTCCTGGTATCAAAGAGAAGAGGGTGCCAGCCTGTCTCCCCTGTCCCACGTCTGAGCCTTGGTGGTGAAAATGTCAGTTAGTTCACCTGTGTCCAGCAGGGATCTGGCAAAGAGAGAGAGTGTAGCTCTGTTGGCTGGGAGAGTTGTTAGTACATAAGTGGACCCAGAGCAATCTATGGAATAGAGCCAGGTACAGCCCGGCCAAGCAAATGTCAAAAACAGGGTTTCTGCGGTTGTCTACTTCCCCCAAGGTCTGAACTGAGGAGCCCCTGTGCATGATGGGCATTTAGGGGCTTTCAAACTCTGTACCAGCCACTGGCCCCATCCCCCTCTCTAACCTCACCTCCCACCACTTGCCCCTCCTTGACTCCTACTTCTATTCCTTCCTCCAACAGGCCAAGGTTATCCCCACCTCAGGGCCTTTGCACTTACCATGACCACTGCCCCAATACTCTTCCTCCTGCCCAGAAGATGCGTTCCCCAGACCGTCACAAGCCTCCTCTTGGTCACCCAGGTCTTAGGCCATGGCCCCTGCCTCCAAGAGGCCTTTCCTGATCACTCCATCTAAATTAGCACGCTCCACCCATTCATCTCCATCACATCTTCCTGCTTTACTTCCTTTCCAGTGCTTAACACTACTCGAGATACTCTTGTTTGTTATTTGCTTACATGACCAGAAAAATGCCTGACAAATGGTTGATTCTCAATGAATATGTGCTGAATGAATCAACCAAAAAAATCCATGAATTAAATGAATGGGAAATCTTGCAAACGTTTTTTTTTTTAATGAGGACTCGGAACCTGTATCCAAAAGGACCCCTTCCTTTCAGTTAACAAGAGCAGAGACCACGAGAAATAACAACGTGGTTGGTAACACTTAACCACCAGCTGGCAGTTAGATGCACACACATCGCTGGGCATGTTTCCAAGGCTAAAAAGGCACTAATTGCTTTATATAAGGAGGTAGAAACACAGTCCCTCTGTGTCCTTTAGTCCTGATGGTCTGCATTATCATATCTGTTACTGTGTTAATTGTTCCTGTCTCACTCGGCCAGTTAGGGCCTCACTCTGCCTATGTCTGGGAGGGTCACAGCTTCCTACGCAGAGACGAGAGGGACTGGGGGAGCGAGCGTGCCTGTGTCCCCGCCTGTGTGTGTCTACGTGTGTGTAAAAGCAGCAACACATTGGGAAGGGTTAACACAGTCAGGCTGTGCTCAGGGCCCTCCGCGGGCCCAGGAATGGGAGGGGTGGGTCTGGAAGGTGGAGCAGGCTTGGCTTGCATCGGCTGCCTTTTCCAAGACAGGAGTGCAAATGCTTGCCCAGCTGGACAGAGGGCAGTGAACTCGAGTTTCATTTAGGAATGGCTGCAAATGCCCACACCTGGAGACCCCTGCGTCCCCGCCCCTCCACCGAAGGCCGCATCTGGGAGACGCTCTGGTCATTAGAGTGAGTGAGTGACAGTGAGCAATCTGCCAGCTCGCCGGTGCTGGGTGGAAAGCCGCAGGCAAGGATGGATGTGGTCGACAGCCTTCTTGTGAATGGAAGCGACTTCACTCCTCCCTGCGAACTAGGCATCGAAAATGAGACGATTTTCTGCTTGGATCGGCCCCGTCCGTCCAAAGGTAGGCAGCAGAGACTGTTATTTTATTTCAGAAAACTATTAAGTGGAGGGAGAAATCAGCAAAGGCAAGGCTGATAGAGAAAATACGACCATGTCCTCGTGAGACAAGGCTGGATAAAGTCGTCTGTTCAGAAGTTTGGATAAGAGATCAACAAGCAGAATGGAGTCAAATATTCTCACGGTCCCCTCGGGAGAGTGGGGACCAGCATCCAGAACTTGGGGGAACAAAAGCAGCAGGAGGGGACCCTGAAGTGTAGCAAGAAGGCAGGACAAGCAAGTGTGGAAGCTCCAACTTACGAGCATGCTGTCACTATCTAGCGGTCACCTTTTCTCCGGGCAAATCCGGCGTGAAGAAGTGATTAAATAATGATTAGCAGCTAGGAAAAAGAAAGCAAACCCTATTCACCAGAGAAGCTTTGTTCTTAAGAAAGTGGGTCCCTGAGTGATCCTTCAACAAACCGACCTTTTAGAAGCAATAGAATCACCACTCCCCGCAGTTTGTTTCTGCAGGATATTATCTGAGCAGGAATAGCTTGGCTTCAAGAATCACACCCCTGTGTGGTGGGCGGAGGGGGGGGGCGGTCGGGAGGAAACAGCTGTTGGCTTCATGTACGAAGGTTTTAGCATTCTGCTCTCATAACCTCCATCCCTCCGTCCTGTCCCTGCTCCTCTCTGTAGAGTGGCAGCCAGCTGTGCAGATTCTCTTGTACTCCTTGATATTTCTGCTGAGCGTGCTGGGGAACACACTAGTCATCACGGTGCTGATTCGGAACAAGAGGATGAGGACTGTCACCAACATCTTCCTGCTGTCCCTGGCCGTCAGCGACCTCATGCTCTGCCTCTTCTGCATGCCATTCAACCTCATCCCCAACCTGCTCAAGGATTTCATCTTTGGCAGTGCTGTTTGTAAAACCACCACCTACTTCATGGGTGAGTTACCACAGGTGACTATTTCCGGAGCTCACCCCAGACCCCACTCAGTCCCAGACCTTCCCAAACCCCTGACAGCCTCAGTGGAGGAGCCCTGCTGAATATAAGAGATGAAACATCGGGCTGTGTGGGACCGTGGGCCAGGACACAGGTGCTGGCTGCAGGGCAGCTCAGTCCTCGCCATCCCCAGCAGCCAGTCCCCAGGGGTACGTTTCAGAGGTCGGTTTCTCAGAGTGGAATAAGTTGATAAGAAACCACAGAAGAGGATCGTTTGGCCTGTTTCTGTTAGAGAAAGACAGATGTGCGTTGCTCTGTCGCCTTCTGAAAGCCGTTGATTGCATCCTGGGCTCTACCCAACCCGAGCCATGGCTTTGGGGTGGTAAGGGAGGTGCAGGAGGGTTCTTTCTGGTGTTGCCCTTACTTTCCTGGGGAACAGGGGCTATCTGCAAAGCGTGCTCATCCCAGCTCTCAACTCCCTGCTGTGGGTTCACTTTCCAGGCCTTGGCCTCGAGAGGGGAGTCAAATTTGCTCATGGGGGCGGTGGGGTCCCTAAGTTGACCCTGATTGGCCATGTGGCTCTCTGACTGTGCCAATCAAAATGATGGTGATTATGATGATGATGATAAAAATCATAAGAGCTAATATTTTTGGTACATTTTATGCACCTGATGCTATGCTTAGTGATTGTACTTCCACGATCTTATTTTATAGACCAAACACCCTAAGTACAGTTTTTTTTTCCACTGTCTCCCTGAGGAGGGAACAGAAGCACAGAGAGGCTCATCACGTGCCCCTGGACCCGTGGGTGGGAAGCAGCAGAGCTGGGGGTTGAACCCGGATCCGTAGGCACACTGCGGTGAATGAGTACACTTCAGCAGTCTGCCAGCTGCGACAGCACTCCCGAAGCTGAACAAAGACATATCCCTTGTCCCCTGCCTGTTCTGAGGACTAGTTGGGAAGAGGAGAGGTGGGAAATGGGAGGGACTGGTATTTGTCCTGACTGAGCCTTGCAGAACACCCAGAGCTGAGTTGCGCTGGGCCAGTCTTCACTGACCAGAAAGCTTTAATAGCCTGTATTTCTCCCCGTTGAGGAAGTGGGAGCCAGCACTGACAAAACGATGACAAATTCGTGACCTGCGTGCCACAGACGAATAACCAAGAAAGTGTCACTCTATGTCGCAGTCCTCTGAAAATGAAAACAGACTACAAAGGAAAAGGATCGCTGGTCAACAATGAAGCAGCATTTCAGAGCACTGTGGGCTTGAAAAGCGGTCCCTCTATACCTTGCAATAATATTATTTAAGACTCTTAAGCCAGGATAAGTGTAAGGAAATTTAAAACTTGCTAAATGCCATAAAATCGTTCACGGTAAAACAGTTAATTTTATGTGAATTTCACCTCAATAAAAAATGCTTTTAAAAATCACTAAAATGAAAAGCAAGATGATCCTGAAAGTGTTGGCAATGTTGTAATGGTTTTGCTGGATGTCCGATTCCAGCGATTATAGTTCTTAATTTTGAGTTCTTTCCAATGCCATTGCTAGCAGTCAACATTCATTAACTCCTAATATGTAGTAAAAAAAGGGATGCTTGCCTGGTGGTGGGTTTATAATTACTGTGGACCCACCATATAGACTTGACCCTGAGGAGTTAGGGGCTATGTTCTCCAATCTCAATGTCATTGCCTCCTTAGGTCCAGGGAAATACAGCAAATCCCGTCTCAGAGCGTGAGTTTTAATTGGGTTTGCCAAAAAGTCTATTACATTTTTTCTGTAAAACAAAACACACATTTTTTTCATTTTCACAAATAACTTTACTGATTTGGATATTTTAAGTATGTCGGCTAACTCCCACTATTGACTTTTAGTGGGTAGAGGCCAGGGGTGCTGCCAAACACCTTCCCATGCATAAGACAGTCTCACAGCAAAGAAGTATTTGGTCAAAGTGTCAATAGTACCAAGAAACTTTGCAAACCACTTTGACATGTTTGATCAGTCACAGCACCTTCTCCACGCACTGCACAGATCTTTCTTTGCATTGCAGTTGTGTTTTTACCTTTCTTGAAATAATAAAGCATAATGTGCCTAAAATGTTGTGTTTTCTTCGACCCTCAATAGTAAAATGGATGCACAAAAATCCACCAATTTTTTTTTATTTTATTTTTTAAGATTTTATTTATCTTTAGAGGGGAAGGAGAGAGGAAGAGAAACACTAATGTATGGTTGCCTTTCGTGCGTCCCCTGCTGGGAGTTGGCCTGCAGGGAACCGGCCTGCAACCCAGGCATATGCCCTGACTGGGAATCGAACCGCGATCCTCTGGTTCGCAGGCCTGTGCTCAATCCACTGAGCTACACCAGCCAGGGCCTAAAAATCCACCAATTTTAAGTTTGTTTTTACTGCATGCTGATATGACAGCTGTCACAATACAATCTAACAAAATTGTTTCAAATGAAAGACAACTAAGCACTACCAGAGCCACTATATAGAAAAAACCAAATGAACTTTTTGGCCAACCCAATATTTAATGATTTGGGGATTAGAGTGTTCTTTAAGTCTCTAAGAGATGCTATGGATATTCTCCCTAGAAAAAGAACATTTTCATACACAGTCTCAGAGAATTAGTTTATATCCACGTAAGGCCCCAGGCTAAGAACTTCTGCTCCCAAACTCAGATCAAGTCTAAGGTTTAAAATATCACTGTCAGAATCAGAAGAACTGACAGAATTCATGGATGAAAAATTAAAGGGAGTCTTAAGGGGATATGAGCCTATAATAAGCAGACACACGTGGAACACAGAAGTTGAGGAAAACTAAGCTTTTTTGCCTACAGCTCCATGCCTCTTTTTAAATGAGATGCTTTGATGTCTTGCTCACTGCTGATGCATTCTCAATCCACAAAACACAGCAAAGCAAGAAAAATATGAGGAAGACCCTGGTCCCCCATCCAGAGAAAAACCTTGAGTTCTAGTGTGGAGTCTTCCTCTTCAACCTTGTTTATTGTGTTTTTTCAACAGACTGCATTTTAAAGTTGGAATGTCTCACTCCTACAAACAGTATGTACTAGAAATCTTTGGAAAGAGTGTTAATGCCCTTAGCTCAGACCCCAGTGACCTTGTAGGGTCACAGTCCTTGAGAATCTGGGCGATGAGGTCAACTTAACTATGCAGATCATAACTATGCAACTCAACCGGAGCTTGCCTGAGGGTCACTCTGTGACCTCCCCTCCCAATCTCCTCTGTGGGGTAGGAATACATTTTACCCACTTGGTTATTTATTAGGGAAACAGTGCAAGAAGTAGTTAGGTTGTAATCCAAGTTCAATATACTTATCTGAAAGTGGGCAAATATATTCCTTTAACTGCATTCTTAAACCCTTTTTAGAACAAAGCTGGGAATAAGCCATTTTTTAAATATACATACATGAAATTGCCTTACCCTCTGAGCAATTTCCTCTTGATATCAAACTTGTGCTGATCAGATATGCTTAAGCTTACATGCAAATAAACTTTGGGTTTCAGAGCCTACAAAACCAACTCCTTTGTTCCTTCCCAGGCACCTCCGTGAGTGTATCCACTTTTAATCTGGTCGCCATATCTCTGGAGAGATACGGCGCGATCTGCAAACCCCTACAGTCCCGGGTCTGGCAGACGAAATCCCACGCTCTGAAGGTGATTGCAGCTACCTGGTGCCTCTCCTTTACCATCATGACTCCGTACCCAATCTACAGCAACTTGGTGCCTTTCACCAAAAATAACCGGACGGCAAACATGTGCCGCTTCCTACTGCCGAACGGTGTGATGCAGCAATCCTGGTAAGGCTGCCTGGTGTTCATTCATTTGATACCACTTGGTACAATTCTGCAGTTTTCATTAAAACCTCGAATGTATTCTCTGGAGTCGCTGGGAGATCAGTTTCCTGAAAACACTTGGGGAATCATTTTAACCTCTTTCTAGGATAACAGTAGTAGCAGACACTTAAGAGTGCTCTATTTTCAATGTCAGACACCTGTTCATGCAATTAACCCTCTCAAAATGTAGATGCTATTATCGCACCCATTTTACAGATGTGGAAAGTGGGACATGGGAGGTAAGTGTTCAAATCACAAACCTAGAAGAGACAGAGCCTCTGTGCTTACCCACTATGCAGTGTGTCTCAGGTGACTGAGTAGGGCTTGGAGCTAGATAATTTGGGGGGCTCTGATTCTCTAAGAATTGAAAATGGAGGTTGAGTCCTAGATCCCGGGTGGGTTTTCTCAGCGCTGCAGCGGTAGGCTTGCACAGAGCACTTTACCGGAAACAAAACGGCAAGAGTCTAATCCCTGTTTCTTTGCTGGGTGACATTGGATGAGTTCACATAAGCTCTCTGGGGTAGAGTTTATCTACACAAGGGCTTAATAATACAGATAGTTTTAATCTACCTCATCGTGTGGCTGTAAGATTAAAATGAGAGTGTGTGTATAAAAACATCATTAAATATCCTTTAAAAGGCTGCACAAATGCAGGGTATTATGTCACTAAATTCCAAGCATGTTTCAGAAGCAGGGAGCTAGACATTTCAAAATGGCTCAAAACTGAGATAATCTTTCTTTGCCTTCCTTTTCCCCCCTTCATTTCAACCCAGTAACACACACACACACACACACACATACGTACAAAGAATGATGTTACAAATGAAAGGGACTTGAAAAAGAATCCTATCAAAACATGTCCAACTGAAATGAGAAATGGCCCAGACACCATGAGCCTCTGACAATTTTATGGCCTCCCCGTGGAACCCTACACATACCAGATCACAGAAGTAATTTAGGGGCCAGACTCCTAAATGAGGAGACTGGGATGCTTCGGGAATCAGATGTTTAGAGACAGCAGGGCTCTGCCGCACCAGGCGCGAGCGCGAGCACGCTGCTGTGCCCGTGTCAGGAGCAGCCAGAATTCTGTCCGATGCAAACCCAAGGAGACTACTACCATTCCCACCTGTGCTTTGATTATTCTCTTGTCTCCAAGTCAGCAAAGGGTACATTGATGTGCTTAAGAACATGGGTTCGAGAATCATAGTGCTTGGGTGGGAAGCCCACCTCCATCAGAGCTGTGTGACTTTGGACAAGTTATCTAAGTCCCTTTAAGTCTCAGTTTCCTTAACTGTAAAGGAGGCATTTTGGTAACACTGCCTACCTCAGAGGTTATTATGGGAGTTAAATATAATACTATCTATATAAAATGCTTGCCCTAGTGTGTGACACATTACGTCTTCAATGAATGAAAGTGCTTGGAGCGTTTTTTGTGGGTTTTTCCCCGAAACAGCTTTATTAAGACAAAATTCACATATTTTTAAGCTCTCATTAGTTTTATATATAGACTTGTTTCAGGCACAGAACCATACCAAACCTTTCTAGTTTAACGAGCCCTTCATAAGAGATTTTATCTGGAAAAAAAGTAAATACCTTCTAATGAATGACATGAAATTTCCAAGGATATTACATGCTAGTGATCACTGTTTGCTCAGACTAGTTATGATGGAGATGACCCCTGTTTCTTCCATCCCATCCAAGTTTGAAATAATAGATTGCTGGTTATTGGATTTCTCTTTATTTTATTAGGCACACGTTCCTGTTACTCATCCTCTTTCTTATTCCTGGAATTGTGATGTTGGTGGCATATGGATTAATCTCTTTGGAACTTTACCAAGGAATAAAATTTGACGCTAGCCAGAAGTCTGTAAGAGGTAACTATCTTTTAGCCGTCTGTCGATGCCAAAAGATCCAACAGCTTGTTTCCTGCAGCTTAACTAGATACACCCACAGTACAATGGGATTTTCAAAAGGACAGTCAGGCTGTGTCATAACTCGCGGTCGTGAGACCGAGTGTCTCTATTTCTGCATTTGTGCAGTGCGGCAATCGCTCCTCTCAAAAGGGTGCCCAGTGGAATAAGGTGAGATGCTGCACACAGACCCCCAGTTGGAAGCAAGGACCCGTTTGGCCCAGACTTTCTGTGGTGGTGTATTCAAACGGACCTCCTTCGGCAGCCCAAGCTAATTGTTAACTCCCATCCCCCAGTCAGTCTCCTCCCGCCACTGTCGAACTGCACTTGTCACAAAGCCTGACCCCAGCCCTGTTCATTCCAGTCCACTGTCTGCTTAAATTTACCCCAGCACCTCCGCAGGCGGACGTAACTTCTTCCCTTTCTCACTCTACCTCCCACTTCGCTCTTCGCCCAGCACATAGCTTAGCCTACCCAAGGCCTTTGTTTGGGTTGACTTTGGTGCATAACCTAGTTCCTCATAGGAAAGGCGGTCTGGAGGCTTACCAAGTGAGCCGCGAACTTTCCACGGGGAAGTCGGGGGAGGGGAGGGGGGAAGGAAACGAGTGTGAACATCCATTCCTTAATCACTTTTGGTTCTTATAATCTACACAGACTTCAAGTGCTATGTACCATATGATGTATGACAAATGGCATATTGATATCTGCCATTTTGTTAGTTTGAAGCAGCTTTACTTTTTTTTAATTGTTGTTCCAATACAGTTGTCTCCATTTCCCCCCTCTCCCCATCCACCCCGCCCCATCCATCCCCACCTCCCACCCTCCATTCTACCCTCGATGCTTTGGCTTTGTCCGTGGGCCCTTTATATATGTCCCTAAATGACCCTTCCCCCTTTTCTCGTTATCCCCTCCCCCCTCCCATCTGGCTACTGTCAATTCGTTCTTTATTTCAATGTCTCTGATTCTATTCTGCTTGCTTGTTCGTTTTGTTGATTAGGTTCCATTTATTGGTGAGATCATATGGTACTTGTCTTTCACCGCCTGGCTTACTTCACTTAGCATAATGCTCTCCATAAGTAGCTTTCCACTTCTGGGGAAAAGTAGTATAGGTCAGATATCCACACTGCAGGCTCAAGGAAGCCTGCCCCGTTTTTCAGATCAAGTTGGGGTTGGCTCCCTTGAGGGAGGGGCTGGTGCTCCGTGCCTCCCATCTGGCCCCACCCACCCTGAACAGTAAGTGATGTCACTTGTCCACGCAGAAAGGAAAGCAAGCAGCGGTCGATACGAGGACAGCGACGGGTGTTACCTGCAGAAGGCCAAGCCTGCACGGGCGCACGCGCGCACGTTGGAGCTGCAGCGGCTCTCGGGCAGCGGCGGCCGAGTCAGCCGCATCCGGAGCAGCAGCTCCGCGGCCAACCTGATGGCCAAGAAGCGGGTGATCCGCATGCTTATGGTCATCGTGGTCCTCTTCTTCCTGTGCTGGATGCCCATCTTCAGCGCCAACGCCTGGCGCGCCTACGACACGGCCTCCGCCGAGCGCCACCTGTCGGGGACGCCCATTTCCTTCATCCTGCTGCTCTCCTACACCTCCTCCTGCGTCAACCCCATCATCTACTGCTTCATGAACAAACGCTTCCGCCTCGGCTTCGCGGCCACCTTCCGCTGCTGCCCGCGCCCGGGCCAGCCGGGCGCCAGGGCAGAGGTGGGGGAGGAGGAGGAGGGCCGGACCACCGAGGCCTCGCTGTGCAGGTACTCGTACAGCCACGTGGGGGCCTCCGCCCCGGCCCCGTGAGCTGAGCGGGCGCCGCCCTGCAGAGCCCAGGAAGGAGGAGGAAGAGCGAGAGGTGGGACGTGAGGAAGGAGAAAGGCTCCATTTGCTGTGCGGACTCTCCACTGGCCGCTTCTCATCCTGCTCATCCTTCATCCAAGGCAGCGCTGTCGGGATGGGGACAGAACTCGGTATCCAGGACGTTCAAGGTAGGACATTTTCGGTAACGTCCACCGTCAGGCAGACAGAGCTCCGCGGGCCTGAGCCGGGAGTCCGACGGGGTCCACACTGCGGATGAAATTGCCAAGTGCCTGTCCCGTTGGGAACGTGGAACGTACCGAGCTCTAGCAGGTTCTAGCCTCTCCGAGGGGCTTTCAGTCCATAGTGACGCACTTCCACGCGCCGCCGACGCTGAGCTGCTTTGCCCGGGGAGTCTGTCACTCATGTACATTCTGTAGCCCCCCGCCCCCCACACCCACCGTGCCCACTAAAGGGAAGAGGAAGCAGACCCTCTTCTGGCTCTTTCTGTAGTGAGAGAACAGCTTGACTTTTACCTTCTTGAGATCGGTCAACGGCATTCAGAGACAGACGTGCATGCCAGCATTGGAATAGCATAAGGAACTGTCTCAGTGATAGAATTTGGAATTTATATATATATTTCTAAAAATTACAGAGGATATAAGGCAAATAGCTGGATCCAATGGTACCCTACTTCTGTATAAGGAACAGTAAGTGCCAGAAGGTGCACAGAAATTTTTTTCTACTTTAATATCTGTTGCTTAACTCCACTTTTACATGGTGATATTAAATCCCATGGCTTAATACCAGATTAATTTTTCAGACTCATCCAGCACTTCCTCTTTTCCAGAAAGACCTCCAGGTACAAAGGAGAGTTGTAACCCCTGCGTATCTGGTGGCTAGGGATGGGCGCATGAGCAGTCGGGCTCAGAACAGACACTGGCCTGTCTGGGCTCAACAGCTTTTGAATGTCAAAGATGTCTATGCCTTTAAATACAATCCATGTACTTGCCAATAATTGTACTGACTTTATGTGCATGTGTAAGCCGAACGTATATATCCCTCATATATAAGTCTATATTCTTTGGTGTGTTAAAAAAAAAGTGATTGGATGTTGGAATTCAGCAAGTGTTACACTTTTATGTTTCTTTACAACAGTTGAAGTTCCATGTGAACTTTTCTTTGCAAAATTAGTGTTGAAATCTCTCTCCCCCAATAAGAAATCTCAATATAAAATAAGATGTAAGCTACACATTTAGATAACAAGAAATGCACTTCTAGCATAGACTGTGTCAGTTAAGTCTATCCCAGTACTTCTCTCTTGGGGGCCAGGCAAGTGGCCATCCTTGTCCTGTCTGCTTAAATAAATTAACACAGACATAAAACAGCTTTGCATGCCAGTTCGGGAAGTAAAAAAACAAACAAACAAAAACCCCACAAAGTAAGCTCTAGCTTCCCTGGCTCCAAGCATCTGACAATTGAGCTTTGCTTGTTCTTGTTTCCATGGGGCGGTAGCTGTCCATGACCCAAGCCTGGCCACTGGTGTCTATTATAGAGGAAAAAAAAAACAACTCGGAAGAGAGAAAGGGAAGAAGGCTGGTGAGCGGTGATGATGAATGGAGGAAGGGACATTGCATGATTTGTTTTAGCTGGGAGGATGGGAACATACTAAAGGAAAAGAGATTTGAGGACATGACTCCTTATTGTAGGAGTCAGTCCTCCGATGTCAGTCTTTCTATTCTTCAGACTCCAATATAATGTTGACACTTATAAGCCATCATCTCAAAGATTTCAAAGTAAAAATTCAGGTGACTAAAATATGTACTGCTAAAGGGTAATGATAAAAGGTAAGAGAAATTGAAAATTTCTCCAATATTTGAGCAAGTCTTACAAAATCTACAAATTTTCTGCTAAAAAAAGGAGCTCTTCCTTCTGACAGTGTTAGCAAATAAACCAAGATAAATTAGCTGCCCTCCCCACCGCTTTCTTGGGAACTTCTGTGAGTTCCAAAGCTGTAAAGGTATAATAACCTAAGAATAAGCTGTCAGATTTAGCAGATCAAAATACTCATTATCTGGTTAAATTCTAACTTCAGATAAACAACAAATCAATTTTTAGTATTAGTACTAATATCCCATGCAGTAAATACATTCATATAAGATAATTTTTGAATCACATAAAGATATAAACAAAATTTCCAAGATACAGACCAATAAAACACTTCTCTCCACTAAATTTCTTGGAAAGTCTTTTACATAATGGAAGCTTAAAAAAACAAAATAAAGAAAACTGAAATTAACTTTCGGAATCTCTGCCTGGCCTTTGGGAATGGTACTATCAACAGGCTAATTTTACTTTTTTTTGGTAAAAAAAATTAAAACAAAGTATTCCAGTATTTAACATGTATTAAAACATTGCAGTATTTTGTTGAGCTAGCCACCCTTATTTCATGCCAAAGTGGATTACCAATTTGAATGTGAAATAAAATGACCAGTAGAGTTAAGAAAATAGTTTCACCAAGCTTCTGGGATGCTCTAGTGTCTTCTGGTAGCTTCCGCTCATCGGCAGAGTGGTAAGTTACGACCCGAGTGCAACTTCGATCTTTTGAAACCGTGTGTCCCGTGGCTGCTTGCGCCCCAGTTACCGGTCATCGCTCACTACAAACATGCAGCGGTGAATGCACAGTGCATGCTGCTGTGTGGCTGATGTCACGTGTCTGTGAACGCTTAACCCGTGTGCCCTCCATTCCCTTACCCTGTAATCTTCGTGAGGCCAGTGATGGTAGCTTTGCAACCTCCACCGTGTTTCCTTCCAGGATTTAGCCAGTAGTCTGCGCACCTCGAGTGCTCAATAAATCTTGTGCCTGACTGCTGCTCTGCCTCCTGTGCTTTTGGGGGACCCTCTTTCCATCCGCAGCGGTGATTCTCAGCCAGGAGGACATGTTCTCGGGAGAAGGGGGCAGAACCAGAATTTCTGGAGGGCTTTTTCCCCACTGAAATCTTATGGCTGCGTGAGCATTTGCAGCCTCTGATTTTTCTCTGTGTGTGTGTACAACTAGAGATGTTACTAATGGGACAGTGTAAGGCACAGATAAAAAGGTATTAGGGAAAAGGAGAGACACTGCACAGTTCCACCCACATGGAATCTCTGAAGTCGTCAAGATCTTTGTAACCAAGTGGAGAGGCGGTTGCCACAGTCTGGAGGGGGCAGGAGGGGTTAGTATTTAATGAGCGTAGTTTCCGTGTTGTGAGGTAAAAAAAATTCTAGAGACCCGGTGCACAACAATGTGAAGATGCTTAACATTACTGACTGTGCGCTTAGAAATGGTTAAGGTGGTAAATGTTCACATTGTTTGTTTTTTAACAATAAAAGAGTGGGGATAGAGGGTTGGGACCCCTGGTGTATAGCATCCCTCTGCTTTGCTCCTCCCTGCTCCCCTTTCCCTTTAGAACAGTAGGACACCGTGACCCTGCCCCTAATCCATGCTCAAGTACCCGCCCACTCATGATGCCGGTGCATATTATTGAAGCCCCACTGGCCCTTAGCTGTCCCAGCCCTCCCGCACCCCATCCATTGCTGCCCCATCTGGCAGCCCCTCATCTCCTCCCTCGGGGAGATCCCTCTGCATTTTCAGGTGAGATGTCTCTCACCCGCTATGTGCCTGACCGCTCTCCAGTGGAACACAGATTCTGGGAGTTCTAAAATAGCCCCCACAGCTGGGGGCCAGTCCCACAAGGCCACACCCCACCCCAGCTCTTAGAAGCCCAGCCTGGGGGGACTCTTGGGTCCTCCTCCTTGTGCAGGAAGAGGGGTCAGGCAAGCATAAATCGATGAGCGCCCAGCACTGGTCCCGGCACATGACAGGGACGCAGTGAGTGTGAGGGGAGGAGGGCGGGGAACGAAGGAAGAAAATTGGGTGGAGTCGCTCCTCAAGGCCAGTCCTTCTTCCCTGCGCCCTTGGGAAGGGCACGCCATCCTAACCACAGGCTGCCGTCATTGTGAGTGCCCTAGCGCTTGACAAAGGGTGGGGCCGACTGGGCAGCCACATTGTTTCTCAGCCTCCACACTGTACTCGGTCCTGCTTCCAAGTTCACTGGCGACAGTCGCCTCCTCTGAGGAGCAAGAGGATGGATATACCATCGACTGCAGGTCTGGAACTCTGCGTCCCAGTCTCAGCCATATCACTAACGGGCTGCGTGGCACCAGACACACCTTACAGCCTCTCTGGGTGCCTGTTTCCCTGTGCAAACTCAGGGGTTGTTGTTTCACCTCTGAGGCTGTGCGGTTGGTGGTGGGACTTGGATGCGCTCTTTGATTATTCCACGCCCTCCTGTGACCCCAGAGGCTTCCCATCCACTTTGCAGTTAGAGGAGCCCCCTGGTACCCAAGCACATAGGCACCTCTGAGGACATGTGACTTCCAGGACACCCCTGCCAGGGGCCCCGGAGGAATCAGACAGCTCTCTCAGCCCCTCTTGGTCACAGCTGCCCAGAGCAACCCCAGGGAGGCTGGTCCCTGGGCCCCCAGCTGCATCCCTGCTGAAAATCAGGGACCGAACCCTCAGCTGCAGCAGAGGCAGCCCAGGTGAGGGTGTGCACGCTCACTAACGCCTGTCGTGTGCACTGTGCATTCGCGAGTGACAGCCGGTGACCACAGACACCCACAGGAGGGATGAATGACTGTCTACCACATATGGTTTCCAATTTCACCCTCCAAATGAGGCATCATTTTCCACATCTCACAGGTCAACAAAGGTTCAGAGGAACTGGTAACATGTCCAAAGTCGGGTAGCTGGTAAACAACAGAGACAGGAGTGGGCCCCCTTCTAATGCCAGTGGCCTGCGGTTGGGGTTAGGTGACAGTTGGTGGTCTAAGTACTCAACAGCTGGTGATTTCCCTTCCTATAAGGACCCCGGGAAGAGGATCTGTCTCCTCATCCTCCCTCCCCCGACCCCCAGACAGTTGCTCCCACCCTGAGCACCTCTGCTGAGGAGCATTCAGAGCTGGCTTTCTGCACTTGTGCCCTGGAAACTGCCATCCCCAGGGTTATTTTTAGAAAGCACACTTTGCTACCTCACTGGGAAGCCAAGAGATACTATCAGTCAACAAGCTTTCACCTCTTTGGCAAATTGTCAACATGATTAAGGTAGATCTCATGTCTCAGAATCATCAGAGAGCAGACAGTAGAGGCCCACTTATGCCAAGGGTGGGGGCGGGGTGGGAGGAGCTGGGGGGGAGTCCAGTTCCCAGGAATAAATCGTGGTGAATCTGTGCTAGACATAACAACCTCACTCCCTTTTGTTAATTTTGGGTTTAGGGATAAGTTTATATCCCAGTTCTAGCCAGTGATGCTTAACAATGTACCCTCCCATTTTTAAAAAAACGCCTTCATCTGTAACAGTGTGCTGATTTCCGCGGTATAATTACTCCATGGCCAATTTCCAGGTACCAGTGGGACATGATTGAATGGGGAGCGTGGGCGAGATGCACAGCTGCACACCGTTTCGTGGTAACTCCACCATGCCGATACAGTTAACATTGAGAGCATAAAATAAACAGCGAGCGATACATTTTGAGTGTTTCTTACCAATTTCCTGAAAATTTAACAATTGACCTGTGCAAGCCAATAAAAGCCAAGGCTAACAGACCACTGGTTCTACTCAGTTGCTAAGACAGATCATTTGTTTCCCCCCCCAATTCATGTGTTGACAGCTAACCCCCGATGTGATTGTTGATGGGGTCTTTGAGGGGTCATTGCATTATGAGAGCAGAGCCCTCGTGAATGGGGTTCATGCCCTTATCAGAGAGAGCCCACAGAGCTCCCACACCCGTTCTTCCCTGTGAGAGGACACGGTGGGAAGACGGGCATTTGTGATGACCCAGGAAACAGGATCAGACCAGACACTAAGTCTGCCGGTGCCTTGATTGTGGACTTCTCAGCCTCCAGAACTGTGAGAAGTAAACATTCGTTGTTTCATCCACCTGGCCCAGGTGTGTCAAACTCATTTTCACGGGGGTGGGGGGCACATCAGCCTCGCAGTTGCCTTCAAAGGGACGAATGTAATTTTAGGACTGTGTAAATGGAACTGCTGCTTTACTAGGGCAAGGAGCTCGGTGCTGCTATGGGTAGAAACAAGGTGCCTGGCTGGATAAAACAAAGTGGAGGGCCAGATTTGGCCCGCGGGCCTTGTGTTTGCCACCTGTGCCCTGCCTATGGTATGTTTGTTCCAGCCGCTCAAACGGACTAAGACATCAATTAAATGTAGGAAGTCTGCTCAGGGTTTCTGGGATTGTGGGCCAGTTTTGCTACACTCGGTGACAACCCCAAAGCGTAGCAGAGCGTGGTACTTGAGGGCTTTCCAAACATGTTTGACGCAAGACTCCCTTATCTATAAAAGAGAGTATTTGGACCAGATCGTTTCCAAATTGTAACAGAGAAACCTCCTCCCCACCCACCGAGCAATTTTGTATCAAAGCCCATACAAAATAGGAAAGAGATAATAGCTTAGTTGTCAAGTAGAAGGAAGGGGGGCTATGAGACAGCTCCTTGACGTCTTCGTGGAATCCCTGGGGTTCTCCAGAACCTGGCTCAGAAGCCGCTTACGCATTAGCTCCATTCCAGGACCCATCCTGTGTGATCCTGGGGTCTGCAGGATCAGCCTGTTTCCCATCAGGACTAACGAGGAACTCCAATTAAGCTTGGCCTCACGAGTGCAGGGCCTTCATGTCCAGGCCTGCTGTGCTCTTGGTTTTGATCAGCGTCTGTTAGGCTCTCAATTACAAGCTCCCTCAAGCCTCATTCAGGCCCATCCCGCCAGACGCCCCCGCTGTGGGCTGCAGCCAGCACTGCAGCAGCCCAGCGAGGGCCAGCGGGTGCTGGGGGTGTCCTCTCCTACAACCCAAATCACTCCCTGCCCCACCCGGAGAGGCAGCCTCTTCCAGACTGGCCTGTCCAAGCAGTCGTGGCCAGGACCCTAGGACGATCCGGGATGACTGGAGTTTCCCAGTATTTCCAGCTGAACAGAGGCAACCCCAGCTGGGCTCTACCTCTGCATTAAAGGTCTGTGATTTCATAGATGCCAAGCCCCGCCTCCAGGGTAAACCACTGCAGCAAGGTCCACCCCCAGCTCCCACCGTTCCGGGTCCTCAGCCCCGATTTGACGACAGCAGCTCAGCTTGTCGGCAACACCCAGGGTGCCCTTCCCGGATTTTGTGCAGCCAGGGAAACGACGCACAGAGAGATGACCATGGGAAGAGACAGCTAGAGGGTGATCATCAGCAAGCCAAGGAGAAGCCTCAGAGGAAACCAGCCCTGCCGGCACCTTGACCCTGAATCTGCAGCCTGCAGAACTGTGGACAACCAATTTGCTGTCGAAGCTCCCTAGCTGACACCTCCCCTCCCCGAAGGGTGCAGGGGCTCAGAAGGCTAGCTCAGAAATCAGCCCCAGCTGGTCACAGCTGGTCACAGAAGACGGAACCCCAGGGACGCCCCTGCCCTTCCTCAACACCAGCAGGAACTGAAAATACACGCGAAGGCCTCCCGCCCACTCCTCCATCTCCTCCCCTCAGCTGCTGCTGTCTTTCCCTCTAATTCTGTCCCTCAATAAGAAAACAATCAGGAAACAAATACACGAGATGGGCAGGTGAGGACACTAAGGGGATTTTGGCTGAAAAACTCCCCTGAGCGGGACCAGCAGCTCCCAAGACCTAATTCTGCAGGTGTCTCCGTGGAGCCTTCCTGGCACAGGGTTGGCAGATAAAGGGCAAGATGCCACCGAGGTCTGCCTTTCAGGTGAGCAGTGAGTAATGTTTTCGCAGAACATGTCCTGTGCACTGTTGTATCATTTGCTGAATCTGACAGCCGAATCCAGGGGGTCAGCGGAGCAGGGGCAGGGAAGGAAGGTCCAGAAGTGGGCTGACAGGCGACAAAGCCCGTGTGATCCAGAGCAGCCCACACAGGACGGCGGGGTTGGCTCAGAGCGGGCCCGGAGCCACTTTGGGAGAAGGAAAGGGCTGCCTGCCTCTGCATGTGTGTCTCTGGCAGGGAGAGCCTGCCACCGTCCCTGCCAGCCCTCACTCGGAGATGAGTCAAAAGATCCTGCTTGTGTTTGTTTCTGTTGCTCAAAACAACACGAATGTGTTATCTCACAGTTCTAGAGGCCAGAAGTCTGAGCTGCATCTCCCTGAGCTAAAACCAAGGTGTTAGGGGGACAGAGGTCACTCTGGACAATTTAGGAGAGTAACCATTTCTTACCTTTTTCAGGTCCTTGAGGCCTCCTGTCCTTTTCATCTTCAAGGAGAGCAGCACAGCATCTTCTAGTCAGCCTCCACCCCCCTGCTCTCCCTGGCCCCTCCTTTTCTCTTTCCTTTCTCTCTCTCCCTCACCCTTCCCCATCTCTCTGCTCGCACCACCTCTGCTCCTTCTCTGACTCTGATCCCCCCTCCCGTCTCCGCCTATAAGGCCCCTGTGATTACACTGGTCCGTTCCACCTGGGTACTGGTAACGCACCCACAGGTTCTGGGAATCAGGATGTGGACGACTTCACGGGCCTTTCTGTCTGCCCCAGTGTCTCTCCCCTGAGACAGCTGCCACCCGGCCAAGGCTGCGGTGAGGGGGGCACGGAGTGTGACCAGGCTCCACGGCTCTGGGTAGTCACAAGGACGGTGCTGGCAGTCAGGGGGCTGAGTCCTGGGGGCTGAGGCTCAGGCACAGACGTGAAAGGCTGACGGGAAGGCGGTGGTCCCAGCAGCAGGAATGTACAGCATCGGAAGCTGAAATACCATAAATATCCACACGCAGGCCCGTCTCTCCTGAATCCGCTGCTCAGCCTACCCTGTGGAGACCTCTCTGTTACTCTAATGTCGCCTGAAATACTGTTTTCAACCAGGCTGCACTCAGTTTGCGCGGAGAGAGCATGATGTCCTTTCTCCGAGGTCACCCATGTCTGCCACAGCTCCACTGGCAGACCCCTGGGGACAGAGACTGTCACGTTAGAGCAGTGGCTGTGTTCATCGGTGACAAAACACCACAAACTCAGAGGCTTAAACAACGGAAGTTCATTTCCGTACAGTTATGGAGGCTGGAAGTCCAAGGTCAGCATGTCGGCAGGGTTGGTTCCTCCTGAGGGCTGTGAGGACAGTCTGCTCCAGGCCTCTCCCAGTTCCTGGCGCTTTGCTGGCAGTCACTGGCGTTCCGTGGCTCATGGACTGATCACCCCATCTCTGTGTGTATCTTCACATGACCTGGTTGGAGCTAATTATGTCTGCAATGACTCCATCTCCAAACAAGGTCACATTCTGAGGTACCAGGGGGTTATGACTTCACATACGAATTTTGGGGGCACACAGTTCTACCTGTAATGCCAACACAGAGTTTTCAATCACCTGATTTCACAGCTCTGTGAAACGGGCACAGATAACTGTGCCCATGAAGTCCTGGCCCGTCTCTCCCTGTGTTCTCATAAAATGCACCGTCCCTCTGGTCCGTGGCCTTGTCAGAACGCACCTTCGACATCATGTCTCTTCCTTGCCCTCACGGCTCCTTAAGGCAGGTTTTATTAACCTCACTTTACAGTCTGGACTCACAGTGAGAGGCCCGCCCAGAGCCACACCCCTCATGAAGAAGGCGGAGTGCGTATGTGTCCATTGGACCCCTCAGACGAGGGGCAAGTCAGTAAGGCTCAGGAGTGGGACTCACCAAGGAATGCCCCCCGTGGGGAAGTGAGTCCCCTGTAGGGAATCAAGTAGGGGCCTGAGTCTGGACTCTTCTCTGAGTTTGGTGCACGAAGGGCTGCCGGCCAGGGAACAGGTCGCCGCGCACTGGCAGGTGGGACGCGTGAGGGAGCAGAGAGGCCAGCTTCCAGCGCCCGAGGAAGCTCCGCCTGGGCCTGGAGAAGGAGAGCAGGGTCTCAGGTCGCGCTCGCACGCTCACAACGACTTCACATTGGCCATTCAAATCTCCCAGATACCACTCCACCCTGCCCTTTGAAGGTGTAGGTTCTTATAACTAGATAAATAGGCCAACTCCCCCAGGGATTTCCTGGTAAGAAGTAAAAGGATGTGAAACCTTGCCTCTCAAACACCAGTTTGCAGGAGAACGTGGGAAGACTTTAGCACAGGTTCCCGCCTCGTCCTGACAGCCTGGTGTGGGTCCCAGGACCGTGCCGGACTCATAGACTCCGCAGGTGGTATTTCCGCAGGTGGGTCATGGGATGCGCTTTCAGAATCTCTGTTCTGGAACTTTCTGTACTTTAGCAGGTTTGACTCCCTGTTTCCCAGGACAAAAAGTGATGGGCAGCAGCTCTTACCCCAGCCGCCTACCTGTGAGCCATTAGGGGGCGACTGAGTCACAGGCTGGGACTGAACTAGGAGTAAAGGGGTCCAGACAGGGGAAAGAATTTTCCACAGACTTTGTGGGGTAAATGAAAGAACTGTGGCATGACCAAGGAGAGCTACGCTGGCTAATTTAGCACATCCTAGCTAATTCGGAGCGTACTTCTCTACGAACAAGCAGGAAGGCGGCACGGTGTGTATAGGGCAGCTACAAGGAAGACCACCGGGTTCATTTCGGATCCTTCTGCGGGCCAGCCGAGTCCTTGGGCAAGTGAACAACCCCCGTCTGGACCTCAGGACCTTTGTCTCTGAGACCGCGGCTGTGGGGGGTGTTGTGGGAGGCCAGTGTCCACCTCTGACGGAAGCGGAGAGTAAAGGAGGTCGCTTACCCCCACAAAGGCACTCAAAGGGGCCAGCTGACCTTGTTCACCAGTGAGTCTCAGTTGGGATCGTTACTTTGGCTTCTGGCAAGCTCCGTAAAGAGGAAAATGCACACAGTCGATGCTCAGTGAATATTTGTTGGCTTCAACGACGCACCCACCCACCACCACCTGACCACGCTGCTTTGCCTTTGTTAGCCTTGCTGGGGTGTTGCTCCTGTCTTCAGCCATAGGGCCAAAGCACCGAGGGGAGAGCGAGCCTGGTGCTCTTTCTTGATCTTCCCCAGGGTCCTCCGCCCAGGGTTTGCCCAAGGTAGGTGCCCATGGCACCGACCAGCCCCCAGGTCCCTTAAATGAAAGCCCAGATGGAGATGAATTCCACGTGACAGGTCTGTCCTTTCCCCAGCCCCTCCCCCATCCTTTAAAAGTGGATTCACCAGGGCTTCATTGCCCATGAAACCGGGAAGGCCATGCTGCTCATTCTTCATTCTGAGGCTCCTTCGCTATGCTCATGACTTAGTGATAGACGCTTGTGCGCTTCTCCCTCCTTTCTCAGTGCCCACGTGGTGCACGAGTGGATGGGTCCAGGCAGCAGCTGCCCAGCTGCCCTGGGGAGCGAGGAGGTCAGGTTGGCAGCCCCGCCCCTGGCAGGCACCGCAGAGCAGGTTTCCCAGGGGTGAGTGTTTCATAATGTGAACCGGGTCCAGCTGATTCACTAGCCTCCGAGGTGGGCGGCAGGCACTCTGCTCTTGCCCACTGTAATCAGGAAACGGCAGGACCAGGGGAAGAAAAATGCTGCTGTCCCGCAGCCCTTGCCGGTCCTGTTCCTTTATTTCCCTAGGTGGGTGCCTAGCCGCCAGCAAACTTCAAGATCAAAGCCAAAGGTGAGAGGCTCTGCGCATGCCCACTGCAGAGCAAACAGGGAAATGTGTTTAGGTCTGCCCTTGTCAGTTCTGATCTGTCAATTTCTTATTTTTAGCTGGGCCATGACAAAATACACTGATTAACTATGAAAATAACCACTGATATTGAATTTCCTGTGGGAAAGATAATCCCGTTAAGGTGAGTCTGAAACTGGAGCTCCTTGTCCCCTTGTTTTCACAGGGGGGATTTTGAGAAATTCAGGTACCATGTACAATGGCTCGGTTTTTACCCCGAGGGATGCTGGCCCTCCAGTATCTGAACCAAGAATATAAAGGTCCAGAGAGGGAAGTGGAATCGGATTGATTTGGGCCCAGAGAAACAGAGTAGGGCCTGGTGCCCTGAAATTTAGGACAAGTGATGGGAAATCCTTCACAGAATGAAGTTGTTCTGGTGAGAGGGTAACAGGGCCTACAGACGCCGGCCCCTGTTTGAGATTCGTTGTCCTAATTCTGTGAGGACCCAATACAGACGAAGGGGAGGAGTTCACTGGGAGGGACCCTGTGAGGTTGGGGAAGAGGGCCTTTGATACCCCGGCTGCCTGTGGAAGATTCCATTACCACCCACCAGCACCCTTCCCCTGGGCACCCACGCCTTCCCGTGGGAAACACGTGCTTTCCTGCTCCAGAGATACTGAGATGGACTGTGGCTTCTTTGGCCAAAATAATTGGGGGGGGGGATGTGATAGGGAGCAAGTTGTGAGCCCTGGACTGAAGAGGCGTTAAATGTTTCCATTCCTCCTCACTTTATAGCCGGTCCCAAAGGGATGAGAGACACATGGAGCAGATTGGGGACCTTACCCACCAGTGAGAACCAAGACCAGCAGAGCCTAGCACAGAGCAGCTGAGCCCAATAGACACTCGAGCAGGAAATAAGTGCTCAACACAGGTCACTGGGTTTTGCATGATTTGTGGCAGAGTGTCACCGTAGCGATGGCCGACGGATGCACTGCCCTCTTCCTCATTTCCCACGACCTCTCTCTGTGTGTCTCCCACCCTTCACCCGCTGCCTTCTCCCGGTGAGTTCTTTCGCCCAGAAAGGTCTGAGGCCAACTTCTTACCTCTTAGACCAAGTTTCAGTTACAGGCTTATCCCTTCCAAATACTCGTGCTTTTTCCAAGTCGAGTTGCTGGTAGGATTTCAGGAATCAGCAAGTGGGTGAGAAAGGCATTTGCAGACGGGGGACATCATTGTTGGCTCCCCTGACTTCGCATTCCCAGCAGCCTAGGGTGAGGCAGACCCCAGTATGTAGCTGACTTTTTAGGAAAACTCAACTTTCTGACAGACTGTTAAAGAAGGTCTCAGCAAAAGCCACGTTTCTGTTTCATTCTATCATTTCCTGTGAAAAAGCTGAAGAATGGGTTGGCAATTCTAGTTGGGCGTATAAGGACCTCTCCTCCTCCCCTCCCCTTCCTTAAAGTTTGGCCAGATTCCCAGTCCAAATAGAGCATGTGTTCAGGAAGATGATTAATGTTAGCAGAAGTTTCCAGAGAATCTTTCAGGGCCCTTTGTTTATTAAATATAAAAACCCATGTTTAAGTATAACGTCAAAGGTATGACACAGACCAACACAATCCAAGACAGGCTGTTGGCTCACCTTCAGTGACTAGATGTTCTTCAAGTTGTGACTTTTGGGCTCAAAGCCCCTAAAGATCTCATTCTGCTCTCAGAAGGGGCTAGCAGAGGCTGACAGGCTGAGAAGGGCCATCTTTTTCTCTCCATCATCTGTTCTTAATGGCGAGGCTGCGGCTTTCTCGTTGGAGTCTAGTGCATAGTTGGGTCACAGTTACTCTCGGTAGAAGTCAACCACTCCTGACGGCCTGGCCTGGCATGGACACCACGACTGTGTTCTCCCCTAGAATCCCAGCCTCAGGTGATTTATTTTTTTTCTTACTAAAGACTTACCGAGAACCTGCTGTGTGCCAGGCTCGGCGTTGGGACCCGGGGACACGTGGAGTACAGGTAGCTTCCGGAGGTAGAGAGACAGACAACATACAAGTGAACACCTGGGTGCTTTGGTGACAAGGACTATGAAGAAAATAAACCGGGGCGGTGTGGTGCGTGTGACTGGAAAGGGGTGCACCGCAGTTGGGTGGGGCGGTCGGGGAATGACAGCAGTGGAAGCCTCCACGCTGCTCGTGCTGTGGGGGCTGCTCCTCTAGGGGTTCCAGCTCATCTACCCTTCCAGCAGCCCCATGGGTGGGTGCTGCCGTGGCCCTGACACCGACGAGGAAACTGACCCATGGGGAAGGAAGGGACTTGCCCTGCAGCCCCAGCTGACAGGCGGAGGAGCTGACAGGTGGAGGAGCTGGAGGGCAGGCCCAGGCACTGGCTCCATAGCCCACACTCTCACCTGCCGGGCAGAACCTTGCCTCCCACAGCAGGTCACGTGGGAGCTGACGTCGGAGTAGTGAGAAAGGGCCCGTCAAGTGAAGAGCTGGGTAAGAGAGTCCCGGCCCAGGGGACCAGAAGATCACTGCAGTCCTCTAGGCAAGAGATGAGGGAGGCGTGGCCCAGAGGGCCACGAGGGACGCAGTGAGACACGGCAGGGCCAGGGTCTGCTCTCACTCTGGGGCACAATTTCTCTTTGAAGTGGCACCTTTTCCGTTAAACCACAAGCTCTGTAGGGGCCAGCACCTCGCCTTTGTTTCTTACCTGTGCCCTAATGCCTCAGATGGTGTTTCATTCATAGACATAGTTAATAATTCTTGTAAGGGCTAATGAATTAGTTAACTTATTAATATGTATCAGACCAGTTTGATGTTGGCTTGGGTCCCAGATCCTTCACCTGTTAACTATTCAACCTCGGGCAAGTCATGAAACCTCTCTGACCCTCACATGGATTACCTGTGCAACAGGGATAATGAGACAACCACAGGGTTGAGTGTGGAAAGAATTAAATAAGATATCTTTTTGTAAAAAAGTAAGATTGTGCCCTGGCGGGTATGGTTCTATGGATTGAGCACTGGCCTGCAAATCAAAGGGTTACCTATTCAATTCCCAGTCAGGGCACATGCCTGGGTTGTGAGGCAGGTCCCCAGTAGGGGTCGCACGAGAGGCAACCAATCGCTGTTTATCTCCCTCTCTTTCTCCCTCCCTTCCCCTCTCTCTGAAATTAAATTAAAAAATCTTACAAAAAAAAAAGGTAAGGTCGCCATAGACTAGGTCCCACAGAAATGTTGGTGTCTGACTCCTTTCCCCACTATGTACTNAAGATTGTGCCCTGGCCTGCAAATCAAAGGGTTACCTATTCAATTCCCAGTCAGGGCATATGCCTGGGTTGTGAGGCAGGTCCCCAGTAGGGGTCGCACGAGAGGCAACCAATCGCTGTTTATCTCCCTCTCTTTCTCCCTCCCTTCCCCTCTCTCTGAAATTAAATTAAAAAATCTTACAAAAAAAAAAGGTAAGGTCGCCATAGACTAGGTCCCACAGAAATGTTGGTGTCTGACTCCTTTCCCCACTATGTACTGCACAAACCAGAGTTGTCCCAGTGACATGAACCCACTGTAGAACCTGGAGATTCATGGCACCCTGTGCCCTCGTTCCTCAAGGTGTCGTCTAGGGACCAGCCCATTGGTATTGCATGGGAGCTGGTTAGAAATAAACTCAGACTCCACTCCATGGAGTCAGAATTTCTGTAGAAGGGTCCTGGTGATTGAAAAAGCACAGCCTCCCACCTGGAGTGATTCCCATCCTCGAAGACAAAATTAAGGTAGGCTGGGCCTGCTCCAGGTGGGGACACCATCTATTTTAGACTGTTTCAGATGCGTGGACCTCAACCCTACCTCTGGTGCTTATGGCCTGGGCCTCTGCTCACCCCTGCTAACCCGTTTCCCGGCTGCTGTGGGTTGGACGCCTGCTACTAGCTGCGTCCCCAGTGAACTGGGGGCATCCAGCCCCCTAGATATTCATGCTGGACCAGGCAGCCGAGCATGGGAGGTCCAGCAGCACCACGCACAGCAGGACCCCTAGCCTGGCTGGCTGGAGGATCAGCATCACAGCTCCCAGGAGAGGGAGGGGTCTTTGCTCCTTGGCCGTCCTCCTGCCTCACCTGCCAGACGGAGACAACATGGCGGAGCAGGATTCTGACTGACTCTGGGAGGCGGCCTCCTTTCTGAACCATCAGCCTCGTAAACAAACCCCAAAATAGAAGCCAGAGAGAGGACAGATTCTGACCGGCCTATCCAACACGTTCCGGGTCTGTCTGTGCTCGAGGCTCATTAATCAACTCTAAGCCCAAGCGTCCTGAAACTTTATTTTTTCATTTCTAAGAGATAATCAAACCTTCCAGAAATGAATTTTTCTCCTCGGTGCAGAACTCACTCTAGTGAGTTGTGGAGCCTGCTTTTTTCCCTCTTGTACTCATCGGGGGCTGCGAGGCAAACTGAAAGCGGAATGTGGCGCCACAGCACCTGTAACACCGTTGTTCTGCAGCTCAGTGCACCCGCCTTTAGATGGGACGAGGACCAAAGCACACCCTCGGAAGGGTGGGGACCCTGTCTGCCTTGGCCTTGACCACCCCACTGGCCACAAAGCTGGCGTTCGACTTATGTGTCTCAGTAAATTCCATAAAGCAGAAAGATGGAAATCACTCTACAAAGGTGCTCATTCAGTGAGGGTGGGAGGCCACCTACAGTTCATGTTTCTCTCTGGAGCTGCTTGCCTGTCAGCCTTTGTCTGTCTGTCATACCCTGTCGTTCAAACTATTTCCCAGGCCAAGTTCAAACTTGCTGCCCTCTCCTGGCCAATACATAACATTACCTTCACCTCCATTGATTTAAATGTTCACTTAGCCCAGGTGGAGCTTAAAACATTCATGGGTAAAGGATGGCTTTTCCCTCCCATTGGGAAGATTTGTAGAAGAGAATTTTCGTAAGAGGTTGTACCCGCTGTCACAAAAAACAACAACAACAACAAAAAAAAAAACCTCAAGGACCCAGAGGGTGTGCCCCCCATGTGTGTGTTTTCTCTTGCACTACTGTGGGGAATCAGGGTATCACGTTCATTTCCTCTCAGCAGAGACCATGTCCCATGGACCTGCCGGTCTGTGGGTCGGGCCTTGCGCAGGCCCGTGGGTCATTGCCATGGGGAAATAGAACGCGCCCCGCACTCTTGACTGCCCAGAGCAGGAGAGAACCCAGCAGCACAAACAAAGAGGGGCATGGCTGGGGCTTCCAGAGGGTGAACAGCCAGAGCACCCTGGCGTTCCTTCCCTGACATCCCGAGCTAGCACCCGCATCCTCCTGTCCATCTCATCTTAGAAATCCCGGTTTCTGAGATCAGTGCACAGTCTGTCTCACACGTTCACCTCCCCAGTGCTCATCGCAGGTCCTGGCGGGCAGCACACACTCCATAAATTGGTGTGTCACGTCGATATGCGATGTGTCTAGTGGGATCTTCTATTGCAAGGAGAACATTTCTAGTTTACACCAGAAGAAAATGTCTTGCCCTGGCAATGGGAGAACTGGGAACCCGATTAGGGTTCCCACCCCGTGGATCTGGGGCTCCTACAATGACCCAGAACTCCCACACTCTCCGAGCCGGAGCTCGGGCTTCCCCTGCATTTGTTCCATTCTCGGGTAGGGGGGCGGCAGCAGTTCAGCCTCCACCCAACCTCCCTAGTTCACACGATGGGAGAGGAGGAAGCCGGGCTGTCGCCTGGTTCCTGGGAATCGGTCTGGTTGGACCAGCTTGCCTCTGCGTCCCAACCCTGAGCCAATCTCCGTAGGTGGAAAAGGGCGGCGTTCTGATCGGCTTATATCTGGGTCGCGTGCTCTGCCCCAAATCTCTGAAATACTTTCCCACACTGACCACGAGGGTGAGCAGAGGAGGGGAAGACCCCTAAAAATCTGTTCTGCTATCGAGAAGGGGGAGGCTGCTGGGGAGAAACCACAAATGCCCTGTGCCCTCGGACTCAGGGAGACGGTAAATGACGGCAACGAAGGCAGACGTGTGCGGAGGGCTGACGTCTGCTAGGGGCCGCTCTAAGCCCTTGGCGAGGGTCCGTGCAGCCCTGGAGACAAGCCTGCGGATCGCTTCTGTCCTTACCACTCCCTTCGCAGGCGAAGCAGGACAGAGGGGTCAACTAACCGGCCCAGGTTCGCACAGCCCCAAAATGACAGAACCGGGAATCAGACCCAGGCCTCCAACTACAAAGTGCGTTCTATTGTTTTAAGGCCATACACTTAAGCACAGCATAGGTAAAAACCGCCATAAAGCCCAGAAAGGGGGCACACTAGGGGGCGGCATCGCGGCCGATGCCCAGTGCCAAGCAGAACCTTGACACGTACGTAGTAGGTGATCTGTGACTTTTCACCTACGTGCATTTAATAATATCTTCAGACTGCAAGTCTGAAGATAGTAACTTGATTTCTAGGCAAACACTTTATACTACGTCCGTGTCCTTCCAGGCTGGAGGTTCAGAGTGGGTTCTGCCGTTTTTATTTTTAGGAAGAAATGATAAGTGAGCGAGATTGGAAGAAGTACCCTCTCCTCCCCACCTTGCTCATCCACCTTAAGTTGTCACTCTGGGCAGTAATTCTAGCAGCTACTGGTCTGGGTGATCTTGATAACGTGTCCTGGATCCTTCCTTCAGAGACAGCATCTGCGCCCCCTGCCGACGGCAGAAGGGGCTGCCAGGTCCGCAGGCTCGCTAGACCTCAGCGGGCACCTGCTGGTAGAGTGCAGGTGAGCATAGGATCCTGAGGGGTATGGGGACTGGGAAAGCTGCTGGTCTGGACCGAGGCCCTTCCCCGGCCAGGGTGTCTGCAGGGAACCGGCTGGGCGTTTCCTAAGCTTGAAATGAGTGACTCTGCTGGGTGAGGCTTCTCCTCTAAGTTCTGTGCTTGGGTCTGAGTGGACCCAGGCAGGGGAGTAATGCACACAGTATTCACTCACTCACTCACTCACCCATTCCTTTACCTGTCATTTCACTGACACTTACTTGAGCAATTACCAAGTAAGTGCTAGTCACTCTTTCAGAGGCCTGGGGCGTGAAGATAGGGACAAAGATTCCCCCCCCCCCCCCGCCATACCTTTGTGGAATAGGACACCTGCTCATTCTCCTATGGAGCTGAGACACTCTCGGGAGAAATAGGCATTACCCACATAAACTCCCACAGAGGTCCTGGAAGCTGGTAGAGGGAGGGCTGGCAGTGGGTGTGAGAGTGACAGGAAACAGCTCCCAGACAGAGCTGGGCAGAGTGAGTAAGGGGTCAAGGTGAAGTGTGTTGAGGGAGAAAGCATTCAGGCCAAAGGAAGAAACAGAGCCAAGGTGCTGAAGGGGATCGACAGAGGCGGGGTGGGCAGTGCGGAGGTGGGGAGGGGGTGGAGAGATGATGCTGGACGGACAAGCAGGGTCCTGACCCTGAAGGATTTTATTCGGTTTGCTAGGGATGTGATGCTAGGACACTACAATCCAGTCATGGCGAATGGGTGGAGAGAAAAGAGACGTGATCCCATTTCTATTTTAGGAGGTCTGAAAGGCGGTGTGAGAAACCAGAGCAGATGAGGAAGGATCATGAAGAGGCCACTGGAGAAGTCCACCCAAGAGACGGTGAAGGTTTGGATGAGAGAAAGGGCCTCGGGAAAGGGTAGCAATGAACAGAGTCAAGAAAGGTTTCAGACACAAAACACAAGACCAATATGTGACCAGAGCAGACTCAGAAATGGGCTAGAACTCACCCCCATTCCGCTCGGGACAATTTTAAGGCTTCACAGGCCCCAGGCACTGTTTTTTCTTGGAGACCACTCCCCACATTTATATAAAATATCCACATCCCACATTAAACATGGCTTTATGGTAAAAAACTTTTTTGAAAAGATTTTTATAATTTTGATTTTTCAAATTATTTAGCTACAGGTGTATCTACTACATGTAATTTGCAAATGGCTGCAGTTTCTTGGCAATCACCAGGCCTACCGACCCTTCCAGCCAAAGGAGGAAATCTAACCTGTAAAGAGGTTCCAAATACGGCTCATGGCTGAACCGCTCCGGTCTCTGCCTCGGCCCTCATGTGGCCTGGTCTTCTCCCTGGTGTCTCTTACAAGGACACTTGTCATTGGGTTTTGATCCCACCTGGATAACCCAGGATGATTTATCGTGAGGTCCTTAACTTTAATGACATCTACAAAGAGACTTTTCCAAGAAAAGTCACAATCACATCTTCCCAGGTCTAACACCCTGATCTACTTTCGGGGGCCACAACTCAATCCATTACGTCCAGGTAGACCACAAATTGTTTATTCTTCAGTTAGCTGAAGGACATTTATGTTGTTTCTAGTTTATGGACATTATAAATCAGCTGCTTAAAACACCCACAGGACTTTGCACAGACCTCTGCTTTCGTTTCCCCAGGGTGTGGAACTAGAGGCCACTTCCTTGTAACATTCTAGGTCCTTCGAAAAATGGAAGTGGCCCATCCCTCTCTGTCCATCTCTGAGTGGCTGGGCCTGGGACCTCTCTCTGTTCCCCAGCTCTCACCCCACCTCTGCTCTGCTCGGGCTTTAGGCAAGTTCAGGTCTGGGCGCCCTGCCCTGTGGCTGCTGCCCCTCCCTGACGCCCCTGCACGTTGAGAGTCAAAGAAGTGCCTAGGCAGGGAGTGGGGACCAAATCTCATTTCCCGGGGCCTGCTTCCTTGTGTGCCAGGCTCACACGGGGCAGTTTCTGTCACTGGCCCTGGCTTCTGAGTCTACAGTGGCCTTAGGAGGCCACAGATACATGGGTCTGCTGGGGTGCATGCCCCTGCAGCCGGCTCTGGGATCGCAGCCAGGCTGGCCCAGGCAGACTGGTGGGAGGCCTGCTGAGATGCAATTTGATCAACAGCCCGTAATTTGCTTATCTCAGAAACGAAGGGAACAATCCATGCCGCTAATCTCCCACGCACTCTGCTGCGTAGATGGGAAGCTGGGCTGAGCCTGGCTCGTGTTTGGCTATACGTGTTCTCCTGCTGGTTCAAAAGTCTTCAGTTTAATGTCAACATTTGCTTTTAAATCATTTTTTCCCCTTTATTTGCTTCTGCTTGTCCTTGCCAGGTGTGAGAGCACAGGACACGGGGGCCCTGTCCATTTTAGCTGTTTGCATCTGTGAGATCCTTCCACCTGTGTGACCCTCTCACCCCGGCTTATCTTATGGGACCAGGACACCTTCAAACTCCCGGGATGAAAGGGCTGATGACGTCGTTTAGAAATGCAGCTGGCTGGGGACCTTCCCCAGGGAAGCCTGCTCCCCAGCCTGCATGTGAGACAGCTCCCACTGCTGGCCAGCGAGCCCTGATTCAGCCTCCACCTCCGGATCCCCTGACTCAGGTTCTTCAAGTTCTATGCCCTTGACCTTGGCTGCCATAGCCTGCACTAATTTACGGCCTGTCACTGCTGTGCAGGAGCATGAGAGTGTGGTGGATGGATGGGTGTGTGGGTTGTCTGTAACATTTCTGGGGATCTCTCCCTTTATTTTGCTTCTCTGCTCACCTTGCGTAGACAGTCCCACTCCTGAGAAGGAACCTGTGTGGTTTCCTGTGGATCTAAAAGCCCAGGGAAAGGGAAGCGCACATGGCCTTCCAAGAGCCAGGCCAGCTGAGAGGAACAGGTGGCACTCTGCAGGCAGCACTCACGTAGGGTTCGGTGATAATTTAGTCTTAATTTGTAGGGGAGCTCAATTAAAAATGAAGGTTTTGGGCCCCCCACCCCCAAATCAAAAAGTTCTAAAACTTAGGAGCTATTCAGTTTTCCTTCCATTCCTGGGTATAGTGATTTTGTCTTGGATGCCAAAAGGCTCTGGATTTGATACACCTGGACTACGGCTGTACATAAACATTTCAGCCTTCTGACAGGCCACGTTAGCAGCTTGTAACGAGAACCGGACTCGCCCATCTGTGATTTGGTACATAAGACTTTCTCAAGTGTAAAGAGAAACTTTAATTCTGTGCTTAGGGACCAGTGAGGCTAACTCTGAAACCATTACTCCTGAGTTCGTAGTGACTTGGAAAACGACGATGTTTTAGGGACTGAAGCAGCACTTGTTCCGTCAATCACTGCTGTCTGTCTGGGCACACACGAGGCCCTCGCTGCTCCAAGTGGGGTCCCTTGCCCTGCAGCATCAGGTCACCTGGGAGCTTCTGGAGATGCAGGGCGTGCAGACCACAGCTGCAGACAGCGTGCCTGGGGATCCCACACACACAGGTCTCAGAAGTGCTATTTAAGACAGGGACTCCCCCGGGCTCCGTCTTGGACCTCTCTTCCACCTCTCGGCCTCCCTCAGCGATCCCATTTGGCTTACGGGTTTCACCACGACCTGTATGTGACTGGCTCCCTGCAGATTCACCGTGAGCTCCAGACCTGGTCCGCTTACTGGACATTTTAACTTGAGGCCTAGTACGTAACTAAAACTCTTGATTTCCTCCCCACCCTGCTCCTCTCCCCATTTCATCTCCACCTTGTCTCCCCTATCTTGGCCAGCGGCAACCTGCCCTTGCAGCTGGATGCAGAGGGACACAGAGGCCACTCCTGCCTCAGACCACGTGCTGAATTGCACCAGGCTCCCCAGAGCCCCCATCTGCCCTCGGCCTCGCTCCCGTAGCCGTTTCCAGCTGGGCTGGCTCTTCTCAGAGGGGACCTCTCCAGACACCCCACAGACCTCTCCTAATCAAACAGAGCCCCCCAGCACAGGGATATTTCTAAGCATAATTCAGGCTTCAATTCTGTGAGTTTCTGTTCTTACAAAATCCCATTCCCTTAAGTTAACCAGTCTTGGTTTCTGATTTTTGAAACTCCAATAACGGCTATTATATTGAAGGTGTACATTTTCAAATCTTTGAAGTATTAAAAGCAAAACCACCCTATCCCTGTTTTCTGGAACAAACAAGCAAAAGGCAGGCCTGAGAACTAAGCTCATGTCAATCCTGGAAGACCCGAGCCACAGGAAACTCTGACCAGATGGAGGTGATGGAGGGCAGCCATGGCAGCCTTCAGCCTTCAGCCTTCAGCTTTCCGAGCTGCGGCTGCACAGGGCCAGGCCCTCGACACCACAGCAGAGGGATTTCCGTTTGTGCTCCCTCCCGACAACACTGTCACCCCCACCTCAAGTGAGACCAGTGAGTACTGGCGGGCTGCAGAATCAGCCACCTAGATGAGAAATCAACGGCACAATGGCATCTAGGACTGGGCATCATCACAGGTAGGGTCACTATTTCATACTCTGGTCTCTCTAAAGGCAGCATATGTGGTCCAGAAACACACCTCGTTAGACTAGGCTATAAGTAAGAAATTAAGATCCATTATCTTCATCTGGAAAATAAAAAATGTTTCAAGTGTCCATGGTGATTCTGTCAAACACCTGGCATTTGGATAGCACTTTGTAATATAAGGGGATACAAACCAGGGACTAACTACATGCAGTGTGCTAGAGAGAACCTGATGAACGCCTAAACTTCATATTGGGTTGGCCAAAAATTTCATTGGTTTTTTCCCATAAAATAAAAAGACACATTTTTCATTTTCACCAGTAACTTTATTGATTTGGATATTGTGAATACGCCAGCTATCTCCTGAGTGGAATAATGTCAATTGTTTTCAATTAATGTCTCGACTGGATCCTTATCAAATTCAACTGGTCCACCCAACCGTGGAGCATCGTCCAGTGAAATATCCAGCATGAAACATTGCAAACCACTTCTGACACGTTTGATCAGTCACAGCACCTTCTCCATGCACTGCACAGATCTTTGTGTGTTTCAGTTACATTTTTACGTTTTTTAAAAATAATAATGTGTAATATGCAGAAAATGTTGTGTATTTTCTTCCATCAATTAAAATGGCTACACAAAAATTCACCAATTTTGGTAAGTTTTTTAAAAACGCATGCTGATATGACAGCTGCCACAATACAATCTAACAAAACTGTTTAGAATGAAGTTGAAGACAACTAGGCACTACTAGAGCCATTGAATGGAAAAAAACAAACTTTTTGGCCAACCCAATACTTAACGTTTAATATTTTTTCATAGAATAGCGTATTTAAAAGTGCCACTCCCCAGCAAAAAAGACCCGATAAATCCCAACAGTTATAAAATCACCTACCTGTCTAGCATGAATATTTCTGTAGTGAAAACCTGCCCCTTTCTGTAGTGAAGAGCCCTCGCCGGCCTTTCCCAGAAACCGAGATGAGTCACACATGCTCTGACGTGTGGCACACGGCTCTATCCCTTGGCCTTAAGCTGTAGCATCTCACTGCTGAGTCAAGATGGGTCGTGTCATTTGCACTTTACACACGTCGATTCAGTCTGTCTCTTTCAGTGTTTTCTAACACTGAACATTTTTTAGGGTTTCTACTTAGTGCACCTCTCTAGGTACTTAATTTTATTTCTATTAAAATAATTTTATTTTTTATTATTGTACCTATTTTTAAACAGGAGAAGACTGCCTTCTGTGGTCACTCAGCACTAGAACCTTACACAGCTTGCCCTCTCCACCCCTGGAACTGACAAGCATCTAGGGGCCCGAGGACACACTGCACGGATCCAGGCTTGTCATTCTCTAAATCCTAAGCCATGTAACCACTATCAACTTTACTTAGCCTGTAAAGGCCTCACCATTCAAAATCCAAATAAACTGTTCCTTATTTATTGAACAAATACTATTTTTAGAGCAAGCTGCTGATAACATTAATACTTTTTTCTTTGGGGGGAGGTCAGGTTAAGAAATAAACTATGATTTAAAAAATACATACCTCCTCACTTTTACTTTTCCCCTATTCAACAGAATGTGCGGTCTCTCTCCAAGCGGGAGCCCCCATCAAAAAGCACAAACCACTGCGCACACTTCAATACACCAGACCAAATGGCAGCCTCATACTGAACATGCTGGTCGTTATTAAATAACATCCCGCAGTTCTGTCGAGATTGGCTTGAAATGTGTCTGAGCTGGGAGCCAGGCCCTCTGAGTGACAAAGCCCATTTCCGCATTGCGGAGGGAGGACCACACTCCGGGAAGCAGTATGCGGTTAGAGACCCGGGAAGGAAGCTGGCACAGCTATGGCCTGGGTGTGATGTAAGAGAGCACGGTCAGATTGTAAGTACACAAACTGTAATGTGGAATTTAATTTTACCTTTATGAAGTATTCTGAAATCAAAGATGGTAATACATGCATCAGGCACATTCAACAGAGGACGTTTACAATGGTTTACATTTCCTTTTTATTTATTCCTCGAAACCACCCGTGTTGCAGGTTTCTCACGGATGAAATACGGAACCGAGCAGATTCTTTTTTTTCTACAAAATTATGGTATAAACTTGCTCAATTTTCTATCTTATTGCTAACAAACCTTACAGGCGCACAGTTTGTAAAATAAACCCCTTAAGGACTGAATGTGTAGAGCATGCTGAAAGGTACAAGAAAGAAACTAAAATGAGCACATAAACCTACATGTGAACCAACCCAGGACCGAATGCTGGGACACACTGATCACAACACAGGGAAAATTAAGAAAAGGAGATGCAGTTCAGTCCTGAAAGGGTTAAATAGAAACCCTAATATACTCTTGTTTCTTACCCATTCAGCCCACGATACAGTGCTTGAAAACAGAGTCAAAAATCTGGCAACGAAAAGGACACACATTGTTCAGTACTCATCGGAAACAGCTGCTTTTGAAACCGTAAGTAAGTAACCTGGTTAATAATTGAATAGCATTTTGTTTCAAAAAGGGACCCCCCCTTCCCCTAAGGGATTATTTGGTTAAATATGACCAGTTAGTTTAGTTCTCAAAAACCGTACTGGGCACTGGAAATTTTCTGTGAGGGCACGGATGGTACCAGTTTCGTAAGAAAAATAGACAAAAAAGCAACCAGTGACAATCGCTAACAAGTCTGTGCGGTAAGAGTGACGAAGATCTCACTAATTAACATACAGATGAGGATGCCTCCAGTTGCCACAGTGTAAGAAGAGTCAGCAGCAGGTTAAACGTCACACTAGTGTTCACTCTGCAGTCACTCAAAATGAAAGGGCCTTTTATGTTCCAAGCCCTCGGTTTGGCCTCCCCGGTCTGTGGGACCCACGCAGTGGAACAAACGCCACCACTGTGGACCACAGACTCGGCTTCTGTGCACATCTTTAGAAACTGCATAGACCCATGGCAGCGTAAGACACGCTTTTAAATCAGATTTAAAAGAAAAAACCTCAAATGTACTGTACTTTAATTGAAGCAGTTACCATCATAAGAGAGTCATTGTAAGGGAAAATGACCAGGATCTCTAATAATACCACCATGGGGAGAAGGGCGTGGCGGGCGGGGACCACCTACTATAAGCACAGGACAAGGCTCCTATCAATTATAGGCTACAAATGAGTTACAAATCTATGAAAAGGGCTTTTTAAAGCAGTTGACAAAAGACCCAATAACAGTAACCTACAATCAACAAATTTTAGTCTTTAGTTTGTGGTGTGTAGAATGACCCCCCCCCACCAATAAGCAGGGGGGAAATGCCTATGTAAGTACACTCTCAAATTTTCCAGAAAAACAATCAGGAGTTTACAGTCTAGTATTTCAATTACCTTATTACAAGAAACAAAGAGCCAAAATAAGATATTATTTAAATAATAAAAGCAGTTCATCTTAATAAAGCCATAAACTTGAAAAATTCTTTTGTGCTGTGAAGCTGGATAAGGAGTAGTTTGTTCTTCAAAAGCATCTCGTCTGTCATCAGCTGATTGAATAGAGTTTTGTAACTGAATACCGAACCTGGGACGCGGAGGAGACCTGTGACCCATTACAAACAAAGCAGCACTGGAGACATTCCCACCTCTGGACAGACAGCACTGTGTCTAGGCTGCTTGCATGACTCAACAGAGAGAATAAATACTACTCAAAAATAAGCAAGTTTATAAGAAAAAGCCAGTAAACAGTGAAAACAAAGAAAGGTAAGGCCACAATGAATTCTGCCCTTGATCACTGAAACAGACTTAAAGTGTGAGGCAGGATTAGTTTACAAGAGAGAAGCTAGCGCCTGGAGCAGACTTGGAGAGAAGGCTGTGTGTAGTATAATGCAGCCTGTGAGTACTTAAAAGGCTGGCACTAAGAGGAAACCGCAGTAACTTTGATTTAATCACTAATATGTTTTACAAATGACTTCCCCCTTGAAAACCGAGGAAAAACGCTTTAAAGATGTTAGGAATCATATTTACAATGACATAGTCTGAGAAAAAGACGAGTGATGAAGACTGCAGAGCTGAGAAAAAGGCTACTCACAATGATGTGGAAAGAGTCTGCTAATGGACATGTTCCAAACAGCCCAGGACAACAGAAAGACAATGTTCTGCATGGAAATGCTGCAGGAACTTACAGCATGCGTTCATAAGGTACTTGTGGCTCCCGTGTTATGGGACAGTGAGAAGCTTACCACGACCTAGAGGTAGTTTTTCCTCTAAGAAGGACGACTGCAACAGAACCACACACACGGTTCCTGCAGTAACTGCAGCCCAGTGAGTCCGCTGCCGGTTCTGGGAAGCTGAACAAGGGCATCGCTATAGTGCAGAAACGGAAGCTGTGTAAAAGGGGGCAGCTGAGCACGCAAGGTCAACACACAACCCTGCATGCAACCAAATCTTAACGGAAAGGCAAAGAAATGTTTTGAGTAGGAGACATTTGTGGAGATGCTCAGTACTGAAAAAGACACCTCCCGCCCCCAGAGGAAGAGAAAGTAATGGAAAGATAAGTTACATTTTTATAATCTCACAACTATCTGCTTCTAAAGAACTGTCTTCCAGCTATTTTAGTTGACCATCTAATAAGAGCATCTTGTTTTAAGGTTACAATGATGTCTTGGCCTAGGCTACCAAAAAAAAAAAAAAGTAAATACATGCTTTTGCTGAGATTTTCCTCATTATACAATAAGGGCACCATCTACCAACTGGTAGCAAATACTTCTATGATTTTTCTTTTGTCATTTGCCAACAAGGCAGAAAATACCCTACTGAATAAAATCACCGGGAACATTACAAGTTCAAAATAAAATGTTTAACTTACACATAATACAAGTTATGTACAAGAGTAGGAGGGGAAAAAATCCTTAACAAATTCTGAAATATGGAGACACATTTGTGCACGGGGAAAGGGGAGAGGACACTTCAAAGACCAACATGTTCTGTGCCACTACCTCGTCAATGGCTAAATGGCCACATTTAATTCCATGTAAAGGTTAGCGCCACCTGGATCACCACTATAAATATATGTTTCTAAAAAGAAAACATGGAAATAATTGCCAAATGTCTGAGAAGAGAGACTAAGTTAACATACATTGCATGTATTGCAGGCAAGGCAGAGGCATTTTTTTAAAGCTTTTGCACAGACTTCATATAATCTTAAAAAAATATGTAGGACTTTACAAGATTTGACTTGCTGAAATCAAAACAAATTTAACTCATGAAAAGTCATAAGACTTCAGCTATTAAAAAAAACAAAACAAAAACGGACCAGTTCCAGCCTCAGACCAAAAAAACCGGGAAGCGCACGGTAAGGAGACTAAAGAGGCACGGCCAGGCTTGGAACCTGCTGTACTCGAGCGCAGCAGCTCGCCGGGCGCCGGGCGAGGAGCGACCTGTTTGGTAACAAAGGTGCACTATACGGTGATACAAAAAGGGGTGGTGAAAATGTACCTTTTACTAAAGCTTACACAAGTTCCTTGGTCCATAAAAACTATGTTACATTTGTGTCTTCTAGTTTAACTTTTATTCCAGCCACATCTATTTCTTGCCCATTTAAACAAAACCAAACAAAAACCAATCAAAAATAACAGGTGAAAAAAAACTGATTTCCAATAGTTTATATATGTTGATTTGTTTGTTTGTTTTACTGTGGCTTCCGCACATCAAATCAGCACTTGCAGGTAATGGGGTTTTTGAATAATATCACCTGGTATGAAAAGTTTTCCCAAGAAACCAAAAAGATTGTTCATTTTTCTCTCTTTTGCTTCCTTTTTCTGTCAACGTTTTGTTGCAAAGTCAGTTTAAGTCCCAGCAACAAGACGGTGGTTAGGACACCACTGTTGCTGTAGACGATGTGACATTGGTTGAATTTGTGCTGACGCTTGTGTAACTCCCCTCGCTGTTTGTGTTTGACTCATTAGGGGGCACTTGGCTCGAGTTGGCTCGAAGGATCGCTCCTGCTGCACTGCAGTGCGGCCGAGGCCCTGGTTCTGGTGTATAGGTAAAGGTAAGGCTCGTGGAATAAATGATCCCGTCATTTCGGACCAAAGTTACTGGAACCTGGACTGGCTGCCGGACCCATCGCCAGCCTTCTCGGAATGCAGAAATGTCTGGGACCACACAGAGCATACTCTCTCCACATCTGCAGAGGAAACACGGGTCACTTAAGTGCAAAGCACATTTCAGAACTGAAACTTAAAACTAAGTTGCTTAATATACTACAATCAGCATCAGGAAAGAGTCCCACTGACCCACCCCCACCAAAAACTCCAGACAATGTAAAGAACTTTACCAAGTACCTGTACATAGTTTCAGCTTCTACATCCCCAAACCACACTCGTAAGTTTGGAGTGAAATTCTGTCCTGTAAGTTCAAGCATTGCTACGTCCCCACCGCCATTCAACTGAAATTCATAGAAAAATAAGAATAACACTGAGAAAACTTTTCATTTCTCATTAAAGTGCACAGATTAGTCTCTCAATAGTTATCATTTGTGAAAAATGAGTAATTAAAATGCTTCTTTTAAATAACACCATTATAAAGATAAAGTGAGCTAAAATATCAAGATAACATACAATTTGGTTTTGAATTTAAATTTTCTTGCATAAAAGTAGGATCTTATTTTTTTCTATTGACAAATAATGTATGACAAAATACCCAAACCACAATATGTGGAGAAAAATCAAAATTATTGTGAAATAAAAGTATGCTAAGTCCCAGCCAAGAGAAGTCGAAGAGTCAGCCTGGCAGTAGGCGGCCTCACCTGAAGACTTTCTACAACAGGCACAGGTGTGACAGGGGCGAGGACGGGGCCCATCCCTTCGTAGAACGTATACTCTGCCTTATCCGTGCTGATGATTGTCCAGGAGGCTCCATCATTTATCATCTCTTTGTTTGGTTCCTTTGGGCATGGAGTGGCCTTATAAAGAAAGTGTAGAAATTTTTATATGCATTGCAGTATATATACATTGCAGTAAAAGACAACATTAACAAGTAGCATATACAGACTACAGTTATAACATGGAAAGAGTATAGTAAAAATGTATAAACTTCCCAAGCTTGGTGCTTTGCCAATCCCTAAATAAACACAAACAGAATATTAACATGAGAATCTGACATACAGTTTTTATTATAATATGAAACGTTTCAGTGACATATTAAATAGCCATAACCCTCCAGAATAACCACTGTGGAGTACACCAGTGCCTGTTTCACTTTTTCAATAACAAGATACCTGCTGGAGCAGAAAAGCCACCAACAGAGGAACCACCGAAAGGCACAGACCCAAGTGCAACGAGAGAGCCCACAGAGTCAGAAGAAAGGGCAACCCTAGAGTGTCCAGACAAGGAGGTCAGAGACCACAACGCTGAACCTCACAGGATTCCTACCGCACAAGTTCACACTACAGAAACAGCTAACAAAGTGAAACAACAGGAAGCACAGAAAGAAACAAAAAGTCACCAAAAATGGGGAGACGAAGAAAGAACATGCAATCAAAAGGAATGGAAGACTCCGCACTCCAAGAGCTGAACAAAATGGAGGTGGCCAAACTATCAGACACAGAATTCAAATTAATGGTTATAAAGACGCCCAAGGAACTCAGACAACTACAAGGAACTGAGTGAGAACTACATCACCATGAAAAAGGAAATAGAAACTATAAACAAAACCCAGGAAGAAATGAACAATAAAATGTGAGAAAGAAAAAACACATTAGAAGGAATTACAAGCAGACTGGATGAAGCAGAGGATCGAACCAGCGAGTTGGAGGGCAAGGTAGAAAAAAACTCTCAGAGCAAGAAAAAGAAAAGAGACTCAGAAAGAATGAACAGATGGTAAGGGAGCTGTAAGGCAACATGAAATGTAACAATATCCGTATAATAGGGATACCAGAAGGAGAAGAAGAGCAAGGGATAGAAAACCTGTTTGAGTCTTGGCCGGTGTAGCTCAGTGGACTGAGCACCGGGTGGGGACCAAACGGTTATGGTTTGATTCTCGGTCAGGGCACATGTCTGGGTTGTGGGCCAGATCCCCAGTGAGGAGGACAGCATGAGAGGCAAGTATGCATTGGTGTTTTTCTCCCTCTCTTTCCCTCCCTCTAAAAATAAATAAAATCTTTAAGAAAACCTGTTTGAAAAAGTAATGCTGGAACACTTCCCTAATTTGATGAGAGAAAAAGTCACACAAATCCAGGAAACACAGAGTCCCAATCAAGAGGAACCCAGAGGCCCACTTCAAGACACATCATAATTAAAATGGCAAAATTCCAAGACAAAGAGAGAATCTTAAGGGAAACAGGAAGTAACATACAAGGGAGCCCCAATAAGGCTCGTAGCTCATCTCTCAATGGAAACACTCGAAGCCAGAAGAGAGTATCAACAAATATTCCAAGTAATAAAACCCAGAGGCCTGCAACCAAGACTACTCTACCCAGCAAGGCTCCCAATTAAGATGGAAAGCCAAAGAAGGAGCGTCCTAGACAAAATAAGTCTAAAAGAATACACCTCCACCAAACTAGTTCTGCAAGAGATGCTAAGAGACTACTTTAAGAAAAAGAAGGAAAAGAGTGATAGAGGAACACAGGCACAAAAAAAATGGCAATGAATACGTACCTATCAATAATAATCTTAAATAGAAGCAGATTAAATGCTCCAATCAAAAGACATAGAGTAGCTGAATGGGTAAGAAAGCATGACCCACACATATGCTGCCTACAGGAGACCCACCTCAGAACAATAGACCTGCACAGACTGAAAGTGAAGGGCTGGAAATAAATATTCTAAGCAAACAGACAGGAAAAAAAAGACGGAGTAGTAATACTCATATCAAACAAAATAGACTTCAGACTCGGAATATCACTTCATAATACTCAAGGGAAGAATCCATCAAGAAGACATAAACATTGTAAATATATACACACCCAACATAGGTGCACCCAAATACATAAAGTCTTAGAGGACTTCAAGAAAGATATTGACAGCAACACAATTATAGCAGGGGATTTCAACACCCCACTGTTAAAAATGGATAGATCTTCCAAACAAAATATCAATAAAGATATTGTAGCACTGAACAATGCCCTGGATGAAATGTACTTGACTGATATATATATAGAGCCCTCCATCCCAAAGAAGCAAAATACACTGTTTTCAAATGCACATGGAACAGTTTCAAAGATAGACCACATGATAAGACACAAAACAAGCCTCAACAAACTCAAGAAAATTGAAATCATATCAAGCATTTTCTCTGACCACAAGGGATTGAAACTAGAAACCAACCTCAAGGGAAAATCTTAAAAACACTCAAACTCACGGGGATTGAATAGCATGCTATTAAACAATGAATGGGTCAAGGAGATCAAGGAGGAAATCAAGAAGTTTCTGGAAGCAAATGAAAATGAACGCACAACAACCCAAAACTTATGGGACACAGCGAAGGCAGTCCTGAGAGGGAAGTTCATAGCAATATAGGCCTATCTAAAAAAAAAATAGAAACATTTCAAATAAACAACCTAATCCTACACCTACAAGAACTCGAAGAACAATAAAGACAGCCCAGAGCAAGTAGAAGGAAATAAATAACCAAGATCAGAACAGAATTAAACAACATAGAGACTAAAAGCACAATTCTAAGGATCAATAAATCCAGGACCTCGTTTTTTGAAAAGATAAACAAAATCAACAAGCCTTTAAGCAGGCTCATCAAGACAAGTAGAGAGAGAGGACCCAAATAAACACAATCAGAAATGAAAGAGGAGAGATTACAACTGACACCACAGAAATACAAAAAAGGACTGTAAGAAATTACTACAAAGAACTACATGCTAAGAAATTTAAAAACCTAGATGAAATGGACAAATTTCTAGAAAAACATAATCTTCCAAAATTCAAGGAAGAAGCAGAAAGCCTGAACAGAAAAATAACAGCAGATGATATTGAAGCAGTAATCAAAAAACTCCTGACACACAAAAGCCCTGGACTGGACGGTTTCACAGAAGAATTCTACAAAACATTTAAGGAAGAGCTAATCCCTATTCTTCACAGACTATTCCAAAAAATCCAAGAAGATGGAAGACTTCAAACTCTTTTTATGAAGCCAGCATCATCCTAATCCCAAAACCGGATAAAGACCCAACAAAGAAAGAAACTTTCAGGACAACATCACTGATGAACACAGACACCAAAATCCTCAACAAAATATTGGTAAACCACATCCAACAATACATTAAAAAGATCATACACCGTGACCAAGTGAGATTCATCCCAGGGATGCAAGGATGGTACAATATTCGCAAATCAATAAATGTAATACATCACATAAACAATAGCAAAGACAAAAATCACATGATCATATCAATAGATGCGGAAAAAGCATTTAAAAGGTACAACACCAATTTATGATAAAAACACTGAGCAAAGTGGGACTAGAGGGAGCATTCTTCAACATAATAAAGGCCATATATGAGAGATCTAAAGCCAACATCATACTCAATGGGCAAAAACTAAAAACTTTCCCACTAAGATCAGGAAGAAGACAACATTGCCCACTTTCACCACTTCTATTCAACCTAGTATTGGAAGTCCTAGCCAGAGCAATCAGACAAGAAAAAGAAATAAAAGGTATCCAAATTGGAAAAGAGAAAACAAAACTGGTATTATTTGCAGATGACATAATAGTATAAATGGAAAATCCTATAGACTCTACCCAAAGGCTGCTTGACCTAATACATGGATTTTGCAAAACAGCCAGATACAAAGTCAATTTCCAGAAATCAAAGGCATTTTTGTATACCAACAATGAAACATCAATCAGGAGGAAAAGCCCATTTGATATAGCAGAAAGAAAAATAAAATACCTAGGAATAAACCTAACCAAGGAATTAAAAGACTTGTACTCAGAAAACTACATAACACAAAAGGAAAAAATTAAGGAAGACACAAACAAATGGAAACATGTATCATGTTCATGGATAAGAAGAATTAACATAATAAAAATGTCCACACTACCCAATGCAATTTATGGAGTCAATGCAATACCTATTAAAGTACCAACGGCATATTTCACAGATATAGAACAAACACTTCAAAAATTTATATGGAACCATAAACAATCCCGAATAGCTGCAGCAATTTTGAGAAATAAGAGGAGAATAAGAGGAATCACAATACCTGATATCAAAATGTATTACAAGGCCACTGTAATGAAAACAGCCTGGTACTGGCATAAGAACAAACACATGGACCAACTGAACAAAATAGAGCCCAGAAATAAACCCAAGTCTCTACAGTCAATTAATATTCGACAAAGGGGGCAGCAGCGTAAATAGAGCAAAAACACCCTCTTCAACAAATGGTGTTCGGAGAGCTGGACAGCTACATACCAAAAAAAAAAAAAAAAGAAACTTGAGCACCATTCACAAAAATAGATTCAAGCTGGATAAAAGATTTAAATATAAGTCATGACACCATTAAAGTCCTAGAGGAGAACATAGGCAAGAAAATCTCAGATATTCCATGCAGCAATATTTTCACTGACATGTCCCCTAGAGCAAGGGACATAAAGGAAAGAATAAACAAATGGGATCTCATCAAAATTAAAAGCTTCTGCATCGATAAAGAAAACAGCATTAAAAAGAAAAGGGAACCAACTGTATGGGAAAACATATTTGCCAATGATAGCCAGACAAGGGTTTGCTCTCCCAAATATATAAATAATTCTCACAAATCTACTCTAAGAAGACAACTAACCCAATTAAAAAGTGGGCAAAGCACTTGAACATACATTCTTCCAAGGAGGACATACAGAGGATCTGGAGGCACATGAAAAGATGCTCAATATTGCTAGCCATCAGAGAGATGCGAATTAAAACCACAATGAGATACAACTTCACATCGGTCAGAATGGCCATCATAAACAAAGCAACAAACAACACATGTTGGAGAGGTTGTGGAGAAAAGGGAACCCTAGTGCACTGTTGGTGGGACTGCAGACTGGTTCAACCACTATGGAAAACAGTATGGAATTTTCTCAGGAAACTAAAAATGGAACTGCCTTGTAATTCCATTACAAGGATTACATGCCAGGATTATATCCTAAGAATCCTAAAACACCAATCCAAAAGAACCTATGCACCCCAATGTTTATAGCAACACAATATATAATAGCCACATGCTGGAAGCAACCTAGGTGACCATCAATAAATGAATGGATAAAAAAACTGTGGTATATTTACACAATGGAATTCTACACAGCAGAAAGAAAGGAGCTCCTACCCTTTGCAACAGTATGGATAAAACTGGAGAACATTATGCTAAGTGAAATAAGCCAGGCGGTGAAAGACAAATACCATACGATCTCACCATTAACAGGAACCTAATAAAAAAAAACGAAAAAGCAAGCAAAGCATATCCAAAGACATTGAAATTGAGAAGAGGCTGACAGGAACCATAGAGGGGGCAATAATGAGGGAAAAACGTAAAGGGTTTACAGGAATAATATAAAGGACACATGGACAAGAACAAGGGGGGTGGAAACGGGAGAGAGGTGGGGAGACAAGGGGTGGGGGAAAAGGCAGAAAACTGTACTTGAACAACAATTTAAAAAATAAAATAATAATAAAATTGGACTGCTATATTATACCACTCACAAAAATTATCTCAAAAGGTATTAAAGACTTCAATGTAAAACCTAAAACTATAAAACTCCTAGAAGAAATATAGAGGAAAAAGCTCACAGCAATAATTTTTTGGATATGACAACAAAAGCACAAGCAACAAAAGAAAAACAAATGGGACTGCAGCAAATAACCACCTTGTCTGTGTATGTCACAACAGATTAAGCAATATCAAAAGGACACCAAGAAAGATCCTGATAGCTCTGTCACTTTCACCAATATACCTTCTCCCTCTTCTCCCTCACTCATTAAAGCTGAGTTAGTGTTTTATTCCTGGAAATAGACCTTAAGGTTATGATTTTCCAGGTAAAAGTTACTTTAGGACTATTTTATTTTTTTAAATATTTTGTTTATTTATTTTTAGAGAGAGGGGAAGGGAAGGAGAAAAAGTAGGAGAGAAACATCAATGTGTGGTTGCCTCTCATGTGTCCCCTACTAGAGACCTAGCCTGCAACCCAGGCATGTGCCCTGGCTGGGAATGGAACCAGCGACCTTCACAGACCCGTGCTCAATCCACAGAGCTACACCAGTCAGGGCAGGACTATTTTAAAATGCTATACAGCCCTCAATCTGGAACTAAAACTCTCAGCACTACATTACAATACTCTTCGGCAGAATTTTTCCTAAAATGGGATTCCGTTCCAGTTCTTCCCTCCTGCCCTGTGTCAGGTCACCTCCTCCTCCTCTGTTACAAATGCAGATGACAAAGGTTTTATTCTCTGCTAGGCTCTGTCAGACTGTCTCTTCCATGAATCACCCTGACATCAAGGGCTTCCCTCTGTTTGCTCCTCTTCACTGTTTTGCTGCAATTTTTCTACAACTGTGGTCTTGTCATGTTGCTGTTCAGTGAGCAATTGTTGTATGATCCTGAAGAAGAATCCATTTACTGGAAAAATTCAATCTAAGAGTAAAGCAAAAGTTTCTCTTCAAGCTGGAGCTTGACTTCTTAGAGATTTACCACGGCCCCAAATAAATAAAAAAAATAAAAGGTCAGTACCTGTGATATATAAATCACTGTTTAAAACTCTTCAAGGATCCCTAAGAAAGAATGAAACTAGGAGACTCTCCTACTTAGAAAACAGCTAGAATTTTAGGGACTTTCTGCACAAGTGACCGAGATGTGAACACACTGCCCCCCACCCCTACCTTAAACCCCTAGACCGGCCCATCAATGCCGGGCTGTGGAGACGGCTGTGTGTGGCCATATCTCTGAGGCAGGTCTCCAGATGCTTACAGTCAAGTTTCAGGTGAAAGTATCACTCTCCTATTAATAAATAAGTTGCCCACATTATAAATGTCCTCACGAAAGACTTCTGAGTAAACGTAGTAAAAAATTAGCTCTTGAAATGTGTCATCATTACTATCCTGGAGACCCCAATATAAAGCTGATGAGAATGAAGGACCCCCCCAAACATGCATGTGCCCACACAGGAAGTGTGCACAAAACTGCAGGGATGCACTGAACACCCAACACCTGCTTTTGGACAATCTGAGGGACTCTGTGTCCCCCAGAACTGGATGTTCATTGTTTCTCTGAGAACATTTCCAAGAGTTCTGAGTTATTTCCTGAGGTAGGATGACCACCACATCTTAACACTATGTGGGTTAAGGACTCTTGGACTTGAGATAAATATCTGAACACAGCCTCATGTATTTAGATACAATTAACATTAAATGAGAGTTTCATGTTTTTGCATGCCATTAACCTAACATAGATTTTAGATTTCCCTGGTAATTTAAAAACTTACCTGAAACTGGATTATTCTTTCTTGAGAAAGGCACAAGTACATTCTTTCTGTATCCTTAAGGTAAAATGCACATTTATGGAGTTGCGACACAGGATCGTCGGCATCCAGTAATGCAGTCTGCTTATCGACTTTTCTAATTATCTGTATTTCAACAATCGAACAGGAAAAAGTCATCACATACAGAGAGTTTTCATTAGGTATACTTTCCAGAGTACACAGAGAGAATAAGCCACATGATAATACTGTTATGTGCCACAAACCCAGTCACACATTTACAAACAATAAGGCTAGGTATAAATAGCACCTTCAGACCCCAAGCCCGTCACCTTCTTCCACGCACACCTAAGATGCAGGGCAGGTGCCTGTTTCCTAGACCACCGCTTTCCAAACTCTAACAGGCATGCTATGCATCTAGGGTTCTCTGATCTTTCCAATAAAATACAATGATAAAAAAATGAAAATTAATAAAGTAAAAAATGGTTTAACATCAAAGAAAAAACTATTTCTAAAGGCTCCATGGGTGTAGTAGTCAGTGTAGTATCTAATATATATATTTATCCTTTTACAGATTAGAAATGGGCTCAGAAAGGTCAAGTATGTTCCTCAAAATCACCTGCTTAGTAGCTGAAGAATCAGAATGTGATTCCAGGGCTGGCTGCTTGTCCAGCCTGAAACTCTCCATTCCGCTCCACAAGATTATAATCCAAACACTCCACAAAACACGGATATCTGAAACCTATCACACCTTGGCTGTCGCTTGTCACATAGAAGGAATCACTAAGTGCCTGATGATTATGAAGATCACTCTCCATGGTACAGACAGGTTAGAACTATTTCTCACTTAAAATCAAAGTAAGCCCTTCTTTGACCTACATGTCCCTGTGTGCCCCTCTCTCTACCCCCTTTTGCTTTTCCTCTTCATGGAAAACTCTTTTTCCTCGGCACCCAACCCCCTGAAACCCTTCCAGACTACTGTCTTGAAGTCTCCACTATAATGGCTCATGTCAAGGCTGCCGAGGACTCTAGCCACGAATCCCACAGGAACGTCTTACTAGCGCTCCCAGAAGCACTGGGCGCCGACAGTCTCCTTTCAGAGGCCACTGCTCTAACTGGCCTGTGCAGGGCCTGAGCCAAGTCCTCACATCCTCCCTCCCCTCCCCGTACTTACGAGTGTCTAAACTTATTTGAGACTGGCAACTCCTAAATCTCCACCCTGCTCTCTCTCCAGCACTCAACTTGTATATTTAACTACCTAGCTAACAGTTCTGCTTAAGAGGTCTAGTAAGCTATGTCAATCTTAATCAAAGCCAAAATTTTTTATTTTCTTCTAAACAAATCTCTCCAACCCTCCAGCTCAATAAATGACACCACCATTCACTCAATGCAAAAAACGCCAAAGTCATCCTTGACTCCTTGCTTTCTCTCATACCCAGTCATCCAATCTGCCAACCAATTCTGTTAGGTCTACTTTCAAATGAATCGGCCACCACTCATCACCTGAGCATTACAATCCCAGTCCAAGGCACACCATCATCAACTCCTGTCTGAGTCACAACAAAGCATCTCCGCTTATTAGCCTTCTGTACCTAAAGCAGCCACCATTCTCCGCTTCCAACTCTCCAGTGTCCTCCTCTCGCACACAAATAACATAAAGTCCTTCCACTGGATACAGAGAAGAACTGACAAGGCACTGCCTGTGGCTCACCCCAGAGCCTCATTTCCTAGAGCGGGCTGCCTCCGTCCCTCTCCTGCTCTAGCTGCAAAGGGCTCCCTTACTGGTCCTCACACATCCCTGGCTTCTTAGGTTCCTTTTGCCTGGGTTCCGTCTGCCTGAAATGCCCCTGCCAGTTTGTGGATTCCCAACTTATTACTGGTCTCTGGTCAAATATCCCCATTTCAAAAAGACTTCTCTGATGATTCTAAAACACTTCCCCAATTTCTAGCCCTTTATCCTTTTAAAATCTGCCTCTATGTCACTTACATTAACCTTTTAATACATTATGTGGGTATTTCTTTAGCTGATTTTTCCCCCTAACTCCCTATCAAAATGCAAGCTCCATGAGGACAGGAAGCCTGTCGTGCTCACCTGGCACATAGAAGGTTCAGGATTATTTGAACGATGCATGTCTGCATGTAGGAGTCTAATACTTCACTGCACAGTGAACTTCTCAAAGAGTTTTGTGAGTATTAAATGAATCAATCAATATAACTGGTTAGAACAGTGCTATTAATATTATGTAATATTGTTGACTTTCATCATTTAAAAACATATTTTATTTATTTTTACACAGAGGGGAAGGAGAAAGAGAGGGAGAGAAACATCAATGTGTGGTTGCCTCTTACATGCACTCTACTGGGGGCCTGGCCCACAACCCAGGCACATGCCCTGACTGGGAATTGAACTGGTGACCCTTTTGTTTGCAGGCCACCGTTCAATCCACTGAGCTACACCAGCCAGGGTGACTTTCATCACTTCATTTACACCTCACTTATGTTAAAAAATTTCTCTTCAGCTAAGCCACAACTGTTAAAAAGTCCCAATCTTTAAGTTAACATTCTCCATGTTACATTTTCAGCTTTGCAGTTTATTGTCGGAATATTTGTCATTCTTTACACTACCAGTAATTTTTGATATTACAAGAGAGTCAGTCCACTTTTAATAATTAAAGCTTCCAAGTCCATAAGATTAATTAAACTTAAGCAAATGTTTCAATTCAACATTAAAGTCTTAAAGCTGCATTTAAATTGAACAAGGATGTTAAAGAACTGAGTTTTGAATGATGAAAGTCTACGAGCACTCACTCAGGCATCTCCCACCAGGTAAGAGTCGAGACTCGCCCACAGCACTGTTGTCTGCGTACTCTGCTGTTTCTCTACCAGCCAGTACTAACAAGCACGGTGAGGACCTGGGCCATGTTTGGTTCAGTTTTATTCCCCACACTAATTCCCTGAATACAGACACTGCTGAATGAGCTGGCTCTCACTAATAAAGAAGCCAAGAACGTCCACTATCACTTGTGTAACTAAATGCATCATTTGGCATTTAAATGACGAAGCAAATAAACATTACCCTTGAACTAGAGTGACACACAGTAAATGAAAAAAAAAAAAACTTCCGTAAATGTTTACTTGGTTTGTTTTTTTGTTTGTGCCTTTCCAATTTTTTACATCTTTCTCTCCCCACCTTTACCCTTTTTATTATAATTTGCCTCAGTTTTAAGGTTTTATAAATTAATACTTATTTTAGCTTATTAAGTTGGAATGGGAGATAAAACCACCTAGTAAAACCATAACATAGAAAAATTTTTACAAAACAACAAAAAGAAATGTAGCATTTACTTAGATAATTATAGACCCAGCCCTACTGAAAGTCCCCCAAAATATAAACCAATGTAATACTTCCCCAGAGATAAATACAAAGCATACTCAGGAACAGTAATACTAAAGGTTCCTCCATTCACCTAACCCCAGAACCTGACCACGAATCCAACTTACTTGAAAGCCCCCTCCACCTTTGCTATAACTGCATTCTGTTTCAGACAAAGAGGGTGTGTGGGAGGGAATATAAGGGGCCTTTGCTTTCATTTTGGTAAGAAAAGCCGTTTTTACAGTTTCATGATCTCCCTAGTAACAAAAAGCTTAAACAATATAATATGCCTTTCTCCCAGAGTAAGAAATACCAATTTCATTTTATTTTAATGAATCTTTTTTTTTGTGAGTAAATGGGTAAAAATTATACTTATATGCCTAAAGAAATAAGAATTTCTATTTTTGAAAATTTGGTCCTATGTTGTTGGGATGCAGCAGGCACAACAAAAAATGAATACAGTGTTACCTACATTAAGAAATCACGATGTGCCCTGGCTGGTGTGGCTCGGAGGACTGAGAGCCAGCCTGCGAACCAAAGGTTCGTGGGTTCAATTTCCAGCCAGGAAATCACATCTGGGTTGCAGGCCAGGTCCCCAGTGGGGAGCGAGCAAGAGCAACCACACATTGGTGTTTCTCTCCCTCTCTCTTAAAATAAATAAGTAAAATCCGGGGAAAAAAAAGAAAAAGAAAATGAAAAGAAACCACAGTGTAATTTTATAGTGCCCTCTATCGAACAAGTTCAGATATACAACCAAAAAGGAAAAAATGCCACCAGACACTTAACTGGAGACAGGGCAAGAGGAAGCCACCCAGAACTATTCCTGGCGACCTTCCTCTCTCTGGACCAGGCCCGCACCTCTCCTCCTCTCCTCGCCCCAGGGCGTTCTCTCTGCCTTTCTTTTTTCTAAGCCCCCAGGCCCTCTTTCACCTCTGGGACCGGTCTCCCAAGCACATGCGGTCCAGCCGGCTCACCTTTTCTACCTCTCTGACTTTCCAAACATACTTTGTTATTATTTGAAAGAAAAAGAAAAAGAAGAATGCATTCATAAAAACTGGCTAATTGCCTTAAAGCATTTTAAACTTAAAATAGGGTGTGCCAATTACAAATAGCAGTGATTATTGATATAACACTTTTTAAAATGAAAAGCATGAGCTCTAGGTATATTTTTCACTCGAATGCTGTGGCTTTTTTTTTCTTAATTTTTATTACACATACGACTAAAGCAAAAGTGGAGCCGTACCAATCTCGGCAGTGCCATGCCAGTGACCGAACACACGAGTTTGACGGTCTGCCCGTAGTGGATGTAGCCGTCCCGGACTGTGAATTCTTCTCCTTCCGACTCATCATCATCCACTGCGGCAGAGTGAAAACAGAGGTCAGATTATCTTTCAGAATTCATTCATCTGCCCAGGGACACCACAAAACAGTGTACCCGCATGTCTTATCATCAAAAGGATTTAACAGTTTCACATAAGTAACATCAAATGCACATTTTCATACTCACAGAGATGAATGTAAAACGCTCCCCACTGCTGAGAACTGGCATGGAAATTGCCTCCTTCTACGTGCAAGTATCTGGTACTGACTGTCTGGGATCGAAGTCGATTGAACAGAGCGACCTTTGTTCCTGAGGCAATGCACACTGCAGAGAAAAAACAGCTCCTGTTTACGTGACTGGAGGGAAGGTGGAGAAATAAGGACCCGGTACCTGCCAAGTTAGACTGTTCTTCATTATAATTTAATACTTATATTATTTTAAATTAATATACTTTAACATTCTTTTAATGCATTTTTAACCCTTCAAAGAATACAGATGATATCCCTCTCCCAAGTCAAGGTAAAGACAGAAAATATGCCCATAAGAATAATGTTTAAATGAAAACCCACAGCATGTTCAATTCAGTGCTATTCATTACAGGGACATTGTTTTAAAATAATAAATGTCCAACAGTGGAAATGGATTAAATAAATCACAGTATCTATTACCTACCTAAATAGTGTATCTAAATGCACTGATAATAGTTATTATCCTGGAATATCACTGAATGGAAAAGCAGACTATAAAATACTTGGCATGTACGGTTCCACTAGGTAAGTGTGTATAGACGCCTTTTTTCATGGAACTGCATGTGTCTCCATGTGCTCACATCCAATCCTATGGGAAATAGTCATAGGGAGCTATGTACCAGGATGTTTTCCCAAGTTGATGACAACTGGTCTTGATATTGTGATTTTTAGAGATTCTGATTTCTTCTAAATACTTTTAAGCATATAGCATTTCATGAATTTAGAAAAAGCCTCATCTACATAAAGAGGAAATATTCTGAAAGTAAAATATGTTCTCTGGCATCAAGAAACGTATGGTCATTAGGAATACAAAGTTGAAGAGGTTAAATAAAATCCTGCAATTTGAATTAGAAGTGGCCTGAACATGCGACACATGTACTTCCCGAAGCAAGAACACTTCACCACTACAAGGAGAGCCTTGCCCTCCAGCAACAAAAGAACCACCAAAGAATGAAAGCTTAACTCTGATCAACCTTCTGAACTGACTGATGACCTAAGTTCTTTCCTGGACCAAACTTCAGACAGGCTGCTCCGGGCCCTTCCCACTAGGTCTCTTCCATGGGCCCTGTCACTGGCCCAGTTACTGCAGGAATCCTGCTAAACCATCCTGCCACTCTTTTATCTCATCGAGTTCCTCACTTCCCCTCCCCTAAACTTTATATCTGATATCCTAGGCCTGCCCTTAGCAAGCACTCTGTTAGACTGGTTTGTCAAAAATCCGCCACCCTTTGCTGTCTCCTCTTAGTAATTTCCATCTACTGCCCCGCCATCCCCGACTCTGTTCCTTGCCTATCGATCCCCATTTGTCCTTGTTGTATTTGGAATTGAGCTCAATTGTGCACTGAAGTCTCTTCTTCCCGCTGCAACAGTACTGAATAAAATCTGTTATTACTACCTTTAACTAGTGTCAAGCTGTTTCTCTTTAACACCACCCATTTGCAGAAAGGACATTAAACTACACCAAGGAAATGAAATTAGCAAAATCCAGTCTGTGGAAAGCTCCCATGGCTAATGACACAGTCTGTTGAACAAATAAATTACAAGGAGAGAACAGAGAGAGAGAGAGAGATGGAGAGGGATGGAGAGGGATGGAGAGGGATGGAAAGGGAATCCATAGATTAAAAACACTCAAGGACATGTCAAAACATGGACCTTATTTAAATTCTGATTCAAACAAAGGGCTAAATGATGACATTTCAGACAATTTAAAATTTTTTCACACTGACTAGATATCTGAATTTCATTTCTTTTTATAGTTACTTTATAACATGTTTGTTTTCATGTGATCATGTTACTGTGATATTAAAAAATAAGAGACCCTATGTTTCAGAGATAGAAATATTTACAGATGATGTGGTATTTTGGATTTGCATCAAACTAAAATGAGGGTAGAGAAAAGTCAGAGTGTGGCAGGGGTAGAGAATGAAGTAAAGATTATTACTGTTGAAGTTAGAACACAGGTTTCATTTCATTATTCGATTGTGTCTACTTTAGCATGTTTGAACATTTCTGTAAAATAAACGATAACAACAATGATTGAGTGAACTAAAAACCACCCAAGAGTACATAAAAACCTGTAAGTTCACAATAAAACAAAACAAAGTAAGAGCAAGCAAACAAAACAAAAGTCCTAAAACCTCACTTGTCACTTTCAAAGAATATTATTGTTATTCTGCAAATTAGGAAATAAGCACTTATCTTGTCTTTACTATATTTGAAGCAAACAGCTAACAAATACAGAAATTATTAATAAAAGAATTAGAAAAATCATCCCTTTGCAGCCCTTGAGGAAGTATTTGCTCATCAATGACTCCTACAACCATTAGATTAATGACTGCTCAGAAACTTTATAATGGATGGACTGGGCTCACAACATGATTTGATCAATCTTAACATGACAAGAAGTGGAATGATCAGATGTTATATGACTTGTGCTTCAAAAGGAATAATAAGTATAGGACCAGGTAAATCTAAAATAAAAGTCTTGAGGTCTAACCACCAGTTTATGTAAAACATGAGACAGAGAAACATGTAATCAGTCATAGCCAGACTATGTAAATCCCACAGGAAAAAATGACCTGTTTTTCAACAAATAAATGATAAGAAATAAAAGGCTAGAAAAGAAATTATGCCAGATTAAAATGCACGATCCTTGTTTGGATCCAGTTTTGAGTAAGTCAGTTGTTAAAAACCAGCAAAAACACAACTATAAAACTATTTCTGATACAATGTGATAAATCTGCATGCACATGGATTAGCTTTCAGATGATATCAAAGAACTGCCAACTCTGTTACTGTGTAATGACGTTTAAAAAGAAATTTGTCAGAAAGTCACTACTGCAAAAATGGTAGTTGAAAGGACAGAATGCCTGAGATATACAAGAAAATATTCCAGCCAGTGGATGGTCACCTGACTCTACTTCCTCCCCTTCACTAAGTTTGAAAGTTTCCACAGTAGAAAGGTGAAATAAAAAAAGAAAAACAGGTGGGAGGAGGGGGCTGAAATGTTTAATTTAAACAGACAGCATTTATCTTTGAGAATCTACAAATCTGCTGATGAAACAGCAGTCTCTGCCCCAGCAACCACGTTAAAAAATTTTGTGTATGTTCTCAGGACTGTCTTCCAAAGCCCATTTGATATATAACAAGTGTTTCTCAAAACAGTGCTTTTGATATTCTCAGTGAAGCAATTCTTTGTGCAATGGGGACTATTTTGGCCTAAGACTCTCAATGCTAACATCACTCCCTCCAATCACTGTGACAGCAAAAGGGAAACAAAAAAACCTCCTACGTTTCTAAATGCCTCTGGGGAGCAGTGAGGAACGGACACTAGTTGAGAACCACGCCCTAGACCTGGTATTAACTGTCTACTTTCAATTAAAAAAAAAAGACAATAAAGCAGCAATAATTAGTGAATGTGACATTTTTCAGATAAAGCGAGGATCACAAAATATTAGTAGAAAAAGAATTGGGTATCAAAAAGCAATTTTTCACTTAAAATAGTTCAATTTATCTAAACTCATGGTGGGAGTTTGGGGACAAAAAGAAAACTGAAATATACATACAGTCAGCATTTTTCAATGACTGCTTCTTTTTGGATGGTTTGGAGATGACTTTTATCCGCTTGCTGAGGAACACACCAATGTCATCACTGTTGCCATAGAACATCTTTACAGACAACATGAAATGCTTTCTCTTGTCCGAATCAGATATGTACAATGTTTTGGCTGTGCAATAGTTCTGTGAAAGAAAAGGAAAGACATAATATCACCAAAACCTTGTATGTACCTACAGCTAACTCTATGGCCATGGCTAGGTTTGATCAGGCTTAAATGCAACAATTTCAATGAGAAGCTGAATAAAACCAATTATAAAAATTACTGAAATTAATCTCTGAAGACAAAGTATAGTCTCCCTAATCAAGTCTATAAAATACTAACTTTGTGAACCATTTTACCCTTTCTTTTTATACCCTTTTATTTTATACTGCTCTACAAGGGGGGACGCCCCCCGCCCAAAACAAAATTTATTTATAAAAAAGTGTGTATTTATTCTCAGATGTTTAAACTTCAGTCACCTTCAAAACACTCTCCACTTGAGGCTGATATGTTTTTTTCCACTGCTCACAACAGTTTTTGAACTTGTCAATTTTGATGCCTTTTAGTTAGTGCTCCTGCCATTTTTTTGTTTTACCTCTTTCACATTGGCAAAATGTTTCCCTTTGAGGACTTTTTCATCCCCAGAAACCAAAAAAAAGTTGCTCAGGGTGAGACTGGATGAACAGGGAGGTCAAAAACTGCTGAAAAATCAGTGTGGTGTGGGCAGGTGCACTTGTGTATCACCCATCATGAAATAGGCAAATGCCATGAAAGAGTCTTAAACAAACAAACAAACAAACAAACAATTTCACTGAAGCCGAATACAGCTTCTCACAGCATCGCCATACACTGGGGGGGAGCTTGTACTACAAGGGGCCCTCCCTCCAGAAGATAATTCTGTTTACCCCCTCATATGTCGGTATCACAAAATTATCAATATTAGTAGTAATTTTTAAAAATAGAATTTTATAGCTAAAACAACCTATGACTGTCTTCCTACAAAGAAACATATAAATAATGCTATCAAAATTCAATGAAATTATGTAAAAAATTTTAGCTGTGGTCCTTCCCAAAACAGTATATACAATGTGAACACTAGAGTAACCCACCTATATATAAGACTAAGGAAAAGAACACCAGTACCAACTGGACGATTATAAATTATCTTAAGCCGAAAAGGGCTTGTATGAGTATATTTTAAAGAACTCTTCTTTAAAAATTGTTAACCTTGCACAGTGGGATAATTCATATTGTATCAAAAACAACTGAATTTAAAGATACTGGCTCCGGCTGGTATAGCTCAGTGGATTAAGCATGGGCCTGAGAACCAACGGGTTGCTGGTCCCATTCCTAGTCAGGGCACATGCCTGGGTTGCAGTCCAAGTCTCCAGTAGGCGGAACTCGAGGAACTCAATGACTGCACACTGATGTTTACTCTCCCTCTTTCTCCAAATAAACAAATAAAATCTTTTTAAAAAGATACTAAAAAAAATCAAACATAACAAGAATATTCTGTTGGTTTACCAGAAAATAAACTCAGGTAATTAAAAATATAGTATTAAAGAGTTATAGCATTTGCAAAACAGCAGAAACACTTGAAAATGCTACTATTTCTAGCATATATGAGAATTCTAAGATCCTTCCTCTTCCCCCAATCTCTGTGAATTAGGGGAATAAATTATTGGTCTCTTTCTCCAGACTGCATAAAAGATACCCAAACCCAGCTTAAGTATTTAAAGTATCTGAATTATATTTTTTCAAAGATCAATGCTCTAAATGCTTTAAAATTAGGCTAAACAAGGTGCTCTGACTACTTCAGTGTGTCTTTTAAAAAGCTGGACAAATGGCACTCATTTAAGAAATAAGCTAACACGCTCTTCAATCTTTAAATTTTACTCACAGGCAATTTTAGTAGCAGAACAAAAATAATGCCATAGTTTCTTTTATTTCTCAAAAGCAAAGTTACATAAGTAAATTTAGATGTCATCTTGAGTATTTTACACCCAATTAAGTTTTCAAAAATCCAGAAGTATAAGTTTTGAGAGACTTGGTTCTGCAGAAGACAAAATTAAAATAGAGCTAATCACAGTAATAAAAAATAAGTAAGAACAAGAGGACTCTGCATTCACACAGATCCTCTCACCCAAGGATCTCCGGGCATTCACAGGTACTGCGAGAGGGGTCTTGGGTGTGTGAAAAAGCGTTGATGGTCAAATTATGCCCAGACACACAGAATTGTTCTGCAACATAAGACAAAGCCTCGGAAAATAGGTATCAACACACTAAGGCAACACACAGGGAACAAAAATGAAATATGTATCTAAATGAAGGCAATTACATTCAAATGGGAAAATTTTTAATGTTAAGATCACTAATCTGAGTATTAACCTTAACAGACATGATCAGTATCAGAAAAGAGAAAATAATGAAACTCAGCAAAAATGATAAGACAGACTGGCAAACAGGAAAAGAAAAAAGAGTGGAGATGGTTGGACGGACACAAAGGGCTTCATTTTCTTTCGAAAAAGCAGACATGTGTCTCCTTGGAAAGAAAGGAAATACATCCCTAATCACCAAAGTAAGCAGTCTGAATCCACACATGCACACAAAGTCATACCTGAGATAATTTTATTAGAACTATTATTATGGAAACAAATATAAGGCCACCGACTACAAGCTAGTTAAATTCCATAAGAGAAAAAAAAAGAGAAGTCACTGACTCAAAAATGTACTATGGCTTTAAGAAAGTGTAAATAAAAACGAAAGTTAATCTGTTCCATCATACCAAAAGGCTAAATTTATAGGTAACAAAATCCTAGAAGAGGGCAAATAATAAACTTTTCTCTAAATAATGAACAGTTTAACTTAATTAAAAACAACTCAAATATCTGCCCTGAAATGGGGGGTGGGGCAGAAACTCCAAGAAACCAGATCTATGGAAGCATTTAAATGACAAAATTTGAATTATGGAAACAAAACAAAGCTACTGAGAGGTATAGGGGAATATAATTTTTTAAGTTAGGAAAAACACAAGCATGCTAATTAGGTAAGTAATTTACTGTGTATGTTGTATAGCATACCTAGCTCAAGCTATGCCAGATGTGAAATTAAGACAATGAACATTTAACAAATTAGTAACATCATTAAATGAACTCTCAGATCTAAAATATGGTCAAACGTCATGACCTTTTTAAAAATAAAAAGCTATATAGCCCTAGCTGGTATGGCTCAGTGGACTGAGTGCAGGTCTGTGAACCAAAGGGTAGCCGATTCAATTCCCAGTTGGGGCAATTCCCATGCCTAGGTTGCAGGCCAGGTCCCCAGTGGGGGGCTCATGAGAGGCAACCATGCAGTGATGTTTCTCTCCCTTTTTCTCTTTCCCTCTTTCTAAAAGTAAATAAAATCTTCAAAAAATAAAAATATAAAGGCCATATATACTAGAGCTCTGTTGTAATGAATATAAAATACAAATACCCAATAACATAAAATATTCCTTCTTTTTCAATAATGACGAATCGTACCATTCAATGAACAGACTGTTGAACACAACAGTATTACCTTAAATGAATGGAAGTTATGTGAGACAGACAGAAGTCAAGTGTCTCTTTCTGAAGCTCAGCACCCACTGCTCGGGCCATCTTTCTTTCTCAAGCCCAAACATACCGTGTTCTTGTGCCTTTATGCCCCGAGCACACCTTTCTGTCTGAAAGGCCACCTGCTGACTCTCAAGAAGGCTCACCTCTCTAGTTGCATTTTTCTTTCAAACTATACATTAGCATATAACTTTGGCTTACAGGCATTGTGCTACCCTAACAGGTTTTTAAAGCACTATTAATGCTTGAGCTCTCAGGTACTCTTTTTCCTCTTCTGCAAATTTCTAGGGCTTAGGGAGAGATAGAATAGTAGAAGTTGAAGCAAAAAGTTGAAGCAGTGGGTTGAGTGCCAGCCTGTGAACTGAGAGGTTGCTAGTTCCATTCCCAGTCAGGGCACATGCCTGGGTTGTGCGCCAGGTCCCTGGCTGGGGGCGGGAAAGAGGCAACCACACATCAATGTTTCTCTCCCTCTCTTTTCCCCTCTCTAGAAATGAACAAATAAAATCTTTAAAAAAATACTCAAATTTGAAAAAGGTTGGTATTAAGGCTTCTTAGTGCTTATTAGCAATAAAATGAGTAAAATTAAGAGTACAGGTTCCTTAGCTCACTACCCTCGAATACTGCCCTCCAGTCCCATCCCCAGTGTCGACTACAACACAGAAAACACTAAGACATTCAACAAAGATGTCCTGAATGGAAAATGGCTTTTTATAAACTATTCTAAAAGACATTTATGTGGTCACTGAGATCGGAACTAACCATTTCTCAAATTTTAATATCAAGGGAAAACAAACATTACATGCTAAGTCGATAAAGAGCTTTTTGAACAACAAAGGTAGATTGAAATAAATGCTCTCTAAATTTATAAAATACACTTAGTAAAACTAATTCATAAATTTCATTCCGTAGAAAATCAATCAAAGAAAATCCCGAAAAGTTTTGAGTAAAATGAGTTGTGGCCGTGCTTCCCTACAGCATAGTTCTGCTCCACACAGAGGCTAAGGAGAACATTTAGGGTCTTCACAACCAAGGTAAATGCTCCTAAGAATGTATCTGTATCACTCTGCTTCTAGCATCACACCAAGACTAAGAGAGTAAAGTATTACTGAACTATGTATTTGTCATTATTTGAGCATCACACTCTTGTGAGATGAGCAATTAGCCTCCTCAATTTATTACTTCCAATGGAAATCTGATTTGCAGCCTGTCAAAACTGCTAGCAAGCTGGAGGAGGCTTACTGTGTGCCACCCCCAGTGAGATGTCAACAGCTTTAGCTCCACAAATCATGACTAGACCAAAGCCATTTGAGAAGTTTATTTTTGGTTCTGATTTAGTATTCAAAAAATTGCTACCAATAGCCATAGCAGAGAAAAAAACATCACCACAAATGCAAGTAAGAAAACTACACTGAGGTACCGTGGTGCCCTTTATGAGGACAACATCGACAGAGCCTTCATTTACCTTTCCTTCCAAGTTCAGCTGCTGCATTTCTTGGTCACTATTTCCTATCCCAATAAATGCACACGGTTGAGACTCTTGTTCAGAACAACCATCCCGCTCCATTTGTTCTTTTTTTTTCTTCCATCCACTGCCCATAAGATACACACAAGGAGGTGGGCAAAAAAACCTGGAACATCAATTAAAACAGAAACAATGTAGTAAGATTCAAAAAAGCATTCCCTTGTCTTGAACATAAAAATACAAAATCAAACTGAACTGCACTACGGTAGCTTCTAATGAAGCCATTTATAACGCAAATAGGCAGACTGATAGCACAGAAACCCAAGACGCCCACCATGACACTTCTGTTCAGTGAAGGTTCATGTGTATTGGAGTTATGCAGTCAGTTGGACGAGATACTTTTTTAGGGCAGGAAATCACTCTTCAAAATTTTCAAAACAGCTCAGAATTCTGAAGTAGTGGAGGCCAGCAAATCCAATGTACACTGACATATCACAAACCATGACACACCACCACAGAATCTACAATTACTAAAGTCCACGCAAATTGATGTAGTATTAATTAATGGCATTACTGCTACATTATACTTAACTTTGACAATCAACCTAGAAAATAGAATTTGACCAATGCCCAAAGTAGAAACTTTCAAAACAGTAGTAAAACTAAGTAAAATTAAGAGCAAAATGGATGATTACGGATTACTATGCTTCATATATTTTACTCTCAACACTGGATGCATGTGGATGACTGAAAAACTAACACACTGCACCCTTTCAACCCATAAACTGCCAATAGCTTTGTTTTGCTAGTTGCAAAAACCTGTCCCCACACATTCTTCCCACCTAGAATAACTTCCTATAATCTTCTCTTTAGCAATTAAAAATATCTATTTCACAGCCTAGCTCAAGCCCCATATTTTACATAGTTCAGACCATCAATCCAGTCCTTCAGTAGGTTATAATCTGCTTTTGCTCAATTGAACATGCTGACTTGTATCTACTTTAAAACATTTATGCAATGTCTCATCAAAGGGCCTAAAAACTCAAACACCTACTCAAACAGTAGACAAGTGAGTACAAAAATGGTGAACCAGGAGTACAGTCAATAAGAATATCCTTTAATTACCCAAAGAAAAAGGTTCCCTCCCTTCTTTCTTAAGCCACACACCTCATGGTAATTTCCACTTTTTGTATAGTTATGAGTATAGGAAAATTCTTCTTAATTCTTTTAAACCCACCCTAAGAAAAACAAGAGCTTAAATACAATGATAAGTAGCCACCAGTGTGTGGCTTTGACGATAAGCAAACAACAGAGAGTGGCAAGCCTGTGAGTACACACCCGCTCACACTGCTGAACTCCAGGTATGTGGACCTACAGTGTTGGTCACATCCTTCAATTGTTCAGGAGATGCCTGAACGCAAATTTTTATGTCATTCCTAATTTTAAAATGTGGCCACTAATGTATGCTTTTTAACGCTTCACAAGCCAACAATGTGCTGACTTAGCAAAGAACCAAACGTGCATTTGTGCACATGCACACACGGACACCTCAGACTGGGCTGGGTGCTCAGGACTCCCTCTAGTACCAAAGAGTAGTTCTTGCGTGATGCCCCCTCTGTGCCCACTACGATACTGACTAAGCTGAATCAAAATACACGATGGCACCTACTTTTTGCTCAACTTTTAAAGACTACTTTAGAGGCAATCTACATTTAATTTAAAAGAAGTGAGCCAAGTTTATCTGACATTATTAATCCACCCATGATTTACTCCATCCCTAGTCTGCACTGGGCACTGGAAATAAGAAAGAGCAAGAGAATTAAAAAAAAGAGATAAATGAGCGAAATAATAGTTTGTTATCTGGTGATAAGTACTGAGAAGAAAGAAAGCAAAGAAAAAAGAAAAGAAATGAAGTGAAGGGGACACTCCAATGTTGAAGACCAGAGGCCAGGGAGGGTTTCTGCAGGAAGGTGGCCTTGAGTCACAGCCTATAGCCATGGGCATCTGAAAGCGTGGCAGCAGAGAGAAGAAGAGCAAGTGCAAAGGCTCACAATGAATGGTGCGGAAACAACAGAATAGAGGGGGGGGGGGGAAATAACGGCAGATGAAGCCAGAGGGGAAAGTAGACCAAGCAGGCCCACAGGGGTCAAGCTGAGTAAGGAGGGAGCCCCAGGACTCTCTCGTATATACCTAAACTGCCAGAGCAGCCTTCTAGCCTGCACACATGTTCTCACCCTGGCCAGTCACTGGTCACAACCGAGGCAGTGGGCTACTTCTGGAGTTGGCTGGACTCAAGTCTGCACCAGGGATCTTCCTGGCCTCTAAGACTGACACCTCAATGCTTACCATGGCACAGACTCAAATACCTAGCTGGCATACTCTCAGGAGGTTGAGAAGACATCCGTTTTGGAAACTTGTCTGTTATTAGTACTGTATTGTACACTGATATTAACACTCCTTAGTAAATTGGTATACCAGCTATAAACTTCAAAAAGCTGTGCGATAGTACTGTGTACCAAATATAGTAGTCAAATCTCAACAAATTTTCAACAAAAAGTACCTTTTTCACATCTGCAGAATATAGAGAGGGCAAAAACTGTTAAAGACTGGGTAGTGCTAGTTCTCTCAAAAGTACTACGATAAAAATGGCAGGAAAGTAATAGCAATGATATTGCACAGGAGGCAAGAAACTCTTCATCACTCAGCACTGACCAAGATTCTTTACTGAAAGTGCTTTTACAATTATGGAATAAGCAAACAAAAAAGACTCCCCAACTGCTGCTGAGCTACTGAACTACTGAGCTAGTCTTGTTTTTTTTTAAGCAATTCTATAACTATTTTTTAAAAAGTATGATACAAAAAAATAGCAAATCCAATATAATCTTAGTTCTATAATGTGTTAAGTCATTTAAAAACATTTCAAACATCCTAATATTGCTATCCCCCCTAAAATATCAAACAAATCAAATTTTCATTTCCTCAGACTTTAGTAATAATATAACAAAATAGAAAATATGTGTATAAAAAGAGAGAAAGAATACACACAAAAGGAAATTAGAGGAGTAGATATAGGGAAAAAAAGACCCCCTAATTAACAGTAAAAGTTAAAATACACATTTATAAGGTGTGAAATAGAAGATTTTCTGGATTTGCACAGGTTGTTAATATGTACCACTTGGTGAGTGAAAAGTTCGACCATCAAGAAAGAGGCCAGCGTACAGAGTTTAACAGTTGCTATAAAAGGATATCCTTTGAATCAGTGTGACTTTTATTTTCTAATCTTTCCCAGTAGCTATATTTAAGCAACTGTGACAATGTTTTTTTCTGCCACTTGGCGGCGATATGCACACACTTATGATTTTATTCATTTCCTAGTTCAATCTGTCTTTATATTCAGAGAATAATTCAAAAACTTTTCCCTCAAAGATGAGACCTGAAAAATACCCTGCCGCTTCAAAGAAGCCTTTTTATTCAGCCCAATATATAAAATGACTTAGACAAATCCAAGTACATCACTTACATTATCTGACTACCTTTGAAGAACCATTACCCTTTGATGATTATTCAATTCAAAAGCAAAACAAAAACCCAGAAACTGTCTGCACACCACACCATAGTTATCTCATTTAACACACAGGCTCAGTACGACTTCAGAATCAGTCTAATTATCTAAAGGGCTTTACCGTTGTCTCAACAGCGTGGCCATCACCTTCACTGCTGCTGAATCACTTCCCTTGACGGAAGGTGAAAGAATGTTAATGTTAAATGGCATTCCCATTTCTTTAGTGGAAAATTTCCTCTAGACAAAAATAATCTCTTTGAAAGTTTATTTCTTAGCCTGTGAAGACTTCTATAAAGAAAAGGTAAAACTAACCACGAATAGAAACAGGATTCTGGATGTGCTAAGCAAACAAATTTTGTTATCAGGCACCAAAGTTTTACTATTGTAAAACTAATACATGGCCACTCTAAAATACTTTTAGCAGTGACTAACAGGAACCTCATCTGGACTTAGATGTGATTTTTTTCTGAGTAGCTCTTCTGTTATGAATCATAGTATTAAATGACATCATAACTTAAAATTAATTCCCAGTGAAGCTCCTTTCGCATAGTGCCTGGCACCTAACGGGTCATCAGAAATAAAACAGGTCATCAGAAATAAAGAAAAACCAAATTAGTAAATGAATCCAATTGCACTAAAATGCATCTTCAAAAACCCAGAGAGAAAAGCAGCACTGCCAATTGGCAGCAACATAATAAACACATGGCTAATGCTATTTCCATTAGACCCAGCCCAGTCTAACTCAGGGGGTGGTGATAGGAATAATACTAGGCAAAGTTAAGTTTACTTACAAAGTTTGTATCCTTTAGGTGTCTTAACCTACTCATCCTCAAGCCCTTCTGTAGATAACCAACACTCAAAACACAAAATAGAAGGCTATGAAGATTAGGGCAATAAAAGGAATAAGAAATTTGGAATTATAGACCAGGAGTTCTAATGCTGGCTGTATCGATTTCTAATTAAAGTGAACCTGGGCATACATAAAGTCTCTGATTTTCAGTTTCCTGACACACAGAATGGGGTTATAATATCCCTATTTACAAGATTATTCTCAGGTCTAAAAACATTTGTAAAGGCATTTGCAAAACAACGCCTCATTGATGTTTGGAAAACTGTTTCTTCTTCAGATTCATTATGAGGCACAAGGTCTGCCTAATTTGAGACATCTCAAAGCAATTAAGGTGCTGCCTTGTTCTGTTTTGCTTTGGAAAACAAAAAACAAAACAAATGATCAGCTATGCATACTTTACTCAGTTTCATTATTTCAAAAAATATGTACAAACACACAGAGAATTTCGAGAATCAATTCCATGAAAAAAGGGGCCACTATCTTGATTCGGTTTCTGTCCCAAACTGCAGATATCAACTTCTCCCAATATTTAATTCTAAATGAGATGATTAAGTTCTACTAGAAAAGTACGACAATCAGAAATTACTAAGCTTAAATACAGATAAAAAGGATACTTGACAATATGAGTCCTAAATTCTATTTTTAGTTCTTCATTCTCTTTGAGGACAGAATTATCATTTCACAGCTTCAACTTCTTTTCAGCTCAGATTTAGAGAACTTTAAGAGACTTAATTTTCTTCTAGCATGTAAATTAATTTAAATATATACTTCCATTTCACTTCTCTCATATATGCTAAGATGCCCTTTATCTCACAAATTCTAAGATTCCACCCATTCCTTTCAACCTAAACCCCAAATCTGAGTTTTCTTTCCTCTTCCCACTTTAGTTTGCCGCCTTCCTAGCCAATCCAAAAAATCTTTCATCTTCCCTCACAAGCAAGCCTTTTTGTCCATGAAATGCTTAACACAAAAATGCTGTCAGAAAGACAAAGACTAGAGTTTATTAACAAGAAAATTCTGGGAACGAAGCAGAAAAGTAAACAATCAAAGTCTATGATTATATACCAAAAATGCTAAAATTTAAAGATACTGCGACAAATACTAATCATAAAGATCCTGTGTTATCATTTAATTTTGGCCAGTCTTATATATAAGTCATTTCTGCAGTACTGATAAGGGATATAAGAGTTATAAAATTTTAGTTTAAGTGATAGCTAATAAGCTTAGTAATCAATGCATGTAAAAGCTCTGTCCCAGGAACTGAAGGTGTGACCCACCCTGACTCCAGGAGACCATAAGCAGTTCCACCTTTGTGCCTTAGGAGGACTGCAGGCCATCCAGATGGCATCTGAGCCATTGTAGTGCAGGGTGAGGTGACCCCACCCAGGACACAGCTAAAGACCACCACCTGGGGCATAGCTTAAGACCACGCCCAGGGAGAGAACTGGAATTGTCCTTTAATCCAATTAACTCCTCCCTAAATTTCAAAATCCCCCACCACACCTTGTTTATTCCCTGCTAAAAAAAAACCTTGGCCTGCCCTGGCTGGTGTAGCTCAGTGGATTGAGCGTGGGCCTTCGAACCAGAGAATTGCAGTTCGATTCCCAGTCAGGGCACATGCCTGGGTTGCAGGCCAGTTCCTGGCAGGAGACACATGATACATTGTGTGTCCCCAGCAGAGGCAACCATACACTGATATTTCTCTCCCTCTCTCCTTCCCTTCCCCTCTAAAAATAAATAAATAAATTAAAAAAAAACACAAAAAACCGTGGCCTGGAAATAAAAGACAAGATGATCTATCTGTTAGGTTACGTAGGTTACGAACTCGCCATCTTCTTAGATCGCCAGCCATCTGAATGAAGTGCCCATAAAGATTCAATCCCTGTCTCCACTTATTGGGTTTGGTAGTGACAGGCAGACCAAATGCCGGTGTCTTCTCCAGTTTCAGTACCACAGTCACGTGAGTTACTAATTTAGCTTTTCTGTTCTTTCTTAATCTGAAGAGGCACTAGGCCAATCAAGGTGGAGAGGGCTGTGAGCGCTTTCCTTTGCAATCACTCCACCATTCAGCCCAGAATTCCTTTACTTTGGGTCACATCTGTTTATAAAGCTACATTTTCCACCAAAAGGAAAGCTACTTTTTGTACAAGCTAATATACCACAGAAATACTTACAGAACATCATGCAGCTCAAAAGAAAAATTATATAGATTATTACATTTTGTGGTATCAGGGATTCAGCCAGATGACCTTTACCAAATCTGTCACAATTCACTTTGTTTCTCCTTCAAGAGACAAATCCCCTATTTCTCATTTTGTACTTGCAAATAACCCAAGAGAAATCAACCCCTTACTGCACATTAACACATCATTTGCAAATTCCTGTGACAGCTACAATAAACTATCCACCAGAAAAATAATAACCTTACCTTTTTTCATTCCCATATGACTTCTGTGCAACTTTTGCATGAAGAATAAGTACTGTTTGATCCCCTCGCTCTTTTAAATAATTTCGCATAGCTTCCCTAAAATAGAACATAAGTATTACTATTACAAGGGTGACATTTAGAATATCACTATGCTCTGTAATGAGAAAAATACTCATGAGTATTTTTTAAACAAGCAAATCTAAAAGTAAAAATAGAAATGAAAAAACAAACCCATGAACTAAACTCAAAGAATATTATACAACAGGGCAATAAATACTGCCCGTCTTCAACTCTATACTTTGTTCTTTAAAAGAAGAAACTGTCCCTCATTCCTGGAATTTATGATGGAAGTGAATTAAACCACAATTAAAACACCCAGATTCACTATACACACTGCTAATTTGGCTTTTAAACTGTTTATAAAATCAATGACCTGCAACACTTTAATGATTTACCCCCCTACCACCACCAGCCCCCCTTCCCAGCTACTAGAATGAGTGATTTTTCATTGAATGCAAAGCCACAACAAATCACCAGGTCATCCAAATTTATTATATTTTCTTAAAATAACAATTTTACATAAGGAGTAAAACAGGGTTATCATTTATATACAAACACAAATACTGAATTAAATTTTGGAAAAACATACAATATTAATTCTTTCAAGTACGATGTACTCCAACTATCTATTATATCCAAGTTATATAAAAACTTCAATGTGTTACCTACATTTACTCACCCAACTATTTTGCTAAGCAATACCATAGAGTATTAAGAGCCTAAGGTCTATCAGATCCAATTTTACAATTCTGAACCAGCAGAATGAATCCCAATTCTGGAGGTGTTTCACATGTTGCAAAATAAAGCAAAGCTGTTCCAAAGACAATCATCGAAAACCACTTTTAATAAGTTAAATGCTGCTTTATTTATATCACAAATAAGACAAATACATGAGGATAGCTACATGACTGTACTAAGTTATTAATTGTGGGTAATTCTAAACTTGTGGCCTTTGGAAAAACTAAGTGACCTGGGGCAAAATGAACCTCATTTAACCTCAAATCCAGCCTGGTTTCTGCATCTGATAACAACAGAAGATAATGCTGACCTAAGGAAAAGTGGTTGAGGGGATTAAATGAGATGTCTAGAAGACAGCATTTATGTTTACCAACTGAAAACCTGTTAGCCACAAGGAAAGGTTGGTAATAAAGGGATCCAATACATTGAGAATTAATTCCTAGCCCTTTAAAAGGGGTTAAAAAGTTCAGTTAGGACAACAGCTTGGTCACCTGCCAAAATGGCCATCATTAATAAATCAACAAACAAGTGCTCCTGAGGTTGTGGAGAAAAGGGAATCCTAGTGCACAGCTGGTGGGAAAGCAGACTGGTGCAGCCCCTGTGGAAAACTGTCTGGAATTTCCTCAAAGTGATACAGAGACATCTGATCAGACCACTGAGGAGAAGGAGGAGGAGGCAATGGTAAACAGTCTAGGACAGGAAAGGCTGAGAAGCGGAAGGCCTCCAGACCCCATGGAATTATGGGTTGGAATATACGAAATAAAAGAAGGGCTCTCTGGCTCCCAGACAGGCTGGCTCTTGGGCTCTCTTCTTCTTGGAGGTTGCCTAGACGATCCTGCTGCAGCTCCTTGTGTTTCCCAATGGACTAAGGAACTCTGGGCACAGCCTAGGATGGGCTGGCCTGGCCGAGGGTGGCAGGGTTATTTATTCCTCGGATGTTCTAGAGGGGACCAGCTGTGAGGCAGAAGCCTGCCATTCTTCCAAAATCATGTAGCTTTTGTATCTTCTGTTGTAAACAGAAGGCTTGTAAACTAACCCTATAGAAATAAGATAATTAAAAGTAACAAGGAATGATAGGGGTAGTCAGGTTTTAGAGATTCTAGCATTAATGGAAAGACTTAAGCAACTAATGCATGTGGGGAGCTCTTATTCCAAAACCGTGAAGCTTTTGAATAAAGACTCCTTTCTCACCAACCTTTGTCTCTGGAATTTTGCCTGGAGGGTGATGGGTAGCGGGACCTCACTTTAGTGACCACTAAAGCGGGACCACTTTCAGTAGTGGGTAGCTGTTTGGTAACAAAAGAACTAAAAATGGAACTGCCTTTTGACCCAGTAATTGCACTGCTGGGAATATAACTGAAGAATCCCCAAACACCAATTCAACAGAATTTGTGCTGCCCCATGTTCATGGCAGTGTTATTTACAAAGGCCAAGGTTGGGAACAGCCCGAGTGCCCATCAATAAATGAGTATATTAAAAAACTGGTAAATTTACACAGTAGAATATGCAGCAGAAAGAAAAGGAATTCCTACCTTTCGTGACAGGATAGATGGAACTGGCTAAGTGAAATAAGTTAGTCAGTGAAAGACAAACACTGTATGCTCCCAACTTATAAGAAGAATCTAATGAACAAAACAAGACCAGGGGCATAGAATCACGGAACAGACTGTCAGCTGTAAGAAAGGTTTAAGGCGTACAATTTTACAGCACATCACCTGTATATTGTACTGTGTGTTCACCACCCCAAGTCAAGTCTCCTTCCATCACCATTTGCTCTCTCTGGCCTCATCCCACCCCCATTTCCATAATGTTATCTGTGTCTATGAGGGTTTTTTCCTTTTAATCCTTTCACCGTTTTCACTCAGTCCATAACCCTTTTCCCCTCTGACAGCTATGATTCTGTTTCTACTTTGCTTGTTAGTTTATTTTGTTCATTAGATTCCACATATAAGTGAAATAGATGGTATTTGTCTTTTTCTGACTGGCTTATTTCACTTAGCATAATACTCTCCAGGTTCATCCACACTGTTGCAAAAGGTAAGAGCTCCTTCTTTTTGTGGCTGGGTAAGAATTCCATTGTGTAAATGTAACACAGCTTTTTTTATCCATTCATCTACTGACAGGCACTTGGGCTACATGTACTCTTTCAAATTAGTGGTTCAAGTTTCTTCAGATAAATTCTCAGAAATGGAATCACTGGGTCATAAAGCATGAAACTTGGATTTTCAATATACACAAAAACCAGTAAGAGATCTTGAGGCTTTTAAAACAATCAATTTTCCTTTTTGGTAAGTTAATTCTCGTGGTGGAACACAGAAAGGATTAGAGAGCAGAAAGATAAGACAAATCTGAAATAAGGCTACTACACTAATAAAGAGGCAACAGAAGATAGCGGAGAAGATAGAAAAGACTTAACTCTTTGTATCTTTTGTTTTGGGAGAAGTGGGCATGTATTAATAGGTTTTGTCTGACAAATGTCCATGCTAGAAGTGTTGTTGAAAGTAAACATCTGTAGTTCCAGAGAGGAGGCTGGGTTGCAAAAGTGGGGTTCACTAGTATAGGGCTGCCAAATGAAGCCACAGAAGTGAGGGAAATCTCCCAGAAAGAAAGTGCAGTGATAGGAAAGTCAAGAACAAAGTGTACAAAATGAGTAGAGAACACCCGGTAAGGGGCAGAACTGAGACTATTCATTATTAGATGTGTTGGAAGGAGACAATCTGGAAAGAAAAGAGGGAAACAATCAAAAGGCAAGATGCTGCAGAGGTCAAAGTCACTGATGGTAAGAAGTCTAACAAAATGCCAGCTAACAGAAAGCCTTTCAAGTTATTTATAAAATCAGAGGCCACTGTGATGTCTATTTGGAAATGCCCTCTAAGGAGTGAAGAAACTGACTATGGGAAGTAAAACAACTGAATGTCAGTATCAAAGGACCAACTAACGCTGAAACCCACAAATAATGGTGCCAGTTCCCCCTACAACTGCAAAGGTGGGAACAGAGGGAGCATACTCTGGAACCTGTCGAGTACTGGACAAAAGGTGCAGCTGGAAAGGGTAACAGTGACAAGAAGCTGAAGTGCTGCTCAGTCTGGTACTAAATACAGAGTTCAGGATGAATAAGAGCACAAAAGAAAAGCCGGGAGAAGGCCATTATCTTGACAAGCCTGGCACAGACGTCCAGTCCCTAGCATAGAACTTCAGCAGAACTGCGAACAATAAAATGGCAATAAATACGTACCTAGCAACAACTGAATCTAAAAATTAGGCAAGCAAGAACAGAGACAGAACTGTGGATACAAAGAGCATTTGATCATTGCCAGATGGGTGGAGGAATCGGTGAAGAGGTGAGGGGATTAAGAAGCACAAACAGGTGGTTACAGAACAGCCATGGGGACATAAACTAAAGTATAGGAAAGGGAGTAGCTCAAGAACTTATATGCACAACCATGGACATGAACAAAGGTGTAGGGATTGCCTGAGGAGTGGGGTGTGCTGGGGGGAGGGGGGAGAAGAGGAAAAACTGGGACAACTATAATAGCATAACCAATAAAATAAATTAAAAAAAGAAAAGGTGTGAAATGTACTTGCAGACAGGGATCTGAATCTTAATTCTTGTTATTTACTAAGCCTGAGTTTTCTCACCTGTTAAAAAAAACCAGTAATACTGGGTTGGCCAAAAAATCTGTTACGTTTTCTGTATAATGGTTCTAGTGGTGCTTAGTTGGTTTTAGATTAACTCAAAATAATTTTGTTGGACTGCATTGTGACAGCTGTCATATCAGTGTGCATTAAAAAAAGATATCGCCCTGGCTGGTGTAGCTCAGTGGATTGAGCGCGGGCCTGTGAAACAAAGGATCGCGGTTCGATTTCCTGTCAGGGCACATGCCTGGGTTGCGGGCCAGTTCCCAGCAGGGGACACATGAGAGGCAACCACACATTGATATTTCTCTCTCTTTCTCTCTCCTTCCCTTCCCCTCTCTCTTAAAATAAAATAAAATATTTTTTTAAAAAGGTATCAACATTGGTGAATTTTGGTGTAGGCATTTTAATACTGAATATGGAAGAAAATGTGCAACATTTTTGGTATATTATGCTTTAGTATTTCAATAAAGATAGAAAATCAACTGAAACACAAAAAAAGATTTGTGCAGTATATGGAGAAGGTGCTGTGACTGATCAAACATGTCAAAAGTGGTTTGCAAAGTTTTTTGGTACTATTAGCATTTTGGCAAATAATTCTTTGCTGTGCGGCTGTCTTATGAAATGGGAAGGTGTTTAGAAGCACTCTTGGCCGCTGCTCACTAGAAGCCAATAGTGGGGGATAGCTGACATATTCAAAATACCTAAATCAACAAAGTTATTGGTGAAGATGAAAAATGTGTTTTTTGTTTTATGGGGGGGAAAGAAAGAAACCATAACAGACTTTTTGGCCAACCTAATAACTTAAATTCTGAAAAAGTAATTTAAAGTAAGTTAGCCCCCACAAACTGACAAATACCAAGTATCAACAGTCTCTACCTACTATTATTTTCTTAGGAAGGACATGGGAGAAGGAACAGGTAACTTCCACTGAAGTCTGAAAGCAAATTTGAAAAGAACCTGGAGTTATGATCAGGAATCTCACCTGATTTGCAAGGCATGAATTTGGCAAGCTCATATAAACATTTACCCAACTTTCCATTAAAGCTTTACTGAGAGTCTATTTTATCCCACGCACTGGTTACTGTGCTAGCTGCCTGTACTGGAAATAAATGTCCAAAATTATGATCATGATAAATTATTTCAAATCTCAAGGTGTTTATGATGAATGCTAGATAACAGGCTCCAGTTTCCTGTCTTTTCCCTTCATATTTATAGTACAAAGCCCCCCAAAAGCAACTAGAACCTTAAGTTAATCATTAATAATAGTTGTCCTGTAACAGTAATTTGTCAAATAGCTTCATTCAACAGGAAAAAAAACATACTTTCTTAATAGAATATCAAACAATTATGTTCTCTGGCAATTAGGTTTGTAATTTATTTCTGCAACTTAAGGAGCCATAAAAAAATGAGTATACTCTAAAGAAATCCAATTAAATAGTGAAGCCCATGGAAGGCTAGCGCATGTGCTTTTCATCTGAACACAATAGTGTTTCAATCTCTCTCACCACTGCTGGGAGCTAACCACGGCCAGCCACAATTACTCCAAGAGACTATGGCCTGCAAAGTGGCCAGACAGTCACCAGTACCAACAGGCTGAGTCCCTGAACTTCTCAAACTGGATTTTTGTCACTTGTGACATCCAAATAAAACTGTCTTCCAGTAAAGAAACCTATTTTTGTTTTATCAAGTCTTTGCGCACTAATCTCTCTCTCTCTCTCTCTCTCTCTCACACACACACACACACACACACACACATGCGCGCGCGCGTCACCTGCACGTATTTTAGAGCGGCAGAGTTGACTCTGAGAAACGCTACCACAGGCCAGGGGCCAGCACACCGTGACAGCAACCCTTTTTTGTACTCCCTGGGAGTTAAGAGTGCCTTTTCCTTTTGTAAAGTGTTGTAAAAAAGAAAAGAAATCTTTGCACTGGAGAACAGTATGTGGACCTCAAAGCCTAATATATGTAGTGCTTGGCTCCTTACAGAAAACTTTTGCTGACCCCTACAGAGGCAATAAAAAAAAAGAAAAGATTTTAAAAGTTGCAAAATAGAATGAATAATGATACCCTGAATTTTTAATCAATCAAGTATATCAAATGATTGGCATTTACTAGTTGTTTTTTAAACAACAACAACAAACTCTTCCTGAAAAACTGGACTTGGGCACAGTTGTGAGTTCAGAAGGTTCGGGTACACTCTTCTCACTTCTGCCTCAAAAAGGGGCCAAGTGGCACCCAGACACAAACCACAGCCCCACCCTTCTCCCCGCTCCCCCCCCTCCAAAATCCCTGCGGAGCTGCCCTATCTCTGTCACCGTCTGGCAGTTAAAAGTCTTTTACACTATCTCAGACAGCACTTTTCAAACTGAGTTGAACAACAACCAGGATCTGCAATGGAGACGGCCCCACTCTAAGAGGCTTTAGAGAAACTAGATCAAATAAAGTGAAACCAATTCTTTCACCACAGGACTATGCAGCCTCACGTCTTCCAGAAAGAAATTCTCTGCATGCAGTCTTCTCCCAACTATTAAACAGGCCACGATCTCCACGTTTTCCCTGCCAAGGAGGCGGTTTGTTTCCCCAAGTGCCAGTTTTGAAAATGATAATCTAGAGACAGTGTCAACAAAGTCCCTCACAGTACTAATGAAACACGAAGGCTGCCCAACCAGCTTTCTACATCTGATCGTGACCAAGACCGATCAACAGTGCAGGCCATGTTCCTAGGGGAGTGGCAGAAGAATCTCATTTCACTCCCTCTCCATGAGAAGAAAAGGTCTCCCACAGCTGCAGGAACGTGGATGTACAGGTGAACTGCCTCACAGCCTGCCACACAACCTTCCAAGTTCTGATAGACTCTTCACGGTTTTCATTCTCCCTCCCAAATAACCACAGCCTGTTAAGGGGCTGGGTCACCATCACTTGTATTCTATTTTAAAACTTTATTGTGGAAATAAACCATTTTACTACTTATTTTAAAAATGAGTTATTTCCTTATTATTAACTTTGAGAGTTCCTTTAATAATCTGAATATGAATGCTTTATTCCTAATATTAAGAAAATCAATTTCTTCCTTCCACTGATAGTGCTTTTGGTGTTATATCTAAGACATTTTTGCCTAACCCAAGGTCACAAAGATTTTCTCCTATGTTTTTTTCTAAAAGTTGTATAATTTAAGGTTTTACATTTAGGACTATTTTGAGCTAATTTTTGCGTATGGTTCTAGGTATGGATCGTAGTTATTTTGTGTATGTGTATTTAAGTAGCAGCATCAGAGAGCTACCCATTTGTTCCACAACCCTTTGTTAAAAACCCTTTATCTAACTAAAATACCTTTGAACATTGGCTAAAAAACATGTATCTCCAGGATCACTGCCCACCACTACTCTGTTTGTTAACAGTGATCCACTTGGCTTTCTTTACTCCAATACCACCACTTATTACCACAGCTTTATATTAAGTTTTTAAACCAGGTAAGGGTGCATTCTTGCTGCTCTTTTTCAAAGTTCTGGGTATTCCAGGTCATCTGCATCTCCATACAAACTTTAAAACCAACGTATCAAAGTGCTACAAAAAAGTCCACTGGGATTTGATTGAAATATGCTGAATTAACAGATGATTTTGTGAAGAAATGGCCTTAAACAATATTGAGTCTTCTGCATGAGGAACTTTTATTTAGGACTTCAAGTTCCCTCAGCAATGTTTGGTAGTTCGCAATGTACAGTTTTTGTACATCTATGTCAGCTTTTTCTTTTTTTGATGCTATTATAAATGGTATTGTTTTTCAATTTCAATTCCTCACTGTTAATGGCTAGTATAAAAAATACAACTAATTTTTTGTATATTTTGTAGGTTGACTATGGATATGCTATGACCTTGCTGAAATCACGTATCAGTTCTAATAGCTTTTTTCCTACTAGATTCCATAGATCTTCTATATATGTGATCATGATATTTGTAAATAGGGTTTTACTTCTTTCTTTCCAACCTGGATGCCTTTCATTTCTTTTCTGGCCTTCTTGTCCTGTTTAGAATGTGAGCACAGTGCTAGATGAAGTAGTGAGAACCAACACCTTACACTGTTCCTGATCTCAAGGGGAGAGATTCAGCCTTTCATAGTTAAGTATGGTGTTAAATACAGTATATTCAGTTACACTTGATGAAAATAAGGAAATTCCCTCTCTTCCTAGTTTGATCAGAATTCTCATCAAGAATGAATCTCACAAGATTTCTTCTAAATCCCTTGAGATGACATATAATATTCTGTTTGGATTTTTGTTAATATATTGAACCACATTTACTGATTTCCATTTCTGAGATAAATCTCACTTAGGTAATAAAATAGTATTCCTTCTACATACTGTTTGATTCATTTTGAAAATCCAAGATTTTTTTGCTTCTATGTTCATAAGGAATATTGGTCTGTAGTTTTTTGGGTTTTTGTTTATAATGTCTTTGCATTTAGTAACATGGCAATACTGTCCTCACAGAATGATCTGGGAAGTATGTCCTGCTCTCCAATTTTCTGGAAGGGCACGTAGAGAACTGGCAGGATTTATTTCTTAAACGTCTGGTAGGACTGAACAATGAAATCACCTGAGCCTGTAGTTTTCTTTGTGGGAAGAAACAGAAATACAAATTCAATTTTTTTAGCTATAGGGCTATTCAGGTTACCAGTTTCTTTTTGAGTAAACTTTAGTAGTTTGCTGGTTTCAAGAGATTTGTACATTTCTTCAAACATTGAATTTACTGGCAGAAAATTATTCATAATATATGCTTGTTATCTTTTAACTATGTGTACAATCTGCAATGTTACCATCTTTCTCATTTTTGATAGTCATTTGTTCAGAATCAGATTTCTATCCAGTATGATCTTTCTACTTCAAGGAGTTCTATAATATTTCTTACAGCTCGTGCCTATTTGTGATTAATTTTTTTCAGTTTTTTTCTTTTGTTCTAAAAAGATCTTAATTTTGCCTCTTCTAGGTATAGAATCCTGTACTACTATCTTCTGTCCCTTTGGGTACTTTAAAGTTCTGGCTCCATTGTCTTCTTTCAACCTAGCAAAGTTTCCGGTGAAAAATCCCATCATCTTTATCTTTGTTTTGTCCCTCTGTATATAGTTTAACTTTTATCTTTGTTTCTCTTACCATTTTCTGGATTATGATGTGTATCCATAGTTTGTACCTGGGGCTCACTGAGTTTCTTGAAACTGTGGTTTTAGTGTTTATTTATTTAGGAAAATTTCAGCCATTATTTCTTCGCATATTTTTCAGTCATAACCTCTCCCTTTCCGAGCCTTTAGGCCAAATCCAACGCACCGCCTGTTTTAGAAATACAGTTGTCCTCCAGTATACAGACACATCCATTGGCTTACACAGTGCCTATACGGCTCCTTACATGCTACAACAGAACTGAGTAGTTACAACAGATGTTATAAGGGCCACCAAAAAAAAATAATAAACTATTTACCATCTGATCCTTTAAAGAAAAATTTTGTGAACTTCTGATCTTAAGCCTCTTGAACATATAGAGGACAAATATAACTGTTTTAATGTCTTTGTCTAATTCTATCATCTATGTCATTTGTGGGTAGGTTTTGACTAATTTTTCTTCCTCATTATGGATATTTTCCTGCTTCTTTGCAAGACTGGTACTTTTTAATTAAATATTAAGACTAAACAGCCCTGGCAGGGTAGCTCAGTTGATTAGAGCATTGTCCCAATAGGCCAAGATAGTGGGTTCAATTCTTGGTCATGGCAAATACAAGAAGCAACCAATGAATGCATAAATAAGTGGAACAACAAACCGATGTTTCTCACATAAAACAAAGACTCAATAAACTTTACTTTTTTTGAGCGCTGAATATTGTTCTATTCTTGTGCAGTTTTCTGGTGCACAAATAAGTTACTTGGAAAGCGTCTGATCCTTTCAATCTTGCTCTGAAGTTGATAGGTGACCAGGGCAACATTCAGTCTAGGCCTCATTCTGCACCACTGCTGAAGGAAAACCCTTCTGTGCACTCTAGTCAATGCACCACACATTGCAAGATGTTTCCGCACTGGCTATCAGGAATAGGAACAATTTGTAGTACTGAGTGAGCTTGAGGAATTCTTTAGGGATAGGAATTCTTTAGGCTGGTTTCCCCCACAGCCTTGGGTAGTTTCCTCACACACACATGCTGGTCAATGCTCAGCTGGATAAAGCGAACCCTCTGCAGACGTCTGGTACGCTCCAGAGCCTTTTCCCCTCCAGTTCTCTGCCCGGGAAATTCTAGCCCCCTTGGCCTCCCTGGATTCCCAACTCCATCTCCTCAACTCAAGGTGCTCACTGGGCTCCGCCTGGATTCCCCTCCCTACATCCGGTCCTGGCACTCTCTGCAGGCACTAAGCTGCAGCAGTCACAGGGCTCACCTCATCTGTCTCCTGTCTCTCAAGGATCACTGTCCTTTCGTGCCTGCTGTCCAATTATCTTGGAAATTGCTGTTTCATATATTTTGTCCAGGTTTTTAGTTCTTTCAGGCCGGAGAGTAATTCCAGTCCCTGCTACTCCATCTTGGCCAGAAGCAGAAGTCCTAAAAGCTACTAAAATTTTCCAAACAGGCACAACTGCTTAAAGGGTAAATGGAAAATCATGATAAAGTAGATGGAACCTAAGTAGATTACTGTATATATTTAAGGAAAGGAACTTTTCCTTATATTTATTATCACTGTATTGATTGCTATTTTTACAGAGGTATCCATTCAAGTAACTGATTTATTCATCAGAATGTATTTTATTATTAGGAGTCATTCCAACCTAGTGCAGCTGGTAATGAAATAAAAATATTTATAATTAAATTTTAAACTACCCGTATAGTTGAATTAAGCAATTCCACTTATAATTCCTTCAAGATATATTGTATAAAAATAAGTAACTGAAAATATATTTACATGAAACTGTGAGACAAGTTAAATTTTCTGAGCCTACTTCATCTGGAATATTTACATAGTGACTTTCTAAAAATAATTTTAAAAATATATACTGTAGTCATTACAGACTCATAAAAAAGCTAAAAAAGTACTTTTTCCCAGACTCCTCAAATGTTAACATTTTACCATATTTGCATACTATGTTTTTAATTTAAGAGCACCAGTAGACATAAAATCCCTTTACCCCAAATACTTTAATCACAATGCAATTACCACTGACGCACTATTTGTACCTATAGGGTTTTATTAACATGCTGCCATCGGCCCACTATTGTGCTTCACTGGGAGTAAGGGGAGTAGAGTTGAGAAACTACTGCCCTCAGGCCAAATCAGGGTGGTCACCAGTGTTTCTAAATTAAGTTGAGCTGGAACAGATACGCCATTCATTTACATGTTTTCTATAGCTAATTTGGGGATATTAGAAAAGAGCTGATAAGCCACAACAGACTCAAAAATCGTAACCTGTTTGTTATCTGGCTCATTACAGAAAATGTCTGCCGACCCCAGCTTTAGATCAAAAGAAAATTTTTTTCCTGGTCCAGGGTTTAGTTGAACATGGTTGTCATGACTTGTTGGTCTTCTTTAATCTGGTGTTCCTCAGTCTTTGTTTATCACGATCTTGGAAATTTTGAAAAGTAAATGCCATTTATTTTATAGAATGCCCCTCATTTACCTCCTTCTGATGTTTCCTTATGCTTACATTTCATTTACATATTTTTTGCAAGAACACCACAAAAGTAATATCGTGTCCTTCTCAGGATGCACATAACATTTATTTGTCTGTCACTGGTGGTATTAACTTAGATCATTTAATTAAGGTGGTGTTTGCCAGGTTTCTTCATGATATCATGCTACTATTTTTCATTTTTATTTGTTTATTTTTTTAAAAAATATTTTATTTATTTATCTTTAGAGGGAAAGAAATATCAATGTATGGTTGCCTCTCGTGCGCCCCCTGCTGGGAACTGGCCTGCAACCCAGGCCCTGACTGGGAATCGAACTGCCATCATCTGGTTCGCAGGCCCACGATCAATCCACTGAGCTACACCAGCCAGGGCTCATTTTTTATTAATAAATACTTTGTAAGGACATGCTTAGATACTATGTAAATATCTTGTTTCCCAAGAGATTTTTAAACCAATAGTTTAAGCATTCACTGATGATTTTTTTGCCTGACATGATTAACACTGTAATGGTTACCAGAGTGTGATTTCCTAGTCTCATCATTCCTTTCACATTAGGCACATTTCTTCTATAAGGAAAAGTTATCTCCTCTGCTCCGTTCATTGCATCACTTTTTAACTCTGCAGAATTCTAAACTGCCATTTTACTACATGGATTCTAATCCATTACTTATCATTATTTATTTTGATGCTCTAACTGTGCCCAGGATTAGCTAAAAGGAAGCCTCAAACTGGCCCCCTCTGAATCCTTTTGGCACGTTCCCATCATTCTTTGAGTGCAATAGCTTTTTAATAATAGCAATAATGTAGCCAATTACCCAAATGGCCGTTAATATGAAAACTGAACCAAAGCAAAGTGAAGACAATGCAGAGAATGAGGCAGAAGTGGTACAGAGCAATGGTCAAGTATAATGTCAGACTTAAAGAAAAAAAGGGAGGTATATGTTTATATGTTTATAAATATATATGTTTTTATATGCCTACAATTTCTTGAAAGATACTAACAATGCAGGTTTAGCATTAACTCTAGGACTGAAACTGTGGAACCAGGTGTCTTCCTTTTTATTTTACAACCACTGACCATTAGAAATTTTTTTAGAACACAGGATATTTACAGATTCATTAAAACATGTAAAAATTTGTGTTTTCTATGAAATTATTTTCTAAAAGCATTTATTAAGTATCTTTCAAGTCCTACTTATAAGCAACAAACTGTGACTGGCTAAATGAAGCGAGATATAGGAAACAATTTTAAAATTATTGCCCTTGTTATATTAACTATATTACACAAAATTAATTACACAAAGGTTTCATTTCTCCTGTGAAATATATCGTCTTATCATGTTATTTTCACGAGGGGGGTGGGTTCGAACGGGGGAAGTGTGGGTTAAGGAGGATGGGAATAAGCTTACAACCTATAAGCTTAGTAACTTCTTTTCAAGAGCACCTAATACACTTTTGGAAATGACAGGACATAACGCTTTCATGAAAACTGGGTGGAAGGCTGACCAACAGAATGCTTACCTAGTAAGTCGTTTAGGTGGAGGCCGCTCACCAAATTTTCTGGAAAAAAATAAGAAAAATAATTGAATACGCTGTATGACACATTCCATAAAAAGCTTTTTAGAAACTATGAAATCTCCTTTGTAACATATACTTCAACCCTACTGACCAGTGTAAAGAGAAATCCTCTAATAAACAAACTTCTATACCCAGAAATAGAAAAACACAAAAATGGCTCCTGAACAAAAACAACATACTCTATGGTCTTACTGCAGGCACCGAACAGGTAGCACACTGATTAGATGAGGACTTGGGGTACCGTCCGGAGATACTCTGAAAAAACCCAAAAACCCACAGCACCCAGACACTCCTCACAGCCCAAGTACACAGTTCCCAAGCATTTATCATGTGCCAGCAATCACCTACACACTTTTTGTACAGTTCCCTCTTTGATCACATTGGCCCATTTTGAGGATGTAGAAAGCAATCTCCCCAATGTCACAAAGTAAATAAACGGCAGGCAGAGTTGAGATTTGAATCCACATATTGATTACCTAACTAGCTTATGGTATGCACCCCTTCATAAAGAAATGAGCTAGGTAGACTAACGCAGAAGCATTTCAAGTGGTTGGCAAAGGGCAAAGACAAAAGCATAAACGAGGATAAGAATCCACAATTTAGGCTGGAATTAGAATGCAGCACGGAGGTTAAGACAAAGGCTCCAGAGCAGGGCTGTCAAACTCATTTTCACCGGGGGCCACATCAGCCTCGAAGTTGTCTTCCAAGGGCTGAATATAATTTTACGACTGCATAAATGTAACTGCTCTTTAACAGTTAAGCGAGAGCTTGGCGCTTAGAAACAAGGTGCTGGGCCAGATAAAACCAGGTGGAGGGACCTGTGTTTTGCCACCTGTGCTTCTAGAGTAAGATGGGCAGAGTTCAAATCCACGATTTGGTCTTTACTTGCTGTATAACCTTGAGGTCATCTGACTCTCCAGACCTCAGCTTCTACCTCTGCAAAGGACAGTGACTGCACTACCTCAGGGGCTGTTGAAGGAATTAAATGTTGATTATTGCCTACAAAACACATATAATAGTACTTGGAATGCAGGAAGTACTCAATAAATGTTTGTAATTATAGAGGACCCTTGAACAACATGCATTTGAACTTAAAAGATTTTTTCAGTAAATACTGTAAATGTATTTTCTCTTTTACCATTTTCTTAAGAACATTTTCTTTTTTACCATTTTCTTAAGAACATTTTCTTTGTCTAGCTTTAGTTTCAGACTATAGTATATCATACATATATAACATACAAAATATTGTGTTAATCAGCTATTTATGTTATTGGTAAATCATCCAGTCCACATTAGGTATTAGTGAAGCTTTGGGGAGTCAGAAGTTTACACTTGGGTTTTTGACTATGCAGGAGGTTGGCACCCCAAACACCCATGCTACTCAAAGGTGAACTGTATTACTAATTTTTAGTTATACCTGGTTAAGACAAAATAACTAAGTAAAGGAATTAAGTATGATATTAACCAAAATAAATAAGTTTAAGATAACTTATTTCTTTTGAATAGGAAATAAGGTCTTTCTGAAAGTGGTGGATAAGGCACAGCACTTGGGAAAAAAATAAAATTTTGTGTTAACAAAATGAACAGATTAAGTAAGTAGCTTGTTCATAATTACAGTTACAGGCCCTGAGCCTAATTTGACTTAAGATTCCTCTATACCTGTGATGTCCCACAAAATTACTAACTTTGATGATAGAAGTCTTAGAAACCCATGCAGTTCAGTCTGTTCCCTAATTTAATGCTATATGACATTGTCTATGAACTCCTAATTTATAAAAATAGGTGTCTGTGACTTTAAATATTTGTGTGTTTTCATTAACCCTGAAATATTGAAAAGTGGCTTCAACTGAAGTAGTAAAATGAACAAATAATTCACGTTTCCTTAAAAATTAACTATTATTCTCTTTGATGTAATCCTATAGGATATGCATTTTTTTCAAATCTTCAATTTTTTAAAGATTTTATTTATTTATCTTTAGAGGGAAAGGGAAGGAGAAAAGGAGAGAAATATCAATGTATGGTTGCCTCTCGTGCGTCCCCTGCTGGGAACTGGCCTGCAGCCCAAGCATGTGCCCTGACTGGGAATCGAACCACGATCGTCTGGTTCATAGGCCTGTGCTCAATCCACTGAGCTACACCAGCCAAGGCAGGATATGCAATTTTTTAAATTAAAAAAAAAAAAAAAAAACAAGGCCCACAATGTTTTAGTGGTAACATCAGCAAAGCTGAAGACAACAGGTTTTAAAACACTGAACCGTTCGCTAACCTGTGAACTGCAGTTATGGAATTACAGGCAAAAATCTATTCCTGAGTCTTTTTTTCATAAGAAATATTTTTTGAACCTTTGAAACTGATGAAATGTAGCATTATAGCATATGATTAAAATAAAACTGCCTTACTAGATTAGATGTAGAATATTTTACAAAACCCAAGAAGTTTAAGACATCTTTAAAATGCCTCTTTGCCCTGGCCTGTGTGGTTCCATGGGCTGGAGTATAGCCCCAAGCACCAAAAGGTGGCAGGCTGACCCACAGTCAGGTCACAAAGCTACGCTGTGGGTTCCGTCCTCATCAGGGCACGTACAAGAGGCCACCTATCCATGTTTCTCTCTCTCAAATCAATAATGTATCCTTGAACAAGGATTAAAAAAACACGCTTTGCACATATATTTTAAGAACAAAATTAACGTGATAAAGAAAAACAAACTGGGGTGTGGCCAGAATCCACCTAAGGGATTAAATTTTGAGCATTTTAGAGACAGGTAACAAATGAGACAAAGCTTTTCAATGATGTCACTATCATTTGTACTAGCTCCTAATGTAATGTGATGCAGCCAGGGCCCCCACCCTCAAACAAAGGATTTGAAATGGGGTCCAGAACTTGGGTGTCCAGGAATTATAAAATATAGGATATCTTTACCCCTACAAGTCTGAACTGGGGGATGGGACACATGGAGCAGGGTCACTGAGTTATTTTGCATGTCAACAGTTGGCCAGCTTCATCTAATATGCAAAATTGGTTATTTAACATCTCTCTAACAACTGGTTAATTTCACAGATATGTTACGTAGCTGTGGCCAAGATCTGAACCAGGGAGATGGGAGTGACTTTGACCCACGACCTAACTGGGAGGCAGCTCCCCCCCCCCCCTNCACTGAGTTATTTTGCATGTCAACAGTTGGCCAGCTTCATCTAATATGCAAAATTGGTTATTTAACATCTCTCTAACAACTGGTTAATTTCACAGATATGTTACAAGTAGCTGTGGCCAAGATTTGAACCAGGGAGATGGGAGTGACTTTGACCCACGACCTAACTGGGAGGCAGCTCCCCCCCCCCCCTCCGGTTACAGTGCCTGCATGAAAGCCTGGGAAAGGTCAGGTGGGCTCCATGCCTCTGGACCACGCCTGCACAGACTTACTCTGGCAGCCCAGAAAAGCTGGAAACACACGGGAATGCTGGCAGGTGTGGCTGATTGTGGGAGGAATCCAAAATGGGGTTGTAGAGGAAGATTCCCCCCGGGATTTAAACCCAGGCCGGGCAGCCATGCCATGCAGAACACACGGTTTTGGGCTGGAACCTGTTGTGGGGCTCTCTTAACCACGAGGCTTAGGAAGCAGGAAAGTAAGGTGTAGCAGCCATGCAGAGCTCTCTCTCAGCAGTTTGGAAGAATGCAGGAGATGCTGTGGGAAGGAAAACAGGTGAAAGGACTCTCGCTGGTGAGCCATGGGAAGGTACCGTGTGGTTATGGATTCAGAACTAGAGATCACGGCAACACAGCTGATAGTTCTGGGGACTGTGGGAGACCTTCTAGCCGAGCCAGAGACTTCTATTTTTCTTGAGACATGGTACTCCAGACTGGCCTGCCAGGGCAAAGGGGAAGGAAGGAAGGACTGTATTCGATTGTAGGTGTTTTAAGGGACTTTGGTATTTTAACAAAGATATTAAGTCATCACTCTAACTCAGTATAACTTTTGAATAAATAGCCCCTCTCCTTTTCACCAAACTCTGACACTGAGAGCCATAATTCCTAAGGGCTGTAAGACAAACCTAAACCTAGTACAGGGGGACCCCGGAAGAGGAGGGATCCATTTGGTACGAGAATCTCTCCACATCGTCTGTTCTGTAACAATATTCCAACCATCAAGCATCCTCTGGGATCAAATACAGGTTTATTACATGACTAGTTTATTACACTCAATATTCAAATGTAAATGTTCTTTTCTACTATTCTGAAATGCTTTCAAAATCAGATGATCAACTTAATGTTAACTATGGTCTTCTTTGGAATATCCATTACATGAAGTCAGCAATTACTGACTGTGTGTGTGTGTACAACATCACTCCTTCCCCCATATGAAACGTGAGCAAGAGAACTCAATTGTCTGCCTGCTGAGCTTGAACAGCATTTCAAAATGATGCACCGTTCTATCTAGGTACCATCCTCAGGCTAGGAATCTTTTACACATTAGTAAGATTAGACTGCTTCTTCAGTATATAATAAAGCATCTTCAAAAACTGTTGTGTGCATCCCAGCCCTCTTTTTAATGCATATTCCACCACATGCCTATTATCTGACTAAAACTAATAGTTACAGGATCTATTGGAATGGGGGAAGGATAAGAAAATAGGTTTCCTGAGGAAATTCATGCAAGTATTCAGTAGGTTCACAATGCATAATTCTGAAAGTCACGATTGAACTCAATCCTAATTATTTAATAAAATTCATAGGACTACATATTAAAATCTGTGAAGTTATACCAAGGTATTGTGTATTCTGCATTTATTAAGATCCACATTCCATCCACTACTAATTTAATGTATAACTAACACAAAAACTTCAAGAATTATATACTGCAGCCCTGACTGGCATGGCTCAGATGCCTGGCCACTGGGCATCTTCCCACAAGGCAAAGGGTCACTGGGTTAGCTTCTCAGTCAGCGCCCATGCCTGGGTTGCAGGCTGGTCCCTCGTTGGAGTGTGTGCATGCAAGAGGCAGCCGATGATGCTTCTCTTACACATGGAAGTTCTTTTACCCCTTTCTCTCTCCCTTCCCCTCTCTCTAAAAAATAAATAAAACATTTAAAAAAAGAATTATCTATTGCAAAAAGAACATACATCTTTAAATGCAACTTAAGTTATAATTTAGTATTGTGCAATAAAACATTTCACTTTTCAGCATAAATAAAAGCAGTTATCAATTACTCAGAGACTAATTAAAATTTAAAGATTAAGTTCTGTCTGTTTCTCTTGCAAGGGAATGGTGAAATAGGCAGATACAAATTTTTTCTTTATTTGAAATCTCTCTTAAAAACAAGTTTCTACTTCATGGGGATGTAAGGTACAGCACAGGAAATATAGTCAATAGTACTGCAGTAACTACAGTGTTGTGCCACGTAGAGTGCACTTCCATGTATGATGTGCACCCATGCTTTTGGCCCAAATTTTCAGAAAAAAAAATCTTTCACTTTTAATTTTTTATTTAATTAATTTATTTATATTTGGAAACAAAATTGATTATTGTATTCCAGGGTATTTTGCATATGGATATCCTTATTGCTTTCTAGAGTTACACTTTTAACACATAAGCATAAATGGAAGAAATTAAAAACATTCATATAGATATGGAATTAGTACTATCCTGTATAGCACGCATCCTTACTTTTCCCTCAAAACGTCGGGCAAAAGCCCTGGCCGGTGTAGCTCAGTAGGTTGAGTAGCAGCCTGCGAACCAAAAGGCTGCCAGTTCAATTCCCAGTCAGGGTACATGCCTGGGTTGTGGGCCAGGTCCCCACTGGGGGACACATTTGAAGCAACCACACACTGATGTTTCTCTCCCTGTCTTTCTCTTTCCCTTCCGCTCTCTCTAAAATAAATAAATAAATAAAAATCTTTTTTAAAAGATAAAAAAAATAGACATTTAAAAAAATCGGGCAAGAAAGTACACATTATACTCGGCAAAATATGTAAATATGGTGCTGGTTGGGTGCTGGAAATATTAGGGGAACACTTTGTCAAGTATACTGAAACTAATACAAAATATTATTGAATGTAAACTGTAACTGAAAAAAAATTTACTTAAATGAAATAAATAAATAAAACACTGACTGAAAGTGTCCACTAACATCATCTGTGTTGACAACTAAACCAGAAATAAGTTGTACCAACCAAATTTTGACCACTTTTACTTAAGATTCTTTTCATAATAGGTGTTGGTGCATTTAACAAAGCAAAACAACAACAAAAAACACTAAAGCATTCAGTACCCTAGGGAAATTTAAATTTCATGAAATACAGAGTTAATTCCTCACTGCAACAAAGAATCACTGCTATCCAGTTTATCTTTTTGTTGTTGTTGATATTAGAAGTAGTTACTATCTTGTTTGCATGAGCAAGTTTCTGAAATTTTATGCAAACTAATCAAATGTTTTAAATAAGTATAATAATCAATTATGTTATATATTTAAAGTTATGAATCTAGCCTGTTTTTATTTTTTAAGTAACAAGCAACAGTTAGCTTACATAATGTTAATTATATCCATGCCCATTCTTTCTTGTTCTGTTCTGTACACTTTTCCCTCAGGCTGGGAGTGGCAAACAGAATACAAAAATCTATAAGCCGTCATTACTTAGTAATGTTCATATTATGCCATGGCTCAAGGCAATTTATATTATCCAAAATATATTATTGTCATAAGTATAATTTTAAGCTAGCAAATTCATTTTACTTTTACTTCACTAGCTTCCCCTTCTAAAATAACAATGCTCTTTTATTCAAAATAAGAAGAGCTGGGGGAAATGTTAATGGCGTAAATAAACCTATTTTCACATCCTGGAAGTGTGAAGATTTAAAAAAAATTTCTTTAGTCATTAAACATAGGACTTCCTACCTGTAAAGAGTATTCAGGTTCCCACATATCCTCCAATCCATTAGAATTTTCAAATTAAAAACCTGTGTAAACATTACATTATATTACACACTTCCTTTTTGCTCACCATGGAGATACAATATTGTTTTCTCCCATAACAGATACAGTTGCTTCTATATTTACCCATCTGTTAAGGAAGTATATGACCACAAACGTATTGAAAACAAACAGAATAAATGTTATCAAATCTTCACCATCTTAACACCTTTTCTAGCTAACCGATGGTTCACACGAGAAAACCAAGTCAAAAATCAATGTTGGGGAGGAGACAAGAAAAAACGTTTTTAAAAATATACAACAATTTAGTAATTGTACCCCGACAAAACAAAATAATAACTCATAACAATAATAGAACTTATATTTTAAAAACAGAGCCAGCTGGAAAAGCAACCTCCAGTCATACGGGAAACTCTTCTGCCTTTGGATTGCGGAACTAAAAGTAATTTCCTCTATTTTTCTGTATTTCAAAAATTTTCAGTTTAATGAAGAAATGAGATTAAAATAAATTAAGGCAAGAAACAATGATTCAGAATTTGCAGGGGAAAAAAGTCAAAAAGTATGAACAATCCAAACTCATAATTAAAGCAAACTTTAAACAAAATCTGCTGTAAACAGTATGTAAATTTTATGCAATTCAAAAGTACTTAGATTTTTGAACTATGACTTCAGACAGTGAAATCAAATAGCACTTAATTGGGCAAAAATTAGGAAACCTGATTTATACCCTCAAGGAGCCATACCTGGTCATTCTACTGGTAAAGGGAAACAAGTAGGTGATACACATCATTACTATATTCTGTGAAAACATAGTATGAAAAGCAAAACAAATGGTACTATGAAGACTTAGTAATTTGCTCACACACACACAAAAAAATGCAAGAAGCCAACTAGAAAGGGCTGTAAAATGTTCTGTCCCTGTCTCCAGATTCATTATCTCACCAATTAGGGACGAGCACAGGCACTTGGTTTCATCAGTGAACAAGAGATTACAAATCTATACCCTAATGAAACATACATGTTATTAGGACAAGTGGGACGGTGATTTATGTTCAAGATGTTCATCTATATGATTTATAAAAGCAAAAATTTCATAAAAGACTGAAGTGTTCTGCCTATTGAATATGATTGAAGAGGTTAATTGAAACGTATTTAGAGTAAATAAGTAGTTTATCTTTACTTTGAAAAGCTTATTCATTCTCTATCCATGTCAGAAAACAGACTATTAAGTCACATAACTTTGAGCAAGACATGTCAGCCTTCGCTGTACTTCAGTTACTAGTTTTGAACCTGCTCTTACAGTAAGAACCATATTAAATAGTGTTCCAGCTTAAAACTTTCCAGGTGTAACCAATGGGCCTTGGCTACTGCCAACAAAGAGGACCAAGGCACGCTGTATTCTCCGGGACTATCACCTGTATGCAACATGGTTCACTAATAGAACAAATAGCATATGGGGCAGATTTCAAAGACATGCCACACCTGCAGCTGGTCCCATCAGGTACAGTAACATGCTCCCCCTGCTCTTTCCTCTACTTGGCAGAACATTTGAAAAGTACTGTTTTCTTAGTTTTTAAAGCTCATTTATTCCACCTTTTAGTTTTCAATTAAAAACGGCAACAACAAACTTAACTTTATTACAGACTACCAGCATTTTGTGTAATGAATCAGGAAGAGTGGAAAGATATAAAAATGCAAAATGACTGAAACTATCATCTCCAGCTAGTTTCACTATCTGGCTTTTTGAGTCTCTCTGATATCATTACCAGGTTAAGGGTACCTTTCCAAAAATCCAGGAAAACCTGGATTTCCCCACATTAAATCTGCAATAGCCACAAGCCCATTATCCAGACAGCACAACTGAGTTGTGAGAACAATGATATCCACTAACATCACATATAAAAGTCTCATATGAAAAGTATGCATCTTAAAACCTATGGATGGCTTCAGCAAAAGGCGGCAATGAGACAATGAGCGAACTACTCCAGTTTCATGTATCAAAAAACTGATTGGGACAAACCGATACCAAACGCCCCCTAATACAATGAATCAAGAAGAGCAAAGTATATGATATCACTGACCTAAAAATGCAGAACGTGAATCTAAACATGAGGAAACATAAATGTAAATTGTGAAATGGTTAAGAAAATAATTGGACTTTACATTTAAAAACACCAAAGTTATGAAAGGCAAACAAAACACCAAGGGACTGGCTCAGATTAAAATACACTGAAGATACATGATAACTGAATGCAACATACTATCCAGAATTTACTTCTGCTACAAAGATTATTATTTAGAGAACTGACAAAATCTGAATGAAACTAACAGATTAGAAAATAGAATTATATCAATTTAAATTTTCTGGCTTTAATAACTGTACAGAGGATATTAAGACAATGTCCTTATTTTATAAACAATAGCTTTAGTGTTAAGTTTATGACGTCTACTTCTTCCATTCAAATGGTCCAGGTTAAGAGTGTGTGTGTGGTATGCAAATATACAGAGGGACAAAGCAAATACAGTAAAAAAAGGTTAACATGTGGTACCTGGGTGAACTTCTCTGCAATATTCTTGCAATTTTTCCACGAACTAAAATCGTGTAAGAATAAAAAGGTCACACTCAGAGAAAAGCACTAAGCTCCAGATCAAGGAGCTGGCATGACCCTGCTTGCCATGAAACACGGGGGCGAGAAACCTATCAAGAAACATTAGTGGAAGGTGACACAGAAGAGACTCTGTGACCAACTCCCCGGCATAGCTTATATGTTCTTATGAATATTACTTAAACATTGCTCGCTATAGATTTAAAGGTTGATAATACCCAGTACTGGTACACAATTGCACTGTTGGGAGTTTAAATTTGTGCAATCTTTTTGGGAAAACATTTCGGAAATGTGTATTACAAGTCAAGACATGCACTGCTTTGAATTCCTAACCATCTCAATTGTGGAAATTTATTATATAGGTAGACAACAATTTGTGACTGTGCAAAAATACACATACAGAGGTATTCAAAGAAGCACCACTTGTATTTATTAACAAAACAAATGAAAACCCATGTGAGCAATTAGGAACAGATTGCTGGTTACGCAGCACCCCCCAGTCAGGCCTATGTACATATACAAAATCTATCCGGTCAGTAGCATTAACTTTGAAGAGGAAATAAGACCTGCAGTTTCATTCCCTCTCAAGTGCATATATACAACAACACACACATACACCCTTCACATCAATTATTAGTGATGATGGCAGACAACAAGAAAAATCCCTTTTTGCTCCAGAATGCATTACTAAGTTGACAGATGTTTTATTCTTTACTAATTGTTTGGCTTAGGTAAATAGCAAAATACAATCGCAGGTTCTAGATATCAAAAGGATTTTCATACAGCAAGTCTAGAATAAGGTGGCTCCAAATAAAAACAGAGAATGGCACATAAGAATTTAACCCCCCAAATGAACTTTAGTATATTACTGCTGATAAAGTTCAAAAGTAGTAAAAATGCAATGCCACCAAATGTGTACAAACAGGTACCAAAATACATGTACAAGAATGGCTGTGGCATCAACAGACATAAAAACCCAAAACTAGAATCAAGCCAATGACCACTGTCCGAGGATCAGATAAACTACAGAATAATCAGACAACAGAGGGCTATGCGGCAATGAAAGCGAACAAACTTACTACACTTGCAAACTATTACTACATGGTTACTTGCCAAAAAGTCAGAATCTAAAGTACAAAACTGTGTGGTGTTTGACAAAATAGTTGCCGTTTTGACAGGGATGCATAGAGACAAGCAGGGGCCACAAGAAGGGCTTCTGGGGAGGTGGTAATATTCCAGGTCTTCGTTGGTGTGGTAATCACCCATGCACACTCACTTTATGAAGATTCACATTTGTGAGTGTGTGTTCTGCTCTTCTGTAGGTATATTACTTTAATTTAGAAATACATTTCTTATACACATATTTTACAGTTTTTGGAATGAATGGCTGGTTTTGGGAAAAAGGTCTTTCCTGGACTTTATTCCGATGTCTTCAAATACTATTTTAACACCAACATTTTACAAGGCAATGATTTCTTGTCCTCAGCTACACCAGTACAGGAGTCTGTATTTCATATGAAGAAAACTTAAATATTAAGTCAATGAGGATGTAAGTTCTGACAAAATTGGTCCTCTTCCCTTTCTATCCAAATTTCAGATAAGCTGTTCCAACAATCTTCTCTGCTACTTAGTAAGCAAAAGACTAGGACTGACTATGGTCCTGTTTGGCAAACCATCTATCACAAGAGTACACATTTAAAAAATATATTAATTATGCAGTGTCATGGAAAAATACTGAATATACACTAGGATGAGAATGCTCCTATTGTTAATTTTAAAACTACCTTCCTCTCCCTAGCTCATTTAAACTGAGATGAATAGGAAGGAGAAAATGGTCTAATTGTTTTCCTAGATTCTCGTTATCTTTTTCTCTCATTAACCACTTAACACACATTCAAGTGCCTGCTGTGTGTTGGACACAGTACCAGACACGGGGAACACAGGGCAGCAGGTACGCAGCGCGGCCCCGACACATCACACGCACTACGCTGGCAGCTCCACACCGCACATGCATCTCACTTCATACACACCTGAGTCTTACAAGGCAGGTGCTGTTCCCCTCAATACATGGATGAAGAAATCACCTTAGAAATTGCCTTGCCCAAGGTCACAAAATGGTGGATTTGTTTCAAAGTGTAAGAAGAGTATAATGTTCTTGTTTCCCATATATTCTACCTTGAGATAGAATTTAATTGCATGTGAAAAGGGTATTCAGAGACTCAATTTTTATGACAGAATTATAAAATGCACTAATTGATCCTAAAAATTTCTATGCTACAGCATAGATTTGGTTTGCTCGTGTGAGGAGTCAACAGTAAACCTGAAAAGAAACCTCCTTTCATTACCCTCCTAACAACTTCCATTACTAAATTTTATAAGGGCAAAGGGTAAATTTTTCTTTGATTACTAAAAAGTGAGAAAATGTTTTCTAAAGTTGTAAGTACATAAAATTCAAGAACTCTAAAGGCACCTACCATGAGAGCCACACTGGCTACTGCATACACATAAGCATGCAGACACGAGTGCAACCACACACACGCGTGCAACCACACACACGCACGTTGTAAGTTTTACAACTACTCTGTATTTTCCCCCCGAACAAGGGGAACAGGCTACGATTGCAGTGGGAACTAGGGAAGTTTCCTGATTTGAGTGTTTGTACCACCATAAAGTCCATTTGTTTTCTGAGTTAAACAGGACCAAGAGTCTACACACACACCTTCAGTTTAACAAAGACGTCCTGCAGTCTTCATTTTTCTACTGGTGGAGCTCACACAGATGCAGCTCCAGCCCCAAATGTATCACACCATGTTTGGCTGATCTCTACAAAGTCTGACACACAGCTTGGCATTCTAAAGTATTAGAATTTAGCAGTGTACCTGCCTTTCATTTTCCTTCTAATCACTATAGATCAGAACATTTATGAATGGGAGAGCCCAAATAAGGTCTAAAGCATAAAGGAAAGGCTATGACTGAGTTTTATAAGGAGTTAGCCTGTCTCAGAGAAGCCTGAGCCTATGAGGGAAAAAATTAAAAATAATAATGATCATTTTAAAACATGTAAAATAGGATATTGAGTTAAAAGGGAGAATATTCAATAAGTAAAAAGAATAAAAATGGTCAAATTCATATATTTGGAAAGGAGAAGAGCTTTCCAAAATGTTTCTAGTAACACCACTGCAAGAACAAGGAAATGCCTTTCTGCTTGAGTATTAATACACAAAACATTTCTTTTGAATTATAATTTAGCTTTCTGTTATCACATGTCATATTTTAATAGTCAAACCTACATTTGCAGTAAAGCTCAAAACTACTCCGAAGCCGTCTTAACCGCAATTCAAAGCTTGCCAGTGTTTCTGAGTCACTAACATGCCTTGCTGCCTTTCTAAGTGGACTTCCTAGGACCTAAAAAGCAGTCCCAGCAGCTAGCCTCACAGGAGGGCCTGGGACACTGAAAGAGGAATACACAACAAGGAGCGTGGGGGTGGATGGGGCAAAATGCGACACCAAACGGCTTTGCCTTGGGCGGTAAACTACAGGAAGCCTAATACTTCCATCATCATTTGAGGAGGCTCTGCTCAGCACGGGCAAAGGAGGGGTTCTGAATTGAGAGTCACTATGAAGTGATTAAAAGTATAGATCACAGTAATCTTTGGTGGTGAAACAGTAGTACAGCAGCAAAAGCCCTGGGAGTTTGAGGGTAGCAATGAGGAACACAAGGGGAAAGTCTACACTAGTGGGTGTAGACTTAACTTTCAGTCTGTGTCATTCATACTACCTATTTACTTGGTATTTGTCTGTGCTATATTTTAAATTATGCAAACTGCCAAGCTGTTGTGTTACAGAGTTAACTGCCCTACATCAAATTCTGCAACTAGAAAACAGTTTTTCTTTAAAGATGAGCTTCCTTGTAGCAACTTATTTCTTAATGTTTTGATTTCATCAATTTCTACACGTGCACGGTGTACGCTCTTTTAATACGTGTAATCTCTCTTTTCTACAGTGTTAGTATCACTGACCTTTCCTTCATTCTTGCCTTCTGTAATAATTCATTGACAAATGCCATCAATAATTGCATCCCCAAATGATTTATTCCCATTCCCCGATTCCACAAAGTTTGATGACGTTCTCATTACTACTTACATTCATTCATAGCTTGTTAAACTGGCCTCATACATAGGGGTACCTCATTTTACTGTGCTTGACAGATGCTAATTCCTGTCCCTGCCCCCGCCAAGTTTAAGGCAAGACCCTCCACCAGCAAAATCTCCCGGGTGTGCCTGTGTAACAAAAGGCAAGGAAAAAATTCTAACGTCCTGAACTAAATTAGACCAGGCCAGAGGATGGAAGGAAGAGAAAAGGGGGTTAAGCAATTAACAACTGCAGAGAACAACCAACAAGAGTGCTCACACTCCTTAGCGTATATTAGAATTACTAAATTAATTTCCAGGTGTCTATAATCCACGATTATCTAAACAAGAATAAATAGCCAAGCATAGGACCCCAGAACCCCAGGAGCTTCCACTTCTTATTTACACTTGGGCTTTGCCTATTCCCTAGCCCAGATTCTCCTACTCACCTACCCTTGGTTTAGCTAATGTAAAGTCTTTCAGGACTGCTTTCGTCTTTCTCCCCCTACTTGCTCTATAAAGAAGTCTTGCAAAACTCCAGATGAGGGATGCATTGTCATTATATAGGGACACCTAGCCATGCCACTGGGGGTTTAGCCTTAAGACTTTTTTTGGCTAGCAATGACCTAATAAAGCTTTTCTTTTAATAAAAAGACTTTCAGCCAGGAAGTTAATTTTTTTGTTTTACACAGAATAGACCAGGAGAATGCAACGAACAGAATATACCTCCTTATATGTGTTCTCACTTGATTCTCATTAACAATTTCTAAGAGGTAGGCATCATTTCAAACTCAAAAGAAAGACCTGAAGCTCAGAATGTCACAAGGTAGGACTTCCCCCTACTTCTGATTACACGCTGACCATACTGAGGTTGAAGATGACAAGAACTACATATAAATATAAGGAATCCATACTCTGATCCTTAAGCCATTTATTTTCTGTGCCTTTCCAAACTAATGACTTTGTTTTTTAAACTATTATTCCTAATTCACTGATAAATTAACGTCAATGTGTTTTTCCATTGAACCACCTGCTATGTGAAAAAATACTTTATATTTCAGAAAATGCATTTCTTACTCTGTAAACTATTCCTCAGCAAATCAAAACTGTTTATTCCCAAGGATGAAAAGCTGCAGTAATCTAACTAGAAAATATAAAACAATGCCGTGAGGTTAAATAAACCAAGAAAATCAGATTCTGTTAACAGCTCTAGGGAATAGTCAAATCCAGAGCCTTTCAAAATTGTAAGTATCCCAGTAATGCTGAACAGCCAACCTGTTAGCACAATAAATTGGAGATGCACAGTGAATGGTAATCCTTATCCAAGAATATGTCTATTGATTTTAGAGGTTGGGGGGGGGGGCGGCAGAGAGAGAGAAACATGAATGAGACAAATATCAATGCATTGCCTCCTGGGATCAAACCCGCAACCTGATGTGTCAACCAACTGCGCACTGGGCCAGGGCTTAACAGTGCATTTTTAGGCCGTCACTTGTATGCAGGACGACACTTTTTTTTTAGTGGCATAAACACACACTACAGAAACATAGCCAAAGCTGTAAGCTTGTATTCTTGTCAAACTTGAGTACATACAATATTAACATCAAGTTTTCATATACAAATCTGTACACAGCAAATAGTCACTAAAGAATGAACCATAATAAGTTATCTGTTAAAAAATGTAAAAAGTGACAGAAACAAAAATTATCATGGAATCATAGCTGATATTAACTTTACAAATGTTACATTGAGAAAAAGGATCTATTTTACTAAGTTCCAACAGCTAAAATGATGATTAATTTCTTCATCAATGAAATGATCTACTATGGACTAAAAAGCATGTAATAAACCTAACAAGCTCAAGGAGGCCAGTATGGTGGGCCGTACAAATTCAGAGACCTGAAGTAATCACACAGGGTGGTCTAAAATTAAAACGGTCCGACTAGAAGCAAGTGGGGGTGGGTCGGCCCCTACCTTCCCAGACAAAGGTCAGTCTTTGCCTTAACTGGGCCTGCCTGTTGTCTTTTTTGCATCTACATAACATACCTTTGGAATGCAGGGTAGCACCAGAGAAGGGACCACAAAACCCCTCATTGTTACTGTTATCCTGTTAACGTGGTTTTTAAAAAATTGATTTTTAGGGGGAGGGAGGAGGGAGAGAGAGATAGATCTATGCATTGTTCCACTTACTTACACATTCATTGATTGGTTGAGTCTTGTGCGTGTCCAGACCAGAGATCAGACCCAGAAACCTGGGAGAATCAGGAGGACGCTCTAACCAACTGAATTACCTGGCCAGGGCTGTTACCATGTTAATTGTTAACTGCGAACTATCCTATACCCACAAGTGTAAAAGAAGTATGTGTCTATTTGTTTTACTTTTTATCCAGTCCCAGAGATTTCCAGTTTTGCCTTCTTCTGCCTCCCTAATCAATCACCAATGGATGTCATGTAACCCTTTATGACTTTGACTGTAATGTTTAAAAGAAGGTGCAAAATCGCCGTTCTCTTGAGCGTTTTCTCCATCGAGATTTTGCTTCCGAGCAATTGTTGTCAGTTTGGCTCAAAGTCATAAAAATTCTAAGCAGGTTTATACATTTCTTATAGTAACAGTCTCTTACGAAAAAATGCTACAATGCCATAGGTTACCATTACCTGCTCAATAGTAGAGATGTTTGTTAGTGAAGCAGGTTGACACTCCCAAAAAGTGATAATCCAGCTTCTAACAAATTCTATAAATAACTGGTGTCAAGGTCTAAATGGGGCTACAAACAATACACCTGAAAAGGAACCCTTAGCAGTTTATATTCCTTCTTGTACTTTTGTTGAACCTAAAACTAACTGATGGGTGATAAGAAAAAAAAATTCTGAGATGTTCTAACAAATTAGAGTGGCTATAAGTGCAAAAGAAAAGAATTACAACAAAGGACTTCTCACATTCCCGTTTGGCCTGTTGGAATTTCGTTAATTTACAGGTGGCTATTTCAGAAGACTATCTCAGCCAGGCACCATCTAACCCTAATTCCCCTCGTTTACAAATGGGCTTTCTGGATTGCTACCCCTAGCCAATCTAATAACAGCAGCCAGCTTCTTCCACAGGCCCTGCTTCAACTTCCTCCAGCCCCTTCTGCCTACAGCAGTTCATGTAAATTCTTTCAGACCAGCTCCTTCTTCTCCCTCCCCCGACTTGATGTATAAATAGCCCTGCAAAACTCTGGTATGGCGAACATGCTATTCTTTTCTACCTAGCCATGATGCTGGGGGTTTAATTCCAAGCCTCAAGACTGGTCTTTCGGGTAGCATTTTTGGCTCAATAAAACCTTCCTTACAAAAAGACTATTAGCTATGGAAGTTAAAGATTTTCAGTTTAACATTTTGGTACCCAAAAGAGGGGCCAAGCTTTGAAGATACAGACAGGAACTTTGCTCTTCCAAGGCACGGTGTGACATCCACAGAACCCCTTTGATGTTCATCGCTTCCCTGGTGTGCTCCTTCATATTTCTGCCCTCTGACACCCAGGATTGTACAAACCCACAGTTTTACTGGCAGGGGTATTCCCTGAAGAAAGCGGCTGTAAGTGGCACCCAAAACGTGTTGACGGATTGTTCCCTCAATGTCCCTACAGAGTGGGGTCCATGCCGGTACCACGAATGTGATGTAGGTGGGTTTGAGGGGATGCCCTTAACTGTCTTTGTAGTTTAGTCCAGAAAATTGAGCTCATAGTGACATCTTGTGGGCATTGCATGTTATTACTGTTTGGTCTCCCCACAGCTTTGGAAACTCAGAATGGGCTTTTCCATGCTTGGAAGAGTAGTCAGGGCATAAAACAACACTCTACTGACTTGAAAATAACTTTCCCAGCCTTGACTGGTTGAAAGCAATTTAAATTATGGGAATCGAAACTCCAAACCTTCTCCTACCACTCCCCACAAACACTGGAGGACTTAAAAAATAAACAAGNTTACTGTTTGGTCTCCCCACAGCTTTGGAAAACTCAGAATGGGCTTTTCCATGCTTGGAAGAGTAGTCAGGGCATAAAACAACACTCTACTGACTTGAAAATAACTTTCCCAGCCTTGACTGGTTGAAAGCAATTTAAATTATGGGAATCGAAACTCCAAACCTTCTCCTACCACTCCCCACAAACACTGGAGGACTTAAAAAATAAACAAGGTTGATTTGTACACATTTCTTTGTCTAAATGGACTAACTTTACTAAAAATGAATGGCAAGTTAGAATTGCTCAGAATCTTGTTCTCTCTTCTAAATTTAGATTGGCAGGAGAAAATAGCTGAAGCTTGTTTCTTGGCCTAAGGTATGTATGGATATATTTTGAGTTATTTGTCCTAAGCTGGTTATTTCTGAATAAATAGGAAAAGATACCCTAAATTGGGTAAGGAAAGTTATAGATTTATAAAGAGAATTTTTTAAAGGGAAATTTTATATATGGTAAAGCTGAATAAGATTAGAATTTATTTAAACAAGCAAATTTAAATATCAAAAGTAAGCTGATGCAAAACCAGTTTTGTTATTTTTCACTAGATTAAAAAAATAAAGGTTTTTTTCTGTATTAATTGCTTTGCTCCAGATATTAGAGAAAAGTTTTCTACCTAGAAAGCAACGATTCTATGTTTTATTAAAATAGTTGTGTTTTGCCCTGGCTGGTGTGGTTCAGTGGATTGAATGCCCGCCTGCGAACCAAAGGGTTGCCAGTTTGATTCCCAGTCAGGGCACATGCCTGGTTTGCAGGCCAGGTCCACAGTAGGGGTTGCACGAGATGCAACCACACATTGATGTTTCTCTCCCCCTCTTTCTCCCTCCCTTCCCCCTCTCTAGAAATAAATACATAAATAAATAAAACCTTTAAAAAATAAAACAGTTGTGTTTTATAGTGTCTTAATCAGGTACTTGATTTACTCAAGAAAACAACTCTCAATTCTAAGAACTAAGGCTTTACTAACAATACTTAATCTGTATTTTTCTTTATCTTTTATTGTCACTTTGGGTAAATGGATAATTTAATATTGTTTCAAATTTCCCAGGGTTCAAGTTTTAAAAGGAGACTTTCTTAACCTGGAAATGGCTTTAGGTTATTTCAGTGGGTCCCTGGAAGACCTCAAAGATTTGTTCTCTCCTTATAAAACAGAAAATTTAAACTAATTAGGCCTATTTGATATATTAAAATTATATGGGAAGCTTTGTTAAATAAAGAAATAATAATTGTTGTACTTTATACACAGCATTTTCATTTGTAATTTTAATTATCTCAACATGTTATGTAAGAGAAAAGCAAATTTGTCAACAGCATTATATAATCAGATCTATAACATGTCATTTTAAGCTTTTCTCTTTTTGTCATTTACAGTTATTGTTTTACTCTGATGCTTTTGCAAGTATGTTTCATCTTCAGAAAGATCCATGGAGATGACTTAGTCTAAAATATAGGTTTCAGAGAATAAAATTTTAGATCATACTTTAAACTGGATGAAGATTTATAGTACTCTAAAGAACTGGAATCATGAAATAGTGGCGAATGTTCAAGTTAATTAATTATGGGACCCAATGACTGAGGATAATTAACTTTATGCTTTTTTATTTGAAACATTGCTTATCTTGCTACTTAATGACCTAGAGCAATTTGGTAAATTATCCCTTTGTCATTTATATTTTTCTCCCCACCTGATCCCTCAAGAATTTAATAATGAGTATTATTATTTTCATGGCAACATGGTTGTTTACAAAAATTCAGTAAGAATCTATATACACTTCATAATAGGACACAAGTGAAAACTGGCTTTAATACCAAGGCTATGACTAGAATGTCATGTTAGAGCAATTTTACAAGAGCCTATATGATCTATTGCTATTCTTGTTACATTTATACAAATAACCAGGTCAAATTACTGAAACCAGGCTTATGCAATAAACAAGTCTTAATTTGGCAATATTTGTTTAAAAAATGATGGGTTTAGAGAAAAACTGTTTCACCAGAAACTATAATACATATTTATGGATATTAGATTCTAGTTCGGATTAATTGCCTTTAAAGTTTTTTTTTCAACTGTAAACTGGACTGAACTCTTTTAATTTTCTTAAATATTTGGCTATAACCCTGCAAAATAATTTCCATTTTTCTAACATCCTCTGGCTTGTAACTAAAATGCAGCTAGATGACTGTATGCACACTTCCCAGAAATCACCACAGCAGACCACGATTAAGCAGTCTCAGGACGTGATGCTGGGTGGGCCTGACCACCAAGGGCACCACCGGAAGCACTCGGCTCACACTCTACAGACCAGGGGGCCAGCTGTCGCTGCCTGCAACAGCACCTTTGTGCCTGACATCTAGAAATCATGACTGACAGCCTTGCAGACCCAGAAACTGCATTTAGAATTCACATTAATCATTAACTTTTCTCTTTTGTTTCCATAGAAAATACCTCTTATTTAGATGTCTACCTGCTTACAGTAACCTTTTAGTTGGTTGCCAGCATTGATAAGCTCAGTATTTAGGAAACTATTACAAGTTGGTTCACTACCTTGCCTTTTTAAAAAAATACTTGTTGCTTCCCTCAAATAACATTAATGCTTGCTCAACAGATTGAACTAGCCACCTATACCTTTGTAGAACAAGTTACTCTTCAAAGAAACTGAAATCCTCATCAGTGGCTGATAACACTAAAACCACTCTGTAATCCTTAGATTGCCCTCCATGAAATATGAACCCTTGAAATAAGCCTTCGCAGTAATGTGGGACAATGCCCTGGATATTGCTATAAAAAGGGCCATTTGACCAGAATTCAAATTATGCAAACATTCCACAGGGATGCTTTCTTCAAAAGATCTAAAAGAGAGGAAAATTATAAGAAAAAAATCTTGACGTCCTAAATTAATTTACAGTGGCCTGCGAGTGAAAGAAAGACAGAACTGTAACAAAAGACTTCTCACATTCCTGTTTTGCCCATTGGAAATTTGAACTGATTTCCAGGTGGCTATTTCCAGATTATTTCAGCAAGGCATCATCTAACTCAGGGGTGTCAAACTCATTTTCATTGGAGGTCCACATCAGCCTCGTGGTTGCCTTCAAAGATCAAAATGTAATTTAGGACTGTATAAGTGTAACTACTCCTTAACAGTTAAGCAAGAGCTTGACATTGCCACGGGGTAGAAACAAGGTGCTGGGCTGCATAGAACAAGGTGGAGGGCCGGATCAGGCTTGCAGGCCTTGTTTGCCACCTATGATTTAAGTTTGTGAGCCCCCTGTTGTTTACATGTGGGTTTTGCGGACTGCTCAACTCCAGCCACTCCAAAGGAGCAGCAAAACATCTTTATTCAGACTCTGCTGGCCCTGCTTCACCTTCTCCCACCCTTTTGCCTATAGCTCAAGTAAATTCTTTCAGACCACCTCTTTCTTCCTTCTTCTCCCACTCCCTAGTTGTTTAGGTTCCATGCCCAAGACCAGTTTTTGGCTCAGTGAAACCCAAGTTTTTAAAGTTTAGTACAGGAAAATCTGCATATACCATGTGCAGGTCTCCAGCAATTTCACCCAGACAATTTTTTTTTTACTATGACAACAATAATCAAATGCTAATATAAGACCCATTATGTGTAAGCTGCTAATAATGATGTGGTTAAACAAATTAACTTCTGAGTTTTTAAAATGGCAGTAGCTCCAAAGTTTAAGAAATTCTCAAAGCTAAGTATAAATTTGAACTTGTCATTCTAATTGTTGAATTTTTTTCCTGGTCATCTGCCAATGTTTTAGTTGGTTCTAGAATTAATACTAGTAGTCTGATCATTTATTGTGAAAGACAAATACTACTTGTCCTGCATCAGTCCTCTTCACTTTGGGACTGAAACCCGCAATTTGAAAATCACAGCTTTAGAAGATGCACAAATCAGTCACCTTTCCCTGAAGAGGAAAAGCCCAGAGAACTGAAAACATCAGTTGAATAGTGATTGTTTACTTAACTCTAGGAAGATCACAGGAGAAAGTTTAACACTCAGGATATGAAAAAATGTAATAGTGCTCTACCCCCAAAAGAGGTTCTTGTTCTGGCAGTTAATAATCATCACCACTGTTAATCACTAGCTCCCTGCACACACAACTCTGCACTAAGTGCCTATAATTTATATACATATAGGCACATAAAATGCAATATACATATAGTTATATACTTGTTATATCTTTAATATGTAAATTTATATTTTTTCCAGGTCATTCTTATAGTCTGTCAAAATAAAAAAGTGTTAAGTGTAAAACATAGGTCAGCTGGCCCCAGAGTCTAATTTATAAACTCTTCCAAAAGAATAGGAGCTTCCAACTCTGGCTGTGCATCAAAAATCCTCTGTAGCGCCCTAGCTGCTGTGGCTCAATGGAATGCGTACCAACCTGAGAATCACAGGGTCACCCTTTGAATTCCCAGTCAGGGCACATGCCTGGGCTTCGGGCCAGATCCCGGTAGGGGGCATGCAAGAGGCAACCACACACTGATCTTTCCCTCTCTTTCTCCCTCCCTTCCCCTCTCTAAAATAAATAAATAAAATCTTTTTTTAAAAAAAAGGTCCTCTTTGGAGTCAAAACAAAACAAGCAAATAATAAGGTGCTTCCCCACAGAGATTTTTAAAGTTAAACTAGCAAATATTATAGAGAGGTATATTCTGAAAACAATGTATCAAATACCATATATTATGTCAGGAAAGATCTTTTTAGACAGTAGATACTACTGTGTGCTTCAGACTTAAAATTCCTTGTTCAAATGAGTGATTGCTTTGGTTAATAAACAACTGACTTTACCTTGAAAACTTAATTAGATTTCTCATTATACACTAGAATTTAATATAAAGCAGTTTTATCTTAGGTTTAATAACTAAATTCCATTAACAATTTAACTGCTGACATGTCAAAAATGATCTTAACATAACGTAGCCTAAATGATATAGGTTTTGGACTGCACCAGTGTATTCTATTAAATCTATCTATGCATGATTTAAACCTCTACCTTCCCCAAACATTTTCCTTCATTACCTAAAAGATAAAGAATTCTTAACCTGACGTAACAACAATGAATTCAGCATTATTCCTGGGTTGATTCACCTCTACCACCCTTAAGAAATCATTTACTGGCAAGCACATGATAGAAAATTAAGTGTTCTAGGTTTCAAATAATTAAGAAATGATTTTGCTTACATCATTCAAATAAAATATTATTAACATAAAAAACTAAATCATTTTTGATGGTTAAGTGGGTAACACAAAGCCAGGAATTACCACTACCAGCAACCACAAATAATAGCAGGACTACATGCCACAAACACATGAATGATTAGCTGAATACATACAATCCCCCTATTAATAAAGAATTTCTCATTTTCTTCTCAGTAAAAATTCTTTGTAAAAGGCTTCCAGCCAAGACAGAGGTGTAGGCAGATAGATACACTGTGCCTCCTCGCACAACCAAAAGAAGGACAACAAATTTAAAAACAAAAAACAACCAGAAATGCCAGAAAATCGAACTGTAGGGAAGTTCAACAACCAAGGAGTTAAACATTCATCCAGAGGGGGGGCGGGGGAGGGGGCAGGCGGAGAGGGCAGCTCCTAGCACAGAAGATACACAGAGAAGATGCACAGCACGGCGGCAGGGCAGTGGCTGGAGGACCTGGAGGTACCAAATTTGCATGCGGATAAACCAGGAGGAAAAACTGGGAGGAACAACTAGAGGGTGAGACAGGCCACACAACCCAGGGTTCCAGCTCGGGTAAATAAAGCCTCAAAACTGTGACTGAAAACACCTGTGGGGGTTGAGGTGGCAGGAAAAACTCCCAGCCTCACAAGAGAGTTCATTGGAGAGACCCACAGGGTCCTAAGAAGGTACACAAGCCCACCCACCAGGAAATCAGCACCCAAAGGACCCAATTTGCTTGTGGTCCTTTCAGGGGAAGTGACTGAAATCCGGCAGAGAGTGGAGCAAGCACCAATATTCCTTCCCGGACACCTCTCCTGCATACAGTGTCACAACGCAGCTACGCGGGTGGTCCCGCCCTGGTGAATAACTAAGGCTCTGCCCCTTACAACGTAACAGGAGCACAGAGACAAAAAAAATATGGCTCAAATGAAAGAACAGATCAAAGCCCCAGAAAAAGAACTAAACAGTGAAGAGAAAGCTAACCTATCAGACACAGAGTCCAAAACACTGGCAATCAGGATGCTCACAGAAATGGTTGAGTACAGCTGCAAAATACAGAAAGAAGTGAAGGCTATGAAAGGAAAAATAAAGGAAAATGTACAGGGAACCAACAGTGAAGGGAAAGAAACTGGGACTCAAATCAACAATTTGAAGCAGAAAGAAGAAATAAACATTCAATCAGAACAGAATGGAGAAATAAGAATTCAAAAAAAATTAGGAGAAGCTTAGGAACCTCCGGGACAACTTTAAACATTCCAACATCCAAATCATAGGGGTGCCAGAAGGAGAAGAGGGGGAGCAATAAATTGAAAATTTGAAGAAATAATGAAAGAGAACTTCTCCAATCTGGCAAAGGAAATAGACTCCCAGGAAGTCCAGGAAACTCAGAGAGTCCCATAGAAGTTGAACCCAAGGAAGCACACACCAAGGCACATCATAATTACATTACCCAAGATGAAAGTTAAGGAGAGAAATTTAAAAGCAGCAATAGAAAAGGAGACAGTTACCTACAAAGGAGTTCCCATAAGCCTATCAGTTGATTTCTCAAAAGAAACCCTGCAGGCAAGAAGGGGCTAGAAAGAAGTATTAGAAGTCATGAAAGGCAAGGACCTACATCCTAGATTACTCTATCCAGCAAAACTTTCATTTAGAATGGAAGGGCAAATAAATGCTTCCCAGATCAGGTCAAGTTCAAGGAGTTCACCACCAAGCCCTTATTATATGAAATGTTAAAGGGACTTGTCTAAGAAAAAGAAGATGATCAAAAATATGAACAATAAAATGACAATAAACAGAACTATCAACAACTGAACTTAAAAAAAAAACACCCACAAATACAAATTAAGCAAACAACTAGAACAAGAACAGAATCACTGAAATGGAGATCACATACAGGGCTGGAGTAGGGAGGAGGGCAGAGAATGATGGAAAAGGTACAGGGGCTAAGAAGCACAAAGGGTACATACAGAATAGACAAGTGGAGGTTAAGAATAGTATGGGAAATGAAGAAGCAAAGGAACTTATATGTATGACCCAGAGACATGAACTAAGGTGGGAGAATGCTGGTGGGAGGTGGAGTACAGGGCAGAGGGGAATAAAGGGGAGGAAAAATACAGGACAACTGTAATAGCATAATCAATAAAATATATTTAGAAAAGCTCTTTGTAAAAGACAAAGCAATCACAAACTTTAAATGTCAAGTAAGAGTCAGTCTGTTTGGTAAAATTAATGCCCTAACTGAAGGATTTATCCAACTATTTCCTATTCAGGCCACCATGACTTGACAGCACTGCAGAGAAACGAGAAACGAGTCTACGACCTTAACCAGAAAGATAACTACAGACTCGAACAGGAATAATCCCAAAATTATTTGGTTGAAGAACTTATAGTTTATTACTACTAAAATCTAGGGAAAATATCCACACCAGTGTCTTCTCTAACCGTATCTCAAAAACAAAAAAAAATTTCATTCCTCAATCTTATGACATATAGCTTTTTAAAACACAAATACCAGTGCTATAAATCCATAACCACATTTGCAATGTAAATACCAGAATATCTTCAAATATGATATATTTAAATATAGAATCATGAATGTTCATTCTATCCATGACCTTTGGGCCACTGGGAGATTTCTAAAGCATACCTTTTAATCCATGCCATGGCACTTCAAGAACATGTTAAGGTAAGTCACAGCCCGGAACACTTCGATGCACCTCAAAACACCTCAGCCAGTGCATCTGTATGATTCTCTTTTCCTTTTGAGATCATAATGGTTCCGAAGAACTACAATGCTTCCATTTGAATGACAGTCTCATAATTTCAATGACTTAAAAACAAAAACAAAAAATAAGGACTTAAATGTATGTTAAGCCACTATTATGTGACACTCATTTCGTGTGAACCCTGTATGAATGAGGAGTACAATGCCCAGCAGTCAGTGACGGACCTTTGCTTTGTTGAGATCTACCAAACCCCACAAATCTCTGACCCAATTCATTCTTCAGTTTTCTTTTCAAGGAATGAAAAATAACCTAAAAGACAGGTAGAGGCCAGGTCCACCGCTGATTAACCAATTATTCTATTCTGTGCTCTATGAGAGCAGGAAATTAACCACACACCTGTATAAAATGGAATTTGCTAATAGATACATCAGGGGTTCCTTCAAACAATGACCCTCCTGGCATTTGTATCACTGAATCATTTTAATCACATGGAAATCGTTAAATTAACTGGCGCTCCCATTTCTAAAGTATACCTCCATGTAGAGTGTGCATATTAATGAACAGACAGGTGGCTCACTACCAAGTTTTACTGCTGCACTATGATCGGCTTGGCAGGTTCCTCCTCACCCCACCCACCTTTCTTACATAAAAACATTAAAAACATTTTATTATTAAAACAATGCAATAAGGAATTTTTGTATCACATTTTAAACCTAAGAATTCACTTTTGCTTCAAGTTTGGCATTCTATAGTTAAAAGAATATTCAAGCTACATAAATATAAAACTAAATTTAAATAGTTTATAAAACTAAACTTAAATTATCAATAATACACGTATATTTGTGTCATAAAGCAATTAAAATTACTTTAGCATGACTGATCAGGAAATTTTTAATAAAAGCAAACTATAAAAAGGGTGTTCAAGAAAAGAGAAAGCATGGAGAAGTTCTGTTACAGCCAGGGTTTGGTAACACCTCACATAAAGATTACTAGACAGGAAACAGAAGAAGATGACAAAGGCCCAGCTAGAAGCTACAAAGTATGTGCTAAGGAGAAAGTTAAACTATTCTGTGTTTGAAAGTTCACTGTCAGAAAAATTACATAGTCCAGAGATTTAGGTGTATTGCAGGTTGTGGAGAACGTAGGTTATAAAATGTAGGTCACCCTTCAAAAAGCTGATGATAATGGCAGACTGCATATAGGTAAGAACTCTACGAGAGCAGGTGGGGAGAAGCTAGCGAACAGAAACAAGGGCCCTAGCGCAATGAAATCACTGCCGCCACAGCATCTTTTTAAACTGATCATTTTACCACTACAGTGCAATGCCCTGAGTTCCCACTACAGCTCTAAACCACTTAATGCCTCTGTATGACGTACCCAACTTCCTGGAAGGACATCCACGTTATTTTCTATAGCCTGTGCCCCCAGATAAACGCACCCTACACACTACCACCAGGATAATGTTCCTGGAGTGCAGTTTCAAATAAGAATGTTAACCACGGGGAAATCAGGTGGGATATGAATATGTTAGATAATAAAGAACGAAAGTCTGACATACTTATTACCTCATTTAACTTTCAAAAGCCCAGTTTACAGAGGAGAAAACTGAAGTTCTCTGGTTAAGTGACTGGATCTAAGAACATACTCAGTGAGGGAAAAGAACTGAAACTTAAATCTAGATCTTCTAGCTGGAATTACAACACTTTTCTACTACAATATTGTTGAAGAGCACCCTTAGGGCACAGGGGTGGCACTGGGGCTAAACTAACATTTGTTGACCACATGCCAAGTACCATGGTAACCACTCGATGCTATTTTATTTCATCCTGATCTACCATTCATAAGACTGATAAGTAGTTGCCTCCTTCTACAGGTGAGTAGATTGAGGCTCACTCAGAGAGATTTAAGTGATCTGGTCAACATCACACATCAGAGACTGAAAATGATGGCCCAGAGAGTTGATCTCACATGTCCAACTCTAAAACCCACATTAGTGTTGCTAATGCCAACCTATCCTCCAGAAGCAATCAGGAAAAAAAAGTCCAACACTTAAGTTTACTTTCAACCTGGCGATACAGCAATAATCTAACTTTATAAACACTTCTTACTCAAACCTCAGTCATTGCAAAATTTATAAACAAATTTTGGGCTATGGTTTAGCAACAGACTATATACACATTTACAAAAGTCTGTAAAAAGGATCAGAATTATATTTAATCACTCAAATCAGAAACTTCATTTGATTCCTAAAAATGAAATCCAGTTTTTTCATAAACCTATGGACTTGAAAATCTTTTAAAATTGACTTCAAATTCATAGTGCTGCCAAATTTCCCAGTTTAGTTGGTCCTAACCCATGGACTGCTACCAGTCTGAGTCTTGTGGGAAGAGAAGTCATTTATTAGATGAGGGAGGTGAGGCCATTCAGGCAGATTATTGGAAATAAAAATGACCCAAAACAGTAGCCCCGGCCAGTGTGGCTCAGTTGGTTGGGCATCATCCTATAAACCAAAAAGACTCCCCAGTTCAATCCACAGTCAGAGCACATGCCTGGTTGCAGGTTTGTCCAGGCTGGGGCACGTGTGGGGAACAACCAATTGATGGTTGTCTCTCACATCAATGTTTCCCTCTGTCTCTCTCCCACCTTTTCCCCTCCCTCTAAAATCAAAAATAAAAATTAAACGAGTAGATGGACAGCTCTCTACAATGCTTCAAAACATGGTTAAACTAAAAGTAATATCTAAAAGCACACACACAAAAAAACCCTCAAATTGAGGACAGGAAACTCCTAAGCAACTTCAAGATTTAAATGAGAAACCACATGCTCATACTGCATTCCAAAAGTAACCGAAGAAGGGGTCAACAGAACTACTATAGCAATGTACTGAAACATGTTAGATGAATCAAAGAAACCATTTTTTAAATTTCTGACACAAAATATTGCAGAATTATATTCAAGGGTTCAAAGCTGCTACAGTAAAAAAAATTAACTGGTCATTTAAAAATATCTTCATCAGCCCTGGCTGGTATAGCTCAGTGGATTGAGCATGGGCCTGTGAAGCAGGGGGTCACTGGTTCAGTTCCCAGTCACAGCACATGCCTGGGATGCAGGCTGGGTCGCCAGTGGGGGACACATGAGAGGCAACCATGCACTTGATGTTTCTCTCCCACTTTCTCCTTCCCTTCCCCTCTCTCTAAAAATAAAGAAATAAAATTTTAAAAATATATATCTTCATCAGCCCTGGCTGGTGTGGCACACCAGCCTGAAAACCAAAGGTTCCCTGATTTGGTTCCCTGATTTGATTCCCAGTGTAGGGCACGTGCCTGGGATGCGGCCCAGGTCCCCAGAGCAGGGGTGCATGAGAGGCAACAACACATTGATGTTTCCCTCTCTTTCTCTCTCCCATCCCCTCTCTAAAAATAAAGAAAATCTTTAGAGTAAATAATTAATTTGAAATGTCTTCATCAGTAAAAGCCTAACTCTTCTGTATAACTCACTTTACAAACATTAATACCTGAACAGATTTACAGGTGAGGTGATACAGAAATTTTCCAGCTTTTAAAATAGACCTAGGTGAACTTACTCCTAAAGAAATTAAGTTTGATAAGGGATGAACACAAAATGAACAAGTATGAAAGAACATAGGCTTCTGGATTTGGTTTAAAAGGACGACTGTATTTCCACAGGGCCTTCCCTGACCCTGCTTCAGGTCTCCCCCAGCGCATACTGATACGACAGGTGTACACTGTACTTCCTATGTTCCTCAGAGTACAGCACAGTGTTTCAGATCTCTGGACCACTACACATGCTACTTCAAGAGCAGTGGGTGAAAGAGAAGTGAAGATCACACAATAATACTTAAAAGAATACTATAAATAATAAAAATATAATATAAAAAGCATTAAGGAGAAAATAAACAGGTCAGACTACGAGTGAAAAACAAAAACTTTTAATGTTTTCAGTGCCTACAATGTATTACATACTATAAGCTAAGCCAAGTTGGGGTTTTTTACATAAATCTCAGACTTACTGTAAGAAATTTCTGAAAAGAAAAAAACACTGACACTAAGTTGATGAGGCAGCCTTTAAATTAGATATTATAATTCAGGGGATGTGTCCTACTACACACTTGAATTTTAAACAGGTTTTGTCAACTAAGTACTTGGAAACAGTCTTGTTATATAATGACAGAAAATTAACTATTGCTATTATCAAAAATATAAAAATGATATTCGAGGGATTCCAACTCTAAAGTAGTCTGTGCCAATACTAATAAGGATTTCAAATATAAGCTAAACCAGGTTTTGAGTAACTTTCAAAGAACCTTTCCAAGAATCATAAACTACTCAAATTCCCATCTCAATAGTAAAACTATAATTCCTTCCCCCAAGAAACTCTGGGGGTAAGGGAATGCCAAGCACCTAAAGCTGAGACTGACCTCAGGATCGATGAGACCCAGTGACTGAAAGATACTCATAACCTAGCAATTCTGGAAGATGAAATATTCATCTAATTTTACTTTGAAGAACTCCCAAACGGAGAAGCTCTTTTAAGAGCTTCTAATGTATATCCTAATTTTCAGTAACATTTAAAACACTTCTATTAAAGTGCCTGTTCTTAAAGTAGCCAATACCCAGGGTTCAACTGGGAGACACCGGAATTTTTTTTTGTTATAATTCCAGATGGCACAGTATGGACAGATATAATTTAAACACAAATACATGCATGGGTAAATCCACACCCACACACAGCCACCCCCCCCCCACTATCCTTTTTCAAATGAATTAATGTATGTGCTTGGTGACCAAAGATAGGGGGATGGGGACAGAGGAAAAGAAGAAGAAAGAGCAGCAATCCAAAAGTGCTGAATAAAGAATGTTAAGGGAGGAAAAGTAATAAAGTAAATCAGCTCATTCATAAACACTACTATGCATTTATTCCGAACACGAAAATCAAAAGAAGCTTCTTTCCTTTCTAGAATGAGAGGAAAAAACAACACAGAGCATAAATCAAACTTGCCTCCACTTCCTCTGTAATTACTATGTGTATGTTTATTAAAGTGTTTATGGGTAAATTAAGTTTCTCCCTATCATTCTCTTTCTCCTTTCACTTAAAATAAAATGTAAATTTTGGTGGCTTAAAAGATTATGTGGTCATGAGTGATAAGAATGCGCTAATTAAGTTCCGAAGTTGGAGTCAGGTGCTATACGTTAGAAACTTCCTTGGATATGTAACTTCTGAGCAGTCACACCTCACCTGTAGATAACAGCAGTGCGAAACTGCAGTGGCAATGCTTAACGAATGCTTAGCTGTGAAAACACCTAACACACTGCCTGCCAGAGCAGGCATAAGCATTTATTGACTTTGAAGGCACAATTTGGTAATCAGTTACTGCTAATGCCACAACTCTAAAATCAAAATAAACATGAGCATGTCACTCCACATTTTGAGTGGAGGAAGATCAAGAGCTAAGTGGAGAAAGACGATAAGGCATAAGAGAAGCAGCAGCAGAAATCAATCAGGAGGCTGCTGTGGCCATGCAGGTTCAAGATGACAGTGTCTTACACCACGGTGGAAGCAGTGGAAGTGTTGCAGGTCATGAAACAATGGGCATATTTTAAAGACAAAACACGGTCTGCAACGTTGACTCGGAGGCTTCTAACCTAAGCAACCTGAAGCACGGAGTTCTTATTAGGATGGGGATGACTTCAGGAGATTTACAGATGGGAATTTCTGTAGTTAAATTTAGACACAGTAAATTGAATATGCTTAAATAATCTAATAGTATTTATTACAGGTTATCAGAACTTTCTGCAAAGGGTAGGGAGATGTGACAAGTAAATGTAGTCTGTTTAGTTCTTGCTCACAGCCAGATTTTTTGAAGAACCAATGAGGTGTAAGTATTATAAATTAAACAAGTAATTTAATAATCTTAGCTTTTTAATTATACATCCTCTGCCGTGTGCATCTGAGTGTTAAAGAAAAAATAATGCAATAAGAATATTAGGAAAATTTCTAATTACACAGACTAATTTAAGGGAGATAGTCCATATTCAAACAATAAAGGCAATTACATCTAAGAAGAGTAACCTATTATCTGATGCTCTCCAGCCACCAAAATGCCTGTTTCAAAGACATAGTTTAGAAATAATAAAATTAACAGACATTTATGAAGTGCTTTCCACATGCTAATTAAGCATCTCATTTAAATACCAACTAACTTTTATTAGCTTATCTTTTACAATAAGGTTGAAAGAAATTAATTAAGCTAAAGAACTACTCTGTAACTTTAGCCATCCTGAAAAGAACTAGTTTAAGAGTATGCAGGAAATTCTTCTGCTCTATTGTTTTTCTATTAACATCTACATTTTGTATTCTCTTCGTGCTTCTAATTTTCCAATGCCAACTGTTATGGAAGCTCTATGACAGCTTGATATGTAGCAATTTGTGTGGGTCTGTGTTTTAATGGGAAAGGAACAGGAAGGAAAATTGTATGTTGATGAGTCCAAAAACATAACACACTTTCCCGAGATAGACTTGTGCAGAAATGTATTAATAGTAGTTACAATTTCAGGCTATGGGCCTATAAATATAACTCTGTTAATAGAAATGGACTGCAGAGAATTTGGAAAGTGAACATGTATTTTCTGGAGAGTAATGAATAAAAAGAGAAAGGAACTGCCCTGACACACTTATTCTCACCTAGATATTCTCATTTTACCTTAAATTGTAAAATTACTGCCACAGAATTATCAAGCTTTTGGAGATAGTTTCACAATGGTTTCACCTACTTGATAGCAACTCAGTTGTCCCTATTTTATGATAGCCACATTGCTTAAGTTATTTCATCAGGTTCACTCGCACAGGCACTCCTAGAGGGGTCTGTCTCCCTCTCCCCACCTCTCTTGCCCACCTGGCGATACACTAGCCAGGGAGCCCGAGACCACATGACCGTGGCAGCTGCCTGACCCATGGCTGCCTGAGCTCCATTTGCAGGCTCCAGGAGGAAGCCTGAGATGAACTGTAGCTGGGAACAAGCTAAACTACCTGGATGGGAACTATGAGGGCTTAACAGCCCTCTGTGGGCTCCAAAGGACCGTACTTTAAAATGGAGCAGGAACTCTGGACTCCTGGCCTTCTGGAGGACACAGTGGGACTTTTTCTGTGGCAGAAAAGAGGAGACAGTCTTTGGGACGGGAGCCCACCACTCTCCCAAGCTGTGCGGCACCTTAATAAACCTCTTTCCTTTTGTACCAGCATCTGCCTCATGAGTTTGGTTTTCATGGCAGCAAGCAATCAAACCTCCATTTTTTTTGTTATTGTTCAGTTGCATTACCACAATAAAGAAAAGCAGAACATACTTTATGGAAATATACCAATAGATATTATCTTCTTCCCTATATATTAACAATTTTCCCTTATTTTACCCCAAATCTATTCATTCTATTTTTATCTTCATAAAAGGCAGGACCTATCCACTGCATAGTCACAACACTCAATCATTCCTCTTCTCATTTTAACCCAACAGGTCTCACAGAGTTCATCTGTATTAACTGCTTGAATCTGATTTCTTCATTTCTACTGCCATGGCCTGGTAATAGCAGAGGATCATTGTAACAGCCTGAGAGCCAATCTCCCACCCTCAAAAACCTAGACTTCAGTTATTAATCTTGAAATAAAGCTCATCTGTAAAACCTTTCAAAAGGCCTCCATTGTCTATTCAAGTTTAAAGTTCTGAACAACACATTAAAAAACACCCTTATCTGGCCCAACTTATCTTTCTGAACTCATCTTCCATAAAACACTCTTGCTTTCTATACCCTACACTAGACACTTTAACTCCCTCTTTTCTCACCATATCTACTAGGATCTCCTGCCTCCATGCTTTTCCCATTGAAATCTTTCATTAACTTCATACTGCTTGTTATATATGTGGATATAAAGTTAATAAAACCTCTGGAGAACATTTGGCAGCATCTATCAAAACTATAAATGTGTATATATCCTTGCAACCAGCAATTCCATTTCTAAGTATACGTCCTACAAAAATATTCCTGCACATGAGGTATACAAAGATATTTACTACAGTGTTGTTCCTAAAAGAAAATTCTATTTAGTTGTATGTAAAATGTAAACAACTTGTTGTATGCAAAATGGAAACCAAAGGTTCTGTTACACATATTACAGATATGGAATACTACACAGATTTAAAGACAGAAGTAATCCTATACGCACAAGTTTAAGAAAAAGAAAAGGAATTCAAGGATTATTAAATTTTAGCCCTGGACGGTATGGATCAGTTGGTGGAGTGTCTGTCATCCCACAAACAGAAAGGTTGCAGGTTTGATTCCTGGATCAGAAATATAAAAATTGGTTGCATATAAAAAGGCAACCAATTGATGCTTCTCACATTGATGTTGCTCTCCCTCTCTTTCTCCCACCCTTCCTCCTCTCTCAAAGCAGTAAGCATGTCCTCAGGTGAGAATTTCTTTTAAAAATGGATATTAAATTTTGAAAGTAAACAGAATAAATAATATAAAAATGTAATAATATGAGCTCATCTGCCCTGAAAAAAAAACAAACTATGTACTTTTACATATACTTAAGTACATGGTAAATTGTCTGAAAGAATTATCCCAAGTTTTTAACAGTGGTTACCTCTAGGGAAGGTGAACTAGGGTTTTCTAAAACTATCATGATGATGATGCAGAAATGTATTCCTCTATTAATTGTGCAAAATTTCAAATATGTTACAAACAGGTAGGAAGAGCCTACAGATAGACAAGAAAGACAAGACAATCTCACTCCTGACCTATGTGGCCTGACCTCCTCCTTCCTACTCTATTCAGCCAGGACTGAACTGAATCGAGGCAGTTACACAGAGCAGAAGCAGCACATGCTGCCTATACTGGCCCAGATTCATCTTGGCCCAAGCTCCCTAAGGGCACTCACAGCTGTCAGTACCACACTCCTCAGGTCTAACTCTAGCAGAGTTGAAAAAACCATTCTTACTCGGTGACTACTCAGGCTTGCCTTTCTACCAACAAAGTCATCTGTCACCAACAAGAACCACATCCTGACTGGGCAAGGCTGAGGACAGAGTCAGTACTCCGGTATTCCTGACAAAATTTCCTGCCTCCGGATTTCCAAAACTGATCTTTCTCTAGCCTAATTTAAAAGGAGGAGGAGGAGGACGAAAAGGAAGAAAAAATCCTTCATGAATTATTTGCTGAAACCTCCAATCTGCATTAATTACTTCTTTTATTTCTTTTTCTGTACCTCAATGTTCTTTTGAGAAGTATTTCCATTATAGGAGGGAGCTTTGTATTCTTCCTTACATTATAGTTCATTATGAGCATAGCTGGAATCCCCACTGGAGCACAAACCACCAGGACCAACCTGCCTTGACTAATCCTTTATAAACACTTGAGGCATTCAAAGTTCATGGTTTTAACAGGTTTTCAAGAAAGGACTCCTGAATAGAATTTGTTGGTAACAGTTTAGTGCATGATACCAGACAGTTCACAGATGGGATGTGTTTAACTTTCCAATAAAAATGACAACAGGCAGCCCTGGCTAGGGTGGCTCAGTGGGTTCCTGGTTCGATTCCTGGTTAGGGCACATGCCTGGGTTTTGGGCCAGGTTCCCATTAGGGGGTGCACAGGAGACAACCACACATTGGTATTTCACTCCCTATTTCTCCTTCCCTTCCCTTCTCTCTAAAAAGAGAGAAAATCTTTTTTAAAATGTCACCAGGCAGTATAAAATCAGTAAGAAGGATAAATAAGAAGTTTTGAATGGACTTCCATTTCAACTTGTTAAATGAAAGCTTTGAGTCGGAAGAGAGAATAAACCTCAAAACCACAACATGTCACAGCCATAAGCAGAAAAGTATAAGACTTTTAATAGCATTTAAATAGAAAAAAGTTCACCTCTTTTGTAACCTAAGGGGGGAAAACTTTTTGTATCCCCTTTACATCATGAGTCTAAATACAATTATAGCATATAATTCTGCATATTCTGATTATTTGGTCAGTTTCTTTTGTAAATCTTTGCCAAATAATGAAAATACAACTATCATTTACCTCATTTTGTGTATGTGATCCTTATGACTGGTATATGTTGTCAAGAACAAAATCCTGACTTCTCGTAAATATTTTATGTCAAATAAAGTTGATAAGAATGTAAAAATTATTTTAAATGTAAAACTTGCTGGACAATGTTTCTTGGTGGCAGTCATGTTCTGAAGAATATTGTGAATTATGATAACTGCAAATAAGAACTAACATTTATTAGTAAATTCAGTATATAAAGAAGATTGGCGCTATCCCATTTATTTACTACCAACTCTATGGGTAGGTATAGTAATTAATATTCTATTTTTTAGACACACAAACTGAAGCTTAAAGGTCATGTAATTTGCAGAAAGTGACATGTGACAGAGCCAGAATTCAAAGACTAGTCTTTTTTATTTCACCCTATATATTTAGCAAATGAAATAAAAAATGAATCTGTTCTGCCCTGGCTGGGGTAGCTCAATGGATTGACCGTGGACCTGCAGACTGAAGCACTGCCGGTTCAATTCCCAGTCAGGGCACATACCTGGGTTGCAGGCCATGTCCCAAGCAAAGGGGATGCAAGAGGCAACCACACATTGATGTTTCACTTCCCCTCTTTCTCCCTCCATTCCCCTCTCTCTAAAAATAAACAAAACCTTTAATAAAATAAATAAATAAATCTGTTCTGCTACGAGGTATGTTTCTTTTCTGTGAATTACTTCTTAGACAACTAGAAAGAAAAACAGAGTAAGTCACGTTGCTTTTGTTTTGTTTTTTTAAGATTTTACTTATTTATTCTTAGAGAGAGGGGAAGGGAGGGAGCAAAAAAGGAAGAGAAACATTGGTGTGGGAGAGAAACATATATCAGTTGCCTCTTGTATACACCCCAACCGAGGACTGAACTGGTAACCCAGGCATAGGCCCTGACCAGCAACTGAACCCATGACCTTTAGGTTTGTGGGATGACACCCAACCAACTGAGCCACACTGGTCAGGGCCTAGCATATTGTTCTGAGGCAGCTGGAAACAAGCTTTTTTTTTTTACAATTAAGATAAAACCATAGCAATAGATGAATATTTTAAGGAAAAAAAAACCATGAAAATCTACCAAAAAACTTTCCCTTTTTGTAAGAAGTGGTTGATTTAGTGGCTTAGGAATTGTTATTCTTTCAGCTGGGTTAACATTTGACAAAGCTGCCTGTGCAGATGAAGACACTGCAAAATAAATAAATAAATAACTCCCTGTATTAAAAACAATGGATTAATGAAGAAGACTACATACTGGATTAGAGTTTTAGTTTTAATACAAACTTTCTCTTAGAAGAAATGCCCTTCCAGGACCTATAATTAGATGAAGGCTGGAGCCCAGGTTAAAGTTTAAGACTCCAAAGATTGCTGGTAATACAAAGTACAAATGCTAGTCCTTTGTTTATTACTTAGCATTCTAATTAAAAACAATAAAAAGTTCCATGGATTTTTTAGTAGTCTGGCCCAACCCTTCCCCCCAGCCCATGTGCCTTATTACCTTTATGACACTGTTTTGCAGAACTCAAAGTCTGACAAGATACATATATAGAATCGTGGCAGAAGATCCTGTATGCATTAAACAAAACAATCCCTATGAACTGTCAGTACATGTGAACTTCGTAAAACACCATGATAGTTTTTTGTTTGGTTTTGCTTGAGGTTTTTAAAAGATGTGAGATAAACTCCAATCCTACAGAGAAAATAACGAATTTGTGTTAAAACTAAGACTATTAGGACAAAAATGCAAAAGTGGAGATTAATGCTGCTTTGATTTCAAAAGTTTAAATGTTTTTTATTGACTTTTAAACAAAGATCAACACAATGTCAACTCATTGTGATCCCAGACAAAGTAGTCTTTAGAGAAACACACACATATATACACAAACACCACCAAAGCAGCTCTTTGGATACATCCCTTCTTAACTTAACTATAGAGAAGCTGACACTATGGAGTGTGACCCCACTGAGAATCTACTGTAGAAACTAAGGCAATGGTTCCTATCCAGCATGCTTATTTCCAAATATTATGTTTATAGTCAATAGATTAAACACACTATCAAAACAGAAAGCTCATATAAAGATAGTTCATATAGAAAGAGGCCATATAAGCAGATATTTTGATAGATACAGTTGTCGTGAATTAACCGTTCATAACATAAAGCATTCCTGGAAGAATTCTTTCAAGTGATGCTTGAAGACCGAAGTATGTGGTTAATGGGTTCTCGTATCTATTTCAATGTGGGAAGGGGGTTGCCCACACCAACAAGCAACTCTCTGGACACCAGGAAGGCATCCTACACTTCGATTCATTCTGCACAATCTATCCAGAGATAGTCAGATCCTAAGGATCAAGGGCTCCATCTTACAAGACTGCCATCCCGCCTCAGAGCCCTGTGGCAAGCCCAGGTGTTTTTCACAAACCAGCTATAGAATGGAGGTTCCCATGGCCCCTCATTGGGTTCATTAATTTGCTAAAGCACCTCACGAATTCAGGGAAACCTTTTACTTACTAAATTACTGGTTTATTACCAAATGGAAGAAATGTCCATGCCATCCAGGCATACCATTCCCTCATATCTTCCACACGTTCACCAACCTAGAAGCTCTCCAAATTCTGTCATTTGGGTTTTTAGGAAGGCTTCATAATAACTGATTAAATCTTTGGTCACTGGGCACTGACTCAACATACAGTCTCCCCTTCAGCTCTCTAGAGGTTAGGGGTAGGACTGAAAGTTCCAACCCTCCAGCCACAGGGCTGGCCCCACTGGCAACCAGTCCCCACCCTCAGGCACTTCCCAAAAGTCACCTCATCAACATAACAAAAGATACCTGTATTGCTCTGGGCTCACCAAATTCCAAGGGATTTAGGGAGCTGTGAGCCAGGAGTGGATGAAGATCAAATATATGAGAGGAAATGTCTTCAAATATATACTTCTTATAATCACAGTACTATAGTGGTAATAAATATTTATCTTCTTCCCACTGGTCTTAATAATGGGCCTTTATCATTCCCAATTTCTCTGTTTCTAACAAGTCTCAGGACTTACACGCTTCATGTCAGAGCCTACATTCTCATCTGTACAGTACTATCAGATTTATTGGTAAAATCAACAGGGCTGGGAGAAAAGTTATGCAATTTTAATAAAATAAAGCAAAAATTTTCAAGTAATTATTTAGATAATTCAAAATTAATTAAAAATAAGGAACTAGTATAAAGGACACAGGACAATAATGAGCAGGGGGTGGAGACGGGAGGGAGGTGGGGTGGGCTGGGATGGGGGTAAAGGGCAGAAAACTACTTGAACAACAATTAAAGTAAAATAAAATTTAAAAAATTCATATAAAATCATTTGTTTACTACAGAAAAGTTCCCTTTATAATTACATTTGGCTTAGGCAAATAAAGTAGGTCTTCTCTCCTAAATATCATCAATTTACAGCAAAACATATTCAAAATTGTGTTTCTTTTTTTAAAAGATTTTATTTATTTTTAGAGAGAGGGAAAGGAGAGGAGAAAGAGAGGGAACTAATCATCAATGTGTGGTTGCCTCTCGTGTGCCCACACTGGGGGACCTGGGCCACATCCCAGGCCCAGACTCAGAATCAAACCAGTGACCCTTTGGTTCACAGGCCGGCCCTTAATTCACTGGGCTATCTACACCAGTCAGGACTCAAAATCATGTTTCTTACCAAGAGTTAGCCTGCCTGACATTTTTTAATCTGTCACCATACAGATTCCAAAATCAATACACTCAATTTTTTCCATTACACATACCCTGACCTCCCAATCTCTCACCCCAAACCAGTTTCCCATATCAAACGAGGGCAACCCTGTAATTACCATTGTTCCAGCCAAACCCAGGGAGTCATCGGGTGACTCCTATCTCCACTTCATGCTCGGTATCTAATTTAGGCACACTCTGCCTCGGGGTCCTCTCATCTGCTGTTCTGTCCTGCTGGAATATTCTTCCCCCACAAGCGTCTGTGCCTCACACATTCTCATCTTACCCTTCCGGTCCTTCTGCCCAAACATCACCACGTTGGCAAGACCTTCCTGAGCACTTCATCTTCTTGCAACCCTCTCCTTCACACTCCCTAGCCTATCCCCAACTTTCTTTTTCTTCGTTTTAAAACCCTTAACTCAAATGAAATATTTGACTCACGTTTTTTATCTCTTTCACTAAAACGTAATCTCCATACACTTGCAGGGATGTGTGTGTGTGTGCATGTGTGTCTGTCTTGTCCACTTGTATGTTTTAGTGCCTGGCACATAGCTGGTACTCACGAATCAGAATACAGCACTAGGTTTCAGTCAGTCTACGTCAGATAATTCCCACTGGAGGGAAGAGCAGGCATTCCAAAACGTGGCAGCAATGACAATGGTGCTCTCACTGACTGACCTGTTTCCACGCTATCACAGTGGCCTAGTTTAATGACTGAGCACTCAGAAAACAGGCGAAGGTCTTAAAGTGGTTTCTGTAACAAAACAAGTACCGGGAAAAACCGAGAAAATACTCAAGCACACCAAGTAAAAACATGGCAGAGGATGCCTCTTCTTCCTGGTATTCCTTCATTACCAAACAAAAGTAATGATTAATCAAAAACGACTGTAACAAGACAAAGATAGAAATAACCAAGGTAACTTTATTTTTTTATTTTTTTTTAATTCTACCTTAGTTTCGGGGGTTTTTTTTGTTTTTTTTTTTTTTTTTTAGATTTTATTTATTTATCTTTAGAGGGGAAGGGAAGGAGAGAAGAGGAGAAATATCAATGTATGGTTGCCTCTCGTGCGTCCCCTGCTGAGAACTGGCCTGCAACCCAGGCATGTGCCCTGACTGGGAATTGAACCACGATCGCGTGGTTCCCAGGCCCGAGCTCAATCCACTGAGCTACACCAGCCAGGGTCCAAGGTAACTTTTTAAAGTACAGATTTACACCTACTATCAACAATAACCTCTCCCTACATGTAAATTTTGCCTTGAAATATTAGAAAATGACAGTGGAAAGCAATCACAATTAGTAAGATACTTAAAATATTAAGTACCTAAAATATATACCACATTTCTGTATGGAGTTTCTTCTCTTGTGTAAGGTATAAAGTCATGGTTTTCAACCCAGTGCTTTGAAAAATTTCACTGAATTTATGTATGTGTAGGTGCCTCTTTAGCAGTTTCTTATAAAATAGTGTAAGATTAAGAAGCCACATACCACAAGGAAAGACTTGTTCTTCCATCATGGTAGAAGGGGATGAATTATGACTTGGGAACTAACATAGACATAAACCCAGATGAATTTTTCTGTCAGTAAATAAGTATAAATTTGTACAGAAAACAGTGATGAAGATCATGGAGTGAGGAAGAACTACTATTAGGAGAAATTACATAGTGTGGGAAATTTGCCATACTTGGTAAGCAGTATAGATAGTTTTTCTAATGTGGCTCAGTTTATAGTATTTGCTGGCTTAACAAAGTGCAGAAATTTCTAAGAAAACATCTACAGGAAAATACTGTCACCCGTAAATTAATTCTGTAGTTCAATATTCACCGAGTGCCTGCCACATCACAGGCACGCCATTAGGTGCAAGGGCTGGAGCACAGAATAAAACACAAGGGTATTTTCAAGAGAAAGCTTCTCAGACTTCTTTTTAAAATTTTTTTATTTTATTATATATTATATTATATTATATTACATTATATTATATTATATTTATTTTAGAGGTGGGGAAGGGAAGGAGAAAGAGAGTGAAACATCGATGTGATATAGAAACACTGACCAGTTGCCTTCTGCAAGCGCCCCTACAGAGGCAGAGCACAAAGCCCACAGCCAGGATGCGCCCTGACTGGGAATGGAACTGGTGACCTTTCAGTTTGCAGGACGATGCCCAAACAACTAAGCCATGCTGGCCAGGGCTGACTTCTTTAATAAAAGTAAAATCAGTGACAGCATAACCTATTTTTACCAAAATAAGACAAGATTTCTGTAGAAAGCTTACTGAGGATCTATCACACAAATTCATTCATTTCGTCTGTTATTAGCAAGCAAAGAAAATGAGCACAGAATGACATAAGTTACTACAAGATGTTATGGATAGTTAGTTTTATAAAATATCTTCATAAGATAGGAGTAACCATGAAAATCTTTTGTCCTGTGCAAACATTTGCTCTTTATTGCCTGACGAAACACTTAGAAAGGTTGTGAAACTTGACAAGTTACTCATTTTTCTTATACAGATATGTCCCAAAATTGATTACTTTTCCAGTGAAGACAAGCAACTTCCTGGAATTGCTACCTAGTAGTTATTTTTGTAAATTAAAAACATTTCAGGTAAGTCTGGCATTTAAACAATGGCTTCTCAGCTATGAAAATCACTTGGTTTGTATAGAAATAAAATGAACTTAGAACTAGCTCTTTGAATAACTCCATCATAGTCTTAATTAACCAAGATTTTAAAAAATAATGAAGTGTATTATGTAACTTTATCACAATTTAAAAAATAAAGTGATATTTAAAAACACTTCTCTCACTAAAAAACAAAACTTGTGACAATGAAAAAGGATTCTACCATTCTATTAACAGTATCTTTAAAGTTTTACCTCATTTTTATTGAAGTATTTTTCACCATTTCAAACTTCTGTACATATTTCAATGTGTATAGAACACTTTATTATCATTTATTACTACATAATCACATATACTGGAGGTATGCTATGGGTCAGCAATCGTAAGTCGAGAGGCAACGAAACAATACAAAAGCGAAACAAACTGCTGTGTCTGCCACATAGCTCTTATAGTACAATGATAACACCCAATCAGAGGCAACTAACTTTGGTTTCATAGGAATTAATTAAATTCACCACCTCAATTAATTACTAGATACCAAGCAAAAGTTTTGCAAAAATCAGAGCATAAACATTCCCTCTCCAGGAGGAAAACAATACAGAATATTTTTCCTCATTAAAATAAGGTAGTCATTGTGAAAAGACTCTAAACAGTGAAATCAAATTCATGAATGTCCTCACAGTCACTGCATCATTGAATATGTATTGCCCTTCTCAACAAAGTCCCTTTTCATGCAGGCTTTCCATTAATACACAAGAAGCTACACAATAGCGGTTTCCATCTCAGTTTCGTTCCCGTACCTCTTGATTTGTTCTTTCCTTTCCAATCAGCATCTAAACAAGTCAAGCCTATTCCACCGAAAAAGCAGTATCACAGCACCTGTGGCTCCACTCCTGCCAAGTTCCGAGCAATTACTCTACAAAGAGTTGTCTTTACTTCCTCAACCCAGGACAAACCCCATTACAGCTCCCACCAGTTCAATGAAACAGTTCTTGCCAAGGTCTCTCAAGTCCTAAATCTTGTAAGCATTTGGATTTATCTCATTTTGTCCTCTTCGTGTCATCTGACACAACTGAGCAGTTTCTTTTCTTCTAGAAAGTAGTCTCTTCATTTCTGTGACACTACTCTGTCTAGGTTTTTGTCCCACCTCTTTTGTTATTAGTTTTACTGGTTTCTATACCTCTACCCATTCCTTAAACGTTGATGGTCACCAGTAGCTCGTCTCTGCTTAACTCCAACTCTCCCCAGGATATTTTACCCACTCCGGAAGTTTAAACTACCATCTAATAGTCTTCAAGCATGTATTTCCAACCCTGACCTCTCTCCTGAGCTCCAGGAACCACAGACATAATAAACATACATAATTGGCCACTGGGTCTCTTCACCTAGCCCTCTCACAAGGGCCTCAAATTCCACATGCTCAAAACCAAAAACCTCTCCCCAACACTAACTGAGCTCTCCTCTCCATGCCATTTATCTCAGTGCTATCTCATCTCCACAAATGGCACCAGCGTCCCCACTCCAAAACACGTGAAACACCAGAATTTTTTTCTCTCCTGAGAATTTTTAGTACGTCTATCTAAGATACTCACCATGCCTAAATTCACACTTAAACTTGCTCCAACCAGTTATAGTATTAAAGAAAAAAAGCCCCATGTTACCTTTCCAAAACACAACCTGTTTTCACAGTATCTCTAAATGTCACTGAGTTCCTTTCTGATGTCCTTAAGAAATGACTTCAAAAAATATTTCTTGGACTTCTGGCCAAGACGGAGGAGCAAGCAGACACACTGTGCCTCCTCAAACAACCAAAATTAAGGACAACAAAAATTTAGAAACAACAAAGCACCCAGAACTGACAGAAAACTGAACTGTATGGAAGTCCAACAACCACTTATCCAAACCAGTAAGAAGGGCAGAGGCAGCGGCCAGCAGAGAGGGGTCACTGCAGGAAAAAGCAGCGGCTGGCAAACCCCAGGTATGGGGGTGGCAATAAGCAGACCCAGTGAGATGTGCAAGGCAGCTGGCTGACCATGACCACGCATTTGCCTGCAGATAAACCAGGCAAAAATGGGTAGCAAGACAGGCCATGCAACCCAGGGCCCCAGCACCAGGAAAGAAAGCCTAAAAGCACCAACTAAAAACATTTGTGGGGATTAAGGTGCTGGGAGAGACTTCCAGCCTCATAGGAGAGTTCGTTGGACAGATCCACAGGGTCCTGGAACATACACAAGCCCACCTACCTGGGAACCAGCACCAGAAGGGCCCAATTTGCTAGTGGGAAGTGGCAGAAGGAAGTGAAATCCAAGAGAGAGAGGAGCAAGCGCCACTGTTCCCTCTCTGACCCAGCCCCCACATACAGCATCACAACCCAAAGACTGGGTTGCCCCGCCCCAGTAAACACCTAAGGCTCCGCCCCTCATACATAACAGGCACGACCAGACCCCACCTCAAAAAAAAATGGCCGAAATGGAAGAACAGATCAAAGCCCCAGAGCCAATACATCTAAGCTACCAAGAGATAGCTAACCTATCAGATGCACAGTTCAAAGCACTGGTGATCAGGATACTCACAGAACTGGTTGATTTTCATCATAAATTAGATGAAAAAAATGAAGGCTACAATAAGTGAAATGAAGGAAAATGCACAGGGAACCAATAGTGATGGGAAGAAAACTGGGACTCAAATCAATGGAGTGGACCAGAGGAAGAAACAACCAAACAGAAACAAATGAAGAAATAAGAATTCAAAAAAATGAGGAGAGGCTTAGGAACTTCCAGGACATCTTTAAACATTCCAACATCCAAATTATAGGGATACCAGAAGGAGAAGAACAAGAACAAGAATTTGAAAACTTATTTGAAAAAATAATGGAGAACTTCTCTAATCTGGCAAAGGAAATAGACTCCCAGGAAGTCCAGAATGCTCAGAGAGCCCCGAAGAAGCTGGACCCAAGGAAGCACACACCAAGGCACACCATAATTACATTACCCAAGATTAAAGATAAGGAGAGAATCTTAAAAGCAGCAACAGAAAAGGAGACAGTTACCTACAAAGGAGTTCCCATAACATAGCTGATTTCTCAAAAGAAACCTTAACAGGAAAGAAGGGGCTGGAAAGAAGTATTCAAAGCCATAAAAGGCAAGGACCTACATCCAAGATGACTCTATCCAGCAAAGCTATCATTTAGAATGGAAAGGCAGATAAAGTGCTTCCCGGATAAGGTCAAGTTCAAGGAGTTCATCATCATCACCAAGCCCTTATTCTATGAAATGTTAAAGGAACTTACCTAAGAAAAAGAAGATAAAAATATGAACATTAAAAAGGCAGCAAACTCACAGTTATTAACAACCACATCTAAATCAAAAGCCAACTAAGCAAACAACTAGATCAAGAGCAAAGCCACAGAAATGGAGATCACATAGAGGGTTAGCAACAGGGGAGTGGGAGGAGAGAGAGGGGGAAAAGGTACAGAGAATAAGTAGCATAGACAGTAGGTAGAAAATAGACAGGGGGAGGGCAAGAATAGTATGGGAAATGTAGAAGCTAAAGAACTTATAACCCGTGGACATGAACTAAAGGAGGGGAAATGTAGGTTAGAGGGCGTATGCAGTGAAGAGGGGAATAAAGGAGGGGAAATGGGATAACTGTAATAGCATAATCAATAAAATATATTTCTTGCTATAGAATATAGTCTACAAATGCAGTTTTTAGAATCTTAATAATTAACTGCATTTCTGAAATCTTAGTAGTAAAGTATACATGTGTACCCAGTATGTGTGTGCATGTTTTTATATCTTCAACAGGAAAAGGAAAATCTCCATATCAGAGCTGAAAAAAACGTGCGATTTTGTTGAAGGCCCTCCACATTGCACTCTCTGCCAACTCCCTCAGACACAATAGAAACCTATCCTTAACCCTAGCAGACATCTGCCAGAGCCTCAAAGCACTGGATGGACTGGCCATCTGACTGAGGCAGGGACAAAACAGTACAGTGGTGCCAGAGCTAATGCCAAGTTAGGGAGTGGAACTGGTAGCTAAGGAATCCTTAGATGACAGCGCAGGCACTGGTAGCCACTACTAGGTGATTCCTCTCACAAGAACAAACTACCTTCCCCAGGAGCACAGGAACTATATATTTCACTTCCAACTTTTGGAAGTCTTAATTAAGTTTACCAGGTCATTTTAATATCTACATCATCATCTATTACCAGGTGTGATCTTTCAAAGGTACACCACGTTGGTATGATCAGGAAATCATCCAACATAAATATGAACCTCAGTAGGCACTGCTAGGAACCAGAGCTAGAAAAGCCATCTGTTTGATGAAAGTAGTATTTCCACTTCCCTAGTGATCACAGCTATCAGCAGCAACTGTGAAATCCCAAGAGAAGAAATTTTAACAGCCTTAAAACTTTAATTATTCATATAAACTGGCCAAGAAATTAAAGTTAAATGTTACACAAATGGCTCCCTAACCCCTTAATATTTTTTGGCTAATTATTCCATTGGTAGTCTACATCTGCTCTGCTAAAATTTGGTTATGAATCAGAAGTAACTCACTGGGAATGCTTTTATATCAAAAGTGACTATGGGTAATAACTAAATTCACAAAAATGTTATTTTTAATGTGCATAAAAATCCTCCTGAAAACATGTCCCACAAAATAAAGGAACAGATGTGACTGTAAAAGTTTAAACTCTTTTAACCACTAGGAAGAATGGGACCAATTTAACAAGAAAGTTAACTTTAACAGCATATTTAATCTGTACTTTTTGAACATCTTCAATGCTCAACAATTTATGATCAGAAAGTATGTGAAGCACCACCTTTACAAAAATAAAGTGAATCTATTAGGATAATTTAAATACAAAAATAATTCAGAGATCTGCATATATATAGATATATATTCTAATACACTCAGAAATACTGACCATAATAGCACATATACAAGAGTGGGTATTTTTGTTCAGAGATCCTCATTTGTTTCAACTATTTCTCTTCTTACCATCTCCCATTCTTTTCATGGGGGAGGGGGATAAACATTTTCTAGTATCAGAAATTTTTCTCCTAGCTTTTTTTCAATTGAACATACCACAGCCCCTTCACTTCTTGTAGCTCATCTCCAGGCATGGTCTTTACCATCTCAGAGTAAAGCTACTTTTAATAATTTATAATTAACAATTTGGAACTACTCAACTCATATCGAAACTGTTTTACTTCTGAAAAATGAGTGCAGGCACTACGCCTAAAACTATTTATATGTATGAGCTAATCATACCAGTATAAAATATTTAGTTCCAAACAACCCACATTTACAGCTCTACACACTAGGCAAGAGCCACGCATCATCCACAAGTGCTATCACACACAGCAGTTGCTGAGAGCAAAAAATATCTGATGACAGAAATCGCGTCCATAACGTATTAACATTGCAATTCACCTTTGCATTAACCTGAATATTGTTTAGCAAAAGAATCATCAAAAGAGTAGAACATTTCAAATTTCTTCAAGGTCGCAAAAAAGAGCAGTAGCAGAATGACTGCCCCCAAGATTAGGAGAATAGAAACTCTCAGTTTGTACCACCCTAACTCACCCCCTCAAAACACATTCACCCTCAGGGATTCACAAATAGCAAACACAGAATTCATTGCAACTGCGCTTACCCTTTGTAAGCACCCTTTCACTGCTCCAAAAAGGTTCATCACTGAAGATGCTCATCAGTTTTTAAGCCACATCTACAGCTGCTTAGTTAGAAAAACAACATTTAAGTCAAAACTTTAAAATGACATTTATATAACACTATTACATAAAATAATATTAAAAGTCCTCCAGTATAACGGAAAGAATGAATGTATTGGAATACCAGAAACATGAGACCTGAGTCATTCTCACTAGTAATACCTTTCATTTACACGGTGTGAGAATTACTTTCTAAGCTCTCTGACACATATAGTATCATGTTTAACTTAAAGCTCAGATCAAAGAGGTATCATTTACACTGAAAAAAGGTAAAGCAGAGATATCACCAAATTAGTCAGTGCTGAATAAAATCTGTATCATGACCACCAGCCTGTGCTCTTTCTACAACAAGTTTCTTCCAAAGTTGTGTAATGAAATGCTGAGACAAAACCCCAAATAAAACTGTTCTAAAAGCTAAAGTCAATTTTTAAAAAACTCACATAAACCAATTTCCTTTTCAACTCTACCCTCCTGCCTCAGATTCTACCTGGATGAAGGAAGGTACTACTCTGGGTAGTGGTGCAGTCAATCATGTGTCAACAGATGACTTAAGAGTTAACCACAAAACTAGGGGGTGGAGAGGGGAGGACCAGGAAGGGTATTACATACTCGATTACACCCTCTCTAGAAGGTATTCAGGGCAACTGAATGGGAATCCAGAGACATGAGTGAATTCCAACTCTCCCACCAACTAACAGGTGAACTTGGTTAAGTTCTGTAAAAGAGAAAACACTACCTTCCTCACCATATACGGCAAACACTAAACGCAGCAATAGACCTCAAGACTACTGAACACCACATTCAGTTAACAGATTACATTTAAAACAACATTAGTTGAATCTGTATTAATACCACGGGGCTCATAAAACTGTGTCAAGTATAACAAATAGTAGTAAAAGTAGGATTTCAAATTAGTGGGAAAAAAAAAGCCTAGAGCTTTCAAAAGTGATGTTGTTTGAGAACACTTCATTCATTCATTCAACAAATACTGAGTACCCACTACATGCCATGTACTATGTTCTAGATGGAGAAAGATGAAATAAAAAAGCAAGTGAAACTTATTGTTAAAAGTTAACAAATGCAAATGAGAAAAATGAAACAGGGGAAGGAGCACAGAATGTGGGAGTAAAAATCAGGGAAGCCTTGGCCAGATAGCTACACTGGTTACAGCGTTGCCCCCATTCACCAGGGCTGCACAGTTCAATCCCTGTTGGGGCACATGCAGGAATCGCGGGTGAATGCACACGGGTCAAACAGCAGATCAGTGTTTTTCTAGTCATCTCTGTCTCTCTCTCTACCCTCCTTCCTCTTTCCCCCTAAAATAAATAAATAAAAATTTAAAAGCAGGATAAATGTGATAAACTGTGAAAGCACCAGAAAGGAGACCAAGAAAAGGTGCTAGTGAGGTGGAAAACCAGGAGATGGATTCTACAAGACACGGGAACAAAATGTTTGAATAAAAAGGGGGTGATCCAAAATCTCAAATGCTGCTGATCAAGTCTGATAACATTTGAAAAAAAATGACCACTATATTCACCGGTGTGGAGGGGAGCTGTTTTTGTTGGGATGGTTCAGACAAAAACCTGGCTGAAGCAGGTTTAGGGAGAACAGAGTGAGAGTAACTGGAAATAGAACTCTTCACAGGAAGGTTATTGCAAAGGGGAAAAGAGAAACAGGGCATAGAGGGGTGTGGAGTCCAGAGAGAAAAATAACAGCATGTTTGTATATTGTCAAGAATGCTCCAATAACAAGGTAAAAACTGAACCCGCAGAGAGGGAAAGCTAGCTGGCTGGTACCTGCATCTTAGAGTAGCGGAGAAGAGATGGGGTCTAGAGTGCAAATAAGGGGCTTGCCCTTGAAGGGGAGTTCTCCCCCTTATAGGAAAGTTCTCACATGGATTTGCAAACTTCAGCAGGCATCAGAATCACTTGGTAAAACACACTGCTGGAGTCTACCCCCAGAGCTTCTGATACAGGAAGTTGGGTGGAGTGAAATGATTTGCATTTCTAACAAGTACCCAGATTATTCCACTGCTGCTGGTCCAAGGACCTGACTTTAAGAACCACACACAACTCTATTCTCAACAGAAGGGAAGACAAAAAAATTGGGTGTAGGAGAACAAATGTTGTACACTTGGTTATACATTTGGGAAAATTAAGGTTAGTCTGCATCACATAATACACAGGAAGAAAAATTCCTCCTCCTAGGGGTAAGGGGATGAATTATTTTTTAGTTGTAAAAAAACACATTCAATAAAAATACATAGAAGAATGCTTTTTATAATCTTAGGGTAAGGAAGATAAGCAAAATACACCAAAGGGAAAGCTACAAATTTGACTACATAAAAATATTAAACCCCTGCCCTGGCTGGTGTAGCTCAGTGGATTAAGCACAGGCTGCAAACCAAAGGGTGGCCTGTTTAATTCCCAGTCAGGGCACAGGCCTGCATTGCAGGCCAGGTCCCCAGTGGGGGCCATGCAGGAGGCAACCACACACTGATGTTTCTCTAACTCTCTCCCTCCCTTTCCCTGTCTAAAAATAAATAAAATCTTTAAAAAATTTGTTTAAACTCCTAAGACAATAAAACTGAATAAGTAATAAAAAACAAACTAGGAGAAAATAATATAAATTGATAAAAGGTGTTATCTAGAAAATAAAAAGTTCCTACACATGAGAAAAAGACATTTCATCAGAAAATGGACAGTTATAAATACACAGTTCACAAGAAAAATACAAATGCCCAATAAACAGATAAAAAAACAGTGGTTCCACTTAAAAGTACCCAGATTTTAGTTATCTCCACACCTGCACAGATGTGTTCCTGGAAGTAACGCAAACAATGAGAAAGTCTACTTCCTCAAGCAGCCATTTAGAACAAGGGGGCCTGGCCCGCTGGGTCAGTTGGCTGAAGAATCATCCCTTACACCAAAAGGTCACAGGTGTCTGTCTGTCTCTCTTCTCCCCATTCCACCTTTCCCTCTGTATTAAAACAAGAAACATATCCTTGGGTAAGAATTTTTAAAAAATAAAAAAAACAATGGAGAGTCACACCTACTGCTGCCCGCAACTACACATGAAGTACTGTTCCCAAGTAGCTAAAGAGGAGTATACTGTTTATAATTGGTATGATCCAGTTTACGTGAAGAACAGACTAAAGAACAAAGGATCTTTTAACAATCACGTGTGCACAGAAATACATTCTGCAGAAGTACAGAAGACCACCTCCAGCCAGAAGCAAGGACAAACTGCTCCTTAGGCTCTTATGCTCTACGTTTCCTCTTCGAGCTTTCTAAACAGCATATCCATATATTACTTTGGGGAGATAATAAACATTTTTAAAAAGAACAACTTTAAAGAATATAAGTTAAGGTACTGTGTTCAATATGATGATTAAGATTTTTATTTCTTCGTCTATTTTGTTATGAGAAGGAAAAAATGCATGTAGCATTTGAATCATCCATAGTCAAGACTAAAGAGGTTGATTCTATCCTCAAAAGTGAGTCAAAAAGTTTAGGTTTTTAAAAAATCTTTCATAAAAATAGTAACCACGACTTTACTTTCTTAATGCATAAGAAACAAAGATGGGCATGGCAAAAGAACTAATTTTGAATTTGGAAGGATACTGACCTCACTGTAAATAAACAGTGCTCACCTCTGGGGGCTGGGAATTAGTGTGTAGAGAAAACTACCTTATTCACTTCATACTGATATTGTTTACAATTAACATGTGTCTCAGTAATGACTTTTTAAAAACTCAGACGGGAATTGAGGATGACTGTGTCAGCAGCATAGTTTTTTAATATCTCCCACATGAAAGACAGAGCAACTATACAGCAAAATCAAAATCTATATACACAGTTTACAACAAAATTAGGTTACCAAGTAGCTCCCACAACCCACCAGCAGACATCAATTAAGGAAGGAAGCAATGGAGAGGGGGTGGGGGAAAGAGGCTGACAAGGCTATGACAACAGTCCAACCATGAGATGCAGCAGCATGCCTTGAGGGTAAAGCAATGGCACTGAGCAACAAGAGCCCAGAATAAATGAGATGAGAAATCTGGAAGCAGAAAGGGAAAGATTTGGTCATCAAACAAAGTAAGAAAATATGAGTAGGAAGAAACGAAAAATAGCTATTTTTTTCCTGTGGCAGCTGGATGGACAATAGCACTAATAACATATATTAAGCCTACTTTAAAAGATGATGTAACAGGTCTAGGTGGTGAGAAAAACAAGTTGCTTGGGAAAAATCAAGTTTTGTGGACCTACAAAACCACCAGTAAGAGCTTTAGAAATACAGATCTGAACAGCTGAGCTGATGATACAAATACGAAGTAAAAAACGTATATGAGAAAGACAAAGCTCGCAAACCACAATATTTAAGACTGGAAGAGGGGAGTAGGGAGCAAAGACAGAATGTTCAGGCGACAAAGATAGTGTCTTGCTAATCAAGAATAAAAGTATGGTCAACGAGAATAAAGACACCACAGTCAACAAAAACAAAGGATGCAGAAAAATGAAATGGGCTGATGACTGACTTGAGGTTTGAAGATCAAAAAAAAAAAAAAAACACCCAGATTTTAACATGTGACATAAATGGGAATATAAATAAGAGACAAGTGATAAGAAGAAGATATGGCAGTGGCTTGAATCAGACAGAGCCTAAGAATGGAAACTGACATTAAGCAATTCTTACAGACCAGACCATAGAACTGGTTATCAGGCAAAAAAAGAAGATAACAGAAAAAAACTGAAAATACACTCGAAAAAGGATTAACTGATAGAACAACACTGCAGGAATGCCTCACAAATTTTTAAAATTAAACAGTAAAGTTTCTTTAGGATGAATCATTCTATTTCAGAGAAACTTTTAAATTCAAAGATTAGTCAAGTCTAATTTTGAAAGCATTTCCAGAACACAGATTTATGTTTAAAGTAATCCAACAGAGAAGAATATAATCTCCTTTTCCTTAAAAAGGAGTTGTATTAGACTTCTATCTGGGACTGTCTTGCCGCCTAGAGAGCTTGGAAGCTTGCTGTATCAGTAGGGATAGGGCAGTGCAAACGGCAAAGGCAGAAGCAAAGCTGTATGAACTTGCATTAAATTCTAGACTTCGTATCTATAAAATGGGGTATCCTCTCCCTCACTGTATAATTGAGGATTTAGTAGACACTCAACCAAATGTCAGTTCCCTAATCCCCTTAATACTATGTCTGCTAAATTATTTTTCATATTTCTAATATATAAGAAATGTTAGTATTTCCATTAAAAAATTGAAAAACATATTTCCATCGTTAACAGTGGTGAATTTTCTGGTGGGAGACTACCGTGGCTCACTGTACAAGATATACTTAAATAACTTGTGAGTTTCTGTAACATATTTTTCCGATCAGAAAAATAACCAGGTGAAATTAATTAACCATTAAGAAAACTTTCACAAAATAGTCACTTCCCTAAAATAGAGAAATAAGCTAAAAATGAAATGAGAAAACAAATCAACTGCCCACCTAAGCAACTGCATGAGTTTAAATTCTAATTTAAAAGATATTTAATTACCAACTTACAACCTCCAGCTAAAAAATTAGATTAAGTGAACGACATGCTACTAAATCGTGTACGGAAAATGTACACAACACACAGCATATCATGGAGGAGGCCAGGATGAAGAATGGCTGGATTACCAATAACTATGAAATAAACTTTGAAAGCTAAAGCTTAAAAAAAATTACAATAGTGAAGCAGCAACTCCCACTAATTCAGTAGTACTATCCATTTAATAAAATAATGATACTCATTGTAAGCTGTAAGTAAATTACCAGAACTATCACTATTATCTTCGAATGCTGAAATGGTTTAATTCACTTCCTTGACATTTGGATAAGCACAGATGACAGATACGACAGATTTAATGAATTCCACAGTCAAGAAAGTAATACTGTCTTGAAATACTGACATATACACTAAAAAAAATGACAGTATGAAAATCATCAGGTTCATAAACGAGCCCATCTTTCAGTACAAAATTTCAAGTTGTGGCCTCCTTCCCTGTGTGACAGTCTTCTTTTTTCTCAGTCCCTTCTGTAGTTCCATTTCCAATGCTTTAGAAACTCAGACAGCTGGAATTTAGTGCAGGTGGTAAAACTCTTGCATAGGGAGGCGACAGAGAGATCAGAGGAAGCCAGGGATAACTGAACCCAGGCAGTTCTTGAGCAGGGTTAACTAAAGCAGAGTGGGTGAGAAGGGATGCAGTGAGAACAAGTGTGTTCTCGAACAGGCCACCTTGGTCAGTCAGAAGTACAAGGCAAAGAACACAAGCAGCATCAAGAACAGGGAAACAGCAGAGGAAAGAACAGGCAGGCTCAGAACTGGCCGGTTAACAAGCAATACTGGCAGCAGCACCCCAGCAGCCAGGCTTGGGGCTAAGAGATTTGTAGTCTTCCTTTAGGACCCCACAAACAGGTGGGCGCAAAGGCTTTTTAAAAACAATTTAAAAACAAAGCAAAGTAAATATATCATTAAAAGGCAGCTGAGTGGTATAAGTAGGAAAGACTAAAAAGACCAGTATAAGTCTCTCCCCCAAAATTAAACCAGGAACTAGTACCAGCTCAGTTGTTTAAAGTGTCTCAGCCATCAGCTAAGTTTAAATTATTTAATCTGTCTGGGCTATTTATAAGTGAGTGGCTACTTTAGAACATATGATTAGAAAAGTCTTTTCCAGCTCTGAAGTTTACTGAATCAGAGGACTGAAAACACCTACATTTGTCACAAAGAATGTAGTTACATTTTATGCTATGCTACTCCACAACGGGCAGGGTACAATATACCAAATATAAATAAAAGAACACAGAGTCATAGCCCAGCAGCTCTACAAAGGACACTTCATCATCTTTCATTAAATTCAATGAGACACAAATTCCCAGTCTCCTCCATTAAAGCAATCCACAGTCTTAAGAAAAACCATGGCTTAAAATTTACCCATCAAGCTTCATACATTTAGAGATAAATAAATACATTTAAATACATTTAGAGATAGAAAATTTACCAACTTGTGAATATCACTGAGCCTCCCTTGAGGTACTTTCTACAGGACATATTCTAATGCCGTTCTGCTTTTCTATGTTTTAATACTTTTGAGTTCTTTTTGCTGTATGTTTCATGTTTCACTTCAAAAAGTATAGTGTGCAGAAATGGCAGAAAACTGAATAAAATCCAGGGATCAGTTTCTCTGGGAGTTCTATGCAGAAAAACCGATCTTTGCTGAATGTAAGCCTTATCACTTCAACTAAATGCCACCTAGTGGCAAGTGGTGTACATTATTAAATCCATACAAGTCATATTCATACAGCAGGTAACATTCTGGCCTCTAGCAGTTGCTCCATAATTATGCAAGACAAGTAAAATATTGATCCTGTCTTTATGGAGCTCACTGAGAAATTAGACAGACAGATAGATAATACGGATAGATTTATAAATTGCAGAAATATGTTAAATGTTACAGAAGTATGCTAAGTATTCAGCATTTATTTAAAAGCTAAAAGAAACAAAACACTGTTAGGTAGTTCTCTTACATTACACCTGTTGACTTCACGCAGACTTTCCCATTTCTAATTACTTCATCACTAAGTTTTCAATTGTTCAGCTGTTTTCCTCAACCCAAATTATCCTTTACATTCTACTCCAGAAATGGGAAGGTGAAGGACCTGCAACTTCCAGAACTGAGCTAGCCACTTTACATTCCCTCACATCATTAATTACGTCATTAATCCTCACATCACTGCCATGAAGTATTTTCTACAATTGTTTAGACAATGGCAAGACTTAGAGTACGTAAGGTGCTCAGAGCCTCATGTCTATTTTAGAGATGGTGTACTGATTCCGAAGCTCCCTACACTGCTATGCCTCACAATTAGCTGCTTTGTTTTTCCATTCCCGGAACTACCAAAACCAGACCTTGATCCAGTTTCTCCTATGGCAAAGGACAAACACAAGGTCCCTGGGCCAAATCTGGCCCTCTACCTTGCTTTATCCGGCCCAGGACCTTGTTTCTACCCGGAGCCAGCACCAGGCTCTCACTTAACTGCTAAGGAATAGTTACGTTAATACAGTCCTAAAGTTACATTTGGCCCTTTGAAGGCAACTGCAAGGCTGATGTGGCCCCCAGTGAAAACGAGTTTGACATCCCTGTCCCATGGTATCCATCAATTCCAATTTTATTTTACTATACTGTTTACATCAGACTCAACTCTTCAAAATTATTTGGTAAGTTCCCTGCTCCCACCCCAAATCAATGATTGATAATCAAATCTTTAGCTTAGTACTCAAGGTCTTCTATAAGAGGCCCCAACCACTTTTACAGTTTTATTTCCTACCTCTCCTTATCAACTCTCATGTTTTCTAAGAACTTCCCTCCAATTAAGAGATAATCATTCACACCTCTGTGTTCTCACCAACATTATACATGTGGTACAGTACTTATAACCTCTATTATAATTATCTGTGTACTTTCCACTAAATCATGAGATTCATCAGACCATTTCTTAGCCATCTTCATAACAACAGTACATACAAGTGTCTTATATCTAGCAAGCACTCAACAACTATTTCTTTAATATAATGTTACCAAAAACAATTATAAAGGAGAACTGCTAAGACACGGCTATACTTTTCATTTCCTGTAACCCTTCCTTCCTGTCTGGGAACCTCCATGTTTCTGCTCGCTCCATTTGCTATATGGATTGGGAGGTTAGTATAGAACTATATAATTTTTTGTGTGAAAAATGTTCTCAAACCAAAAGTTAAATGACTTTAAAAAGTAGGGTGGCAACTATGGAGACAATACAAAGTTCAGTGGTTGCCAGGAATTAGGGAGGAGGGGGAGATGAACAGGCAGAGTACAGAGGGTGTTTAGGGCAAGACACTACTCTGCATTGCAGATGTAGCTGTAGCTACATTACACACTTGTCCAAACCTAAAGAATGTACACCAACAGTGAACCTTAATGTAAACTATGGACTTGGGAGATAACAATGTGCCAATGAAGGGAAAGAAACCAGTACTCAATGATTTGGAACAAAAGGAAGAAACAAGCATCCAACCAGAACAGAATGAAGAAACAAGAGTGCAAAAAAATGAAGAGAGGCTTAGGAATCTCTGGGACAACTTTAAGCTCTCCAACATCTGAATCATAGGGGTGCTGAAAGGAGAAGAGGAAGAGCAAGATACTGAAAACTTACTTGAACAAATAATGAAAGAAAACTCCCCCAATCTGGCAAAGTAAACTGACTTCCAAAAAAATCCAAAAAGCCCAGTGATTCCCAAAGAAGTTGGACCCAAGGAGGAACACACCAAGATACATCATAATTAAGATACCCATGATTAAAGGAGAGAATCTTAAAAGCAGCAAGAGGAAAGGAGAGAGTTACCTACAAAGGAGTTCCCATAATACTTTCAGCTAATTTCTCAAAAGAAACCTTTCAGGCAAGAAGAGGCTGGAAAGAAGTATTCAAAGTCATGAAAGGCAAGGACCTACATCCAAGATTACTCTATCCAGCAAAGTTAGCATTTAGAATGGAAGGGCAGATAAAGTGCTTCCCAGATAAGGTCAAGTTAAAGAAGTTCATCACCAGGCCATTATTATATGAACTAATGAAGGGACTTATCTAAGAAATAGAAGATCAAAAAACTATGAACAGTAAAATTACAACAAACTTATAACCAACAACTGAACCTAAACAAAAACTAAGCAAACAACTAGAACAGAATCACAGAAATGGAGATCACATGAAGGATTATCAAGGAGGAGGGGGAGAGTGGAGGGAAAAGGTACAGGGAATAAGAAGCATAATAGGTAGGCACAAAATAGAGGGAGGTTAAGAATAGCATAGCAAATGCAGAAGCCAAAGAACTTATGTGTGACCCATGAACATGAACATGAACATGAACATGAACATGAACCAAGGGTGGGGGAAGGATGCTAAGGGGGAGCAATGTAAGGAGGAGGAGGAAGATAAAGGGGAGACAAAAATTGGGACAACTGTAATAGCATAATCAATAAAATATACTTAAAAATCCATAACATTGGTTCTGTACTTTATAAGGCAACCAACATTGCAGTTATTTAACACAATCCTTACCACACTAATAAAAAAAACAGGATTTTATAAAGTAATAACCATTTCCCTGGTTATATAAAATTTTCATGAGATTTCTTATTTATAGTTTTATAAGCTCATTGATGCACAATGCACAAAAAATTAGCTCTAAAGCCAAATTAAAACTATTGAGTATTTAAAAAGAAGCATGGGAGAGCAATTAAGTGGGTCATCTTGGTTTTCTAGTATACAAGGTCTGGCACAAGTAACGTCTCCTTTTTATGAGCTGGTTATCTACGCCAAACCTTTTTTACAAAATGATAAGCATGTATTCTGTAACAGAACAATATCACACTCAAGCACACAATATGACATTTTAGGTGAAATGTTCAAATTGCTGACCATCCCGTGCAAGACATTCACCTGCCCTACCAACCACACTCAATGCTGATACTTCTGCAGGACCCTGTATTTCATATCACATCCAACAGGTGCAGCATCTTCACTGCAAGGCTTTGCCACCTAGGATACCTACGAAGCAGTGGTTTCTAATTCCTCTTTTTGTGTACACTTAAAACAGTGTAAATATTCCCAAGACTGCCATGAACATTACCAATCTGACTGAAAAGCTGTCATGCTTATCACTGTGCACCGTCCCAACATAACAAACCTACACAAATATTTATATAGATAGGTAACTATTATAGTACCAATTATACAAACCAAACCATACAGTACCTTTGATGCTTGCTCCTCCCCAGCAGCATGTTCAGGAAATACATTACCCTTTTCCCCTCATTAGGATATCATTTTGTTCCCTGGAGCAGAAGCAGGCCTGACGAGGCCTATGTGACACCGTAAGGGTGTGTCAGGCCTCTGGTGCCCATCTGAGAGATGGGCATTCAACATTCCTACAGTATTACTGCTGTCCAAGCAGAGAAGTAAGCAGTAAGGAGCAGACCCCAAAAAGTTGGGGGTGACTCAATGACAACATCTGTGGTCAAGCAGTAATTTACCAAATATGTCTGCTCAAAACGCCAAGGCACATATTTGAAGGGCTGCGGTCCTCTGCACTAAATACACTGCTGCCTTCCTAAAACATGGCCCACAAACCACAGGTTGCATATAAAAAGTCCATCTTAAACCCTGCCTGTGAAAGGTTACTAGGAGAAACCAATTGTTGTAACTAAAATATAGAGAGAATTTTACTACTTACAAATAACTTATACCCAGTTTTACTTGACAGTTATAATTTCACATATTAATCAACAATTTACCTCACTTGATAGTCACATGTGCCTGGCAGATAAACACAACAACATTGTCATTCCATATCTTATAGAGGTAGAACTTGAAGCTTGGAGAAATTACCTGTAAATAACCTGTCCACAAGCCCCGAGTCTTTCTTAGGATTATCAACTTATTATTTGGTTCAATGGCATGGATCCCCCAAAAAGCTATCTATAATATCTTAAACTTACACTCTAAGAAGTACTTGAAACACTGCAAAATAAAAACTTCTGAGAAAGACTTGATAGTCAACCATTTTTTTAAAAATGTGAAATTTAAGTTTGCCCATTTTGTACAAGCAATATAGTGTTTTCTAATAATCCAAAAGGAACTTTTGCCTGAGAGTTTTATGAGACTACCTGTAGCTGAAAATATCCATTCCTTTGGGTATTTTAACAATTAAACTCCCTATAGTCTCAGTACATTCCCTGCACATATCAAATTCTGCCAACATGAATCATTTTGCATCGAGGTTTCAAAGTATTCTTCTGAGTGCCCTGTCTTAAAACCCTTTGCTGAATCTTTACTATACACTAAACATTCTTTTGAGTCTAAGAATACACGAATGATTAGAAGAAAATGTTAACTGCCACTAAGTAACTAACAGCCTTTGCCCGTGAAAATTATAATTTAGTATGACACTTCTAAGAGAATTATACTGGGTCCTTTAAGAACACGCAGATGAGAGAAATACTGAACGCAGCCTGGTGGATTGGGTTGGAACCACCTCAGAACCAAGTCTTGCATAATAACCAACTAACACCAGCACTTCTCGCACACAGGGCGGCATTAAACTGCTAATTCCATGCAGGGAACTTCAACTTCTTAAATAAGGCTGGAGCACTAAATATGAAGGGAGAGAATGGCAAACAGTTCATCTAGAGAAAGGTAAATGAAATAGAAAACCCTATATGCCATGCTATCTAACATTTTTTTGAGCACTTGCTATGTGCTCAAAAATTTAATCCTCACAACAACCCATTGAGCTAAGAATTATTTTGCAATTGATGTAAGAGGCAAGGAGAGGTTAGATCGTCAGCCAATGTTACAGAGGTTTTAAGTGTCAGACAGAACTGGAACCCAGTCCAGATTAAATTCTAAATGCGAGCTCATAAACTATCCACTTTGCTGCCTCTCTTAATGAAGGCTGCTAGGGGGAGCCATTGAGAGGATTTGTAATGTAGGAGTGAAGTGATCAGATTTGCTCTTTAGAAAGACTGTAGAAGGTGGATAAAGGGGGTGAGTCTAGAAGCAGAAACTGGCAATGTCTATAGTAATCCAGGTGAGAAATTATGAGAGTATGAACTGCGGCAGTGAGGATGAAGGAGACAGATTCAAGCAATTTTTCAGAAGAAAAAAAAACATCTGTTCTCAGTGATTAAATGTAAAGGGTTAGTGTGTGAGAGGAACCCAGAAACCTGACTTGGAGAACTACTACACAGGACGTGATATCATCTACCAGGAATGGAAATGCAACAGGGTTTGTCCTGTGTGTGTGTGTGTGTGTGTGTACGCTCCCATATGCAAAATACTTTCCTAGGCCAAGTGGTAAGCCTTGTTAGAAAATATTCTTGGAAACAAGGCAAAGCATCCAAAATACAAGGAATATTTAAAGTTAATCATTACTATTAATAACAGACTTAGCCTAGAGTCTAATGAAAGCATTTTGTGCTACTATTTTTTTAAATATTACCACATGCAGAAAACAAGTCACTAGAAGAAAAACATCCCATAATTTTACAATGTTATTACATTTGAGTTTGACAGACCTTCGGTCTCTTATACAACAAACACACACACACCCTACCCTGTAATTTATTTTACTCCCCCCCATCCCTAAGCTTATAGAGGGGAAACTATCTGTTTTATTACCCAAACTATAATACATATTGGGGGGTTATCCTACTATCACCACTGTGACTTGCCAAGAATTTAGTTCATAACCTCCTATTTGACTTCCTATAAAATACGACCTATTTCACATCAGCTTAATTCAGTAACAATTCCTAGACTTTAACCACACTTTTCACCAAAGGATGCTCTCTGCAAATCCTAATGCACAGCAATCCTGTGCAGATGTGGCAAGTTGTTTCAATTCCCATTTTACTACACAGTTGGGAAATTGGCCCAGGGGAAGTAGAGTAACTTGGAAATAATCACAAAGCCAGATGCCAAAAATAACAACTTTTAGTCAATCCATGAGAAAATACTGCCCCTAGTTGAAATAAAATGAAATTCAGTACTAGGAGAAAGCAAAATGCAAAATAATGTATTAAGCCAGGTCCCATGGTTTTAAGTTTTATCTTTAAAAATGATCAAATACTAGAATTAAGACAATTTGCAAGAACTTTCAAACACACCATTTTTCCCTCCTAATACCTTATCTATCTAAAGTGCCAAAAATGACTTAATGAATTACAGCTGGCAAGAGTGGCTTTTCTCCCAAACCATTTTTTTCTTAGCCACATAAAAGACACTGATAGAAATCTGTTAGTATAGGACAAGAGGTAACTTTTTAACAAAACTAACTGTTTAAAATTTAACAGATAGGAGCATATATTAGAATAGATCTGAAAATACCGCAAGTGAACCTTATATTTTTTCCTGCAAATATACTCTCTATAGACACATCTGCAATATGCATAACCAGTAAATTTAAAGATTTAATCACCAAAATCAGAAAGTAAGTCTCCCAACCACAGTTCATGCTGTATGTTTCTAAATATGCGATTGTTTGATATAATCTAGTAAAAGCACTGTGTTGTTAGGTCATGACATACAGGTCTTACACACATTCTAAAAACAAAAAACACGACTTATTTTGTAAAAGTTGCTTTTATAATATTGGCGTCCTTCTTATATGCACAAGTCCTTCTATTATTACAATCCTTAACATTTGCTTATTGTACAAAACAACAGTGTGCTCAAGATTTTACCTTTAAAAGAATGATTATACACTAAAAACATGTAAGGGAAACAAATTAGTATAGGTAAAAACCCAGTCATGGAACCCAGGATGCAAATTTTCACAAAAGCCTCACGTATTACTTATAAAACATGACTGAAATTCACACAACTAATTCTAATCACCTCCTTCCAATAAAATGCTTTCCATTACACCAACATTCCTCACACTAAACCCTGTATATCCTCTACTAGTAGCACTTTGCGTGGAACTTGTTTATAAATGAAAGGACAGTCAAGATGATTTTATGGTAACATGTCTTCTAAAAGTAGTGCAGAGCAACTAGTAAGGCGGAAATCCTGGTAAATCTAATTAATACCTCTTATTCCCAGCATCAGAATACTCAGGTCCTTTAAATACACCACACCACCCTCCGCCCACACTCCATACACAACTCCAAGCTTTTAATACTACCATAACAATAAGCACTCCGAACATTTAAACATCCTTTAACATTAGAAGTGCTAGCACCTTAAAACTATTACTTAAATGTCTTCCAATGCATTTCATTAACGCATTCCACAAAGGTTCTAGAAACACTATTCACCAACCAGAACCTGCAGTCTTTAAGTGCTTTCTTCATTTCAACTCCAAAGATGGAGCGGAGGGGCTGTCACTAATCTACAGAGCAAAAATACTTCATTGTAAACTACCTAATGATTAAGAAAAAGTAAAGCAATTTATAAAGAAAGATGCCTTCCTTTTTCCTTATGAAACGGGAGTTACTCGTAAAATAAATGCACTCCATGCCTATAGTCCAGAAAACGCTGACATTCTCCACCCCAATATTCACAAGTTTTTAACATCAAAATGGACTTAACTGCTACTCACATACCAAATGAATAACCAACGTCGATATCTGAAATTATTCTCACACACCAACGGAGAAATAAGTACCTTGCGTCTCTTTCAACCGTCCTGCAATACCCTCAGGTAAGCCAAAAGCAAAGCGAAGGACAGCTGCCCTTGGCCTAGGACGTCAGAAACCAAAGACCTGGGGGGGGGGGGGGGGGGAACCAAAGACCCGATCTTTTTCCAGGGTTACTGTTTCCAAGCAAAACAGCTACAGGCCCAAAGAGAGACGGCGAAGAAAACTGGAAATACTGTAATCCTGAGAAAAACTGTGTGTGTGTGTGTGGGGGGGGGGGGGGTGCTGCACACAATCCCGAAAGGGGTGCGGAGAAGAGCGCAGAGAAGGAAAGTAAGTACCCCCATGTATCTTCAGACCCACAAAAACAACTAACCCCGGGGTCTACTGCACGTACAAGCACCAGATGGAGTCCCCTGGGCTGAGACAGTTCAGTTGACAAACACAGTGGGTAGTGGATAAATCAACTGATGATGGGAGGGGAATGGCGGGGCGAGGGGGGGGTGCCAAGCGAAAAAACCACTCACTGAGTGGAGCAGACAAAGCCTCTGGGGGTGATCAAGGACCAAACAGAAAGGTGAGAGGGTAACCCATGAGAAAAATAATGAAAGAAAAATTAAAAGAAAACCAAATCTGGTGTCTGGGCTGTGGCAGGTCACTGGGGTACCAAACACAGAGAGAAACAACAAAGGGGCACGGGAGGAAGAACAGATGAACGGAGGTGACAGAGAAGGGACGCGGGGCGCGATGGGTCGGACAAAGCGCCCAAGGCGGTGAAACAAAGGGCCGGGGGTAGAGAGTAGCGGGGGGCAACAGGGGAAGACAAAGCGCCCGGGGCCGGGGGCACCGGCCGGGAGAGAAGCCGACGACGACCGGAGGAACAAAGCTACGCGGGGTTGGGAGGCAGGGCCGAGGGGCGGGGGGCGCGCGGCAGGCACCGTACCCGCGGGCCCCGTGCGCCCTGCCACACTCACGCCTGCACCCGCCCGCCTCGCCGCCGCCGCCGCCGCCGCCCGCCCTCACGCACCGGAGCCCCAGCCACCTCGGCGCAGAGCGAGCAGCGCCCCGCCACACGCCGCCGCGCTCGGCGCACGCGTCACCGCCCCCGCGGCTCCCAGACGCCAAGCGCGCCGCGGTCTCCGAACGTGCCGACAGCCACGGGCTGCGAGACGCCCGCAACTTTCCCTGTTCCCAGCGCTCCAATTCCCCCAGACTTACCCTGTCACAACAGGCGCCATCTTCCACAAACTCTCGCCAAAACTCCAACCCTCGCGAGATTCCCCCGACGCCTTCCCTGGTCCCTCTCCCCCGCCCCTTCCCTTTTTCCTCGCTCCTGATTCCAACCAGCCCCCGTGCTCCTTTCCCCTTCGCAGCCGACGCGAACAGCCAGACGCCTTGCGCCGCCCGCGAAGTAGGGGATCCTGTCCGCTGCCTTCCCTGGAAACCTACCCAAGCGATGGAGCATGCGCACGCGGCTCCTCTGCGGGCGAGCCCTCCGTGAGGTCCATGGGGAGTGCTCCGGTTGTCCGGGTTTTGAGTCGCACCCTAAGGGACGTACGTGGAGACTGAGGAAAACCGGAGGGGATTACAATGGGGACGGGGAATGGAGGGGTCAGGAGGCGGGGCTGAGGGGAAGGTCCTGGGAAAATCTGCGGCGTCTCACAGGCCTAGATGAAACACCTCCTCAAATGGGTGTTTTCCAAGTGGCTTCCCGCTCACTCCGGTTCCCAGCCCTTTTCATTCATTCAAATGTTCATTGGACGCCTCCTTTATGCAAATATCAGCTTTGGGTGCTGGAGCTACAGATGCCTGGAGTTCGAGCGAGTGACAAGCCAGGAACTATCTTCGTTCTTGCACCCCCCGGTGCTAGAGGGGAGAAGAACTTAGTGTCCAACGTGGTTCGACCCTCTAGAATTCTGTAAATGGAAAACTTTTACAGCTGAGCTCTGTCGCCTTAGCTTTCTGCTCCTTGGGCGTGAAATGAGGTCAGGCCAAGCCCTCTGGCAAAGGCATCCCTAACGTCCATCTCGCAGGCACCCGCCAGAGCGCCGTATATTTTGCTCGGTGGTGAAAAATGCTTTGGATTTGGGAGCACCCACTCTCCAGTCTCGTGCTCCAACCAAAGGTCCCGCTGGGACAGAAAGTTGCCTGCTGCGAGAGCCTCCCTAGGACCGCTCTCAGCCCCCAGCCGAGTGCGAACCCCTGTGTATTTGGGACAGACTCTGCCTAGGCTTTCCCGTGGGCCCGGCACACTGGACGACGCCGAAAAGTACTTAAGGTAACCTAAGCTTGAAAGCCTGCCCCAACTCCAGAACAAAATTGGACCTACTAGGCATTTAACAGTAAAGGAGCAGGGCCTGAGCCCCGCCCCCCACCTGCAACACCCTTTTCTCCACCCCTACCTGCAACACCCCTTTCTGCCCGTCCCCCCCCCCCCCCCCGCGCAGCCCGTGCCCTTTCAATTCCTAGAGATTCCCAGAATCAGCACTGCCTCCCGCAGGGAGCCCCAAAACCCGGAGAACTGGAATACGATGCCCGAAACCTGCTGAACGCGCAGCAGGATTGGCGCGGCACTGCGCATGTGCCCAATGCGGGCAGCCTAGTCTCACGCTACACCTCCTTCCCACCGCCTTCCACTACTCGACTCAGACACAACACGGGCCGTGGGAAATTTTGTAAGCCTCGCGAGAATGCGTCCACTGTTGTCTATGGTTTCGCCCCAAATCTCGCGGAGCCCAAGCCGGACAGGTGTTTGTCTAATGCAGCTACGGGCACTATTTGTGCCGCGCGTGTCCGGACGGCGGGCGGTCGGCACCAGCAGGGTGGGGAAAGAGCCGCTCGCCGCGGAGGCGGAGCGGGTGGGCGTGTGGCGGGGAGCGCAGGGAGGCCTGAAGGTAGCTCGACGTTTATCACACTCCTGCCGCCTGACACTTTGTGGAAGTGGGTCGGTGCCGGGACGCGGGGTGGGGGCGGCTCTAAACGAAGCGGGAGAAGCTGGGAGATGAAAAACACCTTCTGGTGCTGATGGTATGAGGTCAAATTCTGTGGCAGAGGAGCCCCAGGCTGATTACCTTGGGGAGGTTTCCTGTCACCCTTAACAAGCCTGGTACTTTCCTAAAATGTGTTAGACAACTCTCCGCCCCCACCCCCCGCCCCCTCCGCCTCCGGAAGCTGGCGGCCCCAGAGTCGGGTTTGAGTCATGCCCTGAGTCGCCTAGTCTGGCCACCACTTTTCTTGCTTTGAAACAAGTTAGGATTCTCTTAGCTGCTCTCTTCTAGCAATTGTTGTTTTTTTTTTTCTTTCTACTCTACCCGCTGGCGATTGTTTGTCGCGGAGTGGAGGACGGGTAAGCAAGCTACTTACTGCGCTCTTGCATTGTTGCCTTGTATAGATAGATTCCGCCTTCCATTCAGGGACAGTTTTTTAAATCTCAGCCCTCACCTCAACTAATCTCTTCCGAGCCTTTTAAAATGATCCTTATACAACCATTCTTTTTAATTTTTTTCTCTCACTAATGCCTTGAAATACTGGATTTGCTTTCCTTCATTTTTGTGTTTGACAAAATATTCATTCCATTTTAAGTATTGTTTCAACAGCAGCTTTAGTGACAATTATTTTTAAAATGCGTCCCTTCTGTTTGGATGATTTGTCCAATGAATTATTGGTTACATTCTCCAATCAGACACACTTCAGATTGCCCTAGCATACCAGCCTAACCTAGCATTGCCCAGTGACTGGTGTCCTAGTGACATCATAGACCCACAAAAGTAGAATTGAGTTCACTTTTGGATTTTGCAGGACAGTGAGTCCCATTCTGACGGTTATGTAGTAGACAAGAAACCTACTTTCTGAGTTGTTTTTCAAGGTTCTTAGTTGTGTGTGTGTTTATCCCTTCAATTAAGTATTTTACACAGCAAAAGAAGATATAAGGACATTTAATGCAATATGTCAGTGCAGGTCTGATTTGGAACAAGATAGCTCAGGAGGAGGACAATGCCCAAGGGCACACAGTCCTTGCAGACTCTGTCCTAAGAAGACATTTCAACCGAGGTTTAGTACAGGTCGTTAATCTGCTTTGGATCTATGGCCATCTGAGAACCCAGCCATGAGAAACCATGGGAACCACGAATTAAATCACAGCTCATCTTCACCCTAAAACATGTTCATCTTGCATTCCAGTAAATGACAACTCTATCCTTCAACTTAATTTAAGGCAAGACCTTGGAGTCATTCTTGCCTTCTTTTCCTCTTACATCCAACATCCAATATAACAAAACCACACTGGCTCTACTTTCAGAATATGACCACAATCCCAACAGTCCCACACCTCCATCTCTACCAGCCCAGTCTAATCCATCTCGTTTCTCACATGGTTTGTAGGAAGTCTCCTAACTGGTTCTCTCTTCTTTCATTCCTGCCTTCCTTCAGTCTGTTCTCGGTAGAGCATTCAGAGTAACCCTCTAGAACTTGTCGCTGGGTTTTCCATTTCACTTTGAAGACCTACGCAATCTGGCCTTCCACCCCAACAAACCAGCCACCTGCCTGCCGCCCACCCGCTCTGCCTCCCTGACCGCGTTCACCCCTTCTTCCTCTTCCCCTTGCTCACTGAGCTCTATCTAACCAGCAGCCCTCCTTGCTGTTCCTAGAACGTAATCACTCCTGCTTTTGCTTTTTCCCTCAGATGCCTTATGGCTCATTCGTTCACTGTTTTCAGGTCTGTGCTTAAATGTCACCTCAGTGAGGCCTTGTGTGACCACCCTTCACAAAAGTGACTTCTCATACTCCCTATTCCCTCCTTCGTTTTTCCTACAGCACTTATTATAAGCTAACATACTATGCATCATACCCGTGTATTGCGTTTGCTCTCTGCCTCTTCCCATTATAACGTAATCTTAAGGGCAGGGACTTTTCTTTATTTTTTTCATTGTTCAAGCCTCAGCCACAAGAACAATGCCCAGTGGTGCGTGATGGACACTCAGCATCTGTAGAATGAACGGATGTCTTCCATTTTAGAGTGAAGCGGAAGTGATTCTGAGAGCTCAGAAAGCCTTCTCGGATGCAAACCAGTGTTGGAGTTAGACCAGCAGTGATCCCCCTCGGTGCCAGCCTGCCTGCAGAGGAGAATTGGAGCCCATAGGGCAACCACCTGTGTTGACTTTTTGCCAAAAGTTCTTATTCCTGGGTCAGACCAGTAGATGAGCCTAGACTTACTCGAAGGTTTTCCAGGACTCTCCATTTTAGAACCTCAGTAGAGAAAACATTATCAGCAGGATATATTTTTTAAAAAGACATATTCTCATGTGTTGCTAGTGGGAGTGAAAATGGCTGTAATCTTTATAAAAACATTTTGATAACACATTACTACCTGTTAATCTTACAGTTCCATTTCTAGAAATCTGTTTTATAACTATACTCACGCATGTGTGAAATTACTTATATTGTAGCATGACTGATGGGAGAAAATATGTAACCTAATTGTCAATCAAGAGATATCTTATTTTTTAAATGATGATATATTTATAGATTTTAATAGATATGCATTTGTTAGTAAGCCAAGGCTGCTTTTTATGCACTTACGTGGAAGGATTACAAGCTTGAAAAAACAATGTATAAAATAGTGATAGATAAATATATACTTATTTGCCTATATGTATCTAAAATGGCTCTGGAAGGACACACTAAAAACTGTAACAGTGACTGCCCAGCTCTAAGGGATTCGGAGGCTGGAGGACGCAGGCGAGGAGGTGGCTTGTCTCACAGCCAGCTATCTTGGATCCTTGAATTTTGTACCGAGTGCATGTATTGCCTATTCAAAATATAAAAAATAAAAAGGGGGGAAAGAAAGAAAAGGAATAAATGTGCAAGAAGAAATAATTGACCAAATAAAATTGTTTCCTTTCTTCCACTTGCTATAAAACTATTTTCTAATAGAAGTTATGAACATGGTATACCATCTCAGTGGAATTAAGAACTGTAGAACTGTCAGCACTTTGCCCCAGGCATTTGGTAACACTGAATTCACTGTCTGTTCAAACAGCAAGTTCAGTCTTGATTTGTGGTGGTTTACATCAGGCATAATCTTTGGTGGTTTACGAATATGGATAATGCAGAGACCTCAGGGAACTTCCTGGCTAACGTACACAGACTAGTCACAGTATAACTCCAGGATAGAGAACTGAGTTTAGTGGCACTGGGGTACAATGGAAGAAGCACATAGCTCTTGCCTGGTGGGCCCAAGGAGACTTTGCAGAGGTGATTTTTGAACTCTTAGTGGGGTGGGAGTTCCAAAGACAATAGGAAAAGGAAGCGTGAGAAGCACAGGAAACAGCTTGTTTAGTCTCTGAGGTGTGAAAGAGCATCTTGTATTCAGGGGAACTCCAGGTGGGAGGTTGGTGCAAGTAGAAGCTGGGACAGGGGAAAGTGGGTAGGCATCCTAAGCATGGTCTCAAGAAGGACCTGGTAGAAAGGTGGTGGGTGGGCATGAGAATTGCCGTGGTTCCAAAAAAGGTTGGGGACTGCTGGTACCACATAAAATGATACCTGTGAAGTAATTGTTATAGTAATATTAGTTTTTACCATTGTATTATTTAATAAATCCGTAAGTTGCATTCATCTCATGCAAATTGTTGCAAACCTGTCAAAGTATCTTTAAAACTTCAAAAATAAATGTTACATTGGCCAAACATAATGATAATATTATCCAGACTGGTGTTCATTAATTTATCATATCTTACAAAAAATGTCAATATCATTATTATTGTTATTTAATTTCTAAGAGGTTCACATGCCCAAAAGAGTTGAGAAACACGTTGCAGATGGCCAGTGGCAGCCTCTGAGGGTGAAAAGATGTGATCAGATGTTGAGGTGCTGCACGCCTAAGAAAGCCACCTGGTAACTAATGTTAGAAACCAGAAGCTGTTCATGCCACCTAAGTTCATTAACTAATGGTTTGCATTCCTCTTTATGTCTCCCTTTTTAAACTAAGAGTATCCCTATTATTTTTTACTGTGTTAATCAAGGTTAATAAAATGTGCAGAAGATTGAAAGAGTGGCAAAAAGGATTTCATCAAACTATGCAATTCTGTAAGAGAAATAAGCTCTAATGCTAGGATTGCAAGAAATGAAGAGACTACTGAAAATGAGTCATAGAGTGGGCTTCAGGAGAACTTGAAACATAAAAATAAATGTTTATCTTTTTTTTCCAAGTGGTGTTTGATTTTCACAGGATTCTTTGGCCCTGAGAATTTTCTTCTTTCTTTCTTTTTTTTCTCTTTTCTTTTTCCCTTCTTCTTTCTCTTTCTCCTCTTCCTCTTCTTCTTCTCCTTCTTCTTCTTCTTCCTCTTTCTCTTCTTCTTCCTCGTCTTCTTCTTTTTTGCATGCCCAAGTTAACCTTTGCTTAAGAAGAAACATTCATCTAGACTGGTAGCAGAGGATGCGGGGCAAGATGACAGCTGGAGGACCAGGTGGGTGAGGCAGTGGCTGGTGGGCTAGGCATCCACAGACATGCGGATAAACTGAGGGGAGCAGCTGTAGAGCAAGACAGACCACTCAACCCAGGGTTTCAGCACAGTGAAATAAAGCCTCAAAACTTCTGGCTGTAAAAACCTGTGGGGGTTGAGGTGGCAGGAGAAACTCCCAGCCTCAAGGAGAGTTTGTTGGAGAGACCCACAGAATCGTAGAATGTACACAAATCCACCCACAGGGGAATGAGCACCAGAAGGGCACCATTTGCTTGTGGGAAGTAGGGGAAGTGACAGAAAGCCAGCGAAGAGCTAAGCAAGCAACATTGTTCCCTCTCTGACCTCTCCCCCACATACAGCACTACACACATGGAAATAGGTTGCCCCATCCTGGTGAATACCTAAGACTTCACCCCTTACTACATAACACGCATGCTGAGATAAAAAATATATGGCTCACATGAGAGAACAGATCAAAGCTCCAGAAAAAGAACTAAATGGTGAAGAGAGAGCCAACCTATCAGATACAGAGTTCAAAACACTGGTAATCAGGATGCTCACCTGATTACCAGTTGAGTACAGTTGCAAAATAGAGGAAGAAGTGAAGGCTATGAAAAATGAAATAAAGGAAAATGTACAGGGACCCAACAGTGACAGGAAAGAAAATTGGACTGAAATGAATGATTTAGACCAAATGAAAGAAAGAAACATTCAATCAGAATGGAATGAAGAAACAAGATTTTAAAAGTGAGAAGCTTAGGAACCTCTGGGACAGCTTTAAATGTTCCAACATCCAAATCATAGGGATACAAGAAAGAGAAGAGGGAGAGCGAGTAACTGAAAACTTATTTGAAGAAATAATGAAGGGGAACTTCCCTAATGTGGCAAAGGAAATAGACTTCCAGGAAATCCAGAAAGCCCAGCAAGTCCCAAACAACTTGGACCCAAGGAAGCACACACCAAGGCACATCATAATTACATTACCCAAGATGAAAACTAAGGAGAGGATCTTAAAAGCACCAAGGGAAAAGGAGACAGTTTACCTACAAAGGAGTTCCCATAATACTGTGAGCTGATTTGTCAAAAGAAACCTTATAGGCAAGAAGGGACTAGAAAGAAGTATTCCACATCATGAAAGGCAAGGACCTACATCCAAGATTACTCTATCCAGCAAAGCTTTCATTTAGAATGGAAGGGCAGATAAAGTGCTTCTCAGATCAGGTCAAGTTCAAGGAGTTCATCATCACCAAGCCCTTATTATATGAAATGTTAAAGGGACTTATATAAGGAAAAGGAGATCAAAACTATGAACAGTAAAATGACAACAAACTCACAACTATCAAACAACTGAACGTGAAACTAAAACAAAGACAAAAACTAAGCAAACAACTAGGACAGGGACAGAATCACAGAAATGGAGGGTTATCAGTGGGGAGAGAGAGGGCGAAATGGGGGAAAAGATACAAGGAATAAGAAGCATAAATGGTAGGTATAAAATAGAGAAGGGGAGGTTAAGAATAGTTTAGGAAATGGAGAAGCCAAAGAACTTATATGTGTGACCCATGGACACAAACCAAGTGGTGATACTGGTGGGAGGTGTTGCGGGGTGGAGGAGAATAAAGGGGAGGAAAAGATGGGAGAACTGTAATAGCATAATAAGTAAAATATATTTAAAAAGTAAGCAAGAAAAAGCATGGGCCATTTGCTCTAGTGACATGGGCAAGAATAGAATCAAAGGCACATTTTTTAAGAATAATGTGTGCAAATCTAATAATTTGTCAGAAGCTTTCGTAGCTAGTGTAATTGGAAGAAAATGGTATGGTATCATGTGTGATTGATATATCTTGTTCTTTGTATGGCATGAACAAAAGAAAGCCAGTTAACACTACACAAAAATGACAACATCATATGAATCATAAAATTCCACTGATCTGTTTATGAAAGACTACAAATAAACTTTGATTTCCTAAATGTTCCCCTTTGCCATGTATCATGGGTTGCGGTGGCTTGGGGTTTCTGCGTTGAGGCAATGTTGCATACCCACAGTCCATGAAACAGCTGGGATATAAATAGGAGAGAGCATTGGACTCAACTACCATGGAGTCCAACCTTCACCACTAGCCAGCTGGCTCATTTTGGGCTACCTAATTTTTCCTCATCTGCAAATGGGAAATATAAGAGTTACTGCTTAGTGCCATTTTGAGAATTACTTGAGAAATTAAAGAAAATAACTTGGGACACAGGACGTACTCAGTACTTAGGAAATTCTCCCACCCGTAACAATGTTCAGTATCCTCTCCTCTTTGATGGACTAATACTACCTGCCTTGGAGATTTGTTGCACAAATCAAAGAAGATATTTATGTAAATTATTAAATAAATTGTCTTCAAGTAAGTTTATTCCTTATTTTCGTTTGGCACATTTATTTGCAAAAATTTGACTATGGTTTTATAGTAAATCAATGGAACAAAAAAATCCCCACGTTTTCTTGTCTGGCCCCGGTTACTATTAACCTTGGGCACTGATGACCTGTTGTCAGTTTTTCAAAGAAAGCCTACCAGAGATGTTCCACTCTGTGTCTGTATTGTTCGGTGCCACAGATAGTGTCAAGATAAGCATGCACTTGTAGGTGATGTTTGTGGCTAGCACCCTTGTCCAAAATAGACTGAGGACTAAGAAGGTAAAATTCAGAACCATTCTATTTAAGAACTGACAAATACTGAGAGAGAATAAACAATTCCCATCTCGTAAAATACTTAACTCTGTCAAAGACAGCCAACAAGAATCCCCTTGAACATCATAATGGACTTGTGTGTTGTAACTTTTAATATTAGTATATGTCAGCATATCAATATCATTTTAATTAATTTTTAAAGTTTAATTAGAAAGTTTTCAATTAATTTTTAAAGTCAGGTCAACATGTGGGAATTTTAAAATGTGAAATTACTGCAGAAAAAAATAATTTCTAATGAAGCTATTATTAAATATTGAGGACAGACTTGGTTTTATGTAGGAGATATGTCTGAAAAGTCTCATCTCAATCCATAATGTATTTAATTTGTAAAAAGCATTAGAGAAACATTCAAGACTCTGTGTTAGGAATTATATAGTCCCTACTGGTACTTTTTCTTACTTCAGTAATTATTTAACTAGATTCTGTCATGATTAGCATCCTGTCGAAGGTGAAATAAATTATATTAAGGTGTTATAAATATCCCAGTAGTGGAAAAATATTTCTCAAGATCTCAACTACAAGTCACCTCCCATTAAGTACTTTGGAAAAATCTGGAAATGTATGCATGCTTTTTTTTCTTTTCTTCTTTTCCAGCTTTCCAAACACTTGGCTTAAATGCTACCTTCAGAATTATTTTTGACTTCAGTGAGAGTTATAAACTGCCGTTTGGGAGAAGCATTTGGCTTCTACTTTTCAAGTCTAGAGTTCTCCAGAAATGTTCTTAGGAAATGTGAACCTGATTTTCATCACGTAGTTTTACCTACATAGCATCATATTTTCCTTCACCAGCAAACACTAAGTATTTTATTTTTAAATAACACAGCTATATCTGTATTTGCATGGTACTTTCCAAGTTTCTGAAATAGTCACCAAATCACAAAATCTAGGCAAAAAGAAAGGACTTAAGAACTGAAAGATAACTTCTGAAAAGCAGATTACAGCAAAAGTATTTAGTTTTATGCAATAGAGGGTTTTCAAAAAGTGGTATGCCAATGCAACGCACAGCAGATCGGCTTTCTATTTAAAGGGATACTGTGATATATATAATTTGTGAAGTGACAATAACATGACTGACTACACTAATCTAAGGTTTCCTACAGTCGGTCCTCACGACAAAGCTGCAGGTAAGTAACTTTATCCCTGTTTTTACAGATGAGGCTCAAAGAGTATGACTTGCACAAGTTATACTTTTAGAAGTAGAATTCATGATTGCTAGGGAGTTCTTTATTTTTTTCTATAGAAATTGAAATTATTTTATCATCACAACCTGAGAGACAGTATCTTGTGTCAAATATGCAGACTACCAAATTATAATCTTAATACATTATTTACAAAAAATATAAATGCTAAGAAATGCAAAAAATGTTAAATAGCCGGTAACACATACATACTCTCTCTCTTTCTATACACACACATACACACACACACACACACACACACACACAAATTTATGGACTAGTAACAGTGAGTGGCTAATGATGCATGGCTAATACTGTTGTGGATTTTTTTGCCACGTTTATTATTTTTTAAAAATTCACCAAAGACATTTCAAGAAAAGAAAACTACAGACCAATTAATACAGACACAAAAACTTTCAACAAAATACCGGCAAATATTAAACAAACTAGGAAGAGAAGGCAAGTCCCTCAACCCATTAAAGGGTATTTATGAGAATTTCAGTATCAGCTTCATATTTAAAGGTAAAAGTTGGATGTTTTCCAACTAACATCAGGAAAAATACAAGAATTTCCATTCATATCACTTCTATTCCACACTATATTGGAGATTTTAACCTGGCAATTTAACAATAAAATGAAACAGAAGACATCTAGATTGGACAAGAAAAGGTAAAACTATCTCTATTTGCAGATAACATGATCTTACAATAGAAAATTGTAAGGACTTTACTAAAAGTTATTACAGCTGAGATCCAAATTCAGCAAGGTTGCATGATACAAGGTCAATAAACAAAAAGCAATTGTGTTTCTATATGTTTGCAATGGGTAATTCAGAAATGAAATTAAAACAATTCTATTACAATAAAAAACAATAAAATACTTGAAAGTAAACAGAAAAAGTGCAATTCCTATACTCTGGAAACTATAAAACAGTCTTGAGCCCTGGCAGGTGTGGCTTGGTGCATTGAGCGCCAGCCTGTGAACCAAAGAGTCACTAGTTTGAGTCCCAGCCAGGGCACATGCCTGGGTTTTTGTCAGGTCCCCAGAAGGGAGCATGCAAGAGGCAACCACATACTGATGTTTCTCTCTCTTTCTTTCTCCCACCCTTCCCCCTGTCTAAAAATAAGTAAATAACATATTTTTTTAAAGTCTTGAAAGAAATTTTGAAAGATCTGAATAAATGGAAAGATTTTGTATTTTCATGAATTGAAAGATATTATTATTATTAAGATCACAACATTCTTCAAATTGATCTACAGATTCAACATAATCACTATCAGAATTCCAACCTCCCACTTTGAAGAAATTAATAAACTTCCTAAAATTCATATAGAAATTCAAGGAATTCGGGATAGCCAAAACAGTCATGAACAAAGTTGGAAGATTTAAATTTACTCCAAAGCTACAGTAATCAAGACCATGTAGCACTGGCATAAGGTAGACATATAGATCGGTGGAATAGAATTGAGAGTTCAGACATAAACCCTCACTTTTATGGTCAGCTGGTTTTCAACAAGAGCCTCAAAACAATTCAATGGGGAAAAATAGTCTGCAAGAAATGGTGCGAGGACAACGGGATATCCACATGCAAACGAATGAAGTTGGGCCTGAACGTCACAGCATGTATAAAAATGACCTTAACCTGGATCCAAACTCAAATGTAAAAACTAAAACTATATATAAAATTCTTAATAGAAAACATAAGGGTTAATCTTCATAACCTTGGCTTCGCAATGGTTCCTTAGATATGACATCAAAACTGCAAGCAACAAAAGAAAAAAATAGGTAAGTTTGATTCATCAAAACAAAATCTTTATGAATCCAAGGACGCTCTCAAGAAAGTGAAAAAGACATACCAGAGAATGGGAGGCAATATTTGCAAATCATGTATCTGATAAAGACCTAGTGTCCAGAATATATAGATACAGAAAGAATTCTTAAGACTGAATAATTGAGAGACAAATGACTCAATTTAAAAGTGGGCAAAGGATCTAAATAGATGTTTCTCCAAAGAAGATATGCAAATGGCCAATAAGCACATGGAAAACTATTCATCATCATTAGCCACATGAGAAATGTAAAGCAAACCCACAATGAGGTGTCATTTCATATCCACTAGGATGGCAATAATAAAAAACACAGTTAATGACAAATGTTGTCAAGAATGTAGAAAACTGAAACACTCATATATTGCTGGTTGGAATGTAACCTGAAAAAGTTAGAGAGTTACTATATGGTGCAGGAATCCCACTCCTCAATATAAACCCAAGAGAACTAAAAACAAGTGTCCACTCAAAAACTTGTGTATGAAGATTCAGGACAGCATTAATCATAATAGCCAAAAAGGAGAAATAGCCCAAATATTCATTAACTGAAGAATGGATAAATAAACTGTGGTATATCTATAAAATAGGAGGTTAGGCATAATAAGAAATGAAATACTAATACATTGTTTGAAAATGAATCTTGAAAATATGCTAAATGAAAGAAGTGAGTCACAAAAGATCCCAAATTGTATGATTCTATTTATAAGAAATGTTCAGAATGGACCAATCTATAGAAAGTAGATTAATGGTTACCTAGGGAGTCTGGCACTAGAGGGAATTGCAACTGGTAAAGGGTTCGGGACTTCTTTTCAGAAGGATGAAAATGACTACGGTGGTGATGTGCAACTCTGAGAATACACTAAAAACCAGTGAATGTACATGTTAAATGGATGAATCATATATTATGTAAAGTATATCCCAATACAGCCTTTTTTAAAACAGCAGAAAAAAAATTAAATTTAACTTTATTTAATTAAATGCTTTAAAATTCCTGTGATCATAGACTTTATCTTAGTCATAGGCTGATATAAATGTTCGAGTGACGGCAAATAAATAATAAACTCCATAAAAGATCAACGAATAGTTGATTTATCCTCTAGCTTCATAGTAAGTTTGAGATTATATTTCTTGCAGGTATAAGATTTCTTAACATTTCAGAAGTGAACTGATTTTTTTAAAGATTAATTATTGTTAAATAAAGAAGTCACAAAGCAAAATGGAGTGGAACAGATGTAATAGACAGTTTTTGTCAAATACTTCCTAAGGTTAGAAACAGGAAAAGTGTCAAATAAAAAGGTAATTGTTCATTTTTTAAAAGTCTTTATTTGAAAAGAAAACTTTTCTCTGAAGATATAAATCATCCTTGTTACACAAAAGCCATAATTTAAGAGACTGAATAAAAGACCTTTTAATTCATAAGCACCGTATTTTTCTGACCATAAGATGCACCTAGGTTTTAGAGGAGGAAAACAGGAAAAAAAATGTTGAAGCAAAAAATATGGTAAAAAATTTAGTAATACAAATAACACAATATTTCATCAATGTAATTGTAAAGCTACATTCAGACTATAAGACGCACCCCCCTTTTCTCCCAAGTTTGGGGGGTGCATTTTATAGTCCAAAAACATGGTAAGGAAACTGCATCTTCTAGCTGAACTTAAGAGTGTTCTGTTTGTTTCTATTCCATTGAATTTATTGGGGTGACATTGGTTAATAAAATTATATAGGTTTCAGGTATATGACTGTATAATATATTATCTGTGTATTGTACTGTGTTCCCTACCCCAAGTGAACTGATCTTATTTGAATATAAAAAAGAATAGTTGAAATTACTGAATATTAACTGAATCCAAGGGATTTCATATACATGATCTTTTTTGACCCTCCCACACCTACTCCCCTTTTGACGGTCAGGGAGGGATGGCCGCTGAGAGGTTGGGTGGCTTTCCTCAGCTCACACTCGAAGTTACAGGTATAGCTAGAAAGTGAATGCTAGGGCCCTTCTCACCTTCCCTAGGACATGCTGGGGCTGGCCAGCTACTGTGTGCGTCACCTTCCGCTCCATTACCATTGGTGAGATGAAGAATCCAAAGATGTAGGGATTTGTATGGGGAATTACTTAGAGTATGCAAATGTTACTTTGAGAACCTAAGGATCAAGGCACCACCTCTAGGCCACTCTACAGAGCTGGTGATGGGGGGTAGGGTGGGCTTGGAAATAGATCTTCTTTATTTTTCAAATGTGGAAGATAAGATAAAAAATTTGAAAAGAAAACCCCAAATGTACCTTCCAGGTCTAAAGTTTAATCAGTTTAAGGCTCTATCTCAAAGGAGCTAAAGGTACCTTAGAATTCAAATGACTATTTCCTCCTCTCCAGACTTAATCTTGCCCCAGGATACATAGTTGAACTATCACCTTCAGGGCTGCAGGGTAAATTCCACCAGGAAGTGAAGGCCCCCGCCTGGGAGCACAGGTGGGATCAACTGAGTCTGTCTCAGTGCAACCTTATAAATTTGCCATCCGGTCATTTATAGCCTCTGTGCCACCATGTACTTAACCATTGGGGGCCCTGATGCCTCAGTTTACCCTCTCCTACTTTCACCTTATTGAATCTGTCCCTCTATCATCCACTGATTCAAAATGGAATATTTAGGGACTACCCTTGAGGAGCCAGGCACGGTCCTAGGCACTGAGGAGGCAGGCTGGAGCCCGTAAGACAAGATCGCTGCCTTCAGGAGGCCTGTGCTCAAGGATGGAAATGAAGAGAATAAAGGGGTAAACAAATAAATAAGACCATTTTAAACAGTGATAAAAACTATGCAAAAATTAAACAGGAGTGAAAAATGCCAGTGGGTGAAGGAAGCTGACTTTATTTAGATGCTCGGCCCTCTTAATGGTAAATTCCTCTCATTGTACTTAAGATGCTTCAAGTACTTTAATTGTATAGTCCTTTTAATAAGGTTGTTAGCAAGAATAACAATGTTTACAATTTTAAATTCATTCCTTAGACTAACAGCATGGGGATACCGAGGTCTTTCAGAAGTACAGACTTGGATATTTCTACGTTTCTTTGGTAAAGTCTACATGGGAAAGGAGAGCTATGAGCATTCAAACTCTGAGTATCAATTACATAAATGGGCAAAACCACACACCAGCCATTCACGTGTAGAATCCCCAACCCCCACCCCAGACACTCATGCATGCCCAGCATTGGGAGTTGGGTATTTATCCCTATTTCATTTTTTTTAAAAGATGTCATTTATTTATTTTTAGAGACAGGGGAGGGGAGGGAGAAAGAAAGAGAAAGAAACATCAGTGTGATCAGTTGCCTGTCCTAGGCGCCCCGACTGAGGACCAAACCCATAACCCAGGCATGTGCCCAGACTGGGAATTGAACCAGTGACCTTTTGCTTTGCTAGATGAGGCTCAACCAAGTGAGCCTCACGGGGCAGGGCTATCCCTATTTTGTAGGTGATGGAGGTGAGGCTCCCCAAGTCCAGGTGCTTTTTCCTACCAACACTGAGGTCAGAAGTGAACAAACCAGATTTGAAGTTAGGCATCTTTCTGCCTCTCAGTCAAGAACCTTTTTCCTTACGATACCCGTGAACCTGTAATTTTATGCCATGCCCACTCCTTCAGACACTTTGCTTCTTCATTAAGAGGTTTCAGTTTTTAAAAAATTACTGTGAAGGGAGTGGGGGTATATCGAGAAGTTTTGGCGTGAATGTTTCAACATGTTACTAAATCTCTAACTTCCCACTTCATTTTGTCTGTAAGTCATATATTATCATATTTCAGAGGAAATTATATATTTGTCATGGGAATACTAAATTCTTTTAAAAATAGCCTTAAGTATCTTTTCTGAGAAACTGCTTGTTGTTTGCTCGGATAATGCAATTCCTGTTTGTGTTATTATAAATTTACTACAATTTATATGAAGAAAGTCTTTTTCTCTTGTTCCACCCAGTGAAATGTTGCATTTTCATGATGATTAAGAGCAAAACAGCCCAAAATGCTATATTAGTTCAAAAAAATTCTCAGAATGGTGTATTAAAACTGAAACTGAAACATCACGGAGGTGGTAACATCTACTCACATTCAATTATTTACAGGCAGAAAAAGTCAGATAACATCGGTGTCTGCAGACCTACACAACGTGTTAATAATGTCTCAGTATTAAAAAATATGTGTGAAATTTAGGGTGCATCCTCTAGATAAGGATGTTCTTCTAAACAGGTTTAGAAGAGTCAATGAGCTTAGCAGACCCTTAAAATGAACCGAGGCATAAAATGAGAAACACGTAAGATATAATAATATTAAACTTTGCCAGGAAGAACCATTCTGAAATGTCACCGGTTTGCAGCTTCTTCGCTGACTCTCCCTCCCTTGTCCTACCCCTAATTTTTTTCTCTTTTGAGGTATAAAGGATATATTTCATTGCTTCATTTCTTTTTTGGAGTTTTTCTCTTTCACTTCTTTTTGTGCTTGAGGGAAATGTACGTGTTTTGAAATACTAATGCAGCTTTCTTTGCCCTCCATTTTCTCTTGGAAGTGTAGATTTCAGATGCCTCTAAAGTGGTCTTACTTCTACTGAAATTAATTTTACAGAGTTAGTTCTCCTTAAGAGTTCTTTATCAGATTATTTCTTTGTATTTCAATAACCACAATGGTCTTCCTGCCTCTAAGATGTGGACTTTCCTGACTTGGTGGTGTCATTTTTGGTGTTGTCCGTTGCTGGTCTCTCCACGGCCCCCCCTCAGACCCCTCATACCCTGAATCACTCTGCACTGTTAATACCAAACTAATGCGTCAAAGAACAGGCGTGTTAAAGAACAGGCTTGTCAAGCATACTGCTTTGAACTTGAGTTTTATAGGAATTGCTAAGCCAGAATGTTTCCTTAAATTATGGTTACACTGAACAAATATTAGTTATTAAGAAGATGCCTTTAATCCCTCTTCTTCCTCTTTATTCACTGTAAAGGTTGGGTTTCTTTTGGAGACATACAACTCATATGGAATTTAGCTTTGTCCATCTCGTGCGAATCCCCACAGGGTTTGTAAAACTGCAACTCAAATCCCCTCCTGAAAAAACACACTGATTATTTATACTCATGCTAGTTCCAAATATTACAATAGTTTCTGGATTTTTGCCACATTCCTCTCCAGATGGTCATTTGGGAGACTTTGTTTATAATGTGTGTTTTGAACAAAATTTAAAAATTCCAAGACCACAGGATGTACGACTCAATTGTGGGTTAAACGTAATTTTGCATTTTTTCAAAGAGGCCCTACTTTGATTACAATAGCAAACATTGAATAGAAAAGGTATGGCTTTTCCCCCCAAAATTAGTGTTTGGACAAATATAACAGAAAACCTGCCTTTTCCAAGAATTGGGGAATGTTTTCAAAATGGCCTATAGCATGCGGGAGTGGTTTAGGTGAATGAAAACATTAAGCCGTGTTGTGGATATATATCAAGAAGACCACTTTCTTTAGTAAATGTGCTACTTGTGGTTTTAAAAATCAGAAACCAACCCTTGTACTTAAAATAGCCCCCTCACTCCACCCAAAAAGTATTTACATTCCCGGGGATAAACACAGTTATGGCAACTTTTTAAAGAGGCAACATTAAAAATATAAAAGGCTCCCTTGGGACTTTTTCCTTCTAAGAAATTGTAGGGGTTTTTTTTTTCCTCTTATTCTCTTTGATTGCTTTAAAAACTGATACTAATTAAAGAACCCTTTTAGATTTTAGGACAAAATGAAAGACTTAATGGCAGACTCAATAAACCAGTGCGTCTGATTTTGCCTGGTGCCACTTGGATGTATTCTCCCGCCCTCCACTGCGTACAAAACAGAAAACCATGAGTACAACAGACAACACGTGTAAGGTAAGGCCAGCTCCATCGATGTTCTCAGTCACTATAAACTGAAGGGTTTCTCCTCAAAATGTTTCAGTTTACATTCTCTCTATAAATCCCCCTCCACACACGCACACACACCAGCGATTTCTATGACATAACCTTTCTGGAATTCTATAAACACAGGATATGAAACACGGGTTAACCACTTGTCTAGGAAAGAAAATAAGCAGACAGTTGCCCACAGAACACATCTTACATTTGGGCTTCTGCGTCTGCCAAGAAAGGGATCCAAAAAGCTATCGCTTTGGGTCCCTGCATGAATAATAACAGGACCTTGAAAGCACGATTGCTATTTTAAAAGGACGTTGCTTGTTAACAGAATGCACAATGAATTATGGCCTCTGCGTTAAGCTCTTTCTTTGATTGTTGACATTGATCTTCAGAGAGGGTGTGGAGGGTAGCTCACTGTACATGCAAACCTTATGTTAGACACAAAGGGAAATATTGTACTTAGAAAAAATGCAATATGAAATAATGTCACTGGCTAAAATAAAATCATTTATTATTCACTAAGGTAAAGAATGAGATATTCATAGGTAATATACAGCTGCTTCATGAAAACTTTTTTGAAATGCAGTGAAGAAGAAATGGGCAAATAAATGCCCTTTCTTCACTAAGCCACTTGACTGATGTCAAACCTGACTACTATTGTCCCCCAGTAGTGACACCATGCACAGCTTAGGTTTAGCAGCTGTATTCAACAGCAGTGTCTTGGGCTCAAGTCTCCTCTCAGCTACCCAGAGCTGGGGGCAAGGAACGGCATTGTTGGAGGTGGAGTAGCAACTTCGCTATTCTACAGAAGCAATGGCATTGGGAAGCTGTGCTGCTGCTACTGCTGATTACGGAAACAGCGAATTCAGGAAGTCAAATTAGTCCCTCTAAATATGCCACTTAAGACAGATCCAAAGGGAGCATCTTCCGCGGAGGCAGAGTGAATACTGCCTCTTCATCACACACTCGTGGGCTCATTTGGGCTCGTTAATCTAGAAGCCATCACAGCAGTTCTAAATGGGGAGAATCTGTTTTCTCAATGACTGATATCACAGGAACATTGCAGGAGTGCAGTGATGTACTGCAGTTACACAACTCCTTTCATTCCCGCCCTGGGCTAACTCTCCAACATCACAGAGGGGCTCAGACTGTAGGGGGGAGGAGTCCCCCAGGAGGTTCCTCGTTTCCCTTCAAACTTCCTTGAATCACATGAGTATAAGACAGGCAGGGACCAGCTGCCGAAGATCCATGGCCATCGCTTGTCTTTCAAGCCCCACATCAGCTCCCTCGTGGCTGCTCCTTGGCACAGCATGGCCGACAGGGGTGGAAGGGACCTGCAGCAGCCTCCCTTCCTTCACAGACCAGTTCTCTGGGAGACAGCATTGGGTGGTGGAGGGTGGCGTGTGCTTGGAGTCCCTGCACATTCTTTTACCTCTTCTACCACTATCAGCATTTTGGCTGGTTTGTTTGTTTTTTGAATTTTATCTTTTTTTAAAAGTTTTTCAATTATAGTTGACGTCAGCATTTTCCTCTCCCCTCTCACCAATGTTCCAGACCTGGTCACCATCACATCAAAGCTCAACTTTCTGCTTTCTAAAAAGCCAATCACTAACCAGATGAAGCAATTCATACTGCAAATGGGAGAGAAGCACTCCCCCCTCTCTCTCTCTCTCTCTCTCTCTCACACACACACACACACACACACACACACCCTTTCTTCCTGGACAGTGGCCATTCTTGTCATCACATAACACAGACATTCTGATGCAGGAAATGTAAGCCTAACGGGAGAGGAGAAAAATTATCTTGTCATTTTTTTACTTAAATATGTTCAGTTATTTATAGTGATTCATCCCGAAGCCCAAAGCGAGTCAATTCAGAGGAAGTGTCTAGAATAAATCATTTTTATGATGGCAAAGCCTGGCAAACAGGCTTTGTGAAGCCTGTGAACCACTCNGAGAAGCACTCCCCTCTCTCTCTCTCTCTCTCTCTCTCTCTCTCACACACACACACACACACACCCTTTCTTCCTGGACAGTGGCCATTCTTGTCATCACATAACACAAACATTCTGATGCAGGAAATGTAAGCCTAACGGGAGAGGAGAAAAATTATCTTGTCATTTTTTTACTTAAATATGTTCAGTTATTTATAGTGATTCATCCCGAAGCCCAAAGCGAGTCAATTCAGAGGAAGTGTCTAGAATAAATCATTTTTATGATGGCAAAGCCTGGCAAACAGGCTTTGTGAAGCCTGTGAACCACTCAGGGTCACAGTGGTTCATTCTAGATCCCCCTCTTTCCATCATCAACCCTATCCAATCCACTGGCAAGTCCTGCTGGTTCTATTCCCCACAGCTAACAATTTTTACCATCTCCCCTCTGAATCCTAGTTCAGGGCACCATCCCCTCTCTCTAGGTACCCGCCCAACCTTCCCATCTTCTTCCTACTTCTACTCTACCTCTAACCCCTACAATCTATTCTCTAAGAACATCTTGGAGTAATCGCTTAAAAATAAACCAGATTGTATTACTCTTAGATGAAAGCTTTCCCTTTACATGTTTATTATGTATTTTTGCCATCATAATTAGTATCGAAAATTCTTTACCAAAAAGGCTGCATGCCGTCTTACAGGAAACAAAGAAGCTGGCAGCTTGAGTACACCACCTTCAAGTTGCANATCTTCTTCCTACTTCTACTCTACCTCTAACCCCTACAATCTATTCTCTAAGAACATCTTGGAGTAATCGCTTAAAATAAACCAGATTGTATTACTCTTAGATGAAAGCTTTCCCTTTACATGTTTATTATGTATTTTTGCCATCATAATTAGTATCGAAAATTCTTTACCAAAAAGGCTGCATGCCGTCTTACAGGAAACAAAGAAGCTGGCAGCTTGAGTACACCACCTTCAAGTTGCAGGAAAACAGGTGGGTGGCAACAGCTCTCAAAGGGAGGAAAGCTGGCCAGTTCTGGGGGCCTGCAGTCAAGGAGGATGGGAGGATGCTGAGAGGTGACTTGGGCCTGAGCAGAGGCCTGGGCTGAGCAGCAGAAGGACCTCCGACAGGCCCACAAAGCCCTACAGGGCGTGGCTTCTGCTCACTCACTCCTCTCCCTGGTTCTGTACTCAGCTGTGTTCAAATGTCTTTCATTCTTGAGTGGAGGAATACCGACTCGCGTTGCCATTCATTTTCTCTGCTCAGAAGGGCCTTCACCAGCTTTTCTCCCTGGCAAATATTTATTCACTTCACACAGTTCCCCAGAGTAGATTTCCCTCAGTCCAACTTGATTTCTTAATTTCTTCTACTTGCACTGACGTTTGTATAGTTGTAAGCCAATTCTTTCACTCTCATGACTCTGTAATAATGCCTTTCAGTAGTTTTCTAACTTCTGAAGTTTTCTATATACCATGAAAATTAATAGTTATAATTATTTTGGGTGTAAAAAATTATACTGGACCATGTCTTCTTGAATGGGAAAGGCAACCAGATGCCACTAGTGCGGATGTTGACCCTGAACCAGTAGTTTCTCTGCTCTGATTGCCTCCTTTTCCAACTCTGGGTTATTGCACAAAGATCGGCACTCATGTCTCTCTACTTTTAATGTGCAAATTAGTTTTCTCTCTCTGTAATATTTTCCAACTAGGTGTTATAGAAATATATGGCCCTGGCTGGTGTAGCTCAGTGGATTGAGTGCGGGCCTGCGAACCACACGATCATGGTTCGATTCCCAGTCAGGGCCCATGCCTGGGTTGCAGGCCAGTTCCCAGCAGGGGACTCATGAGAGGCAACCATACATTGATACTTCTCTCCTTCTTTCCTGCCCTTCCCCTCTAAAGATAAATAAATAAATAAAATATTTAAAATATATATATATATGTGGGTAATAAACTTGTAAGGGGATATCTATTTGCTCAGGGCACATAAATAGTGTCCAAGGGACTAGTATAAAGGACACGTGGACAACAACTAAGGGAAATGGAAATGGGAGGCAGGTGGGGAGCACTGGGGGGGTGAGCTGGGATGGGAGTAAAAGACAGAAAACTGTACTTGAACAACAATTAAATAAAAATTAGTTAATTAATTAATTAAGAACTTGCCTGCTACGAAGAAAAATAGTGTTCAAGGAGAATACTTTACCTTTTTAAAATGAAAGATTTAAAAATGTCTATCTACTTCCTGGGAGGAAGACAAACTGGTTTAAAGCAGGAGAAAGGCCATCAGCTTTTATTTATTTTATTTACAATTCTATTCTGGAAGGAGGGTTCCAGTTAATAAATAGGAACATTAATGAGTACTCTAAGACTTAGATAAAAGTACACTAAGTCATCTGCTCTTGTGGGCACATGGAGGGTATATTTTCCAGCTCTCCAGAGGAACCCTGGTAGAACCACAGGACTAGGAAAGAGGCCCATCATCACCAGAGCTGGACTTGAGTTCTTTAATGGCAGCACTGGACAGCTGCTTGCACCTGCCTTGACTTTTTTCAGGCTAAAGTTATCTGTTCCAGGATCCTATATCATGCAGTGTAAAGCTTCGGTTTCAATCAGTCACTAACACAGTAGCTTGGATATATTTTGAAATTCCTTCCAGGGAAAAAAAGTTGGCCAAGGCCTTTGACAGTATTGCTTTTCACACCCAGGCAAAAGTGGGCTGGCTCTCCATGGGAGCAGGAATGCATATTGGCATTTCACCCTGAAAGTCACAGAATCATTGCATTTTGACCTCAAAAGGGACTTTAGAGTTCATATGGTCCAACTTACAGTTTTACATTTTTCTATAACATTATATTAGCATTTCTGGCTCCCTTATAGCAAATATCCAAGGCCCCTAATTTAATTAACAATCTAGAACATTTGTGCTATAGGTGCCTGCCAGACAATGTGAAGACACAGAAATAAGATGTAACAGCTCTTCCAAGGGCTCCCACAGATGACTTCCGACATTTAAGAGAGTCCAGCAGACAGATTAACCATTTGTTCATGTCCATTCCCCAAATTTCATCCTTAACTTGGTAAAGAAATTAGAGAGCCATATGCCTGGGTCACATCTTCCTTAGCCTCTTGTTCAAATATATTCACCAAGTGGAAGGTAAGATATATCCTCTGCCTATACACAGAGTTGGTAAGAGAATATCTTTCACACAAGCATGAATAAAGACACCACAAAGTCAAGTGGTGTCAAGTGGTATTACCTCGACAAAGATCCATGTGATAAATTCCTTCTTGAATTTCGTTTCCGGCAACGATAGCACGTATGCTCCCTCTTGTCAGGAAGTGAACCCCCTGTAGCCTATCGAGTTTCTCTTCTTACCTTCGCTGCCAGAAAAATAGGAACCAAATTCATTGCCAAGTGTTGAAATCTGATCAACTCTGCTGCCTACACATATATACTTCTCTTGCTTTCTTCCTAAATATGTTCTTTCTAAGCTGCCTAAAACAATTTTAGAAGTGCGTACGAGCTAACAGAAATTTAAATGAATAAAATAAAGGGGACAATTTGTGGGGCTGTAAAGAAAAGTCATACCTGCCCACTGACACTTGCCCACACGAAGGCCTTTCTGCAGTGTTTCCGTTTCTAGTGCTGTGAAGAGATCTCGTGTTCTGTGGTAGAAAATCTGAGCTTAATTCCTAGCTGCACTTGCTGAATAACATTATAGAAGTCACCTAGCCTTCATTTCCTCATTTCTAAGGAGGGACATTAGTGCTGTTGATCCGCTGGGTTGTTGTGACAACCAAATACAAAAATATGGGGAGATGCTTTCTAAACAGTGAGTCACTGTGGAAATGTTCGTTGTGATAACTTCCACACTCTGTCTTGTAGTGCTGATCCACTCTGTTTTAAACAATATGTGATGTCTGTGGGGCTTTTTAAATAAGGTGGCAAATTCACAAATAAGTCCTCAAATTCTTTGACACTCATCTGTTTAAGAGATGGAGCTTAATTTCTCTTCCCTAGAGTGTGGGGTGTATTTAGTAGCTCATTTCCAGCAAACAGAATGAGCAAGAAGGGACAGTGTGTGACTTGCGAGAGTGGGTAGCTAGAAGCGCTGTGGCTTCTTACTCTCGCTCTCAGATCGCTCTCGTAGGTGAAGCCACCTGCCATGTGATGAGGCCACCCAAGCAGCCCTACAGGAGGGCCACATGATGAACAACTGGAACCTCTTGCAAACAGTCCCGTGAGTGCATCCTCTTGGAAGCGGACTCTTCGTCCCCAGAGGGTTTTCAGGAGGCTGCACCCTCAACCAACTTCTTGACTGCTAACTTCTGAGCTACCCAAAGCCAGAACTGCCTGGCAAAGCCATTCCTGAGTTGCTGACCTGCAGAAACTCTATAAGAGAATAGATGCATATTCTTGCTTAAAGCACCTAAATTTGGAGGTAATTGTTTACATAGATAACGTGTAAAATGTCTGTTGTTACCTATTCATCCTCTTGGAGAACACTGCTAAGGACAAATAGCAAAAGTTACTCTTCCCTGATGTGCTAATTAAAAGAAATTCAGGTGCCAAGTATTTTAGATTCATTGCATGGAAAATCACCTCAGTCGTGCGGTGGCAGTTGCCTCCTGTTAAGGATGAGAAGACTGAGATACAGAGAGGTTAAATGAGACGCTCAAGGACACTTAAATGAATAACAAAGTTTGGTCTAGACCCTTCCCTAACTGTATTCTATTTGTTGTCATCTTTCTTTTCTTCTTTTTTAAATGATCTATGCCCTGGCTGGTGTAGCTCAATGGATTGAGTGGGGGCTGCAAACCAAAGGGTCGTAGGTTTGATTCCCAGTCAGGGAATTGCCTGGGTTGTGGGCCAGGTCCTCAGTGCAGGGCACATGAGAGAAAACTGCACATTAATATGTCTCTCCCTCTCTTTCTCCTTCCCTTCCCCTCTCTCTAAAATTAAATAAAGAAAATTTTAAAAAATGATCTAAAAGCTCTATTATTTGGGGGCATTAATCTAACAGTAGAATGGTTCAAAGTTGATACTCACTTTATTTTTTTTAATTAAAAACTTTTTTCTTTCATCCATTCTAGAGAGAGGGGAAGGGAGTGAAAGAAACATGCACCAGTTGGCACGCATCTCAAACCGGCTGCCTTTTGGTTTGCAGGATGGTGCCCAACCAGCTGAGCCACACTGGCCAGGGTGATATTTCTTTCAACTCTGCCATGCTATCTTTCCTTTTCTTTTTTCACCTGAAATCATGCCAACCAATAGCTTTTAGTTTATACCATTTTACAAAAGAAGGAGTGTTCTTCAGATAAGAAAATTGCACACAATGAATAAGCCTTGATGTGAACACCTGCTGTTTGTAAGATGCTATACAGAATCCAAGAAGACTAACTAAGTCCAAATTCCAGCCCTTAAAGTTCTCACAATCTGGTAGAGACCGGATGTTATAAGGAAGTCCGAACAATGACTTACGGGATATAGAGGGGCAGCGAGATCACACGCTGGATAGAAAGATATATCTGGCCAAGAGCCCACAGTGTATGGTCAATAATCTCTCTGCCAGAGTGATGTCTAAAGCTCATCGTTGAAATTAATAAGCTAGGATTTAAAAAACTATTTTAAAGAATTTTAGGTGAAACTCTTATACACATTTTTAGTGGGTAATTTTATCCATGTACTCAACAAACTAGTCGTGAGCACCAGGCGCTATGCTAGACTCCAGGTGTACATAGTACTTTACATGCAGACAGAGCCGCCTTGAGAAGGTCTGTGCAACACAGGATTAAGAGGATACCATGCTGGCTGTAAGATGGTAGTGAGTACTTATCTAGAATCAGCACTTGCTCACGTGCCATCCTTACACAGAGGTTTTGGGGAGGGATTCAGGTTGACGGCAACCGTGACCCTTGGAACCACTGCTGTATCTGTGTTAAAAATGGGAGCAGTGCTTGTCTTCAGCACAAAGTCATACCCCTTGTCCTTCCCTTGCATTTCAAGCTGTGGAAAACACCAGGCTGTAATATTTACTTGCTAAAATTTCAAAGCAGAGGGGTCTTGGAGCAGACTCTGTGGAATGACTGTGAGGGTTTTTTGTTTGTTTGTTTGTTAATTGAACCAGTGCTGATGTAGGTACACCTGTTCCTATGCTTGGTATGGGTAGCATGCAGTGGGGGAGGGATAATAAATGGTTTTTGTTTAAACGGCTATGTTAGGGGTAACTCTTTATGAAGCAATAGAAAACTGAAAGAGGGGGCAGATGCTATTAGTCCCGGATCACCAGGACCTGGGTAGCACCGTGGTAGTGGTGGGAGTGTGGGGGTTTAAACACTTGTCTGGGATGGGGAGGCTCTGCAGAAACACGGAAATGCCTTTCCAGAATCCAGACTCTGAGATAAATGTTTGAAGGAACATTTAAGCTTAACTGGTTCTAGGGATGGAGACCACACAATTGGCTTTCTCATCCCAAACAAAAGAGGAAAAAATAGAGTTGATAAGGACCAGCTTTCAACTTGGTGATGTCAATTTTCTAACCAAACAATTGTTAGTTGCAAAACCCAAATTCATTTCCACTAAGCATGAAGTCCAAGGCTGAAGAACATTAATTATACAAAGTTAGTAAGCAGAAGGCCACCTATAAAAATGTGACAACACGACTGTTAAGGAATGACATTATAGCTTTTTTCTGATGGATGAGGAGGAGGTCAGTAATCTTGCATTTTGTAGCCCTTTTCCTCTTCAGCCCTTGTTTCTCACTTTGGGATTTTATAGGTAGCACAACACAAAACGATAAAAGAAATGAGATTAAAAGGAACTTCAGAGTTCAAGAGGCGCTCTCAATAATCATTATCATATTTAATCCTGTAATTTGGACCTATGGATTTATTTGAATATTATGAGAAAATGGAGGCTTGGGGGTTGAACTATCTGCCCAGTACCCAGTACCTCTAACTTTACCTTCTGGACTCCAGACCACAAAAATCACTGTGTTGAAAGCTGATTCAAATGTGCTCAGTAGGAAAGAAGAGAAAATCAGTAGCTTCTGGCTCTTTTTGCTTTAGAAAATCTTATAAGATATCTTTAATTAAAAAATAAGAGTTGCCCTAATCTGTGTGGCTCAGTTGGTTGGGTGTTATCCGGCAAGGCAGAAGTTTGCTGGTTCTATTCCTGATTAGGGCTCGTGCCTGGGTTGCAGGTTTGGTCCAGGTCAGGGCACATACAAGAAGCAACCAATGGGTGTTTCTCTCTCGCAGCTATATTTCTGTCCCTCTTATTGTCCCTCCCTCCCCCTCTCTCTAAATAAATAGATAAATAAATAAAATCTTTTAAAAAATAAGAGTCTATACTTGAAAAATAAAGGAGCGATATTTTCCTGGTCTCAACTAAATATTTCCTTCTATTATAATATTAAACTATTATGAAATATATCAAGATCATTTGGTATGGCATAATTTAATTTTCTTAACTGTTTATTTGAATATGAAATGTATCATTAAACTCTGGCACCAGTTATCTGGCACCAGTTATTTTTCCTCCGATGATTTTTCCTATGTTCCCATATTTAATACTAAACTAGAAATTAAAATTTATAGTGATGTGGGAGTTTTAAGTTGTATTGGCAATTTATCCCAGAAGAAATAAACGCACCAGACATGGACATGTTCATTTATTTCTCTTGGTGACCTGACCCTACTGTTCACAGTAAAATTCCCTTTTCGATGATTCAGAGGCAGAATTTACATTGGCAAAAACAAAAAGAGGATTAAGGGTAAGGCCATTATTTACATCTGGCAGAATCCCTTGAGGATTTCGTAAAACTGTGATTGCCTCCCCAGATCGCTGTGCACACGCCGAGACTGCGTGGCCCTTTCTGTTGGGAGGTCCTTCCTGACCTAGACGACGGGAAAGGATGAAGCACTTTTTTTGAAAGAGAAACTGTGTAACTCAGACGGAAAGGGAGGACTAAATTAGAACAAAAGAGTGTTAAGAAATAGCTTTCCAAGACCAAGAACTGTTAAATGAGCGTGATTGTACTCAGACATGGAGAAGTTAGAACTCTAGTGTCATGGATTACTTCCACGTGGGCCAGGGAAAGGTAGGAGATAGGTGTGTTGATGATTCCATCTTCTTGTTTCGCCTTTTCTGAAGATAAATGTACATTTTCTTATATTATTTTTTCATTGGCTGATGAAAGCAGCCCACAGAATATAAATCTTTTTCAAACACTAAATATCTTAAAATCATAATAAACAAGTCAGAGAGAATTTAAAGCTGATGTAGTAGAGTGGATTCAAGCCTTTTTTCTAAGCGGCGAGACTCTCAATATCGTAAAATATAACGAAGTGGCACTTTTAGCATAAATTGTTTTTATATGTTAAAACTAAAATGGCTCCTTATTATAATGTCATTCTGAGTGGCTGTTTTTGTTTAACACAAACATTTAGAAGTGGGATCTAGTAAAAATAGCGATGGCTTCATCATCTAATGAGTTTTTATATTTTGTTTTGGTTACTAAGTAAACATTAAGAAAACTCTGATTTGGATATAAATGTAGTTGCATATGGTAACAATTTCTTAAAAAGTAACCTTCTGATCATAAGATAGTCTTCAAGTAAATAAAGATAGGAGAAAATGTTTTTATTAAAAATCTACATAGAAACTGGATAGCATGTGGGAAATCTCCAATTTATAAGAATTAATATATAACTCTTTTTAAACAGAGCGCACATCTGCTTAAATTGTATGCACAACATACAATTTACCATTTTAATCATTAAGTGCACAATTCAATGGCATTAGCACATTCAGAAGTTTGTGTAACGATGACCAGTATCCATGTCCAGAAATGTTTCATTATCCCAAACTATTTGCTTTTTTTTAAAGAAAGGTTTTCTAGTCTGCCTTACAATTAATTTATTTCATTGTCCTCCTTTAGGAAGATTCACATTAGAAAGACGGGTGAATTATCAGCTGCCTAATTTATATTATGAACGAGAAATAGCTGTTTGTATAGTTTTTGAACTATCGAGACCACGAACACATGACATGGGATTTTCATCGCATCCCTGCCCACCCCCATCCATGGCGGCTCATCCAGAGCAGGACCCCCCCCCTCCCCCCCCAACCAAAGACGCTACCCTGCCTTCGGGGACCATTCTCACTGCGTGCTCTTCTAACTAGAGAGAGGATGGAGCGCAGAGTGGGGCCATTGAAAAGGCCTTGTCTGGCATTGATCAAATCATTTGCTTTTAATAACCAATTTTAAAACAGTGTAAAAATAACATTTGAATCAAACATTTGCAAAGCTCCTAAAGCACCTCACAGAACCGTTTAAAAAGCATGGTGCGCTTAAGTATCTGAGGCACAGAGAATTACCTGACCCTGCAAGGGTCACTGCCAGCTATTAGACCAGGGAAGAAAGGGGACTCTCCTGGCCACCACACAGTGGTGGCTTTCTTTTTCTTTCTGACGCTGCCATCCGAGTAGCAAGATCGCTTTATGATTCTAATCCTTAAAGACAATTTCAACTTCACTCACAAAAACCCTTTCACCTCTCGCTACCAGAAAATGAGAAGTTCAAGTGCGGCATGCAAAAACCTGCTACCTTCTTGGGAGGTTTTACTGAAATTCATCACCACTTGTCTAGTCTGGTCTTAGAATCACCCTAAATTAAAAGCAAGTCTAAGCAACTACAGGAATTGGTGTAAACATTTCAAATATCATTTGCAGAGCAGCCTGCTATGCAAAGCCTGTCATCTTCTGTAAGTGGCCTGTCCATGCTTACGGCCAGGCTTGGACTGATCCCCTCCCGGGCCACCCACCCATCTGTTCCATCACGTTTAATTTAGTGATATTTATGACGAACTGCCAGGTATGACAAACATTTACACAAACAAATAGGTAATATTTATTGAGTACCGACTATGTGCCAGGCAATTTCATATCTACTTAATAGTAAATTCTTTCAGAATTCCACATTTCCTACATATACATTTGTGCTTCACGTTGTCCTTTGAACTGGTTTTAATATCTTTCTGGTTCCCTGAGGAATTAATGAGTTCGAGTCTTGAGTGGGTGTTTATTGTGTATTTGTACAAGAGTCATGATCTTACCTTTTTGAAAATTACATCTTAGCGCCTTTTCTTCAGATGGGAACTTGAAGGTCAACGTGAACAATCTGTGATAAAGTAACTAGAAAGCAAGCCCTGGCTGGTGTAGCTCAGTGGATTGAGCACAGGCCTGCAAACCAGAGGATCTCGGTTCGATTCCCAGTCAGGGCACATGCCTGGGTTGCAGGCCGGTTCCCTGTAAGCCAACTCCCAGCAGGGGATGCACAAAAGGCAACCATACATTGATGTTTCTCTCCCTCTCCCCTTCCCCTCTAAAGGTAAATAAATAAATTAATCTTAAAAAGTTTATTAAAAAAAAAGTAACTAGAAAGCAAAGGCAGCAGCACAGAGAGTGCATGCGTATGGGGCAGAATCGTTGAAGGTCTTCTATGAGAATGTCAAAGCCTTCCCAATCACAGCATCTTACATGGTGCTTAGCACATAGTAGGTACTCGATAAATATTCAAACTAGGAGCTAGTAGCTTGGAAAACAACATATAGGTAGATAGATAGGTAAAATAACCAGCAACTGAAAAAAAAACGTGAAGATATCATGTACAAATAACTTATGAAGATACTGCAGACAATTTTTAAAAGCATGATGAAAACCTATGGGGAAAAGTAATACATTTGAAAACACTAATCATGCTAGCAAAACTCTTCCTCTGGGCCTTTGGGGCTAAAGAAGGTCAGAAAGGCATTTCTCTCAGGGAAAAGTGTGAGCTCACAGTACAGACTAAGTCTCTCCCTTCTGCTAACATTTGGCATCCTTTCCTCCATCACTGCTGTCCTAGATAGTTTTAAATCTTGCCAAAGAGATGAAGAGCCCCCCTCCACCCCTGTAAGTCTCTGTGCCCTTCACACTGCCCTCCACACAAATCAAGTGTTCCGTGGGGCTGCCAGCTTTCTTGGGGACCTAGGCTCATGCAGGTCAGCCTTCAAGGGCCGTGCACGGGAGAGCCCAGACTCCACGGCCCTCAGGCTTGCAGCTGAGTCCTGGACCCACGGCAGGAGAAAGGTTCTTGCCTCGTGGTGCAGGAGGCGGAGCAGAGACTCCCGACTCATAAACTAAGGAATTCCATTAATGTTGGACTTCTCATGAGCGCCAGTTTTACAGAAAGGGATCAGAGCCCAATTTTAGCATTTGTTTTTTTTACTTATAGAAAAGTATGTGGTCCGATGATTCCGTGCCAGCAAAGATAGAATACTATCTAGCCAAAGGGAAAAATATTTTCAAAACCAATTTTATAGGCTGAAGAAGGACGATATTATTTAACTGTCATTGCTACAAGGGCAACCGAGAGAAGGATTTCTCCCCCCCCCACCCCACCCACCTAAAATAACATTTCTCTGAAGATATGAGAGAAATGTGTCCCTTTCTCTGAAGGGACACAAAATCTAACTTAAAGTTTGCTTATTTAAAGATTTTCCCTAACACAGTATGTGCTCAATTAAACATCACTCAAAGCCACTACTGTGGGGCTGATGTCATGGTGAAGCAAAGACTTGTCTTTCTCTCTCCCATTTAAATGACTCTAAGGGTTTCGCATACAGCATTTAACCAGCAAACCAATAAAAAAAGTAATCCTAAGAGACAGCGTTTCAATGTGTAACAACAAAGCAAGTACAAGCCTAGAGCCCAAGGCGACTTCGGGTTTTCCATAGATTGTATTTTAATAGACCTCTGTGGATGTTTCCAGAACATGTAGCATTAACCCTCACCCCGCCAGCCTGGCCCAACACAGCCCTAGTTCCGCCGAGCTCATCCACCTGCCACAGCTTCTAACACTTTGTTTCAGTCACCTTTCAGAAAGGGTTTAAATCAGAGACTGTAAAAAGAGACACTTTGTATTCATAACAACTCAAAGTTAGCATGCTATCTTAGTATCTCTTCTGAGCCATAAAAACTATGTGGTTTTGGAGAAGAGTTGACAATTGTGATATGTTAAAATACCTCCTGTCCGGGTGGTTTTTCTCTGGACCGCTGACTTAACATGTTACTTAACCACATGTGAGTCACATAGCCTTTCTGGGTTTTAATTTCTTCTTCCGGAGTTATTGATACTTATTCCCTTCCTACCCCACCCAGCCGTTGGGAGGAGTAAGTAGAATCACAGGTTGCCAGCTCCTGCTCTATAGCTTTTCATTTTCCTCCTAGGGAAACAGGGACTCACGGGGATTCCGAGGCTGGCCCCAAGTTTGAGTCAGCGAGTAGCGGAGCTGGGATTTGATTCCAGGTCTGTGCATTTCAACTGAATCGGCTTAGGGAGCCAAGTTTCCGGGCTGTGTCCCAAACAGGAGTCAGGGAACCCTGGACAGCACCGTGGTAAGAACACACCTAAAGAGTCAGACATCCTTGAGTCTGCTGCTTTCTCTTTGTGTGACCTTGTATATGACCTTGGGTCAGCATGTGAACTTTCCATGCCTCTGTTTCTTCTTTTATGGGATATCAACAACTGATTTGCTAGCTTATTGTAAACACTAAATGACAAACGAGCCAGCTCCCTGTCACTTTAATGTCCTTGTCCTCCATGCCTTCCAATCTGCCACCTCCAGTCCTTCCCATATCTACTTTCAGAAATTTCTCAAATTCATTCATTACTGAACAAATATTTACTGTACTCCTGGTACGTACCAGAAGCTGTTCTAGGTGTTAGGTGTGCAGCCATGGGCAGAGGAGCCCAAATTCCTGAGCTATAAATTTTCTATTCCGTAGGCCAGAGGAGTCTCTGGGGTGGGGTAGGTGGCAGAAGATAAGAAGAAAACAGAGAGGAAGTTTGAAATGCACTGCACAACATATGAGGAGCTGACAAGTGTTCTGGGGGAAAATAAAGCAGAGAAGAGGGCAGGATTGGACTCATCAGGGTGGAGACCACATCCATGGTCTGAAAAGTCCTCTCTGAGAAGTAACATCTCAACAAAGACCCAGAGGCAGCAGGGGAGTGGGTCAATAAACTCTTTCCCCCAAAACCAGAGATGCCAGAGACATTGCCATGTGTAGACAACCGGGTCCTACACAGATGCCCAGGAAGGTGTCCACGCAGCTGGCTGAGTCTGGCCTGTGTGCAGCTTTCGAGAAGAGTTTGAAAACGAGGTTGGAGCCCCACTCAAGCTCTGAGAGTGTCTGCAAGAGGCCCCGGGAGAGGCTGTGGTTGCCGCTGATGAAAACTGCCGCCCACTTCCCCAGTCTCCCTGCAAGCTGATGCAGGGAGATGTGTGAACAGCTCCCCAGTCTAGTTCCTCTAGGCTTTTCTGAAGGGCCGTGCACATCTCTGGGTAAAAATGGTCAACAGAAAGGGTTAGTGGCTGGGCTTGCCATACCCGCCCTCCTTCTCAGAGATTCCAGAATGGCCTTGGAAATCTATACCGTCTCTGCTGCCCATTTTTTCCAGCCAGCTGGAGCTGGAAGGGCCTTCCCCCTTGCAGTCTGCCAAGGCCAGGAGCCACGCTGGGCAGCAGCTCGCCCTGCTGGAGGTCACCAGCCAGTGGGCCTCTGCAAAACAGGGAGCTTGGAAAAAAAGTCACTTGAATTTTATAAAGTGGTAACTACTGGGGGGCTCTATGTAATTAAACTTAAATGCCATTTTCCTCCTAAAGCTCTTGGGTGAGGTAACAGTTTGCTTTCATGTCAACTCAGGAAGTTTTACCCAAGAAAAAGGAGGTGGGGGCCGGGGGGCTGTTTGCCAAATCAGGAAATGTGAATTAACTGACTAGGAGCTGAAAAAAAGAGACTGAGGCAACCTAGAAGGGAAGTGGGAGAGAGCAAAACGCAGCCCTACATGTGACTAAACTTGGGAAACCCAGGCCAGTTTTCACTGCAAGAGAGTTCTGCTGGGTGAGCCTTCCTTTTTGTTGGGGGTCACTTTGGAAAACTTGGAGACAGAGGGAATCCCAAACTCAATGCTGTCTTCACGGAAAAGAAACCCAAAGGCATTAACAGGGGTTCCAGGCTCTGGAACGTCAACACTCCCCCTGGGCATGGAAATGCTTGCTCTCAGAGTTTGCACGAGTTCCCGGTTTCACACTGCAAGCCTAACCACAGCTTTCTGTGCAACCTATGGCTTTAAACAATGAATACATTATCTAGATCAAATAGGACTTGCCTCCACCCCGCCACCCCCTCCCCGGTATTAGGCCTACCTCACGGTTTCAAACATGCCTGGCATGCCCTGAGGACAGAGAGAAAAGAAAGCCCTGTTGTGAAGCAGGTGTTCAGGAACCAAGAATGAATCACTTTGGAAAAAATGAAGGCAACATGCAAGTTCATCTGTCACCAAATCTGTAGTGAGTCTTAGAAAAAAGAAGTGACCTTTCAATTTGTGTTTTCTGCAAATATCTCTTGGTTTGATCTAGAAACAGAAGTCAACTGTCTGAAACATGAGGAATTTTCTCCGGAGTTTTTGCCCTATGCAGCTCTCCTCCCCTTTTTGGGATTTTTATACTCAGTCTTGGTTAGGGCTGCCCTAGTCAGCCAACATTTTAAGGGGCAAGGCAAATGACCCAAGGCACTGGTCCTGCAGAGATCTGTGATTCACAGTAAGCACATGTGCACGTGTGTGTGCATGCCTGTGCATGTGTGCACATGTGCATGCACACACGTGTGTGGCATGAAACATGAATCTGTGCAGAATGAATAAAAAAACATCATAGCTTATTTGTTGAAGTCTCACGGGTCTCTCCAAATTGACACACCTGGCTTTCACCTAGAAAGCTTAGTCTTTAGTAGAAAATATTCTATACCAACTGGACTTGGGTCGGATGAAGGGGGATGAAGTGCACCCCGGAAAGATTACATCCAGTGCTTTTCAAACTTTAGGACCGGAGATGCTTGTTGAAAAATCTCTGAGCTCCCATTTCCAAAGGCTCTGAGTCCCACCTAGTCCGGGAGGAGCCAGGAATCAGCCATTTAACCACCACACCAGTAATCTTGCACACTGAGGAACACCGCTTACTCCCTGAGCCAGACTCTCTATTTTCACTCAGTCTTTCCATTAGCTCTTCAGTAAGTACGTTGCTTCCTGATGAGGGCCTGGATCCTCCTTAAAAACAAATACTCGTTGCTGGAGAGCGAGCTGGGCGCCTATGGAAACTGGCTCTTCTTTTCTTCCCTCGGGGATGCTCCTCCTCTCTCTTCCCCTTTATTTTTCTCCTTTGACTTCTCCCTGATTCCTTACCTGGTTCTCCTTTTCCTGAGTTTAGTTTAAAAAGCCGAAGGTTCTGGGATTTTAAAAATGATTTAAGACATAGCTCCTGTCTTTACGAAGCTGATGTCTGTTGGAGGAGACGGACTGATGAAAAGGATCATGTCAGCAGGGAGAGCCACACGTTCAAGCAGCTGGAACTGCAGGCCCTCGTGGCCTCCTCAAGTGAGCTGGGGGCTCAGAGGAAAGTGTACTTGAGACAGTGCTTTGAACAGTGCCTACTGCTCTGCTTTTCCCATTGGCTGAAGCTGAAGTGGGAGACACAGACAAACCCTGGTCCAAGCAGCCCAGTCCCCTGCAGCCCCACCACCAAACTAAAGCACTTGAAGTTGCCAGTTCATTAGGAGAACAGCCCAGGATGCCCACTATCAAAGCAAAGGAGCAGGATTGACTCCAAATCATAATTATAAAATGATATGGAATCCCAGTGTCCAGGGACTGAACACACGTTTATCAAATAACATGATATCTGGTCTAAACGGATCTTCTAAATTTAGACCTGTGCTTTCCTTATTTGCATAGAGAGGGCATTGCTGTTGAGATGGAGCGGAGGAACTGGGAGACAGATGTTTACCTCCCCCTTCCAGCCTCCCCCAATACTGCTCCCTCTCCTTTCAGTCCTGCTTGACCTTGGACAAGACACTTTCTCCTTTTTGGGTTCCAGCTCGTAAAGTAGGAATTGAAAATCCCTTTGCTTCCAGCTCTTTGCTAGTGATACAGGAAGATTTATTCAGGAATTCTAGCAAAATCACCTGACCTACTGTGTACCTTTAGTGAAGAGGAGGGAGGAGAAGATCCACACTGTATTTCAGAGCAATCCTCACTGGCTAATTAGAAAACAGATTCATTAAGGCACAGGCCCAAAGAAAAAGCCCAAAGAGTCAAAGAGACCAAAGACAATTACATCATTTCCTCTGTATCTTCCCTAAGGGCATCCTGGTATTGGAGAGAATGACTCAGGCCACAGAAATGAAGCAAAAACAGCTCAACTTCCAATACTGATTATTTTGGACCAGGCCCTTATACCAAAGAGGATACTTTTTTAGAAGAATAAAGGAGTGAGGCAAGCAGAGAGGGTGGTTTTCTGACGAGGCTGAAAATAAAGCGGAGAGGGAAATTGAAGCTAAATCATGGTGTAGACTGTGCCCTCTTCCCCCATGAAAAAATCAAAACAGCATAAACTTTAACTAAGTTTTAGGAAATTCAGATCAGTCAGATCAGTTCTTGGAATGGAAGCATTGGTTTAGAAGCTTACACCTAAAAAATTATCTATTGCTATAGGAATGTCAGATGTAATTGGGCAGATAAATTAAATCAGAAGATCTTTTTATTCTGACTGTTGCAAGTAGATGTTACTCTGCTATTGAAATTGTAAACTTTCCTTCCATGAAAATGCCTAATTAAATTCATTCCTTTGCCTCTGGCCCTTAGAAATCTATTGTTCTTGCTCAGGTGACGATAGAACGCTGACATTCACGTAGGATTACATGCTGCTTCTCTGTTTCGGTTAGTCCCTACACTCGGAGGGACCCAGAAACCACCCTTGAGCAGCGTCCACGGCAAAGTCTTTACTTGGGAGTCTGTTATTCTGGCTGCCGACTTGTATCTACTCTGGGAGGCTGGACCCAGGACAAGCTTTGTTCCATCCCCAAACCCCACCCACTTCACACCCCAAAACCCTGGAGCACACACCAGTAAATATAACTTGGTGCAAACCAGGTCCCCTTATATTTCACAAGCTTGGGTTTAGAGATCCATCAAGCTCCATGAGCCCCAGTAAAAACACATGAAGTAAATGTTGGGCTTCTGTGTAACCCCTTCTCTTGCTCTGCTTTGAAATCAAAGCAGACAGTTATCACCCCATTTTCATCATCAGGAAGTGCCAGTTTAAGGCTATCTGGGTTTTAAAAGTTAATATTATAGAAGAGAAGTAAAGCACCTCTTTGGAACTTTGGCAATAAAGTGACGATTAAGAGGTTCAGATTACAGAAAGAAATCTGGAAAACTGTTTGATAATTAACACTTCTAACTTGAACACAATTTTACCTGGGGATTGTGATGTTTCTACCACTGAAGCTTTCTCAGCAGATGTCACCAGCATCATCCTCTCCTTCCAGGATGCAGACTATGTGCTAAGTAATGTGTTAAGTGCCAGGAGCATTACAGGGAATGAGATGTGGCAGGAGAGTCTGGCCAATGACATCTAAGCAGAAGTGATGGAGCATGGCAGAGAAAGAAACCGAGAGGAGCTCCGCCCCCTAAGTGGGAGGAGACCGTAGCATTGACAACCTGGACGGTGGTCCACTGTGTTATATCAGCAGGAGATAGCTTCTAAAGGCTGAATAATTACATATTATGTCCTGTTTGTTAAATCAGCTTAGCGTATCATAAACCAATATATTGTAGAAGAGAGGCACAGAGTAAACTGAAAGATTAAAATTGGGGAATCTGACACCATGGGGAAGGACAGTCATGAAGATTTTCTTGAGCTCTGAGGATGAGTAAGGATTTAACCGAGATGGTCATATGTGGACAATTCAAGGAATATACAACAGGTGGACCTCATGGGACCAGATAACTTGGACGTGTAGCTGAAGGAGAAATTAAAGATAATATCCACCACTATGCTCTGGAAACTTCATGGAGGATAATACTGGCACAAGAACAAAGAGGAAGAAGAACAAGTTTTGGGGGGAAGACAAGGTTAATTTTGTTTTGTTTGCAGGCCCACGCTCAATCCACTGAGCTACACCAGCCAGGGCTGGACAAGGTTAATTTTGGACATATGAAGTTCACGGTGCCTGGGGACCACACTAGAGATTTCTGGGTTGTTGGAATTATGGTTCAAAAGCTCTGTAGGCATTAGGAGGCAGATCAAGTGTAGATAGATCTGCCTCTGAATGATAATCGAATCAGGGAAATAGAACAGATAACCCAATGAGATAGTGTACTGTCCGAAAACAGAGTTAAAAATGGACTCCCAAGGAATACTAACACAAGAAAGAGTCTAGAGGGAACCTTCCAACAAAACAACAAAACGAACCCCTCGGGAGTAGCAGTCAGAATGATAAGAGGAGACGGGGTGGGAAGGGGGTCCTAAAAGCTAAGGAAAACAATAGTACAGATCTATCTTTTGAGTCCAATTTAAATAAAATTAGAACTATTTTTTCCTCTGGCAATTTGGCATTATAGGGATCAATTTAGGATGGTCGTAGGACATTGTTAATTAGTCATTGGAAAGTTTCGGTTTAAAAATGGTCAAAAAGTTCTTACACGATGACAGAGAATTTAAACTCATGCATTAGAAGTTTTGCCCACAGTTATTTTGATTCAAAGCATCCCCTCCCTGGTCACCTCTGTGGTCCCCACAGCACGTGTGCTATTTCAGGGTGCTCCTTGGGGCTGCATTATCTCTAAAACAAAGCAGAAGGTGGAAGTAACTTCAAAAGTATAGTAATATATTCCATTGTAACAAAAAAAAAAAAGGACAAGCTGGATTCTTCAGTTCCCTTCCTTGTGGTTTTCTTTTTTCCCCCTTGATTTTGCAAAGTTGTTAAAAACTGATTGTGTTTGGAATAATTTTAATAACCAAAAAAGGACCAACCACTTCCCTCTCTTCTTCCCCTTTATCTTCTATTTACTTTTTCAGTTCTCTTACCTTTGAGTAAGGGATAGAGCCTTCCTCATTTCTTCTCTACTTCCCAAAGCCCAAATTAGCTCTTCTGGCTGACATAAAGCATGTTCTTCAAGAGATTATAAAAATACTGTTTTGGCTTTTTTCCCCGCCTTTATTTCGTACCTTCTCCCTCTTAAGAAAAAAAATCACCCCCTCTTTCTGCTTGTCCATGATCTCAGCCCTCCTCCTTTCCGATCCCTTCTCGCTCCTTTCCTGCTCATTTTACTTTTTGCCAATATTCTCACACCTTTAAATAGTGTCTCTCTTTGCTTCTGGACCTTGGTTCAGGGCCAACAGCAAGGTAACATTTTCCTCAGTTCCGAAATGGTGTGTTTTAGTTTCTTCCTCTAAACAGTGGACACGATCATGCTTTCTCTCGTCCATTGCCTCTGTTATATTTTTATACTTATTATATGCAAGATACTGTTTTAAGTGATTTAGGGAAGAAGGCATTGGTCAATTTCTCTGCCCATGAGGAGTTTACTGCCAGTAAGTACAAATGTAAACTTTCCTCAAAGTAATGACAGCAAGAGGTGTCGTGCACAAACATCATAAGCAATGAGCAGGTGGTGAGTTTAGAGAAAATAGGGATTGAGGTGGATTAAGGAAATAAAGATGGCGTCAGGGAAAAGGAGGGCAGAATCAGGGCCCCAGGGAAGTACAAAGGAGTCAGACAGCGACATTTCAATGAGGAGCACTTCAAAACCACAGAATGGTCTGCAACTGCAAGGCACTATTATTTCCATCCCCTTGTAAGTCAATAGCATCAACAAAACAATTTCAAAGTCTCCATTGTTTAATGTCAGATTTATCGGAGTTCCTGGCTTGCAAAGGAACACACAGGTAACAGCTGTTTTTTTTTTACATCCTGAATCAACTAAAATTTTAGCCTATGGACTTAACAGGTAGGAGGATTGAGGATAAAGAGCATTTAAAAAGTTTATGATGTCCGATTTGGAGTGTGACACAGCTAAAATAGAACGGAAGCCAAAGACTATAATGAGAGAACAGTTAGCAAGGACTATTTATTTATTTTGGTTTCTACCCTTAAGTTTAATAATTTTTTTTGAGCCAAGAGCTTTTTGTCCTGATTGTTCCGATTGCACCCTTAGTACATGAAAGATTTATGTGTCACAGACAAGCCATACAAAGTAACTGCTGTGCAGTCAAAGTTCCTTTCTAAGCATATAGATTCATGTTTTGTTCTATATGATTCTGCCACCTTGGCAGCAACTAATGGCCCCAGGGGCATCTCCCTAGTGGGCTGGGTGGGACAGTCATCTACAAACTCTGAGATGCCTTGTGTGAGAGCTCTGCCCAGTGGCAGCACCATCTACTCAGTGTGGCAGTAAATTTACCCATGCACCCAATCATGTCTTCTGTTCCTCATGGAGTTGGATGTGAGCCCTATGGAAATTTTTTAAAAAAGATAATAAATAGAGGCAGAAGAAGAAAGACCTGAAGCAGAGGCAGAAGAGAGAGGTAGGAGAGGAGAACGGAGAAATGGCAATTAGTAGTGAGTAGGTTGAGAGACAGGAGACCAGCAGAGAAGCCAAGTGAACACTATAATGGACTATCAGAGCTGCTGTTGAATGACTAGAGCTAATACTGCAAGAAAAATGAATGATGCTCTATGAAGCCTGGCTGTGCAGCCACTGCAGTCATTTTCTGTGTTTCCTCACTTCTCCATGTATTCTTTTCTTAAAATATTTTATTTATTTATTTTTAGAGAGAGGGGAAAGGAGGGAGAAAGAGAGGAAGGAAAACATCAGTTGTGGCTATCTCTCATGTGCCTTTTACAGGGAACCTGGCCCACAACCAGCACGTGCCCTGGCTGGGAATCGAACCAGCAACCTTTGGTTTGCAGGCCCACACTCAATCCACTGAGCCACACCAGCCAGGGCTCTCCATGTATTCTTAAAACAAATTTCCACAGTAACCGACGTAACATGAGATATCTCTCCTCCTTCTTATAGAAAGAATCCAGCTCACATAGTAGTTTACAGATTTTGTTTTCATACCAGGCCACCATGGGCAGAAAACATACTTCCATGGGCCATCATCATAAGCTGTTGAAGTTTAAATGTTGCTGATATGATTAAATCCTGATTGTCCAAGTAATTCAGGTTGTGGATGGCCTTTTCTTTTTGGTTCCTCTATCTTTAAATGTCTCTACTACCAGTTAATATTGAGCAAATAAGTAAATGCAGAGAGAAGAAGCTCAAGTGGCTACTTATTATTTCTCCTAATAGTTTGGTGATGCTAAGTAGAAACTAGAATAAGTAGGTGGTATAGCACAGAGAAGCAGCATGCACACTGGTTTAAAGGTATGCATTTGAGTTTGGACTTGAGCATGACTCAACCTCTTTATGACTCAGTTTCTTCGCCCATAAAATAGGAGTAATAATACTACTTTATAGGACCATTTTGAGGATTAAATAGCTTATTAGATATAAAAGGCTTAGAGAAGAGCCTGACAATAGTAATGTGTTAGTAATGCTAATTATCATTATTACCTACCCCCTAGGACTTGTTGGGAATTAAACAAGATAAGAGTAACATACATAGTAGAGTCCCCAACATATAAACTGAAGAGATATTAGCAAGTATTGTACTGTAAAACATTACAACGAATACTATAATTCCTTAAGTAGTTTCTCAGTTAATGGACTGGCCATTTTACAATCTAAACTACCGGGTTGGTATATAAGATTGAAAGTTGCAAGTAACTATAGGGGATCAGAAAGGCAGTTTGATGGGATGAGAAAGTCACTGACCGGGAGACCAGAGGTTTAGTTCCACCTTCAGCACTAATGAGGTCTATGCCCTTGGCCTAGTCACTTCACCTGAATTTCAGTTTCTTCATTTGTTAATGAAGGCCACAATGTTCTTCCAGCTCAAATCTTCATGTGGTTTTAAAACTTGTTTTGTAGATAAGTATTTACAAAAAACATTAAAGTCTGCCCTTGCAGTTGATATTACTTCAATTCTTCTAGACCTAGAAGAAATTTTCTTTTTTCATTTCCTGAGACTATTTTTCACAGGATCTGAAATAAGGAATGGTGTTAAGTTCTACTGTGTAATGTTGCTATCTAATCATCATTGTATCACTTTTTAAAGTATATTTCTGGCATATTACAAACTTAATGGCTAAAAGTTAAGCATATACAAGGACAGTCACTGCAATTAGTTATGGAGATGAAAAAATAATGGAGAAATTGTCTTTGATAGTTTCTAAAATTTCATATTACTGTCTCCTATTATCTTCATGGACTTCATTATATTAAGAAACATTATAAAGTTATGCTCAGTCCTCTCAGTTGCACCCTGATTTCTTCAGAAACACTATACTAGTTAAAATTGGTGCAGCATTTTTTTTCCAGAAGCCACGGATCCTTCTATTCCATTTTTATTTCCAAAGGCAGGGTGGGGCTGTGGTTTGGCAGTGAAGGGTGTGGTTTTGAAGGGGTTGGCTGGGCAAGGGATAGTAAACACTACAACATGTGGTTGTGATGACAATTCGGTATCTAGAGATCATGCAGCCTTGAGAGGTCTGTGTTTATGCATAAAATATCTTCGACTGGTTTAGAACTGTTCATGAGTTTAAGGAGGTGCTCCTGACGGTGGGGGAGAGGGAGAGGGAGAGGGAGAAAGCAGGTAGAGAAAGAGAAGAGATGAAGGAGAAAGAGGAGTTGGGGGGAGGAAGAGGAGTAGGGGGGAGGAAGAGGAGAAATAGAGGAACAGGGTGAAATAATACTTGAATATGAAGTATGAAAATATAAAAGAACACTTAACAAACAACTATCCAGCTTACTAATTATTCATAGGGAAATGAGAGGCCTAAAGGGGGTCAGTGTTTTTCAGAGATTACTTCATTACATGGTAATGAATTTAGGAATAACATTTAGGTGATGCCTGAAGCTGTACATTCATTCACTCACTCACTCATTCATCCATTCATTTAAGCAGCCCTATTGAAAGACTTCTTTGTGTAGATGTAATAGTAGACATGGAATGACAAGACTCTCCTGCAGTTTATGTTCTAGAGGGAGAGATGCTATAGCATGAGCTTATTACCCAATAAATGGTAAGGAGGATATCAGAGTATTGAGTGCTTAAAAGAAAATAAAACATGGTGTTAGACATCAAGGAATGTCACAAGTGTGGAGGGACGGCTTCTCTGAGGAGTCAGAGAAGCCCTGACATGAAGGAAGCAACCAGGCAAGGGCTGTGGAACAGAGCATTGTAGGCAGACAGAGCACTTAGCGGCAGGTGCTTAGGCCCTAAAGAGAGAATGCCTTTGGGGCCATTGCAAAGGGGACGTCTGTGAAGCTGCAGCACAGAGACCGAGGGCATGTGTGGCGGTGTAAGTGGGGTGGGAGAGGGAGGCACGGGCCAGATCAGGCAGAGGGGTCTGCACCACAGTCAGGGACTGGGTGTTATGCCAAGTGCAGTAGAAACCACTGGACAGTCGTCTATGGACAGTGGCATGATTTGATTTACAGCTAAGAAAGGCCCATACTGTATGGAGAACAGTGTGGAGAACGGGTCGGAAGGGAGGAGAATGGAAGCAAGGAAAGAAGCTAGGATGCCACTGGGCCTGACTAGGTGCAGGCCTACGTGGGGCAGAATGGCTGCAGCAGAGGTGAGGGACAGTGGACGGACGCTGGTGCTCACAGAGGACATGGCGGGGCACATCCCCAATCTTGTTACTCAGTGTTTATTACCAAAGCGGGGAATGGAACTTACACATAAAGTAAAGTTCCAAAACTTTAAACACGACTATCATCATTGTGCACCCATGTGGTTTTCGGCCATGTAACTATTTAAATATGATTATTATTTGTAAACTCAGAGGGACCAGAATCTCCACCCTTATTACCCTTCGACTTTAGAATTTTTAAAAAATCATCTATAAGAAAGCGAGCGGATGCCAGGATTTTCCACAAAATACGAAAATAAGCTTCCAGGTTATAATCTGAAGTTAGATCTATGTAACTTATATGGATGCTGATCAATTTCATACAAATCTGGTGCACCTCACCTACAGACATTCGTGTTTTGGTTACTTTAGTCATGACCAGGAATGCTGAGACAAACCCACCACGTATACTGTACGTAAGTGGACTGACAGCCTTCATAAATATTTGCAATATCGAGTCCTGAAATAGCTGCTTTAAAAACTTTAACTAACCAGGAAGAGTTGACAAAAGTTCCATTAATTGGAATCTAATGTTGAGTTTTATTTTGTTTTGTCTGTAGTTTTGCATCCTATAATAGCTTTGGTAAATACTACTTTGAGTATATGTGTACTATTGAATTACCCAGTTTGGACTATTCTCCCAAGTGTGAAGAGGCTTAAGCATGACGTAAAGCTCATGGAACATGCCCCAGACCTGCAGCTCCAATGTTCCTGTCATGTCAGTGGCTGTCATTGAACACCCTTAATATTCCCCAGATGCTTCAAATTTGCTAAGTATAACCAGTGCTGATGGCAAACATGCAAGTTTTATTGTCAATCTCCAGTTTAGAGAAGAGACGGTCGGGGCTTAGATGTGGTAGAGTCAGGTCGAGAAGAGAAACTAGCCTAGATCCTTGGCCAAGACTTTCTGACAGGCCCGTTTTCATGAATTAGTTATTCTGGCTTTGGAGCCGAAAAACATTTATATAAATTTACATTCACATTGAAAAACGGGTGTTCTCCAGCCAAAGGCGTGTTTGGCTGTTTGGGTGGACCGTTTTCCATCGCAATGGCCCTGCTCTGGAAAGTCTGCATTGAGCTAACCACCAGGTTAGTGTTTCTGATTTGAGCCATGTTTGGAGCTCTGTGATAGGAAATAAAAATTTATCATTGATTTAAACTAGCTTTCAAAGAATGCGTCTCTAAAACATATAAATAGAAAACTTCTTGTCCATTCTTTATACTTATAGTTTTTTACATACGCAATGAGAGAACCCAAGGCAGATGTCAAAATTATATTCAAACGAAACTATGAAAACCTATAGAAATTCCGTGGTTTGCATCACTGCAGCCTTTCCCTGCTCACTGCGAGAACAGTGCGGACTGCTCCATTGCAGATTCAGTTTTATTTGGCTTCTCAGTACCGTGATGACCCCTTTTTTCCAGCATCTTTCTCTACTCAAACTACTTAACCAAGGGGGGAAAAGGCCGGGGAAGGGAATGTGTACTTTCGTTCTATGTTATCCCCACATCGCAGTATGGAATACAGAGTAATTGGAGAAAAGAAAGAGGTAAAGATCTGTGCTGACTTAAACAGATGTCCACACTTATCGAGCGGCAAAAACAGGATGTCAGAATTGAAAGCAGGGACTCGAGCAGACGCTTGCACACCAGTGTTCATAGCAGCACTATTCAGAATAGCCGAAGTGCGGAAACGACCCAAGTGTGCATCCACAGATGAACAGGTAAACAAAAATGCGGTCTATACATATGTAAGATACATTATTAAGCCATAAAAAGGAATGAAGTTCTGTCCTGGCTGGTGTGACTCAGTGGAATGAAAGCCGGCCTGTGAACCAAAGGGTTGCTGGTTGATTCTCAGTCAGGGCACAGGCCTGGGTTGCGGGCCCGGTCCCCAGCTGGCAGCTCACAAGAGGCAACCACACATTGATGTTTCTCTCTCCCTCATTCTCCTTCTCTTCCCTGCTGTCTAAAAATAAATAAATAAATAAATAATCTGGGGGGGGGGCTATTCCTTAAAAAAAAAAGAATGAAGTTCTGACATACACTGCAACATGGATGAACCTTGAAAACATTACGCTAAGTAAAATAAGCCAGACAGAAGAGGACAAGTATTGTACAATTTCACTTTTATGAGACATCTAGATGAGTCAAATATATAGCAACAGATACATATTTGTTGATAGAATAGACATTATTAGGGTCTGGGGAAGGGGAGAAAAAGGAGTTAGTGTTTAGTGGACAGAGTTTCTATTTGGAATGATGAAAAAGTTCCTAAATAGAGAGTGGTGATGGTTGCATAACATTGTAAATTTACTTGATGCTGCTGAATTGTACATTTAAAAATAGCTAAAATAACAATTTTGACGTTAAGAATATTTTATCACAAGAAAGTGTTTTAAAGAGTAATATGTCAAATGACATGTACACTGTGGTTATATATTATGTATGTTTATGTGCATGTTGATACACACATTTGTAAAAGCATAGAACATTTTCTCTAAAATACACACCAAATTGTTAAGAGTGAAGAATGAAGGAGATGGGTTGAAATGCATCCCCTCGACAAGACATGTTGAAGTTCGAACCCCTAGAAGCTCAGAATATGACCATATTTGCAAATAGTTGCAGACGTAGTTAAGGTGAAGGCAAAGTGGAGTGAGCCTCTAATCCAGTATGACTTTTGTCCTTATATGGAGACAGCCACATGAAGACAGAAACACAGGGGGAACCCACACGAACCCAGAGGGTCAGAGGGATGCGTCTGCAAGACAAGCAGCGTCACAGATTGCCGGCAAGCCACCAGCAGCGAGGGCGAGGAAAGGAAGGGTTCCCTCACAGGCGTTCGTGGAAGCATGGCTCTGCTAACAACGTGACTTCAGATTTCTAACTTCCAGAACAGTGAGAAAATAGATTTCTGTTGTAAGCTACTAAGTTTGTGGTACTTTGTTTTGGCAGCCCTAGGAAACTGATACCATGGGCTTTATTTTTTATACTTTTGCATTGTTAGATATTTTATTGTGAACACGATTTAATTTTATAACAAATAAATATTCACTTAACCTTATAGTCATCAAGAAAATGCAACTTAAAACTACGCTGAGACGCCATTACACTTCCGCCATCACAATAACAGATATCGGTATAAAGAGGAGGAAAACCACTTAATAATATTTCTTGCAGCTGAAAATAAAAATACCTGTGACCCAGTAATTCCAGTCCTTGATGTATACCCTACAGAACCTTAGCTATGTTCACCCAAAGATGTACTAAAATGTTCATAGAAGCACCCTTCCTAAGAGCTCCAACCTGGAAACATCATAAATGCCCATCAAGAACAGAATGAATAAATAAATGATCATATATCCCTACAGTTGAATATTATACAGCTGTGAGAATATATAAATTATTGCTACATGCAACAGCATTGAGGAATCTCAAAAACACAGTGTCGAAGCAAAAAAAGTCGGGTAGAAAAAAATTTTCTACGGTCTGATTTTATTTATACAAAGTGATAAAGTAGCTAAAACTGACCTTTGTTGTTTGCGTGGCTCTCATGGGGGCCATGGTTAGGAGGAGGCTCAAGGGGAACTTCTAGGGAACTTGTACATTCTGATTTTTGTCATCGCTGGTGGTGAGACAGGGGTGGCAACTTATTGAACTGTATAATTTATGTACATTTCTGTGTGCATGCTACAGTTCAGTAAAATCCTAACTTTGAAATGACTTTAAAAAGTCTTTTCTTTTTGGTATTAGATGTCGCCACTTTTTCTTTGGCTTTTGAGATGTTATTGTTGTTCTTCTTGTTTATTAATTCAGCAAAACAATTTTAATGATCAACTATATGTAAGGTACTGTGCTAGGCAAAGAACTCAACCACACTAATAGGAAGATCAGACATGTTTGGAAGTTTGAAAAATGATGTTCTAAAACATGCTTGTCAAGACTTTCTCTTAATCTCCAAGGTTCTTTTCTATCAGAGCTTCATATTCCCTCTTTGACTTCTGCATAAAACTGTTTGGACATAGTGGTCACCTCCCAGCTGGTGTTTTTGGCTTTTGCCCAAGAAAATCCTGCTTTCTGATATCTGCTTGCTTGCTTTTTCCAGCTGTTCCTAATATTTAAACTTTTAATCTGCTATCTCGACTATATCAGATTCTTCTTGGATCCCCTCTCCCATCATTTCTTAAAGAATTTAAAGAAGAAAAAATTCCTTCAAGTCCCTATTTCTGTCCTGTGAAGACCCAGCCTTCTCCTCTTCTCAAAGAAGCATTCACTATTAAATATTGAAAGTGTAATTGTCGCTATCCCAAAGGGATACAGTTTGTTTTCCTGTTTGCCATTAAAGTTTGTACTGGCTACAACATTCTCAGGAGCAAATACTCTGGACTTTAATGACAGTTAAACAAATGCCACCACTACTATTTAGCATTATTTGAGAGGTTCTAACTATGTAATAAAATTAGAAAAGCAAATAAAAATTTCAAATATTAAAAGAGAAATGGCAAAGTTATTTTTGTTTACATATATGTGGTCTGTCTGAAAAAGTCCAACCACCATTAATATAATGAGACTGGTTTGCGTAACATCAATGTAACCTGGCAGCTAAGGATAGGGGACTGGAATGCACGTGTGTGAACAGTGATAACTGCACTGTGCTAGTCAGTGGGGGCAGTAGATGCCACTGAGTGACCATGTGTACTGCGTGGCTGTCACATTCAAACTGACTGAGTAGAACAACAGATGTACATCAAAGTTTGCGTTAAGCTTGGACATTTCTCTGTAGAAACTATTTGGATGGTTCAGAAAGCCTCGGTTATGAGCAACTGGTGATTGGCAGCTTCATCACAAAAATGTGCCTGCTCATGCATTACAACTCGTGCAGAATTTTTTGGCAAAACATCAAATCACCCAGATGACTCAGGCTCACTACAGATTTGGTGCCCAGCGACTTCTGGCTTTTCCCCAAACTAAAATCATCATTGAAAGGAAAAGATTTCATTCTGTTGATGAGATTCAGGAAAATACAATGGGGCAACTATGGTGACTGGGAGAACTGTGTGAGGTCCCAAGGTGCCTACTTTGAAGGGGACTGAGGGGTCATTGTCCTATGTACAATATTTCTTGTATCTTTTATTTTCTTCAATAAATGTCTCTGTTGTTCATGTTACATGGCTGGATACCTTTGGCCAGACCTCATATACTATACTTCCATGTCTAGAAACCCCAAATGACTCAATAAAAATAATAAACCAATATAAGAATTGGTACAGCAACTGAGCATAGAATATTTTAAAAATTCAGTACCTTCTCTTTATATTAATAATAAAGTATATATAAAAATTACAAAATAAATCTTTTAAAGGTGGTGTCATGCACAAATTTAACAAGGGAAGTTAGAACTTATATGAATAAAACAGTAAAATTTTATTGAAGAAAACAAAGCGTGTCTTGAATAAATGGAGACACATACCAAAATCTTGGCATAGGAAAAAAATTATGAAAATAAAATCCTTTCCAAAATTAATAGAAAAATGGTATTGAATTCCATCAAAATCCCACTAAACGACCCAGTAATAAAAAGGATATGAAAAATAAAAATGCAAAAATTGTCAAGAGAATCTTGAACCAGAATAATAAAGGACAATTTGCTGCACCACATACTCATATTTTTAAAACATTACATAAAGTGACTGCAATAAAAATAGCGTGTCACCAAGACGGCAGACAATGCTACCACAGCCCTAGAGGACAGCCTTTTGTGCCAGGCCCCTAAGGAATAGAACAACACCCCACTGAGCTTTGCTTCTCTGAGTGGTTTTGTTTTTTCCCTCCATTTATTCAGACTGCCAGGCGGCACCCTTAGGGCAGGCACCCGGCGGGCTTTAGAGAGCTGGCTGTGCACCAGCCCCTGTAACTGCTCCCAGAATTTGAAGTCGAGTGAGAGAAACTGGCGGTTACGATACTGAAGGACAGCACATTGTGGGGATCTTTCTTCTCCCCACTTCCACCGGTTACTGGAGCCCACAGTCCAACAGGTTATGTGTTTATGGTCCCTTAGCCAATGCCAGTGGCTCCTTCCCAAAGAGCCAGGCTACTGAAATTCCCACAGAAGTTCACGTCCTGTAGCAGGCAATTAGCATGTGAATTATGCCTCATGAGAACAGCATTTTTTCAAACTTACACCTTAAAATATTATAGCAACCAATACACCAAAATCAATTTTACTTCTATCTACTAGCAACAAACAATCTGAACATGAAATTAATAACACAGTTTTACTTAGGATTTCATTAAAAGAATAAGATAGTTATAAGATTAACAAAAGAAGTAGAAAGCTTATAAACTAAAAACAAAAAGGCATCGTTGAGATGAATAAACCAAGACCTAAATAAATGGAAAGACATCCCATGTTCATGAATGGGAGACAGTACAGTTTAGATGGCTATTCTCTCCAACCTGGTCTACAGATTGAAAGCAATTTCTATCCAAACCACAGCTGGCTTTCTTGCAGAAATTGATAAGCTGGTCCTAAAATTCATGTGAAAACAGAAGAGGTCCAGGATGGCCAAAACAATGTTAAGACGAAACACAAAGTTGGAAGACTCAGACTTCCCCATTTCAAAACACATTACGAAGCCACAGTAATCAGGGCTATGCTGTATAAGGGCGCAGGTGGACACATACGAAGGATAGAACTGAGGGTGTAGAAATAAACCTGTAGTCAGTTGGAACAGTGTGGTCAAATGAAATATAGGATACCAGGTTAAATCAGATACACAACAAACTGCATTTTAGTCTGCCCTGTACAGTATTCATACTTATACGAATTATTGGTAGTCTACCTGACACTCAAATTTAATTGGGCAGCCTGCGTTTTTATTTGCTAAATCTGGCAGCCCCAAACCGGGAGGCAGGGCACCCGAGCTTTGCCCACATCACCATCTGCCAGGGCCCCGGTGGTGGGGTCTTAGGTAATTAGTCACTTAAATGTCTGCTAAAACAGATTCTATTTTCCTTACGATAACACCTTCTACAAGAAAAATACTGCAAAGTGGTAAACTGCATTTTACAGCTCATTTTCAAAAATCTCTTGGGTCCTGACCGGTATGCTCAGTTGGTTGGGCGTTGTCCTGCAGAGTAAAAGGTCACTAGTCAGTTTGCGGTCAGGGCACATGCCTAGGTTGCAGGTTTGGTTCCCAGTTTGGGACATGGACTAGAGGCAACAGATCCATATTTCCCTCTCACATTGATGTTTCTTTCTCTTTCTCCCTCCTATCCCCTCTCTCTAAAAGTAAATTAAAAAAAAAATTTTTAAAAATATCTTGACTTTGAGTAAAACCATGATGAAAACAGAGAATGAAACAGAGTGTAACTAGATTCACCAAATTACTGAAATAATTAAGGAACCATTCCCATTTCCCCACAGTTTCTGTCGTCTCCTCTCCCTCTCGCTGTCCCATTCCCTGTCCCCCAACCTCCGCCCCCCCAGTGCATTGTGACTGGTCTGGAAACATATCCTGACCCTGGGTTGGCATTGCTTTTAGCCCAATCTGAGGCCACTCTGTGCAAAGTTTGCAGTCTTCCTTGATTACATTGTGTAGAAAGCGTTAATGCTGCGAGCAGTCAGAGCTGCAGATTTCCTCAATGAGACTCTTATGTGCCTGACAATGTAACTATTTATTTGCAAAGTCACTACCATTGACATTTGTACTGCTCAAATCTAAGTGTTACCAGTGCTTTCTTTATGTCTCTGTTTTTCTTTAGGAACTAAGAAAAGCAAGACAAAGTACAAATAACTGCTTATTCAGAAAGAAATCTCTGATTGTTCCTTAAACCTGCTCTGGGCAGCACACACAGACTTTTGAGTGATCTGGAAAATATGAAAAGCACTTGGCCGAGAGACAAAACCCGAACTGATCTGCGGCGATGGCAAAAGCAGAAATAGGAGCTCAATAATAAAAACAAATTCTCTATGACTGCTCTGCTCGTGGCTTCTGGAGGGAGGAGGAGATCTTAGGAGATAAATTATTATCGGTGCAGCCTTTGCTAGAGGGAAGTGGGGGGGGAGGGAGGGAAACCGGGCTTTGGAAGCAGGGCTTTGCTTCAGGGCCCCTCCATTGTTGGCGAGCTAATTGATTGAAAAAGGCAAATGGGACCCCTGTCTTTCTGCCAAGGGGTTTTTTTTTTTTTCCTGCCTCTGCCCTCGCTGGGTGCCTGGAGTGTGGACTCTGTGTGGCCCTCACCTGCTGCTTTGTTCTGACAAAGCTGGCGTCCTGCAGCCGCTGCCACTCACTCTTCCAAGCCGTCGTCCCGGCTGTCCGGAGTGCGTAAACCCTGCTGCCCCATCTGCCCCGCCACCTGCCTCCTTGTCTTTAAATATCTTCTTGCAACCCCACCGCTCTGGGGAGCTCTCTGGACTTGGTGCCTCCCACTGCTGACCCCCTCCTCTCCCAGAGTCACTCTGAAAATGATCACTTCTCATTTTTGAGGATTGTAAGTCACACAGAGGGGAGAGCACAGGCGCCGTGAGGCAGGGGGGGCTAGGGTTCATTCGTGGACTGTGTCACTTACCAGCTTTGGGACCTCTGGCCACAGCAGTCACAATGACACCTGACAACTCCACGTCTCTCATAGTGTGCCAAGCATGCGGCCCATAGTTCACACCCATCCTTTTATTTTATCCCCATGTTAAAGTTATGAGATGGGTGCAAGTATTCTCCTTGTTTCACAGACAAGAACATTTAAGGAGAGCTCAAAGAACTTGGTCAAGGTCAAATAACTCTTCACAGTGCAGCTGGGATCGGAACCCAAAGGGGTCAAGCTCTCACTGTTGAGACCAAGCTCTTACGGTGACCCAAATACCAAGTGAAGTGCCTTTATTATTTAGTTTTCTCAACAGCCCTAGGAAGTGTGTGTTACCCACATTACACTGATGAGGTTCCAGAAAGTTCGAGTGGCTTATCCATGATCATGCCTCTAGGAAGGAGGCGATGCTTCTGGATTGGAGGCGGGGGGCGGGGGAAGGAAGCAAGTGTTGTGCTCCAGCAAGTTTGCAGAATGCTGGGTCCAATCTAAACAAGATTGTTCTTCCTTTTTATTTTGATATTGTCTAACCCTAGGGTGCCCTAGAGTCTTTAACACAGTACCAAAGGTGTACTGGGCGATCTCCCGAAGGGGTTTAATGGGCAGCCTTTCAAATGTATTGGACCATAAAGCTTTTTTTGAGATCCATCTATTAACACTCTTTTGCAGTAATGTTTCCCAGAATACAGGTTTGGAAAACACGACGCTATTTAAGTCGCAACACCTGCCAGATAAGAAGAGCGATAGAGATACATTTGTTGTTGCTGTTGCTGTTGCTGTTGCTGGCTAGGAGGCAGAAACAAAGTGCCGCGGGCGGGCGCCACCCAGGCTGGGGGAGCTGCCGTTGGCCTCACAAGCCTGACTCCCAGATGTCGTCTGCTTCTTCCAGTGGGCTGTTGCTGTCTCCCCTGAGCTCTGTGACTTGCTGGGTCCCCCCTGCTAAGCTCTAATGGGGGCCCAAGAGTCTCACAAGGTAGCTGCTTGCTAAAGCCCAATAAAGTAAAACTCAGGGCCAACTTTAGAGTCAGCACCACCCTTAGTGTAGGCTGGCACTTAGCAGGTTGGACTCTTTGTAATTAGAGCTATGATTAATTCAGTGTTTAATGTGTACCAGGTTTAACATGGGTCGTTTCACTTAGTCCACCCCGCAACCCGCGGTGCAGATACTGTTGCAGAAGCCTCCAAAATGGCCCCTCCGTGGGCCCTTCCCACACTGAATGAGGGGCACCCTGGGTGATCTACAGCATACGCACTGGTGATGGTGTGTGACTTCCAAGACCTGTCATAAAGCCACTGTGGTTTCCATCTTGGTCTCTTGGATTCCTTGCTCTGCATGACGCCAGCTGCCTTTTTGTGAATACACTCAAGCAACGCTGGAGAGGTCCCCAGGGAGAGGGACCAACCTGCCTGCCATGTGAGTCAGCCGTATTGGCAGAGGGACCCTTGGCCCCAGTCACACTTTCAGATGACTGCAGACCCCAGCCGACACCTGACTGCAACCTCGTGAGAAACCCCAAGCAACCCCCCAATTCCTGACTCACAGAGATAAATACTGTTGTTTTAAGCAAACCGAGTTTGGGAGTGATTTGGAACTCTGAGATACTACCGCGATGCGCCCCTCCCCCACCCCCAATTTTTCAATTGAAGAAATGGGAGCTATTAGAAATGTTAAGTTACTTACTCAAAGCCACAGCCAGAGTTTCTGTGGTGGAGGTAGGATGCCGCAATGGATTCTCTTCCTTACACCCCAAAATACTGCCCCAGAAGTGTGGTTCAGAATCCAGAAACGGATTTCTAGGTTCATTCATTTAGTGCAGGGATGCGATAATATGGCAAGTTTGGGAGTCCAGTCTTTACCTCTCATGAACTTCAGTTCCTCAGAGAGTAATATCAACTACCTGACTGTGGCTGAAACAATGTAATCTATTAAAAGTTCAAGCAGATTCTAGGCACTGGATCCCTTCTTTAACATCAGGCCACACTTTGGTGGAGAGGAACTCAGAAGGTTAGTGCAGCCAGCAATCTGTCATTCCCACCCTAGAGGGAATTAGCTCATCAGGATCCAGTCCTAACTGGCAGGAAATTGAGGAGAGCAAAAGACAGGAAGACATAATTCTTGAGTATGGGTTACTTTGGGAGCAGGCAGGCTTGGATGGGTGCCCCAGAGGGTTTTGGGAACAGCTAGAGGGCATCATGGGAACCCGGAGAAGGCAGCAGGGGGGCCCAGCCACGGAGAGGGGGAAGGAACTTCTCTTCCCAAAGTTACCTAAGGCCCGAAATACCCCAATTCCATCACAGAGATGGCTGTTATGTAAAGCCTCACCTCAAATAACTGCTGCTTCGGTTCCAGCCAGGAACTGAAAGAGGAGTGCGGCAATTCTCTACAAAGTGGGCTTTAAAAAATTAATTTAGAGGCAAAAGTCCTTAGCCCCAGCTATAAATATCTTTAGAGATCTGCAAAAACCAAAGTCAAGGGTCTTGGTTTAGGTCACACAGCTAAATGGAGGTAGAGTTTGGGCCAGGATGCAAAAAATGTGTGTGCTGTAATCACTATGTTTGATCAAACCAATTTGTCTGGGGTTGAAAATCGCACGCCATTTCTCCCAAGCTTTTCCTCATTAACGTTACCAAAGGTAGTCTGACATACGCTATCACTATATTAAGAAAAAAGTTTTTTAACACCTGCTATGTGCCAGGCTAGGGATTTGGAAAGAAACAAAATGCAAAAACTCCTCCCCTTTTTTGACGGGCACATTTACAGGTGTGTGTGTGTGTGTGGAGGGGTGCGCTGTAGGAGCAATGATGCTTTTATATAATAAGCTGAAAGGTGATGGAGACAACGAAAAGGGGCAGGGGCTAGAGGCAGGGTTTGAGGGGTGGTTGGTGTGATTTACACGTCGAATGCTCAGGAACGTTCTCACTGAAGAGGTGACATTTGAATGGCGCTTGAGATGGAGAGGAGGTGAGGGAGCAAACCGTGTGGTTATCTGGGGGAAAAGCATACCACTAATGCACAGATTACTAGGGGATTATTCTTCAGCTCTTTCGTACTTGCAATTTTATTCTTCGGTCCCCTAGTAAGTGCTCAGGAGTGGATATTTCATCTGCTTTCTTTGGGTCTAATATAAGTGCCTTCTGAAGAATGTTATTTGTACCACAGGATTTTAATAAATGCTTATTGAATATTTTGGTTAAAGTCATCTTCTCACCATTGCCCTTTTTAGGCAAGAAATGAAGGGGAAAATCTACAGTAGTTCAGTACTCTGTCCAATAGTCTAAATTACTTAAAATGTGCAAACCAACAGTTAGCTGTACTATCCAACATTCTGGGTTAGTGTTTTTGCCTTTCATAAACATTGCATCTAAAAATATTTGCAAAAGTCTTGGCTTCTCCAAAATTCAAAACAGGAAGCCCCTATAGTCTTCAGGCTGCCTTTATTCACCTCCAAACCTCAAAGTTGAACCTATTGTGGCTATTTTGTAATTATAATCTTTTTGTAAAATGAGTTATGACACTTTTTGAAAATGGTTTCCTGCCTAAGCTAAAGACATCCTGTTATTCTTAATATTCTATGCCACCTAAATAGTAAGGTGTCTTGAATTCATAAGGACAGAACCATTCGCAGCCAATCACTTGTTCCTCTTTGATTTTTGCAAACAGTTACACTTCGCAGAAACACTTTCCCATTTCCCGTTGAACAGATTCTCAGTTTTCCTATCACTGAGACCCTGACCTTGTCTGATTTGGTGCTGTTCATACAGATAGATGTATAGCTGTGCTTATTTCATTTGCTCTGAGTTTTGTTTTGAAAAGGCAGACTGAAAATTGAAAAGAATTATAACACTGGTGAATATCATAATGGCCCCACCAATAATGCTGTTGGGGAAAATGTAACAGAAAGTCAAAGTCAGAAGACAGTCAGTGGTTGAGTGATGAGTTAACATCATACATAAGAAACCTCTGTCTCTTATATATGAAGCAGCATCTTAATGGACTGGAGGGGCTGGGGCATTAGGGCATATAATTCCCTAAAGGATAACTGAATTCAACCCAAACAGGGAGGAAAAATTTGCTGTAAGAGAAACAAAAGAGTTGCTGCTTTGAGGCCCGTGGGCATGTACATGCCTTTGAGAATGACTATTAGGATACCATGGATGTCACTGGTCATCGTTTTTTCTTCTTCTAGTATTTCATTGTGTAGCTCCACACATTCTCTCAGTCAGTCCCCAAAAGTATTTATCGATGCTTTATTTACCAGATGGGAAAGAAACGTCACACGCCAGCTATCCTGCATCTTAATCACTTCAGGATGCCAGATAGAGTAAGAGGGATTGTCTTAATTCTTCCTACGGTGCATATGGTGCTACTTGAGCTTCTGGGGAAGGAAAAGCAGCTGCTCACTCCGCATGTGAGCCCTTTGGCAAATTCTTTACCATTCGGACCTTTACCTCCTTTAACTGTAATACAAGGATAATAATACAAAACTTAGATGATGCTTAGGAACATAAAGAAAATGGCCAACTTATATTAGCTAGGCTCGAGGCAGTGTTTAAAACCCTTTACATGTATAAATTTACTTAATCCTAATAACGGCCCTATAACATAGCTGTCGTGGTTCACAGATGAGGGACAGAAGCACAAAGACATCTAAGCCATTTGCTCTCAGCCACATCACGGCGGAACTGACTGCAAGGGCCACACACTCAACTTCCGCTCAAAATATTTCTCTAATGACAGATATTAAGCACAAAGTCAGTGTTCAATTAATGGTGACTATTGTTGCTGTTGTTGTAGAGGGGAGATATCTTTCTTCAGCAGATTCAAATGACTGTGTCTGCGAATTCCCAAACCCATTCAGGGGGGAAGACAATCAGAATTGATAAAATAGAGACTTTAAAAAGAATTGTATCAAGTACAACATTTCCTTTTGGACCCCATGTCCTAGATTTACAACTGTACTCAACTAACTGGTCAACTCAATTAAAAAGAAAAGTGCTCTGTTAAACGAAAGTAGCAGTTCGAGCTAATTTCTTGGCTACATCAGTTGTTCCGTTCCATTTAAAACAATCAACCTATCAATTCCGTGAGGCTCCAGCTTCTCTCCAATGGTTTTGTGGTTCCTTGGGGTATAAGATAGAGTCAAAATATTGATTTTGTTCCTTTGATCAATAAATGGACTTTGTAAACAGGTCACATCATAGAAGTGGCCATTTTTACCTGCACATTTTTATGTTCAGAATCTGTCGCTTTTGCTGATGCGTATAAAACCCACTCATACGTTTCCTTGTTGGGTAGTGTCAGAGAGGCAAGGGAGGGCTTTATTCTTGCCACAGTGTCAGGGGGAGGTGATAAAAATGACAGTCAAGTAGAGCACTTCACTAAAGGTGTCAAAATACATCAGTAAAGATATTTGATCATACTTCATTACTAGAAGCCAGAATGCAAAAGCTATGCTCTCATTTTTGTTATTTTGTGGCCCATTTCGACGCTAGGACAAAGGTGTGAAAAGCTAATGACTATTTGAAAAGAAAAAAGAAGAGAAATAAACAGAACTTACTTGTAAGGAAATAAGAATAAACCATTGGTTGAGTCAGGAATAAAGCGGATCTCATGAAACAGGAGAACTTACATAGCAGACTAATTGTGTGTGGGCCGTGTAGCTCGTGGTTAGAACAAGGGGTTATTTGAATGAGTCTTTCAGATTCGGACTTGGACTCTGCCACTTACTTGCTAGATACCACAAACGAGTTAAATATGGCTGTTGTTAGTGTTATTGGTAGACTTGTAGGAGTTATAACAAAAGCTTAAGTTTGTGTGACTTATGGTACCTAATAACATAGGGATGAGAAAGGCGGAAAACCACTCAACAGGTGGTTTCCACCTTCAGCTACCATGAATAGTGCTGCAATGAACATGTGTCAAGGTGGCTTTTTAAGATTTATTGTGTAGGCCATGGTATGTATAGCACAGTCATCAAACATGTGATCCTCTCAAGCAGACCACCCAGGTTCTAATCCTGGCGTGGTGCTTCACATTCATTATCTCATTCTTTCCTTACTATTATCCTGCTGTTTTTACCTTGCTGTCATTCCCGTATAATAAAGCCCATATAGTACTGGCACTATTACGAATCCACGTTTTATAGATGAGAAGTGAGGTTCCTTGCTCAAGGACACACAGCTAGTAAGTGGCAGAGGCAGGATTTGAACCCAGGTCTAGTCACACCTTTGTTATTATTCGATTCTGCCTCACAGCAAGGGGAGACTTCTGAGGCAGGGAAGTGAGGTGGAAAGGTTAAGGGAGCAAGAACTGCGGGATAGAAGTGGGCACTGGGGACGGGGGCAGTTTCTCCAAACAGCCAAGGTAAGAGCAGCCCTGGCCAGCAGGTGCCCAATGGAAGGAAAAAGACACAAAAATGGAGGCCAGCCTTAGAAATCTTTGCCCTTTCCTTCACTGCACCAGGGTTCGGCCCTATAGAGTAAAGCACATCCAACCCACTTACACCAGATTCCTCTCATTTCACTCAGCTACGCTGTGCCCCATCTCGATGGAGGAAGCGATCAGCCCTGCCACAAACACCCATAGAACTTTCTACCACACCAGGGAAAATCTACCCCCCTCCCCCCTCCCCCCAAAAGAGAAGAGAGGCACAGAGTTTATTAAATTTCTTTCAGGCTCCCTGCCTGATTCTCTCTCCTGCTGCCTAACTCGTTTTAATTTCTCCCAAGGAAGCCCATGGGTCTGTGCTGATTTGCTTGGCTACAGTCACGGGCACTTTTTAGAAAAACAAAGCCAAGAAGAACTCTTAGGGCTCCCGTGACTTGCACCATCAGCCAATCGTTGTTTTATTAAGTGCTGATTCCTCCTGTGAAGCTGAGTTAATGGAGACGGGGGGAAAAAAGTCAGGGCCCAAACAAGGAACCATTCAGAGGAGGATTCCAAACATTAAGGTAACAGAGAGTTTCTGTACCAAGCCCCGTGGGGCCGAGTTCTGTATGAATGAAGGGGGCACGGAGGTTCCACATCCACCCAGTGGAGCTATTCACGGAGACCGGAGACCAAGCACGAAGGAAAAGACCTATTACTCATGGCCTCCAGGCCCAGCCAGCTCAAAATTGTTCCCTAGGAGAGTTCCTTGCATTTTGTCCAATTTCATTAAAATCTGAATCTTACCTAGAATTGTGTTGTTAATAACATGTTTTGTCCTTGGGTGTTGGTTTGCCTCTCCTCCACCTTTTCAAAAGAAAAAGGAGGATTGTAGAGACTTGAAAACAAGATACACATCAGAAAATAAAGGCTCAAATTAAGAGCCTTGCGAAATGTGGAACAAAATACGAATTGGAAGGGGAACTGAAAGTGTCATAAATCATGGCTATCAGAACAAAACATCACTATTAATGACACATGCTTGTGGCAATGAAATCTAGATCCGCAAGTCACTCGATGTCTCACCCAGGAGAGACTCCTCGTGTGTCCCTGTGTGGTGGGAGTGGGAGTGCGTGTGTGTGTGTGTGTGTGAGAGTGAGTGGGTGTATGTTTTCAAAGGAATGTCCCGAAGAGAAAGAGGGGGCCTCTGAAGCAGCAACCGGGGAAAATGGCAAAACGAGGAGTGATGAATAAAGTAGCCAAACCAAGAGTCTGCTGCTGAAATTACAACCAGATTGCCTCTGAAAAGCAAATAAACTTGCACAAATAAACCCCGGTGGCAGATTAGCTTTCATAAGCCTACCTGCAAGACAATGTCCAGACCACTCCTTCCAGAGGAAAGTCGAATGGCTAAGAGGAGGGAGGGGGTGGCGTGTTCAGTGACTGCAGGAGCAGGGAGGCTCTGAGCTGTCCCCAAGAGGCCTGTGCATCACCAGCAGAGTGACACAGGTGGGGACTGCTGGTGAGGCCTGGAAACCAGTAGCGGTGCAGGAAACAGAGAAACCAGAGATGTTGCAGCGCATTCTCTTGGGATACTAGGGAATGAGAACATAAAAGCCAGCCGGAGAAGGCTAGGCCGGCAGGGAGACGGAAGGCAAACGTGCTGACATCTGACATGTATTAGCAGCACCCAGATGCTCCGCGACTAAAACGAAGGCTGCTCGGCGTTTATGGATTTCCACATCACAGCGGCGGATTCTGGGAGAGCGTTCTCGGAATCAGGTGGACATATGGCGGTGTACCCAGCGCCTGCTGCCTCTGATATTCTGAGACAGCAGCAGCTCAAGACTGTGCCAAATGCCACTCTGCTCTGGGTGGGGACGGTATTAATTCAACCACCTTGAGTTCAATCTTGGGCCCTTCTCATGGATAGGAGGAATCTTTAAAAAAATAGTAAACTTACTTATAGATCGGGGGAGAGAAGGAGAAAGAGAGGGAGAGAACCGTCGATGTGAGAAACATCAATCGGTTGCTTTCTGTGCTTTCCCTGACCAGAGGCTGAACCTGCAACCCAGGCATGTGCCCTCACCAGGAATCAAACTGGTGACCTTTTGGTTTGCAGGATGACTCCCAACCAACTGAGCCACCCCAGCCATGGTAAGAGGAATCTTAATAATGCTCAACTGCTAACATTTATTATTGCTTCCTGTATGCCAAGCTCATTGTTTGCATTTTCTTATGATACCGCACATCTACCCATTATTACCATCCGTTTCCATTGTGCATAGCTGTTGGGTAACCAGCCAACTGACCGCGGCCCGGACCAGGCCGAGGTTGGATCTAAACAGCAGGCCCTGCTCGCTAACACCAGGTCCCAGCCAGCTAACCACCTTGCTCAAAGCACTGAGGTCCTGAACGCAGTTAGTTAAGAGATTACCCAGGTCTTTGTAGTGGAGAAGGATACAGGAAAGGATTCAAATCTAATTACATGGCTGCCACTCACACAGGATCTAACTTATCTGATGACTCAAATGAAAAGGTTTATTATTTTTCTAATGTTGCTGCATAAACACGCTCTACTTCGATTTTTTGAGACACAGGTGGATACCTGGAGGTCCACGCTGTCCCTCATGGTCAGGGAGAATTTATCCACCTCTCTCACCCCCCGCCCCCCCCGCTCCGNCCCCCCCCCCCCCCCCCCCGCCGCACCTTTGCAGTTCTGAACGAGAGGTAGTGTTTGGAACGATATGCTGAGGCCCTGCTGGATCTGGGAGCGCCTTCCTCATCACTGAGGACTTATCATTGAATAAATTTAAATTATGTTTGGCCTAGTTTTCTGTTAACCAGTTTTATTGCATGCATTCTAATTCTGAGAAAATTGGAGGACTATGTATGGTATCCATGGCAACCTTCACTTAAATAGAATATGAAAGTAACCAGACTACACTGTGCCTCTGACATTCTAGATGAATGGAGTTAACCACAGACAGAGTCATGTTGGCACTCTTTTCAAGCAGTTTTGCGAGTTCTACTCCTACAAGATGCAAGAAAGGGTAAGACTGTTGCCTTTGTGACCACACTGGGACTGACAACCACCACGGGGCCAGTCCGAGCCCTGGTTCTCCCCTTTCAGAACTGCGCACACTGGCTAGTTGGCTCTTGTAATTGTTCCTCTGCCCCTGACGTTCGTCAGATCGGTCCAGAATTTTCATCCCCCTCCCTCCATTTAGTGGCATGACAGTTGAAAATATCCTTTTTCGATTTTACTAGTGTTTGTCCTTGATTTTAAAAAAAAAAAGAATAGATTTTGGTTTTTGCAGCCTTTCTGAGCAGAAATGACAGTGTTCTCTCCCCAGCCCCTCAGTGTCTCCTGTTACTAGCACACACTGAGGTGGTGTGGTACATGGCGTGGACCTACACGGATACATCACTGGTAACTGAAGTCCCTGGTTTACATAGGGTTTACGCTTGGTGCTGTATGTTCTGTGAGTTTTGACAAATGTGTTAGTGTAGGCACCTCGTTAGGTATTAGCAAACAGAAGGGAGAAAACTGGCTGAGGCTGGCTAAGTCAGGAAACTACAGTTTCACAGACAGTCCAGGGAATAGCCCACGTTGCTCCGCCAAACAGATTAATGTCCAAGGGGGCAGGACAGACTGGCTTTCCAGTCACCCCAGGGACCAACTGGCACATTGTCTATTAATAGGAGAGGAAGAAGATAGTGCAGGGGGCAGTTCTTTACTGAGTACATGCCCAGTAGGAGCCAAAGTGGCCATCGGAAAGGGGGAGAAGAACCTGGAAAAATCTGGGGAAAAGATCTGATGGGATGAGGACACATACCCAGAAAAAGCCAGGAAAGAGACGAGACAGTTTGAAAGAAAGCCTGCTCCCCACCAAGCCCAAGAAAATATAGAGAAACTGAAGGAAGGCCCCAATCTCTCTGTAGCGGTCTCACAGGCCAGATTATTGGTTGCAGCCCAGGCGCCATCAAGCCTTGGACATGGAAGTGCAGATGGAATGAGGTACAGAGAAATTCAGTGACTTGACCAAGGTCTATCTCAGGGGCCAGGTGATGCACCACTGGGTCCTGTTGATCCTTCTGGGCCTGCTGGAACCAAGTGCAGGCCTGCAGCCCTGGAAGCTGGACTTCTCCTGCAGCAAAACAGAGCTGAACCACTTGGTTGTGGATGAGACACTGGGCATGGTGCACCTGGGGTCAGATTGACAACAACGTCCACCAGCTTCTGCTGCTGGACCCACCAGGGAAATGCCTCAGCGAGTGTGGCAGCCTTTGAAAGGCGCTTTCATAAGCCCTGCCCCTGTGGCTCAGATCCCCCTTTGAGAGTGTCCCTGAATTCGTTTCCTGAGCCACTGTTGACGAAACTATTTCCAGGCCTGTCCAGCAGCCCTGCCTTGGTACCAGTCTTCCTCCCATATCATCCACTATTGCAGTATCATGTGGAACGGGTTCACTGTCAGAAAAGTCCTCTGTGCTCCACCCAATCGTTCCTCCCTCCTCTCAGTCCTGGGCGTCCACTGAGCTTTTCACTCTCTCTAGTTTTGCCTTTGCCCAGAATGTCATGGAGCGGTAGTCAGACAGTGTGCAGTCTTCAGACTGGCCTCCTGCGCTTAGTTATATGCAATTAACTTTTCTCCTTGTCTTTTCATTGCCTTTCACTTAAAAAATATTTATTTCTTTTTATAGAGGGGAAGGGAGGGAGGAAGAGAGGGGGAGAAACGTCAGTGTGTGAATGCCTCTCAAGTGCCGGCTACTGGGGACCTGGCCCGCAACCCAAGCATGTGCCCTGACTGGGAACCAAAGCAGTGACCCCATGCTTCGCAGCCTGACACCCAACCCACTGAGCCACGCCAGCCAGGGAGCCTTCTACTTTTTAACAAACATGTAAACACATAAGTTTCTACCTAAATAAAAATTTAGTATCTATCACCCACCCTGTTTTTCTACCACCAAGCTATGCGTATGCTTTGTTTTCCTTCATATCAGCTGTCCGCAACACAGGTTTTGAGAACATGTTGATTCCATGATAGGTATTAAAATTTTTAGTATTATATTATACCTTTTCTACTAAACAATCCTTTTGGTTTTTAAAGATTTTATTTATTTATTTTTAGAGACGGGGGAAGGGAGAAAGAAAGAGAGGGAGAGAAACATCAGTGTGTGGTTGCCTCCCATGTGCCCCCTACTGGGGACCTGGCCCACAACCCAGGGCATGTGCCCTGACTGGGAATCAAACCAGCAATCATTTGGTTCCCTGGCCAGTGCTCAATCCACGGAGCTACACCAGCCAGGGCTGGACAACTCTTTTCTTAACATTTGAAGCCTTGCCATTCTGTTGTCATCAATTGCTTAGGTGTAACTCTGTATGTCACGGTTATTTCACTCCCGGCTGTTTCTTGTCTACCACGTCTTCCCCTTCATTAGATTCTTTGACCTCTAATTTCTAGGGTCCTCTTTAGGGCTGGATGAACAGACGTAGATCGCCTGGGAGAGGAATTCCCTAACTCTTGGAGTTCCACTGAGAGGCAGCCAGACATCTAACTTCCCCACTCCTGGGGCTGCCTCCAAAACCTGGACTGCCCCGCTTGGCATAAAGTTAGCAAGCGTGTATAACGCGTTTGCAGCACGCTAACACTGTGCTTCCAGAGAAGCATATGCCACTTGAGTTCTGCCATCAGGGATGTCCTGCTTCCACTGGTGTGAATGGGAGACCAGGGCAGAAGGCACAGGGTGCTGGTACCTGCTGGCTAAGCCTACTCCCTGAGCCAGGAATTGTAGAGATCGATTCAGGGCAATCAACCAACATTAACCATTAACATCTACTGAGAACGGCAGAGAGCCTTCAAAATTCTATTGTCTCATTTAATTCTTATGACAGCTCTCTGAGGTGGGGACTATTATTCCCATGAGGAAACTAAAGCACATAGAAGTCAAGTCACTGCCCAATGGTCAGAGAGTTAGTGAATTGTAGAGCCTGGATTCCAGCTTGAACACCCGCCCCCAAGCACTGGGTCAAGGCAGGGGGTTGAAGACAGTTTCTCAGCGCCTTGTCTCTGCTGGTCCCCACCTGTCCTCTAACGCCGTTCTTGCTGTATTCCTACGAACAATTCTGCTCTTTTTCTTCTCTTCTCTGGCGAAAAGTGAAGAGCAAAGCACGTATATTCTGAGTTCCAAATGAATAATGCGATCAGGAGATGCTCTAGAAAAAGGGCCAAAATACGTGTGTGGGCCCTGCGTGAGTCTCCTCACAGTGATCTGACTGTGGCAGCGCAGTGAAGCCAGCACTGGACTCTGGGCAGGGGGACCTCAGCTCCAGCTCTGCCCCTTAGCACTGGGAGGGCCCTCCGGGCCCAGCACCTCACTCTTTGCACCTGTATTTCTGCATCTCCAAGAGGGAGAATGTTTATACCAGCAACACCTCTCTTAGGCACCCAGGACCCTCATGACATTTGGAGGTCTGTCTGTCAGAGCTCAGGAAACAGTTGTGCTGTCTGAACCCTTGGGTTCTAAATTCTTTAATATGTGAGACTCAGGGAAAGGGAAGAAATTCAGGAACCAGAGTCCAGGGTTTGAAACACAACAAATAATCTAAACCTAAACCTAATCCTAAACCTAATCTAAACCTTCCAGCATATAAACTGTCAGGGCAGAGACTTGTGTCTCTTTTGCTCACTGCTACATCCCACATACTTATGATAGTGCCTGGCCCATTGTAGGAGCTCACTAAATATTTGTTGGATTAAAAGAAAAGTTCATATAGCCACGTAAAGATGTATTTCAATGCGTTTGAAACCTAGGTGTCAAATGCCATTCCTGAGGGCGGTCCAGCATTGGCAGGGGCAATTGGGCAGAACCCATGCAAGTTTAAGACACACTCGCCCTGGCTGGCGTAGTTCAGTGGATTGAGCGTGGGCCTGCGAACCACACGATCGCGGTTCAATTCCCAGTTGGGACACATGCCTGGGTTGCAGGCCAGTTCCCAGCAGGGGACACACCAGAGGCAACCATACATTGATCTATCTCTCTCTCTCTCTCCTTCCTTTCTCCTCTAAAGATAAATAAATAAAATCTAGAAAAAAAATTTAAAAAAAAAGACACACTCATACACCTCTGCAGGTGAGATGTAAATGTCTACCCTCCAGCTATTCGATGAGATATTTTTGCAGCTCATACGCATGTCATGTAGACCATCATTAACTGAGCATGTCACCAGCATGAAGCCGGGGCTGAGAGTGCACTGTGAAGCAGAGGGCCTGGATTTGAAGCCCGGCTCTACCAAAAACCAGCCAGTGTGATCTTTATAAGTTACTTAACCTTTCCTCTTCTTTGTCTACAGAATACAGATGATAACAGCACCTGTCTCATACTTTTGTCAGGAGCATCGAAGGGATTCATATATGTATGTAGATGTGTAGAGTTAGTACCTGCTGGACAGTTAGGTACATGGTCGTTTTTTTATTTATAGGGACTTTGGAGGCTCTATAAGGGCTGGAGTTTAGGGAAGGCAAAGAGCAAAAGCTAGGAGAAGCCAGTCAGCTGGAGAACCAGGACTTGAGCGCTTGTTTGCCTGCCCTGGCACCTGTGAGCTTACCCGTCTCACTCCTCAGTGACAAGTAGGGCCCACACATTCTCCTCAATCTACAGTGGTTCTGTACCAACCGTGTTTTTTAAGTGCTCTGCTCTGACTTGTGTCATGGCCACCATGTCTGCAGCCAAGAAAGCAAGTGTCCTCTTCCCGGATCATCTCACTTCCCTCAACAGGGTGCCCAGAGTTTGCAGCCTAGGTGGGCAGACCTCACCCAGTCCACTTCTCAAAAACCAGCCCTCCCTCGGCCTGGCCCCCAAACCTGAATTTCTGCCTTGGATAATCCTATTTTTTACTTTCCTTGACTTACCTTTCATTTAAATTTATTTCATCTAACAGTATCATTTCTATCCTTGAAAAAAGTTTGAAATCCTGTTTCTAGGACAATGTGGGCTATGAATGCATTGACTGTGTTTTCAATGTGGGGGCTGGGGGCTGGGGGCTGGGGGTTAGATAGCCTTGCGGGGTGGAGACCTAGACCAGGCCTCTGCCTCAGCCCTGGAGGTGGCTGGCTTTGGGGCAGAAGGGCTGGAGAATCGAGTCGGGGTAATCGAATTCTTGAAGCTGACACCTGTTTCTCCTAAGAGCTTTGGCTTCCCGTGACCCCGTGCGGCTCCATGCCCACCCTGCCCCATGCCATCATACTCTTCCAGGCTCTAAGCACTCTGATTTGGCCTATTTTCAAGGGCGAAGCCACAAGCCATTACTGAGTGACTGCTGTGTGCAGAGATGGGATGGAGAACCCAGTGGGGGGAGGCAGACGGGCTGTGGCAGAAGGCCGCAGGAGACCGCACTCCAGATGCAGACAGCAACCATGACAGCAAAGGTGACAGGAACAGCATGGTCAGAGGGCCATTCGTGCACCAGCAGGTCTGCCGGGCCCCAGAGTGCTGGCCCTGTTTCAGCCCACTAGCACATTCCGATAGGAGGGCTTACACCGCCCTGATTTTCAGACGAAGTGTCCTGGGGGGAAGAGGGGAAGACATGAGCACAGCCACGCGTTCCTCTCCTCAGAACCCAATAGGGTCCCTCAAGGGGAATTTCCTCAGTCCGCACAGCTCTGAGACGGACTTTCACTTCTGTCATTAGAGCTGCTGCTGAGTTCTCTCTTAGTTATATCACTGAAAATCTGTCTGCAGTTATTTCCTCATCAGCAACAGAGAGCCTGGCGTGCACAGGCCACAGGCCACACCGGGGCGGATGCTGTGGCCACGCCTGGGGTCTCCTGACCCAACTCTCCACTTGGACGGAGATGACACTGAGGCCTAGACAGGGCCCTGAGCTTGATCAAGGCCATTCAACTAGAAAGACCCTGAAGTGGGCCTCGAATCTTCTAATTCCCTGGGCAGGGACCGTGGTAAATCAACATTGCTTCTGCTAAGATGGCCTTCCTGCCTTTTAGTAAGACGGAAGTGCCCTGTCATTTCATCTTCCCCTTTCCCAAATCTTTCAGCACAGGTCTGCTCCTCCACGAGTATTTACTGAGCATATCTACGCACCCAGCACTAGTGAGGCTGCAAGAGCTGCCAAGATTCAGAGACTCAGGCTCTGTCCCCGTGGAAAACCGTGGGGACGGATCAGACCGACCCATGAGACTGCGACGGTCCAAACCCAGGGCTGACTCTGAGGACAGCCCCAGCCACTGAGTAGCCTGGATCTTGAGGGGGAATTTAGAAGTTTTGTGTCATACTGGAAGGAATTAGGTGAGAATATCAAACACTGGTTCACATTTTTGTTGGTTTTTTCCAACTGGGCAAATTTTCCATCCACTTCTGGTTTTACACTGAATGCAAGTGGCATTGCCAAGAAAAGGAGCGCGTGCTACCTTCAAATTCAGAGGCCACTCCGTGGGTCTGATTGGAGGAAGGGTACACAGCCCCGGATCCTGGGACAGCTGCTTCTCACAACCTTCCAAGTTATTGGGCATTGTGACTCCTCAAGACGATAATTGGGCTTTTGGGGTCTACTTGGGTCCTCTTGGCACTGGGATGCTGGCTAAAATATCTCAGGCCATAAAAATACCAGAATGAAAATACTTCTAACAACCACACATCCACATGTTCCATGCAAAGGCTATTAAATCCTCCAAATTACACCAGTGCTGCTCTTCAAGGCCACAAGAGCACGCAGCTGAATGGAAAAGGAAGGGATATTTTCAGGGTGAATTCAGCACCAATCATTCTAAGCATTCATTTGTCCTCCTAAAAATGTCTCTTTAGGCCCTTCAAAATAATTTATAAAGGTTGACTCCCCTTTTAAATGGTTTTACCGGGCCAAAGGAAGGCATGGTTTTTACATATTGCCTCTCTCAATAGGACTAATCAAATCTCTGTTTAGGTGAGAGGAGGTCTAGCAACATTTCTGGTTGTGACCTACCCATTCTGCTCTAGAATTTCTCCACCATCCCAACCGCCATGTTTAGCCTAGACTCTCAATGAGCATCTTAACTGAATTGTCTACCCCTGGTTTGTCTGCTCGCATCCATTCTACACAGGATACAAGTCTAATTTTTCCTAAATGCACACCTGGCTGTGGCTCTCTCCCTGCTTAATCACCTCAGTGCCTCTCACCCCTTACCTTTAAACTCAAACACTTTCCTGAAATCTACCAATCCCACAATGCTCTGAACCCTGCCTAATCTCTCTGGCCCCACCTTGCACCATTTCTAATTGAGAGGGTGGAAGTGGATAGATACAAATGAACAATTTTCAGAGGCCCCTTGGACAGCCTCCCCTTAGGGGCCCTGGAATGTGTGCTTTGCAGCCCTGCTTTCGCAATCCTGCAAATGCCTCCTGTTCACCCAAGAGGTGTTGCAAAATCTCAGGAATGTTCCCTCAGCAAAATTAAGTTTGATGTACTTTTAATAGGTGCTTATATATATAAAAATGCATTCAATTGATTTACAAATGTATTTGAGTATCTGTGAGTTCCCCTGGATGTTATATAAGTTGAATGGACTCTTGATTTCCCCCCTGAAAGCTATACCTTTTCCAGCCTTGTCATCTTGGGAAATAGCACCACCATTCACTCAGCTGTACAAGCCCAAGACTTGAGTGACACCCTTATCTTCCTTGCCATCACCCTGGTCAGCAAGACCTGTTAATTCTATTTTTAGAACGCATCTCCAGGTGGTCTGCCTCTCTCCACCTCCAAGCTTCCACTCCAGTTCAACTCACCATCCTCTCGCTCCTGGACCCTGATGGTGGCCTCCGCATGGGATTCCCAGCTGCCTCTCTCGCTCTCTTACAATCTAATCTCTGTCCGACAGTCAGCATCGTCTTTTCAGATAGAAATATGATCTTGACTATCCCTGGTTTGAAATCTTCCAATTGCTGTTCACTGCATTTGGAAGAAAAAATCCGAACCTCTTACCACGCCTTCCAAGCCATCCTGGATCTAGCCCCTGCTTACCTTTCTGTTCTCATCTGGTACCACTCACATGTGGCCACAGGGCCACAGCCTCAGCCTCACCTGCATCTTCTGCTCTTCTAACAGTCTGATCTCATTCCTGCCTCAGGGCACTGGCATTTGCTGTATCTTTTATCAAAAATTCTCTTTTATGTGTTCGTATTGGTGGCTCCTTATTATCCCTCACCATACTTCTCAGAGAAGCCTTCCCTGAGAACACTGTACACAGTAAAAAATAGCCCCCTTTCCCATCTAGCCTAGGGCCCCCTCCTACTTTCCTTTGCAGGCAGAATACAAACTAAATGAAGTTACGAGTTTGCTGGAGCTGACATAACAAAGTACCACAAACTGGGTGCTTAGAATTTCCAGATCAGGGTGCCAGCTGGATTGGTTCCATCTGAGGGACTCGAGGGAGAACCTGCTCCCTGGTATCTGGGGTTCTGTGGGCCATCTTTGGTTTTCTTTGCTTCTGCTGCCTCACTCTGATCTTCGGCTTCAACTTCACATGGATTTAGCCCTGTGTAAATCTGTTTTCAAATTTCCCTTTTTCATAAGCTGGATAAGTACCTCTCTGCCCACTCCAGAATGACCACATCTTAACAAATTGCATCTGCAACAACCCTGTTTCCACATAAGGTCCTGTTGTCAGGTGGCAGGGATTAGGACTTTGACGATGATTTTGCAGAGACACAGTCCAACTCATAGCAGAGATCTGTACTTATTTATTGTCTGCTCCAGTGGATGGTGAGTTTCTGGTGACTTGTCGTTCGCCTTGTCCCCACTGCTGTATCCGCTGCACTGAGAGCAGTGCCCGGTGCAAGGGCTCTCAGTAAGTCATCCTTACTGGACGGTAGTGATGATTGCATGGCTTTATGAATGCGCTAAAACCTACTGGGTCGTACCCTTCACAGCTTACGCGTGGAACTTACGGTATGTGAAATACACCTCAGTGATCAATTCCTTCACGGGTGCATATATTAATGATCGTTGGTTGGATAAATATTTTTCCTGGGACTTGGTCCCTCTCTGTAATGCATCCTTACTCCCCAGAGGCTTAATGACATTCACGTTTTTGAGAATCGGATGAACATTTCTCTCCTGTAAAATGCCAAGAGGCACACGCTGTGGTGCTTCCACGCCTGCTGCAGTACTTTCTATATCCCTTCAGAGGGTCCGTGGACACCCTGAGCAAGGCTGTTTCCGTGGACCAAAGTAACAGTGTCTGCATTAGAAGATCTTACCAAACGCTCTTCCAGGCCTGAAAATGATAGGATTCCAGACGCCCGTGCTCTGCAAAGTACGGGAGCTCCAGGGGGAAAGTGAAAACCTTCGCCTTTGCTTACTAGGAGCTTATAGTCCACTTGGACAGAAAAAAAAATCAAACACTACAAAACCAGGTGGAGGAGTCCGAACAGTTCAGAGAAAGGTTTCATGCAGGCTCCTGGGTTGAAAGTACCCGTCACTGGGCTTTCCATTGGCTAATGGCAAAAGAAAATATGGAAGAGAGAGACAGCAGGTAAGCTTTGAGAGCTAGTATATTAATGAAAAAAATGGGTTTGAGAACTAGTATAATCAATACAAAATGGATTTGCCACAACAAATGGAATAAAAAGTTTCATCAATATTTGAAATAAAAGCTTTTGTTACTTTATGACTTTTATTACTTTCTTTTAAAAACCCGTTAGTGTCAGATAGCTTCTTTAAAAAAGAAATATTAACAACGGTTTCTGATACCATAGGAATGGTTTTGAAACAATGTGATTCCTTTTTGCCCCTCTCTCTGCACCTAGGCAGGCCCCATTAGCCACGTTGTGAAGAAGCTGCTTTCCACAGGTGCTCCACTCACACCCACAGAGACAAGAGGTTTAATGAAGACGAGGGGGTGGCGGCCTCGTGGGGGAGGGGAGGGAATAGGCATTTAGAATCTGTGTAAATGTGGAGGAGACGGCTCTCAGCTGCAGAACCCATGAAACTGGGGCAACTGCGTTGAGGGTGATCTCCTTCCTTTTAAAGTGATTCTGCCCCAGACATACCCCATTAAAGACACTTTAGGATCCCTGAATACAAAGCTGAAAAGGACTTTCTGGGAAGGGCTGTTTTTAGTTCTCCAGTGGTTTTATCACGTGGGTTTAAGGGGGCGAGATCATTGGCCTCGAAAGTATTTTCTTATGCCACCAACATCACCATAAGTAAAGAGCAAAGCCTTCGACTAAATACAAAAACGGCACTGAAGTGAAGGAGATGAGGTGACGGCGGAAGGAAGGAAGGCAAAGAGGAAGGAAAGGGGCAGAAAAGAAGGTAGAATGTAGCTTCATTGCTCAATTTTTATATCCGTTAATTTAAATGCAAAACCTTTCCCCACAACTTGACCGTGGAATGACTGGGTGAGCAACTGCTACGTTGCTAAGGTTTGTATTTCGAATCATCATATACACTAACCAAATACAGTCTCTTGCTAAGAAAGTCTTTGTGAGTCAAAAGTCGCCACATCATGCAAAGACTGTATTTTAGGGGCAGAAACTTTAGTATTTTGGAGCCACATGTATCAACCTCAGAGAACTGATTGTTACATTTTCAGAAATTTTGCAAGCCAGTCGACACCCTGCCGGTAGCTTGAAATAGTCCCTGGTGAGGGGATTCACACCACCGGAAATGCTAGAGAACAAGGCTCTCCCCCACCACCGCCACCACCGCCTTGGCTGGTTGGGCAACATTTGTCAGCACTGGCTTTAGATGTGAATTTACAGTTCTAACTGCAATGATACAAACCCAAACACAGCCCTATCGCCAACCAATATTGAACAAGCACAGATACAACCAGAGAAGGAACTACGAACTCACAGTGAAGACCATCATTCACCCAGTCAACAAACACTGACGGAGTACCTAGGTTAGGGCTGAAGGGCCATGAAGGCAACTGATAGAAATCCCAGGCATTGAGGGTCTTATCATTCATTTGGGGAGACAGGTGAGGTGCACATGCAATAATTATGGGAGAGTACAAAGCAAAGTGTAATTACATGTAAGATTGTCTTGTGAAGACGGAGTGCAGCGGAGCTCAGAGAACGTAGGGTGGCTAAAGAAAATTGTGCAAATCCTCGTTCTCTCTGTTAATTTGAGAGTCGCACATGAATAATCTTCATCCTAGTGGGATGTTTGGTTTGCAGCAAAGGGATCTTCAGATAATTTTTAAAAATCCTGTGAGTTTCTTTCCCTCTTACTTAATATTACTATCACTCATGAAATAGATTATCAGCACAGAGATACCATTGTTCTTTGTCATAGATGGTGACATCTCTGGTGTGTGGCTATTCATTTGTTTCTGGCCACTTGATCAATGGACCGGCCCCTTTTTGAAAGAGTTCACTGCCCGTGGGCCCAGAGCTGAAGCCTTTTGAGGAGGCCACTTCAGTGTGAATGACCTGAGTTCACATCCAAGCTCTGCAACTCTTCAGTGACGTGACCTTAGGCAAGCGATTCAACTCTCTGTGTCTCAACTCTCTCCTCTGTAAGAGGAGGAAAACAGCAGTCTCCACCTCACTGGCCTGAAATGGATCCATTCATACAAAGCACTTTGAACAGGGCTGAGTGTGTAGCAAGCACCATACTTATCATTACTGTTATTGTTCACCAAGACCGTGCCCAGCCCTGCCACGTGGGTTTCATGACCTTGTGCAAGTCACTTTTGGTCTGGAAACCTTGGCTTCCTCAGCTGTAGGTCTGGAACGATCCTCTCTGCTTCCCTGTGGGGCTAGTGTGAGGACTGGAAGAAAGAGTGTCTATGAAAACCCTTGGCCAACTGGAAAGTCCTGTACAAATGGGAGCTGTCAAGGTCAGCCCGAAACTTCCATGCTCAGAATTAGCCCCTGGGTTCTCGGGCTCATCATGGCTCCGTGCACTCGGGGGAGGGGGGGGTTACTGTGGTTTCCAGAATTCCATTGCTGTGTTCCCAGTTCACAGCGGGAAGGCTTCCTGTGCCTTTCAATTGTTTCCTCTGCCTGCGTTTTCACGAGAGAACATCATGTAAATGTCCTCAAAGCATCTCCTCTAAGAGATTAGGTCATTGTTTGCACCCTACCCTCCCCTCTCACATGGGAGCACAAGTTCCCCAAGGCAGATATTGCTTATCTGTTTCATTCATGGCCAGGCCCCAAGTGTCTAGACAGGAGCCTGGTATGTGAGAGGTACTGGATACACATTTCTGGCAAGAAATGCGGCTACTATCTTCAGTTCACACTTCCTTCAAATTGGAGAAGTGAACTGAGGCATCTCCATAGGAATGAATCCGTGTACTGTAGGCATCCTGAAATGAGCCAGACTGTCCACTGGTCAGCCAACACTCAGCACCATGCGTGCACAAGCGGCCCTGCCAGGTCCTCTGGCCAAAAGGCAGGCGCGGACGAGAAGGTATGGTCTCTGTTCATTTCAAGATTTTTTTTTTTTTTTAAAGAAGCTGCCTAACTTGAGATCTGGTCAATCTCAGGATCTCCCCCTAGTTCCACATCCTGATCCTGACCTGCTCATCACTGACACTCCCAGCAGTGGGCGCTCGTCTCGATCTAGAGGAACCCCCCCAGGAACTGGTTTCCAAAGAACCATCTGCTCACCATTTCTTTGCGAAGGTTTTCCATTTGGGAACCAGGGACGAACCAAGAAAGAACCTTTTGCCTCACTCCAAAGGGCTTAGAAAAGACGCTGTCATTTCCACATTAAAGAAGAGGGGTGGGCAGGGGGAGGGATGCTTGACTCTGAACCTGGAAAAAGCTGAATCGGCTCATGGAACCCTGCAGGTGGGCCGTCCTGCGGCGGAACAGGACTTACCCCCTGTGCAACCGACATGACACGATTTTCAGGAGAGGTGCAAAGATTTAAGGGACTTTTACATGGATAATCCTCCTTTAAAAAAATTACCAGCGTTCAGGAAAAAAAAAAGACTCAAAAAATATTTCCTTGGCTATGTTTCTCATAGTGACTGTGAAAATCCATGAAGGAGGAAAACTGGCCAGGCATTTTTTTTGAGGTTATAAAAGCCTCTCATTTTTATAGTTTTGGAAATCCTTGGAGTTTAACTTTGAACCTTAACCAAGAAAAATTATATCTTATAAACAATGGCATTTGTTGATTGGATGAAAGGCTAGATCAATATTGGTCTTGGCACCTGTTTTGGCTGCTGTTGCCTGCAGAAATATGCGAGTTGTGGTGTTAAAAAATTATGTCAGTTCCTCACCATGTGCCTCTTTTCCTTGGAGCTTTGCCTGAGAATTAGTTTCCAAAGATACTTCCAGAAGTTAACCTAGAGCCTGCCCTCAGCAGCAAAGGAAGTTACACATAAACTCTCACAAAGCAGCCCGCCACGGTGAGCTCCTGGGAGGGATGGAGGAAGAAACCTCGACCTCCTGGAGAAAGCGAATGAGAAAAAACTTCTCCGTCCGCAAGGGTGGTCGTGTTCCCTCTCACTGCTGAGTTTTTCACTGAGACTCATCACACTGAGGGAGAGAAAAACACCAAACTAAACAAAAGTAAATTAGTGTTGGTAAGTGAAAACCATTGCTTTGAAAGAAAATAATCATATTGCAGCCGTGATAGAGCTGTCTACAATAAAATGTCTAAAATCCTTCCATTTTGGCGAGGAAGCTGTGGCAGTGGGGATGTTTAAGGAGGGGAGTAGGAAAGCTTTTTGTGTGTGTTTTTTTTTTAGAGTATCATATTATCGATTTATTTGGGGCATAAGACTATGCCACATGTTTACTTATACATGCATTTATGAAGCAAATATGCATATATTATATCAACTTCACTCAACTCAGCAGATTGAGTTGGGTTATTCATCCTTATCCTTTGGACTCTGTTCTGGATTTTCACTTTAAGTGTAACAACTAGAGCAATGCCTGCTGTGAGAGGGGGGCAATGAGAAGAGCTAAGAATGAGTCCTACATCATCGCTCCTGAGTCTGACTCCAGGGCTGTAGCTGCTAATCCAGCCTTGTTTGCTTATGTGGTCTACACCGTAAAGAGCGTGGGGTGATGTCCTCTACATTAGTAGTGGCCTGTGAGAGATGGCACAGGGCTGAGGCTGTCACCATGTCCCTTCTCCTTGAGAAAGATGAGGGCACACCTGCCACAGCCTGAGAAAGACTGAGCCAAGAGCTGTTACTGCATGCCCCCTCCGAGGACCTGCTGGCTGACCTCTCCCTGTGCTCCTGGTGGCCAGTGGGCACCCTCACTTCCCCTAACTATGTAACTGCTGCTAGAGACATCTCCTCCCAACTGCTTGGCCTCTGATGCCAAGGCCGGGACCTTGGCATGTCCCTTTGGAAAGGTGGCCAACTCTGCACTTGCCAGATTCTCACAGAGTTAGTATGTGTCTTGGGTGAAGTGAGTGCAGGGGGTCAGATTATTCTCAGCCCAACTCAGGAAGGATGTGCCAGCCAGGGCACATACTAACGGTAACACGGCAAGACTACTGCTTACGGCTATTGAGCACTTACGGTCTACTGTGCATTGTGCTAAGCACTTTGCATGCTTTAGTTTACTGAAGCCTAACAAGCATTTGTATGAGAGCAGCACTGTTCTTGAGATGGGAAGATTGAGACCGGGCATCTCACAGCCAGGAACAGTGCTGGGATTCCTTCCTGGTAGGTCTCGCCGCAGAGCCATGTCCTCTCCAACTAGGACTAACATGCAGGTCCTCTCACCTCACTGTGCTAACTCTTTGCAAGGCCACATCTGCCAGTGTCTCCACCAGTAGTCCCATTCCCAACCAGCTGCCCGTGCCTATGAACACACCGGGTGACTACCCAGAGGGCGGGGCGGTACCTACCTGCCCCCAAGGAACAGGAGGGCCACTATCCTCCGTGAATCATTTCCAGAACTCGGAGCTTGGCGTGGGTGGATCTGCCGAGCAGACTGCCCAGAGACTCTTCCCTATGTCCTATCTTCAAAGGGTATATCACCTCTCTCGTGGGTATGGGGACGAATTCCTCCAGTCGAGTCAGTATTCCCTGAGTGCAAGAAATGTGTCCTCTATTTCTTCCATATTAAAAAAATAATAAAACAAAATCCCTGTCTCTTAGGGCTAGAAAGAGTCCTTAAAGATCAGCTGCCCAATTCAGTCATTTTAAAGAGATGGGATTGCGGCCCAGTGACGTTAAACAACCTGCCTGAGGTCCCACAGGACGCGAGAGGCAGCTTCAGGTCCAGAATTTCCCTCTTCTGACTGTGAGGAGCAATACACCCTCATTCAGTCGATTCACAGTAATCTCTCCATATCCTCAGCATATACAGTCCAAGACCCTCAGTGGATGCCTGAAACCTCAGATTGTACCAAATCCTAATGAACTTCAACTCTGCGGGAAAGGTGGCTGCAGCCTCTTCATCAGCAGATGCAGCCTCTCCCGTAATTTTTATGTTTTTTAGTCCATGCCTCTTCCTGAATCTGTAACCGTCTCTTCCGTGTAGGAAATGGCTTGGTGTCACTGGTTTAAAGGAATCCCATGCTGAAGTCATCACATAGGCTCAAGTCTTTCTATAACAACGCGTTGCCATCTATCAGAACATATTTTCTGTTTGTGTATTCCACCTATATCTTAACTGAGAACTTATCACACACTCTGATGTAACTGTTGCAGTTTAACGTGCAAAACTAGCATGGATTTTCTTTCTCTCCTTCACAATCTCATGATAGAAAATTCGTTCTTACCGTAGATCTTGGCAACCTCAGCAATCGATTTTTTTCTCTCCTTATTAAGTTGAGAACTTTCACCTGTAAACATACAGCAGTACTTTACAGCTTCTCTTTGTCATATCTGGGTTGCGAGCTCACTACTCTGGTGCTTTAGGGCCATTAATAAGTAAAGTAGAGGCGACCTGAACACAAGCACTATGACCTATGATGCAGGGCACTCTGGCGGGGGAAGAGCTACTTAGTGATTGACAGGAGGGGAGAACTCGGATGCCTCCAGCAGGACAAAGCAAGACATCGTGAGATTTTATTACTGTTACTCCGAAATCTGTGTGCAATTTGACACTTTTGAAGTGCTTATTTCTGGGATTTTCCATTTAATACTTTCACACTGCCACGGACAACGGTTGACCACTGGTAACTGAAACCACAGAAAGTGGCACCGTGGATAAGGAGGACTGCTACATCCAGACAGAGTGAGGAAGCAGAAGAGAGGCGGCAGGGAATTACCGAAAGGCCACCCTCGGCCATCTCATCCCTGCTGCGTGTCATCCCGGAGCCCCAACCTACTCCTCAAAGTGTGTGGTGAGTGAAGCTTGTGATGGAGAGGCACTGCTGGTCATAGACAAAAATAAATCAAAGCCTTTTTCATAGTGAGGTGAGTCCCATAGGGCCCAGCAGGCACACAGCCTTGGCCCTGACCCAGCCTCGGGTCTCCCTGCAGCTCCTCTCCAAGCCCCTTGTGTGTGCCCTGGCCGGAGGAGCCTTCTGTGGACTCCCACCGGTTGGCAGCTTTCCCAAACCCTCCTGGCCTGTGTTCCCAGCTGGCCTCTTCCCCATCTGGACCTGTGTCCTGGGTATCTTGACTTAGCCTGGAGAGTAGGTGCCCCATGCCCATGTGTTAGGGCCAGCAGGCGGCAGAGACCAGGGATGCTCATTGAGCTCTGCTAGGGTGAGGGGACACAAGAGGTGGAAACTTTTAGTTTAAGAAACAGCTAATAAGCTTAGTAATCAATGCATGTAAAAGCTATTGTTCCAGGAATTGAAGGTATGACCCACCCTGACTCCAGGAGACCAAAAGCAGTTCCACCTTTGTGCCTTAGGAGGACTGTAGGCCATCCAGATGGTATCTGAGCCACAGTGCTCCAGGGTGAAATGACCACTGCCCAGGGCGAGAATACTGTGGTTTTTTAAATTCAATTAACTTTTCCTTGAATTCCAAACCCCTTACTTACATTTTGTTCTCCTTATAAAAACAACCTTTTAAAAATGGAATTTAAGATAGTCTGTTAGGGTTTAAACCCACTGTCTTCTCAGATGGCCAGCCATCTGAATAAAATGCCCATAAAGATTCAATCCTCGTCTCTGGGTATTGGGTTTGGTACGTGACAGGCAGCATGAGTGTCTTTTTTTTTCCAGTTTCAAGTGGAGCCCTGGTAGCACCTGCACCCCTCCCCCTCAAAGGCACGTGTGTGTGTGTGTGTGTGTGTGTGTGTGTGTGTGTGTAGGGTGCCCCTTGCCTGGTCCAGCTACCTTCCCCAGCTCCTGGAGGCCCCTGGATAGCCAACCTGGGGTAGTGCAGGCCATTGGGTAGGATTGTGTGTAGAAAACCTTGCGAGTTAGAATGGGCACAGATTTAAGAAATAATTTAATTAATATGACTTATTTTAGGTGCCCTTCCTTTTTACCTGTTCCCAGGCTAAAATGACTTTAGATCAAGAATAGGTACATGCATTGTGTGTGGACTTGCAGTTGGAACTGTGCTGCTTGTATTACGTTTGTGTTAGTCAGTGTTCACCCTCCTGGCGCGTGATCAGTCTCTAGTGAGGATTGGATGAAGGAATGAATGTGTGCCCCCCAAATTCCTCACAGTCATCCTCAAGCGACAGAAGACACAGCTGGGGGCTGTTCATCCCATGCCTCTACAATCAGGAGCTCCCTTGATGTGACCTTTTAACTCTAATTTACTCTACCGGTAACAGGGGGGGTTAACGAGAAATTACATACTCGGTGCATCTGTCTCACTCTCTCTTGTGCAACACCAGCTCTCACTCTTTCTCTCTCCTTCCCTCCCTCCCTCCCTCCCCTCCTTCCTTCCTTCCTTCCTTTTTCTGTTGTAGATTTTTTTAAAGATTTTATTTATTTATCTTTAGAGAGGAAGGGCAGGAGAGAAAGAGAGAAATATCAATGTATGGTTGCCTCTCGTGAGTCCCCTGCTGGGAACTGGCCTGCAACCCAGGCATGTGCCCTGACTGGGAATCAAACTGAGATCGTGTGGTTCCCAGGCCCACGCTCAATCCACTGAGCTACACCAGCCAGGGCCTGTTGTAGAATTTTAAGGGAAGAAAATACCATCTCTTATTCCATAGCTCACCTCCCTTATGAAAGAGACCAACATTTCACAGAAATAATAGTGAATGTAATATGCCAAGCCTGACTCTAAGCACTTACCATAAATTACCTAGTTTAATCTTTACAACAAACGTACAAGGAAGAGACACTTATCATCTATTTTGTAGATAAGGAAACTAAGATACAGAGAGGTCAACAAACTTGTCCCAAGCCACACAGCTGTTTAAGTGACCAGGATTAGGACTCACGAAGTTGGCCTCCAATGTCTAGTCTGTTAAGAATTATTCCCTTGAACAATGATGGAAGTGAAGTAGAGAAGTAAGTAGTTTCTGTGTGTATTTGAGAGGTGGTGGTGAAGTTATTATAGTCTGCAAAACAGGGAGGCGGTATGGAGGGGCAGAATATTTGAGTGGCAGAGAACTATGCCTTGTGTCAATGCTGAAACCTTAAGGCACGTGAGGATGGCTGTACGGGAAGCCTCGAGGGCCGAGAAAGAAGTGCAGGGAGTGTGGGAACCTGGCAATGATCAGAGAGGCTGAGGCAGCTGGCAGCCATTGCCCTCAAGTGGGTTCCAGAGGCAGCAGCTGAAGTCGCCAGTCATTCATTCACTGAACCAGCTGAGCATTCAGTTTGAGCCAGATCCTGTTTCAGATCGGAGGATAGGGGTAGGAGTCGGGGAAGTGTCCACCGAGAAAGCTGCATTTGAGTACAGGTGTAAATGTAGCAAGGGGATGAACTCTGTGAGTACTTGGGAAAGAGTATTTCAGGCAGACAGAACCAAATCACATAAACACTTGGAGATCATGGTCAAGTTTGCGGATTTAACTGACTGATGAGAAACAATTGGAAAGTTTAAGGATGGAAGTGATATAATCTGATATTTGACTTAGAAATTACTCAGGCTGCTGTATGAAAAATAGATTCACAGGATAATGATGGAAGTGAAGCAGTCCTACTCTATGCCAATAATCCAGAAAAAAAATATGCTTGTGACTTGGACTAGGGTGGTAGCAGTGTAGGAGGTGAGAAATTACATTTCTAAGCAAGAGCTAATCACATTTGCTGATGGATTGAATGTGAGACTGAGAGCAAGAGAAAGGAGAGAGGTAGATAGATATTGAGGAGTCAAGAATGGCCCCAAGGTGTTTAGCTTGAGCAAAGAGTACAATGAAGTTATCTTTATGGAGATGGGATGGAATGAGGGGAGAGCTGAATTGGGAAGGTGGGAGGGGAAATCGGGTTTTGAAAAGTTAAATTTGAAATGTCTGTTGGCCAGCTAAGTGAAGGTGACAAGCAGATAGTCAGACATAGGGGTCGGTCTAGAGTTGAAGGGAGAACTTGGAGCTGGAGATGATTTTGGAAATTATCAAAGGAGATCAAAGGTATTTATTGCCATGAAGCCAGATGAGCTCATCCAGACGAAGAGCAAAGAGGGCTAAAGATGTAGGCTGAGGGTACCCCGATTTTTTAGGAGAATATGAGAAGGAAACAGCAAAGTCACTGAGCAGGAGAAAGACAAGCCAGAGTATAGGAAAGAAAGTTTTTTGAGAAGAGGAACAAATCACCCATGCCAAATGCTGCTGATAGTTTGAGTAAGATTAAGACTGAGAAAATAACCATGGGATTTGCAACCAAGAGCTCATGGTTATCATTGAAACAGTGGGTAAAGGACCAGGGGCCTTCCTCAAATTTCCGATCTGTGTAAGCCCTGAGTTTCTTGTGTAATGCGGGGAGCAACAATAAACCATGGGAGACTTCTGGGATTTGACAACTCTTGATCCTTTTGAGTGCAAGGCATGCTATAGGTTTAATTTGGTTTAGGACATTGAATAGACACGGCTTTCTTTTTAATACTCCAGGGCATCACAGAACAGTCTACACCTGTTGCATTGAGATTTACTTCAATGCACCTTTGTTTCCACAGAGTGTGAATTGTGGGTGATGCCTGTTGCTGGTGGAAGTGGGAGGCAGAGGTAAAGGCAAGGGATGGGTGGAGGCTTTTGCAATGAAGCTGTGGGAGTAATAATGGAAAATGAGGGCAAAGCCCATCTGGCTCTCGGAGTCATATTGATGCCCTCTAGGAGAGGGGGATAGAGGCATCTTTAAAGGGAGTTCCATGACATGTTTTTGGCATGAAACTATCATAACAGAGCTAAAGCTCTTTAGCTTTGATTACCAGAGAGAATTAAGAAATATCTATTCAGCTATGTCATCGTTAAGTAAAAGTTACACCATCCTTTTTCCATTGCCAACATCTCAATTACACCGCAAGTATAGGACCACAATTAAAACCAGGAGGGTAGACCCCGGAGGCAAAAGGCAGTCAACAAGTCTGAGTTACAGAGTTAGAAAAGCATCAGACATTTGGAAAAAGAACCCATCGGGGGGTGGGGGCTGGGGAGGGAAGCTTTGTATTATGCACATTTGTCTACAACAAAACAAAATTAATTTCCAACCCTGTTTTTGGAAATTACAGAGTAGAAAGATCCTAAAAAATCTCTTTGAGAGTAAGGTATGATTAGTGGAAATTCATTCATTCATTAGTGGAAATTCATTCGCAGTTTCGTTTTGGGGAACAATCCATATGCCAAGTCCTAAGGATGAAATAGAGGATAAGGTGGATGTGATCCCTGCCCTCATGGGCTTACTATTGGTACAGGTGAGTTAATGGGCAATTATGACCTACCATGATTAATGATGCTGGAGGAGAGATACAGGCACTAGAGGGTCACGGAGGAGGAGCACCTAATCCAACTAAGGAGGTCAAGGAGGCTTCTGAGATGAAACGATGTCCAAGCAAAGATCTGAAGTTGAGGAACGCGAAGTCATTTCTGGCCACCTCTTACATGGCAGCTGAGATAGTAGAGTGGGCACCGTGTCCCACTGCCTGGGCTCAGGGCTGGGCTCGGCCACCAGCTGTGGGCCTTTCTACGCCCCAGTTTCCCCATGGGACAATAATACTACCTATTTCAGAGAGCTGATACAATGATTAAATAAAGTCAGTAAGCATTAAGTGAGGCATCTAAACATAGCTAAGTCAAATGTCATCAGTATCTTCTTAATTTACAGTTTTGGTTCGCAACTTTGAACGGGAAAATATATTCTAAGGGCTTCACTAACTCCACCCCAAACCCTATTTTCTTTACGACGCTCATGTTCCTCCATAGCAAACGCACCCACTGCCAGGTCTACAGGCCCTGCCCTTGCAGAAGAGAAGGTGAGAGGACTCAGACTTACACATGGAAAAGCTGGTGGAGGGTGCATGGTACCACCCTCCGCCACTGGAAGTGTGTTTTAATGAAGAGCTCTTTTTATTGAGATGGAATTCACATACCGTAAAAATCTACCCTTTGAAAGTGTGCCATTCAGTGGTTTTCAGTGTGTTCGCAGGGTTGTGCAATCGCCACCACCATCTGATCCCAGAACATTTTCGTCACCCCCCCCAAGAGAAAACTACTTGCCAGGTTTTTTAAAGCTGCAAGTCTGTGCCAGGGTTGCTGACATAGAAATTAAGTATCTGTGATCACGAAAGTTATAAACAGAATCAGATCAGAACTGTAAAGTTCATTTCCAGGGATTTTCTGCTTGTCACCTCCCCTTCTCTGCAAATTCACCCTAGACCTACAAACTCTGGTGACCTAGAAGAATTGTCACACAGAGAAGCTGTCCCATGTTCCTATCTGACATATGTGTGTGTATAAAATATACCTAGATTCCTTCCTAGATTGTCTGCAACTGGGAGCAGCCTGCTTTCATTCACTCGTCAAATACTGAGGAGCGACCAGCATGTTTCAGGCACTGCTGAAGCACTGGAGATACACTGCAGAGCACATCGAGACCTTGGAAGAATAAATGGTGTGACCCTCCATGCTACGGGAGGAAAAGATCTCCAACTCTGAGAACACAGAGGAGGAGCTCCAGCAAGGCTTCCCAGAAGAAGCACCATCTCAGCCAAGACCCGAAGTTTGAGTAGGGCTTAGCTGGAGGGAAGAAGTGGGGAGAGGGCAGGAAGAGTGTTCCAGGAAAAAGGAAACAGTATGAGGATATGTGTAAGATACCTCAGTGAACTCTGAGGTATCTTATACATATACACACATATGGGTGTGTATATATATATATGTATTTGTGTTTGTGGATACCTGTTATCTACCAGTTATCCACCAGTTAACTTTCCTCTTAGCAACCTTTTTTTCCACCTTGTCTAACCTCCACATATAGAAGAAGAGAAAATCATGCCAGTAATATTTTTTGGTTCATTCTCTCCACACTCATTGACATCTTCCCTTGGATATTTCACAGGACCCTCAGTTGAACTTATCCAGTATGGAACCAATTATCTTCCCACCCAAACCAGCTTTCCTTCCAGAGTCTTTTATCTCAGGGAATGGGTGACTATAGCCACCACCCATTCAGCCATCCAAACCGGAAATCACTGGGCACTCCTTCCTCTCCCCATCTCTCTGTCATCACAGACTCCTGTCACTTCTGCTCCCACCATCGCTCTTGAACCTGTCTCCCATCTGCATCTCTGCAGTGGCCACTCCGGGTGCAGAGAACCTCATCTCTGGCCTGATAGACACAATCAGTTTCTATCCAGTCTCCCTGTTTCCAGTTCTGTCCCTCCTTTCTTTCTTCCTACACATCTTCTGACATGCAAATCTGCTTGTACTTCTGTGCAAATCTTCTAGCCTTCTGTGGCTCCTGCCTGATCCTGCCTGATCTGGACCCTCCCACCACTCGAGCCTCCTCTCTCTCAGTTCTCCCCACATCATACCTCACTGTCTCCCTCCCCATGGATCACTGTGCAGATTCTCACTGAGGTATCTTACACATATCCTCATACTGTTTCCTTTTTCCTGAAACACTCTTCCTGCCCTCTCCCCACTTCTTCCCTCCAGCTAAGCCCTACTCAAACTTCGGGTCTTGGCTGAGATGGTGCTTCTTCTGGGAAGCCTTGCTGGAGCTCCTCCTGTGTTCTCAGAGTTGGAGATCTTTTCCTCCCGTAGCATGGAGGGTCACACCATTTATTCGTCCAAGGTCTCAATGTGCTCTGCAGTGTATCTCCAGTGCTTCAGCAGTGCCTGAAACATGCTGGTCGCTCCTCAGTATTTGACGAGTGAATGAAAGCAGGCTGCTCCCAGTTGCAGACAATCTAGGAAGGAAGCGGGTTCCCTGGAACCAGCCTCCCATTCTTCCCTTTGAGCTCTCCTTGCGTCCCTCCACATACTTTGACAGCAGCTTGATGTCCTAACCCTCTCCTTGGGCTCATGAAAACCTCAAGATCTTTAAAAACCACAAGAATGACTCCCTGATGGCACAAGATTTGAATTCATGATTCTTAACAGAGGAGACAATTTCAAGGGCAGGAATTCTTTACTTTCTCCCCAAATCATTCCAAATCGCTGACTTCTCACCCCAGGGTCTAATCCTGGCCACATTTCTCCCTGATAAGAATTTCACAGGAGTGGGGAATTAGTGTTTAATGGATACAGAATTTTAGTTAGGGAAGTTGAAAAAGTTTTGGAGATAGATGGTGGTGCTGGTTGCACAGAAGCATGGATATACTTAATGCTACAGAATTGTACATTTAAAATGGTTACAATAGAAAATTTTATGTTATATATATTCCACCATAATTTATAAAACTGGTGCCCTGGATTTGAATTTTGACTCCACAGTTCTCTAGCTATGGGGAAGTCAGGCAAGCCAATGTTTTCATCATCTGGAACGTGGAGATAGAAGGTTTTACACCGTAGAGCTGTTAAAATAATTAAGTTAATGTATGAAACTATAATGGTGTGTGGCACAAGATAAGTGCTATTTATTATTATTACTACTACTACTACTACTACTCCTCCTACTACTACTACAGAGCTCCTCAAGTTACAATGGAGCTACATTCCAATAAACCCATATCATAAATTGAAAATATTATAAGTCAAAAATGCATTTAATACCCTTAACCTACCAAACATCATAGTTTAAGCCAGCGTATCTTACACATGCTCAGAACACTTTGCCTACAGCTGGGCAGAATCATCTTGTCGCCACTGCTCGGCATCATGGGAGAGTATAGCACTGCGTATTGCTAGCCCAGGAAAGATCAAAACTCAAAGCCCAGTTTCTACAGAATGCACATTGTTTTTGTGCCATCGTAAGATTGGAGAATTACAAGTTGATCCATCATTGTAAGTCAGGGATGTCTGTATTATTATTATTATTATTTGATTGAGTTAATGTATGGAAGTACTTAGAATAGCATATAGGAGAAGATAAGTGTTACCTATAATTATTATATGTTATTATGTCCTACTTCTAGAAACTGGAGATAGAGCAATGAATCAGTCTTTGCCTTTCTGGAACTTATCACTTAGTGAGGAAAAAAGTAAAGCTATAGTATGGCAGATAGCATCTAGTATCTGCTTTATGGTATTATAGGGAAATTACCCAAGATAATGCATATAAAGTGGCTGCTGGAGTCAGAACCTGGCTCATAATGGTCACTTAATAAATGCTTATTCTCCTCTCCTCTCCTCTCTTTTCCCTTTCTCTTCCCTCTCCCTCTCTTTGGAGAGAAAGCAGGTATGGAACAGGCGGCCTCTGGGCCACGGAAACCATGCCGTCAGCTGATGTGGAAGGAACAGCTCGGGCCAGGGCCTTGAACGGTTGGTGGCAGTTTCTGAGGCAGGTACTTTCGGTCTTGCTGCTTCAGAGGAAATGTGAATCATCTGTTGTTCGGCTTCCTTTTCCTGGGAGGCAGCAGGCCCAGGAAATCTGTGGTTTGAGCATCGCTGTGGAGATCGAATGAAATGGCTATTGGTGGTGGAGCGTGCTGCTAGGACCACTGACAATGCTCTCTTGAGCCAGACGACTCATCTTGAGCTGGCTGCTCAGCCCCACTGTTGCATTCAGCTCATGAAATGAGTCGAATTTCCAGGCACAGTGTGATGCTTCCTTAGCTGTGCTGGGTGCAAAGCATGTCCAGACCAGGTTGGGGGAGGGGTGATAGGCGTCCCGCCTGTGTCCTTGTGTCCATTTTACAGATGATGGAAAGGAGGCTTGAGATGCCGACTACTTGTGCATGTGGCAGCCAATGAGTGGTAGAGTCGGGAAGCTTCTCCTGATTCTTCCACCCACGTCACGCTGTTTTCCCAGGTGCTGTTTTCCAGCACAACCGAACCTCTGGTTTCCCCACAGCCTCACCGAGCTCCACCTCACCTAGCTGTGCTCCAGGTTAATATAACAATTGGCTCAATCTCGTGGAGTGTCACCTTGGATAGGTCACCCAGATTCTCAGTGCTCTCATCTGTCAAATGTGGATAACAATAAGTAACTCACAGGTTTGCTATGATGATGAGACAAGGAAAAGCATTTAAAGCATTTTGCAAATTCTGAATTATTGTGTGAGTGTTATTAATGGTGATGACAGCAACGGCAATCATGGCTTGCCTTCCTATATAGACAATGTCCCTCACTGAAAGAGTGGATGTGGAGGATGGCATTCAAGAAAAGGACACCTGGAATATGAATGAGGATTCCTGTCGCCCTGCTTTGTGGGGAGGTCAGACTGGTGACATCTTTCTCGACTTTGAGATTCCGTGATAGCCTTGACCAAGAGCTGAAAACTCAAAGACCCAGGCCAGGCAGAAAACATAGTTGAGTGAAGTGGGTGAAACTTGGCGTTGGGGGAAGGGGCATGATGGAGACTGAGGGAAACCGAAGGAAGCACGCTGCCCTTAGCTGCTGCTGCGGAGAGCCAGCCAAGAGTTCCTACAGCTCCACAAGCATGCGGGCTAAGTATTGATGTCTATATCAACACACACACACATGTGTATATGTACATATACATGTTTTAAACAATTCAGTCTTTTTAAAGGATATTCAAGATTGTGCGCCCATTGCCACAATCAATTCTAGAACCTTTTCATCACTCCAAAAAGAAACCCCACATCCAATAGCAGTGACTCCACACTCCTATTTTCCCTCAGCCCCACCCAGTTACTCATCTACTTTCCATGTCCATGGATTTGCCCATTCTGGACATTTCATATGAATGGAATCATACAATACTGAGCCTTTAGTGGCTTGCTTTTTCACTTGGTACAATGTTTTCAAGGTTCATCCATGTTGTAACATGTACTACATTTTTTATTGCTCAATAATACTCCATTGTATCCGAGATCTGTCCAGAAAAAGTCCAGCCATTGTTAATGTAACAAGAATGGTTTGCACAACATCAATGTAACCTGGTAGCCAAGGAGAGTGGACTAGAGTGCACATGCCTGAACAACGATGACTTCACTGTACGAGTCAGTTTGGGCAGTAGTCACTGTTCAGGGAGCACGTGTACCATGTGGCTGTCGCATTCAAAATGACTGAGCAAGTAGAGCAAGAAATCTGCATCAGATTTTGCATTAAGCTTGAAAATTCCTCCATGGAAACTATTTGAATGATTCAGAAGGCTGTAGCTATGAGAAGCTGGTGATTGGCAGCTTCATCATGACAACATACCTGCTCAAAACATTACGTCTCATGCATGGTTTTTGGTGAAACATCAAATCACCCAGGTGGCTTGGTTCCCCCACAGCTCAGATTTGGTACCCTGCAACCTCTGGCTTTTCCCCAAACTAAAATCACTTTTGAAAAGGAAGAGATTTCTGACCAACAATGAAATTCAGGAAAATATAACGGGGCAGCTGATGACAATTAGGACCTATGTGAGGCCCCGAGGTGTCTACTTTAAAGGGGACTGAGGTGTCATTGTCCTATGTACAGGGTTTGTTGTCTCTTCAATAAATATCTCTATTTTTCATGTTACATAGTGCATGGTTGGATACTTTCGGGACAGACCTCATAGATCAGTTACAATTTATTGTAATCAATTGATGGATGATCGAACTATTTCTACTTTGGGGCTGTTATGACTAATGCTGCTAGGGCCATTCATCTATAAGTTTTTCTGTAGACAGGTGTATTTGTTTCTCTTGGGTATATATCTGGAGGCTGCCCAATATTTTAATATTTCAACAGAACTGGAACCAATAGAACCCTGCTCTCTCTCTCTCTTGCATAAGTACACCATGTGAAAATATTGACTCAACTTAAGAAAATACTATATAGGCCAAGCACAAAACATTTAGGGACTGGTTTTCAAGTTTGAAATGGAACTTAGTTCTTTCGTCTGCAAAAAGGGAGAAGTAAACCAGCTGACCCCCCCCCCCNTAGGGCCATTCATCTATAAGTTTTTCTGTAGACAGGTGTATTTGTTTCTCTTGGGTATATATCTGGAGGCTGCCCAATATTTTAATATTTCAACAGAACTGGAACCAATAGAACCCTGCTCTCTCTCTCTCTTGCATAAGCACACCATGTGAAAATATTGACTCAACTTAAGAAAATACTATATAGGCCAAACACAAAACATTTAGGGACTGGTTTTCAAGTTTGAAATGGAACTTAGTTCTTTCGTCTGCAAAAAGGGAGAAGTAAACCAGCTGACCCCCCCCCCCAGATCCTTGTAGCTTTAAAACTTTGCTTTCCTCAGATTTTATTAAACTGTCACATACACATGCATTAATTTATAAATAAAACTCATATTTATTTCCCAAGAGATTTCGAGGTAACACACAATGTTGACCTGATAGGACAGTTAAAAATCAGTTCATAAAGAAAACTCATAATGGTACCAGGACCCTGAGCTGGAGGGTCAGTAGGAGACTGAAACCTCACACCTAGCTCCCTGGGAGGTGCCTGCATCCTGCAGTTTGGAAGGTGAGCAAACCTAGGCAGTCGATATGCTTTGGGACCAGTGGTAGTAGCCACTTGTTTAGGAAGACACTGTTTTGAGCTTCTTTGAAAGACACGTTCCCTGCCATGAGAAGCTCATGTCTCCTGGGGACACAGACAGGTCCACACAAGTAGAATCCAGGGAAATAGGGCAAAGGTAGCTTTGGCAGCTCGAGAAACACTTTGAAGTGTGGAAGTGGCGGGTGGGGATCCACAAGGATCAGAAAAGAATGTAATGGAGACAATTGGTTGACCAAGCTTTCTGATATCGTGTGACCTAGTGGCTCCATCACTAAGGCTATGTGGCACTGGATGAGTTATTTCATCTTAATGAGTTTAGTTTTCTCATCTGTCAATGGGGACTAAATAGTACTTGCTTTACAGGTGGTTTTTTTCAATTAAAGAAACAAAGCACTTAACACAGTGCCTGCCTTGCTGTAAGTACTGAATAGGCTTCATTTATTGTTATTGTATCTGTCTTCTTTAGTGTTTTGTCAGCTGTGCTCAGTGTGTGTGTGTGTGTGTGTGTGTGTGTGTGTGTGTGTGTGTGTGTGTTTATAGGGGAAGAGTGGTTCTGAGCTGAGAATGAACCTCTGGGAGCATCTCCCACCTGAGCCTACAATTCATCCCAAGTTCACGGAAATGAGTCTACAGTGTCAATAGTCCAGTAGGAAAAGCCAAAGTCAGAAAGTCAGAAAACAGAGGTTGAAAGGTTTGCATCCAGGTAGGAAATGAGAGATAGATGGCATAGAAAACCACAGCTCAGAGGTAAACAGGATGGATGTTCTGGACCCACATCTGCATGTCTGTTAAATGCTGTTACCTGCTTCTTTGCAGGGTCAATTGAACATGTCATTGAGCCAGGGAAGGAGGGGGACAGAATTAGTCTAATGGAAAAGGGAGCGAATGTTGTTGCCCTAGGTGCTTCCTAGCAAATGCGCAGGTACACTGAGAGATCCTGCTATGTCTCGGAACAGTGAGCAGCTTGGTCAAGGAGGTCGGGAGGCAGTGTTGGGGGGGGGAGGGGCAGAGCACAGGGAACTCTGAATACCAGGCTTCATGGTCTGTTGTTCATTCTGAATGTAATAGTCATCAGGGAAGGAATTTGAGGACAGGAACGACATTGTCAGATACCCGGGGGTAAAAAGCTCCCTCTGGCTGCTGCCTGGAGCTTGAGCCGCAGGACAACCATCTGACAGCAGAAATAGCAGTTGTGCAAGAGCAGAGAAGCTGCATACTTTGAACACGGAGCAGTCATTACATGATTTATTACACTAGCAATTACGCTAATGCCAATTCTCTGGAGCAAGTTAAGTGGCAGGGACAGGGCTCAAACCCAGTGGAAAATGTCCAGGAAGGGAATGTTTTGAAAAGCCTTCAAGTAAAAAATTGACACCGAGACACAGGAGAGGGAAATTTCATAAGAACAGTCAAAGTCAATTTTATAAAAGTAAAAATGAGACAGAGTCTCTGTGGATAAATTTTACTTATTCCAAACTGAGATAAGAGACACCTTCGTTTTCAGTATGGAAGCAAGAATCTATCTGTTGCTTCTTAGCTGCTCAAATGAATTTCCTGGCTTTATCTGGGCAGCAAGCGTGTTGCTATGATAAGCTTGTAGACCATGGTTTGCGAATGCTCACCCCCTCCTCTGATCGATGCCTTTTATTAGTGCTGTGATGATTATATTAGTTTCTTGTTGCAGCTGTAATAATTTGCCACAAACTTGGTGGCGAAAAACAACACAGATTTATTTTCTTACAGTTTGAGAGGTCAGGAGTCCAGTGTGGGTCTTATGCAACTGAAATCGAAATGCTGGCAGGGCTGTATTCCTTTCTGAGTGCCTAGGGAGGGCGGAATCTCGTTTCTTGCCTTTTCCAGCATCTAGAGGCTGCCTCCTCACCCTTCATTTTCAATGCTAGCAGTCACGTCACTCTGACCTCTGATTCGGCCGTCACATGTCCTTCCCTGGCTCTCACTCGCCTGCCTCCCCCTTCCCTTCCAAGTCCTCTCATGATGACATTGCCCCCACCTGGATGATAATCCAGGGTGATCTCTCCATCTCGAGACCCATAACTTAATCACATCTGCAAAGGCCCTCTGCCATGTGTTCACAGGTCCTAGAGAGTAGGACATGGACATCTTTGGGGTGGGGGGCATTGTTCTGTCAACCACCGTGGTTGTTAGTATGGAAAAATAGTGCATATTATGAAATGGAAGTGATGAGAAATGGACCTGTGTGCCAGTGTGACGATGCATGTGATAGTTAAACCTGACCGCCTCTGGGGCCAGGTATCCTGGTTTGCACACTGCCTCCGCCAACCACCAGTCCTGTGGCCTCAGAGTATTCATTTCTTTATCTGGTCACGGGCATGTTAATCTGACCGGCCTCACAAAATTGCTCTAAGGACCAAGTAAGTGCTAGTATACGCACGTGACTTTGACCAGTGAGTGGCACAGCATGAGTGCTCGTTAAACACTGGCTATTATTATCTGATAGATGGATGTCCCATGATCGTTTCTTTTCTGTGGTTGAATTTATTATTGGCAACATCTGTAGTATTTGTGTGTGGCGGGGGGGGGGGGGGTNGTAGTACTTGTGTGTGGCGGGGGGGGGGGGGTTGTGGCTATGTTGGGGGAATTTATGTGTTTAAGAAAAGTCTGATTCCTCACTCCTAGGATTTGTCATCATCTAGAAAGGAAAGTGCCTGAGAGTAGTTGAGAGTAGTTGAGTTATCCAGGAGAACTAATAATGTTAACTTTTAATAGTTGTAACTGGAATATTTTCTAGGACTACCAAGATTTTCATGATAGTTGGATAAACTATCATTGGATAAAACCTGCAAATAAAAATTTTAGGTTACGTTTTTCAAATAGTGTGTGTGTGACACTTCATGAGGAACTTAGCACTAATTTTATAAAATCATGTATTTTCTAACTCTTCTGAGTAAATTTGATGCCTGCTAGCCTGATTACCTTTAGTTGCATACAGATACAATTTGCTTTCCTGTTCAATAGAATTGTTTGAGGATGAGGGCTAAAAAAATTTGTGAAGTTATCTCTGATTTTTAAACATAATTTTTATTTAACTATTCCCAAAGCCACACATCAGAGATACATGCATTCATACAGCTTAAGGAAAGAATATCATGCCTTCTGTCATATTTCTGTCTCCATAACTAATGTAATTTTAGTGAGATAGTATGCCATTTTACTGCAGATCAAGTAATAAGAAACAGCATTATTATCCTGTTTTTACACTGATTGTGTAACTAATTATACCAGATCTACATCCATGGAAACTTGGCTGCTTTTTAGTGATCTGCTTTATATGATGCATTTTTCATAATTTACTTCTCAACAATTTTTATAATATCCTTCAAAATGAATATTAAGGTATTAGCTTGAGATGAAAAATAAAGTCACACCTTTAATAACAAGAAATGCATTTAACTTGGGCTGATTGGTTTGGCAGTTAGATTACATGATGGAACATTTTTATCAGTTGCATGAGCCAAATCCAAAGCTCCAAGATTCTGACAAAATTTTATTTAAGACATGTAACATAAAGAGCATTAAAAGAGTTTTACTCTACAAGGTGCATGGAAATAAATGTTTTAATTTGCTTAACTCTTACTGAGACAATTTAACAAAGTGCCTCTGAGGGAACAGTCACAGGGAGATAACGTAACAAAATCCTTGGCCTTTTCATCTTCTTCGCAGAATGAGACATGAACAATCAAATAATAAATATTGGGTTGGCCAAAAAGTTTGTTCGTTCGTTCCGTGCGATGGCTGTAATGGCGCTTAGTTGTCTCTACTTTCATTTGAAACGATTTCAGTAGATTGTATTGTGACAGCTGTCATATCAGAGTGCATTTAAATAAATGTATTAAAATTGGTGAATTTTTGTGTAGCCCTTTTACTATTGAAGATGGAAGAAAATATGTGACACTTTCTGCATATTATACTCATTATTTCAAGAAAGGTAAAAATGCAACTGACATGCAAAAAAAGACTTATGCAGTGAATGGAAAGATGCTGTGACTGACGTGGCAAAAGTGGTTTGCAAAGTTTTGTGCTGGAGATTTCTCGCTGGACGATGCTGCACAGTCCGGTGGACCAGCGGAAGTTGATAGTGATCAAATTGGGACATTAATTGAGAACAATCAATGTTAGATCATGTAGGTGATAGCTGACATATTCAAAATATCCAAATCAATAAAGTTATTGGTGAAAATGAAACACGTGTCTTTTATTTTATGGAAAAAAATACGGACTTTCTGACCAACCCAATACTTTCTCAAGTTAGATGATTTCCAATTATTTACTTTGAACAAAGTTGGAGGAAGACCTAAGCAAAGTGATAGATGTTTAAAATTTGTGTTGTGAGCATATAATTCTGAAGGAGTTCAAAGAATTAAATGTCAGCATTTTGGGAAAACTCCTTCCTTTCCCATCTACATATTTATGTGAATAAAAGTTCTTAGTGGCCACATCTATGAAGAAAAAACAGAAATAGAAATGATTATAAACCTTGTTCCTCTCTAATAGTAATAGTCATTCCTGAACATTTGAACTAGTTGCAGGAGAATATCTTCACCCATCTCATTGAAGTACCTTACTTTAAATATTATTATATGTCAAAAGTTAAAATATATTGATAATGCTCTGGTGAATTTTGTACTGCTAATAACTTGTGACACTTAAATGTGAAAGATTTTTATTTCTACACTGAAAGACTAGTGGCTGGATGAAAAAACCTTTGAGTGGAAAAGAAGTGCTCATTTGCATATTTTTAGAAAGGGTGGCAGTGAGTGGCAAATCGTTAGGGTACCGCTGGGGTCTGTGCGGTTTGTCTCAAATACGGATCCAACTGGTTTTCTTTCTCAATGTCCAGTTTTACAATATGCGGGGCATCTTTTGCAATCATTTAATCTGAATTTGAAATGGTAAATTCAAGTTTAGGAAAATTAAGAACGTGGACTGAGGTATAGTTTTCAAAATTCATTTTCAGGGAGCATGAGAGTGGCAGATTTTGAAGTCTGCTGATTTAGGTTCTTAGAGGACATTAGCAGGTCTGTGACAGCAAGTGGCCTGGACTAGTGCTTCTCATTGCCACCCTCTTGGTTTGCGTCTGAAGGGCTGCTCAGCCCCAAACAGTGTGCCCCGCTCAGGCCCACTCAGCAGGAACAGATGCGTCAGGCTCACAGGGCGTAGTCAGCAGGCAACACCACCCCTCAGATTTCTTGATTTGATTAAACACGACTGTTTTCTCCACAGGCATTTGCAGTCACTACGTACCAGGCATTGCTCTAATAACTGGGTTACACGTATTAACTCATGTAAGCCTCGTAAAAAAACTCTGTGATGTACGTAGTTTTCACCCCCATTTTACAGATGAGAAGTCGAAGGCACAGAAAGATTAAGTAACTTGCTTAGAGGTCATACAGCCAATAAATGGTGGAAGCAGGACTTCTTATATATACTGATGTTCTTTTTTTTTTAAAGGAGTAGAAATAAATGATTCTAGTCTCTGTGCCCAGGTGGACCACCATCAGACTCCTTGCCCGCAACACGCCTTGTACTTCACGCTCCTTTTTCTATACCCCACACTTGCCTGGATTCCATGAGATTGGATTTACCCATGAATTTAGTTTTGAGATGCAGTAGAATTGAATTTGAGTGGCCTGTTTATTGACACTGGCTTTCCTAGCCATGAATCATTATATAAATGTCTTATTCAGATAGGAAGCCTGGGTAATTAGTATTGCAGGTCTCTAGTGAAAGGCCTCAAAAGCATCAAACCACCCCAAGAAATATTTTTCCTGGCCTCCTCCATACAACCTCATAACTCCAGTTTCAGAGTTTGGAGTGGGCAAAATACTCTTACGGTTTCCTTTTCAGCAATGAGGAAAACAAATTACCCAGACGGCGCAGTCGAGGGGAGAAACCATTTTTCTGCTATCTCTTGCCACTGCTTTCTAAAAGACTTCCATTGGGTTTGCCATTTGACACAGGCAGAGGGTGTCAAAAAAGGTTGCAAGAACTTTTGAGGGTGAAAAAAGGAAGCATGTCACCTTGCAAAAGGAAACTGCTTTAAAAATACAACTCCCTCTCGAAAAAACCAATTTCCACCCTCCCCCGAAGAACACACCTATAAAAAAAGAGTTCAGCATTTACAGATTAATATCTATTACCGTATTTTTGTAGCAAGCTAAAATTACATACGGACAAGTCTGGGACATTTCAATGTCCTCAGTATTATCCAGGGCACCTCGCAGCTGCGAGCCAATCCGCACTCCAGGCTGTCATAGGGATCAAAGCACCATAGGCTATGAGGCCTGGAAAGGTGAATTCGGGGACCAGCCAGTTCCTGCCCCGCCCCTACCTAGCCTTAAATCTGTTGGGAAAACTTGCCAAAACCTCATTTTTTCTCTCTCCCCAAAGTTGAGATTTGAAAAGCCTTTGAATTGTCTGAATAGTTGGAGGCGTCAGGAGATAGACCCGAAGTGAAAGACAAGCTTTTTAAAAAACAGCTGTGGCCATGTAGGGTGTTGGTGGTGGCATTGGAGAGACATGTCAGTATGTGATGAGGTAGATGGTAATAGTATGACCCTGTGTCCTGGCTCTTCTCCTGCCCTTTAAAAAGGACTTAAGTAAGAAAAAGTTGGGATACGGAGAAGAAGAGGGAGAAAGAGGATGGTGTTTGTGACCTAAGGGTTTGGAGAGCAAGATTGGTGTGGGAGAATTAGCTGCATTGGTGTGGGAGAATTTGGAGTTCTAAGTACTGCTGGGGAACGATGAATTACACACTCTTTAATTTTGTCTTCAAAGATGCACATCAGGGAATGATATATTTTTAAAAACAACCTCCAGTGGCTATTTGGACTGTGCCTCTTTGCATACAGCCTCGTGCTGATACCGGACCTGCTAGATGGGTTTAGGGACAGCAGGAAATTCAGGAGTGAAATCTTAGCGATAATTGATAACACATTTTTACTAAGTTTTTAGGGTTCCTAAGCAGAGATGGTCATGGTTCATGTTGGGCTGTTTTTGTAGTGGAAAAATAGATTTTATAGAGAAAATAGACAATATCATTGCTATGGTCTGAATGTAATGCCCCAAAATTCATGTTAAATTGATCCTAACCCCCAAGGCGATGATATTAGGAGGTAGGGACTTCAGGAGCTGATGAGGCCATGAGGGTGGAGCCCTCATGAATGGAATTAGTGACCTTGTCAAAAAGACCCCCAGAGAACCTTCCTCACCCCTCTGCCCTGTGAAGTTAACAGTGAAAAGAGAAGGAAGCAGGCTCTCACCAGATACCACATCTGCTGATGCCTTGACCTTGGACTTCCAGCATCTAGAACCATGAGAAACACATTGCTGTTGTTTATGAGCTACCCAGTTTACGGTATTCTGTTACAGCATCCCAAATGGACTAAGAGAATCATATCAGAAAATTTGAGTTCACATCTGCATCTTGGCCTGTGCCCTGATGAATGGGCAGTTTGCGTGGCCACGCTGAGCCACTTTCCAGACCAGAGTGGTTCTGCGGATTAAATGAGATCTGGGAAACTCGTCTCTTCTAGCATGTTCCACATTATGGAGGCTCAACAAAGTTTATTAACTCAGAGTTATAGATTAAAACTCAAATGTAAATGCATTTTTGTTGAAGTAGCCAAGGGGCCCTATGATGTTTAAAATAGGTGTAAAACATTAAACTTGCATTTGTTATTTTGAATCCATTTGAAATTTGGTTCAGAAATATATGAGGAACGTTTGGTGAAGTCTTTTTAAAAAAATTAGGTCGAACAAGTGTATGTTTCTGAAATTACTTTGGGCTCCAGTGTGCTCTCTGCATGCCCCCACCCCCAGCACAGGAATACTCATTTACTCCTTAAGCCAGGTACCTGAGGATTTACTTGTGTAGAGCAATAGGTCTGAATGTGCTTGCTTTTTTGTCTCTCTTCACGGTCTCCTAAGCCTCTTGAGTGTGTCCCGAGGAGCCATGGGGTGCATACGTTCTCGGTGGGTGTTGGCACTGGAATTGGAGGCTGGATTTTAGGGACAGCGGGAACACTCCTCTCGGCTCCACCCTGTGGGCCACACGTGAGGTCCGACCACAGGATGGGAGGCGGCCCCTTTAATCCTGCATCAGAGCCTTGGCTTCCAAAACCCAAGTCTCCAAAATTTGGACTTATATAACTTATTTGTTTATTTTTAAGTCAGTCCCATCCAAGTTGAGAACACTTGAGACTCCCCTTTGGAGGAAATTTGGAACCCAACATTATCATTAACTAAATCAGCAAGCAACGGTTCTGTAAAAATACCAACCGGCATAGTTCCGAGGACTTTTATCGTTATGTTCCCGGCGGAATTACACCGTGTGCTGGTTTCTCTGAAAATTGTTTCTGGGGTTTTATTTCCGTCGCTCTGTCCCTATAAACCAGGGCCTGAGCCTAAGGGGGGCTGGACTTCTTGCTGAGTACAAGCACCCTTCATTTGACAAGGGACCATTTTCTATGATTGACCCTAGTGATTCTCCGACCAGTTTACTGCACGGGGCCTCTGGAAGACACACTGCTCTTTGCAGAGCACAGCAAAGCAGAGCATAAAAAACAAACACCCCTTGGTCACAGCAGGTGTCCTTTTATATCAGATTCTAGATGTAAGGGAACTGTGCCAAGGGCCCGACAGAAATGTATGTGAAGAAGATGGTCATCACTGTTATTTCTATTAGGGAAAATATTGGAAACTCTCTAAATGTTTAGCAAGAGGAGAATAAATAAATGATGACCATTTTCAACACACCCATTAAAGATTCATCAAAGTCATAGAGATTCTTGGGGGAGTTTTTAATGGTGCGAGAGAAGTACTGGTGATTTATAAGGTTTCAAAAAGAAGTAGAGTACCAAGTCACATATGAAGTATAAGGGCAGTTAGCTTTCCGGACAGAAATCCTTAGGAAATAACATCACAATTTTAGGAGAGATTAGATCTCTGCGTAATGGGGTTATGGGTAGTTTTTATCGTTTCCTTATACTTCTCAGCATTTTCAAACTTTTCCACCATGAGCTTTTATTGCTTTCATCGTCAGAAAATAAAATGACTGTCAGGCAGCCAACTTTCCTGGTGGTGTCAGATTCGGGTCCACGTTTTCTTTACCATTTTCCTCAGCCCTCATTACTGTCTATCCTCGCATGACTTCTCCAGCGAGGATCTGGAGGAGAAGGCTGGGACCCACGATGTTCCCCAGTGCCCAGAGCCGCAGCAGTTTCTCCTGGCACACGGAGGCGTGTGGGCATCTGGGAGCTGCACACGTTCCGTCCAGGTTGCTGTGTGCAGACTCAGAGCTTCACAAACTGAAGAAGGAAGCCAGGCTGAAGGGCACTTTGCGTCTACTGACTGATCCCATCTTTGGGCAAGAAAGAGTTGTGGCAGGGTACCCCTTCCCTCTTCCTACCCCGACCTTCTCTGCTTCCCTAACGCATCGCTGACTGAAGTGCAGATAGGTATTTTCAAGTTCTGGTGAGGCCGCCTGGTTCAAGCAAGGTGACAAGGCTACTCACACTGAGCTTTGAATGGTGGCCAGCCCAGAGGAGACTGGGTTATTCCTCGGGCCAGCTAATTCCTTCAGTCCTGTGGGTTTCCTCCATGTGTTAAGTGGATGTAACATGACTCTAAGCTTCTCTTGGAGCTGTGTCCCGTGACCTCATCTACCACGACCACTGCCTATGCACACTGCGGAGACATGTTGGCGTTGACGGGTAGTGTTGAAGGGGGACTTGAGCTGCGAGTGAGGAACATGACTTTTGTTAAGAATGTTTAAAGGAAAGGAGCAGAGTTTTTTTGTGCCCAAGCACAGTGATAATTCAGTTACATCTAGCAACTATTGGGTGATTATTTACATTTTGAACAAGGCATGTACGAATTTCCCCAAACTCTTTAGAATGCTTAGCTTTCTCCATTAGCATCTCATCTATCCTTTTCCTTTAAGGCTTGGATCTCCTGTGTGGTGTTGATCTTGAAATTAATGGGTCTGGGTTGAAAATCTTATCTCGACTCTGATTTTACAAGCACTGTGGCTTCAGGCAAGTTGCTTAATCTTCTAAACTTCACCTTCCCACCTTTAAAATAGGAATAATAATGCCAGCCTCAGGGAGTTATTCCAGAGTAGGGTTGTTGGATTTAGCAAATAAAAAAATAAAGATGCCCTCCCCCTTGTTAAATTGGAATATCACACAAACAAAAATAATTTTTAAGTATAAGTATGTCCTAACTATCCCATGGGAGACACTTATACCTAAATGTTGGTCATTGTTTATCTGCCATTCCAATTAAACTGGGTGTCTGACCTTGTACCTGACGATCCTACTCTTGAGGCGGAAATACAGGGATTTACCTGAAAGTCCCTGGCCATGGCTCAGAGAGTCCTCTTCCCACTGTACCCTCCTCTCCCGGGTGGGTCCCACAACATGACTAGTTGCTTCCCCCCCTCCATGGCAGAGAAATGAAGACTGGGTGACCAGACTGTGCAGGGATGTGTGGGTGCTGGGGGAGGGGAGGGAGAGGCCATTTCTACAGGTGCAGTAAGAGAGCCCAAGACACACACGCAGGCTGCTAGGAGCTAAACCTCTGCATCACAGACACTTTCAGGACCCTAGCAGATATGCCCCCGGTCCTGTGCTTTTAACACATCGCTGTGTCAGCTTCTCAATGGGGGTGACACCACAGGCCCAGGAGGAGCCCAGTGGGGGTGCCAAACACAGGCATCCCCCCTCCATGGGCTTCAGAGGCCACCTATTATGTTAGAGGGACTTTCCTGGAGGTGATTTTTTTTTTCTTCACAAACAAGGGGTAAAGGTGACTGACACCCCAGAGACCAACCATAGTGCAACTGGGGGGGAAACCCGAGGTATGTGCTGACATAGACCTGTCCCCCCTCGGGTCTCCTCCTCACTGTCTCCTCTCTAACTGACCCCCCCCCCCCCCCCCCGAGCTTGTGGGGTGGAGGCAGACAGGTGGCAGGCCCTTTGTGCGTCTCACAAGCTGCTCGGGCACCCCGGAACCTAAGCTCAGGGTATAATTTTCCTTTTCTGATCATCTGAATCCCAGGCGAGCAGCTCAGCTGTCATCGGTGTCAGGGAATTTTTTCCAGCAGGGCTGAAACTGAGGCCAAGAGAGCGCGGGCATGCAGAAGGCATTTTTCCCCTGCCATTCAGCTGCACTTTCCCTTTAGTTTGGGCGTTAGAAAATGGTGCCTTTCCCCGTAGCCGCAGATGAAAGTTCTGAATTTCATCACAGCGAGAAGACAACGTGAAGGCAAAGCATCACTTGCTGCATTTCCCAATCTGCTGTGTGTTTCCCTATGTCCCCGCCCCACCCATTTTTAAAATTAGAGAACACTTTAATACCTCTTTTCAGGCATATATTTAAAGTTAAGAAAAATAAAGTGATTTCAAGCCACACCCGGCGTGAAAAAAAAAAGAAAGGAAAAGAAAAGAAAAATAATTTAAAGTGACACCTCCGCTGTTCTAGTCTCAAGGTATCGCCATCAGCTTGTTACTTCTATTTTGGAAGAGAAGCTGTAACATCGAGGATGTACTGTTAAAACTGTTCCATGCTCATCTGTGCGTCATTTAGCACTGTCTCCCAGAGACACGGCTCTGACTCGTGGAGTTACTGGAAGCCAGGGAGTCGTGTCTATGGCCAGGCCTGAGTGAGACGTTTTCTCCATTTGGGGCACTGGACTTTGCACGCATGAGCCGACTGTCCTCCCAGGAACTCTCTCTCTCTCTATTTTTTTTAAACCGGGAACTGGCCTGCAACCCAGGCATGTGTCCTGACTGGGAATCGAACCATGATCCTTTGGTTCTCAGGCCCTCGCTCAATCCACTGAGCTATACAAGCCACGGCTCCCAGGAACTCTATAAAGAAGGCATTTTCATTGGCCCCGCTTTACAGGTAAAGAAACTGAGACTGGGAGAAGTCAAGAAAAGGTTGTTTTGCTAGTAAGTAAAAGTCAGATTCAAATCAGAACAATCTTGAGTTCAGAGTTCATGCAATCATCTCTCTCTTTAACTTCTTAGGAAAAAAAAAAAGTATTGTTACTACCACTTGCCAGGAAAAAAGCAGACAACAATGCAGTTGAAGAATGAGTTCATTCAGTACTAAGGGTTAAGCACATTCTTCCCGTAACTTCTAATGCATTGCATGTAGTTCCTAACTTGCATAGGGGTTGGATTCCAAAAGTTGATTGAAAAGCAATTTCCCCATCCTCTTCCTCTGTGCTCCAAGGTGCTTTGCGCACACCTGTCCTATTACACTCAGCACATTGTCTCTCAGTTGCCTACATATCTCTCTCCCACAGGGCTCTAGGCTGCTCAACAGCAGGGACTTCGCCGTGTATTTACTTTAGTATTCCCAGCACCTAGCACAGTGCCCAGTCCGTGGAGGCACAAAGTATACATTTGTTGTATGAAATGACAAGTCATTTGTTTGGAACTCAGCACACACTTCCCCAAAGAATGTATTACAAATGGAAGTGGAATTGTAATGTTGCTAACCAGCAGAGAAGTTTATTTAATTTATCTTGTAGTCTACCATGAAGTTATTTGAAGTTGTGGATGTAGGGTCAGATATAGATGAAATTTCACATGGGTCAGAGTTCATCTTTGACTGCCTCCAAACTTTTTTCCCTACATCTTCCATCTGTGAGTATCATTGTTGCCAAGTTTCCTACTCAATATTCAGGAGTAGTCCCTTGCACAGACCTTCCTGGCTCTTACCCTGAATAATCTGTCAGCCCTACTTACCTAGTGAAAATTCTCATTTCCTGGGTGCAGCTGAACTAAGTTGATTCTCAGTAGGGAAAAAAAAAATCAAATTGAATTAATTCTTACTCATGTGTGAATGGTTGTCCTAATGTCTCTCCACCTTTATTGCCATTCCCCCCAACCTCCCCTCCTCACTGCCAAGCATATGGCTATTTATAGCACAGTAGTTAAGATTATACGTTTGGCGACAGAGGTCAGTGGGAATACTGGTTCTAACACTAAGTTATGTGGCCTGGGTGGATTAATTTCTGCGAGCCTCAGTTCTCTCATGTGTGAAATGGAAATAATAGTAGTTATGAAGAGAGCTAATAGTTTTATTGTACTTATCAGTGTTATATCACATGTCAGGTACAGTTCTAAGAACTTTTTATTCATTGATTCACTTTATCTTCACAACAACCCCGTGAGGCAGGTACTCTTATTATTGTTATTAAAAGATTTTTAATGGTAAATTAACCATTATTTATTCCCTGCCTTCAAAAAAAGGCTTTGAAGCAAAATGCTACATTGATGAAAATTTCTGGCAGCATGGGTGGGAGAGGACCGTCATTCCCAGGGGCAGATTTTTCAGGGCGCTGCTTCAGATCACCTGGGGCTGAGCTTTATCCTCAGAGTCCATTCCCTTAAGCTATTCCTATTTCCATAGCTTCCTTCTCTCCTCTGCCTCTGAATGTGCCAAATCTGCAAGTGGTCCAAGTTTTTTTTCTAGCCCCTTTCTTTCTTTTTTAATTTTTTCACACAGCCCATGGCAGCTGCAAGGGGGTGGGGGCCAGGCGGACGACAGCAGCTGTTAGTGTGTATGGGGCCTCTGTAGTCTTTCTTTGTGAGTCAGGGGCCGTCTGTATATATCACAGGCTACCACCTGGCAAGACATTTAGTTCCATCCATGTTATTGAAATGTTTCCTGGATGATATCATAAATGCATAAGGATGAGAGGAACTTCAAGATGTTGATTTCCAGCCCCTCACTGCCCTGCTGCCTTGTGCTGAAACATTCTCGGGCGATTTACCCCCTTGTTTAGCAGACAGCTTTGGATTTGCTCTCCAGTCCTTCCCACTTGCCAGATGCAGAGAGTTTCAAGCCAGTGGGGTATGCATTTCAACAGAAGTAACAGTGTAGTCGTGGAAAACACTGAGCAGAAGCCAAGGCACAGGCAGGTGGCAGGCTTGTCACTCAGGCCCCTAGCAGTGGAATCCTTGTGATTAAGTAAGTTCACGTCTCTGGGCCTCAGTTTCCTCTCCTGTCAAACAAGGTGGGTGGGCTAAGCTATTTCTGGTTGCCCCGGAGCTTCCAGGCTCTGATTCTCTGATAAACTGCTCTGGATGGATGGCTGTCTGTCCTTGCCTATGTTACCCCAGTGGGGGACAGTCCATCATGAGCCTTGCCAGCCTTTGCAAATGTTTTCTCGTCCTTAAAACTGAGAAATCTCCCCTAGGTAACTAAGAATTTCTTATAGTTTGAGTTTTTTGTTGTCATTGTTATTAGGACTTCTGAAAAACATGAATAGAATTTTATTCTGCGTTCCTTTTTTAAAAAATATATTTTATTGATTATACCACTACAGTTGTTCTATTCCCCCCCTTCATTCCCCTCCACCCTGGCAGTGACGCTTTTACACACACACAGCAACATGTCTGTGTTAACCTAGATGACTAGTTTTCGAAGACTTGGTCGCAATGGTATTCTACTTTTACATGATTACATATTTCAGAGCCATTTAACATATGCCACTTCATTTGAACCTCGAACTAAAAACTGGGAGGGAAATCGTACTCAATGCTATATGTGAAGAGATGCAGGATGAGTAGACTTAAATACCTTCAACAAATATCTTGTCCCCCAGTTACTATATAAGTGGAAGAGTCAGGACCTAAACCCAGGTCTTTTCACTCAGAGTCCAGTGGTCAGGCCGTGAGAACACATTCACTGAAACTCCTGCTCCCCACCAGCCAACACGCCAGCTCCCCTTGTTTGAGTTTCTGCCACGTCCTGGGTACCTTAGCAGGCACTCACTCACACACGACGCCTCAAATGCTTGTAACAGTGGAGCAGGGAAAGTATTACCATACTCAGTTTACAAATGGAATAAATCAAAGTTCAGAGAGATTAAGTATTAAATAGTTGTGTGATGGCTAAGGTATGCTGAAGGCAAAATCAAACCTAAACTTGTTCTTTTGACAGCGCCGCCTTTCACTTAAATACACGTCACCCAAAATAAAATACAGTACAGTTTAATCTTGAGGATTTTTTTAGGCCACATGAATTATTTTTCCATGAAGGCACAGTTAACAAAAACCAGAGAAATGGGTTGAATCCCGTCTGGCCAATTCGAGCCTCACTCAGTTGCCCTTAAACTTTTCTGTTGTGCTTTATTCTACTTCATGGACTTAAAAAAATATTTTCCAGTATTTCAAAAATATTTTTGTTGCTTTTTTCCTGGGTCCTCCTAAAAGTGAGCATGGTATTCTTAGTTAGAACTCCAGTGATGGCCAGTCGTAGAACGGAATTCTAGCTTCCTTCCTTATTCCCAAACTCCAGATTCTGCTTCCCAGGACCATTGTACGGTTGTTCAAAATCCATTTTCCTGGCCATTTTCCCTGGTTAACCCTTGTTCATTTTGTATCTGTCTAATTCATTGCCTATTCTTTTTTTTTAAAGTTGTTATTTCATTATTATCATACTTTTTAATCCTTACTGAAGGGCAGGCTTATTGACTTTGGAGAGAGGGGAAGGGAGGGACAGAGAGGGAAAGATACACTAATAGGTTGCTTTTCGCATGCACCTTGACCAGGGACCAAACCTGAAACCCAGGCACGTGACCTGACTGGGAAGTGAACCTGTGATCTTTCTGGGACGGCGCTCCAACCAGCTGAGCCACACGGGCCAGGGCTCACTCCCTGTTCTTAAGCACACTAACTTTATCTGTGAAATGGGGATAGTGAATCCTGTCCTGTCCTCACCTCGTAGTTCTGGTGATGTTCAACCCAGTGACATATAAAGAAAGCACTTGGAAAAGTAGGAAAAACCTTCAGCACAGAGGATTATAGTATATTCCGCTTTTGCAAAATCTAAACTGTAGAAATGAAGCTAAGTAATCAGGATTGTTCAGTCGAGCTAAGATTTGTATGTTCTGGATTTATTTATTATTTATAATCATAAAATAATTTCCTTCATCATTAAGTTATTTTAAAAGAAAGCATTTATGTGCTTTATTTAGAGCACTTTCATACCATAGCTGGGGTTGGTTAAATACAGTACTGGTGCTTCCCCTCCTGTAGTTTTTCACCTGCAGACTTCTTGGCTGCTCTCCCACAACACCTCACCCCTTCTGCTATAGCTATGGTCCCAGCAAAAGCCTTTTCTTATGGAAGTCCCCACATTGTTCAGCGGAAGAGCATTTTGTTTTAATGTTAATGTTTAATGTCTGTGTGCTTCCATGATGATAATGAACTTCTGGCATCCACTGACTGAGAAAATGCTCCATGACAAAAGGACATCACCAACAGTAAAACTTTTAAATGGACTCATATTTAGTCAATCACAACCGCATCCGAATGCTTTGGGGAAATACACAGACAGGACTGACACGTTCTCCCACCAGGCATGCTTACCAACATAGTAAATATTTGTTAGATGAAAGCACAAATAAGAAGAGAATGAAAATTCATGGACAATGCTTGTGGTAAGTGTGGATTTGTGACCCTTTGTCACAGATCCATTCCCTAGCCCTTGCCCTGGGGGCCAGAGCTCAGAGCTTAGAAACCACTGGTATGGTTTCCCAAATACCCGGTATACAGTAGGCACTCAATAATTGTGCACTGAATGTAGGAATTAATGAATGCATGCCACTTCGTCTCCCAGGTAGATTACAGTTTTGAGGACAGCACGGTACATTGCAGGCCTGGTGCATCACCTTTGCAACGCAGCTGAGAAACGCAGTCTCCTTCCACATAAGCGACCAACCTGATTAGTATCACCTATGAGCAGATGCATCTTGGGAGGAGCTTATGAAAAAGGGAACATCTAGAATTGAAAGGGAATATAGATGCCTTTGAAAGACAAAGGCATCTCTAGAAAATTCCTTGTCTTTCTCTGGAAGGGTAAGTAAAGGGAAGCATGGAGTTAGAAAAACATGAGCAGATGTGAGAGTTCCTAAGGAAAAGCAGCATCATTTGCCCTGAGAAAGGGAGAGCGGCTTGTGAGTGGAACAGAAGGCTCCTGCTTGGGAATCTGCCTCAGTCTCCTGCTGAGTCAGCGGAGGCCTCCGCAGAGAGGAGGCCCTGTGGCCAGAACACGCTCAGGCTGACGTTGACAGGCGCAGGAGACAGTTAGCTCATGGTACCGTCAAGCAGCAGAGGCAAAAAGCAAGTGACTTGTTCACAAATCATGAATTAGACAGTACGTATTTTTACAGGCCTTGTGACACAGAGGATGTGTAGGTGGGCTCACTCACCTCAACAACGCTGGATAGAGCAGTCCAATCATCCTGAGATGAGCTCCTGACACGGGCTCTTCTTGGAGGTCCAAGTGTCACCAAACGCTGCAGAGTGTCTTGCGCTGGGTCTGGTGGCTACTTCACCTTGCAACAAAGGAAGTGAAAGTGTCAAGATGAAGAGGACTTGAAAGTCAACATTCCCTCTAAGGGGAAAAAAAATGCAGACACAAGCCCATTTTTAACAAAAAAATCATGGGGTGGAGGGTTCAGAAATGCTTTGATTGTAGAGAACATCTGTAAAGGCAAACAAGAAATACCCTTTCTTTTTTTTTTTTTAAGATTTTATTTATTTATTTATCTTTAGAGGAGAAGGAGAGAGGGAGAGAAATATCAATGTATGGTTGCCTCTCATGTATCCCCTGCTGGGAACTGGCCTGCAACCCAGGCATGTGCCCTGACTGGGAATCGAACCGCGATCGTCTGGTTCGCAGGCCCGCGCTCAATCCACTGAGCTACACCAGCCAGGGCTAGAAATAACCTTTCTTATTTCTGGTGTTTCCTCGGCTTTTCCTGAAACCCTGGGCCTGATTTTTATACATGAGCAGCCTGGAAACAAACTTCCAAAGGAGAAGAGGAGAGAAATGATGCCACAGCTGCTTTTGGTTCATCTGATTTTCTTTCATGTTTCGTGGCTGCCTTGATATTTCTGACCTCAGTTTCTCTTGTTGAATGGAAATGGCTGGGCGAATTGGATTTCCCAGTCCTGGACAGGACGTTCACCACAGTTTGGTCGACATTCACGGTTTTGTCACTGTGGAAGCTGAGGTACAGTGACATAAAGCTCCATTCACAGGTCTTTCTCACCCATAACATCACACTCACCATACGCAATAACCCCCAAGTTAATCTCTTGATCAGCGGTTCAACCCAGGTGCAGCATAGCTGTGGCCTCTTTAATCTCCCCATCTGTCCCTTTTTAATGAGACATATGTCAGCCGAATGGGTATTTCTTCTAGAGTGAGGGGCCTGGGCGGGCCTGCTGGCTTTGGAGTAGATGGAGTTGGACTGGAATGCAGTCAGACTGTGCACTTGCAATGGGTACTAGACAGGAGTATATGACCAAGGGCGCAGGGGAGCCTGACTGCCCAGGGTGTCCCAGTTGTGCTACTTAATAGCTGTGTGACCTTGACAAGTTACTTAACTTTTTTTGTGGCTCAGTCTGTTTATCTATAAAATGGGAATGATGGTGGTATGTCTTTCCCATGACTGTCATAAACATTAAATAGAGTAATACACATGAAGTGCCTAGAACTGTGCTAGATAGATGACAGATGCTTGGTAAAGGCCGATAGTATTGTTATTAATGTGCATTATGATTACATCTTCACCTGTAGAATAATAAATAATATCCCAAGGTAGTAAAACCGAAGTTGACACATGTACGTGTATCCAATCAGAGTAAAGGGATGAATGAATTAGCAGTGTGATTCTGGGCCACACTCGATCTCGTTGGCTCTTTCCAGCTCCTCTTAAGTGACATCATGCTGACCAGGGATTCATTGGCCCTGCCCCAAGGTGACCGACTTGTCCTGGGAAACACCTGGTGCAGGTAGATTGGAACAGTGGTGAGCCTGGGCCTCTGTGACACTTGGTGAGAGATATGCTAATGATTAACCACGTGGGCCTTGAGGGACCCTGTCCTGTGCCCCCCACCCCACCTTATTAGGGAGTCGATTGAGAGGTATGTGACCTAATTCTGGGAACAGATAGCAGACACTATCCATTGTTCATGCTAATTCTTCTTTCCTCCTCACCATCTTCCTTCCTGGCAGAGTCCTGATTTTATTCTTTTGCTCATTCACTGAGTGGCCACCTGCCCAGAAAAAGTGACCATAACCCTAGTTCACGAAGGTGGGGGTGGCTCTTGATTAATGTAAGCCAAGTATGCAATTCTAGCCTCCTTCTCAGTGACTAAACTCATAGGGGGAAGTTGTAGCCACTGGCATTATATTACTAGTTGTTAAAACGCTGAAATGCTCTGTATAGGTTGGTAAAGTTATGCTGCCCAAGTGCCTGGCCTCCTGCCTTAGGATTCTTGTACTAAACTTCCCCCATTCGGCTACTAAAGGGTTAAAGCTGGCAACATGGGGGGCTTCCTGGGCCCTGGCTGCAGGCCTCCTGCTTTGTTGGCTCAGTGCCCTTGCCTCTGTGTCTGTTATTTATTTTGCAGAATATCTTGCCTGTGTGTGACCTAATTTGGGGGACAGGTGGCAGCAGTAATAGCTCTATCCAGTTTCCTGAGGACAGAGGTCCCAGTAGCAGCCACCAGAGTCTGAGGGCATGGTGTTGTTATCCACAGTGGCAGATACAGTGGTTCTGGGCCAGGCTGGTTCTGTGATCTCATTCTGGGCAGACCCTCTAAGCTTCACAGTGCCCTGGCTTTTGAGGGGATAAAACCTTTTCATGTATTTCTTTCTGCTCAAAGTAACTATTCCACTTAGCTTTTGCATGCACCATGGCCCCTAAAACTTAGTGGTGTTGAACAATAACCATTTTGTTCTAGGCTGTGGGTCATCAGTCTGGGCTTGACTGAGTTGGGTGTATCTGTGGATCAGCAGTCAGCTGCCTGGTTGGCTGTGGCTGGCTGCTCTGGGGTGACCTCAGCAGGGATGGCTCATTTCTACTCCACATGCTTCACCATCCTGTGGCAGATGAACCCATAGTTGATCACATAGTAATCATATAGTGATCATGTTAATGGCAGCCTCCCATGGGAAAGAGAGTGGAGATGTACAAGGCCTCCTGAGACTTAAACGATTGGCACAATGTCACTTCTGACCATTCTATAGGTCAAAGCAAGTCGTAAACCCAGCTCAGGTTCAAGGAGTGGAGAAACAGACTCTGCCTCTCAGTAGTGTGAGTGTAGATATGAGGAGAGTAGGAACTGGAGACATTTTTGCCAATGATACAGTCATCTGGAGCTTGTGTTTGGGACTCTAATGTGTACAACATGGTGGGCAAAGGGGATGAAAGGAGGCCCCTTTCTCCTCAACAGAGTCAGGAACACTGCGGAAGAACCAGGGTGATGTCAAAGCTGCCTCAGTTCTGTGAGCAAAGGCCTGGTTTGTGGGAGCTGCATGTGAGGAAGTCTGGGAAATGCTATCAAGCTCCACGCAGCTTTCCTAGTCACATGGGGTGCATGGCTCACCCACACTCTTTTCCCTTTTACCCTGGAAACCGGCATTGTTCTAGAGGACAGCTTCTCCATCAACCAACTTCCCAGAGAGAAGAGCAGACCCTCTCTCCCCATTTCTTCTCAACTCTGGATGTGTAGTATGAGTGAGAGTGAAACCTACATTGCTTTAAGCCTCTGGGTCTTGGGGTTTTTTGTTACCACATCATTAACTATTCTGTCCCAATCGATACAGTCTTTAATGAAATCCTGGTCCTGAAAAATATTGCATAAAAAAAAAAGCTCTGAGGGTAAATAAATTTGAGGATGATTAAAACTCCTTCTTCTCCTTCAGTGTTTTTTCCCCTTTTCTGCATTGTGGTGATAGAACCCTCTGAGTTTTGGCTTGACACTTGGGCACCTAACTAGAGATTACATCTCTTAGCCTCCTGTGTAACCTCCTGCCCAGGACTCTATATTTGGTTCCTCTCGCCTGAGAAGTGATAACCACTGGTGCCATCTAGGAAGATCTAGGAAGCCATGTGTGGTCAATGGAAGAGCCACTTGGCCAGCTTGGACCACTCATCTCCGTACTGATACATGAAAGAGAAATCAATTTCTTTTTTGGCCATCAAATTTTAGAGTCACTTTGTTATCGCAGCCTACAGTATACCCTAACTAATATCACACTATCTTGTCTTTGTAGATTTGTGCAGGCCCCTTAAATATAATAAGGTGCCAGGTGTCCTACAGTAAAGAAACTAGCTCAAATCTCATTTTCTGAAGGAATCCCTCTTTTTATGGAACATGTATTGATACTTATTGATATCATGGTGAGAGCCTTAAAATAAACTTGCTCTTTGGAAAGGACTAGAACAGACTCAGTGTGGAGGCTGGAGAGGACCATGGAGTCATTGCTGATATCGACCGTTAGTAACATGACATGATCCACCCTCAACCCCAACTCAGCTTTTCTTCTCGGAAGAGTAGCTAGATAATGGAAAAGGCAGGAGCTTTGGTGACAACAGAATTAAGATGGTTGTGACCTTGGGCATCCTCTTCACCTCTCCAGGCCTCCATTTCCTCACTTGTGAAATGAGAATCTGATGTCTACTTCCCAGGGTTGTTCGGATCTGGTACATGAATGCCCGGCATAGGTGTCTCCTTCCTCCTTCCGGTTTCTCTCTGCCTTTCCAGGAAATTTCTGTCAGAGTCTCACAATTCTTCTATTAAGGAAGTTCACAGTCAGGTCTCCTCTAAGTCCTCCCCTCCCTAGTAAAAGTAAAAGCCAAGGTCAGTTAGATGAATCACAAGGAAAAGCATTCCATTCCTTCAGGACTGTGGGCTACTCAGGAGAAGAAGTGGCTTTTAGTTCATCTTTCAAGGATCTGAATGGCCTTAGGCAAGTAATAAAGAATCAGATTGGCTTGTGGGTTTTCCAAGCAGAGGCAAGGATGACACATGGCCTTAAAATTCAAGTTAACTAGAAATAATTCAGAGTCTTACAGAACTGTCTTTAGTTGCCAGGTCTGCAAATCAAGGAAAAGAGCAGGGAAAAAATGAGCCGGGAGGGCTCTTGCACTGGGGACTCCCCGAGGGGAAGGTGGGTGCTTTCTCTTCACCTTTTCTTCCTCTGTGGATGGCATTTGGTGACCTGTGCAGAGGAAGCCTTCAAACATACCAACCACCCTTTTCTCATCTGGAAGGTCAAATGATTCGAAGGGGACTGTTTTAAAAAAGATGATTTTATTTATTTATTTTTAGAGAATAGGAGAGGGAGGGAGAAAGAGAGGGAGAGAAAGAATGATCGGTTTCCTCTTGCACACATCCTGACTGGACACCAAACCCACAACCCAGGCATGTGCCCTGACTGGGAATCAAACTGATGACCTTTAGCTTTGTGGGACAATGCCCAACCCATTGAGTCATACCGGTCTAGGCTGAAGAGGGCTTTTATTTATTAAGGCTTTTGGGGGTATACGCAACAGAAACCAACTCTAGCTATCTTGAGGAGAAATGCAATCGATCTTAGATACCAAAGAAGTTCATCAGATCCGAGGAACTGTAAACAACCAGGCTTTGATAAGAGCAGACTCTGGGCAGCCCTGGAGGCCTCAGCAATGACAGTTATTGGTCCAGCCACTTAGAGCACTGGCATGATGTGAGGGAAATGGGATTGGTCCAGCCTCAGACAGGGTTCACCTTGACCAAGCAGCTGTGGTCCAGGGAGCAGTGCTACTGGGAGCCCACACCCGTGACTTGGGGGATAATGCCTACAGAATGGAAATTTACTGGGAACTGAGCAGCCACCCACAGAACTGTCAGTTAAAGACTTTGTGCATAAGTTACCTTTTGCACATAACAAACCATCCCCAAACTGGTTTAAAATATCAACCATTTTACTTGCTTATGATTCTGTGGGTCAGCAATTCGGGCTGGGCTCAGCTGGGTGGTTCATCTCTTGGTTTCACTTGGGGTGATTCTTATGGCTGCAACTATCTGGTAGCTCAGTTGAGGTTGGATAGTCCAAAATGGTTTCATCTTATGTCTGGAAGTTGGTGCTTGTTACCGCCTGAGAAATCCTGCTGCTACTCCATGTGACTTCTCATCCTTTAGTAGGCTAACCTGAGCTTCTTCACGTGGTGGTCTCAGGAAAGCAAGAGAGGGCAGGCTCTGTCTGTCATCACATTTGCTGTTGACCTGTTGGTCAAAGTGAATCATACAGCCAAACTCAGAGTCAAGAGATCAAGAAATAAACTCTGTCTTGTGATGGAAGGAGGGGCAAAATCATATTACAACGAAGAATGCATACAGGTATTGCAGAAATTTGTGGCCATTTAAAAAAATCTACCTTATATTGGCTTTATTCTCCACATATTCCCTAAAGCAGTATCATTAATTTTTAAAAAATATTTTTATTTTTTCTTGAAATGTAAATAGGCTACTTATAATAATAAAATAATCTATAGGAAGAGTTAGCTTTAACCAGCAATCACAACTCTATGTTTTTCTGAGTAAGTCTGAAATGCAGGAATAACAAAAGAAACTGAATAAGTCCTTAGTCTGATGCTTGAGACTCAATCTGATTGCTTTTTGAAATGCAATCCTTGATCAGCAGATATTCATAATACCAGATTGCCAATTTGACTTTAGATTCCATTAATGATGAAAAAGAGTCATTTTTGAGTACCTACTATGCAGTAGGTATCTTTGTACAATATTTTTAATTATTGCAATGCTCTGTGAAGTAGAAATTATGATTCCCATTTTGGGGTTGAGGACCTGCAGCCCAAGGTTGAACTTCCTGCCCCCTTTGCAGAAGTTGTTTCTATCAGAGACAGAAGTTGAACCTAGGTCAGTCTGACTCCTTGGGCTTGGTCACTGTCCATTCAGCTTCTTAGTGATATTTGTTTCTCTCCAGGTGGTATATTAATTGCATGGATAACGAGGCAAACAAACACACACTGTGCATTCTTCTCAACTTGGTCAATTTTGTGAATGGAGGGAAAATTTCAGTGTACTGATGGCCAAGTGGAATTTCTTTCCCCTGCACCTTCCTTGAAGGAAGTAGAGGTTTTCCAGCTCTGGTCTTCAACTTTCTCCTAGTGGAGGAATTTGGGAAGCTTTCCTTACTCTGAAGCTCTTAGATAAAAGGTAAGGGGCTCAGTGACGTGGGGCGCATGGGCCTGAGGTTGACTCTTGGGTACCCTGCTTCAGCTTGAGAGCTGAAGGACTGTGGCAGACCCTGGCCAGTAGAGCCCACCTGTTGTGACTGAAGATGAGAACGAATGCACAGGCGACAGCAGTCCTATGGAGAAAAAGGGGACAGCACCGCCACTCTCAAGGGGAGAGCGCCCCTGAGTGCCTTGACCACTCTCTCAAAAGGAGAGTGCACCAACCCTTGCCCAGACAAGCTTTTATTGTTTTTCTCAGGTTTTACATCAAAGAAGGATTTATAATCTATTACATAGACTATCGTTGTCTACATTTTAGGGACATCAAAGAAATGAGAATAACAAACACGGAAGGGACAGGTGGTGAGCTGATTAGCTCCGTCCTTGGGAAAATTTACACAGGCTTTGGATTTTATCTTGAAGGTAGGCAACACGCATTTGTTGTTTTAGACCAGGGTGCTGGAGTTTTAGCAAGAGCAAACCATAACAGTCTGTATGCATTTTCTAGGCCTGGTTCCCATGGGAAAACCTGGTTTGAGTGTCTGGCTCCTGCCCACCGCTTCGCTTTCTGTAGGTTTTCCATACAGAGCTGAGTCACATGCTAGACCTAAAACGAACCGGTCCCCTACAAAGGACTGAGAAGATCAGAATGGTGCTCTACTGATCACTTAAAAACGTTTTTCAGAACTGCAGGAGTTAATTGGAAATGGTTAAAATATATTTGTTAATGACTGGAATAAATATAGTTATAAGAAATGATTCTTATAACTATATACATGCACATGTATTTATCTCTCCCTCCCAAAGGACTGTGATCCATATGTTTGCTGGGAGTTGAGTTTTTGAAACTTGGTTTGTATTATCCCCTGTAAACGATATTTCTAAAAATAATTTGTTTTCAAGACTAGTCTGTGGCTTTTCGTTGTTGTTGTTGTTGTTGTTAACTCTTACTGTTTCTAAGGCCAGCCCAGTTTTTAAGCCACTCAATTTATATTTCCAAACCACATTCTCAGGGCAAAGATGCATGTTCAGGTACAAATCAGATCAGAAAGCACATCCATCCTTGACCAGTGGCTCCTTCGGACTCAGCGGCACCTTTGGAGGTTAGGGGAAAGGGCAGGAGCAAACGGGAAAGCAAAGGCTAAATTCCTGAGGAAACTAACATTCATCGGTGATCCATCACATGCTATACCCTGGCCAAGGCACTTGTCAAAAAGTTCCTATTTTCTCCCCTCAGTTGTCTAGTGCGGTAGGCATCCGAACCTTATTTATCCCATTTTACAGATCCTGGAGGGAAGCAACTGGCCTCAGGTCTCAATTTCACCAAGTGGTAAAGTCAGAACTTGAACTCAGATCTGTTTGCTTTCAAAGTCTTTGTGGTTTCTGTTCCCCATGCTGCTGTTGACTCCATCCTTAGAGTGGGAGGCAGTTCTCGGATCTTTGGCCTCTAAGAGAGAGTGTGGGAACTCTGGGTCACTAGCTGAGCGGTTCTAAGCTGAGGAAAGAGTTAAGCAGGAATGGAGGAGTGTCAAGGAAGCTCCACATCTTCCACGTCCTTTGTCCACACAGGGTGTTCATTAGGTGATTGTTCCCGAACTGGGGCAGTTCACATTATTCTCTTGACAGATGGTGCATGAGTGCCGTCTGACGGTCTCACAGTAGTTGGCAAATTCACTCTCCTCTTTGATTTCCCAAGGTCCATGTCCTCAATAAGTGAAGAAGGACACAGCATGGGTTAATAATTATGATGACATTGGGATATGAATTAAGGGCAATCTCAGTGCAAATGCTAGATCTGCTCCTTATGAGCCGTGTGAGCTGAAATGTTCTCGATTGGAACATTGGGGCAAGCACTATACATACAAATGATGGGGTCATTGTGAGGACTAAGGTAATCCATGGAAAGCACTTAGCAGAGTTAGTACACTTAGTACGTATTCATTAAATGCTGGAGAAGACTTATTCTGGCTCAGCCACATACTGGCTTTGGGATCTCATGCACACTTAGCAGTCCGGAGAGGCTAGACCATGCTGCTGTAACAACAGTCTGAAAATACCAGTGACTTACCACACAGCAGAGAAATAGTGCTTGCTGAATATTCAGGGCTGCTGTGGATCCGCTAAAGCTTGGCTTCCCTACCCCGCTCTGGGCCCAGGGCAGCCTCCATCTGGACATCGCCAGTCTGTGTGGCAAATGGAAAAGAGAGATGGCGAATCAGGAGCTGGAAGACGTGTGTCACCTCTGCTTTTCACTGGCCAGCACAAATCACACAGCCACTCCCGAGTTCAACGGTACAGGGGTGGAAAACACTCCCGCTGGGAAAGAAATTGAAGGGAAGAAAATTGTGAGCTTTTATCATGAAATTATATGATATACCAGCAATTTACCCTGAGTCCCAGCTCTCTGTAAAGTGTCTGGTGCATAGTAGGCATTCTTGAGAAGAATATTATCATTACTTTCTCAAGTGCTTTTGGGGCTCCTTCTCCTCCCAGTTTGGCCTAAAGAGGTGTCAGACCCAGAAAGTCCAGTTGTGCCTTATTTAGCTCCACATCTGGAGAGACTCAGCGGTACCACATATTTGTCCCTAAATCACTGAATTGCTTACTGAGTTGGCCGCCGAGCTACCTTTTCCAGACCGGAGCAGAGGAAAAACTTACTTGCAAAGAAATAGAGACGACTCCTCCTCTTGGCCAGGCAGAGGCCTCTTTTGGAGATGGGCCATGGTAAACAGAGCAGATTTATAACAACGAGGATACCCCGAACAGCTAGTGAAATGCAATTCCAGGGGATGAGCGGGGTGGAGCCAGGAGCGGCTTGTTAAAGGCTGTCTTGTGCTGGCAGTGTGATCTCAGACAAGCTCCTTCACGTCCCTGGACCTTGGTGACCTCATGTGCAGAAGTGGGTGGGGGGGGATGCTGACCATTTCTCACCACGTGGGGATGGAGTAAAAGGAAATAAAATATGTGATGAGTTTTACGAACTATGCAAACCCTTCCACAGTGGTTTAGCAAGATGGTTAAAGTTAATGAAACATTTAAATTTAACACAGATATGACAGTGCATAAAATATATCTGATGATAACAATAATTTGGTAATAAATCCTAAAGTGGTTGTTGAATCCCAAAAGCGCAGAATATGTTCCCAGTTCTTAAGGATCTTCAAGGGGTTGCAAAGAAGAGAGAGTTCTGTTATTTAGGTATTCAATTTGCTGGCAACCATCTTAGGCTGTAATTCAGCACTTGTCACGGTTGACTAAATTTTTTCTCCAGAAAATTAGATGGAGCGCGCAAACACAAAGACACAGCGTGGCCTCCTGGAACAAAACATGGCGTAGGGAGTCTTGGGGCAAGCTTGGGAGATCAAAGGCCAGGTGGGCTGCTTGTTTTGTTGCTTGGGTGCCATTTGGTATCATTTCCATATTTCACTCAGTCGGCGTTGCTCAACTTCCACTCTCTCCATCATCAAAAAGTATTTTTAGTTCCTTTCATTACAGGAAATCTTCGGCATTGTTCTCAGGGTTGGTCAGAAGGGGGAACATGAGTTTCTCATTGTCAGTCCATCTGTAAATAAGGACAAGCAAATGCATCTTTGTGTCTCGGGGGCAGGGGGGCGTACACTCTCCTCTGAGGCTGCATGTCCTAATGGACTGTTTGACCTGAGCACTGCAGTGAAAAGCTCACTCCCTAGTGTGGAGGTGGCTCAGCTCTTCACGGAGTAGGTAGCTTCCCAGGGACTTTTGTCTCACCGCCCCCCCCCCCCAGATGGGGGCATGAGTCCCTCCTTGGTGTTCCTGTACCCATCATTGTCCTTGTTGCCACCATTTAGATCACAAATGCTTGTTCATGTCATGCTTGCACCACACCGTGTCCTGCTCCAAGTGCTGTAGTGCGTTACTCAGGAGACTGTCCCCACCGGGTACGTACTTTTGGAGTTCTTTTTTCAGAAGGGGAAACAGAACAGGAGGTTAAGCTGCTTCTCAGAGGTTATAAGAATGAAACGAGTTAATGTCTGCCAGGTGCCTCACACAGCCCCTGGCAAATGGTAATTGCCCTGCAAGCATTTGATAAGTTAATCTGCAGAGTCTAGGCCAAGCCGGACTGCAGGGTCCTCGCAAGGTTTCAGTGAATCGCCAGAGGCCTCGGTTTCGAATCTCTCTTGCAGTGGGTCTTCCCCTGCCTGCTCCTTCGCCTGCAGGGCCTATGGCTCTCCTGCATAGGATGGGCCTCCTGGTGGAGTCAAGTGCTCCCAGGTCAAAATGCTGCTGGCTGGGAAACACGGGGCAGAAACTGCAGTGGTAGGGAAGGTGGCTGGGGAATTTACCATCGCAGTTTTTACGAAGAGCCACTGGGGTGGACCGGAGGTCTGTTGGTGCCACGGAAGATTTCTCCAGAATGAATTCAGAAATCTATCTGATAAAACAAAACTCATATGTAGGACATGTGACACCCTGGAACCTCATAACCAGAAGTGGTGATAACATCAGAGGTGGAGTTCAAGGGCACAGAGAGGAGAGCGAGTGTGGAAAAGTTCTTAAATGTTAACTGCAATAGCATTCGAGGGGCCAGGAAACAAACTGTGTCTCTTGGGGTCTTGAGACAGAGCTGTAGCTGGAAGAGGTTGTTGAGATGGACGCACCTGGTGGGAACGTGGGGAGGGATGTTGGTGAGGAAGAGGGGTAGAGGGGCGGTGGGGTGGATTCCCCAGTCTCTTGGGTGTGGCCTCTGTTGTTACTATTACCCGTGACAATAGGTAAGAGTGAGTCTACCCAATCCTTCTACTGTCATCTCCTTTGGCCAGGGCCTGACAGATTAATTGCCCTCTCCCTTTGAGGGATCAATGAAGGGAGTCTCAGAGAGGTTAAGTGGCTTGCCCACATTGTCACGACCTTGAAGTTGGGGAGTATTTGAACTTCGGAGTCTGAATCCCTCATACAAGATCCTTCTGAGCCTTCCACAGATGCATGTGATGTGAACTTTTCCATTTCCCTTCTGACTTTGGAAAAACTCATTTTCACTTCCTTCTTAAACCTGACTCTACAAATATGAGTCCTTCTTAAAGCATTTCTAAGGGGGGCGGGTACAGGGAATGTGTGCCCCACTCCCCACATTTCCATAGAGGGGGCCTCCACTCCCATCCCAGGGAGAAATAGGTGGGAGAAACATGTCTGCTGCTCTGCATTCCTCCACGGGCTGGCGAGACTGGGAAGGAAGGGTCTCTCTTTGGAGCAGCCTGGCTTCAGGAAGCAGCCAGCCTCCGCTGCCCCCGTGGAAGCAGACCCGTGGGCTATGCTTCCACCTCTGGGCAATGGTTTGCCCTAAGGTCTTCAGTCAGGAGAAGACATCTGGAATCTGAAGAGGGTCCTGAAAAGGAGCCTCCGCATTCTCTAGCCTGACTACCAGAAACTAGGCTGCTTTTCTCACTATTTCAGACAGTATCCTCTGTTGCTCTTTGTTTGACTCTTTACCCAGACCAACGCGTGGTTAATTGTTAACTGTGATTGTCTGCATCAGCAGGTGCCTCAGCTTCCACAGGGGGTGGCGTGCTTGTTCTCTTTGGACACCCGTGTGTGTGTGTGCACACACGCACGTGCACCCATGCGATCTTGATGACCATCTTCATATTAATGTTTAATAGTAATCCTTAAGGAAGATGCGATTTTGGTGAAATCCTCTGTCCTGCCTGTGATAATTTACTAGTTTATTTAGTCAGTTCTATTGGGTGCTCGCTTTGCACCTGGTTCTGTTCAAGGGGCCAGGGATGATGAGATGAAAAGACCCATTCCCTTCTCTGGAGGCCCTATCAGTGTGGTCGGGAGAAAAACATGCGAGTAAGAAATGTAACCCTCTGACATTCTTGCTGCAGCAGGACTCAGAGAGGACAGCAGAAGGTCTAAAAGGAGCGTTTCAAAGGGTGAGGGGGCAGGGGGCCTTCATGGGGCAACTTTGAACTGGGAGGTAAAAGTGAGAAGGAATCGGCGAGGTGGCCAAGTGAAGAGAGGACCCCCTTCCAGACAGAGATGCGTGAGCGAGGAGAAATGGGGGACTCAGGAGCCGTGAGTACTTTCCCATAGCTGGAGGTGGAGTGCCAGGGAGCTGGAGAGAAACTATGGGATGAGTTCAGTAAGCCCTTTTGTGCCCTGCTGAGGATCTTGAACTCCATCGTCTGCAGCAGTGATTCCCAGGCTTCGCTGATGATAAGCATCACTTGGTGGATGACAAAAACATGGAGGCTCCAGACTCAACCCAGAGCTGCATGGGGGATCTGACTAGGTGACAAGCGCCCTAGTGATTCTTAGAATCTGACCCATTTGGGAAACGCTGCTGAGCTATGGGGTTTGGAATAAAGGAGCGGCATGGACAGAATCGCCTCGTCATGGAATCAGTCTGGTGTGTGGAAGATGCGCGGGGGGGAGGGTGGTAAAATCAGAGGTCTGCGGGCAGGTGAGGACTCTGTCTACGTGTGAGGTCATGAAAACCCAGTGAAGGGAGGGGTGGGGAGAGGGTTGGAGAGCACTAATGTAGCAGTATTGCAGGAGGCTGAAGCTTCATGCACTGTCCACTCACATGAGTGGGGAAGAAGTATCTTCTTGATGTCACCCAGCAGAATGTACTGAATCATGTCTCCCCAGCCCCTCTAAATTCATACGTTGAAGCTCAAATCCCCAGTGTGCTGGTACTTGGAGATGGGGCCTTCGGGAGGTAATTAGGTGTAGAAGGGATTAGTACCCTTTCAGAAGGGACGCCAGGTAAATCTCATACCCACCTGACTTGACACCATATGTAGTTATTAAAATATTGTTGACTGTATTCCCTATGCTGTGCTTTACGTGCCTGTGGCTATTCAGTAACTACCAACTTTGTAGTTCTTAATCTCTTTGCCTTTTTCACCCATCCCCTCAATCCACCCCCCACCCCACTGTCTGGCAACCATCAAAATGTTCTCTGCATCTACGAGTCTGTTTCTGTTCTGCTTCTTTGTTTACTTTGTTTTTTAGATTTCACATATAAGTGAAATCATGTGGCATTTTTCTTCCTTTGATTTATTTCACCCAGTGCAATGCCCTAACTCCTTCAGCTTTTTCTTGTCTGGGAGGCACTTGATCTGTCCTCTGATTCTAAATGATAGCTTTGCTGGGTAGGGTAATCTTGGTTGTTGGTCCTTGATTTTCATCACTTTGAAAAACCAGGAATATAGTAGAGCGTAACTGCCATCTCTTGAAAAAGAAGAAGAGACACGGGACGGCTTGCCCTCACTTGCTCTCTCTGCCGTGAGCAGACACAGTGAGAAGGCGGCCAAACTTCGGGAGGAGGGCTCCCATCTGCACGCACCATGCTGGCATCTGCATTCAGATTCTAGCCCTGAGAACTGTGGGAAAATACACTTGTAAACCACCCAGTGAATGGTCATTTGTGTGGCAGCCCAAGCTGACTAATCAAATTATCTAATCTTCTCCATTAGCTCCTTAACCCTCTGAGCAGGAAAATAATAATAATAATAATAATGATGATGATAGTAGTAATGATAATAACGGTAATAACAATACGTTTTTTAAAATCTAGTCATTTCCATATGGTTCTCCAAAACTTCATGCTGCCAAGCCCAGGAGTCACTCTCTCATCTTTCTTGACCTTCAGCAGCACCCAGCAGAGTATGGAACAGACCCTGCTGTTTTCCCAAAAACACTGTTTTCTTGTTTTCTCTGAGACGCATTCTGTAAGCGACGTCCACCATGCTCACTCATGTCCATCATGGCCTCCCTTCTGAGTCTCTTTGGCCGAATCCTCCTCTCACACTTGACTTTGACTTTTAAAGTCTGTCTTAGGGCCCATTTTCATTTACGTCCTTCCTTAGTGACCTCACATGGTCTGGATTCTTCATACGTAGTTCTCCATCACTGACCTCTCCCAGTCTGGACTCCTAGCCAACTGCCTATTGGACTCTGCCTTCTGCACGCCTCACGAACCGCACATCCATGGTGCACAGGGGACTCCGGCCTTCATTCCTTCCATCGGCAGGCTCGCAGTTTCTCTGTCTTTGTGGAAGCGACCACTGTCTTCCCAGTCACTCAAGTGAAAATCTGTGGGGTGCCCTCGATTCCACTCTCTCCTTTAAATTTCACATCCGATCCATCAGGAAGCTCTGCAGACTATTGCCGAGTGTTCCTCTTCTCGCCATTCTGCCCTACACCAGTGGTTCTTGAACTTCAGCATGCCTCAGAGTCACCTGCTAGCTTCTTAAAACCAAATTGCTGGGGTTTTCTGGTTCAGGAAGTTCAGGGTGGGGCCTAAACTTTGCATTTCTAACAAAGTCCTCAGAAAATGCTGCTGGTCCCAGGCCATACTTTGAGAACCACCATCCTATAATATTAGGAGCAGCCTATTAAGTCCTTCATTGTATTTCACCTGAAATACTGGAACCGGCTCTGAGTTTGGATCCATTGTTTTCCTTTCATTCCATTTCATGGACATTTTGGTGTTTTCTGACTTCCTAATACTTAAAAAAAGGTTCCTTCTTCTATTGGAGAAAATTCGGGCCTTGAAAGTTTGACTCCCTGAAATTAGAACCTAGAAAATGCAATCGCTGTGCTTTTTCACAGCTGGGGAGCAAACCGGTGACTCAGGCTCTGCCACGTGGCAGCTTCAGAGCTCTTTGGTTCAGCAGTAGGCAGCTTGAAAAAGGAGGGTCTGTGCAACCTTTTTTTTCTTGGAGCTTTGACCCTGAATCTTATTTGTCAGGTCCTTCAAAAAAAAAAAAATCCATGAGCTGCTCAATATTCTTTGAAAATAAAATTTAAATAAATTTCTGCTAAACCAGCCAGAGTCAGCTTTGTTATTTGCAGTGAGGAACTTTGGGTGCTACACCCATTTGGAATCCACGCTCTTGCTCTGGAGAGATCACACAGGGATCTGGTTCGGGCCCCCTGTGAAGACCGCCCACCTCCTCAGCTTCCCTGACAGAGCCCCCTGAAACCAGGCATCCTCCTACGGCTCACATCTTGTCTGGTATCAGTCTCCTCCTTGTCCACTTTGACCGACGCTACCAACCATTGTTTACTCCGTTAAATGTGCCAGGCTTGTGTCCACCTTGAGGGCCGTGCACATGCTGCTGCTTTCGCCTGGTGCGAGCTCCCTTTGGATATTCCCTTGGCTGACTTTTTGTTTGTTATTCAGAGCTCAAATTGCTCGATATAAATGACCTCTCCTCAGAGAACTCTTTCCTGACTACATTGTCTAACGTGGCCAAAGCCAACAAAAATCTCAGTGCTTTTCTCTCCTGCACAGCACCAATCAGTATTTGATATTCTTCTTATTTGTTAATGTATTTATCGCGCACCCCCCTATACCTTCTAAAAAAGATAAACTCTGTGAGAACAATTGTGTTTGCAACTGTTACAAAACTGATACATTTTCCTGGTCTGTTGCTTGTCTTTTTCATGTACTCAGTGGTGTCTTGTGAAGCGTGAAGGCTTTTATGTTTGATGAAGTCTGATGTATCAATTTGTTCTTTTATGGATCATATTTGTGGCACCATATCTATAAAATCTTTGCTTAGCCCAGGCTCTTGAAGATTTCCTCCTATGTTATCTTCTAAATGTTTTATTATTTTAGCTCTTACAATTAAGCCTATCATCAAATTTGAGTTAAATTTTATGTATACTTTAAGGTAAGGGTCTAAGCTGATCTTTTTGCCTGTGACTACCCAATTGTCCCAACACCATTTGTCGCAAAGGCTGTCCTTTCCCCAGTGCATTGCATTGGCACCTTTGTTGAAAATCAATTGACCGTGAAATGTAAAAATAAATATAAGGATTTATTTCTGAACTCTCAGTTCTGTTCTATTGATCTATATGTCTATTTAATGATGTACTTGTTTTTCATTTACTTTATTGGAGTGACATGGGTTAAAATAATTACATAGGTTTCAAGTGTACATTTCTAGGACATATCATCTATGTCTATATATACATATAGTGTGCCCACCACCCAAAGTCAAATCTTCATTCATCATCACGTCATGACCCCCTTTACCCTTTTCTATTCCTGACCCCCCCTACTTCCCTCTGGTAACCACCAGACTGTTGTCTGTTTCTATGAGATTTTCTTTGTTTTCCTTGTTTGTTTATTCATTGCTATTGATTTTATAGCTCACATATAAGTGAAATACTATAGTTCTTGACTTTTTCTGTCTGGCTTATTTCCCTTAGCATGATATGCTCAAAATAATGGTTTACTTTTCAATCAGTTGTTTCTTTTTTTTTTTTTAAAGATTTTATTTATTTATTTATTTTTTAGAGGGGAAGGAGAGAGGGAGAGAAACATCAATGTCTGGTTGCCTTTTTGTGCATTCCCTGCTGGGAGTTAGCCTGCAAGGAACCGGTGTGCAACCCAGGCATGTGCCCTGACTGGGAATCGAACCGCGATCGTCTGGTTCGCAGGCCCGCGCTCAATCCACTGAGCTACGCCAGCCAGGGCTTCAATCAGTTGTTTCTTAAATCTTTTTAGAATTTATTTTGATTCACAGTGTGAGTTTAGGGTTGAAATGGAGGGTTTTAAAAATATTGATTATGCTATTACAGTTCTCCCATTTCCCCCCCTTTATTCCCCTCCACCTTGCCCCCCCCTTTTGTTCATGTCCATGGGTCATACATATAAGTTCTTTGGCTTCTCCATTTCCCATACTGTTCTTAACCTCCCTCTGTCTATTTTCTGCCTACCATTTATGCTACTTATTCTCTGTACCTTTCCCTCCATTCTCTCCCTCTCCCACTCCCCCACTGATAACCCTCCATGTGATGTCCATTTCTGTGATTCTGTTCCCATTCTAGTTGTTTGCCTAGTTTGTCTTTGTTTTAGGTCTAGTTGTTAATAACTGTGAGTTTGTTGTCATTTTACTGTTCATATTTCTCATCTTCTTTTTCTTATATAAGCCCCTTTCACCTTTCATATAATAAGGGCTTGGTGATGATGAACTCCTTGAACTTGACCTTGTCTGGGAAGCACTTTATCTGCCCCTCCATTCTAAATGATAGCTTTTCTGGATAGAGTAATCTTGGATATAGGTCCTTGCCTTTCATGACTTGGAATACTTCTTTCCAGGCCCTTCTTGACTGCAAGGTTTCTTTTGAGAAATCAGCTAACGGTCTCATGGGAATTCCTTTGTAGGTAACTGTCTCCTTTTTTCTTGCTGCTTTTAAGATTCTCTCCTTATCTTTAATCTTGGCTAATGTAATTATGACATGCTTTGGTGTGTTCCTCTGAGTTTTTCTCCCTCAAAATGTCTAATGAATATCCTGGCATCGTTTACCAAATAACCCTTTTTTTCTCCATTGATTCATTTGTTTGTCAGTTGTTAAAAGACATTTTTACAGGAACCTCTTCTAAGCTATTCTGACTCATCCCATTTTTCCCCACCCAACAGTCCAGAAGCCCCTAATTCTGTATTCTGTTTAACTAAATGACAAGAACTGTCCCTGCCTCAAAAGAGCTTAGGTTGGCAAATAGGAAGAGGACATTGACATGTTAGCATGATAAACAGAGAACAGATATTGACATTGGGCCTCAGAAAGGGCTCCTGCATTTGTGGAACAGTAACTGAGATGAAGGGCCTCTCAGAGGAGTTTCATGTTTGCTTTGGGTGGGACTGTGGACACTCACTCTGAAAGTCACCCAGCCCCGGCTCAGTCTGTTCCTACCTATTTGTCTGACACTATTTTAATCTTCTGGTTGAGGCTATGGGGTTTTTAAGCATCAAATGACTATGAAATTCCAAAAGAAGGCTCCGCCCACTCCAACAGAGTTTAAAAGTTCAACATTTTTTTCAGCGATGACACTCAAGACTTGCTTGGGTATAGCCGTATGTCAGGTGATCCCATTAAGTTTCTTTTGGTCTTGAGAGGCGGTGAAACACCATCGAAACCAAGAGGATAAAATGAAACTCAGAAACATAGAAACTACTTCATTTTGCCTCAAAAATGCCAGTGTTACGGAGGCTTCGTGAAAAAGAATGAAATTGGAGTTGCCTGAAAATGCACTGAGGTTGGACTGACTTAGACCCGTCCTGTTTGCAAGGGACAGTGACATGCATTAGACAAGGAAACATCGGAAAGAGTTAAGGAATCAGGGAACCAATGTCAACAGCTCCCTAGCCAGGATTCCTCAGTCTGGTCACCCAGGCTACACAGTGGCGTCTTACTTGGGGCTGGGTCAAAGTCGCCACCACCTTCACTGCAGCCACCACCACCATCAACCAAACCAAACTTTACTCATTTTAAAATACCCAAAACTTGTCTGCATTTCCTAAGTCATCAGGAGCTAGGCTTTCTGAGCTTTTGGTAACTCAGCCTAAAAATTAATCTATTGTATTTCTTTTTTTTTCTTTCATTTATTTTTAGAGGGGAAGGGGCGAGGGAGAGAAACATCAATATATGGTTGCCTTTTGTGCATCCCCTGCTGGTAGTTAGCCTTCAAGGAACCGGCCTGCAACCCAGGCATGTGCCCTGACTGGGAGTCGAACTGCGATCGTCTGGTTCGCAGGCTCGCGCTCAATCCACTGAGCTATGCCAGCCAGGGCTATTGTATTTCTTTTTACGTGTTAGCTGTTGCTATCCCTTTCCCAAGGGATACTTGAAAGGTAAGGTGGTTAGAAATAAAGGAGAGATTTTTTTCTTCTCTCACTCTTTCCCCTCTATAAAGAAACTAGAGCAAATAAATCATTGGCAATTTTGTTAAATCTTGAGTTGCACTTTGCAACTTGCTTATGCCTATCATGAAAGTAAATTTATGAAAAATTCAAATTGCATGAAAATTTTATAGATGGCTTCTAAACTAAAAAATGTTTTTTAAAATTTTATACATACTGTTTTGTAACCTTTTGAAATTTAATGCCTAATAAAAGTTTATTCTCCCATTAATGATTTTTCTACAGTAGTGGCTTTTGAGCCTTTTTAGAAGTGAACTATTTTTTAAAATTCGAAATCTTAATGGTTATCTATTGCTGTGTAACAAATCACCTTAAAATAGGTAGCCTTACACGAATTACAATGGCTTGCTCATTCACGAGTCGGCAGTTGCTTCAGGCTCAGCACGGAAGAGCTCACCTCTGTTCCACATGGCATCAGATGTGATGGCTCAGCTGAGACAGTGAGAGCCACTTCCAAGATGGTGTCACTCACGGGGGGCACAAGTCACATAGGGCCCTGAAAGTCATTCATTGGAAGGACGTTGGCTTTTGCCCTTTGTGAGATGGGAAGCCACCGGAGGGCTCTGAACGCACGTGTAACTCACGTGCTCACAAGATGACCCAGGCTGCCATGCCAGGAATAAAGGAGAAGACAGGTAGGCTGTCTGAGTGGGAGCAGGGCACCTGATGGAAAGCCGCTGCAGTGACCCAGGGGAGAGGTATGGTGGCAGCCAGAGCAGGTGTTCAGGTGCATTATGTTTGGACTAACATTCATCTATGCTTTCTTCTATTTATTTTATGACATTATTAGGACACAGGAAGGGAGTTTTGCTGTAAGGTTTGAGTAGTTCAACTACGCTAATATTCCTGGAACACCGATTCTTCATCTCTTCTTTTCACAGCGCAGGAAAACCACTGGGTGCTCCAACAGTACTGATTGACCTGAACAGTTAACCTAGCTCAGGTAAGATCTGAGTACCTGCTGATAAAGATCCTGGTCCTGGCCTCTGGTTGGGATGTGACACAAATGAACACTTGGCAGTTTAGGTCCCTTCGTGGTCATGCCAGCCCTCCCCCAGCCGGGGGCCTCCCACCCTGGACTGCACGCCTGCAGTGGGCAGAAGCTACACCTTCCTGAGACCTTCCCCTCACAGCCGCCCGGTGAGCTGCAGCCTATCAGCCTCCACGCTGGTTGGAGTGATATGGAGTGAGATTTCCTAAGAATAGATCCAATTCTTGGAGGCCTCAGAGCCTGGCACACTTCCTCCGGGGCTGCACTTGGCTTCTGTCTCTCCTTTTCCCCTTGAGGAGCCCCAGCCTTCTGCAGCTGTTGCATCAGCCTGCTACCCCGGGGGCTGTGAGGAGCAGAACAAAAGCTGCGACTTGGTGACTATTCACATCTGTACTTCCCAAAAGCAAACAGAACAGATGCCCTTAGCAACGGGGCTCCCCAGCTCAGGGCAGGGGAAATGTGCCCTGAAGGGGGAAGTTTCCTTTCTAAGAGCTGACAGAGCTACTTAACGATGGCAAGGAACAACATGAAACAGAACATTAAACTTTGACGAACTGCAAAGCCTGCGAGGCTTAAGCTGCAAGTCAACAGAGATGTTCTAATCTGTATAAACACTCAGCACGCAAACTCCGGTGCAGTTTTGGGCCTTACATACGCCATGTTTTCCTCAGGAGAGAGGGCTATGAAGGCAAAAAGATGCTGTGGTTTTCACATGAACTCGGTGGTAGAGAGAGCTTCTTAGGAACTCGGCCTTGCCCAGTTCCTGTCTTTGGGCCTGTGCTGCTACCTGGCCTTCTGGGTCCTACCCCACTCTCAGGATGGGGTCATTCAGTCATTGAGTACCCTGGTTGCTCCTGGTCTGCCTCACCTTCTCTCTTCTGAAGGCTTTTGGCCCAGAGCCCAGGGCAGAGTGAGATAGACCAGAGTTGAGGTAAGATTGTTCCCTCATTCATAACAGTTCTGAGAGCAAATTGAACGTCAACTGAGGGCCAGACTCACGCTTCTAGGCCCGATCCTTTCATTTGATCCTCCCAGCAACTCCATGAGGTAGGTGGGATTTGGGGCCTGGTTTTACAGACAAGAAGATGGGGGCCCAAGGCAGAAAGTCAATTACCCTGGGTCACACAGGCAGTTGGTCGCAGGGCCAGGAGTCTCACTACCATGTATGGATGCCCCACCATCATGCTATAACTGCCCCAGCGCTCATTTTTGGGTTGGAACCAGGAGAAAAGCTGCTTAGAGACTTTAAGGACAAAGAAGGCAGGGCTTTCCTTCTCTGTATTCTGATCTTTTCTGCCATCCTCAAATATTGCAAACACTTTTTTTGTGGAGCAGAGTAGCACCTCAATTTGTATTTGAACATCTGCTTCTCCACTGGACTTTATTTCTGGCTCCAGGGGCGACACGTGACCCAGACCTCACTCATCGAAAAACGTGGGTGACTATTGCATAGCCCAGTCACAGCCCAGTCTTCCCGTGATTGGGAAGATTGTCTCTACTTCCCAGTCAGAGACAATGAGAGTTGAATGAGGGCTTTTGTTTGAGGCTGTAGGGAAGTAGTCTCCCCCTCTCTTCTCATTACGTTGGTAGCCCCGGAGGACAGGGCTGTTGGCAGCCATTTTGCGACCATGAGCAGGAAAGCCCTGTTGGAGAATGGAGTTAGCACAGGAAGTAGAGCCAGGCTGAGAGAGTGGCGCTGGAGCCTGACCTCATCCCGCGAGCATCTGAACCAAGCCATGTACTCTTCAGTTATGTGTACTCATAAAATCTCATTGTTGTGATGTCATTTGGGGCAGATTTACTGTTACTTGTAACCAAAAGAATCCTAATGGCTACATGAAGCCTTCAGTAAATGTGTGCTTTGTGCCACAGTCTGGTCTGTAACTGAGCAATTAAGGCCCTTGTGTCTGCATGGGCAACTCAGGAGCCTGGGGAGAGCTGCAGCAGCCAGGGGTGGGGGCGTGGGCCAGGGCAACATTAGCAAACACTCGTGTGGTCTTTACCAAGTACTGCTGCAGATGTTGCGGCTGATCGGAGAGACAGAAACCAAGTGACCCACGCTGTAATTTTTTTCAACTGCAACCTCTGCAGAGTTAAGTGCTTTCATCCATATGAGTTAATGAAGTTACCGTTTTCTTCACGTTTGTGAAAGATGGGAACCAAAGGCACAGAGAGGTTGGAGAACATATCCAAGATCACGCACCTCTGAAACTGGGAGCTGGGCTGTGAGTGGGGCTGTCAGGTTCTGGGCATCCTGCCCCACTGCTCTCGTCCTCCAGCAGGGAGCAGAGGCACCCAGTGGTTTGTTTGTAGGCAGCGTGGATGTGAGAGAGAAACACCAATGGGATGCCGCTCAAACACCCCCCGGCTGGGGACCGAACCTGCGACTCAGGCATGTGCCCTGATGGGAAATCAAACCAGTGACCTTTCGCTTTATGGGATGACACCCAACCCAAGGAGTCACACAGGTCAGGTCCACAGAGTCGCTATTTTTAAAAAAATTGTTGTGTTTAACTTTTTAGAATGAAATACAGAAATGTGAGTGAAAATTCAAGGGAATTGGTTAAGAAAATTCTGAGCCACTCAAGTCGAGACAAAGACGGCCACCCCTGCAGCTTTCCTCCGACTCGCTGATCGGCCCACGGCACTGAGGGGAACAGAAAACAGGGGGCTGTAGACAGGCGCCCACTGGGCTGAGTCTGTGCCACCCCACTGCTCCCCAGGCTCTTTCGTCTCTGCCCCTGCCTCCTGTCTCTAGGCTCTGTGGCTGCAGCCCACTGAGCATTGCCCAGTAAGACTTGCCTACCCTGACGTCAGAGGGAGCCTCCCCCACAGCTGCAGGGAGGCCTCGGCCCAGTCCCGGGGTGGGGGGTGGGGGCACCTGCCTCGCTGCATCCCATCCTGTGTCTGCATCCAGGAGAGGCTAAGTGTTGAAGAATTAGAGAGGGACAAGCGCTTTGCTCACAGATCCTTCCTTACGCCAGCCTCCCCACTGAATCCCAGCCCCCTCTCTCCCCAGTAACCCAGAACTGCCTTGTGTTGAGTTTAGCTGTGGGTTGGGCACTCTCCTAAGCACTTAGCCTGCACTTATTCATCAAAACAATCTTATTATTCCCATTTTCCAGATGAGAAACGGAATCTCCAAGAGATTCTTTGAAGGCGCATCGCTGGTGTGTATTGGAGCCACAGATTAGGGTCGGTGGTCTACCTGGTATGGACATGCCCCTTGGGGAGTGACCGCCTCCATGACTCCCCACTGCCGCGATGTGTTTCCTTCTCTTGGAACCCCAGGTACTGGTGGTAGCCTGAGTTAACCCTGAGCTTGCCTAGCGCTTGGGACATCCTGGCTTATTACTCTGTCATCTCTCAGGCCCACCTCCCTCCCCCATCTTGGGTTCAGAACAATCTCCAGGGGTCCTGGTCACCTCCAGCTTCTTGCCTGGCCCTTTGAGGAACCCCTCAGCCTCGCTCTCTGTCTCAAATCCTGCCAGCAGAGGCTGTGCTGTGTACTAGGTTTCTCCTACTGGGGCTCTCAGGCTGGTGGACTTGGCCCTCGGGCTTCATCTCATCTTGTCCTTTGGGGTACGACTGGGGCACAGGAGCAACCAGGACTGTTTATGAGCTGCCCTTCTAGGTCTATGAAATGGCTTGTGGTGCTCCGCATGGCTCACTAACATGAAGTGGCCTCTGCCCCCCGCCCTGGAACTTACCCTGCACATGATGGCTTATTCCTCTGGAAAGACTCAGGATTCCAGAGCAGTGATATTTACTTGGCTGTGTTTGGTGGGGATTAGGACTCCAGGCCAACTCTTGATTATCTGTGGGAGAAGGGAGAGGATGGAGCACTGACATTTCCAAATAACCCTGGAACTTAGACTGACCAACAGCTCCAAGTGTCTCTTGTTGGACCTCTTTCCAGGGAAGCTACCAAGAAGTCCAGTCTTTGAACTTGGCTTTCAAATTCTCTCTGCTTTTCTTCCCTCCTCTTCTTTTTATTTTACTTTATTTTGTTTTTATTTGCATTGGACAAGGAAATAGAGGAGCAGTAAGAAGACTGATGGAGCCCAGTGCTCTGTGGTAAGTAACAGAAAACCCAACTCAAACTTAAATAGTGAAAGCCATTTATTTACTTATACAAATAAGTAGAAATCTGATGATTGGAATGGCATCAGTTAAGGTTTGCTCCAGCAACTAACTGAGGTTCCTAGGCCCTATTTCTCTCCTTCTACCTCCCACAGTGCATGCTTCACCCTTAGGTTTCCTTTTTTTAAAAAATATATATTTTATTGATTATACCATTACAGTTGTTGTATTCCCTCCTTCATTCCCCTCCACCCTGCACACCCCTCCCTCACCATTCCCCCCCTTTAGTTTATGACCACGTGTCTCAAGTTCTTTAGATTCTGTATTTCCCCTACTATTCTTGCCCTCCCCCCTATCTATTTTCTACCTACTGTCTATACTATTTTCTGTATCTTCTCCCCCCTTCTCCTCCTCCCACTCCTCTGTTGCTAACCCTCCATGTGTTCTTCATTTCTATGGTTCCACTCCTAATCTAGCTGTCCTTTTGGTTTGCTTTTGTTTTAGGTGTGGTTGTTAATAACTGTGAGTTTGCTGTCCTTTCACTGTTAATATTTTTCATCTTCTTTTTCTTATATAAGTCCCTTTAACATTTCATATAATAAGGGCTTGGTGATGATGAACTCCTTGAATTTGACCTTATCGGAGAAGCACTTTATCTGTCCTTCCATTCTAAATGAAAGTTTTGCTGGATAAAGCAATCTTGGGTGTAAGTCTTTGGATTTCATGACTTGGAATACTTCTTTCCAGCCCCTTCTTGCCTTTAAGGTTTCTTGAGAAATCCACTGACAGTCTGATGGGAACTCCTTTGTAGGTGACTATCGCCTTATCTATTGCTGCTTCTAGGATTCTCTCCTTCATTTTCATCTTGGACAATGTAATTATGATGTGCCTTGGTGTGTTCCTTCTTGGGTCCAACTTCTTTGGGACTCTCTGAGCTTCCTGGATTTCCTGGAAGTCCATTTCCTTTGCCAGACTGGGGAAGTTCTCTTTTATTATTTGTTCAAATAAGTTTTCCACTCATGGATGTTTCTTTTCCCCTTCTGGTACCCCTATAATTCAGATGTTGGAACGTCTAAAGATGTCCTGGAGGTTCCTAAGCCTCTCCTCATTTTTTTGAATTCTTGCTTCTTCATTCTTTTCTGGTTGAATGTTTCTTTCTTCTTTCTGGTCCATTCCATTGATTTGAGTCCCAGTTTCCTTTCCATCACTATTGGTTTCCTGTGCATTTCCCTTCATTTCAGTTAGTTTAGCCTTCATATGTTCCTCTAGTTTGTGACTATAATCAACCAGTTCTGTGAGCATCCTGATCACCAGCATTTTGAACTATGCATCTGAGAGGTTCGCTATTTCTTGGTCACTTAGAGTTATTGGCTCTGGGGCTTTGAGTTCTTCTTGAGCCATATTTTGGACTGTTCGTGCCTGTTACATATGAGGAAGAGAGCCCTAGGTGTTCGCCAGAGAGGGGCAACTCAGTCGCTGGGTTGTGACGCTGTACGTGGGGGCGGGGTCAACGAGGAGCAATGGCGGTCTCGTCTGCCGCCTCCCGCCGCAGCTGCCACCTTCGCTGGGCACTCACGTTTCATTCCACTGCACGCGAATGTGTGACCGCGGTCAGCCCTCCACTGCTGGGTTTGCCTGCTGGGGTCTGCACGGTCCCTCTCACTGCTCACTCTGCTGGTTTATTTGTGCACAAATATGTGACCGCGGTCAGTCTGCCCCGCACCCTCACTGGGTCTGCGCTGCTACCGTGGCTGCCTGTGTGCCTGGGTCAGGGGATCTTTCCTGCCCGACCCTGCTCTGCTGCTGGCTCCACCCCTTTTACCGGTCCTGGTTGAACGGTTCGTTGTTGTCGGACTTCCGTATAGTTCAATTTTCTGTTCTTTGGCTGTGTCTTTGTTTACTAAACCTTTGTTGTATTCAAACTTGGTTGCGGGAGAAGGCACAGTGTTTCCACCTATGCCTCCATCTTGGCGGAAGTCTCACCCTTGGGTTTCCTATGGTGGTCCCCTGACAGTTTCTGACTCTTGCTTCAGGCTAGCAAATAGCTATGATGTGTCAGACCCGCACTTGCTGAGGGAAGATATCATGTCTTCTGGTAGCTCTCACACAGGTTCAAGAACTATGACTCCCTCACTGGCTCAGATTGAGTTACATGCTTTTCCTTAAACCAATCGTTGTGTCCAGTCAGAGGGTTTATTCTTATTGACTTAAGCTGGTTGAGCCCATCCCTGCAGGTAGGGTAGGGTCAATCTTATCCAACACACATGAACTGAATGCCCCAAAGGGCAGTCAGGCTACTACTGGGTGGAGGAGGGGGACCAGATGCTACGAAGACAACAGATCAATATTGAACATACTTGGATGATCCATGGGCCATGCTGATGCACCCAGGTGGTGACAGTTATGCCTGACAATGAAATGGGGTACACAATTTCCAAATCCCCAAAGCTCTTCTTCCTCTTGTCCTTTATTAGGTCCTCAGGAGAATCTGTGTGTCAACTGCAACGGGGAACCATGATTTTCTGTTTCATAAATAAAGTAAGGGGGCTCAAAGAGGTACAGAGACTTCCTCAAAGGCACCAGCCATACCTGGAAGGACCTGAACCTGAACCCATGCTCTTTCTCTCCAATGGGAAGCTAGCAGCTGGCAAAATGGGGTGAATTCACTGAACAGTGCCAACAGCTGCATTCTTGGAGACAGATCTGCTTAGAGCAAAGAAAGGTTTGGGCTCTGCCACATGTTAGTTCAGGTATGAAAGTCACTAGATGGAAAGGGTGGACAAACAGAGAGCCTAAAATGGAGAGGTTGTATATTAGGAATCAGGGTTCTCCTGAGAAACAGACCAATAGGAGATTGATTGATTGATTGATTAATTAATTTTAGAAATTGGCTCAGCGTGGTTATGGAGTCCAAGAAGCCACCTACAGGCTGGAGAAGCAGAAAAAGCCAGAGGTATAATTCAATCTGACTCTGAAGGCCTGAGAATTGGGGGCTAATGGTGCAAGTCCTGCTCTGAGTTCAAAAGCCCAAGAACCAGGAGCTCCAAAGTCCAAGGACAGGAGAAGGTGCGTACCCACTCCAGAAGAGGGACAGTATTTGCTCTTCCTCTACTTTTTTGGTCCTATTTGGACCCTTCAGGACAGGATGATGCTCAACCCCAGTTGATGAAGCTATTCTTTCTGATTCAGATTCATGTGCTATTTTTTTTTCCAGAAACATCTTCACAGACATCTCCTGGCACAATGTTTTACCAGCCATCTGTCATCCCTTAGCCCAGTCAAGCTGATACCTAGGATGAACCATCACAGGGTGTCAAGAGACATGCACTAATGTCACAGGGACAAATCTGCCCCAATTTCCTTCTGCTGTAGAAGGTAAAGCTAGGGTGGGAAAAGATCCAGGGCCTTGTAAAAAGAGAGAGACTGTCGGGAGAATCCCAAAGCTTGTGCCTTCTCTGACGTCTTGCCTACCCAGTCCCTCAGATACTCTCTTCTCTCCTACCTGCTTCTCCAACTGCTCCAGGGGAACCCTGGCTTGGTAATCTAGCAGTGAGGCCATTGCAGGCTGGGGATGGATCTCCCTTCTACTTCTCTTATCTCCCATCTGTCAGCCTTCTGCTGGACAGGCAGGCTTTGTTTTTTTTCAGCAGTTTGTCTAGTTCTAGAAGTGATTCATGATGATGTTTACATGATACAGAGATTTAAGTTCGATGTCCACTGCTGGTTGACTGAGTGAACTTGAGCAAATGACTTTAGGTTTCTGAGCTTGAGCTTGCTCATCTATAAAATGAGAGGACGCTAGTCCAAGACCCTTCAGTCATTGGGATAAGGCAAATAAATTAGACCTGCTAAGTGCTCAATGGATAGATTAACATGTGAAACGTGCTTAGGGTAGTGCCTGGAAAAAGATGCATTGTAAAAAGGAAAGCTACCAATGATGATGCTGATGTTGATGATGTTTCTTACTTTTTTAAAATGTTATTGATTATGCTATTACAGTTGTCCTAATCTTTACCCTTTCTGCCTGGTACCCCCCTTCCCTCCAGCAATTCTCCCCTTTAGTTCATGTCTGTGGGCTGTGCATGTACGTTCTTTGGCTTCTCCATTTCCTAGGCTATTCTTAACTTCCCCACGTCTACTTTGTTCCTACAAAATATGCTTCTCAATCCCTGCACCATTTCCCCATTCTTGCCCTTCTGCCTCCCCCCTGATAACCCTCCAAATGATCTCCATATTTATGATTCTGTTCCTGTTCTGGTTGTTTGCTTGGTTAGTTAGTTGAGTTTTTTTAGATTCAGTTGTTGATAGTCATTGCCTTTTTAATGTTCATGGTTTTGATTTTCTTCTTTTTCTTAAATAAGCTCCTTTAACATTTCCTGTAATAATGACTTGGCGGTGATGAACTTCTTTAGCTTTTTACCTTGTCTGGGAAGCACCTCATCTGTTCTTCCATTCTAAATGACAGCTTTGCTGGGTAGTGTAATCTAGATTGTAGATCCTTGCTTTTCATCACTTTGAATACTTCTTGCCAGTCCCTTCTTACCTGCAAAGTTTCTTTTGAGGAATCCCCTGATAGTCTTAGGGTACTCCTTTGTAGGTAACTCTCTGTTTTTCTCTTGCTGCTTTTAAGATTCTCTCTTTATCTTTAACCATTGGCATTTTAATTACGATGTGTCTCCGTGTGGTCTTCATTGAGTCCAACTTGTTTGGAACTCTCTGTGCTTCCTGGACTTGTATGTCTATTTTCTTCACCAAATTAAGGAAGTTTTCTTATATTATTTTTTCAAATAGTTTTCAATTTCTTGCTCTTCCTCTTCTCCTTCTGGCATCCCTATGCTTTGGATGTTGGCACGTTTGGAGATGTCCCAGAGGTTCCTAAGCCTCTCCTCATTTCTTTGAATTCTCATTTCTTCTGTTCTGGTTGAATGTGTATCTCTTCCTTATGTTCCAAATCACTGGTTTGAGTCCCAGCTTCCTTCCCTTTTCCGTTGGTTTCCTGTGGATTATTCTTTATTTGAATTAGTGTAACCTTCATTTCTTCCTCTATTTTTTGCCATACTCAAGGATTTCCCTGAGTACCCTGATAACCAGTGTTTTGAACTCTACATTTGATAGGTTGGTTATCTTTATTTCACTTAGTTCTTTTTGGGAGATTTTGTTATGTTCTTTCATTTGCACCATATTTTTTGTCTCCTCAATTTAGCTGCCTCCCTGTGTTTGTTTCTGTATATGAGGTAGAGCTGATTTTATTCCCTGTCTTAGCAGCATGGCCTATGTAGAAAAGGCATCTGTAAATTGTGTGGGGCAGAGCTTTAGGTAATCGCCAGAGCAGGGCACCCACTCCACTGCTTTGTGGCTGTGTGGGGGGCGGGCTTAGAGGGGGGACTCTGCTACCACCTGGCTTCTGATGATTTGCCTGGCGTTTACCCTGTTTCCAGTTACTTCACCCCTTTTCTGTGTGAAACTCACACCCTACCAGCTGCTGCCCCAGTGGTGAATCCTGGAATGGGTGGTTTTGCCTAAGTTCTAAGACTGTTCTGGCCCCTTAAGTGGCAAAAATCTGGCAGTTTCTTCTGCTGCCCCGCCCCTCACTGGTTTTTACTGCCAGAGGTAACCAAGCATTTACCTTCCTGGTGCTGGAAACCTGGGCTGTGCAGTCTGGCCTGGGCTGGGATTGCTCACTTCCAAGGTGTCCCTCACATCAGTTGCACTGCCTCCGCTGCGGCCACCCCTGCCACTGCCACCCTTCCCCACCACACCACCTCTCTGCCTGTCTCCACAGCTGCGCCCCTCCTACCTGTCTGGGTGAATGTGTCTTCTTTAAATCCGTGGTGGTCAGAACTCCATGCGGCTTGATTTTCTGACAGTTCTGGGTGTTAAGAGCCTGACAGCGTCTCAGTGTTTGAAATGTGGTTGTAATGCTTTCTACGTTTGCATGAGGAGGCAAAGGGTGTCTACCGACTCCTCCATCTTGACTGTAAGTCTTGATGGTGTTTCTAAGTGCCCATTATGACTGATTTTTTTCTCCACTGAAATAACTAAATCTTTGACAGGCCTGACCCCCACCAGGGTGCTACCAGTGGCAACTCAGAATGGAGGCATGTCCTGGGGAGCAGGCTGTTTTCATCCACTGTTTACTGGCATCGTGGGCCGTTGCCTCCCCTGCAGCTCCTTGCTTCTGGGCACTTGAGAGGGACTCCTCTCCAATTTCCTCACCGTGGTAGCAGGTGTGGAGGCTGGGAGTGTGGATATCAACAGGGGAGGACTTGTGGGGCAGGTCTGGGTGCAGTGTCGGGGCGCATTTGGTCGGAATACAGATGTGAGAGAGGAGGCTGGGTGATGGCGTCTTGGGAAAGAAGGGATTTTTAGCTTCCTGGATTGTGAAGGTGGGTCTAAATCTGACTTTCCTCCCTAAGCAGAGCTGCCACATATGGCCCTGGAGGGTACGCACCTACCACAGCAGGGTCGACCTTCTCAGGTCCCATAGCTTGGCCAAGGTGCTTCTCCGCCAGAGGCTGATGCAACCTTCGTGCATGAGCTGTGAAGATCAGAATGCCATTTGCCTTCACTGTGCTGAGGCTCCCTCCTTGCAGCTGAACTCAGCTCCTCCTCCTTATGTACCCAGCAGAGCCTCTTAGGTTTCCGCCAAAGAGGACTACTATAGACTGCACATTTGTGTCCACCGACCCAAATTCCTATGTTGAAACCTAATTCCAATATGAGAGTTTTGGAGGTGCGGTTTGGGGAGGTAACTAGTTTGTGAGGTCAGAGCCCTCATGAATGGGATTAGTGCCCTGTAGAGATCTTAGGGAATGCCCTCACCCTTTCTCCACACATCTGAGTTGTGGAAATGGGTCGGAATTCTGATGTGTTTGATTCTAGAGCTCCGCTGCCCCATGACTTTGAGGCTGAAAATAAATGGACTCTAATAGTTGGGTTTTGATTTCAGACACTTAGTCAGGTTTTAGGGTGAGGAAAGGGCTTTCCCTGGGCACCGTCAAACTATACCAGGGTTTTCATCTATGCTACTACTCATAATGTATAGCTACTATACATAAAGCTAATGTATAAACTCATTCAACTTCAGGCAGGGTAGGGAAGAGTCTGTGTAACTCCAGGCTGACAGTCCCTGTTGGAGGAATAGGGTACAGAATTCCCCTTTTCCTTTTCCTCATTTTAGCATCACTACTCCAAGATAATAAGGCAACAAGATGGAGTAGAAGTTGGACCAGACCCAGAGCCAGAAAATGGACATCTTAAGCCAGCAATACCACTTACTAGATGGTGGGTAACAGGTCTCTTGACCTCTGAGCTTTAGTTTTTTTCACTTGTAAGATGAGATGATGCAAACACAACCAGTGCCCTCGGAGATGGTGAGGATCAGAGGGTCAGATGTACGTGAATACAGAAAGTAAAGGGCTCTATAGCTCTGTTGATGTAGGTGACCTGCAGGGTTGGTTGAGGTATGTGTAAAGAAATGGCTTGGCCAGTGAAAAGGACACTGGGGTCATGCAGAGAAAGCTTTTAGCCCAGGTAGGCATCTCTGGCATCCCTGAGGTGGAACTGAGCTTGGCAGTAACCGGAGGGGGTAAAGAGTTGGGAGGTTTGGGTGATGCAGAAATGAGAGCTCCAAGCATTGGTTGCTTAAAGCTTTTCTGCTGCGAAGGAAGGCAGAACTACTAGTGATAATGGTAAAATCCACCTAGAGTGGGGCAGGACAGAGCCTTTCAGAAGGGCAGAAACAGGCCTTTCAGTCGAGAATGGGGTGTTTGGGGGTGTAAGCACAGTGTTTGGTTGTTAAATAAGAGTCCCACCCTTTCTTGCATCAGAACTAGGGATGGGCCACAATAGTTTGAGAATCCAGGAGAAGCAGAAATCAGGCCCAAGAAAAAGAAGTTTCTTGTACCTAAGAAAAAGGCTTTTTGTTTTGTTTTGTGTTTAAAACAGCATTTTGCTGAAAATCTTTGCTTCTAAAACCATTGGGATAAGTCAGTCCTCTGAAAGTATAAACAGGAAAGAGCCCGGGGCTCCCAGGAACAAAAAGACTATGAAGCCCTGAGGCCAAGAGAGGCTGGAGGGCAGGGTGAGGACAGGTGGTCAGTGTGGCTCCAGTCTGCACTGCCAAGGGCCGGTCCATCAGAGGCCTGAGACCTGCCTTACTGGGCAGGGGGCCCATGTGAAAGCGCTGCGTTGAGGAGCAAGGGCCAAGGGCAGCTTCAGAAGGAAGTGCAGCTGGGCACGGTCTGTGGGTGGATGAGCCCACACAAATTATCCTCAAGGTAGAAGAGATGTAAAAGAGATTATTCCATGCCGCTTCTAGGGGGAAATGCATCTATTGAGTTTCTCAAACTGGGGTCTGAGAGTTCCAGAGCACTGCCAGTGAATCTTGGGAGTCCACAGATTTTCTATGAGGATATTTAATTCTGTGTTTTTATATTGATGCAAACCTGAAAAAAATAAATAGAAGTTAGTCAATCCAAGCATATTCTGGGTCATCTACATTCACGGCCTTCTATTTCCTCCCCTCCCCTCCCCTCCCCTCCCCTCCCCTCCTATTCTCGCCTCTTTTCTTTGTGGCATCCACCTACAAAAGGAACCCATTGTGTATGGTGACCTCATTTCCATAGGCTGGTATTTACACTTGAATCACAGTGCCGATAGGAAGCCTGTCGAGGCCAGGACAGCTGCACCAGTTGTGAAAATATGGACATAATTCAAGCCTGTTGGTAGATAATTCTGAGCCTCCTAAATTTCACCACCCTGTACCTCTCTGTCTTGAGATGTCCTCCAAGGGCCCCCACAACCGCCCCAGGATGTAACAGCCATCCGAGGTGAGAGGAGAGGAGAGTGTAGTCATTTCCTGCGACGGCTGTAACAAATGACCACAAACGGGTGGTTTAAAATATCAGAAATTTATTCTCTCACAGTCTGGGTGCCAGAAGTCAGAAATCAGTTTCACTGGGGTCAAAACCAAGGTGTAAACACAGCTGTGCCTCCGTCCGCAGCAAACCGCCCTTGGCCTTTCTTTTATAAGAACGCTTGTGTTTGCACTAGTGTGGCCCGCACAGATAATCCGGGGTAACGTAGTCATCTCAAGGTCCTTAATCTAATCACTTCTGCAAAGAACGCTTTTCTTTACAAAGTGACATTACAGGCTCTGAGAATTAGGATCTGATATTGATGGGAGCTATTATTCCACCTACTACAGGGAACTGCGAGAACTTATTCTAGAGGTCACACCAGAATCGCCGTGGATGGTGACCTGTGTCTGTGTGTGTGTGAGAGAGAAAAATTTTCTTTACACAGTATTTACTTTGACATCATGTAGTGCTCTTTGATATTTTCTTTATCATTCTTTAAAAGGGCCGGGGGCTTGCTGCAACTCACTACATTTATTTCATGACCCATTATTAGGTTGTGCATGCAGTTTGAAAAATACTCCCCTTAAAACCTAGCAACCTTGGAGTGCCACAATCTTTCACTGCTTGCATTTGTGTTTTTCTTGCAACGGCACTCAACCTAAATTATCACAGACTAATGAGAAAAGGAGAGAAAGCTTTAACATGTAAATAGTGTAGTATGGCACTGGGATAAAAATGGACATATAGACCAACGAACAGAATAGAGAGCCCAGAAATAAACCCGAGCCTACGTGGCCAACTAATTTTTGAGAAGGGCGTCAAGCATATGTAGTGGGGAAAGGATGGTCTATTGAGTGAGTGATGCTGGGAAAACTGGATATCTAAATGCTGAAGAGTGAAACTGAATCTTTGTCTTCTACCATACACAAAAATCAACTCAAAATGAATAAAGACTAGAGTGAAAACCAAAAAATGTCTAGAATAAAACAGAGAAAAAGCTCCTTAACACTGCCCTCCATGAAGACTTTTTTGGATGTGACACCAAAGGCCCGGACAACAAAAGCAAAAACAAGTGGAACAACATCAGACTAAAAAGCTTCTTCACAGCAATGGAAACCATCAGCAAAGTGCATGGGCAGCCTACAAATTGGGAGGAAATATTTGGAAACCATGTGTGATAAGGGATTCTGAAATATATATCTAAAATATACAAGAAGCTCATACAACTCATTAGCAAAAACAACAACAAAAACCCGACCTGATTAAAAAATGGTCAAAGCACCTGAATACACATTTTTCCTTCCAAAAGACATAAAAATGACACATAGGTATATGAAAAGGTACTCAATATAATTAGGGAAATGCAAACCAGAACCACAATGAGATTTCAGTTCACATCTTTGGGGATGGTTATTATAAAAAACCTAAAATATTCCAAGTGTTGGTAAGGATGTGAAGAAAAGGGAGTCCTTGTTCGCTGTTGGTGGGACTGTAAACTGCTTCGGCTGTGATGGAAACAGTATAACATTTCCTCGGAAAACTATCAGATGACCCAGCAACTGCCCCTCTCAGTACATGCACAGAGGAAATAAAATTAGTACCTCGAAGAGAATCTGTGTTCCTGTGGGTTTTGCAGCATTATTTACAATAGCCAAGATAAAGAAAGAACCTAAGTGTCCATTGATGAATGATGATATTATGATGTAATGTATACAAATAGAAAATTACTTGGCTTCCGAAATGAGATCCTGCCATTTGCAACAACATGGATGAACCTGCAAGACATAATACCGAGTGAAATAAACCACACACAGAAAGGAAAAAAAAAACCCTGCATGATCTCACTTATAGGCGGAAACTTTAAAAGTCAGAAACAGAGGCAGAGAAGAGAATGATGGTCACCAAGGGTGGGAGGGGGTGGGAGACAGGGAGACTTTGGTCACGGAGCACAAAGTTCGACTTATGTAGGATGAGTAAGTCTAGATATCTAACCCACAACGTGATGACTGTAGTTAATAATACTGTACTGAGTACTGGGAATGCAGTGGCTAGGTGAAAGGAAGATGTTAATTAGCCCGCCTGTAGCAATCATTTCACTCTGGTTATGATATCAAACCATTATGCTGTGTACCTAAAGTATATACAAGTTTTATTTTAAAATATGTACATGGTGTATTTATCATGAGCAAAGGTGAGTTGGTGTGGCGAACAAACGAAGACTTGACCATAGTTTGAATGGCAGAAAGGATGGGAGGATTGAGGCCTCACGTGGCACATGGTGGCACAGGTGCACTGAACTCAAAGAGCCCACACCATGGCAGCCTGTACCAGTCCCATTCTGTGCAGAGATGTAATGCCAGCATTTTAGGTATTATTATTTTTTTAAGATTTTGTTTATTTATCTTTAGAGGGGAAGGGAAGGAGAGAGGGAGAGAAATATCAATGTATGGTTGCCTCTCATGTATCCCCTGCTGGGAACTGGCCTGCAACCCAGGCATGTGCCCTGACTGGGAATCGAACCGCGATCCTTTGGTTCACAGGCCTGCGCTCAATCCACTGAACTATACCAGCCAGGACAGTGCCAGCAATTTAAGACAGCATCGTCTACTATAGCACACTAATATTTTGTAGTGTTGTTTGTACTGCACTTGTAAGTTGTTCTGGTCTTATATATACATATGAGAGTTGTAAACCTAAGAAATTTTTAAACCCTATTTTTATATTTGCACATGTTTGGGTGCTATAAAAAAGAAAAATGATTTAAGTCAATTGTAGCAGAGCGATGGTGGTGGGGAAGCCACAAGGACTGTTTTCTTCCGATAAAAGGAGTAAAACATGGTTTAAGTTTCAGAAACACTTGTCTACTGCAGGGGGTGTAATGGGATACATGAGTGGGAAAATCTAAGGACAAAAGTGGTGTGAAAAAGAACAAGAACATCAGCAGGACTTACTGCTGCTGCTGTTTCAGCAGAGACCTTAAACTTGAAAAATAAGGATTGAATCCAGGCAGGGAAACCTGAGGAATGGATTCCACATGCATGTTTCTAGAATGTCTAGAGCTCTCCCACCAACAGAAGCAGACAAGTACGTAGTCCACCCAGGAGGATGGTGCAAAAATGGACCAACAGGGAGAGTTTACTTCCAGGGACTCGAAGTTGGGAGACTTAGCCACCCCCTGGTGAGAAGGATGGGCAGCAAGCACACAACCTACGTATTCTGTCTGTCGAGGTGAGCCATGTGGGGCCTAACGTACCTGCTGGGTGTACGTTTAGATTTGCTTTGATTCTCTTTCATGATTCCTCTGCCTCAAATATTTTTAAAAATTTCATGTGATGCCTGTAAAAACCCTCCACGCCAGTTAGATCACACCGAGGCCAGGTAGGGAACACCTGTCAGTGAACAGGCCAGATGGCACCACACAGCCACCAGGTCCTCTACAGCTCTGTTCTGAGACTCCGCTGGTTTGAGTATTTCTAGGTGACCTAGTTGTATTCAATCCAATATCATTATCACGTCTCTAAGCGTTGGAAGGGACAGTAAGTTCACTAAAATCCAACTTCTGGGTTTTCAGAAGAGAAACACGAGGTCCCAAAATGGAAGTGCCTTGGTCAAGGTCGCTGGTGTTCTCTGTGGAGCAGAGACTCTAACCCTGGAGTCCTGACTTCTAGCTTAGACTTCTTTCCATGTCAACAGCACTCTCATTTTATTTAATGTTTATGCCTTAGGAAATATCTGCTATGTTAAAAACAAGCACAAAACCAATGTGTGGTCACTGTCAGGCACTTTTAGGGTCCATATACTCATTTCACATTTTTGTGGGTTTCCCCCCCAGTTTTGGAGGAATCTTTAATGGCCTGGGAAAGGTTCACAGTACAATGGTAAGTAATGAAGAAGAATATGCAACTATAGGTGTCATAGTCCCAATTGGATTAAAAAATAGAATGGACTTGCCTATAGTGGGTTTTTTGTATTTTCTTGCTTTCAAAGTGACAGTGAGGTCTAAGATTTCATTCAAGAACAGTGGGGGAATACACAGGGTGTGGCAAAAGTAGGTTTACAGTTGTGAGTATGCCAAACAGAGTTTGTTCTTCTTTTCATTACATACTTTTGAATACGAATATTCTGAGGCCCCTTTGAAATGACACACCACAGTCTAGACTGGGAAGCCGAGCACGTATCTGAGGTCCCCATTCCAGCCACTCACTGGTTATTAATTCACTTTTTTTTCTCCAAGCCTCCATTTTCTTGTCTGTAAAATGAGATGGCAATGGCTCCCTCACTGGGCTAATATGAAGATGAATGGAACGAATTCAGTGTCAGCAAATCGAAGTTCATTTTCAGACACGACCTCAGAAGGTGCCAGTTAAGTCATCACAGCACGGATCCTACAGTGATCGAGGCGGAGGGGCTGCCTGGACACAGATCGACGTGGCAATGTGTGATTTCAGGCACAGCTACATCGCCCCTTCTGCGCTCCGATTTCCTCATGTGGGGAATAGGATAATGACAGTATCTGTATCACAGGATTTTTATGAGAACTATACACACTAATTCCCACAAACTACTGTTTGGCACGTAATAATGCCTGATAACTGTTAGCTAATATCTTGCAAACTTGCTGGATGGTGACATCTTCTTCACGGTTGTATTGTGTGATGCTTTAAAAGTCAGCAAACTTGAGCGCCTCTGGAAACTGTAGATGGAACTTCCACACGTCTCCTGGGAATCCTTCCATTCTTAGTGCTGAAGTAGAAACAGCAGCCAAATTGGCAGCTAAACCCACCTGTTGCCTACCCCCCAAGGCCTAGTTGACATCAGTGGGAGCCCCACATTGTGAGGAGGGATCGGCAATCGCACTGACCTGGCTGCCGCTGTTGACTGAAGAACAGCAAGGGCCCCAGGCCATGCCACCCCTTTCGGGGATCCTGGCAGAGCACACAGTCAAACAGGATCAGGGTGGGGCAGGACTTGGCTCAGAGAACTGCCTGGCACTAGCTCACGAAAGGTGGGAACAGGGAGTGCCCCAGATGATTCAATGGGTGGCAGGTTTTCCTCGGAGCAGCTGCCAAAAATGCCTCCCAGGCACCTGGCTGAGAGGCAGGGAGTGCAGGGTGGCTGCGAGGCCAGCTCCTCCGGGGCTGCTCCAGCTCCCTCTCTCCTCGCGCCTGTGTGCACTCGGCTCTCTCCGCCTGGAGCGTCTCTCTACCCACCTGCCCAGCAAAACCCTACTCCCAGCTCATCCTTCTTGTCCTAATTCAAGTCTCTGGGGACACTTTCTGGGCTCTACTAGGCAGACCTGTGCTTTTCACAGTATACAAACTGTATTAACATATATTTTATCCACTAAACACTTCAATGCTCCATCTTCTATACAGTTGACCCTTGAACAATGTAGATGTGAACTGTGTGGGTTCACTTATACATGGGTTTTCTTAATAACATTTTCTTTTCTCTAACTTATCGTATTGTAAAAATACAGTTAAAATATTGACACATGGAACAAAAATATGTGTTAGTTAATAGTTTATGTTATCAGCAAGACTTCTGGTTAAGTTTTTGCAGAGTCAAAACTTATTCGCAAATTTTCAACTGTACAGTTTGGTGCTTGTAACCCCCGCGTTGTTTAAGGGTTAATGTATTTCTATATTATATGCTCCTTCTAGTAAGGTGCATTACCCATGTTTATTGGTATATGGTCAAGCCATTTAGGATGCCCACCAATAGGATTTACTCACAGACCCTGCCCACAGACCCCGTCAGAGGGATGAATCTTGAAGGGTGTGTTTCTGCCCAGTGATTATGCTTCCAGCCATAGCTGAGTAAACAAGGGAGCCAATATCCAGGTGGTGAGTGACCTGTGGTGTGGGTCAGGTCAGGTCAGATTCTCATTCAGAGCCAGGGATCTGAATTGGGAACGACTTCACCAATGAGCAATAGGAACTCAAGCTGAAAGTATGACCTACAGAGAACCTGATGTAGTAGATGCTGTGATGTGCTCCCCAGGTCCCATTCAGGAATGAAGGATTTATATCCCCTTCTTCTGGGATTGTACCCTTGACAGCCCTCAGGTGTCAGCTCTCTTTGGGAATGTCTCTATTGGAGATAGCCCCTGCTCCCGACCTAAGATTTCCAGGAAGCTCATATACAATGGCTGGTTGAGCCCAAAGCAGGGCAACCTCAGGAAAAATTTGAAGTACCATCATAGCTTCCAAGTAACCTTGTGTAGCTGGCCAGGGCCTTTGTCAATGCTAGGGGTCACCAACCATCCTGGTTTGCTTGGGATAGAGTGAATTCCAGGGACCCTTCAGGGCTAAACCCTGGGAAGTTCCAGGCTAACCAGGACAAGTTGGTCATGCAAGGCAAGGCTGCACTGCAGCTCAACTTCTCTGTCCACTCAGTTCTATCAACTTCTTTTCCCTTTCACGAGTGGCATGCCCTGATAAACCTCCAGCCTGCTGATCTCCATCTCAGGGCCTGCTTCCCAGGGGACCCAACATGTGACAGCGCAGAAGCTATGATGTGAAAGCTCAAGTTGTGAGGCATCAGAAACTCTGAGTAAGCAGAAGCTGTAAGATATAGGGAGTCCAGAATTCACTTGATGCTTGGGGTCTCTAGTAAACAGATCTTTCTTTCTTTCTTTTTCAAAGATTTTATTTATTTATTTTTAGAGAGAGGGGAAAGGAAGGAGAAAGAGAGGAAGAGAAACACCAGTGTGTGGTTGCCTCCCATGTGCCCCCTACTGGGGACTTGGCCCACAACCCAGGCATGTGCCCTGACTAGGAATCAAACCAGCGACCCTTTGCTTCAGTGGCCAGCACTCAACCCATTGAGCTACACCAGCCAGGGCTCATTCTTTCATAGTTGTTACCACGAACTTTGCTTTTGAGTTTATTATTGTATATTTGTCTGAGCCTACAGTATTTGCCGTATATTTGATGATTGATTAGACCCAGACCTATCTGTTAAGCTCAAGCTACGTGAACACTCTCTTGTGATAATGTCTGACCATAAATTTATGCATCTGCACTTCTCATATTGCTCACTGCATTCCTACAATAAATTCTCTGCTTATTTGAGATGGTTAGGGTAGATTTCTCATCTTTGTATTCGAAAGGATAGCATTTCCCCATCATCAAGGGATTTGTTTCTTGGCCATAACCAGACTCTGAAAATCTTAAGGAAAAGAAACAAACTTGCTGGAATGATGTTAGGGGTTCCCAAAATCAAAGACTGTTGAAAATAGGCAAGAACAAGAGAATCTGCCACCAACATCGTGATGGCTATAACCTCCAGTCATACCAAGGTTCTTACACACTATTGAGACCCCAAGTCCCAGGAGAGAATCTGATTGGCTGGGCCTACCCTGCACCAGGTGTAGAAAAAGGAGAGAGGGAGGAGCATCTAGCCTCTGTGGCCCCTGTGCTGTGAGACCCAACCCAAACACACAGTGTGGGTGATTTCTCAAAAGACAGAGCGATTTACCAAAAGGACACTGGGGTCCAGGTCTGGAAGCCAAACAACAATGTATGTCCACTTCAGTGTCTATTTCCCTCCTAGGCTAAAAGCTTTTAAGGCAGGAACTATGAATTTCCACCTTGTCTTCCAGCTGACTAGTGCCTGGTATTCAGTAGGTGCTTCATAAAAGCTTTTTTTTAAAGAAATTGCAAATTAAATTATCTCCTTCATTCAAGGGAATCAATACATATAGAAAGATTGGTGCTTGCCCCCTCAGCAATGCAAAGATGGACACATAAAACAGCAATTCTTAAGTGCTTTAAAATCTAGAAGTGGGATTGGGGCATGTAGGCAGTGTGTATACACCGTCTGGGACAGGCACACCACAGAGGACAGGTGTGCCTCCACCTGTGCACTGAGTGTGGGCACATGGACTTCTGTCATTCTGTTGCTCTGCTTGTGTTGTTCTCATGAGTGGAATCCTCAGTCATCCTGTGATCCACCAAGACAGTGCCTGCTGGGGAGTAAAAAATAGAGACTGTTTTTCCCTGGTTCCTGATACCACTTTGGTTGCCTTTTCTAGAGCAATCGCATGAAAAACTGTCTCCCAGGAGAAGTTCAAACTGCCTATTACTCAGAGGTTGCAAGGATATATGAACACTTTCCTGAGTTGGGGCCATGAAAAACCAACTGTGCTTCTAGGCTGGCTCCTTCCCCTTCCACCCAAGTGGGTGGGGGTGTGCACTGCCCAAACCTCAGGATGCGCCCACATGGGGCTCTAGATTCTGCCACCACGTGCCCCGCCCCCTCCCCTGGCCTCCCCCGCCAGATGGTCTCTCTTGTCCTAATGCTCCCTCTCTTTTCTCTTTCTTTATTCTCTCTCTCCTGAACTCTTTCCTCCTAAATAAGTCCTGGCGTACTCACTCCACCCCATTTTTCTGGGACATACTGTGCTTTTCTCAGAATTCACCAAGTCTCATATCCTCTTTTGTGTCTTATGGTTTTCCTTGTCCTGGGACCTGCCTGTGAGTCAAAGGCATAGCCTAGGCTTCTATTTCTCCTGATGGTGGAGAAACTTAAACTTAGGGTCGAAAGCTAGAAGAGTCTGGAGTGTTTCTGATTCCTTATGACACTTGACTTTGTTCCAAGCATCTAACCCAAAATCTATATATTTTTCACTGCTGTAAGTCCTGCTGAAAAACCTCATGTTTAGATAAGATAGTCATGCCACCTCTCATGATAAAACTTTAATTTACTATCCTTAAAGGACATTTACCCATCTTCAAACTCTGAGTTAGATTACAAAACCTGTTCTATCAATCTGACTGTGAAGGCCTCTGTCTTAGAGCTTCTTTCCCAGATTTCTTCCAAGCCTGTAGGATGGGGGCTGGGAGATGAGAAGACAGACTGTCCCCACACGCACGTATGTATTCAAGTCAAAGACAGGGGGAAAGTTGTGGCAAAGGCAACTAGCTGTCTCCTAATACATTCCCCCCTTTTCTATAGCTAATTTTTAGCTAGCCTCACACTGCCCAAAATTTTTAGCTAGCCACACATTGCCCAGAATATAGCCTGCATTTTCCAGCCTCCTGTGCAGCTATATATGGTCACATGACTAAATCCTGTCCAATGAATGTGAGTGAGAGTGATGCCTGCCATTCCTGGCTGACATCCTTAAAGGGAAGGGCAGAGATGTTCTTTTCCCTCGTTCCCTCCCCACACCCTCCCTTCCCACTGGCTGGAGAGTGGACATGGTAATACATTGAGGGGAGCAGAGTTTGCCACCCAAAATATGCATCTGAGATATTGATTATTTAAAGTGATTATTTTTAAGAAACAAAAGACTCAGGAAAGATCTTTGATCTCCTCCCTTAGTGCCTAAAAGGAATTTAAGATAGAAGCACCTTCTCTAGGAAGGGAAGTATCATCGTAGATAACTGGGGCTCAATCCAAACTAGTGGGTGAGAGATAGGGAGGAGCCGAGGCAGGCCCATTTGATCAAAGTCCTCTCTGTTTCGAAATAGCCCAACAAACATTTGTTTACTAAATATTAACTGTTTTCATCTCCTTATAAATTGCTCTAGTTCCCTTTGAAGTTTTAGACACTACTTCCCCCTCCTTATCTAGAGCAACATAGATAACTAATTTTGCTTTACTATCTTTGGAAGTTGTGTGTTTATGTAAATTCCCCATGTTCACATATTAGAACTTGATTTTCTCCTGTTATGCTGCCTTCCACCATCTTAATTACTTGACCAGCCAGAAGAACTAAGAGGAAAAGAGGAAAGTTTCCCGGTGCCCACAAAATCGTCTCAGCACATGTGCGCAAGGGCAACGTCCTAGGAGTGGTGGAGCAACAAGGCAGAAGGAGTCTGGGCCTCTGATGCAGGGGAGTTGTTGTGGCAGCCCTTTACTCTTTATGCCCCTGAAACTGTTCCTGAAAAAGGAAATGCATTTCTAGTTTGTGTATGTCACTAGAGTGTTCAGCTTCTGCTAGATCAGCTGCCCCTGTATCCTACGGGTCAGTCAGCTATGCCTGGTAGGCTAAAACTGGCCCACCACTCGTTTCTGTAAATACAGTTTAACTGGAGCGCAGCTGGACCCATTCATTTGTGTATTGTCTATGGACATAATGGCAGGTTGTAATAGAGACCATATGGCACACAAAGCCAAAAATATTTACTATCTGGATCTTTGCAGCCAAAGTTGGCCAGCTCCTGCTCTATTCAATGAATTTATATTTATACTCAAATATTAATGATGGTTACCTCAGGATATTTTTCTGTCTCCTTATGTTTCTCTCATTTGATCACTCAATCTTTCAAAAAAATAGAAAAAGAAAAACAAATCTCTGCACGACATGGGTAAATTTACTCTAGATTCCACCCTATAAGAACCTACAATACCTACATTTTTATTTTCACTCTTTTCCCTGCCAGAAACATTTGAGCCACTCGCCAGCACTTACAAAAATGCTGGATCTTGTGTTGTATCTGGTAGGATAACTTTGATTGCTTGTAGCCAAAATTCAACTTAATGGGGATAATTTATTGGCTCTTTCCCTCCATCTCTTGGCTCTGCTCATCTCTAATAATCTGTTCCTTAAATGGGCTCTTTGTGCCCTGAAAATATGGTTGCTGGAAGGCTGGAGCTTGCATCCTTCTGGCTAATAATCCATAAATGTGTCCACATATCAAATTTCAAAGACAATTCTGCTTGGCGTGCTTGAGTCAAAGTTTGTACTTGAACCTAGCATTGTATTTAGAAGAAGGGAGTGATTTGATCAGTTAAGGTCAACATGGAATGGATTTCTCTTAAGACGATGGTTTTATTACCTAGAAAGGAATAAGGTGGAGGAGGGAAGGAACACAGGAGATTAAAGCAAAACAAAACAAACAAAAGACAATGGGTGCTCACTCCAGTCAACTTTGGGTTCTTGTGCATAATTTTGTTTGCTTCTGGATGTGCGATGTTACATTAATTTAAAGGCTAATGTGCACCCCTATTGTCTGCTTTGGATGCCAGTTGATTATGGGTGAAATTACTATACCAAGCGCAGCACATCACAACGTCTGTGTGAACTGTGAATCACGTCCCCCCACCTTTTTTTTTCATTTTAGCCAAGACTATAGTTTACAGAGTCTAAATGTCTGATTGAAAACTGAAATGTAGGCAGCAGCCAGTTTTCTCTAAATAGCAGGGTGTAGAAAGGCAGAATCCTGCAGACGGAGACAAAGGTGGTATAAGCAGTTCGCCACAGGGATTTGAGGCTCCAATCTGCTTCTTGAGTGGTCATAGCAACTTATTTAGTGGCGGGTTTGTTGTGACTCAGTTTACTTTTCTTCAAAATGGGGATGACGAGCTTGCTCTTTCATAATTATTTTGAGGATTAATTCTTTCCTGCCAGTTGGCTTTCAATTATTTCATTGCAAACTTGTCTCTGCAATTTGGCTCTCAAGTTCTTGACAACCCGCAGAAGAGCATCTGGCAAGAGAAAATTTGTTGATGAAGTAAAATTTGGAGGTGAAGTAGCAGGGCAGCCAACTGGCCTCAGAGCCACAACATTACTGAATTAAACCTTTGCTTGTGACCACATTGCTTGATGCTTCAGGTGAGTGCTTGGAAGCTATCATTTTCAGTATGTTTTGAAAGGGCTCCCAGGAGGAAGTCAATCATTATGTTAAATTACTGCTTCAGTTACTACCCACTTTGGAAGATGGTAGATGGTTTCCTCTTCTTTTTTTTTTTTAAATTCATGTTCATTCATCTCAGTCTAATCACATAGGGACTAGGGGAAGATAATAGCTGGGACATCTCAAGAATTCTAAATTACATTCTTCTTGCTTCTAAACCACAGTCCCCATGCCACACTTCAATCTGTCTGTGCCTCAACTGTCTCATCTACAAAGTTGAGATGATGCTCTTGTGTAACCTATTAGTTTAAGAAGCTGACATATGCCAATTAGGGCACGAAGAGATGAGCCAGACCTTCAAACAGTATAGTATCAGGCAATAAGGTGCCAAGGTCAGGACGAAGGCAAACAAGTTGCGGAAACTTTAAGACACCTACTGTTTGGACAGCATGAAAGGCTGTAAGCATTTGCGCATTTCACTAAAGGGCAAGGCAGACAGGACTAAATCTGTAGTTGAGAGAAAACTGGGCAGAGAGAGCTATTTCATGTCTGGATATACTATAGGAGGCTCTTCTGGACTGTGGAGAACAAATATTTACCCTGTTGCCCCAAGGGGGTTTACTGTAGGGGTGCTTCACTAGTAAGAAAGCACAGAAGGTCAACATCAGCTGAAGAGCCCGCCCAGTAAAAGGTTCCTCAGGACATCACCCCATTCCAGGTCCCAGCAGCATCTCGCATGGTTCATCCCTCAGGTGATTCAGCTTTCCCTTTGTTGCTTCTGCTTACCTGGGTCTGCATCTCCTTCTTTCACTGACATCTGGCTCCCTCTACTTTCTGCTCAAGCTCATGCTTCTTGCTCACTCATGGCTTCTGCCCCACGACATCTGCTTGCTGGCAACTCTGGTGGCGTCTTAGGTTCTCTTACATGCTGGTTCTTCCATCTACTCTCTTTCTATGTGGCTCAAATTTAAACTTTCCTAGGGGAACCTGCCTATAAAACAGATGTCTATGGCTTAGGCACAAGGCCCTATTCAATCATTTGTAACCAGGGTGGTTGGGTCTTACTATCCAAAGCATGGCACATTATGTATAAGCTATGAAGAGAAAGGTCTATCTACGTAACTCTCAGCTGTTTAAAGCCTTCATACCATCTCCAGTATGTGAATATATTTATTTCATCTCTGCTTTCATCACAAAAGAGGTAAGGCTGTTACACCGCTATTTCCGCTGTAATGTGTAGAAGGTAGAGTGTACCATATGTGAGGTGCTGAAATGTTCTGTGGAAACTCGGGGAGAACACTGATTTAAAACTGGTAATTCAGAGTCTTCATGCGTGAAGTGAAAACAAAGCGAAGCACTGGAGAATGGATAGAATTTTGATAGAAAAGAGACAATGAGGCAAAGAAAAGCACCAACCAAAGTTTGGGGGTCACTGGTAACTCATCGGTTTGAGTAGGTTGGAGGCTTCCATGGGGGGTGGGGAGGGAGGGAAGAAGGGGATCTAAACCCGACACTTTAAATTCCACGCTAGAGAGTCTGAACTTTACTTATTGGCCCGACAATGGAGGAGTCATTAAAGGTTTCCAGTCTGGGCAGGGAAGGGGTTGGAGCTGTTTTTAGGAACGGTCTTCCGACAGCTGGGCATATAATAGGCTGGTGAGAGAAACAATGGAAGACAAGGAGGTTATTATTGCTCCACTAGGGTGTGTCAGAAAATGAGATGAGATAATAGATGTGAAATGCCTCTCCAAGGTAGCAAATAACAGCCTGTGGTTATTGAGAGTTCACTATGTGCAGCTAGAGAATTTCTTAACAACATTTTACTTAACCCAATGGTGATATTATAAGGTAGGTGTTATTAGTCTTATTTTACATATCATGACACCGAGACTCACATGCGGCAACCTGTTAAAGACCCCGTGTTAGTGAGCGCTAGAGCTAGAATTTGCCCTCAGGTCTGGAAGACTGCAAAAGTGCTGGTTGCTCTGGACTGCTTCCCAAAGTCACTGGCAACTGACTTAACGGAGGGGGCAAGAGAAAGAGCAATGTCGAAGAGAATGTCAAGTTTTCAAGAGTGGGTGATGGGGGGACCGTGGCAGTGCTGTGGATAGAAGTCAGATAAAGGAATACCTTTTTCTTGGGAGCTGAGAAGTTAAGGGGAAATTTTGGGAAATGAGTAAGGTTGTGAGCTTATTTCGACCTTACCTTAAAGCAAAACACATGAATCACTCTAAACAGCAGTGGCAAGCAGTGGACATAAAGAGATGGACATAAGGTAGTGGACATCAGGAGACTTGGCGTGACAGAAGTGGACCAGTCGATTACTCCATCTTTTTTCTCGCATTCAGACTAGCGTGAGTGACCACACTGTTTGCCCCCTGTACCGTGGCCACGTTGCCCTACAACCTTGACTGATCTTCCACACCTGTCTGCTGGCACTAAACAATGTCAAGCTGTGGGCCCAGGCTACCCACTCTTCCAGAGGACAGCCCTGCCTACAGCCCTAGGGAGGAGGTGGCAGCCATGTTTCCACATGATTCTCACCCACTTGGCCACAGGTGGCTGGAGAGGAGCCAAATCATGGATTGACCAATAATCTATGCTGCACCTGATGGGTGATTAATGCTGAAGAATGAGCTTCTTTCAAAAGAGGTTTCCTAGTTCTTCACACAGATCAACATCTGGTGGAACTGTGTCTCTAATTCTCCAGACCTGTCTAACTACTGACTAAATATTGATGTTTTAAGGGCAGGGCTGGGTCCTCCCGGCTCCTACGTATCATTTCATCTTCCAGGTCCAGCACGGGGTCTGTCACAATGAGACGATGAGTAAATACAAATGGGTAAGTGTATACTAAGTCTTAGCTGTAGACATAGCTTTGGCTTAAATCAGGATATACAACTGAGTATAGTTGTTGTCGGTACTTTTATTACTCGGCTAAATAGTTTATTTTATGAAGTTATGACCATCATTTCCATGTCTATCGTCCCTAATAATAATCATAAATGCTAATAATACCAGACACTTTTCCAAGTGTTTTGTATGTGTTAGATTGTTCCTTTACTTCTTCACAGCAATATCAAGCATTACTCTTCTTATAATATGAAGTCAGTCTGACTCATCTCTGTTACGTAACACTCATCTCCTAGCAGGTAATTGATTAGTATATATGTGTACTGTTGAGTTGAATTCTCTATTCCCAACTTGGCCTACATGTGCTATAATATTTCATATTATATTTTACATAATGTGTACTATAGAGAGGTCTAATATTGGTAGGTATAGAGAGATGATACTGGGGAGGATTGTCAGACTTTGGGGTCCCAGGCGGTGGTCTAGTAAGATATCTGGGGTCAGAAACATCAGAGCGAGGTGGCAGGGCTGCAGGAAACTGCATGCACTGTTTTGTGATCTTGGAAGACGGTTGGCAAGACGGGGAGTGGGGCAGTCACGTGGGCGGGAAGGCTGGGGGAACCTCAAGGAGTGCTCTCCCCACTTGGAAGGCCACCTTGCTCTCTAGAGCAGTGTGAGCAGCCCTCCACTTCAAGATATCAATGTTTCCACCTCCATTGGCATTTAGTGGGTGTTGCAAATCCATTAGTTAATTTTTGACTGTTTGACTTTTTCTCTGAAAATGTAGTTTTATTTTTCTGGAAAATGGTTGTGGATTTCAATGTGTGGAAAGTCAGAGTTCTCAGTTAAAATCAAAGCTATTGTCATCCCAGGGTGTACCTGGGTCTGGCTTATGCAAAGGCACCTTGGCAGTACTTCTCTGGGCACCTCCTGGGACTGAACTCATCTTAAGAGAAGAGAACCCAAGGCCCAGATGTGGTCCACAGCAGGTGTTTTAGAGTCTGAATTGAGCAGCCTGTATCCCAGGGCCTGTGTCGCAGAATTCTTTCAGGTTCAGGCCTGGGAATGCTTGTAAGTCTTACCTAAGACCAGCCTATCCAGAATCTATGTGAGCCCTGGAAGCCCAAGTCATGTGAGTCCTGGGACGCATATTTGCGGAGTGCCACCCAGGAGGAACAGAAGTCTCTCCCTAGAGGAAAGTGGAGCACTTTCATGCCACTTTAGGCTTTTTGGGCAGCTTTGGCAGTAAGTGACTTCACAGGCAGCAGTCACTGTGGGGAGTGGCAGTGGCAAAAGCAGGAGGTCAATAACACAGTGGCTTTCTGGAACCCCATGTGGCCTGATCCTGTCTTTGCACTATTTGGTGTGCTTTCTTGTGCACAGGGAGCTTCTGCTGTAGTCCCTTCTAGGAATCCAGAGTTACAGAGAGATAAACGGTGTACACCTCAGGGAGCTGAGAGGACAGTCACACCAGATACCTCCAAAGGGCTCCCAGAAGCTGTCAGGGGGACTTTAAAGACAGAGGAGGCTAATAACACAGTCTCCTATGAAGATAAAGGATCCTGCAGTCACAGATTGGAAAAAATCACAGAAATAGTGTGACCTATTTCCCTCAGGCCAGTGCTCCCTGTGAGACTTGGCTTCTGCACAGATTAAGCTCAGGGAAGGTGTTCTTCGTGCAGCTATTCACGGCCTCCCTGGCGTTCCATATAACGAGGACAGGATGCAGGCAGCGGTGGTGGACCGGTCTTCTGACAGCAGCCCTGCCCATGTTTTGGCTTGACAACCTGTCAGCTCGGTGCAGCCTGTCAATGTGGCCACATGAGTCAGTCTGTGAGAGCCTGTCGACATGAGTGGGTGTGCATTTTCAGTGCTGATGGCACAAACCAGAGATGTTGGATTGTAATGCTATTGAATGAGAGCTTGATGAAAATTTGGACTTTTGAACTAAAGGCTACTTTTGGTATGGTTTTATTTTGAAAAATGAAATTCGTCATGCCTGTTTATCTTTAACAGGATGTTAAAAAGGGACTCTCTCTATCCTGGAGTTTTTCAGAAGCTTCGAAATCTGAGAACAGTGTAATGATTGCCCAGTACGTCCTCATTGGAGCAAGGGGCCAGACCCCCAGGCCAAACATGTTGAGAAAGGACCAAGCATGATCTGCCAGCTTTTGCCCAAGAGCCATATGCCTGGGCTGTCGGAGAAGAAAGAGGTGAGGGGCGCAGGAGAAAAAGAATTCCATGGGGTGTATCTTGGGGGTTCTAGGCATTTCTGTGCCCACTTCCTACGGGTTGGGAAAGCAGTGTGTTCCTGTCACCTTCAGCCAGGGGAAGAGGGCTTTTGGAGGGCACTGCAGAGATGGGTAAAAGTCTGCTGAAGCTTAGGGACCCAGGGACTGCCGTCTGCCTCCCACAGGGAGAGTCTGAAGGCCGGGGGCTGGGCTGACCACCTTCTCTCTGACAGCAGAATGAAGGCAGGTGGGGGTATGTGAGTGAGCTACATGGTTGGCAACAGGGGACCCCTGGGATGTGGCCCCTGAAGGAAGCTGGCCTGGGGTTATCTTCGAAGAGAGCTTCTGCAGTCTTACAGCGTGAGAGTCCCTCCTTACAGATGGAGCACCCCTTCTAGTCGGTGTAAGCAGGAAGGGGTTTTGGAGAGGTGTAGGTGACTGAGGAGCTTTGGAGCAGGTATTAAGTCAGGTCTTCTGGGAGAAGGTCTCAGAACCTCCCCCAGGGACAGAGCTGCTGCTGGCCCTCTGCTGACTCCAGGCCTAGCTGGATGTCAGTGCATGATGCCAGGCCCCCCCGTGCCCACCTGTCTGCTTCCTCACATGACTAATTCCAGCATCTCATGTGCTGTCTCGGGCTAGCAAAGCCTTTGTCACATGTCCATGCCCCAGCACCATGGGAACCGGAAAATGTTGCATTATGAATTCTCCCTTGGAAAGCTGGGGATCCTACTGTGGGAACTGGAAAAATGCAAGAGGGTGTGCAAATGATAGTTGTCCACTTACCTTCATGGAAGGCTTGGCTGCTGGGAGTCACAGCAGAGGGGCAAGTTCTATGCACCGAGCCAGGGGATAGAAATTACCTAAAACAGAAGAGCTGGCTGTGAAGGTGCCAGCAGGAAGTTTCCTAAGGAGACAGCAACAGCCCTTGCTGGTGTGTCTCAGTTAGTTGGAGCATTGTTTAGGAAATGAAAGTTTGCAGGTTCGATTCCCAGTCAGGACGCATACCTAGGTAGTTGGTTCGATCCTCGATCCCGGATCCCTGGTTTAGGTGCATACGGGAGGCAACTGATGCTTCTTTCTTGCATTGATGTTTCTCTCTCTTCCTTCCTCTCTCTCTCTCTAAAAGCATTGAAAAAAAATGTCCTTCAGTAAGGATAGAAAAATTAAAAATAAAGAGACAGCCACAGCCCCAGGAGACTGTGAGCTAGCTGTGGGCATCTGCCATCCCTCAGACCACCAAGGCCCCTTTACAAGTGCTTCACTTAAGTAAGTTCTTTTCTCCACCTCCTCCTTGGGTCCCCCTGTACTAGACCTTCAAGATTCATAATCAGCAACTAGTGAATGAGGATGAGGTGGAGTAAGAAGGGAAGAGAAATTGACCACATCCCCTTACCTGCTCAAGACTGTGTTGGGAAATGGGCCAAGTTTTAACCAGGTGAAAGCTTGTAGTTCCTCCCCATCCCTGGCTTTATTAAGATGTAATTGACATATAACGTTGTGTACGTTTAAGGTGGGCAGTGTTTTGCTTTGATGCATTTATAAACTGCAACATGATTACCACCATATTAATTAACTACCACTTCCATCTTGCCATGGAGTTTCTCTTTTGTGGTGAGAACATTTCAGATCTATTCTCTCAGCAACATTCAAGTATGTGAGAGAGTGTTGTTAGCTGTAATCACCATGCTGTACATCAAATCCCCAAACTCGTTAATCTTATAATTGGTAGTTTATACACTTTGACCAATACGTCTCCACCTTCCCACCCACAGCCCCTGGTGACCGCTGCTCTACTCGCTGTGTCTCTGAGTTTGGCTCTTTTAGATTCCACACTTCAGTGAGATCATGCCACATTTACCTTTTCTCTCTCTGGCTTATTTCACTTAGCATAATTTCCCTAAGGCCCAGCCAAGTAGTAAAAGCCTATAGCTTTGATTATTTATTTGTTACATTAGATTGGTCTCTTTAACAGCTGAAAATAACATGATGGCTTTTCAGTATCTGAGAATAATGGGGAAAGCTCTGGCCCTGAGGTCTCACCGCAGAGCAGGGGAGGGAGCCACAGAGAATGCCGGCTGGGCAAGGGGAGAGAGGGTAAAACGGGCTCTGCCCACCCTCGGGCAAGCCTAGTTTATCCAGCCAGCTGGGTATGAGCATTATTATTATGAAAGCATATTTATTATTGCTTCTGTTTATTTTATTCAATTTTAGTTTGCTCATAAAATCAATTGAGAATTCAGGAGGAAATATGGAAAAAAGATAAAGGCAAGAGAGACATTCACAGCTTATTATTGCCGGTGTTTTTAATCCCCAAAGGCTGGTTGTTGAAGGTCAAACACGAGAGGGATCTGCCCTGACCAGTGTGGCTCAGCTGGCTGGGCACTGTCCCGCAAAAGAAAAGGTCACTGATTTGATTCCTGGTCAGGGCATATGCCTGGGTTTTGGTTCCGTCCCTGATCAAGGTGCATATGAGAGGCAACCAATTGGTGTTCCTTTTTCACATCCATGTTTCTCTCCCTCTCTTCTCCTCTCTCTAAAAATAAATAAATACAACCTTTTAAAAAAGAATGAGAGAAACCAGCCTGGCAGTGGAGGCAACTTCCTGGACAAGGAGTGACTTAGTAGTGCCCCTGCACCATCCTCTTTTCAGTAAATGCTGTTGTCTTGCATGCTCTGAAGGGCCCCCTGAGGGTGCTACACTCCCTCCACCTTAGGAAGGGGAAATGGAGCCCTGGGCAGGTTAAGCAGCTCGTGCAGCGTCACAGGCCCTTAAATAGCTTTGGTCTCACTGCCCAGCTGCTTTGGACTGGGCCACAGTTGTGTCCCTCTGGGCGCTTTAAGAGGGCACTTCTCCCACCGTGATATGTGTTGGCTTTTGAGCACTGACAACATTTCACTCACTGTTCTGTGCACGTCATAATTTTCTCATTTAATATTCCCATCAGCTCCGCAAGATAGATGCTGTGGTCATACCCATTTTACAAGCGCAGGGAGTCAGGCAAACTTGCCTGAAAGCCACACAGCTGGGGAGGGGGGAGGGGATTTATAGTCAGGCAGCCTGGAGCTGCAGGCAGACCCTTGGCCATGGTGTTCCACCACGCTGGAGCGCACCAGGGCTGTGTCTAAAGGAAGAAGGACCTGCCCTCTGGCTTCCCAGGCTCACGGAATGAGAGCTGGAACAGACTTTCTTCTTCTACTCCTCATTCTCCGCCTACTCCCCGCAGCTCTCCTCCTGTCTCAATGAGAGGGGTGCAAGGTGCATCAGTCCTTCCATCTGAGCCCAGGTGCCATCTCTCACCTCTCCTCTGGGACTTCGTTCCATGTAAACCTCTGTACCACGCCTTCTACCCTGACTTAAGAGCTAGTTAGTAACAGAGGACAGTTTACGAGAGAAGCTGTCTCAACCGGTCATGTTGCCTGGACAAAGGGCCATCTGGGGAGGCCAGGCCTAATGAGGAAGCAGACAAAAATGTAAAGTGCTCACCAGAGGATATGAATAAGAATTTGCTGGACGGAAGAGGAGGGTCTGGACTATCTGAGAAGGTGAAGCAGAAACCAAGTGGAAGAAAGAACCAAAGGGAATTCTTCGAAGGTCAAACTGGTCAGAACATTTTTAAAAAAGGGACTGTCTTCCCACTCAGCGGTATTCCGTAGTGAGCTGTGGTGCCACGCCTCACCCCTCGACTGAAGCTGGCCACCCACCATCTCGAACTGGTGACACTTCACAAAGTATAATATTCGCTACCTGAAATTACATTCCCACACTTCTAAAAAAATAACAAACAAGCAAACAAAATTAAAACAACAAAACTACCTCTGGACTTCCAGAAAGATCGGCACGCTAGAGTTGGTTGGAATCCCAATACCCCTCCCACGACCTTAGTTGAGTGACCTGGCCCTCTGTGCAGTGTGGTGAGTGGTTCTCAGCTCTGAGACTCTGTGCGCACAGAGGAGGTAACCATCGAGGACTGGGCTACTGCTGCTGCAACACCTCTGGGGTAGAAGGCACCAGGGTAAGTCCTGCAGGTTACAAAGATGAGTGAGATCAAGATGGTGCCCTTAAGAAGTTCAGACTACAGAATGGGAGGTTGAAATCAGTATGATTCCGAGCACCAAGAGATGGGACACCTTCAGCCAGACCCCAGAGTACATGTCACCTCCCACAGGACGCCTTCCTCAGCACTGCACTGAAGGGGCCTTGTGACCCTCTGCCACCACACCACGTTTCAGTTTCTTATAGCAGTTTTGTGGTATAGCATCACCATGGCAACTGAGGGCCTCACTCACCAGATTTTGGTCAGGCTCTTTCCTGAACATGTGAGCCTCACCAGAACAGAGGCTCCCTCTGCCCCACGCATCACCATAAAACACTGCCCCCAGGTACCTGTGGAGGGGCAAGTGAGAGACTCAAGATTAGCACTTAAAAGAAGGCAGAAATGAGAGACCATTTCTATGTGTAGAAGCACTTGGTAAAACACTAACAGTTTTCCCAACAGGAAAATTCTGGCCCATGAGATTTGTGTCATTTCTGGTGAAGTCTAGGAGCATGTTCTCCCCCAGGACTGAGGCTGGGGACTGAGCTTGGGGAGGACATGCCCCTCAATGAGGCTGGAAGAGACAGAGGAGCCCCTCTCCAACCAGCCCCTGGAAGAAACAACCCCTGATTCTCTCCCTGGGTAGAAAAGGACTGATTTCTGGCACCTTCCTGGGAAACAAAGAAAGGAAATCAATTCTGTCAGATGACGCTGTTTTTTCACATTGTTGTTAGTGAGTTATTTAACACAATTTGATTTCACACGTCAGTGCCATATGTGAACGAATCTATAAACTTATATCAGAGAGCCTTTAGCCTTTAGAGTACACTTTCAAACCAATTTATAGCCCTTGTTGGTGTGGCTTAGTGGATTGAGTGCCGGCCTGCAAACCACAGAGTCACTGGTTCGATTCCAAGTTGGGGCACGTGCCTCGGTTGCTGATCAGGTTCCCAGTTGGGGATGCAAAAGAGGCAACCGCACATGGATGTTTCTCTTTCTCTCTTTCTCCCTCTATTACCGTCTCTCTAGAAATAAATAAAAAATAAATTAAATCTTCTAAAAATAAAAAAGGAACTAATATATAAAGTACTAATAGAATAACTAACTACCATTCAAAATAGAGGGATAGGAACCACTCTCCAAGCTCCAGGATGGGGACACCAGAGTAGCTACTCAGTCTTCCCTAATCAGGAAGCTGCTCCCCAGATGTGGCAGGTGTTGTGAAGCTGCTTGGCCCCAGCACCGCCCACCACTGCCACAATCAGGAAGCCAGTACAATTAGGGCACACAGTCAGGACACCCACACCATCAAGAATACGCCCTGCTCAGTGAGCCCCTGAAATCCTCAGCTCTGGAACCCACACTTGCCAAAGGGGTGGCTCCCGCCCTGCCACTAGACTCGTGCAAAGCAGCAGCTGGTTACTAGGACCGTACTCTTCCTGCTGTGGTGGTATTTGCTTGCAGAAGTAGCAGAAGTGTATGTAGCACCTGTCCCAAGTCTACCTTGGATCTTGCACTAGTGATTCCAGTTAGTGGATTCCAGATGATACCCAGAACTCTAGCTGCAAAGAAGGCTGGGCAGTACTGGTTAGCTTCCTGACCTCTTCTGTACAAGTAGGCACACTAGAAAGAAGTTGGAAGGGATCTTGTGTTTTGATCAATCATGGTTACCAGAGAGGGTTAATCTGGCTTTTCAACGGCTCTTTGGAACCTCTTTCTCCAGAGATTTATTACCCACCCCTTTGGAATGAGAGAGCATAGTCTTCTCTGGCTCAGAGAAGGATGACTCATTATCAGACTATTACTTATCATAGATTGCACATTAGCCTCTTCCAACTTATTGATTCACGGTCATTTAGTAACGGCTAAGGCACAGCACAGGTTTGTTTGGTGTAAGGCTCACCAGGGGGTCCTCTTTTCTGGAAAAGTACTGAAGACAGGAAGAGTGACACCCTTCAGATTATTTTTCTCCAGGAAAATAAAAGCAGCAGCAAGTTGAGTATTAGATACTTTATTTTCAGTACTGTGTTTTAATTATTTCCATCCCCCTTGCAGCGTGAAACAGCACGCACTGTCTTTGCATCGTTGAGTGTTCTCCAGTTATGGCCAGCTGCTTCCAGCCGCTGGTAGACTCTTCCCAAGATAACCCGGTCCTACTGGAAACAGGAAATGCTGGAAAGCTCACTTGAAAATCGGGTCCGTTTCTGGCCTACTTTTGCCAGAGGGTTGGTAAGCATCCAAGCTTTTGCTTGTTTATTCAAATTGAGCTTCTCAATCTCTTGAGATTTACTCTTCGCAACTGGTAAGCCAACAGACTGCAAGGGGAAAAAAATCACACATTACGGCCAATCCTTGCAAAAATGTCTGTCTTTTCTCTCTGCCAGGTTTACTAATTTGCACATGTTCCAAAGCAAAGGGTGACTGGTTGAAACTGGAAAAATAATTTTTAATAATTGAATAATCCAACTGAAAATTATTTTAATCATTTCAATATCAAATTAAATCTTATTTGAGATTATGGAGGAATATGTGCATTATTTAAATTTATATGGATTTAGTCTCAACAGTATAACTTGACTCATATTGATAGTTAGGGATCAGATCATAGAATTATAGAACTTATATTCAGAAAGGAACTTCCAGGTACCAACATTCCCGATAGGTTATCTTCAGTTATCTTGGGTCAGTGGGTGTTACCATAAATATGATTTAGTTTTTCATCCAATATTAGAAAATCCTTGGCAAAAAACAAAAATACACTTATCTAGAGGAAGGCAATAACTTGTATTAGGGAAAAATATTATTAAAATGGCCCTTTATAAGGTGCTAGTGTTTATTCAGATTGTGGAGTTATTTACATAAACTTGGGCAAATTATTCAACTTTTCTAAGCTTCCTTCCTCACATATTCATAGTTCAACTTTTTCTATTTTCACCAACCTGTTGGTTACCAGAGCTCAATAGTAATAAAGCATATTTTACTTATTCTTATTCCATATAGGTAATGGAATACTCATATTACTCAGAGTCTTGAGAGGAGGTGGTCTTGCATTGCCTCTAAGATGAATCTACTTAGCTACCATGTTGGCTACCATGTGGAGTACACCTTTCTTTTCAGGTGTCCCCCTCTGACAGACATCATATCTTCTGGCTATCACTGGGCAGTAATAATGATGTATAATTCTATGATCTGGGTGCCTCCTCTCTAAGGTCACCTTTATCATGGCACAGTCATCAATACACTGCATTCCCCGAGGTGCCAAAGCTATGAAGTACTGTGTAGTCCAGTAGGGGTGAAGTCGCCTCACTCCATGCATGACTTAGGATGTTTTGGTTGCAGATTCATAGAAAACTCAGTCCAATCTGGATCAATCAAGTGGAATTTATTATCTGTGAGACAATGAAGTAGAAGTCCAAAGGTAAGAAGACATATGCACCAGTGAGGATTAGGTTAAACTGTGAGAAACAGAGACCCAATCGCAAAGTAGTTTAAATGAGCTTTGTTTTTCTCACACACATGCAAGGCCCGAGATAGGCAGATCAGAGCTTCTATCACAGCTGTGCTCAGCGAAAAGGTGGATGGACAAAGTCTTGTCTTCTTCCAGATTCTCCCTGCTCATTGCTCTATCATTTCCTAATGGGTAAGTGCTATTGTCATAGCCAGAGGCGGTGGCCAGAGCTCTTGTTCATGTCCCCATAGCAGGAAAGAGGAATGGATGAAGGAGATGTCATGAACCAGCTGTCTTCTAGGGAAGGGTCCTAGAAGCTGCCACATGAGATTTCTGTTTATATGCCATCAGCCCGAGTTTAGTCACATGGATATGCCCGATTGAAAAGAGGAATCTTCATTCTGGATGGCTGCATGCCCAGCTCTCAGAGGGTCTGCAATGCACAGAAGACGGAGGGAATAAAACCAGGAGAGATTGCTTCTGCCAGAGCACTTTCCAGGTTCCTGAACTCCAGGGGCTTCAACTCTGTTTTCTTATGAATCTCTTGGCTCTGTTCTACTCTGTGTTTTGGCTTCATTTGAATTTGCTAGCAAAACAACAGAAGCCATTCCAGAACATGCCTGGCACGACAATGTCCAGAGAGAGGAGGTTGCTTCTGGACATTCTCCTAAAGGAAAGTGAGAGAATTTCCCCACCAGACCCTGGCAAAGCTGGAGTGCGTCCCCCCACTGACTGTTGAGACAGTCAGTAGTGGGGGGGGGGGCACACAACACCATCCAGGCCCACCATCAGAGTGACCATGTGGCCCATTTCCCCAGAAAGAATGTCCTCTTTAAGGAGGAAGAGTGAAGAACTGAACAGAGTTGGGATTGTGTTAGAAAAGAAGAATGGAGGAACGAGGGTCCAGCCAGAAGACTTTCTAGTCTGGACCAAGGAGGGCTGGCACTAAAGCTTGCTGCTCCTGGCCCACGGGCAAACAGTTTTCAGGGAAATGGCTCTGTTTTGTTGTTGTTGTTTTGATATTCATTTATCTTCTTGTGAAACAGGCACAAATTCTTGTCAGTGGGTTCAAGGACATCACTGGCGAACACCACGTTTACTGGCCCTTTCAATGGGGTCAAGATGGTTGTGCTCAATTTTCCTCAGTGAGGTCTGGCCCATGGTGTTCTTCTTTCATGCAAATGGATGTCTACTGGGCACAGTGTGGTAGACAAAGTCAAATCCACATGGAAACCTACATTGTATATAAAATGGGAACAGTAGTCACTCACCCCAAAAGGTTATTATGAACATTAAGTGTGGCCTTTGGGCATAAGTCTCACTTCTTCACACCACCAAATCCCCAGAGAACAGTGTGGGACATGTGGTAAATCGTACATAGTTGTCAGATGTTTTTGGCACCACATTAAGTAGGACAGCACATGTAGAGTTACTTAGTGACAGTAGGAATTTTATAAATGTGAGTTCTCTCTCTGGAGAGACTCTTAATGTCGTTGGTCACTTTTACTCCAGAGGAATTTCAACAACTGAGAACTATTCACTGAGTCTCTGGTTTATATCAAGCATCCAGAATGAATTCACGTTTAAACTGCTCCCCATTCTCGTCCCATGCTGAAACACAACTGTGATCATTTCCTTATGTGTTTCCCTCTGGAAGAATCGTGGAAGGAAGAGTCATCCTTTTATTGCCATTTATCAGAGAAAAGTTCTGTGAAGGTTACAAACAAAAATAGTTGAGTTTGGTGTGGTAAGCGTCTAGGAATGTGGAAATCGAGAAGCACCGTATAAATGGTTTGACACTTGCAAGAATTATTGAATAAACATTATTTTAATGAAGAAGGAGGCAATTGTTAGTCATTGGAATTTAATTATAATGAGATTATAAAAACTTGCATTTTATTATTGATCTTACAATGATGGTAAAGAAAAAATGGTAGGAATTCTAGGTCATTTTCTTTTTCTTAATTATACACTTTTCAGACAAGATATGGCTATTTCCTGGGTTGTTCAAACTTTGTCAAATTAAATTACCTTAGAGTGTCTACAGTATCCTGGGTTTTGTTTTGTTTTGTTTTCTATTTTGAATGGTAGTCATTTGACTGGTACTTTATGCGTTAGTTTTAAAGTGTACTCTAAAGGCTCAAGACTCTCTGATATAACTTTATAGATTTGTTCACATATGGCACTGACGTGTGAAATCAAATTGTGTTAAATAACTCACTAACAACATTTTGAAAAAACAGTGTCATCTGATAGAATTGATTTCCTTTCTTTGTTTCCCAGGAAGGTGCCAGAAATCAGTCCTTTTCTACCCAGGGAGAGAATCAGGGGTTGTTTCTTCCAGGGGCTGGTTGGAGAGGGGCTCCTCTGTCTCTTCCAGCCTCATTGAGGGGCATGTCCTCCCCAAGCTCAGCCCCCAGCCTCAGTCCTGGGGGAGAACATGCTCCTAGACTTCACCAGAAATGACACAAATCTCATGGGCCAGAATTTTCCTGTTGGGAAAACCGTTAGTGTTTTACCAAGTGCTTCTACACATAGAAATGGTCTCTCATTTCTGCCTTCTTTTAAGTGCTAATCTTGAGTCTCTCACTTGCCCCTCCACAGGTACCTGGGGGCAGTGTTTTATGGTGATGCGTGGGGCAGAGGGAGCCTCTGTTCTGGTGAGGCTCACATGTTCAGGAAAGAGCCTGACCAAAATCTGGTGAGTGAGGCCCTCAGTTGCCATGGTGATGCTATACCACAAAACTGCTATAAGAAACTGAAACGTGGTGTGGTGGCAGAGGGTCACAAGGCCCCTTCAGTGCAGTGCTGAGGAAGGCGTCCTGTGGGAGGTGACATGTACTCTGGGGTCTGGCTGAAGGTGTCCCATCTCTTGGTGCTTGGAATCATACTGATTTCAACCTCCCATTCTGTAGTCTGAACTTCTTAAGGGCACCATCTTGATCTCACTCATCTTTGTAACCTGCAGGACTTACCCTGGTGCCTTCTACCCCAGAGGTGTTGCAGCAGCAGTAGCCCAGTCCTCGATGGTTACCTCCTCTGTGCGCACAGAGTCTCAGAGCTGAGAACCACTCACCACACTGCACAGAGGGCCGGGTCACTCGACTAAGGTCGTGGGAGGGGTATTGGGATTCCAACCAACTCTAGCGTGCCGATCTTTCTAGAAGTCCAGAGGTAGAGTTTTGGGGGGTTTTTTGTATTTAGTTTTGTTTAGTTTTTTTAAGAAGTGTGGGAATTCAGTCTCAGATAGGGGATTTTATACCTTTTGAAGTCATGGAAATACCAGTTCAACAACTACGGAACACCAGGATGAAGAAGTTGACAGTTCTGCTCTCTGACTGTCAGGAAGTGATGGTGTAGGGTGGAGAGTCAGAGAATGGAATTTTATCTGGGTTATAATGATTCGTTTTTAGAGTCTCTGAGTGGAAAGCTGCTTTAACCCATAGAAACCTAAAAAGGCTTGGCTATTTACAATTTAATCCTAATTATTTATGTTCTGGAAAAGCCAATACTTCCAATCAAGTTGGTACTGGGAAGTAGGGGAGTGGTATTGTGGACGTGCAGGACATAAACAAAGAAAATTTTCTGGCAATCATCTGGTTTTGCCTGATTTTGCTTCATTGCTCTTTTGTGACTTTTATTGGACTTTGTAACATTTTCATCTAAGTTGAAAATCTATGATTTTGAAGATAGCCATTCCTGGGAAGAAAATGTCAACAGGAAGAGTTTGAGGAACTATTAATCAGTAATGTAGTGTTTCATTAGAGAGGAAAAATACACAGTTTAATTTTGGATGCAGAATTTGTTAAGTGAGTGAATTCATGGGAACTTGCACTGAACAGCAAGACTCTGTGGGAGAGTGGAGGAGGGGAGAAGGAGGAGGCCAGTTAAGTGTCTACGTTCCGTTGCTTGCAAGAGGGTGATGAGCCAACAGCACAGTTGGAGTCCAACCAGAGGGAGCATTCCTGGTGCTTCCTCCCCTGTGTGAATGATATTGTCCTGAGAAAAGTCACATGCAAATGAAGGAGGTGTAGTTAGGGGAGGAAAAGTAACATCACTTTGGGAGAGGTTTTCTGAGAAGTTTAGGAAGATTCATGCACTAAACAGAAGATGAAATTACAAGGATCTTACAGTGCAAATGCAAATAATTTTACCTGGGACTATGGACTTGGAAACTTTCTGGGTAACGCAGAGCTGGTACATTTCTTACTGGCTTGGTCACAGGTAGTATCAATTTGACAAATGGGAGTGGATACACATTGCGTTACTTTTTCCAGTGGTGGTCTTTCCTACATGGAGGACGCCAGTGACTGTTCCTCTCTTGACTTTATTAAATGGGCTTGAACTATCAGCAGTTGTGGGAACTTGCTACTGTTATTGTTTTTCCTGCTTCTCTTTGCAAGGAAGGACAGTCAGCCCACCAAGAATGGTTAGGATGGGTAGAAGTTGGCCTCCTGGCATTCATGCATTTGTGCAATCCCCTTCCTTGTGTGTGGGCTGGACTTGCTAACTTCTAACAAATAGAATGTGGCAGAGGATGATTGGATGTTATTATGAAAATGTTAGGTTATAAAAAAGACTGTGGCTTCTTGAACACACACTCCCACTCTCTCGCATAGATCTCTCAATTTAGGGGAAGTAGGCATCCATGTGGTGATCAGCCCTGTGGAGAAGCCCAAGTGGCAGGAGCTAATGTCTTTAGCCAGCAGCCAGCAAGGACCTGTGGTCCATCAATGGTCATGTGAGTGAGCTTGGAAGTGTCTCCTTTTCCAGTCAAGGCTTCAGAGGACTATAGCCTCAGCTGATACCTTGCCTGCAGTTGTGTGAGAGAGACTAAGTTAGAATCTCCCAGTTAAGCCATGCCTGGATTCATGATCCTCACAGACGCAATATAAATATTTGTTTTTTCTAGCTGTAAGGTGTGGGATAATTTGTTATGTAACAATAGACAACTAAGAGAGAGAGAGAAAAGGGAAGATCAACAGTGATGCAAGAGAGAGAAACAGCTTTAATAGAGCATTGCAACTCATAGTAAATTTTAAAACAGTACATCACTAAACTTCCTTGGTAGTGATTCTAAAATCCATGCTAATATTTGATATATTTGCTGTAATTTTTTACAAATATGAAGGACTTAGAGAATATTTTTGCATCTGTCACTTCACTAATATTCTCTCTTTGAAGAGACATTCTTTGCATTCATTTCTTTTGTTCTTTAGGTATGATTTCCTTTGGCTCTTTAAATATATTTAAAATAGTTTATTTCAAGTCTTGGTCTAGTAAGTCTAATATCTGTGCTTCTGCAGATACAATTTCCATTGGCTACTTTTATTTTCCTATGTAAAGGTCATACTTTCTTCTTTCTTTGTACATCTTATACATTTTTGTTGAAACTAGACATTTTAAATAAGACAATGTGGCAATTTTGGAAATCAGATTCTCCCCTATTCCCAGTATTTGTTGTTGGTACTGTTTGTGGTATTGTTTGTTCATTTTGTAACTTTTCTCAACTAATTCCAGAAAGTCTATATTCTTTGTCATCATTAAGTTCTCTGTTGTCCTGTTTCCTCTACCAACACCCATTAGCAAGTCACTAGAAGGATCTTTTGGCTCTATATCCAAAATATAGTCAAAATCCCCACCCTCTTCTTCAGCTACCACCCTAGTCCAAGCGCCTGGTTCTCTCTTCTAGAATTCTCCTAAATGGACTTCCTGCTTCCTCTTCTGCCCCTCCACAATCTTTTGTATAGCAGCAAAGATGGTCTGGCCTTCTTCAATCCATCTTGATACTGCCTTCTAAGGCTCCATACTGTGTACTCAATACAGAATGTATTAAATCAATATCTACTTTCATGTGGTAAATTAGATTCTGTTCCTCCTCTGCCTAAAACTCTGCAGTGGCTTCTCATTGCAGTTAGAATAAAACATACACTTCCCTTCCAAGACATCTGGGGGCCTGGCAGATACAGCTTCTCCCCACCACCCTGACCTCGTGTCCTTCCACTCTTGCCCTCCCTCGGTGGGCTTCAGCCCTTTGGGTTTCTTCCAATTGTTTAAACACACCATGATTTTCTATCCTGAAGTCTCTGGACTTTTTCCTTTCTTGTTTAGAATATTCAGCCTGACACCTTCATGTGGCTGCCTACTCTGTATTTTTTCAGCTCAAGTGTGATGTTTCCAGAAAAGTCTTCCTTGACCACGCTGTCTAAAGGAGTGACTCTCCTTGTGTCAGTTTTAAGTCCTCAAGTCAATCCCACAGTCTTGTCTCATTGTCATCACAGTATTATAAGTTATCTCATTAGTTTAATTTGTTGTCGTGATAGCAGTTTGCCTTCTCCTGGAGAACACAAACCCTGGGGACAGGGACTATGTTATTTCCCTGGACCTGGAATGATGTTTGATGCGAAGAAAGTAGGAGGCACTCAATAAAGATTTGTCAAATGAATGGAGGGATAATAATTCCTTGAATGAAAGAATAATGAATGGATATAAACGCAAAATTAATGAAGCAAAACGTGAGGTATGGATGCATGTTAAGAGGGAAGTCCGAGAGAATTGTATTAAAAGTAATAATAACGGGTATAAAAGCATCAGATGTGAGTGGTCCCTAGGAGCAGTCGTTGTCCTCTCCTTGCTACCATAAAACAGAACTTGGATCTTTGTCACATCCTCCCCAAGCCAAAAAAAGTAAAAATAAAAATAAAGTGGATTTCAGAAAGCATTGGTAAGCAGTAGTAAAGACTGTGCAAGGCCTTTTTGTGAATTAACACTTTTAGTTCTGACAAGAACTTTTTGAGAAAAGTGCTATTATTATCTTTGTTTTACTCGCAAGGAAGCCAAAGCGTGCAGATGCTAGGTTAAATCACTCAACGTTGCACAGCCCGTGTCTGGTGAGTGCAGGGCCAGGAGTTGAAACACAGACTCTGGCTCCAGACTCTGTGCTCTCAACCACCACATGAAGGGAGAAGCTGGTGAGAAACGGTGGAGAGGAGTGAGGGAGGAGGTTGTATTGCACAGCAGAGGGCACAGCAACGGATACCTCCATTAAGCATCTCAGGTCTGCCTGCAATGTCTCTTCCCAGCAAATAGCTGCTCTGTTGCCCCACCCAACCCCGTCCAAAAGATACTGTAGCTAGACAGGCATCGGCATCTCTGGCCTCTCCGGAATTCTCTTTCCCTCCCTCCCCAACCCTGTTTCTCTCTTCTTCCTTCTTCCTTTTCTTAAAGCAACCCGAGCTAGTTCTCCGAAGCCCTCTCCCAGCTTACACACTCACACTGGTTACTCCACTTAGTGCGGACACTCAGAGGCTCCTCCTCTTTAGAACCTGGAGGGAAAGAAATGATTTTTTCTGTCACAAATATATTTTTCCTCCCATCACACTGATAATATTGAAATGAAGGTGTCAGGATTTGAGGTGGCAGTTGTGAGAGATTTTTCTTTCTAGTTTATGTTCTTACTTTAAAAAAAAAAAGAAAGCATAGTAATACCAATTAAATATATTTCCTCATTGTACAAACACCATTTACCCACTGGATTTATTTTTAATTGTTCCTGGAAGCAAAGGTATCCCATAGAGTAAAAATGAAAGGATAAATTAGAAATAGAAAGAAGCTGATGCAGAAATAATATACTACAGTAAATTTTAAATAGTAGAAAAAAGGTGCTAGATAATGCTGACCCTCAAAACGGAGAGACACTAAAAGGGTCGGGGTGTCTTCCTGTCTCTGCAACACTGTAAGTGGCAGAGACCTGTCTCCCCAACCCGTGTAAGCTGCCCTTCTAGGGAATAAATTACACTGGGCAAGTCCCCAGTTCTTCCCTTTTTGCTTGGTAGCCTGCTTTACCTCTGGGCTCACCCCCAGACCTCTCTTTCCCCAAAGGGTGGTGTTGGCTCATCAGCCCTGGGGCCCAGAATCACCTGTTCTGTGTGACCCTGGCCCCGGGGGCTCAGGAGGGACCTGACCCTTTGCCGAGTCCTTGATACCTGAGCCCCACCTCCTAGAATATGGGCTAGAAATTAGAGTATTGTGTGTGCTTTCAGCAAAGGCTTTGGGCTGCACGTATTTTACTTAAGTTTGCTGATTTAGCCGTATTCACACTCCAGATTTCCAGGAAACAAACAAACAAAAAAACCCAATAAATTGTAATGGCATGTAGAAGTTTTTGAGAATGATATCACTTCATAGAATGTTACCACCTATTGAAGGTAAGGGGAATGGAGGTCTGGAAGTAAACTCATTTGTGGTAGCTGGCTAGTGGCACCCCGAGGGAGAGCTCCCCACTCAGTGCTCCTTTGGGCACACAATGTCACCCTCCATAAACACTCAGTTCTGCTCAGCTTTCACACAGAACCAAGTGAACCAACAACAGCCGAAGTCACAGGTCCACCTGACGATGGCCTGTTGTAAGAAAAAATTGAGGCAACTTAGAATTTGATTGGAAAGCATAAACGTGTTTGTTCATATAACACTTCTCTGACCCCGTGACCCCATTTACCAAACGTCCTACTTCTTACTTCCTTTACTCTTACTTCCTTTCAAGACGCTTGGTTGAAAGAGGTGCTGGTACCTGTTGTTTCCTCTCGTTTTTACTGTCTATGACTGAGTAAAATTTCCTGACTAGAAACTGTTCACCCCTGTCGTCGGGCTTCTGTTCCTACCACTTTGCTGAAGCAGCTTTGGCAAAGGCCATCAATGACTTCACACGACCACAGCTGATAGCAGATTGCCACATCCCTCCTTATCTGTCTAGAACTCTCTGTTGCTCCCCGTGGTTTGTCTTCAGCAAGAATCCTGCTGGGTCAGTTTAGTCAGAGCCCTTCCCTACGCCTGGGGTCTCTTTTTAGTGAGTTTTCATCCGCCACCCTGCTTCTTGGCTCCACACTCTTACTCTGTCTTTTACTAATTATTCTGACACTTCAAGACTCATGTCTCTTATTCTCAAATCTTCAGTAGCAATTTCCTTACTGCAGTCAGCCTTTGCATCTTTTCAAAGCCCTCCCAGCTTCCACCTCTGGCCAGCTTTTAAAGCCAATGTCATAGGTATTAGGTTTTCGTTATAGCACCTCTCCACATTCAGGTACCGATTTCTGTTTCTATTGCTATGCATTATATTAAACCAAACCAGTGATTAAAATGCAACACCAACTATTTATTACTATAATTCTAGGGGTTCATAGCTTGGCTTTCCTCATAGCATGCCAGCTGTGTTCCATCCTGTGTTCCCAGAGGAATTGACTAAAAAATGCCTGTCCCCTCAAGGCTTGAACTAAGAAGTCCTGGAATGTTTCTTCAACAGCATAAAATGATCAGTCCAAGCATTTACAAGTCTAAATGAGATTCAAGAGGAGAGAAATCAAACTTCTCTTGTGGAGTGGGGGGGGGGGCGGACTGGTAGGTGCATTCAGGGACAGAATAAATGGTGGTCATCTTTGAAATTAGCTCTCACAGCCTCTAGCCAATATGCACTGAATTTACCTTTCCAATGCTCCCATAGCTGCCTTAGTTTCTGATCCACCTACTTCATGTTGGATGTGTCCACATGCACCTGAAGTCCATATGCCTTAAACAAAACCCATCACCTCCCTTCCCATATATGTCTCTTCTTCTACACTCTGTGTTTAGATATTGGGTCGGCCAAAAAGTTCATTTGTTTTTTTGCATATGATGGCTCTAGCAGTATGCACAGTTGTCTTTAACTTCATTAGAAACAATTTTGTTAGATTGTATTGTGACAGCCATTATATCAGCGTGCGTTAAAAAAAGCTTTATCAAATTGGTGAAATTTTGTGCAGCCACTTAATATTGAAGATGGAAGAAGATATGCAACATTTCTGGCATATTACACTTTATTACTTCAAGAAAAGTAAAAGCACAACTGAAATGCAAAGAAAGATCTGTGCAGTGCATGGAGAAGGTGCTGTGACTGATCAAACACGTCAGAAGTGGTTTGCAAAGTTTCTTGGTTACTACTGACATTGGGCCAAATACATCTTCTCTGTGGGGCTGTCTTACACATGGGAAAATGTTTAGCAGCACCCTTGGCCTCTTCCCACTAGAAGCCAATAGCAGGAGATAGCTGACATTCTCAAAATTCCCAAATCAATACAGTTATTAGTGAAAATTAAAAATGTGTCTTTTATTTTATGGAAAAAACTAAACAGACTTTTGGGCCAACCCAATACATGACAGCCATCCAGGCCAGAAACCAGAAACCCTCCCGTCCCCTGTAACTCGGCGGCCACCCCGGCTCCCATGCACACCTAGTGACCCATTGTAGCTCTCACCTCTTTCTCAGGCATGCCCCCTCTTCTCCATTTCCAACCTCTCTCCGCTTCCAGCCCTCAGCTTCATCTCTTGCCCGGCTCATGGCAGTGGCTTCCCATGTGGCCTTTGTGTCTCCATTTTTAACTCCTGTGGTGAAGTTGGGCTATGGTTTGGGGCCAATTTAGCCAGCTAATGAAATAAGTAAGAGAAGAGAAGAAAGGAGACAAGGAGGAGGAGGAAGAAAGGCACTAAGAAAATTTTTTAAAGAAAAGAAAAAAGCTCGTCAGGCATATATTAAAATTCCTTAGGGTGATGGTGTCATGGTTCAATTTGTGTGTTTAATTAAGTAAATACTATGTTTGGATCAATACACTAACTTTTAGTCAAAAGAATATTTTAATTCTAGACCTACCCCTTGGCCCCCTTTTCAGTTTCCGATACAAATCTTCCCTATACAATTCTAGAGCACACACATCATGTGTATACATCTTCAACAGTGTTGCTAAAGTGATTTTCCTAATATCACAGTATTCCTTTGCTTAAATCCCCCCTCCCTCCAAAGGCCACCAAGCCCCTTAATCTGGCCCACCAAGCCGCACTTGGCTGGGCCCTCACGTGTTCATCCAAGAGATGTATGTAGTGTGCCTTTAACATGTCGGGGGCCCACTGTCTCTCATTCCGCCCTCCTCCTCGCGCTTCATACTCTCCCCCCTCCAGAGTACTTGTTGCTCCTTGCACACACCTTTTGATTCCTGCTGCCTTGGTCATTCTCCCTCTGCTTCTCCACCTGCCTCACTCAATCCAACCTACTCCTGAAGATTTGGCGAGACACCACCTCCTGAAGGCCCCTGCGCCCCCTGGACTGGGCAGGGCTTCCCAAACACCCCACATCTACCCATCATCTTCTGTCTACACGATACTGATATTACCTGTTTATGTGTCCATTTTCCTGTAACCTTCTCGAGAAGAGAAATCCTGTCTCAAGAGACACTATAACCCAGTGATTTCAGGCCCAGACTCTGAAGACTTATTGTCTGAGTGTACCTTCCAGCTCCAACACTTACTGCCTGGCTTAGTCTGGGGAGGTGCTTGGCTTTGGCGCCTTGCTTCAGCATCCCGGCAGTGGGGATGGAACTAGCAGCTATGCACGTTACAGTTCTGTTATGGAGGTTAAGTGAGCTAACACATATGGCATACTTAAAACAATGCCTGGCACCTGGAAGGAGGACTGCAAACACGAACTCTCCTTGTTATTGCTGCTGTGGGGATGAGTTATCTAGCATAGTACCTAATGCTCACTAAATATGTATTGCCTTGAATTTCCTCTTTTTTCCTTTTTGTACTTTATGACACAACCTCCCATTCTTTTGTCAATTTCGGCAATTCTCTGTGTAAGTCACAGGTTGTCTTTCACCTTTCAGAGGTGGGATTTCCCATCCCCAGTCTCTCTGATTGGAGGACAGTTGCAGAAGTAGATGAAATCCCAAGATATGCCTCCGTTCGCCCTCACAAAGCACCGGTGAATGTCCCCTTGGCTGATTGCAAGCGTTCTTTCCCAACACCAGCCAAGCAGATGCAAAAGCTATTGGTTGTTACTACTTCTTCATCTGCCCACATCCTGAGCGAGACAGATGGGGGAATTCTTCACATACCCCGAAGATTCCCAAAGGTCAATAGTCAAATTTGAACGCCTGGTTGCCAACCATGATTCAAAGAAAAATGTAGCGATAAAGAAGCACGTGAGTCCCTCGCCATAAAAACAGCTCCCTCTCTGAGGAAGGGAGCGTCCCCTGAAAGCTAGAACCAGCCAAGAACCGGAAATAGTGAGTCTGTGTCCTAGCTACCCCTCTGGTTTCCTGTACAAAAATGAAATGAGGTTAATCACGTTTGCACATTAACTTCTGCCAGTATGGCTGCCCCAGTTGTCAGGGGACATTCTCCTACAGTCTCATTCTAAGAACTTCTGTTTTAAAGAAAAAAATTCTTTGCATTTCCCTGAAGCTTACCACACAGGCAATCCTGACTTCTGACTTCACTCTATGATTCTTTTGTTACAAAGGGTTACTCTGCTTCTATCCAGGAATAAAGGGGGGAAGGGCTCACCATTGGCCTCTCATCCCAGATTCCTCCTATGCTCTCTGTGTATGGGGTCCTGAAACAGTGTGGCCTTTGACCTGTAGGCGTGGCTGATCACTGAGAACCCAAATGGGAAGGACCATCTCCTGGACTTCCCTGATGTGAGCACAGCATTCGAACGAACACTTCCAGTCTAAAAGATACCCTTCATCTCTTTCTTGATATTGTTATGTAAAAAATATAATGCAATACAATAAAAACACCCTCAAATGAGAACAACTTCTCTCAGAACAAAAGTAAATACAAACAGTAATATTCCTTCCCCTCGTCACCTAGGGGTGCCATACAGATTTACCCAGGAATGGCCTGAATTACATGCGAAGCTTCTCAGTGGGGGCATTGCAACAAATTGAGCTTCCTGTCTCCTTGCCTTCTACAGGCCAACAGTAGCCCCTCTCTGGTCCTTCTCAGATATTGAGACAGTCCCAGATGGAGATGATTTCCAAACACCATCCCCCATCCCAGGGGACAGTACCACATTCCCCACCGCGCCCAGGTAAAAACTCTGCACTAAAGAAAAGCAAGCAAACAAAAGCCTTATATTAAATCTCCATATGCCCTAAGACCTTCCCACTGTATTCTTCAAGTAGGCATTTTCGGTGGGTACCAGTTCCAGTGGTCCCTGACTTACAGAAATCATCCTGCCCGAGGGCCGCCTGCTCTTGCCCTTGGCTGCGTAATCCGCTCCACTCTACTCCAATCCAGTCCCTACCCGGGTCACTCAGAACTTGAAGTTGTCCCATGAATGGCAGCTCCCGCTACTGAGTAAACAAAATTGTCCCAATCCTCGCCTTTCCCACTGGTGCATGAACTTTGCATTTTATTGGATGAATCTCTCCAATACCCTTCACAGCAATTACCTTTTTTTCTTATGCTAACCACAATTGGTTTTTGCTAGCAGCCAAAAATTCTTAGCTAATTTATCATTTTAATCCCTATTCTCCCCATTTTGATGTGTGGTCAAGTGGTAGTCGAGTGGGGCTCGAGCTGTCAGCTGACAGGGAAACCCCACTGGGCTGACGTGCTGCCCAGTGAGAGGACGGGCCTTGATTCCTCCTCTGTAACAGCGCCCCTATCTGGCGGGGGTGAGAATGGCAGGGCTGTGGTCCTTTTTTGTCTCTGGAAAAGTCCATCCTGGTTTTCAGCCAGACCAAAAAAAAAAAAAAAATGCCTATGCTCATGAATTGGCAAAATACACCTCTTGCTACAAAAGACAAGATCGCTTCTCAGGGGGCCTTTTGGATAACTTTCCCTGAAGTTCCCTGTGTCCTTCTGTCTTTCTATCACCCCTGAAACTCCCCAGACATTGTCCAGACCTCAAATGTACAATGATATGCTTTTTCTTTTTCTTTTTTTTTAAAGTTCATTAGCCCTTCTGATATATTAGTAGATTATCAAAAGCAGTTTCAGTATGTCATAAAATCTGTTTGGTATTAAGTTGATACATGATGTGTTTTTCTCCATCCAGCTAAATAGTTTCCTTCAAATCTGGACCAGATGAGCACCTTGGGACTCGCATGAGCTCATGTGCGTGTGTGCGGAATGCAGCGCCCTGGGTCCCGCTGATGTGCATAGCGCGTGCTTGGCTCACATGGAAACATCCTTAGGCACTGATGCCTTGATGAGGGATACGATAAAGTGGATCAGATACGGCGTTTGTAAAACATTAATGGCCTAGTGATGCTCTAATGTTTGGTTCTGTTTGACCATGGCTGGTTTAGACAAAATGGTGGTGTACATGAAATTGCCTCTACTCAGGACCTCTTTGGGGAAAGCGCCCCATATCTCCCCTGCTGACCATACCTCCTTGCTTCCTCAAGGTCACATGGATGCCTACTCATTCATTAAATGGGTCTTGAGCACCTACTACATGCTAGGTAGAAGGGAAAGGCGATAAGAAAGTCCTCACTTTTAAGACACAGAGAAGGGGGCAGAAATGTGAACAGACAATTGTCCTGCAGTGGGGTAAGTGCATGATCATGGGCTACGGGAGCAGGTACAGGGCCCACACTAGGCTGAGGGGTGGGGTCAGGTGTGGGCCAGGGACAGCTTCCTGAGGAACATCCCCAGAGCAGAGCCTTGAAGAGCACCTAGGAATTTGGGCTGCAACTGGACCATCAGATGCCTCTGTGTGAAAGAAGAGCCAGGCCCCCCTTCTTACAAGAGGCAGTTTCATGCAGGCCACGCTGCGCAGCAGGCCCAGTGTCAGCTGGATTCAGTCTCTATTCTCCCTCTTAGCTAGGTGCCCTGGTGACATCAGCGACCAGCCAGCTCTTCACGAGACCCTAGAGACACCCTGTGTGTATTACTTTGCTGGGGACGCTGGAACAAATCACCATATGCTGGGTCACTTAAAACAATGAAATTTATTCTCTCACAGTTCTGGAGGCCAGAAGTCCAAATTTTGGGTGTCCGCAGGGCCACACTCCCTCTGGAGTCTCTGGGGGACAACCCCTCCTGGCCTCTTCCAGCTTCTGGAGGCTCCCGGCTCTCTTTGGCTTGAGGCTGCATCCATCTAATCTGTGCCCCTGTGGGCTCACCTCTGCCTGCCTCTGCGTCAAATCTCCCTTGGCCTTTCCCCTGCAAGGACACCTGGCACTGAGTGCAGACCCACCCGGGTCATCCAGGATGATGTCATCTCAAGAGCCTTAAGTTAATTACAGCTACAATGACCCTATTTCTAAATAAGGTCACATTCTTGGGTTCTGGAAGTTAGGACATAGACGTGTCTTTCTGGAGTTCACTATTCAGCCCACTACACTGTGTGAACAGGGGAAGGAAGGAGCTTTCAGACAGGAGCAGGGTGTGTAAAGGCAGAGGGGGGGTGTCTGAGCCTGTGCTGGGTTCTGAGAATGGCAGGAATGACAGGCCACAGCATTGTGGGGCGGTGGGGGGGGGGGGGGTTGACGGGGTGGAGGCGGAGTACTGAGGCTGCTCTGGGAAATGAGGGTCTCCTGGGCAGCCAGAGGTTTGGGCTGTGCCCTGAAGGCAGTGAGCAAGCAGGTTTTGCAGGAGCTTGATGGTAAACTCAGGTGTCTCTGCTGCAGATTAGAGGAAGGAACAGGAGAAGGGCAAGCCTGGAGGTGAAGAAATCCCTCCCAGAGGGTGTTGCGGCTGCTCAGGTGGGGAATTCGGTGCTGACCTTTGGAGATGAGGAAGTGATCTTGAGATTTCAGCATTGCAGCCCCAGCACTGTGCCTTCCCCACCCTTCGTCCTTCACCTTCACGTGGCGTTGGACACAGAAGCAGGGCTCTTTAGAGACAAACATTTGCACTTTAAAACTTGAAAATGAGTTTTCAAAAAATTGCACTTCAACTTGAAATAACTGCCCCCCACCCCCTGCTGTAATGGGTTGAAGAGTGTCCCTCTAAAATCTATGTCTACCCAGGACCTGGGTGTTTGACCTTATTTGGAAAAGGGTCTTTGCAGATGTAACCACCTTACAATGAGGTCATACTGGATTAAGGTGCACCCTAGTCCAATGACAGGTGTCCACCTTTGAAGAAGGACATTTGGACACAGGAGAACACCATGTGACAATGTGAGCAGAGACTTAGAGCTGCGTGTCTCTGTGTCCAGAGGAGGCGAGGGCAGTTTGTCTCTAGAGCCTCTTAGCTTTAGACCTCTGGCGCTCAGAACTGGAAGAGAATAAATTCCTGCTGTTTGAAGTGACCCAGTTTGTGGTAATTTGTTACAACAGCCCCACGGAAGTGGCACATTCCTGCAGGTGGCTTTCCAGACACTGCAGACGTTGGGGCGGGGGGTGACACTTCCAGGAGCTTCGATGTAGTGCAGAGAGAAGGGAATGGACTGTGGCATTAGGACGCATGGCTCAGGCCTGCCACTGTGACACAAGTATCAGTAATGACCTTCACTTCCGAGGGATCTTGTGTGCACTAGATGAGCAAACAAGTGTCCATGTCTATGGAACATGGAGTGGGGTGGTCAATAGAAAGGGCAGCAGTGGGTGGGGGAGGCAGAAACAGTCCATTGTGAATATGGTTGTAGATATTGCATACTATAGAATTAAAATAGACTATATGTACATTTTATTTATGTCTGTATGTATACATATGTATATATACATACGCACATACACATTCACTATACATTCTTACACACATATATAAACATACATTCAACCCTGGCTGGTGTAGCTTAGTGGATTGAGCGTGGGTCTATGAACCGAAGGGTTGCTGGTTTGATTCCCAGTCAGGGCACATGCCTGGGTTGTGGGCCTACTCCCCAGTAGGGGGCGTGCAAGACGCAACCACACATTGATATTATTCTTCCTTTCTTTCTCCTTCCCTTCCCCTCTCTCTAAAAATAAGTAAATAAAATATTTTTTTAAAATATATACTCACTAGCCCTGGCTGGCGTGGCTCAGTGGATTGAGCACAGGCCTGCGAACCAGAGGATCGCGGTTCAATTCCTGGTCAGGGCACATGCCTGGGTTGCGGGCCGGTTCCCTGCAGGCCAACTCCCAGCAGGGAACACACAAAAGGCAACCATACATTGATGTTTCTCTCCTTCTCTCCTTCCCCTCTAATGATAAATAAATAAATAAAATCTTAAAAAAATACACTCACTATACTGTGCTGTCCATAACGCAGTGTTAAGTAAGAAAAATAGTTGGACATAATCTACTCACATTTAAAACAAACAAACAAACAAACTAAACATACAAGGCCTATCCAGAAAAGTCCAGCCATTGTTAATATAATGAGAAACAGTTTATGCAACATTGATATAACCTGGCAGCCAAGAGAGTGGACTGGAATGCACATGCGTGAACAACGATGACTTCACTGTACTAGTCAGTGGTGGCAGTAGATGCCATTGAGTGATCATGTGTACTGTGTGGTCATCACATTCAAAATGACTGAGTGAGCAGAGCAACAAATGCGCATCAAATTTTGTGTTAAGCTCGAACATTCCTTCACGGAAACTATTCAGATGATTCACAAGGCCTCAGCTATGGGCAACTGGTGACTGGCAGCTTCATCACGACAACATGCTCATTCATGCATCACGTCTCATGCAGAGCGTTTTGGTGAAACATCAAATCACCCATGTGATTCAGTCCCCCTGTAGCCCAGGTTTGGCACCCCGTGACCTCTGGTTTTTCCCAAAATTAAAATCACCTTGAAGGGGAAGAGACTTCAGACCATCTGTGAGATTAAAAAAAAAAAGTGACCAGGCAGCTGATGGCAATTGGGAGAACTGTGTGAGGTCCCAAGGTGCCTACTATGAAGGGGACTGAGGCATCATTGTCCTGTGTGCAATGTTTCTTGGATCTTGGATCTTCAATAAATGTCTCTATTTTTCATAGTACATGGCTGGATGCTTTCTGGACAAACTTTTTATATTTGTGTGTGTGTGTTTGTGTGTACATGTTTTTGTGAGCATGGAGAAAGGGGAGGGAAGATACATACCCAAGCAATGAAGTTTGCTACCTCAAGGGAAGACAATAAACTTTAAAGTAAGTACATCCCCCATGGGTGTGTATACAGCACCTGAACACCGCCTCCTCCCACCCCCCACACAAAGGTGGTTTTGTCCATTGTCTTTATTATCCCACTGCTTTTTCATGCTTCTTTGCTTCCCAGCCTACAGTCTCATTTTTTTAAATTGTTTTACAACAGTGTATTAGTTTCAGGTATACACCCCAGTGTTTAGACATTATATCTTACTGAGTAATCATCCCAGTAAGTCTCAGACCTATCTGACACCATAGTTACTAGAATATTATTGACTATATTTCCTATACTGTACTTTACATGCCCATGACTATTCTGTAACTACCAATGTATACTCCTTTATCCTTCCACCTTTTTTGCCCATCCCCCAACACACCTTCAATCTGGCAACCATCAAAATGTCCTCTGTTTATGAGTCTGCTTCTGTTCTGTTTATTTTGTTTTTAGATTTAATTGTTAATTGATAGGTATTTATTGACATTTTATTGTTCATATTTTTAATCTTTTTTTTTATAGAGAAGACACTTTAACATTTCATATAATACTGCTTTGGTGACAATGAACTTCTTTAGCTTTTTCTCGTCTGGGAAGATCTTTATCTGTCCTTTGATTCTAAATGATAGCTTTGCTGGGTAGAGTAATCTTGGCTTTAGCTCCATGCTTTTCATCACTTTGAATATTTCTTGCCAATCCTTTCTGGCCTGAAAATCTTCTGTTGAGAAATCAGTTGACACTCTTATAAGAGCTCCCATGTAGGTAACTAACTGCTTTCTCTTGCCATTTTTAAGATCCTCTCTTTGTCTTTAACCTCTGACATTTAAATTATCAGGTGTCTTAGTATGGGCCTCTTTGGTTTCATCTTGTTTGGGACTCTCTGCTTATCCTGGATTTGTGTGTCAATTTCTTTCACCAGTTAAGGAAATTTTTCATCATTATTTTTAAAATAGGTTCTCAGTGTCTTGTTCTCTCTCTTCTCCTTCCAGTACCCCTATGATGCAAATGCTGGTATGCTTGAAGTTGTCCCAGAGGCTTTTCATACTATCTTCATTTTTTTTTTTTTTTTTTGCTATTCTATTTGGGTGTTTTCTGCTTTCTTACCCTCTAAATCCCTGGTTTGATTCTCTGCTTCATCTACTTCACTTTTTTAAAAAAAAATATTTTATTTATTTATTTTCAGAGAGAGGGGAAGGGAAGAAGAGAGGAAGAGAAATATCAATGTGTGGTTGCCTCTCATGTGTCCCCCACTGGGAACTGGCCTGCAACCCAGGCATGTGCCCTGACTGGGAATCAAACCGTGATCCTTTGCTTCACAGGCCTGCATTCAATCCACTGAGCTACACCAGCCAGGACTACTTCACTTTTGATTCCCTGTAATGTAGTCTTCATTTCATACAGTCTCATATCTTGACAGTTAATGATTACTTGTTTTATTTAAAAGAAGACTTTAAAAAATTCAGTCTGTTCAGAGTTTATTTTATTAGTGTTCTTTTTCTCTCTTCTCAGGAGCTGCCTCTGCCCTGGCTCCTTTCCAGGGTGGCTTTTGGGTGGGTTGGAATGGGAGGTGATCTTTCTTGGTTTTCCCCATCTCCAGGCACCTGGCATAAATGCCTGCGGTGGCATAGCTCAATAATCTTAATTCGTGATTTTGGGGGTTGTCCACTGCAGAAGTCCATGGGCCTCTGCCTTCACTTCTCATTGAGATTCCTGCAAATAGAGGCCTTCTGGTTCCCATATCCTTGGGTTTCTCCTGCACAGAAACTCCAGTACAACAGGCATGGGGCCTAGGGTGCTGTCTCCATTGGTGCTGTTAAACCCTTCCATCAGCCTGCTTTAACCCACCATTCGGGCAGCAAGCACCTTTTTGCCTGGACACTATGATAAACACAGGGCTTCCCAGTTTTCTGAGCTGTGCCCTGAGTGGGGAGTAAGCCCCTGGCACTTGGAGTTCCCAGTTGGTTTCCTCTCCACCTAGTTTTCTGCCTCAAGGAGGGTTGGATCCAGGAAGAACCTTCCGTCTGTCCTCTTGCCTCCCCAACATCCCTTTCCCTTTTGACCTGTCCTGGGACTGGGAGGGCTCTCTCTTTCCTTTCTGTCCTGTTATCCTGCTTTTTCCTTTTACCCTTTTATTCTGCTTCCATGGCATTTGGCCTCCCCTTTCCCGAAACAAAAAATGAGGGAAGGCTGCTGGGAGAGAAAAGAGGCTATTGAAAGGGGAAAACACATTGATGAGGTTTTCCAAAACTTTATCCCTTCTCCATGCCCGTCTTTGAATTCTTTTATTAGTTACTGTACTGGGTTGAATGGTGGCCCCCCGTGAAATATATGTGTGCACCCTCCCCCCTGGTACCTTTGAATGCAACTGGATGTGGGAAAGAGTCAGTGCAGATGTAATGAAATGAAGGATCTTGAGTGAGATCATCTTGGATTGTACAGGTGGGCCCTAAACCCATTGCCATGCAGAGGACCCTGCAAGGAGAGAGGTAGCAGTTGGGGTGATGCAAGCACAAGCCAAGGAGCACCGAGGATTTCCTTGGAGCCATCGGGTGCTGAAAGAGGTAACGGAGAATTCTTCCCTGGATCCTCCAGAGGGAACGTGGCCCTGCCGACTCCCTGATTTTGGACTTTTGGACTCCAGAACAGTGAGAGGAATAATTTTTCTGCTGTTTGAAGACACCGTGTTTGTGATGATGTGTTATGGCAGCCCTAAGAAACTAATACAGACTGATAATGAGCATTAAGTACTTTCGACATGAAAATAAGGAGAAAAGGGCACATGTACATTGCCTATAGCAGGCTTGGCTTATGGGAACTCTCTTAATAGTAGCTGTTCTTGCTCTAGTACGAGCTGTCAGCCTTTTCCTGTGTCTCCAGGGAAGAAGCCGTCTTGACCTTCTTAGCACGTTTGCTAAGCCCTCCACCTGTGCTCTTTGCTAATATAGCTGTTCTGTCACAACTGTGTACACCCAGGATGCTGACAGAGTTCAGAATCCCCATCTCTTGATACTGATCATGCAATAAAAATGGCAAGCTGATTAGTCAGCCGGAGAGGAGAAGCCTTTTTTCCATTATAAGCATGATCTAATGCTATAATCACCTAGCCTGCTGCCGGCAGCCAAGTGCTTGTGGTCAGGGAGAGGCCCCACAACAGGTGAATCCTGTTAAAAGGCAGCCTGCTACATGGCTTCAGCTGTCCCGCAGACCAGCTCTAGCCTCATTCCCTGAAGCATAACAAGTGCATTGAACTCTTATGTTCCCAAGTTTATTATAGCCTTCCAGAGTCATCCTTTTTTAAAAATACGCAAGTAAAATAACAAGTGCTTCCAACCTATAAGTCTTCAGAAAACCCAGGGCTCCTCCAGGACTGTAGACATAGTCTTGGTGGGCAATTATCATTCTCCACCTGAACAGCGTCCCTGACCCCAGAAGGACTCAATGCCTTTCTTCATTCCCAAGACAATGCTAACAGTCAAGCTGGTCGGTTTGGCTAAAAATTAGGGGAATTTCAATGCACAGAACAGAAGGGAGATTTGAGATTGGTGCTAGCCACAACCACACTCCAAGATCCTGCACCATACTCTGTCCTATCCAGTCCCTACTGGGACTTTCTTGACCTTCAGGCTCCCAACATATCGCTGAGCATGGCTCTGCTCCCTCCTCCCCTCTGCACAGGAGTTCCCTCTGACTGAGTGTCTCCTCCCAGTGCTGGGCCCCAGCAGCCTCCTCCCTCCATCCTACCAGAGGAGGCCCGAAATCCATTCACATGAGAACAACTCCCCATCCTTTTATTTTGCTATACACAGAACCTGAAGGCCTCCTCGCCTAGGCTTTGCCATTCCAGAATGGAATTTCCCTTTGTACCAATAGAAGCCCAATTAAGTGCTTTTTACAAGGAAGTCTTGGCCCCTACAGACCAATTTGGATTTCCATTTTTAGCAGCACAAAGAATTGGCAGAAGCTCTGAAATTACAATTCTTCCTTAAGGGCTCAGAAGAGCTTGGATCCAATTCTTGGGCAGGATCAAAGTCCACACACTGGATTTCCTTGCCCTTACCTCCACTGCAAGGAGCATTTTCTCCAGCCCACTGGGAACTCCATCTTTTTAAAGGAGAAGGCCCAATTCTTTCTTCATTTACCAGGCACTGTGTGACCTTAGGTAATAGGGGAGCCTCAGTCTCTCTCCGCCTGTAAAATTGTGTTCATAATACCTTTTGCATAAGGTTGTTGTAAGATTATTTAAAGAAGGAACTTAAGGAAAGTCTCTAGCATGGCACCTGGCATGCAAAATATATTTGAGAAATCCTAGCCCTCCTTCTTCCTCTTGTTATGTGCTCAAGCATCGGTGTTCTTTGTTGCCTTATATAGGTACTGTGATGTAGTTTTAAGGCTTCTATGAAAGTTCAGAAACTAGTTGACGAAGACACACTGAGCCTGTGGAGAAGCCAGAATGGTCCGCTTTGTCGAACATCCTTTTGTTGAACGTCCAGGCGTCTGCCTTTATTTCTCTAAGATTAAAGAGGTATGTAATTCTACATCTCCTAGATGTGGAATTGGTGGTCAAAGGGTATGTAAATTTTAGGACTTTTGCTACACTCTGCCAGAATTTCCTCCAGGGAATTTATATCAGTCAAAGTGCGGTTTTTCATGAAGTCTTAAGATTTTCTTAGGTTAATTTGATGGGTGGAAAGTGCTATCTCATAGTGGTCGAATTGCTTTTCAAACCTGGAAAATAAGAATTCAGCAAGACCGAATCACAGATTTTAAAGAAGAAGATCCTGAGAATCAGATTAAGTGCCTTGGCCAATTCATCTCATTAGTAAAAGAGCCCAAATTCATATCCCATGTAGCCTGACTCTGGAATTCTTTCCATAATCCCATGCTGGAGAAGGAGCATTAGCCTGGGGGTGAAACCACTCAGAGCATCCATAATCACAAGGCTCAATTAGGCCAGAGTGAAAATGTGTGGTCGAGGAAAGAGTCAATGAAGGGAGCTTTAATTAGTGTCCGGCGAAATGCATCATCAGATAATGAGTACCAACCTGCTCCATGTTAGCACCACCTACTGGTGACAATTTAGGCTTGCACAGGATTTCTCTGAAGTTGAAGGTAGGATGAGGAAAACCACTGGGAGCCGTGACTGGTTTAGATTGTCATATTTTAGGAAGAAAGAGATAGAAAAAACTTCAGTAAGGAGTCACTGAGTCATAAACCATCAGGACTCATGCTGTTGTGGTCTCCTGAATTGCTGTGAATGAAGTACTAATTTCCTGCAGCAGGAAAGTCAGTTTCCTGTGCTTTCCTATTGTTCACACGGAATGTACTTTCTTTATTTTTCAATAACCTAATTTCTACTTTAAGTCCATATTCTGCTAATGTCAGGAAACTTAACATATAGAGAATTCCAAAGAAAAATCATTCAGTTTGGTGTTTACTCAGTCATTTTGTGCTTTAGTCACTTAATTCAACATTTCACTCCCTCCCCTTTCTCCTGGGGTGGCAGCTAAGGTTCTGGAAGCTCAGGCTTGTTTAAATGTAGAAAACAGGGTGGCAGCAGGGTGAGGAAGGGAGGGGTGATCTGGTCCACGGGCATCTTTACCCTGATGCAGATGTGGTCTTGGCTATGGGCATCTTTTCCCCCTGATACCTAGTGGCCATACTTGGCATCCTGCCCAGGTTTTGGTTGCTTCGGAGCCTTCCATCTCAAATGTACCCTCCTCATCCCAACTTCAAGTCCTGCTCAGGTCTGCTGATCCTCTTTTCATTTTGTGCTCATTTGGGGTGGGGCAGGGGGGGAGCAAGGGAAACATTCAGGTGTTCCCCTTCATATTTCTGCTTGTGGGAAAATCAGAGAGCTTTCTCAGGGCCCCTCTGCCTTCTTCCTCCTGTCTTTCCTACCATTGCTTAGCATAGAAAATATGTCCTGGACAGGGCCAGATAGTAAGTATTTTCAGCAGGACCTCCACTCTGCCATTGTAGCACAAGAGGGGCCATAGAAATTTGTGAACCAGTCAGCATGACTCTGTTCCAATAAAGCCTCATTTACAAAAATGGTAGCACTCTGCATTTGGCCTTTGGACAGTAGGTTGTGGACTGCTGGTATTCATCTGTGAGGGCCCCCTAACTTTCAGGATCTCCCAGACAGCAAGGCACAAATTCCCTTAGGTCCTGGGGCCTCTTAAATCTATCTTGGGGATTTATTACCCACCACCACCACGACCACCAAAAGTCACACGCTGGGGAAAAAGAACCACTCAGGGATGTTTGACCTACCCCTCTTCTCTCTACTTCTCTTCCTTTACTCAAGACAACTGTCATCTCTCTTTCCATTCTTTTGGGGTTCAGCTTTTAGATGGAATCAACCCTAGCTCTCGCAAACCACAGACCTTCACTCTGGAGGCTCTAAACTCTGGAGTACAGTTGCTCCAATATCATCTTTATGGCTCGCAGGCCTCCTGGGGCACAAAGGTACAACTATGTATGGTCTCCTGGAGTCAGGGGGGTCATACCTTCAGTTCCTGGAACAACAGCTTTTTACATTCACTGATTACTAAGCTTATTAGCTATTACCTAAAGTAAAATTTTCTAACTCTTGAGGCTCCCACCAACCTCACAGAGCCACAGAGTTGGCAGGCAGGTGCGATATCTGAGGCTTCATCAGTGTGGCTCACACTGTTTACCCCACCCTAGTGATTCTCTGAGGCCCTGCCCCACCCAATTTTCAGGCCCACCCAAGCTGTTTCTAGTGCATTTTCCATATAAATGGCTTATCTTGGCCCATTCTTCAGATTTTCTAAATTTCCTCAAACAGTAGCATCTGGTTTTAGCATGCCCCGTACCTCTTGTTAAGTCACCCCAGGCTCAGCCAGCACTAGCAGTAGCTGGCCTTGGTGCACAGCTTGGTCAGTCCCGAGAACCTCCAAGCCCAGCATGAGTACCAGCCATGTGCAGATTGCTTTGCAGCTTAATTGTGTGACTCTGGACACAACACAGGCAATGGCTGGCCTTGGATGTGCCAACAGCAATCAAGGCTCAACTATAAGAGGATGGTGTACACAGCCCACACAGTGGGCACACCTTGCATATTCAGCTTGAGTAATAGGGGAGGCTGGGCCAGTGGATCTTTTAGGACACCTACTATATTAGATCACTCTACCAAGCCTGGGAGACATACCAGGTCTACCTAATATATAGAAACACACACAGGGAGGCTGCCAAAATGAGGAGACAAATAAAAATGACCCAAATAAAAGAACAGAACAAAACTCTAGAAAAAGAACTACACAAAATGGAGACAAGCAATCTACTAGATGCAGAGTTCAAAAACATCAGTTATAAGGATGCTCAAAGAACTTAGTGAGGACCTCAACAGCATAAAAAAGATCCAGTCAGAAACAAAGGGTGCACTAACTGAAATGAAGAACAATTCACAGGGAATCAATAGTCAAGTGAATAAAGCTGAGAATCCAATTAGTGATTTGGAACATAAGGAGGCAAAAAACAACCAATCAAAACAGCAAGAAGAAAAAAATCTGGAAAGAGGAGGATAGTATAAGGAACCTCTGGGACAACCTCAAGTATACCAACATTTGCATCATTGGGGTGCCAGAAGTAGAAGAGAAAGAGCAAGAAATCGGAAACCTATTTGAAAAAATAGCGACAGAAAACTCTGCTAATGTGGTGATGAATATAAACGTACAAGTCTAGGAAGCACAGAGAATCCCAAACAAGATGAACTCAAAGAGGCTCTCACCAAGACACATCATAATTTAAATGCCAAAGGCTAAAGACAAAGAGAGGATCTTAAAAGCAGCAAAAGAAAGCAGTTAGTTACTCACAAGGAAGCTCTTATAAAGACTATCAGCTGATTTCTCAACAGAAACTTTGCAGGCCAGAAGGGAGTGGTAAGAAATATTCAAAGTGGTGAAAAGCAAAGCCCTACAACCAAGATTACTCTACTCAGCAAAGCTGTCATTTAGAATCAAAGAACAGATAAGTGCCTCCCAGAAAAGAAAAGCTAAAAGAGCTCATCACCACCAAACCAGCATTACATGAAATGTTAAAGGGTCTTGTTTAAGAAGATCAAAAATAGAAACAGTAAAATGGCCATACATATCTATTAACAATTGAATCTAAAAAACGAAATAAACAAACAAGCAGAACAGAATCATAGATACAAAGGACATTTTGATGGCTGCCAGATGGGTGGGGTGATGGGAGGATGGGTGAAGAAGGTGAGGGGATTAAGAAGTATAAATTGGTAGTTGCAGAATAGTCGTGGAGATGTAAAGTACAGCATAAGAAGTAGAGTAGCTGCAGAACGTACGTGCATGACCCATGGACGTGGACAGTGGAGGGGGGGTTGCCTGAGGAAGTGGAAGTGCTGGGTGGTGGGAGACACAGGGGGGAAACTGGGACAACTCCAATAGTATAAAGAAGAAAATATTTTTTAAAATAAGAGTCGAGCCCAAATGGCTTAAAGTCAAAAAACTTGATATTTTGTTTTTCATAATACTTTTCTGCCTGAGAGCAGTGAACGATTCAAGTGATTGGGAATCAGAGTAAATGACATCCTCTCAACTCTTGCTAAGTTCTGGGCCTTGACAAAGTCCAACTCATACCCTAAGGGTGGCCAAAAATAAATATTCTGGCCAGAGTCTGCTCCTCTGGGTTTATCTTATGAGGAACTGAGAAGAATTAGGCTGACCTGAGATTCTTAGAAAAAAAAAATGCCTACTCACATGAATGTAAATAGATGCTCTCAGGGCAAAACCATTTAGCAGAGTTTTTCAAACGGCAGGATGTGACCCTTGCGGATGGGCCGTCCAACTTTTTCCAACTACCCTTTTCAGCTAGAGGGACGAATAGTAAGTATTTTGCAGTTTGTGGGTCATACTCAACATGCAAGTCTCTACTCACAACTACTCAGCTCTGCCGTCATGGTGTGAAGTGGTCATAAACAACTGAGCATAAACAAACGACCGTGGCTATGTTCCTAAAAATTCACTTATGGACACCGAAACTTTAATTTCATATAATTTTCATGTGTCATAAATGTCATTCTCCTTTTATTCCCCGCCCCAATCATTTAGAAATGTAAAAACCATTCTTAGCTTGCAGGCCATGCAAGGACAGGTGTCTGGTTAGACTGGGCCCTGAAGCTGTAGTTTGCTGACCTCTGCATTAGGGACCAGGAAATCAACTAGGTGAGGCTGGATCAGGAATTTTAAAAAAATGAAATAGAATAAAGTAGGATGAAGAAGAAAGAAAGTGCTAGGGTGCATTGTACACAGAAAAGTTTTGTGATATGTTTATTTCCACTAAGTCATACATGTATGTGTGCACTGAATTATCATGTATTTCTTACTCTGGAATATGGCTTTAAAAAGTTTGAAAATTATCCATTTCTAGAAATAGTCCTTTCTGTATGACATTTTATCTATGAAGAGTTATTCCTCTATTCAAGTCCACATATCTCAAGACTTGAAGTTAGTGTTATCATGTAGAAATATAGAATAGCAAGTTAAATTTAAATTTCAGACTTTTATCCTTACCCAGACTTAACAAAAATGTTTCTCTTTGCTTTTAGAGAGAAGAAGAGAGAGACAAATTTCAGATTTTAAATAAAAGAATTATCTTTTAGTATACATATGCCCCATGCAAATTTGGGACATACTTACACTGAAACTATTATTTTTTGAAATATTAAATTCAAATTTAACTGTGCATCCTGCATTTTTTTCTAAATCTGACAACCCTATTTGGTAAAGTACAAATTGTTTTCATTATTACTATAATAAGCTTAAAACCACGGTAAGGGCAGTCCTGTTCAATTGGTAATTTAAGGAAAAAATCTGACATTTAAAAAATTCCTCCGACCTTTCCAGGCTCTGTGCCCCCTCGCACTGCACTTCGTAAGTTCTAACCCTCCCTGCAGCACTCGGAGAGAGAGAGACAGCTCTGCTGTTTCCATTGTACAAATGATGAAACTGAGATGCACTTTTCCCACAACCAAGGGCAGAGCTGGGATAAAGCGAAGGCTCTCCTGACTCTAATTCCTTGCTATTTTTCCAGGTGGTTCTCAGAGGTAATTGGTGTGGAAACACCCCCAGAATTTCTTGGTCTCAGTAGTGCATGCAGAACAGCGAAGGGGGTCAGTGAGAGGTGAAGTGAGGGTACAGACAATAAGGGGTACCTTGTCTACGAGCCATGTCAACACAAGGGGAAGCAGATGAAAGTCCGTTTTTACTCTTATTAGTATAAAATGCCAGTGATAATCTACCCCTCCTCATCTGGCGGACGTCCCCACCCTCCCAAAAAGCCTACTGGGAACACAGTTGGTGCTTGGTAAACTTTCATTTCTCTTTCTTCCTTCTTTTCTCTTTCTTTCTCTGTACCTTGGGGCTAGCAAACTAGTTTCAAACCACTTGCCAACGCTAACTGTTGATGGCAGCCTGGACTGGTGGGTTGAGAACGATTCTGAAGTTGAGTCTTGGCTAAAGCAAGAGTTCCCTGCTTGATCGGTGATGTCTGCCTTGGAAGGTGAGTGAGGAGTAGCGGTATGGATCGCACAGGCTTGCCGTCTAGAATGAAGCTGTGTGATCTCCAGACAGAGGAGTAGGCTGAACAGCGGCTAACCGTGAATCCAAAGCTCCCTGCCACTTAAGACAAGATAGAAGGGAGGAGGGAGAGCATTTCTGCCCACGGTATCACCTCTGCCTCCCCCGCAAACACACCCAACTCATGAGTGACCTGGAGTTCTGTGCTGTGTTTACAGTGGGGGCATAAGCAGGTAGGTAGGGAAGTCACATGTTTACGTGGGGCTTATAGCCATTAGTATCCCCCTTCCCTCACCCTCTCACTGCCTTAAGCTTTTGCATGCAGCTCATGCACAGTGTGCCTGGAGGCTTCTGCTCACGCGTGCGTGCCTTAGTGCAATCAAGGAGTGCCTTTTATGGATTTGGATGTGTAGATGGCTGAAGACAGGGCTCAAGAATAGGCTGGAAGCAAGACTTTCCACTCCTCTGTGCCCCTGAAGCCGTTTCCTCTTTGACACGACCTCCATCTTCTTTGAATTCCCAAACTGAGTAACTACTTGGAACACTTTCTTGGATTTTTTATTTTAAAATTGCTTTTCCAGCTGTAATTTTTCTTCAAGCTGGAATTTTGCTCTTTCTGCTTCAAACTTCCTTGTAAATCCAAGTTGAAGATCAGGCATTATAAATAGCGTTTGTGTACGGCAGGCATGTGGGCGTGCCATGTTTTAACCCTGGAATAGGCTCCCATTTAGATGGCTCCACGATTCCTCTGCACCTCAGTTTACCTCCCTGCCCCGGGAATTGGAGGGAATAGAAGGAGTGCCGTGGGCAGGTTTTCAGATGGAAGGAGTTGGTAAGTTTAAGTAAGACTTCAAGGTCAAAGAATGGGAATGTTCAAAGGCATATAAAGGCATTTGGATATTTAATAGTGTTGGCAATTCCTTCTTGGATAGTTAATAGCATTGGCAATACCTTATTTTGTTGAGTCAGTACCTTGTGGGTCTAGAAATGGCTTCTAAAATTATCTGGTTAATTTTCCTCTTGGATTCTGATGATGTGAAGGGCCAGTAATTTTTCATAGAGCTCAGACCAATTCTGTATTTTGTACAGAGGTCAAGATCTTAGTCATGATATAAAGGATATAATCTTTTCGTATTCTGGCATATGTACATCTAAAATTGCAAATTTAATTTTTCTTCACAGGGTAGTGAATCAAGGATCTCTAAAGAAATAGGTCTACATTTAGGCTCTATTTTGAATTACTTCAGCCAAATGATTTAGTGAGTCACTCATTATACTCCCCCCCACCCACCATGGATTCAGTGTTGTTTTCTATAGTGCCCTTAAACCCAGCTTCTAGGCCACTTAGTTGGGTCTCTTCACCAGACTCGCTGGAGCCATATTACTTTCTCCCTTGGAAACTTCCAGATTAGATATCCCCAGCTTGTCCTTCCTCCTACACTTATGCCCCTTCATACTTCATGGATAACATGTCAGTCAAGCCATCCTTGATTATTCATCCCATAGTCTGTGATTTCTCCCATCTCTGAACTCCCATTGGGATGATTATCAATACTCAGTTTTTATACTTCATCTCCGATGACCTCCTACAGTTGTTCAAATTTTTCTTGAGGGAAAGAAGCATATATGATGCTTTTTTTCCTATATTTTCCCAAATCCTGGCTCCTGCAGGGCATACCTCAAGCAATAGTGGATCAATAAATGGTGGAGAAGTCTTAACTGGGCCTAGAGTTTATATATCTAAGAACAGGGAGCTTCCCTTTATCTTTGCGCTGTTTGACCAGAGTTTGCCCCTAGTCTTACCCAATTACAGGAAAAATAGTGTTCGAACTAGGAAGCTAGTTCTGTGAATCCACATTTCCTTTGTTGGGCAATGATCTAGCTGCATGTGGCATGACTTTTGCTGACACATAGCATACTCATTCTTTTCTTTTTTCAAAGTCAGAAAAAGACTATTTCCATTCAAGTCACAAGTTGTGGAAGGTGGTAGTAGTTTCACTGTGACCTGGCGAGTCATTTCACCACCTTCAGGTACAGTTTCCTTTTCTACAACTTTTCCAGCTCCAGTTTCAGCAAGTCTATGGTTTTTCTGGCTGCTCAACTCTTCCCACATCTTATTGAACAGATTTATTTATATGACAAAGGGAAGGACTCCCTAGGTCCCTTCTTCATTCTCTGCCCTGGATCTGATGTTGAGGGATGGAGTTAGTGAAGTTGATAATCAGAGGCCTGGCTGGGCATTTTTCTACAGAGACTGCAGCTTCCTATATCCCACTAGCTAAGACTCGGAGCCCACCTTGAGGATGGTAGCTTTACTAGTCCACCCAGGGATATCCAGACATTATGGTTTTGGGGAAAATTGTTCTTTCTCCCTATGTTCTTGGTAGCACAGAATCTTCTGCCCATGGTTTTGCAAAATAGGCCAAGTTAGTTCTTCTATTAAAGTCTTTGGAAAATTCAAGACATGTACTAAAGACTAATAAAGTGACTACTAAGGGTTTTATTAGATGCCATTTCTCTTTCTTTTATGTGGTTGATGGTAACAACAAGATGGTGTACCATTGTTAGTTGAAATGTTTTGAATTGTTGCCCTTTGGTGACTTATGTTTCCGCCTATCATTTTAGGTGTCACATCTTGAGAACAGATGTCCTGGGTGAGACATGAGTTGATTTCCATTCATCAAAAGTTGGCCCTTGTGCTAGAGGGGAAGTAGAGGAAACCACTCTGGTATTAGACTTTCAAATGACTGTTTATATCTGTAGACAGGAGTCTGCTTTCTGCTACAATGGAGGAGAAATCTGAAGTTAGCTCTAAGAAATATGTTATCTAATCTCTGCTACCTTTAATAAGCTATTTAAAATAGAGAGATTATATTGTGGTGTTTTTAAAAGTCATTTGATTGGATGTGCTTTGGTCTTTTAAAGGATTTGTTGCATTTTCCCTAAGAAGGCATTGTGCTGTGGGAAGTGATGGTGGGATTATTCCTCTGTGTTAAGTAAAATTTGGAGTGTGATTTATATGCTTATATTTCCATGCACACTCAAAGAAGCAATTCTCCTTTGAAATTTACAACATGGTGCAAAAAAAAAAAATCAGACTTTCAGAAGAAAGTTAAGTTGTTTGGATGAAAGCTGAAACCATGTGGGGCCCAGGAAAATCTTGCAATATTCTGCCCATTAAAAGTTCTTCTTCAGATAAATGTGTGCATGCTGAACAGAGAAAAAGAAAGTCATCCATTTGGATTCAACAGCATGTCAGCCTAATTACATTAGACAATGGTGAGCTCAATGATTCCACTTTTGATCCATTGCTATGTGAAGTTCATTATTATCTGTTTCGAATTATTGTTCATTTCGAGAGCCCTACAGTGAAAAAGCATGTAAAGACTTTGAAAGAACACGGGTGCCTTCCCTGAAAGCCTTGTGAAACGCTTCTTTGGAAATGTTTCTGCTGAGGCTGTGCATTGGTTGTGAGTGGGCGTAGGGAATGGGCGTCTGTGCTTCCCCTTTTCAAATGTGTTTACCTTAAATACATCTCCATGGAAACAGGGTCTGCTCCTAAGCTGACTTTAGGGCTGTCCATGAGAGGAATGAAGAGAAAAATACAGATAGCTAAAATTTTCATATCATCCAAAGGTCGGTCAACACAAGGCAGACTAAGGTTCACTGAGCCCCCTATTGAAGACAGATGATTTTAAATAATGTTTTCATTTAACCCCGAGAGCTAAATGGTATTATCTCCGTTTTACAGAGGAGGGCCTTGAACTTCTGAGCATTTACTCAGATTGTGAGTCACAAACCCAGATTTGAACCCGAGCCTGTCTGCTTCTGAGGCCCACGCTCTCTCTGTAAAACCACACTGCCAGTAGTTGCGACCTTTCCTCGCACCTCCCTCAGCATTTTCCAGAGTGATATAAAAATGGGCCACCCTTGATGTTACCTCCTTCTGGGTAAATGAAGTGCTTGTGAGGAAAGAGATACCAGGAAGAAAGAAAAAGAAATGGCCTGGATAATCCAAGCGTGAAGTCAGTAGCAGTAGCATCATCACGGGCAGTTGCCCAAAACGTCGGAATCCTAGGCTGGTCCAGAAAACCCATGCTTAGCTAACAGTCCCCCAAGTAGGAAGGCCTCCGTTTACCAGGTTGTTGGATACACTCTACTTTAGAGAGGAGACAAGGCAATGGACTGGAAACAGTGCTGCTGCCCTGGGTTCAAATCTTGCGTCCTGACCCCCCATTTGTGGAGTTCTGTGCAAGACCCTGGGTGGCTTCTCGGAGCCTCAAATGTAAATGTGGTATCTTAATGGGGCAGGATCTGGCCCTCAGCTGTCTGGGCCAGTGGCAACAGACAACACCTTCCACATACTCATTTACATCCACGATCTCTATTTCAGATATATACAAAATTCAGTTTGTAGGAGGGTCACTGAAGGCTAGGAGAGAACTCATACTAAGGGAAGGTGTCTCACATGAAGAGGTGGACTCAGCCACCAGGCCCAAATGTTGAACAAGAGGTATGGCCTCGGGGCTGTGCTGTGGTTGATAGTAGAATCCAGCTCCGGCCAGCAATTTAAAAATTTTGACCTAGCCCCGGGCTGGTGTAGCCCAGTGGGTTGAGTGGGGACCTGAGAACCGATGGATCACAGTTCGATTCCCAGTCAGGGCACATGCCTGGGTTGCAGGCCAGTTCCCGGCAGGGGATGCATGAAAGGCAGCCACACATTGAGGTTTCTCTCCGTCTCTCCTTCCCTTCCCCTCTAAAGATAAATAAATAAAATCTTTAAAAAATTTTTTGACCTATGTGCCATGGCACTAGAGCTTAAGCAGCCTATCGTGAGACTCTCTGACTCTCACAGCAACGGAACGTAACATAATAGGGGCATTCTTCTCTTTGTTTCAGGGCTCATGGGATCTCTGGCATTGAGGGACCAGCGTTTTCAGCTCTGATGGTACCCAAGCATTTTAGGTGGAACCCAGCCTCTAGACCTCTCTCTGTCAGTCCAACGAGCAATGGACGTGCACAGCCTTCACACATCCTATGTGCCCCATGCCTTAGCTCACATGGGTCCTCTTTCCTGAAATGCCCTCCTGTCCCTTGTCCCTCAATGTTTGGCAACAATTTCTTTGAAAACCCAACTCCAGATTCATCTCCATGGACTTTTTCCATAATTCACCGCAACCTACAGTGACCATTTTACTGATTTCCTCTGCACTCCTTCCTGCCTTTAGATGTGTCTTAGTTTCTAGGTATTTCTTGAAGGCCCAGCTTTTCCTTATATGACTAAAGTGACATCACCTTTAAAATTATTGATTTATTTATTTTGAGAGGGGCTGGGAGTGAGAGAGAGAGAGAGGAACATTAATGTGTGGTTGCCCCTTGTGCACCCCCTACTGGGGACCTGGCCCACAACCAGACCTGTGCCCTGACTGGGGACTGAACCAGTGGCCCCTTGCTTCACAGGCTGGCGCTCAGTCCACTGAGCCACATCAGCCGAGGTGTGACATCATCTTGTATAACATATTTTTCAAACTATCTGTGGTAAAGGGCCAGTTTTTGAAAATTTCCAGAACAGGAAGGAAGAATTTGTGGTCCTTCTGTGTGTGATTCACCTCTCAAGTCCAGCAGTACCCAAACTGGCCTATGTTGTCTTGTTTACTGAGATGGGCCCATTGACTACACGCTTAGGTGCCGTGGCCCAGTCAGATTGCCCTAAAAGTTTCTGGACTTAAATTAGCCAGCAGCATTTTGTCCTTACCATGGGCCAGAGATTCTGAATAGCATGTTTTAGGACATTGCTACCCCTCCCTACCCCTACCCCTCCCACTGCCAGACCCAAGAAAGGAGAGTTGTGTCATGGTGCTCAGGTGAGAGATAAAACTCTTTCCCCCAGATTGCTGAGAAGGTCAGTGACGTGGTCGGGGCACCTGGTCGACGGGCTGCTAGGACCAACAGACATCAAGTGGTTGGAGTCATTTGGGGAAAAGGGGGTTAATGAGAACATGGCTTAGCCATGGCACCTGGTCCTTGGTGAGTATAAAGACAGGGAAACTTGTGGTTTTTTATTTACTGGTGAATCTTTCCATTGCAAGTGGCCAGTACTCAACTAATTACGACACGACAGTGCTAATGTGGTGGTCAACGGGGTTGTCCCTTCTGGGAACCTGGCAGGACTGCCCTTCCCTCCCTGTGAAGCTGGGTGTGGCCATGGGACTTAGTTCGGCTCTGTTCAGCTCAGGTTCCTGAGGAACTAGGACAATCATAGTGTTTGCTGGTCCACAGTTGCTGTAAGGCCCTGAGACTTCGGGGCTGTTTGTTATTCACGTACTGACTGCTAAAATTAATTTTTTTCAAATAGCAACTAATATGCTAACTGTATGCCTGGCAATGCTTCTCATATGTAAACTCATTTAATCTTCCTATCAACAATATGAAATAAATACTGTTATTATCCCATTTTATAGATGAGGATATTGAAGCCCAGAAAGATTGTATATCTTGCCCAAAGTTATATAATTAATAAGTGGTATATCCAGGATTCAAACTCAGCAGGCAGCCCAGTCCTCAATCACTAAATATATGTCACACGCAGAACAAGATCATTTAGTGCCTCCTAATAAAAAGCCACGGTGTAAACTGCTTCTGGTACAGCTGCATCCAGGTGCAAAGATCCATTGGAATCCCTCTCTGTGTTCTGCTTTCATCCTCAGGTCGTCTTCCGATGAAGAGACCTCCTTATTTCCAGGCTTACATTCTAACACTAAGCAACTACAAAGGGAGAAAAATTTTGTCCCCGAAAATCTTAGCAAGAAGTCTTTAGAGAACCAGCCTCTATCATTTAGTGTGACTGTGTCTGAGAAGGGGTGGAGGGATGCTGGGAAGGCAGTGGCCACATGTCCCTGCACATGTGGGGTGGCCGAGGCGTGGATAACCGAGACCTGCTGCGAAGCTGCCAAAGGGCCCGAGGACTCTGAAATCTGCCTTCGCTGGAGTTGTAAAAATAAACAGGAACCCCCAAGATGGATACCAGATATATTGTCAAACAACGCCATGCAGTTAAGGGTGGCCAAATTCCAGATTGGAAATCCTCGGGACTTGCGTGCAACTTGGAAGGATTTCTGTTCTGTTTCCTTTTCTCCCTTTTCTTCCTTGCCTGAGTTCCTCTTACTTTTCATCCTTCAGCTTGGGCTGCGTGCTCACACAGAGGGTTTTAGGTACAGACATGTTTCCCCAGACCCCACGGACTCACACGCACACACGCACACACTCTTTACTTCTGTCTTCACAGTGGTCATAGGAGGAACACTGGATCGGGGATCAGGAGACCTGGCTCTCATTCGGCTCCACTCCCTGTGAACTTGGGAGTGCCAGCACCTTGCTCTTGGTCTCTGTTTCCCCACCTGAAAAAAGATGTGGCCTTGGCAAGATCATTCCAGACACCCTTCTTGCTTCCACACTGTTCTTGGTTCTGGCTCCCTCACCCCACTCCCCAGCTTCCCCCCTTAGGCCCGCACCCAGGGTCACAGCCCTGAGTCCTCTGCTGGCCTCAGCACAGCCCCCGCCCCACTGTGTACCCTCCCGGGGGCTCTGCCCCAGGGCTCAGTTCTCCTAGGACAGCTGCCCAACTCCATACCACCACAGCGCCCACAGCTTCCTGGGTCTGTCCTGGAAAAAGGCAATATCCTCCAACGGTTCACTTATTCCTCATGCCTCAATGGGATCTTTAAAGGCAAAAATGTAGGAAAATATATATTTACTCACCCAAATAAACCACACACAGGGCACCATGGCATGTCGCTGAAGAAGTGCCCAAGCTGGCTTGGATCTTACTTGGCACAGCTCTCTGTCATCACAGCAGTCCAGAGGCAGGGAGGTGCAGGGGCAAGGGACACAGCTGGAGTCTGACAGCCCCCTCCCAGGCTGGTCTGCAGCTTAGCTGTGTAAGCTGAAGTCAGGTACTTACTCTCCCAATGAGCCTCTGTTCCTTATAGCAAAATGAGGCTGCTGAGTCCTGCTCCTAGTTCCCTCCTGGGGCTGTGAGGGTTAAGTAAGATTATTATTTTCTGCTACAAAAAGCTGTGTGGAGTGTTACAGAGCTGCTGAAAAAAGAAGGAAGGTTAAGGCAGTGTTCAATGCAAAAAGCAAGGTGAAAAACAGCATGCATTGTTTGGTATCTTATTTTTAAAAAGAGGAAAAGTAAGAATCGGTGTCTATAAGTGTAAATATCAGTCTACAACACACACGTACACCCTCTACCACAATACAGAAGACTAACTGGAATGGCGACCCGTGGGAGGAAGGACACTGAGTGAATGGGGGCTGTGGTGGCTTCATTGTACACTTCTTATTTTCATTGTTTTTTTATTGATTGATTTTAGAAAACGAGAGACATCGATTTCCACTTATTTATGCATGCGTTGGCTGCTTCTTGTATGTGCTCTAACCAGGGATCGAGCCCACAGCCTAGGCGTATTGGGATGCTGCTCTAGCCAGCTGAGCTACCACTGTATGCCTCTTACTCTATTTTTTAGAACTTTGCCCCAAGCAAATATGTAACTTATTCCAAAAGTTGGCTACAAACATGTTAGATGCAAAATGAAAGGCCCCCCCACTTATTTGCTGGGAGCTGTGAGATCAGGGCCTGTGGGGAGGAGGAATCCTGAGCAGGTTTCACTTTTCACCCCGGGAGAAAGTCCACCGAGCGGAACACATGTCACTTCCAGCCACCCTGGAAAGTTACTGAGTAAAGTGGGGGAACCCAGTCTCCGGTCAGAGATTCCTATGAGGGAGGTGGGGCGAGGAAACGAGCGTATGAGTCACTGTTTTCATCCTCATCATCACCCTCAAGAGTCTCAGATGGAACATTCGGATGATGCTTTTAAACTTGCACAGTGGTTTCACAGATATTAATGACCTCACTGAGTTTTCCAGCCATACAGCGAAGTTGTTAGTACTCCTCTTACTATCTTTTTCTGGTCTGTAGTGAGCACCGTCATTTCCCCCCCCTCATGCCCTGGGCCTCACCATCCTGCTGGTTTCTTACTGTCAACGCTCAGGAGCCCCTTTTGGGGAGCTTGCTGTGGCCGCAGGTTCTCGCTCAGCCTGCGCTGGGGACAGGCCCTAGTGTCCAGGAGTTGTGCTTCTGGGAGCAGTCCTGCCCTGAGTCTAATGGGACCCGGCTGCTAAAGCCCTTGGGTAGGACACTTCTGAGGCAAACGCTATAGCCTCCACGAGGTCCCAGCTGGAATTAATCCTCAGTTGCTGCCTGGAATTGCTCCTGAAAGCAGCAAGCGGGTTCTGGTCTCCCCTCCCATACTGGCGTTCCCTGCTCTCCCTAAGCAGATGAAGGTTGTGCTCGCAAATCATTATCTCAAGGTCATCCTGGAGGGAACCGAGCCCAAGTCTAGGCACGTCCCCGGGGATCAAAGGAGCAGGGACCTGACCTGGAGCTGGCTGTGAAACCCGCGCTCTCTCCACCCCGCTGCTCTGCCCGCCTGGTAAGCTCTCTCCGAAGACAAAATCCGGATGGAGAGGGCAAACCTCTTCAGTTAAAGAGAGCTTCTGAATCGAGCACAAGAGTGCTGAGTTCTCCAGTGTCCAAAGCAAGGAGAAAATGAGGCCAGTTAACGAGCACAAGTATCTAAACCTCTCGTTGGAACAAACATTTTTAAAACTGTTGTGATTTTTTTTTCTTTAACCGTCATTTCATGTCTGCAAAATAGCTGTAAGGATCAGCCAGGGCTTTTCCACAAATGTGCCACTTCGATTTTCCTAATGCCTTACTTTCCTGTCCAAGAAAGAAATGCTCACTTAGATTGTCAATCATCTTTTACAAAAATCTGATAGTCTCTTGAAGGGAGCTGCATTTCAAGAATGGCCCGGGGTGCTGGCTGCCAGGGGAAGCTGTGAGAGGAGCTGGTATTGGGGCGTAGACCCTGCAGGGTGGGTGAGTGGGGAGTCTGGCAGGCAGGAAGTTGGGAGAGGGTTTCCCAGGCTGCAGGACTGGCCTGTGTGTGTGTGTGTGTGTGCAGAGGCTGGGGACACGCTTCCGGAGGGCAAGGTTCCGGCCCCACTGGACGGAGGAGGTGAACATGTGTGAGTGAACAGGCATGAACACACAGCCCCTCCCAGAGGCCATAAAGAGAGAAAAGGAAAGGAGTGACAAATAGGGGGACTTGCCTAGTTTCCACCAGACCAAGACTGGGGCCCCGAGGGCGAGGTTGTCCTGGCACCCACACAGTGTGGGGCTTGGTGTGACATCCTGAGTCACGGGGAGTGCCCATGGCCTTGGCTGTCAATGACTCCAGGACACTAGAGGTCCTGTTCAAGACCCAACCTCCTTCCATAAGACAGAGACTAGCGTGGCAGGAGGCCACAGGGAGGCCTTTTTACTCGGTCAGGGGTTCATCCAGGGAACAGAAAAGACAGCCAGGAGGGTGTGCGGTTCTCACAGCTGGCTTGCGTGCTGAAAATTTTTAAGTGATAGAGACGCAAGATCAAAAAGCATTGAGCTCACTGTTCTATTCCAGCTCTTGTCACTTGTGTTATGACTGACACATGGTGGGGGGTTGTCCCCCAGGACGCAGGTTCCTGCAGGCCAGTCTGTTTCACGCATTCGTGTTTCGTGCCTAGAGACGGTGGGTCCCTTAGACACCGCCGTGCTGGGCACACCGCAGGAGCTTAGTCAACGGGTGTCGAACAGAACAGATACAGAAGCATTCTGAGTTTCTACATCTTCCCAGAGGTCAGGGAAAGGGAAGAGACGGCTTCTGACTTCAGTCCCTGCAGATGAGTTGGGTTGGCCGGTGAGTGACCTACAGTGAGTCAGTCTCTGGGGGACATCCTGTGTCTCTTACTGACACCTGGACAGGATGGTAGCACTTGGCAGTGGACCTGCTGCGTGCGACTCGCCCTGTCCTGCTCAGCGATCACTCAGTGTTCACTGCCGGCGGATCACCCAGGGTCCGAAGGGTCTGCTCCCGGTGACTGATTTTTGTTAGCACTGTCACCTTCCCTGCGACACAGGGAAGCTGCTTCTCTGTCTCCTCTCTGTCTTTCCCTGTGACTCCTACCCGAGGAGTTGCCAGGATTAGTCTAGGACTTCAACTGAGAGGGGATGAAAATCTCGGAGCATTGCTTTTGGGTTGAAAAGATGAGCTTATGGAGCAATACGAATAAGAATGTGATGAGCAAGGCTTTCCCTTGCCCCTCCCTTGCCCCCAACACCTCACTCCACGCGCCTCTCCCTGCCTGTTACCTAGAATGCTGAGCACAACAGTGCTCCAACCTTCCTCTGCCAAGTCCGCTCTTCTTCCCTCTGAGTCTCACGGCTGATGCAGCTTTGCCGGAGCACAGCCTGCTACCGGGGTGAAAGCCCCGAGCTCGCGCTTGCTGGCTGAGCCACCGTGGGACTGTTTCCTTGGGTGATGATCTGATGATCATGAGAATATCTATCTGGGCTGTGTGAGGATTCAGGAAATAAATAACTACAAAAAGCTTAGAAAACTGCCTGGCACACAGGAAAGGCCATGCACACAAGGGCTAATGTTATTCCCTGTTAGACTTAGTTCAGACGCAAGGTAATGGTGAGATAAGATGCATTTTGTGACACTCAAATGCTGCTGTAGAAAGGACACCCAAAGTACCTGGGGGTCTCTGGAGAGAAGGAAGCTCACCTGGGAAACAGATGGCCTTGGGCTGGGGCATGGTCTGGGGGCTAGTAACTTCCTGTTCCCACTGACAGAGAGATTTTGGTTTTGCTGTGTGATGGTGGGCAACCCAGTTACTCTCCTTCAAATAGGAGAGAAAGAGAGAGACAAGAAGAAGGGGGGAAAAAGTAAAAACAGAACAAAAACAATAATGCTGTCTGATTTCACCGAACAGGTTGGTTCCTAAGGAAGACTGGAGGGTTGAAACCAAGTCAGGTGGAGACTGGAGGGTCAGAGGCCCCGGTGAAGCCAAGGGCACTGGTTTGTCTGCTATCTCTAAAGCTCCTGAGGGCTGGGGGTAAGCTTGTTGCTAGGTGACACAGAAATGTACTTGCTCAGGCTACGGTTCCAATGAAAGTGAATGTAAGTCAAAACTATAAAAGTGTTCTTGGAAACTGTGGTTGATCAACATCTTCCTTGTCACTTCTCCAATAATAATAAGGGGAAAGAAACAGCTTATCAGAGGCCCAGAACATGTGTTTTCCCTACAGCTCGGAGAACATCGCTTTGGAGACCTGGATTGGGCCGCAGGATGGACTGAAGGGTTATTTCTCATTTGTATGTTCTGTGGGTTTATTGAAATGTATGCTGACATGTACACATTATTGTAGTATCACTCAATGTATTTTCCTGCCCCCCAAATCCTCCGTGTGCCGCCTATTCCTGCCTGCTCCCTAGACCTTGGAACCACTGGTCTTTTCCCCATCTTCATAGCTGTGCCTTTTCCAGAATGTCATACAGTTGGAGTCATACTGTACATGGCCTTTTCAGATCAGCTTCTTCCACTTGGTCATGCACATTTGAGGTTTCCTGCCTGTCTTTTCATGGTTTGATAGCTTATTCCTTTTTAGTGTTACTAATATTTCATTGCCTGGATATACCACAGTTTATTTACCTACTGACGGACATCTTGGTTGCTTCCAAGTTTGGGCAATAATGAATATAACTGCTATAAATATCTGTGTGCAGGCTTTTGTGAGGACGTAAGTTTTCAATTCCTTTAGTGAAATATCAAGGAGCACAATTGCTGGATCGTATGGTGAGAATGTGTTTGGTTTTATAAGAACCCACCAAACTGTCTTCCAAAGCAGCTGTACCGTTTGGCATTCCCACCAACAGCAAATGCGGTTCTTGTTGCTCTATATCCTCACCAGGATTTCTATTGCTGTGGTTCCAGAGTTAGGGCATTCTAACAGGTGGTATCACATGGCTGTTTTAATTTGAATTTCCCTGATAACAGGTGACCTGTATCATCTTTTAATGGGCTTATTTATGTCTTTAATGAGGTATCTGTGAAGGTCTTTAGCCCATTTTTAAAACTGGGTTGTTTGTTTTCCTATTGTTGAGTTTTATGGGTTCTTGGTATTGTAGACGACAACCCTTTTCAGATGTTTCTTTGGCAAATATTTTTCCCCAGTCTGTGACTTGTCTTCTCATTCTCTAGATAGTGTCTCTGTCAGAGCAGAAGCTGTTTGGTTTTTTAAAGATTTTATTTATTTGTTTTAGAGAGGGCAAGGGAGAGGAAAAGGGAGGGAGAGAAACATCAGTACGTCAGTGTGCGGTTGCATCTCACACACACCCTATTGGGGACCTGGCCTGCCACCCAGGCATATGTCTTGAATGGGAATCAAACCAGCAACCCTTTGGTTTGCAGGCCAGTGTTCAATCTACTGAGGACAAAGTAGATTGTCCTCAGGGACACCAGCCAGGGACAAAACAGAAGTTTTTAGGTTTAATGAAAAGTTCAGTTTATCAATTTTATCTTCCATTGATTGTGCATTTGGTCGTATATCTAAAAAGCCATCACCATACATTTGGTTAACTAGTTCCAAAGGTGTTTTATTTTTTAAAAAGATGATAGAAATATGACGTTGGGGCTGCCATGGACATGCTGAGATGAAGTACAGGGGGCAATTGTTGATCTCACTGGCATCTGCTGTCACTTCCCCCGAGGCCCTGGTGTCCACCGTGGGCACGTGGCTCCACGCTGAAGCCACCCGGCTTTAGAAAGGGAACATGCGATCCAGACAAAGCCAATCGCTGGGCCTGAGCCTTGGCCAAAGTGATGGGCTCAGCGTTGAGCAAATGACCAAAGCCAGTAAAGCACACAAAGTAAAGTTGGGGCTCTAATTTAGAAATCTGAGGCAAAGTCATTCTCTGTCTTCCTCGGAGTCAGTAGGGTTTGTGGACCTGAGGGATGGCGTCGGTGCAGCCGTTTTTGCTACCTAGAAGGTAGCCATCCTGAAATCACCGCACACACGGGAGAGATCAGCGCTGAGAAAACGCCAGGAAACGGAATGGGGCCCTGATGAGATTCAGACCCTCTGGAGCACGTGATGCCTGAAGACTGTGCTCAAGCTGGAGTTTGATGTTACAGGATCCAATAAATTCACCCTATCGGTTGGGGTGTCATCACGAAAAGAGAAACCATACTAGAGATTTCGAAACACAGGGACTTAAAAGAATTTGTGGCACGAGTAAGAAATTGAAAAGAGGATGGTGAGGTAATCCAGGGGCTAATGACCCCCAAGGCAGGCGGCGGGGGGGGGATGCGGGGAGGTGGTTACTGGAGCTCTGGACCTGTGGTGGGGCGTCTCGAGAGACTGGTGCCTGGTTCCTGAGAAGGACAGCACTTGTGTGCAGACCCTTGATGCACGCAGACCACTGGGAAGGGAGCAAAATTTGATGGGGCCTCACAGCCCCATGGAGGTTCCTCTAATGACCCGGAGCACAAGGCCCAGAGGATGAGTGAAGCAGGGTACAAAGCAGGGGTCCCCAGAATATAGGAGAAATTCCCCATCAGCCATGGGTGGGAGGTGGGGGATGGAAGTGAAAGTACGGCTTAAGATACTTTGCATAACTATGGCAAGTTGATAGTTAATAGCTGCACTGCCACCAGAGGCAAAAGGAGTTTGTGACTCTGAGACCCTATAGTGACTCATGACTTAGCCAAGAGAGCTTACACAATACCTGTGGGAGAGGCAGGGGGGCAAATGCCCAGAGGTCCTGCATCATGGGGAACCCTTTCCCTGACTAAAGATGGCAGCTGAAAGGAGGTAAAAGATATGGGGGAACTGGCAAAAGTAGCTCATTGTAGGAGGACATGAGGACATGTAGGAAGCTCCAGGTCAGCATTTAAAATCAAGATGGGCTAAAAGAGAAAGGGCTGGTCTACCATGAGAGCTGAGAGAGTAGGTAGCAGTCATGAGGCAGGGAGCCATGAGGAAGAAGCCATGATGTAGGGGGATTCAGCTCTGAGATGTGACGGAGAAAGCAGCAAGCAGCTATGCAGTTTGCAGTCAGGATCCCTCCATGAGGGCTGGCGTGTAAGGTGGAGGCTATGCCAGCCGGGAGTCAGGCTTCCACCATGTGCCCTTGGGTACTGAGAAAGGCAGCCATGTGGGCTGAGGGAAGAGTGTAAGGAGAGAGTGGATGGAGCTGTGGGGACTTGTCAAAGCAAGCACAGATTAGTGGGAGATGCCTGGAATGTTGGACTGTGGCAGGGATGCTGAGACTGCAGACTTTTGCTTCTGTGAAGGGTATAGAGAGAAGCCACTTTCTTGGGATGTGCACCTTCCTGCACTCCACTAGGATCCAGTGCAACATGCGCGTGTTTTCCTGGACCACTACATGGAGACTGAGGACAGTGAACTCCAGATCCTGAAGGAGAGAGCCGCTGTGAGAGGATGGCGACTCTGAAACCCACAAGTGCAGATTCCAGAGGGGACAGAGAACTGTGGGCGCAGCCGATTTAAGAACAAATAAGGATATGGGAAACTTTGGGGCATGCTTTTAAAGGCTTATAGCCTGATGGGGAGCAAGGGAAGTGCTGGGTCTCATGGGAGAACAAGAGTGCTCCCAGCCCCGCCCCCCAAGTTTGGAACCCTGTAAACAAAAACCTGTTTCCTTCTACACTAATTGTTGCGTCATGCATCAAGGTGATGCATGGACGGGCCCTGGTTTTCTCAGTTACCTGAGGAAGCACGTATAACTGGGGGCTCACCTTCCGATGGGCCATAGCTGATGGTGGGCTCCAGTCCTTCTGCAGGGGTGCAGTGGGGGTGAGCTGGGAGTGCCAAAAGGAGCTGGGAAGTGGTACCCACCGTTTACTCATCACAACCAGGAATGATGTCCTTTTTCTTTTTTTCTGCTTCCCAGTCTCCCTCTAGAGACTCCTAGGGGAAGAACCTCACAGAAAGCCAGCTGGCAGGAAGACAGTGAACGGGGGCTTGGAGAGCACCGTCTCAGCATCATTGAGCAAAAGGGTGAGTGGAGAGCAGGCACGATGCTATAGCCCATGGGAACCAGGCTTTCTGTTAGTTGTATCTGACTGACAGACCTGATCAGCATAATTACCATAATTATAGCCTCATCCCTTTTTTCCTTGAGCTATAATCTGGAAACCATTTCAGTAGTCTTAAATTTTATTGTTCGCTTTTCAGTCCTCAGTTGATTGCTGGGGTGTTCTTCTGTTATCTCTGATGAGGAGACCCAGTGTGAGGAGGCCAGATACCAGGTTCACTCCAAGCTGACCGCTTGCCTTTTGGGGAAGGTCCTAGTAGGTGGGAAAGTTGGGATCCACTGCAGGAAGAGAGTTAGAAGCTTCTTTGGGGGTAGGAACTGGACTAGGATGTTTCTGGCCACAAGAAAACAGAAACCCTGCCTCAATCTGCTTAAGCAGTAAGAAAATGTGCTGCCGCACACAGCTGGAATTCCAGGGTTAGGCAGCTTCTAAGGTTAATTCATCAACTCAATTACATTATCAAGGACCAAGGTTTTTTTCTATCTTTACTCCATCGTGGTTTTTAGCTACCACCCCAACATGGTTACAATGGCTGCCTCAATTCCAACCATGAAACCCAGATACAACATCCACTAGAAGAAGAGCACTATCTTTTTTGTGTGTCCCTTTTTGAGATCAAGAGTGCCTTTACCAGAAGCCCCCAACTGGAATTCCCTCCACTGGCTGGAACAGGATCACATGTTCGTTCACACTTCAACCCATTACTAGCATGGACACTGGGAACACTGTGGTTGGCTCAGACCATCTGGGATTCACTCCTGAGCTGGGAATATAGTATCTACACCTGCCAGGATCCAATAGTCCTGAGAAACAGAACCATCAGAAAGTGGTTCTCTATAGAAATATGCAATTGGATTTGCTCCAGGGTTTGACCTTCTGCAGTTGTGAGAGCTGGTTACGCCGTCTGCACTGGTCATCTCTGCATCTGACGCTGCAGCTTCAAGGTCCACAGGGAGGGAGGTGGGGAAGGGAAGGTGGGTGTAAAGTGGGAGAGAGCAAGCTGGACCCCACAAGGATGACCTGGAACCTGGGTCAGTTCTCACAGCCCCCAGTTTTGATGTCCTGCAGGAGAAGCTGGCTCCCTTTGCCACTGAGACCAGAGACCTCCGAGGCACTGGAGAAGCCAGAGAAGGATCCAGATAAAGATGAAGCAGCTGCAGGCTTCGCCACCTCTTCCTGATGAGACGAGGGTGGTGACTTCCCCAGCCTCCAGAGCTTGACATCTGCTCTCCATACACAAATGTGCAGGAGAGGATTCTGGGAAACACACTTCAGCCTAGCCCAGTGGACACACTGCAAAGCCACCATAATAACCATCCCCGAGGAAGGACTCTTGAACAAAGTTAGGGTGCTGTAAGTGACGAAGAAGGGGAAACAGATGTGAGGAAGGCGATCCAAAGTATCTGTGCACCCTGGAAAGTTTTTCAGCAGCCTCATGCTGGGGTCCAATGTCACATGAGTGTGTGTGTGTGTGTGTGTGTGTGTGTGTATGTAAAGTATATGTGAAAGTGGAATTTGCCCCTGCCGATGTGGCTCACTGGATTGAGTGCCAGCCTACAAACCAAAGATTCACTAGTTTGACTCCCAGTCAGGGCACATGCCTGGGTTTTTGTCAGGTCCCCAGTGCAGGGCATGATAGAAGCAACCACACATTGATGTTTCTCTCCCTCTTTCTCTTTTCTTTCCCCTCTCTCTAAAAATAAAATAAAATAAAATATTTTTTTTTAAAAAAGAAAGTGGAATTTAACAGCACTCCTACACAGAAAGCTGCCTCTCTCTCACTCTCTTTCTCTGGTCTTGTTAGGGGCCAAGCCCTGGCAGAAAACACTGAAGAGAGTAAAGTCATGCCTTCAGCATTCAGTGCAGCGCCTGCCCGGCCTCTGAGTCACCACCGCCAGGCCTGCTCACTTCCCCTGCCTGGAACCCCCTCTCCGCTTCCTGTTCTCATTCAGCAAGCACGCATTGAGCACCTACTGTGTGCTGAATGCAGGGAATGCAAGAGGAGACAGCAATGAACCTGAGTTCCCATCTATGGGGAACCGCCTTCCTGTGCCTGCAGTCCCCCTCCTACCAGATGTCTTCCCAGGCTCTCCAGCAAGATCCCGCAGCCCCTGTGCGAGTCTCCGCACGGCTGTAAGTGATTATCTGCAAGTATGTGTGTATATGGACATGTCATTTTTGTTTTTAATGAATGCTTTGTTTTTGTTGGTCCCATCTTCCCCCTGGAGCGCAGAAGAACTTTGAAGGTCGGGTTTCTGTTTCCTTGGCTGCTCATAACTACGTGCCATGTGCAGGGCGGCTGTGCTCAAAGCAGGGAACTCGAGCCAGGGTTTCCAAAGGCAACACGCAGCATTTCCACGTGTCTGGGAAGATGCAAAGCGGGCTCCTCACACCCACTCTGTGTGGTCCTCGACAGCCCCATTGTTATCGGTCCTGTTATCATCAGTCCTGTTATCGTCCCCCTCCACTGAGAGGAAACGAAGGCTCGGAGCTGTTCATGCGTCTTACTTACATCAGGGCTCAGAGCTGGGGAGTCTCAGAATCAGAGCTCCAGCCGGTGAGCTCTGCCTCTCGGCCCCGCACTCAGATGCACAGTTCCACTGACCACAGCAGGGTGGGTGTTGGTGCGTGTGCAGTGTGTCACATGCTCACTGGGGGCTTATCCTGGGCTGGGCACTAGGCTAAGGCTTTGCACACCCTACTGGTAGGTGTTACTACGACCCCTACTTCTAGTGGGGAAACTGAGGCTTAGGGGTTTGCGTAAGTGGCAGAGCTGGAGTTTAAATCTGGGTCCCTCTAATAGCAAAATACATGCTTTGAACCGCTGTGCCATCCCGCCCGACTGTGACCTAAAGATGAGTCGGCTCCCACAGTGCACTGCTCTGCACCTGCAGAGCTGAACCCCAGAGTTAGTTAGACTGGGGTTTAATCTGAGTTCCGCGGCCTTGGGCAACATAGTCCATCTTTCAGAGTCCATTCCTTCCTCCATACGATGAAAATTAAACAAACAAACAAACCAACAAACAAGCAAAGAACCAACTTCATAGGCTTGTTCGAGGATTAAATGAAAGAAAAAAAATCATCTACGTGCGTGCTTTCCACAATGTCCTACAGGAGATGAGTGAACAGTAAATGCTTGCTTTTTTCCCTGGGGCAGCAATCATTTTACCATTGGCCTCATCCAATCGATCTGGCTGGCTGCTTCCCTAGCAAAGCCATCCCTGTTCTCACCAAAAGGCCTGAATTCCTGGGAGCCTAGGATTTCCCCAGAAGCTTATGTGAGAACCATCCTTGCAGCTGCCCAGGAAAGCCCATGCACACAGCCAGGCTGCCAAACGCAGGCCGTACTGATGTCCTGTCTTCGCCGGCCCCACTCAGCTGCTCCACACATGTTCCATAAATGGGAATCATTAGCGGTGAGCCCCATAAACACTCCCTGCTAACCCTGCTGTGACGTGTGTGCTGGCTGTGTGGCAACCGCTCCATCAGGCCCATCAGCCCAGATACAAAACAGCCATCCGCGTGCGTATGAACCGGCATGCCCCAAAAAGAGCCTTCCACAGGCCAAGAGGGGACAGCTTTTCCTGGCTGCTTGGACAAACTCTGCCTTCACTCAACTCCCCGGAAGGGACCAGTTAGTTCAGATGAATAATCACAGGGATTGGGCTCAGACTTCTCCAACCAGCACGTTTGAAAGGGATGATGTTCTTTGCATTTAATACAACTTCTTTATTAGGCTCCCCACACCCAGCTTAATCAAGGGAGCGAGCAGATCGGCTGCGAAGGGGCTGACGGTCTTGGGTTTGCAAAGCTGAGACAACCCTGCCGCACATACAAATGCACTGTGTGTTCAAGTGGCTGCCGGGGGAAGCTTGAGAAGCCGGGGGCTGTGCCAAAACACAGGCTTGGTCACTCTCAGCAGGTTCTGATGAAGCCTGGGGTGAAAATGGCCGCCCCATGCACGAAGCTTGCCCTAAACCGGGGTAAGGGATGAGACGGTGGAAGCCGGCGTCTCAATCAGAGGGTGAGAAAGGTGGGCGGCTCAGAGAACGGAAGTTAATAACCCTGCTACGACCAAGCCGACTAGACCTTTCCTAAGAAGAAGAGGGAGTTGCTGTACTTAGCAGTGGTCTCTTCGTTGGATGCGATGATGGCAGCAGAAGCTCGGGGGAGTGAGCAGGTCTGTCTCTCCCAAACCTCCATTTCTCCATTTGCAAACTGGAAATAAATATAGAATTGGACATTGGCAGAAGCAGGGTCTCTGGGCTGGGGTCACACCTGAAGCTGCCACAGAGAAAGACATGGTTACTGTCCCACCCTCCCCTGAGTGCCCATGAGGGTGTTTTGGGGGGAAGCCCAAGTGTGGAGTGCAGTGAGAGGCCTTTGGGGAAACTGCGGCTCAGCAGGAAACCAGTCCCATGCTGCGGACACCGAGGCCACCTCCCAATTTCTCCCGGCCTGCTGCCAAAGGGGATTGGGAGAAGAGGGGGAATCCGACGTTCAGAGGGGCAGAAAGGGGAAGAGAAAGAGAGGGCAAGGAGAAGGAGGAACAGAGAGGAGGCAACGGGCCAGCTGGAGAGAGGAAGAGGTGGGCAGAGTCAAGCTGGCCGGAGAGCCTTCGGGGCAGCTTCCTCAGCAGCAGGGCCTTCTGCCCAGCCCAGCCCCTGGGAGGGGCAGGGGGTGGGTATCGGGGAGAACTGCTACTTCTTCCAAGGCTCCTGGGAGATTTAAGGTTCCTTTTGCCTGTCACTTAGGTGGCCAACGTGGGGAACATCCCAGGACCCCAGGCAGACACCCCTCATGGAGGCTGGGTGGCCTGACCCAGGAGCTGGTTCCAGGACTAGGAAGGCACGGGGGCATGACAGCTTCAGAGGACAGTGTCTACCCCAAAATTTCAAAGGCTGGGAAAGGCCTTTCATTTGTGCCCTTTTCTACCCATCCTCTGTGTCTTCAGTCCCCCAGGAAACAAACGCTATTTTTCTATCTCAGTCCCTTGTCAAAATGCAGCCTCCTGCCTCTTCGTCATCTCTTCTTAGGAGTCCTCTCGGTGGTGAGAGGGGAGGAGGTGCTACAGAGACAGAAACAGTGCGGGGGGGGCGGCACATCCTGGCTTTTCGAATCTTGGAGCCAAGAAGGCTGATGGTAGAGATGTCAGATAGGCAGTCCTATGTGGACTCGGGGACTGGGGCCTGGCAGGTCCTAGTAGCTGGATTAGGCCCCTAACTGGCTAAGGCCTAGGTCCCGGTCCTGAGTGTTGTTGCTAAGCTCCGCAGGGCTTCCTCCAGCGGCCCCCTAAGCTGCCCCCAGAACCCCTACCCCTCTGTTCCTTCCTCAGGGATGGCCCACATTCAGACAGGAGAAGGCTGTCTTTCTCTGTAGAGGGCACCCCTTATATGGCCCTGCTCCCCTTCAAAGAGCGGTCTGTATTTCTCTGCCCAGATGACACCCTGCTCTGGCTTTCAGCAGGAGTCTCCCTAGCAGACTCTCCACCACAGACAGCACTGGGTCCTGTTTACCATCTCCTGCTCCCCTCAGATTTCAGGCCGCTGAAATGTACCTGAAAGGATCTGTGGCTCTTTCTGAGCCTTTAGGATTTTGCTCTTCCTCTGGGCCCTGATGCCCTAGCCCTTTGTTAAACGTTTACGAACTTTAGAAACAAATCTAGCAGGCCGTGGGGAAGTGCAAGGTTGTCACCCCTGAAAATGCAGATGGAATTCCCACCCCCCTGCACCTCCAACCTGCAAACCCTGGCATTTCTATAGTCTGTTTCATTTCCTTCATTGCACCGCTCACCCCTCCCACCTTATGTTTTGTTTATTACCCCTTTAAATTACCTACCCCCTTAAGAGAGAAAAAGAAAGTTTGACATAGAGAACAAAGAAAGTTAAGGCCTTTTAAAGTACTTTTATGGAGGCTTTTCATGAACTTTACAAACGGAGTAAAAAACAAGTGTGAAAGGATTTTTCAAGGAAGAAACATGCTTTTGCAATTTGCTGGAAGTTTTCCCTTGTGTTCCAGAAAAGCAGCCTCCCCATTACTCACCAGGGAGGCACGCAGGCTGGGGAGGAAGGGGGCTCAGCGAGTAAAAACAGGCCCTCCCCCACAACCCCCCCACCCCCGCCCCGGCCATGTGCAAACAGCACTTAATAATCAAATTGAAAAAACACACAAATGAAATTAAAACGTTTTCCAAATGGGCTGCAGCCCTGAGGCCAGACTTCATGGGGCCATGGCCTGTGAATTTGTATCTTTGTCATAACTGGGCTCCAGGCAAAGCCAACTCTGGTGTCAACAGGAGGGTAGGACGCAGCCAGGGGAGGCAGGGGGGCCTCTCTGTTACCTCCTCTCCTGGCGTACACCCCATCTCCTGGGCCTCAGTTTATCAATCTACTCAGACCGCTCCCAGGTGGCAGAGAACCCTCACTCGATTCTGTATCCACACTGGGCTACTCACCCGTTCACACTCAGTCCCAGCAGCATAGGGGCCAGCTATCTTTTCTCCAAAATTGAAACAAAAACAGGGGGGAAAACCCAAACCAAAATCTTCTCTTGACCCTCCTTCTTCTTTGGCTGTGACCCCATCTCTCTACCTCTGTTTCAGTTGTCTGTACTCACGGCTTCCAGTGATGGCCTTCCTAATTTCTCCTGCAACCCATCCAGTAGGCCTTTGCCCACCTCACTCCAGCAAAACCAGCCTGCTGAGGTCAAGGTCAGCTTGTCCTCGGTGTGGATAAACTCAGGTTTCAGGCCTCTTACCCACCCACTGGCAGCAGGGGACCAGCACTTCCGAATGGATACATTGTCCCTACTTGGCTTCCTCTGGTTCTCCTCCTCCGCGCTGGCTCGTCCCTCCTTTCCCTTGACTTCTGGCCTCAGAGCGGCCTAAAGTGCACCCCTCGGACCTTCTGCTTGTACTCATTCCTTTGGTGACCTCATTCAGTCTATGGCTTTGGAATCATCTCCTTGCTAACGGCTCCCACATTTTTATCTCCTCTTCTAGCTTCTGCCCTGACTTCCTGACTCCTGTATCCAACAGCCTACACAGTATCTCCGCTTCGATGTCAAATAGCTATGTCCTACTTAACAAGTTGGAAACTGAGTCAAGTCCAAAGTCTCTACAAGGACCCTACATGTTCTGCTCTCCTCTCGACACTTGCACCAACTGCAGCCACATGGGGCTGTCTGTGCTTCCGTGACAAGCCCGGGCAGGGGGGCCTCGGAGGCCTTCGCAGTGACGGCTCCCCCTCCTCGGAAGGCTCTTCCCCTAGACGTGCAGCTTACTCTGGCTTTTCAGTTTTTTCTGAACCATGATCCAATGCACTGTGGTTGAGTCTCTAGGCCCTCTTAACCCAAGACTTCCTTTGCACTTTAAAAAATGGTACTTATTAATGTTTCAAAAAGCCATCCTGATCGTCTTGTGACTGTCCCATGCTCTGCAGCGGCCTGGCCACCTCCTCTTTGTGTCGTGTCACTTGTTCTTCTGTCTCTATATCGCCTATAAGCATGGCCACTTGTCGGTCCTCCTCATACGGTGTCTCTTGTAGCATTTGACGCTCCTCCCTGTGGCCTCAGACTCTTTGCTGCTCCTCCATCTACGTCCCTAGGAGCTCCTTCTCGGCCGGCCTCCTTCAGGGCTGCTTACCCTCCCCCACTCATGTGGCCACGTGACACAGCCTTGTACCCCAGCTTTCATTCCTCACCACCATCTCTTCTCATGCTAAACTGATTTCTGCTGTTTCTTCACCTATCCTCTTTATGCGAATGCTCCCAAATTCATAGCTCAAACTATATGCTAGAACTTCCTTCTCCTCCTCCCCACTCCTTCCCTCCTTTCTTCTCCTCCTCCTCCTCCTTCTTCTTCTTCTTCTTCTTTTTCTTCTTCACCTACTCCTTCTCCCTCTCTGCCTTCTCCCTCCCCCTCACTTTCTTCCCCTCCCCTAACCTCTCTTGCTAGAGTCAACCATGCAGCAGGCATTGCAGATAAAGTCAAGAACAAGACAGACTCACTCCCTCCCCTCACTGAGTTCACTGCCTGTCAGTAAAGATAGACTGGCTGTGAACAAACAGACTGGAGAGTAGGCAGGGCCCACACAGCTGAGGTGCAGCAGGTCACACCAAGGGCTTCGGACTATAGTTTTGAGAATGGGAAAGGCCCCCCCACCTCCATCAGATCTGATTAGTTTGCCCTCTAGGCTACAATGCAGAAAACAGACCTGCGGGGAAAGCAAGCAAGTGCACATGCCCAGGTAGGAAACAGGTGAGAGTGGATGATGCTATCCCAGACTCAACATAGCCCTACTGGTAAGCCCCTTGTCCTGAAGCCTACTCTAGTTTTTCTAATCCAGCCACCCAGCTACCTAGACCTAAAGCCACGGGCCACTGCCTTAAGTCATGGCCTCACGACAGCTCCTGTGGTCTCCTAGGTGAACTGTCTCCCTTCACTTTATCTTCACCGTGGAGGGGATGGGCTTTTCTTCTCTTCTTGCTCCTCACCCCCTCTCCACCCCCAGCCCCAGACATTCTGGAGTGGTTGCCTTCAAGACTAAGGGCATTGAAATCTGTTGTAACATAATTTCAGAGGACTCTCTGTTTATGTCATGCTTTGGGGCCCAGACTCTGCTGGCCAATTTACTGGTGCATCTGGAGACAAACCTGGAATGTGTTTAAAGAGATTTCATAATCAGAACAGATGTTCATCTTAAATTATTCCTCCTCCTCCACCTGCAAGACCACTAGTCCTTTCTGCCCCCCCATCTGGCAATTGATGACGTAGCTAGTGACTGACACCAAGAGGTGGTGTGCTGTGGACTGGCGTGGAAAGGGCGCAGAGAAATCTCAAAGCTCAAGGAGCTAGGAAGGTGCAGAGGCAGGATGCAAGGAAGAGCAGCTCAGGTACTCTTTGCTGGCTGAAGTGTGGCTATGGGGTTGATCCCAATGTTTTAGAGGTTAAACACAAGGTGGGGAGGAGATAAGGTACCCAGGGAGCCCATTCAAAAGCTTAACCCCAGACCCAAAGGGGGCTGCTCTACTGCCCATAAACTTTACTGGGAAATGAATGAAATTTCTTCAGGGGTGTTTGCACCCATGTGAGCATGTGCTTCCTCAGCTTAGGGGGGCACACGCCCCCACGGCTTGCCCCTCTGCAGCAGGAGTAGGTACCTGGGCTCCTCCAGCGCGAGGACAAAAGGCTGAGCGAGTGAATGAGAGAGTGAGCACGTGAATGCCGTGCGCTGTGATGTGTCAGAGAGATCATCATCCAAGGCAGGCGAAATGCTTCCTCCTTTTTGACAGTCAAGGTCTTAGGCAAGGAAAAGGCCAAGAGCGCACACTAGGACACTGGGGAGGGAAAGGTCTGGCCAATGGTGAGGGAGCAGAGCCAGGACAAGGAGGAAGAGGCGGGTGGCTGTGGACCTAAAACCTGTCTTTTGGGTTTCCATGGCTCTCCTGCACCTGCTACATTCCCTTTGCCTGTAGGAGAGTGGTTCTTCAAAGAGCCGAGAAAATGCTTTTAGACCCTGAAGTTGAGAGTTCATTCCAGCTCTGACGCTCACTCTGCTCCCGAGGTCTTCAGCCCTGGGCACAAGCAGAAAGGTGTGAGTCAGCCAGGCTGGAGGTGTGAAGGAAAGTTCAGCAGGGCTGTGTAGGTAGAGGAACAGGTCAGGATGTTTACCCACGGTGAGTCACCTCCGCAGAGACCCCATGGCCACAAGGACCCTGTGGCAGCTTTCTCTGTTGGATCTTTCCCTGGCACAAACCGACAATAAAAGTCAATGATGACTAATATTCTTTGAGTCCTCCGCAAAGGCTTGGCCTGCAGATGGCAGAGGCAGTCCTTAAAATGTTTGTCCTCAAGTATTTATGGCACTCTGACAGGGGCTAGGCATGCCATCTGGAGGAGAAAGGTGAACGAGGTAAGCTCCCTTTTTGCTGAATGGTCTATAGTTCAGTAAGTTAGGAACACAGTGACACTAAGGGACTGTGGTTTCATGGAGGAAGAATAAGAGAGTGCAGTGCGGACCTGGCAAGGAGGGCAGGGCCGCCTCTGCTTGATCAGGTCAGGAGAGGGCCTGTGAAATCAGTCTTGATGGATGTGTAGGAGCTCTTCAGAAAGAGCGGTGAGGGACACCTCTGAGGTGACTCTTGTGCCAAAGGAACATGTGATATAAAGAGACACAGGGAGAAAAATAACAGAAAGCAGGGACCTGGACAGATACTGGTGCATGGCATCACTACTCACCATAGCCAAAAAATGGAAACATTAACAGAGGGGTGGATAAACAGATCCATCACCGGCACATGCAATGGCACATTATCTAGCCTTAAAAAGGAAGGAAACTCTGACACTACTACATGGAGGAGCCCTGAGGACATTACACTAAGTGAAAAAAAACCCAGACAAAACAGAACAAACCCTCCCTGGGCCCACTAATATAGGTACCTAGAATAGTCAAATTGTAGAAACAGAAAGTAGAATGGTGCTCACCTGGGGCTGCAGGGAGCAGAGGGCGTTAGTGTTTAACGGGTTCAGTTTCGGTGTGAGATGATGCGCAGTTCTGCAGATGAACCGTGGTGATGGCTGCCTAGGGGTGCCGGGTGGGGCTGCTCAGTCTATCTGTCAGTGTCACCTGTATAAAACAGCGATTGTTACACTAGCTGAACCGTTAGCGCTGCTATGAGGAAATATGAGGGAATGAAGAAAGCCAGCAAGTTCAGCCTCCTGCGAGCAGTTGGGACGGGCACAGCCATCTCCCCACTCTGGTTTCCACTGTTTGCTCGTTGGCTCACTTGTGCATACTTCCTGCCGTCTGTCCACTCATGGCCAGCACGCACTTAATTGTGTGTGACCACACATCTGCTGTGGTGGTGAGCGGCCGGCACTGCACTTCAGGGGTGGAGGGAGGGCTTTTGGCGGGGAAGTGCGTTCCAAAGTTCTGGAGCCGGGTCGGGGAGCTAAAAAATGCCCTGTGCTTGGCCAGACGTCCTGCATTTGAAATGAGTGCTGATTGGATGGGGCGCTGAAGTTTTTGTCTGGATGAAAAACACGTCTAGGGAAAGCATTAGGGAGACAGCCTTTGCGTTTTCTTTTGGAGAAACACTGTTTACGATGGTAATAATCACATGATTTTGCAATGTTGCATTTGTTGACTGATTAAGTAAATAAGTGAATATACTTAGTATACAGCTAGCCAAAGGCAGAACTGGGAAAAGAAATGAGTTCAGCTGGCCTTGGGTGCTTTCAGACTCTAGGTTCAGAAGCCCTTCACTTGCTTTTTAACAAACTCAACAAATATTTAAGAAGCAGCTTGTATGTTGCAGGCCCTGGAGGGGATGGTAAGACTATGGGGATGGTACACGCATATCAAATCATCGTGATGTACATTTGCAATATATCCCAGTTTTATTTGTCAACTGTACCTCATCGGAGCTGGAACAAAAGAATGCAGGGGTGATCAAACAGAGTCTTGGCCCCACAGTGGCTGACAGAGGCGTCATGGGGACAGCCGGAGGCGGCCGGAGCGCTGTGCAATGGGCGGACACCAGAGATTCTTCTCTGTCAGGCTCTGCTTTCTCATGTCACACGGCAGAGACTTTTACACTCAGACACTAGGTCCAAGATTAATTGCTTCAGCAAATATTATGTGTCAGACGCTGTTCTAGACACTGGGTATACAGCAATGGAAAGAAAAGGGTAAGAATCTCTGTCCTTGGGGATCTTACAGTCAAGTGGAGGAAGGCCCACAGTACAGGACAAAAGGAGAAATAAATTGTGTGGTAGATCATTTGGAGAAACATAAAGCAAGAGAAATGGGATTGCAAGGGACTGGGCTGCATTTCCCACTGGGGAAGTCGGGGAGAGCCTTGAGTTTGAACAAATACTGGAAGGAGGCGGAAGGCCAGCTCTCTCTGAAAGGAGCAATCCAGACAGAAATCAGCGAGTTCACAGGTCCTGTGGTAGAAGCGTGGCATTCAATGGGCAGGGGGATGCCAGTTTAAGTGTCGTGGGGTAAGCTAGGCGGGGAGCAGGAGACAAGGTCAGGGGTGGATGTCAGACACAGTGAGAGCTTTGGCTCTCATTCTGCGTGCAGCGGTATGTGCTACAGTCTAAATGTCTGTGTCCCCTCCAAATTCATATGTTAACTCCTACCCCTCAAGGAAATGGTGTTAGGAGGTGAGGCCTTTGACAGGTGATTAGGTCATGAGAGCAGAGCCCTAATGAAAGACATGAACACACTCATAAAAGAGGTCACAGAGAGCGTTCCTTCCCCCTGCCACCATGTGAAGCCACACTGACAAGCCTGTGACCCAGAAGTGGTCCATCACTTGAGCAGGTTGGCAGCCTCATCTTCAATGTCCAGCCTTCAGAAGGGTGACAAATGAATTTCTGGCACCGGTGAGTCACCCAGAGCACTGTCTTCTGTTACAGCAGCCCCAGTGGACTGAGACAGCATGATCCTGGAACACTCAGAGCAGAGGAACAATGTGCTGTGACTTAAATGAACGGGAACTCAGTCTGGCTGCTGCACTGAGAACCAACTGCAGGTGCCAAGCTGGATGGAGTTAGGATGTTTGTGAGGTCATTCAGACGGGATAGGACGGTGGCTGCGACCAGTGCAGGGGACCAGAAGCATTCGATGTTACATGTATTTTGGGGTCATGCCATTGGATTCATCGACAGATTGGATGTAGAGTGGGAAAGAAAAAGAAAAATCAAAGATGATGCCAAGACCTTTGGTCTGAGTGACTGGGAAGATCAAATTTTCATTCACTTCGATGAGAAAGACTACGATGGGAGAGGAAGGTAAGGGGGAAAGGCCAAGAGTTTAATTTTTGGACACGTTATGGTTGTGATGCCTGCTAGTGATCCAAGTGGCGACGGCAAGTGGGCAGTTAGTTATGAGGCTGCAGTTCAGAGGGAAGGTCTGGGCCGCAGACGCAGAACTGAGTTCTTGGGGCTACAGAGCCTGCAGGAGGGAGGGTGAGACAGCAAGAAAGTGAGCAGGGACGGGGCAAGACAAACTCTGTGGGGTCAACGCTCAAACATGCCCACATTTGGAGTCTGAAGAGCGCAAGAAGGAGCACTCAGGCATATGAAAGGCATTCTCTTGGAATTCAAGAGAAGAAAGAAATTCAAGAAAGAGGACTGCAGGGTTGTCATGTAAGAACATTGGATGCTGTTGTTAAGTCAAATAAGGTGAGGTCTGGAAAATGGCCATTCGATTTAGCATTATTCAGGTCACGGTTGACTGGATGAGAGCATCTTGTGGAACCATTGGAAACAGGAGCTCGAGTGGAGCAGGAAGAGGAGGAAGAATGGGAAACTATGGATGGAAGACCAGTGGCCCTTGTAGGATGTTCTGCCGCGAAAGGAAGCTGAGACGTGGGGTGGAGTCCAGAGGAGCCATGTGGACAGGGAGAGCTCTGCTGGAAGGCAGAAGACATTTCTGCACATGTGCACTGGGAAGGCAGTCCGTAGAGGAAGGACGTTGACAAGGCAGGAGTTGAATTTGTGAAGCGTTGACTTTAAGAGTATGCAGTGTAGTCATGCGTGATAATTATGCAGATTAGAAAGCAACACAGAATGTTCTGTTGTAAAAAAGAAGAAAAAGAAACAAATTAGAATGAATATATATTAAATGCAAATGCCTAAAATCATATAAGCATTTGAGCAAAGACGTGAAGAAAGTCTCAGGCAGCATGATAACTGCTGCTTTGAGAATAGCAATTACGGGTCACTTTTTTCTCCCTTCAATTTCTAATCTTTCTGTAATATTGTATTCTTGGTATTGGGAAAGTATTTTTAAATGAAATAAACTGGCGTTTGTAACCTTGTACTGTGTGGACACAGTAATGGGGAGAAGGATTTTGTGGAAATGAAACTAAGAACAGATTTTTAGAAGAATCAATTTGGCTTGTTTATGCATTCAACATGTGTTTATTGAGCACGTGCTATGCTCAGGCACCCAGGACAAAGCAGTGAGGAAGGCAGCTTGAGGTCCCAACCTTCAGGATCAGACTCTGGTTATTGGAGAGCACAGGGCACAGCCCAGTCAGACTGGAAGGACAGAGACTAGGAGAACCAGGAGGATGGTCTTCTCTGAACAACATACTGACTTATTTCCAACCGCTGTGCAGGAAACCTTGACCCAGAATGGGATGGTCTTCACCCATCACCTTTCACGGGGGACTCTTGCAACGACTGGTCTCTCTTCCCTCCTGGCTCCTCCCTGCTCTCCAGATCCATCTTGCTGCTAAGATCCTACAGGGTTGGTCTGGCCTGGCCATGAGTCTTGTGTTGGCATCACCCATACTCCCAGCTACAATGCAGCTTTGTGTGCATATGGGAAATTCCTTCCCCAAGGCTGCGCCCAGTGCCAAAGTCTGTGCTGTCAACCACAATGCTAAATCACCTCCAGATCCCAGGGCTCGGTATCCTCTCCAGGGCTACCCTCCAGTGTGCTCATCTTCAAACCACAGCAGTCCTTGGAAAGCAATATAGTGGCATGAAACAGCATACTGGTCATGATCATTTTTAGATAGTCCCTAAACTCATTCCTGGGACCACTCAACAGCCCATGGTACTCTTCGGTACTCAAAGTACTAGACACCTTGGAAATTTCCTCCATTGTAGAAACTAGAAGTGTTGTCTCTTGTCCTATTTAGATTCTGTGGCTGCACCGCCATCTTCCCATAGGCTGGGAGGCCTGGGGAACCTCAGGTTATATTTAGTTGGCTTTATGCATAAGTATTGAGGAGAGGATGTTATAAAATTTTATGAGACGCTAAAAATGACGCCCACTTGAGTTATTCGAGTCTTACTAATCCAAGTGTCTCCTTACCCCAACATCCCCAGGAAATAGCAAGTTTGTCCCCAAAACCTCATGAGATGATTCTCTGGTCTCTCTTCCCTCAGCTTGCGCTCACTTGTACTCTGACTCGCACGTTTGCATCCCGCTGAGGTTGGGGTGATCGGTTCCCTCTCAGATCTACTTCCTCTTGTGGGAAGACAGTTACAGTAATGGCTCCCGATGGAGCCAGGGCTCCCCCCCTGTATCCACACCCTGGTGCCTTCCCCTCCCACACTGGCTGGGAGCTTGGCCATGAAACTTGTTTTTCCTAATAGGACAGCAAATGCAACACAAGCAGAGACTGGAAAAATGATTGTAAGTTGAGCCTTTTCCTCTCTCTTGCTGCCTTTGGAACGCAGCCACTTGTGAAGAAGCGAGGCTGGCCTCTGGCGATGCGGGGCCCAGCTAACAGCCGGCATCAGTTGCTGGAAAAGTGAGTAAGGTCGCCCCATTATGAGCTGCCAAACGACTGTGGCCAAGTGACCCCAGGTGAGCTGAGCAGAAGAACCAGCCAGCTGAGCCCAGGCCCAGCAGCTGCCCTTCAAAGCCGTGACTGCATAAATGGTGGTGGTTTTCAGCCACTGAGTTGTGGAGCGCTGTGTGATGCAGCAAAGGCTAAGTCATACCATTCTCTTTCCACGTTTTGGCCTTTTCTGCCAACTTGCCGGCACTTCCACCTTTAACCAACCCCTCTGGGAGACAGTATCCTCTACCCACCTGTATTATAGGCACCTCAGCTGACCTTATACCAGACAAAGCTCACCCTCCACCCAGAAGCATGGGTTCCACCAGCAAAGGCCCTGCACTACTTCCTCTTAAGAGTTAAGCCCTGACTTCATTGCATGCCAGGTTCCCTTTAAAATGGTTTTTTTTTTTTGAAAAAAATGTGGTGTTGCGTCCAAATGATGTTCCAACACTCTCTGGCTCACCAAGGAGCAACCCCTCTGCTGGACACAGAGCGATGCTGCTATTTCCGTGTGGCACCAGGCCCCTGGCTTCTTGATTTTGCCAGAGCTGCCGATGATTCTTTATGGAAAACTAAATCAACTGCCCAAGATAGACTCATCCCAAAGGGATGTGTCAGAAAGGAGAGGCCCTCTGCCTTCTTTCCATTTTGCCTCTTTCAACCCAGCCCCTCACTCCCCCCACCAAAGATGGGTCTTCCTCCTCTGGAGCAGTGAACTTCTAACCTGCTTAAGTGGAGGCCCATCTGTTGTCCCTGACCCTCTGGCCTCTCCCCACACTCATCCTAATTGTTCTCTGATGAAGGCTGAGTGTAAGCCTATGTAACACTCCAAAAATGCACGGCTGGCCGACCAAACACTAACAAGAGAGACAGCTATGAGAAAACAATATGCCTGTTTGCTCAACCTCTCTTTCTGCCGGCCGACTAATCCTGGAAGCTTTCCCACTCTCCGAGGCGAGAGGTGCTTTGCTAATCCTGCCAAGTGTCAAAATGGATGGTGTTTGAACGGCTTCCTCAGGCTAATGCTATTTTTCAGGCTGTCCCTTGGTAGAAACTCCTGCAGATTCTGGGCTGAAACGTCTCCCCTGAGCCCAGTAAAGAGGGTGGTTTGAGGAGAGATCACTTCTTAGGGAATGAATTGACTTTGTATCAGCCATGGCTCTTCCCTGAAAGATTAGTGGGGCAGAGGTCGCTGAGGGGAAGAAGAGGCTTCGGGCCCGGCTCAGGTACTGCAGGTGACTCACTGGCCACAGGAAAGGGCCTGGGGCCTGGCGTGCAACCAACAGGTTCAGGGCCCCAGCCAGCCGTCTAAATGTCAGCTTCGACCACCTCTCGAGAAATGTAAGTGGGAGCCAAGATTCCTAGGCCTCGCCGACCTGGGTCACAGGAGCTCCTGTTGACAGAAGCGGACCCGACGCCACCTCTCCCCCTCCACCCAAAAGTTCCAGGAGTGCTCTCCTCTGTTCTCATGTCTCCGGAGCAGCCTTCCTCATCCCACTCCCAGCTAGATCCATCTGTCCCTCCTTTGTGTGCCCGCTGTGTCCTGGACATCCCGAAGTTCCCACAGAGAACTTCTACCCTTGATTACACTGACTTGTTCGAAGGCTTGTCTCCTTCTCGTGGACTCTGGACGCCTACATAGAGGGAACGCATCGAATTTACATCCCTCTAGGTACCAGGCCGATGCATGCACTTCGTAGGCATTCAGTCAATGTTTATTGAGTGGATGAATGACCCTCCTCGTTTTCATTTAACTCAACGTCACCCAGAGGTGTGTGCCCGAGCCTTGGGCTCAGGGTGAGCCACTCCAACACTCCGCCTGGTGTCCCTGGTTAGTGACCCCTGCCTACCACACACACACACATGCACGCACGTGAATGTGCACACGCACACATACACACAAGTCACAGAAAAGCCAGAGATGGACGTGATCTAAGACACCATAGAAACCAGCTCAATCATTCAACAAATGAGGAAACTAAAGCCAAAGAAATGAAATCATTTGTGTGAGTTCATGTGTTTTGGATCTGCTTTAATCATCATTCTCACCTGCAGCCCCTTGGAAGCTCCATAGCTGAGTGATACACCATCACTGCCTTCAGAGAGATTTTAGTGCAGCAAAGAGGGAAACACAAACACAGCTAGTCAATACCGTACAGGGCGGCATGTAAGCGGTTCAGTGTGGTTCAGCCGTCAGGGGAGATCGCAAGGACTTAGGAGACTCAAGAAAGGCGTCCGTCCCATGGGCAACGACGGTGAGCTGAGCCTAGGAAAGGGCTGCAGGGCGGGAAGTTCAGGCAGAGAGCGCAGCGCGTGTCGTGGCACCAAAGTGTGCCCCGGGAGGCACCCTGAATACCGGAGGCGTGGCCCCTTGGAAATCTGCCCAAGACTGGGCTTTACCTAAAGGCGCAGGACGGGAGGTGAGGCTACTGAGGGGATGTGCTTACGTGGTGAGGGCAGGCGGGGAGTTGAAGGGTCTCCATCTGGTTTCTTGGAAGAGAGATGCTGCTGACCGCCCCTTTGGGAAGTGAGCAGAAGGGACCAGACCTGGGGGTTTACAGACAGTAAGAAAAAAAGAAAGGCTGCAAGAGAGGGGAGGGGGTTCCATCTGAAGGCACTATTACGCTTCTCTTTCCCATTGTCCTGGGTTCACCCCAGATGTCTCTGTGCGCAGCAAGGAGGGGGAGAAAGGGGGAAGGGAAACCTGTGGGTGTGCAGGTTTGTACTGGTTAGGAAAGGAATTCCAAGAGAGAACCTGGTAAAGTTCAGCTTTGGGCATTCAAAACAGGATTATGCAGAAAGTTCCAGCCTCAGAAGCCAGACTATTATCTTCGGAATGGATTTTCCACATTCCTTTTCCTCCTCCCTTAGTACAGCGAGACCAAGCCCAAAGCTGGAGTTCTCCGGGGTCCAGAGTCAGAGACTGAGGCCAGTCATTTAGGGCTCACGAGATTCAGAAAGGAGGAAATAAAAGTCAGAAGAAGCTCCCCCTTTTTCTATACCTTAGAGTCTCAAAAAAAAAAGAATAGAAGAGGAAGGGGACAGACAGAGAGGAGCCGGGTGGTCAGCTGTCCCTATTTCTGGGCCTGCCAGGGGGTTGGGGGATGTTTGAGGACTGTTACCCTCGGGACTCTGGGAAGAAGCCACTTCACAAAGTGTCCCTTTAGAGCCCAGGGCACAGCCACAGAAAAGAAGCCCCGTGTGTTCAGCCTAGGGGAGGCCTGGGCTTCAGCTTCTCTGGGCCCCTCTGTCCCGTGGGGTGTGGATGCTGAGCACCCATGGGCCCACCAAGGGAGGTGGACCCCAGTTAACAGGCTGGAGAGCCAATAGAGAGAGCCAGGGCTGCGGCCCAGCTGAGGCTGAGTCACACAAACTGTCACCAGGAGCATTGCCTGGGCTGGAAGAACGGGCCACACTTTCAATACTGGAGGCCTGGAGGTCAAGCATGGCCCAGGCAAAACAAGGACGTGTCCCCAAAGACCAGCGACAGCACACATCCCACAGCCCCAAGTGCTCTGAGGGGGGAACAGCTTCATTGCTGCATGAGCCCTGGCTGGCCTCTAGGGAGGCAGGGGGAACAGGGTTACCTGAGACGAGGGGTGGTTTTCCCAAAGACCAAACTTTATCGGATGGATACAACATATCAGCTCAGAATTTAACTGGATTAGACATTAGTTTATCCTCCCCACCCCACTAAATAGTAGGTGGGGCTCAAAGGAGAAAGACCAGATTAGGTCTCAGCAAAATAATGACACTCTTGTGTTCCCTTCACATCCGATCTGTGGGGAGCGGTTTGTGCAGCCTGGCTTCTCCAAGCACTTGGATCCTGCGGCCCGAGAAGGGCCTGTGCCCTAGAGGAAGGCCTCCTCCCGGGCCTTCCTGGCCGGCTGCGGGCCATCTCTCCAGTGTCCTCCAGAGTGGGAGGCCCTATGGGGAGGGGCCTGAGCAAGAGGGGTCTTGCTTCTCAAAGTGGAAGCCAGGAGTTGGGGCCACCAGCGTGAGGAGAGGCATTGTGCCGTAGTGGGAGGTAATAAGGAGAATAAAATGGAAGAAACGGGAAAATAAGTGACTTAGGGAAATGAGAGGTGCGGGCTTGATGTCCATGAAGTGAGCCAGGGTCTTTGCCCACTGAGTGGAAAATTCTCCCCAGCAGTGTAGCGAAGCCAGACGGTGATGGGCTGAAAAATTATGGGGAAGATCTTCAGTCTGAGCTTCCTGGACAAAGAGAAGGACAAGGGGAGGGAGAAGGCAAACTGTAATGACCCCATTCACTGAGCACCAGAGTCAGGCTCATGGTTTGGGCTGGGTGGGGGGGTGCATTCCCAAGGGTGTGCGGCCCAGGAAGAATGCTCAGGCCTCCTGGGACACAGCAGATGCAGAAGGTCTGCCGAGGTGGTTGGGAGGGCATACAGGAGGCAGGGCTTCCCCAGCCCACACCCTGAGACTCCCCTGACCCACCTTCCCCAGGAGGCAGCAGTCCCCTGCCCTGCGCCCCAGGCCTGAGCAGATGCAGCCAGCTTTGGTGGGACGCTGCTGCCCCCTCCTGGAAGATGCTCCCAGGCGCCTCTGGCCGTGGGGGGCTGCCTGGCCTGGACCCTCCAGATGGGAACGGGAGTGGGGTGGGAGTGAGGTGGGGTGGGGTAGAGCCAGCTCCAGGGAAAATCTCTCTTAGGAGGCAGACAGCCAATCCAATCAGCTCCTCTTCTGCATCTATGCTCAGAATCCTTCAGTCCGCAGACCACCCTTCCTCTCCGGCCCCATCCGTGGGTCTGCTCCTGCGCTCTACAGTCCTCTTGCTCACGGAGTGGAGCTTGGTGATGAAAGGTGCCACCATGGTCTCAGACTGGCTCTGAGGGCTCCAGCTGGGTCCTCCTGTGCCCAGAGCCTCAGGTGCTCACTGGTGAAACATGGCTGCCCTCGGGGATGGTTGTGGAGGCATGGCACCTGCCTGGCTCAGGGTGGGCGCCCCATCAGTGGGGTCATTGTTGTTTACCTTCCATCTCCCACCCCTCTCTTCCTCCCTACCCTTCTCTGTCCACAGATGCTCAGACTGGAGATTGTCCTGGTAATTGTTCGGTCCATTCTCCCGGGGTACTCTGGCTTCCCTGTACCACTGTGGGCTCTTTCCCACCGTCTGGGCATGTGGCAAAGACCACCCTTGGGCCCCGTTATGGACCTCATGGTTGCACTGCTCATTTGCCGCCGTCCCTTTTAGCCTTTTACCTGCTTTCCTTCTCCTTCTTAGCTCCCACTACTATATGAGTCGTTCTTCACTTTCACACAAACCTCCCCTGATCCTCAATTCTCAGTCCCTCACCACAGGACCACACACTGCCTTCGGCCCCATCATCAGCCTGAGTTACAATGACCTTGATGACCCTCAGTCAACCCTGAAATCTCCAAGGGCCTCTTTGCCCCTCCACCCAGTGCTGCCTCTCGGACCTCATGTGACGGTTTGGCAGCATTCGGCGTTCATGACCATTTTTTCTGCAGGTTCTCTCCCTTGATTTCTGGGACACCCTCCACCCCTATTTTGCCTATGACCCCGAACCCAGTTGTCTTCATTGCTTTGCCGGCTCCCTTTTGTCCACCAGAACCAGCCACAGGGCTCCTTCTTGGCCTTCTTGTCTTTTCGTTCTGTGCCCTTGTCTGAGGGCTGTGAACCCCTCCCCGCCATTTCCAGCTGCTGCACACCGGTTTGTTCCAGCTCAGACCCTCACCCAGCTCCACAGCTGTCCATGCAGAGGAGTACTGCTCACCTCCACCCCAACAGCCAGAGGCTCTTTCTCCACAGGTCTGAACTGGACTCACTGTCTTTCTACCCCGTTGGTTTTTCCACGGAAATCTAGGGGGCATTTTTAACTACTTTCTGACTCTTACTCATTCCTCCTACCATCCGAGCAGTCTCAGCGTTCTGTTGATTCCGTCTTATTCTATCTCATTGCCTAGAATCCATCTTTCATTGCCATTGACTCAACAGCAATTTTGTGGGTGCTCATTATGTTTCAGGTGCTGTTCTAAGCACTGTGCACATGGGGCCTCCTTTAATTCTCTGCACACTCTTGGAGACGCAGGAACGGCGAAGTCCACAGGGCCCCAGGTCTTGCTGTTAGCAGAGCCTCAATTTTCAGCTCCTCCGCACAGCCCTTCAGGATGTCTTTAATGTTACCTCATGGCTGCAAGATGGCTGCTATAGCTCTAGCTATCACAATGATGTTCCTAGCAGCAAGGAGAAAGGACAAGGGCCAAAGTGTGTGCTTCCCAGCTGGGTTGGTTGCTTTGATAAGCTTTCCTAGAAGTACCAATCAATGACTTCTGCTTATATATCTTTGTTCTCTCAAAACAGAAATAGTCTCTTGCCAGTGTGGCTCAGTTGGTTGGGCGTCTTCCCATAAACCAAAGGTCACAGGTTCAATTCCTGGCCAGGGCACATGCCTAGGTTGCAGGTTTGGTCCCTGGTTGGGGCATGTACGAGAAGCAACTGATTGATGTTTCTCTCCCTCTGTCTCTCCCTCCCTTCCCCTCTCTCTAAACAATCAATAAGCATGTCCTTGAATGAGGATAAAAAAGAGAAGGAAATTGGAAGATGATGTTTTTCGTGTTGGGCACATTGGGAACCCCAATAACACAGAGGTCCCATCAGTAAGAAAGAAGAGAAGGATGAATATGGGGGAGATAACTGGAAGTCTCTGCCCAGATTTCTTTCTTCTACACTCCCCAGTACTCCTGCTTGTGTCTGCCATTTTTCCTTCCCCATTTCGGTAACTAGCTGCATATGGATTTGGGTCTCATCCCCTCTCAGCCTGAATCCTCGTGGCAGAGGATGGCGCCTGTCACACAGTGGGTGGTCGTTACAGGATTGCTGTTGAAAGGTCCTCTATATTTAAAAAAATCACAGAACTCAGGATCACAGACCCAGTCTTGGATTTGATCACATGGTCATATAAGACAGCGTCCTCATTCTTAGGAGGTACATGCTGAAGTCTTTAAGGATGAAGGTCATGATGTCCGTAGCTTCACTCTTGAATGGTTGAATCATACTTGTAATATGTAATGTATTAAGTGAGAGATGTTATATATGTATATAGAGTGTATTTTTTAGTAGGTAGGTAGGTAGGTGGATGGAGGATAGAGAAAGCAAATATGGCAAAAATGTAACAATTGGTGAATCCTAGTGGAAACTTATGAAAATTCATTATTCCATTCTTGCAACTTTTCTGTAGAATTCTTTTCACAAAAACGAGAAGTGAAGAAGGTCACGAAGACTATACTTTCAGGGACCATTTCTATACTCCCTTGCTCGAGAAATTGTTCTGAACATATAAAGCACCACCCAGCATGCTCTTGGGAGGAAAAAAAAGATCACAGAACTCTAAAATTTGAGACTTATAAGGAGAACCTTGTGAATTATCTGGTCCGCTCTCTCAGAGAGCGGGCACGTGTTTCCTGAGGCACTGGCTCCCCTGGTCTCCAGCCATAGTGACAACTCAGCTTCTCACAGGCGCCCACAATCCCTTCCTGCAGAGCCTTGCGTCTGCTGTTCCCTCGGCCCAAGATGTTCTTCCTTCCCCTTGCTGCCTGGTGCCTTCTGTTCACCCTTCAGATCTCCGTTCAAGCACCTCTTCCTCGGGGAAGCCGTCCTGAGTCCCCGGATTGTGTCCAATTCCCGTTGTATCTTCATAGCACGTGTTTCGCTTTATCGGCTCAGTGCAGTTGCACGTTCGCGTTTGTTGGTGTGATTGATGTCTGCCCCCTCTGCGACAGTGACCACGTGTAACAACCTGCCCTCGCACCGTGCTTGCTGCGCACCAGGCTCCTTTCTAAGCCCTTCGTGCAGAGTTCACGCCCTCTGCAGGTCCCAAATCCACACGTCCTGGCTGCTCAGATCGCTCTCCAGACCTCTGCGTCCTACTGTGAATTGGTTCCGTCCAGCTGTATGCCACTCAGGCATCGAAAACTCCACACGTCTGCCCTGAACTCCTCCTCTTTCCTCATAGAGCTTCTCCTCGTCCTCTCCTTCTGTTTCTTTGTCTATTTCAGGAAGTGGCGGCACCATCCACCTGGCTGCCGCCCCCTCGCCCCCACTGGGCACATCTTAGACCCCTCCCTCTCTCTCTGCCATCAAAACCACTCCATCATCAAGTTCCGTTCCTTCGACCTCTAAAGTGTCTCCATCCAGCCACTCTGCTTCCTCGCCGATTCCTCTCACTCAGGCTGCCGTGTATCGTCTCTGCGCTTGAACTGCATCAGCTCTTCCTCCCTCTGCTGTACCCCGCTCCTTACATTCATTCTGCCCGCTGGCCAGAGTGACCTTCTAAATTGTCAAGTGCCCACGCCACTCCCCTGCTGACAACCAGCCCAGCAACTCCGTGGGTTAAACTAACTTGGGAACCTTCACAGGGCGAACACCTAGAAATTTAAATGCACAGCAGAGTTCGTCAGACAGAAAGGTAAATGCTTCTGCGTGGAAACGAAGAGGACACTGAAAACAGGAGTTGCTAGCACGTGGGTGGTTGGCACATGAGCTGATGCCATGGTGGCTCTGGAAGTGACCGTGAGACCTGGGATGGGCCCTGATAGTATGGGGTCTTAACAAGGGCTGCAACAGAGTTAAGCTTCAGTCTCCACATTTGGCCAGTGCCTGCTCTTCCAGTTCTGGCTTTCCCTTTGGACTTTGGAAATCTAACGTAACTATTCAAAGACCTGCTTCGGTGGAATCCTGAACTGTTACGTCATCAATAACCAGTGATTACATCCACCAATTTATTCATCACCTTCCCCAGTTTTTCCACCGCGCATCTTTCCTTTTTTCCAGGACCCAATCCAGGACAACATGCTGCACTCAGACTCACTCCACTTCTAGCTGCGTAGTCTTTCACCACATGTTCACGTGATGACTCTGTAATATGATTTTCTATGGACCAAATAGAAAGATGATACAGCTTTCGCTCCAACGTGGTTGGAGCAAATTTGTTTCCTACTATTGATCATTTAAACACTTTTCTTCTAGCTTTATAACTTTTTTGGTAATGTTTAGTGTTGTTGTCAACTTTGGAGAAAACTGTGGAATTTCTTTCATCTACGAGCTATAAATATATAGTGTGGTTATAACTGCATTCTCAAATGTACTCTTTTTTAATTTTGATTTCTTTTTATTTTTTTGCATGCTTACAGATGTCCCCATTCCCTCTCTCTGCCCACCTCCACCCAACCCTCATTCAAATATATTCCTGATGAAAGAAAACTTCCATTTTGACCACACATTGAATAACAATAAATCCTCTACTTACAGTTTTACACTTCTGAGATTAGAAAATTTTCCACAGACCAGAAAATTATAGATGTTTCTATAGATCTTAAACTTTGTTTCTCTACCTTCCACACATTTTCGGTGCCGGGAATCACAGGATTTTTTTTTTTTTTTTTTGCATCTCCATCCAACCTCGGATGCTGTGTGCCAAGCAAGGCAGTGTACAGCTTGCAGGAGTATTTCTGGAAGCCATTCCAGAAAATTTTATGCCCGGCAATATCTGAACTACATACGTGGAAATGACTGCAAACCACTTAACATAGCCTGTGAAACCCAAAGTCAATGTAGGCCAATGCTTCTTCCTCTTAGTCAAATTCCCTGGAGGCCCATGGTCATTCCAATGCCACCCACATGAGGTAAGTTGGAAAAATTATAGTTAATTATAGTTAATTTTTAAAATGTTATTTTTCTGGATTTTCTAATGTTTGTTTTATTTGTCAGCTTTTCTAAAACTTGCTGAGACCTCTTTTCTCATTGTCATCACTTACTTTCATTCTTTTTTTAAAAGATTTTATTTATTTATCTTTAGAAGGGAAGGGAAGGAGAGAGGGAGAGAAATATCAATGTATGGTTGCCTCTCGTGTGTCCTCTGCTGGGAACTGGTCTGCAACCCAGGCATGTGCCCTGACTGGGAATCCAACCGAGATACTCTGGTTCACAGGCCCGCGCTCAATCCACTGAGCTACACCAGCCAGAGCCACTTACTTTCATTCTTAATTTTGGTTTCATAGTTTATACTGGTTTTGCTGAGGAGAACCCCCAATTGCATAAGCTTCAGGCCCCTAACACCTGGATCCACCCTTGACTGAGAGACCCCACCCCTGCAGATGTCAGCGAAGGCTACTGACAGATGACCTTCCTGAAGAAGGAAATGGAACTCAGAAGAGGCGAGACTTATATGGAACAAATAAGTAAATGTAATTAAATAATAGCAATAGTAACAATAATAAAAAGCGATTCCTTGTTGCTCAGGCGAATGGCATTGACCTTGTAATGTGACCATGGGCCTGTGTGACCCGGTCTTCGATGACCTCAGGCTTTTTCCAGCACCGTTTCCACCCGCCACCTACTGGAGTGCACCTGCCCCCAGGCATTCCCACAGGCTGTCCCTTCTCACTCCGCCACTTCCCTCCTCCCTTTTCAGGAAGGGACAGCTGACCCTACCAGTGGCGATGAGGGGCCCTCCTGTCACACTCCCTCCTCACTAACTCATCCCCCATGAGACTGTGGCCTCTGGAGACAGAACGGAGCCTGGCTGGACACCTGCTGGGCCCTCCACCTAGCATGGAGCCTGAGCAGGCACGAAATCTGGGAATATTTGCTGAGTAAGTATCTGAACAATGGAACCAAAACCTTCTGCTTTTCAGCGCTCGTCCTGTCAACTGGTGTTAATAGGCGTGAACATCAGTCCACTTCCCTGCCTTAGTAAAGAGCTGAGTGACGAGAGTCCAGTCTTTGGTGACCATGCCCATCTTTATGTCATCTCAGGACTCAGCAGACACTGTAGACAGAGTGGGTGCCCTCCCATGGCCCCTCAGCCTACCTCGAGGTGGCCTCCAGAGATTTCCACAGGCCTAGGGCAGCAAGCCTCTCCCTGCCTGCACACGTTTGCTGGCTGTGGAACTGTGACCTGGAGTGCCAGGGAGTTAACCCTCCAGGAGCAGACCTCAGTGGAGGAGGGACAGTTTCCCTCCTGCCAGCGGGACAATCTGAAGCATAGTCCGGTGTCTTATGGGGTCCCCAGCACCCGAGCTCCACACTCCCAGAGTCACTTCCCCTCTCCCTCATGTGCTTCCTGGGCTCACTTCCCACCTCCACCACTTGCCCCTGCCCCTTGCCTCCGGGTCTGCTGAGACACGGGGCCACTGTTCCCCTCGCTGCCTGTGTGCCCAGTGCTGTGTGTAGCTGTGGCACATGACAGAGATGGAGGCAGAATTTTGTCGAACCCCAGGATACAGTCTGGACCACTAGGAAGTGGAAGAAGAAAGAATTTCTTTCTTCTGGACCAAGAGAAATTCCAGAAATACATACATTTGAATAGAATATCAAATTCCGGAAAGAGGTGAATTTCAATAGATTATCTCCTAAAAGTTCAGGAGGCTTCGAACACTGTTCTATGTGTAGAACTTCGCTACACGTAGAACAGTTCACAGACCCGTTCAGAGGGAAAAGAGCATTGAACAGCAATATCTTGGTTCCAGAAGTTTCCCTGCAGTGACTCAGGCGTGGCCTCTGGCACTGAGCACGGGCAGCAGCAGGGCAGCAGAGACTGCTGGAGACTCTTAGGCTGGGACGCAGCTTCCAGGGAGCTTAGGAACCCTGCTCCTGCCGCCTACAGAAGTCCATAGCATTTGAAAGCAACCAGAGCCACTGCAGGCTGTCTCTGTCCTGTGACTCATCAGCAGAGGCCGGGCTACCAGAAAGAAGCCTCCAAGAAGGCAGACTGGAGTAGTCTTCGCTGTTGCCTGGTTTGCATCTTGCTCACCTAGGAGGGGAACAGCTCAGGCCCTCCCAAGGCCCTTCCTAATGCCTCGGACAGTAGGGTCAGCTGGTCAGGAGCAAACCACCCCCGGGAGAGTCGCTCCCCTCTGGAACAGCGGCCCAGCTAAAGGCTTGGCAGGTCCCCAGATTGTAAATATCTCTACATTTCACAGGAGGCTGCAGACTCCAAACCAGGACAATGAAACAGGAGAGTCTTGAAAGCGGAACAGTTAATAGACAGATACAGAGAAGGGGAAGGGAGGGTCTGTCTCTGGACCAGGTTGTCTGCGCAGAAGGAGGCTCATGAAGAGGTTTCCAGAGGGGACTGAAGTGCATGGATGGGAAAGCCATCAGGGCGGGCGGTGCCGGAGACCTGTACAACGGGGCCCTTGTGCGCTGTTCAGGGCTTTGTAGTGTATATATTTGTGATCCCTGTCCCCCCTGCAACCCCAAACTGGGGTCTGCTAAGAAAAATAACCTGGCTGGCGGGGGCATTCTTCCAACTCCACTTGAAAGTTTGAAAAACGCTTGAATAGGAAAATAACCTCGGGGAGCCAAGGCTTTCTGCAACTTGGCCAGGCCCTAGACCCGAAATACACATAAGAACACTTCGCTTTGAAAGGCCTGCAGTATTCCTATCTGAGTCATCTGAAAACAAATAAAAAAGAGACCTAAACAAACAAACCTAATTGTGCACGGAGGCACGGCCAGGTTTCCAGCCTGGCTCCCTCTCTGTTTTCATTAGTCGGGAGCCAATATCTGAAGCTTTCATAGTATCCAGAACAAGCAAAATATTAAAAACAAATTGCCGAGGTTTCTCCCTCTTCCCTCCTTCCTTCGTGGTGCAGCACACAGGCCAACTTCCCGGCTTCTCTCTGCCTTGGCCTTCAAACCTCTTTCCTTCGGTCTCGATGGACAGCTGCCTGCTTTCCAAGCTGCCCATGGTGGACCAGCAACCCTGGTGGACAGTGACATCCGTGAGCATCAGCAATTACTGGGCACTCAGGCGAAATGAAAAAAGAAGTCTCTAGGGCCTTGAGATATTATCATTTTTCTTAATAGTCAATGCAACTGGTTCGGCAATCAAGCCAGCTCCCCCAAATTCACTCTGGGCGGACCTATCCACGGTCTTTGTCCAGACCACCCCAGCTGCCTTTGTTTTTCCCGATTTTACATATTTCACCATTCAGTAGGCCCTTCACTATAATAAACATCTTTTCTCAGTCATTGTCCTTTGTGGTAAGAGCATCTCATTTTTCTGCAGAGAATCGATCTTCCCCCCAAATGTGAGTCCCTATTTGCCTCACCTGCCGTGCTTGAGGAGCGTGTGATCAAAGGCCTGGCCAATCAGAGTCACCAAAACCGGTGTCAGGGTGAACACAACACCCAGTTTAGGCTACTGAGACACGAGACGATTGGGAAGGGAGCACACTTTCTCCAGGATTAGTAAACTGGGAGAAAGAAGTTTGGAGCTGCCGGTGGTCACGATAACTCCACGTCTCGTCTGAGGAGAAGAGCAGAGCCGAGCAACACAGGGGCAACAGTTCATACCACCTTATCTGAGCACCTGGGGCCAGTCGGGACTGAAACCTGCCCGACTCTGGACTTTCCTGTTTGATGAACAATTAAAACCTCCGTTTTGCTTAAGGCACTTTCTTGTGGGTTGTTGTATCTTACCACTGAAAGAGTCCTAAACCACACACACTTCTCAAAACACCATGTGACATTAAATTTTTGCATCATCTTGGTGGACAATTACTCTTTTTTTTTCCTGGAAATGATCTTCCCAAAAGAAAGATTTGGGGGGGGTGGTGAATTTCAGGTTCAGTTAAATGCCACAGGGTAAGTCCAGAAAGCAATCTACTTTATCCCTGACTCTTATGAGAAAAATTGCCTCCCTCTCTCGTGGTACAGTAAGAGATGAATGAATTCTCTCCCCAAGTTCGTTTTGACACCCAGAACAAAATGCTGTAGGAATTAGTGAGGGATTCTCTGCGTTCTCGGGCGTGTTCTGATGACCATCCATTCCAGGCGTCCTGTTCTGTGAGGCAGGGGAGCCATCGCTGCGCCAAGGTCAGTCTGGAGGGACAGCGCATGGACAACGATGACAACAGCAAACCTTCGCCAGATGAAAACCACGGGAACAAGGGACACACAGGCAGCGTTCGAGGGACAACTAGAGGCCAATATTCTTTGCTTGTTATAGAGGCCGTGAGTGGATGGGGTCTTGGCTTCTTGGACCCTCTTGTCCTCTCCTGATAATGAACTAGGAAAGGAACTGCTGTTAACCCCTTTCGTCCAGTTCTCTGGTTAAGGGTACATGTCATGAAGTGTACCCCCTGGATGCAACAAGGGCCTGGGGAAGTGGGCTAGGCTAACAGGGAGTTTCAATCTTTTTCCATCTTGTGAAACTACTAAACTAATTACTAAAATTCTGTGGCATGCCAGAAAATATATGTTTTGTGCCAATCTGACCAAAAATGTAGATATAACGTTGATTCATTCACACCGAACAGCTATTGTAATGTTGGTTATTGTCATTTTTTAACTTGTCAATCTAACGGAAAAGAGGTCAGTGCCCCTGCCTAAATAGTCAGGTAAGGCATATTTTAAAAATTCTTGTGGCCCATTGATTGAAAATTGCTGGGCTAAGTGATCAGGAGAGACAAATTTTATAAATNAGTTTCAATCTTTTTCATCTTGTGAAACTACTAAACTAATTACTAAAATTCTGTGGCATGCCAGAAAATATATGTTTTGTGCCGATCTGACCAAAAATATAGATATAACGTTGATTCATTCACACCGAACAGCTATTGTAATGTTGGTTATTGTCATTTTTTAACTTGTCAATCTAACGGAAAAGAGGTCAGTGCCCCTGCCTAAATAGTCAGGTAAGGCATATTTTAAAAATTCTTGTGGCCCATTGATTGAAAATTGCTGGGCTAAGTGATAAGGAGAGACAAATTTTATAAATTATTGGTGAAAATAATAGCTAACCCTTGCAAAAGAGTTCCATCAGAGCTCGATTCAAACGTCACCTCCTCCAGGAAGTCTTTCTTCGTGCCGTCATTGGGAAGTGTCGCTCCTTCTGGGTGCTCGAGCACGAAATTCAGGATGCTCCAGGTTAGAAGCAGTTGTAGGAAGATAGAGGAAATGTTCACCCACAAAAGCCTTCACAGAGAGAACATGGGATAAGTAACTCGGTGAGTCCTTTGGGAGGAGGCGAGGGATGAAATCTCCCAGGGCGGGGCTGAGTCACTCAGGATGGGTCCTCCCCAGACTTCCATTGACAAATAGAAAACTGCTTTGATGTTGGGAAGCTGAGAGGGGGCTGTGTTGTCTCGCATGACAAAGGAGCAGGGACACTTCTCTAGGAGAATCTGGGAGGAGGAGGAGGAAAGGCGAGGATGCTGCTCTCTGGGGTGGGGCTGGGTGGGGCCGGGCAGGGGTGAGCCAGGGAGGAGGAGCACGGAAGGGCAGAAATGCCCAGCTGGGTTGTTTAAGCTGATGACTGTGAGGGGTACATACGTCCCCTTTCCTAGAGTCCCCTGTGAAACTTTCAGTAGACTCTCCACGGCTCACCACGTTTGTCTGATGTAGGTTCTGAAGGGGAAGAATTTCTGGCAGCAAGTCGTCACAAGCCGAAGCAGAGAAAGAAAGCACATGCAGGCATGCACACCAAGTTCAAGTGAACTTCTGGCTTCCATTTACCTGCACAGGTCTCCCAGTGGTGGATTAACTCCTGGGAGGAGGGGGCCATTCTTACTCCCTTTGAAAGCTTCACCGGGGTGAATGAATGGTCTCTCCTGCTGAAAAACACCAGCAACAGGAATCACGGCCATTCCTGGAGTTCATTATACAGGGCTGAGCGAAGGTAAGTTTACACTGGTGAGTATGCAAGACAGTTTATTCTTGTATTATTGTGTATTGGTTGCTGTGTTATTTATTTGTATCACAACTGTAACCCTACTGTTGCTCACACCTGTATATTGTGACCTAATTCTCATGATCAATAGGCTAAAGAAAAGACCAGGCATGTCCTGCTTCCTGCAGCTGGAATGCAAATGGGGCTTTATTTTATTTTTGAATTACATATAGTTACACAGAAGCTGAGAGACAGCTTAGTGCAGAGCCATTGCCCACTAAGGCAGACCACGGTCCCTGGGTACATGCCGATGGTCCCACCTGCTGACGGCGTGTCCCCTGCTCAATGGCTCCTTTGCTTCAGAATCCCCGGCCAGCTGCATTCCTGACGGGAGATGTCAGGGCACCTTGTGTGAACTGCCAGCCACTGCCTTGCTTCTGAGGTTAAGGAAAGTAGCTGGGAGGCCACCTTCCCCTTCCAGGGTGGAACTGGGGCACGTGCAGCCCCATTGCTTGCTCACAAGGCCACCCGCTTGGCTCCAGGATGGCTTTGGCAAACCTTGCTCCTGGCAGGCTGAACCCACAGGAACCCTGTCATTTGTGAGTGTGTGTAAGGAAGGGCATGTGGAGGGAAAGTGCAGTTATGGGCACAAGGGAAGCCACAGCCGGGGTGATGGCCTCACACCAGAAGGGAAAGGGGACCCAGTGCATGGGAAACCTGTTCAGGTTTCCCTGAACGGGTTGGGAGTCAGAATTTCTGGACTCCAAAATCATCCTTGTGAGGCACTGAGACATGTCAGTTCTAATGGTTTTGAGAGGGGCTGTGGGGTCAATGGTGACCTTCAAAACCAACCACAAGCATTTGGCTTAGGGGCATGAGCTAAATCGACAATCCAGTCCAGCAATACCTCCTCCGGGAAGGCCTCTGTGGTTTCTCTCACCAGTTTCTCTGGCAGCTGTTGCTGGAACTCCTAGTCCAGGAGAGAACAATTCTCTGGTAAATTTTTCCCACCACCAGATTCTCCTTGCAGGGTTTTTGCTGTGACTTTGGGCAATAGAAACATAAACCAGAAAGGGCTTTCTAACTACTGCTTGAGCTCAGCAGCCCCTCCTCCCTCGTAGAACTCCAGGTGACCTGGGACCATAGCACTCCTAGTCCCAAAGTGGTGCCAGTGACCATAACCCCCCTCAGAATGAAACTTCCCATCATGTTGCAGATCCACCTGCCCTTGGAGCCTCTAATAGGAGAGGAAAGTTTCCTGCCCCTGGACTAAGACCCTGCCTTGGACCTGACCCCAAATGATTGTAATGGGAGTATCTGTTGCCTGTAGGAGAAACCCCATTGATCAAGTGAGCCATTGATCCACTGATCTGTTGACCAGCTGATCTATTGCCTACTGGGGAAACCCTACCGCACCCTGTGGGCTGTGGTTTTGTACGTTTGAAATATCTTGTACTGTGTTCTCATAAAAACACTTCAGCTTGTCAGATATGTGTCTCGACTTGTGTTTTGGCAATCTGCTCACTCTGTTTTCCAATCTTGCCTCAACAAAAGCCTACATCATAGTACTTTCAGGAATCAGGTTCCAGCTTCTGACCCAAACCTATTGCTAGAAATGCCAGGAGAAAAACTAGGGGGTCTGTATTTCCAAAGTCAATTCTCAACGTGAGACTTATGATCAACTAAGTGTGAGAAACTGTCCCCAAACTGTCCGCCCAGTCCTTCCAGATGCTGAGATGGAGGAGAGGGAAATAAAAAATGAGTAAGTAACAGTCCTTACCTGCAAGAAACATATATTCCAGTTAGGAGGTGTTGGGAACGAGAAAAATAGCCTCAGCCCCAAGGAGCCTGCGTCCCTAGCAAACATCCTATAAGTTGATTGCCATCTGTTTAGTTTCAAAATTTTCCTCTCAATTGAGTCAGACCCCACCCTGTTCCCGCGTGCGGGCTCTGTAAGCCAACAGCTAACCGCCACATCTGCTTCTGTGCAACGCTTGCTTGCTGGCCTCTATATAAGGACTTAGCTGTAAGCGCTAGGCGCGACCCTCATTTGCAGCCCTTGCGGGCACTGTGTCTCTGGACACTCTGAGAGTTCGCCCCTGCGCAGGTTAAACTTGGCCAATAAAGTAACATCTTTGAAACCCTGAAAGTCTCCGACATTTTTTCTCGCAGTTGGTGGATGCAACAGAGGCATGATGGAGTCAAAGCCCGCAATGTGCCTCCATTAGACAATAAGCAGTGTGGTCCTGATTAGGGAGCAACTGCTATTCCGAACAGGAGTCAAACATAGATTGGAAGATTCAGGGAAGAATCAAGGACTCTGTAAGTTATATGAATGTCTAACCACTATGCCATACACTGGAAATTAATTAATAATATTAATAATTGTTCACTGTGAAAATTTTTAAACAAATTTTTTCAAAGAAATCAAGGAGGGCTGCATGGAAGAGATGGAACCTAAAGTGAGCTTTATAGTATTAGAGGTAGAAGGAGAAAGAAAGAAGGGTATTCTAGACAAGAAGGGCATTGGGAACAAAAACCTGGAGAGGTGTGGGGGCGACTTTCCTTGCAAGTCCCCCCGAGTGCCACGGATGGAGAGTAAATATGACTGAGACATGATGTGATCTGCTTAGGGAGGAGAAGTGGCCATTTTCCCAGAGGAAAAAGGCCGTGGGCTGGTGGCCAGTTTCTCAGGGGAAAAAGGCCAGCAGCGGCCAATTTCTCCGAGGAGAAAAAGGCCTCGAGCCCCCTCTTCCAGGGCCTTTTTTGGGTTCTAATACACAGGAATATAGGGCAGCAAGGATCAAACAGTAGATAACATTTCAAAGAAATCTGAGGGCTTCAGAGTCTGTCAAGAACAGAGTTTTAGGGTTTCCTGCTCGAACCCTTAACATATGAATGAAAGCACTCTTAACAGAGCTGACTTCACTGGTTTATCAGGAAGTCTTTGTGATGCCAGATTTTTCCCCAGGACACGCTCTAGCAAGGCAAGGAGCTGCACCCCTCCCCAACAGGTATTCAGGCTTAAGGGGATTAGAGCCAGGAAGCACTTCTCCCAGAGGACATGGGGACTCGGGCTATGTCAAAGCCGGGGGTGAGAGTCCATTGCTCTCACTTTGTTGCAGCCCCCTGAGTCTTTCCATGAAGGCCTCCCATGAAGTGATCAAGTCTGACTTAGGTTGCCCCCTGCTGGGAGGGGTCTTACCCGTCATTGACTTCCAACCAAGCTTTGGGGGTAGGGAGAGGAAACTGAGGCAGGCAGAGTTTGCTACCAGAGACAAGCTTTGTCTCCTGCAGCTGGCATTCCAAAGGTCGTCCCTCACCCTTAGCCACAAGGGGTCGAGATACAATTCCTAAAACCAGGCAGAGCAGTCTGCAACAGAGAGGAGAAGGAGGGAGTGGCTCAGCCAACCAGCCTGGGGGTGTGGAGAGAGAATGTGCAGGAAGGAAGTTAGCCTGAGCAGGGCAGTTTCTGGCAAAAGGTTGGTTGGACACAGGTGACAGTAGGGAGCCATTGTAGTCTCTGGAGTGAATGTCAACATGGTAAAAGGGCTGGTTAAGCACAGAAGAGAGCCCTGCTCCTCAGCTCCTGGAACTCTGAGAGGTATTACCTCCTGTTCCAGATTAAAGACCCAGTGGCACCTCAAATATGGGGGCCCCTCAGGCCATAAGCACGGCTCTCTCACAGGGCTCCCAAACCTGCCAGAGCTGTGTTCAAATGAGGTGTCAGGCCGAGAAGAAGGCATTCGGGGACTGGGTGGTGAGGTCGCGTGTGCCTGTTCCCTAGATGGAGAGGTGAGGAAGACAGCGTTGACACAACTATATCGGTATAGACACACACACACACACACACACACACACGCACACATCCCTGAGGGAAAGGCTTCAGGCAAAGCCAGCAGGCAGTGGAAATTCTGCATAAGCTACCTGAAGCGATTTGATGTGCCTCTCAATTATGTTTGCATTAAAACTGGGTCAATGATAGGAAAGAAAAATGTGCCAAGAAGAGAGAGGCTTGTACAGAGAGAAACCAGGAGCCCAGCCTGATAGCACATGGGAGAGATGAGTCAAAGTTTTCTGCAGAAAATGTGGGCCATTCTGAGGAGCCAGCATCCCTGGATGGTGACAATGCCATGTGCTGAATGAGGTGTCCTAGAACTTAGAGTTGGTCCAGACTCTTGGTTTCAGTGACGAGAACCCAAATTGAAAGTAGTTTAAGCAAAAAGGAAATGTAATGGCTCAAGTACTGGGGTTAGTGGGCTTCAGGCACAGATATATATCTAGGGTATCCTTGTGGTCCAGTCAGGACTCCCTGGTGTAGCTTTGTTTCCCTGGTTTGGCCTCATTTCCTGGCACTGTTTTTTCAAGTGGTGGGAAAGGGGATGCCCATTGACTCTAGCCAAGGCCCAGAAGAAAGAAGACCTTTCCATTTCCAAGACTTGTTTTAGTCCTCGGCCTACCCCTGAACGAATCGCGGTGTCCATGAGTGGGGCTCTCTGGTTGGCCAGCCTCAGTTTTATTACCATTTACATGGGGGGGGTGGGGCTCAGCCCTTGAGTGATAGCCCATCAAAAGTGCTAGAGGAAGGAAAACCCCCAAAAGGGAAAACCAGGGTAGAAAAAAAAAGTCAGATACTCCTGATTGTGTTGTAGGAGGCGCGAGTCCAGAGAGGATGGTCCTGGGTGGCTCCCCTGGGGGAACCGGCCGTGGGAGAAGACAGGATGACATCAGGGCAGAGGGATGGCTTGCTGAAGACATCTCAAGTCCTGCTCCATCTGGCTATTCAACGTTAATTTTCTCTCCTATTCCTTTTTGTGTCTACTTACTGATAGAGCACGACTGGAGGGCATTTAAAAGGCTGCATCGCTTATTTCTCTTGGGCCACAAAATGAAAGAGAAGCAGCCCCATGTCTCCCTTATAAATTGCTGGGCAGAAGGGAAGGCCTTCCCCATTTTCCAAGACCAGAGGGTCCTCCATGTCCAGAAACCACTCGCCTTGGTGGAGGCAGCTCAGCTCAACAAGCAGAGTTCCCAGCACTGTCCCCACCCAGGGCCCAGCATTGGTGCTTTGGATAATGGTTACATTCATCCTCCAAGGGGCCCTCCAGTCTCATGGACAGCTAACACCCCACACTTCCCACTGACTCAGCTGGGGTCGAGTGAGGGCCTTTTGTCCCCAGCTCTGGGGGTCCAGCCGGCCTTGGGCAGAGAAGATGCACCAGGCTGGCTGGTCAGGGGTTACATGCACTCACCCATTCTTGGTCATTTGTTGAGGTTCTATCACGCACAAGGCCCAGCGTGAAGCCAGGGGCTTCAGAGTTGGTCAGTCACTGCCTCTGCCCTAAATGCGCTCACTGTTCACAGACACATGTGTGCAATTGCTGCTGAAGGTCCCGCGCATTTTGAGAGAATCCTTCCCTCCTTGCCTCAACCACGTGTAACACAGTTAATCACAGACCCACCTCTCTCCCCCAACCGAGAGCTCAGGCTCGGACCTGGGAGTGAAGCACCTTCCCAGATGGAGCTTGCAGGCAACGCAGGCAACGCAGTCTTTTCTCCCTGTTTCTCATCATGGTCTGAGGCTGTGATCCATGGTGCTATGAATGGGAACTTTTTCCAGTTAAAATTTTCAATTGGTTCTTGGCACATATAAAAACTTAATCATTTTTAATAACACTGCATCTAGCTGCCTTGTTACACTCATCTATTCATTCTAATAATTTGATATTGGATTTTCTTGGGGTTTCTGTACAGATGATTGTTTTACCTGCAAATAAAAAGTTTTATTTCTTTCCTTCCAATTATTATACTGGTAATTTATGTTCCTGGTCATTGCTTTGGCTAGGAGCTCCAGTAAAATATTGAATAATGAGTTGGTTGTGAGTGGGAGTATTTGTAGTATTTCTGATTTTAATGCAAACAATTCTAAAGTTTCACAGTTGAAACCACGAAGTCATCTAAAGAAAAGAAAAGGGAAATCAATGTGTATTATTAATAGAAATCTGGATACATTCCTGATTGTTATGCCCATGGTAGTCTACGATATACTGACAGGGGTGTCCAAGTTTTTGGCATCTCTGGGCCACACTGGAAGAAGAGGAGTTGTTTTGGGCCACACATTAAATACACAAACACTAACACGAACAAAAACTGATGAGCAAAAAAAAAAAAGGTTTTAAGTAAATTTATGATTTTGTGTTGGGTCACAAAAGAGCCATCCTGGGCTGCAAGTGGGACACCCCTCTTAAACCTGTCTGTATGTGTCTGTCCATGTGTTGAATATCTGTGGAAGGATCTAGAAGAAACCGGGGACATTAGGAACTTGCAGGGAAGGTGATCGAGTAGCTGACAGGACATTCAGCTCTAAGCACCACTTAACTGCACACTGAAGTTTTGATATGCGATACTTCTGATATTCTTTGGTTCAAAATACTTTCCATTCCATTTGTGGTTTCCTTCCTCTTGTTTCGAATGCTTTTTTTAGTTTCCAAACTTTTGGAAGTTTGACATTCAATTTAATTGCATTGTGGACAGAGGATGTGGACTGTATTTTATTTCTTTGAAAATATTGTGATCTAATACACAATTAATTTCTGAGTGTTCCACATGAACTTGAAAATAATGTATTCTCTATTTGATGACTACACCATTTCGTATAGATTTTAAAGTGTTGGATTTTTGTTTAAATTTAAATCCTAAATTTGTTATCAGCATTGTATAATATTCTTCTTAAAATTTTCCATATGGTAATATATATTTTTCCATTTTTTCCTGGTAATTTGATCACTTTTGGTTTTTACATTTTGATGTTATATTGGAAAGACTACAAGTTTATGACTGCTGTCTTCTTAGAAAGTCATTTCTTTTAATGTTATATACCACCCTTCTTTGTCACTATCAATGCTTTTTACTTAAATTTTACTTTTTCTGGTGGGAGTAGTGTAATACCAGCTTTCTTCTTCTTAGTATTTGCGTGGTGTATCTTTCTCTACCTTTCTCTTCATCTTTCTATGGGGCTTTGTCAGTGTGTCCAGGAGTTTAACAAATTTATCAGATAAACCCAATAAACATTGCTTAATTAATTACATCTACCTTTATCATAATTATTGATATATTTGAAGCTATTTCTACCATTTAATTTTGCACTTTCAATTTGCCATTCTTTCCCTTCGTTTTCCTATTTTCGTCCATTCATTCGGCTGCATCAGAGAAGTTTTCTGTATCCCTCTTTTCCCCTCTCTGCTGATGCGGAAGCTGTAGCTTCTGTTTACAGTCTTTTATTGTTATCTTGAATTCTAATTTTAAAAAAAGTTCGAAGTCAATCAATATGTATTTCTTCCTTTAAAACATGAAAAGAAACAAATTATTTTAACTAAATTTTGCTACTCATCTTGCCTGTTTGCCTGTTTTTTGCCTGTTTTTATTTTACCTCTACTTTAAAAATTAAATGTTTGTATATAGTTAATAGTTAATAGTTAATAATATTGTATTGTATATTTGAAAGTTTGTAACAGGCTAGGTCTTAAAAGCTCTCATCACAAGAAAAAAACTTGTAACTACATGTGGTGATAAATGTTAACTAGACTTATTGTGATCATTTTGTAATATATACGTATGTTGATTCATTACATTATATGCCTAAAGCAAATATAGTGTTACATGTCAATTATATCTCAATTAAAAAAAGAAATTCAACATTTTAAGCTTTCATAGTTAAGTATACCCACATAGATGATCAATTCATCATTGTTTCTTGACTTCCATGCCTTCGCTTTGAGTTAATTTTTTTCTTGCTGAAATATAGACATTAATAATTATTTTAAGGAATGTCTATGAGTAATATATGTGTTTAATCTTTCTATGACAAAATGTTTCTTAATTCAGCTGGAGCTAAAATTTGTGATTATCTTTTAATTTCCCTCGTCACCATGGTAGAGAGATGAACATATCTCTCTACCACAAGAAATGGTATAAAGTCATGGTTATGAGCATTTGGAACCAGATCAACTTTGAGTCCCGACTCCTCCCTTTACTAACCGTGAAAGCCTGGCCAGGAACTCATGAACTTCTCTCCGGCTCCATTTACTCAGCTGTAAAAAGGGATGAGACGAACTTCTGGCCAAGCTGGAGGAGTGGGTTGATACACTTTGCCTCCTTGCACAACCAAAAGAAGGCCAACAACTAATTTAAAAACAAAAAATGACCAGAACTGCCAGAAAATTGAATTGTATGGAAGTCTGACAACCAAGGAGTTAAAGAAAAAACATTCAGCCAGACCGGTAGGAGGGGTGGAGACGGGCAACTGGGTGGAGAGGACTCATGACAAGGTGGCAGCCTGAGGACTGGGGTGGGCGGTGGCTGGAGGACCTGGTGGTCCCACATTTGCATGCAGATGAACTGGGGGAAACAACTGGGAGGAACAACTATGGGGCGAGACAGACCACTCAACCCAGGGTTCCAGCTCGGGGAAATAAAGCCTCAAAACCTCTGACTGAAAAACCTATGGGGGTTGAGACAGTGGGAGAAACTCCCGGCCTCACAGGAGAGTTCATTGGAGAGACCCACAGGCTCCTAGAATGTACACAAGCCCACCCACCTAGGAATCAGCACCAGAAGGTCCCAATTTGCTTGTGGGTAGTGGGGGAAGTGACTAAAACTGGCAGAGAGCTGAGTAAGCAGCACTGTTTCCTCTCAGACCCCTCCCCCACATACAGCATCACGACGCAGCAACGCAGGTTGCCCTGCCCTGGTAAATACCTTACAACATAACAGGAGCACAGAGACAAAAAATAGGATCCAAGTGAAAGAACAGATCAAAGCTCCAGAAAAAATACAACTAAGCAATGAACAGATAGCCAACCTATCAGATGCAGAAGTCAAAACACTGGTAATTGGGATGCTTACAGAAATAGTTGAGTATAATTGCAAAACAGAGGAAGTGAAGGCTATGAAAAGCAAAATAAAGGAAAATGTACAGGGAACCAACAGTGATGAGAAAGAAACTGGGACTCAAATCAACGATTTGCAAAAGGAAGAAATAAACATTCAACCAAAACAGCATGAAGAAACAAGAATTCGAAAAAATGAGGAGAGGCTTAGGAACCTCTGGGACAAATTTAAATGTTCCAACATCTGAAACATAGGGGTGCCAGAAAAAGAAGAGGCAGAGCAATAAATTGAAGACTTATTTAAAAACATAATGAAGGAAAACTTCCCTAATCTGGCAAAAGAAATAGACTTCCAGGAAGTCCAGGAAGCTCAGAGAATCCCCAAAAAGTTGGACCCAGGGAAGCATACACCAAGGCACATCATAATTATATTACCCAAGATGAAAGATAAAGAGAGAATTTTAAAAGCAGCCAGAGAAAAGGAGACAGTTACCTACAAAGGAGGGCCTATAAAACTGTCAGTTGATTTCTCAAAAGAAACCCTGCGAGCAAGAAGGGGCTAGAAAGAAGTATTGGAAGTCATGAAAGGCCAGGACCTACATCCAAGATTACTCTCTCCAGCAAAGCTTTCATTTAGAATGGAAGGGCAGATAAAGCGGTTTCCAGGTAAGGTCAAGTTCAAGGAGTTCATCATCACCAAGCCCTTATTATATGAAATGTTAAAGGGACTTATCTAAGAAAAAGAAGAAGATCAAAACTATGAATAGTAAAATGACAACAAACTCACAACTATTAACAACTGAACCTAAAAACAACAAAAACAAAAACAAACTAAGCAAACAACTAGAATAAGAACAGAATCACAGAAATGGAGATCACATGGAGGGTTATCAGCAGGGAGGGGGAGGGGAGACAATGGGTGTAAACGTACAGAGAATAAGAAGCATAAATGGTAGTTATGAAACAGACAGGGGGAGGTTAAGAACAGTGTGGGAAATGGAGAAGCCAAAGGACTTAAATGTATGACCCATGGACATGAACTAAGTTAGGGGTTTGATGGTGAGAGCAGGTGCAGAGCAGAGGGAAATAAAAAGGAGGAAAAAATGGGACAACTCTAGTAACATAATTGATCAAATATATATTTTTAAATAGGAACGAGAATAATTCTCTCCCACAGAATTCCCGTGAGGATTAAATTAGTTAATACACATCACATACTTGGTGTGCTGCCCAGCCCTAGCTGCCAATGTCACTCTCTCCGACCTCTTCTGTTGCTGATGAGAAGGTTAATGTCAGCCTGATTGCAGTTCCTTTGTAGGTAGTCCAGCTGTCCCCTCCGGTTGCCTCTACAACTGTCTCTCTGTCTTGGACATTGTGCGGCTTCACTCAGAATGCCTCTCAGTCTGGGCGCTCAGTCTCTACCACTCGGAAAAATTCGGAACCGCTACTCCAGTATTACAGGTTTCTCTACTGTCTCTCTGCAGCTTCTGTGTGCTGTATGTTGTTGCCTTTCAATTTGCCTTCCATATTTCTTAATCCCTACTGGACACTTGCCAACTTCGGTCGTTTTCACTCTCTCGGTGCTAAGTTTTGGGCGAACTCCCTGGTGTTATCTCTCACTTCATTTTTTCATGACTGTACCAAGTTTCGATTCTATGCAATCTATTAGATTTTTTATTTTAGGGACTATGATTTCTATTTCCAGGATTCCTAATTGGTTCTTTCTTATATCTTTAAGTTCATTTCTACCTGTTTTTGTAATATGCATTTTTAATTCTCATTTATTTCATTTTATTTCTTCACTTATTTAATGCCTTGATCATTTTTATTTTAAAATTCTTAGACTGTTTTATTATTTTATGTCACCTGAAGTGGACAATTTGTCAATAGTTGTTGGTTTATTGGTAATTATCTGTTAAAGACAGATTTCTTCTTGTGTTTTGGATTTTGGGTTTGCAGTCATTCTAAGCTTGATTACTTTTTTCCTTTTTTTTCTCTCCCCTTTCTCCTTTCCTTGTCTAGGAGTTCTGCAATTTCCTCTATCAGTCTTACTGCTAATTGAACCTTACTCGTATTGGTGATTGTAGCTCTTGCTTCTTGGCAGTGGGGATGGCTGGCTCAGTTCAGGTCCCAGTTCCTGTGCTGTCCAGGTCACTGCCCACCTGGACATGCAGCTTCACATCAGCTACAGCCTTGAGCAGTAGTTGGATGGAACCCCATCATTTCTTGTCCTAAGTGGAGAAACCACCGGTCCTAGATTGAACTTTTGGTTGGGCCCGGACCCCTCCCTCCCCTGGAACATATTTAGTCCCTGCTTCCTGGGAGCCAGACTAGCTTGGTTACACACCAGAGCCCAGCGCCTCCCACCTCCACCGGGAGGACCAGCATCTTTGATGATCCCTCATTTGTGAGCCAAATTAGGCCTTTGCACATCTTCAGATCCTTAAAGTTTTACATATAACTCCTCTGTGTTTATAGCAGAAAGTGCGCCACAAACAATCCCACCAATACCATCTAGACCAGAAGTGCTCTCTGGTCTTGTTTTGTTTTGTTTTTTCACAATGAACAATTGCTACTGTTATAATAAGCACTTAGATAAAAGGGCCACATCCTCTGGCTTTCGTAATATGGACATCACTTGTGACCTTGGTCAACGTGGTTTCCTCATTCTGGAAGAGGCTGACGTCAGGATGCTGTGGGCTGAACAAAGATAAGAACTGGAGACACCAAGAGCAAGCAGCACTTTCAAAGACATTTCCCTGGGAAAGAGATAGTGGGCAGCTTTTTTGTCTTGTTTAATCAGAGGGAATTGAATGTGTACAATCATAGGGTAAAAATAGGGAATAGGAAACAGGGAGAGCCAGCATAGGGGGGCGGTTGGGAGGGGTGTGAATTAGAGATTAGGAGCATAATCTTCTGAGTTAGACTTGGGTTTCAGGCACAGCTCTGCCGCTCGCTAGGCAACTTAGTGTCCTCACACTGTAAAATGGGGATAACAATAGGACCTTCCTTATGGGGTTATAGAGAGGACTAAATAAGACATTGTGATGAGCTTAGTACAATGGCTGGCACTTAATAAACACACAACTCTTGACCATGAGTCTTTGACTGATGGTTCACACTTTATGTGTCAATGTGGCTAGACTCTGGTGCCCAGACTTTTAGTAAAACACCTGTCTGGAGGGTGCTGTGAAAATGGGTTTTTTTTAAAGGAGATTAATATTTGAACCCATAGACTTTGAGTAAAAATGATACTCCAGATTGTGGGTGGACTGCATCCAATCTGTTGAAAGCCTCAAGCGAAAAAGACTGTGGTCTCCCAAGGAAGAGGTAATTCTGGCTCCGACTGCCTTCAGCCTCGAGCTGCAGCGTCAGGCCCTCCGTGGGTATCCATCCCGCCAGCTTGCCCGGCAAACTTCACTCTAGCCAGAGCCCACAATTGCACCAGCCAATTCCTTAAAACACTGTATTTTGCTGTATATTATGCACGCTTTTTTGCCAACATTTTTGATGCAAGAATAAGGATGCACATAATACATGGGTAGTGCTAATTCCATATCTCTATAAACGTTTTTAATTATTTATTTATGCTTATGCATTCAAAGTGTAACTCTAGAAAGCAACAACAATATCCATATGCAAAATAATACCCTGGAATATGATCATCGGTTTTGTTTCTAAACATAAATAAATTCAAACTGAATTAAAAAGTTAAAACAAAAAAAGTGTTCCTGAAAGTCTAAGCCAAAAAAGGGGTGCACATTATACACGGCAAAATATGCTAAATCAATGTCTTTCTCTCCCTCCCTCCCTCCACACACACAAACACACACACCCCACTGGAGGTTCTGTTTCTCCGGAGAACACTGAGTAAAACAGTTGGTACAGGAGGGGAGAAGAGGGAAAATCATGGAGGTGATAGTCAACTCCCCTAAGGCGTCAGAACATGAGTGCCTTAGACGGGAAGTGGAGCTGGAGGAGGAGGGCAAGAGCGGAGGGATGGGGGCACCGCCACAGGCAGGCCCTTCTGCTGGCAAGACTCTCCGGGAAGTAGGGAGTAAGGTCGCATGCTGGGCCGGTGGCTTGTGGAGGACTGTAGGAAATCAGGGTGCGGTGGTGCTCAGAAGGCTCCCTGGAAACACCGAGACCACAGATCATCCGCGGGACCAGGAGGCCTGGTGTGGGAGGAGGGAACAGATGGCCGAAGGGACAGTTGGTCTCCCCAGCACAGGGAACTAACTGCCCATGTGTTAGCAGGTGCTGGCGGGAGCGGAGGCGGCAGCTCGGCCCTTCCTGTCGGAGTTCTCCCCATGGCCAGCGACTTCCAGTTACCAAAGGAGAACTGACTGAGGGTCCCCCAGAGGGATGATGATGGCGGTCATGCTTGGCACAGACAGGACCTTTCTCAGGTGACTTGCTCACCTGCAGCCCAGGGAAGCTGTGGATAGATATGTTTTAGTGATGCACAGTGGAGTGTGCCAAGCCATGTAAGTGCCCCCGAAGTCCGCATCAGGGGATCACACAAACCCTGAGCGCTCGAGCTGCGAGAGCCTGGCCAAGGCCAGGGCGCCTCTGAGGCAAGACCTGAGTTCGAGTCCCTGGGTTTGAATTGAAGGGGCATGAGTGACCCAGGAAATTACCCACAGACAACGGCCCCCGTGAGGGGTTTGGGGGGCAGCACAGCACTCCAGCTTCCATGAGCAATCCAGGCACACTTGCCTCCCAACCCTGAGGCACTGAGCCGCTGCCCCGCTGCCGCCCCCAGCTGGGGGCCACTGTCTGGGAGAGTCCTGTTTCTCCACCATGGCCAGTCCCCTTCAACCTCCACACTCTGGGCAGGTCTGTGTCCTGGGCCTCACACCGAGCCTGTGTCTCCTCGCCTCAGGGTTGTCTTCATTTGTTCTTGTGAGCGCATAGGCTTTGGAGCTCGCTGCTGAGTGTCCCAGTCTGAGCTCCCTGCTGTCCCAGCTACTGGTGCTCCAGCTGCCAGTGGGGCGCTGACCGCCTCCCCCACGGCCTGGCCTTATAGCCCCGGGCAGCGGGCCAGTCAAACCAGAGAGGCGTGGCTGGCGGAACCCAGGGAGGGGCCCTGCTCGGCCCCTTACCCTCAGAGCGGCAAACAGGTTTCGAAGATGCCTTCCTTGAAGTAAAGCCCTGAAACGTTGGTTGAGGTGAAAATGCAGAAAACAGTTTCACAGTTCCTGGGTTGTAAGAGGAAAAGAGTTCCGGAGGTGGATGGTGGCGACGGCTGCACAGCGATGGGAACGTACTTAATGCACCAAACTGTGTGCTAAAAAAACATGTGAGATGCTACATTGTGTGTTATGTGTATTTTGCCACAGTAAAGAAAATCTAAAAAAGAAAAAAAAAACGATGAAATACCTTCCTATACAGGTGGACATAGGTCGGTTTGAACGCTGACTCTTTTATTTCCTCCACATCGAACACCTTGAGTTAGAATTAGCGATTGTTGCTTACGTGAACCCCGAGAAAGAAGACACCTTCTAAGAAGGGCTCCCGTTGGCTAACTGGGCTCAAATTAAAGCAACAACAGAAAACCCCACTAAGTCCAGCACCCATTTCTGCACAGGGGCCTCTCGCACAAACTGCACTTCACAGAGAAGCCTGAATTACCCGCTTCTCTGCACAGACCTGCCCGCCTGCCGGCCCTGTGTTTCTGCCCGCAAGCCAGCCCTTATAAAGGAGTTCCTGGAATCCTATTTTCCATCCATCAGCGCTGCTCTGTTTCTGACCAATCAGGAAAGTACTTTGTGGACCAATCAAACTGCAGGGATATGGAGCCTTCATTTGCATGAGGACAGACCAATCAGGGACTAAGGACAGGGACTTCTGTTCTTACAGCCACCTCCTCTGTGTCTCAGAGAGTGTACTTTGCCTTTCCACTGAAGACTGAATCTCCTTGGCTGAGCTGAAAGACCCGAGATACCTCGCCAAAGCGAATGGAGCAGACCGGCATGGAGTAGAGTAGAGCAGGGTAGAACATCTGGGAGTAGCAGCAGAGGCTGTGTAGACCGAGAGGGGCCTGGCCCCAGGGCTGCCTCGCAACCGTGCTGCTTTCTGTGCTATCTCCCGATTGAGCACAGAATACATGCTTCCTCCTTCACTGCAGCCCGAATTGGGGATTCCTGTTGGTGATGAACTGGTGCCAATGATCCAATTGACACTATAATGTTTAGACTCAAAGTAGGAGGCATTGCGAGTTCCAGGTTGTGTTTAAAGGAATTTTGTTTGTCTGGGTATGATACCTGGCTTGGACCGGTGGTCCAGGGACTGGTTTGCATGTGGTGGTTTGCTTAGGGGCAGTTGTCTGTATGTGACTGAGGAGGAAGGGGGCAGTTTGGGGCACAAGGGTCTGAAGAGGAAAGGAGAACCGTGAAGGCATTAGCTAGAACCCTTTCTGTTGCCAGAAAGCAAAGACCAATTAAAGCTTCAGCAATAATTGGGAGTTGATTGTGTGGATTCCAAGGTGTCCCCTGAAGCCCAAGGTCAGAGATGCATCAGAACCTCAGGGAAGATCCAGAGCCGGGAACCAGATGGGAGGCTGCCAAGAATGTGCCTTCTATCTGCACATCTGCTCCATGCCCGTTTTCTGCAAACCAGCTTTCTCTGTGCCTTGTCCACGTTGTGAAACAGCTCCTGGGTTTCTGTAAAGGTCCACCCCAGGGGCTCCAGCGTAGAAACTACAGTGAAATAAAGAAGCATGGGGCTTCACGGAGCGTGGCGGCTGGGAGAAGGCAGGGAAGCCCTGCGCCCTCTCCCCATGCTCTGCCCCCTGCTCTTGTCCATCTGGCTCTTCCTGAGTTATATACTGTTATAGTAAACTGGTAACATAGGAAGGAGAGGAAGAGGGACTATCTTTCTCAGGGAAAGGCTCTCTTGGGGTCCCATATCCTGTCTTCACCACTCACAATTGTCAGGAGGAGAAGAAGGTTGGAGTGGTTAGGCCTGGGCTATTGGGGTCTATGAGCAGAAGAAAGAGGGGAGTGTGTTGAACAGAAAAAGAAGAAACATAGATGCCATCACCCACTGTGGGGGCAATTCCCTTCCCTGCTTCTCCCGCCCCCCGGAACCAAGCCAGCTCTGATGCCCAGGGCTCAGGTCAGCCACCCCGAGAAGGACGGCTTCACACTCAGAGGCGGGGATTTCCTAGAGAGCCCCAGGCAGGGGTGAAATGTCTCGAGGAGGAAGCCAGAGCTAAAAAAATACAAGTGAGCTTGTTCTTGAACTTATGCAGAGCACCGCCATGTGGACCCCCAGACATAACCATGGGGACCTCTGGGTGGAGCTGAACCCTCACGGGGGTACCATATTCAGGGCATTAATATCGCTACCTGTCACTTTTGATCTACAAACTCTTAGGTGTTTATCTACAAACACCTAAGAACACTAGGTCGTTATGCAGGTGAATAATCCCTTATAATGGGCCATCTAGGTTTTTTCCCAAAGTTTTTACCATAATAAATAATTCTGCAGCCAGTCTCCTTGTAGTTCCATCTTCACACACATTCTTGACTTATTAGCATTCGTGAAATCAACGTGAGAAAAGCCAGAAGAACCAGCCATGAATAAGGGAGCCTCTGGGTAATAAAGCAAGTCCTAGCCAGAACTCTGGGTTGCAAGTAAGAAAAACTCAAGTCAAGCCAATTTCAGCAAAAGGAATATTTATTGACTCCAGAAACTAAGGTTCCTGGAATGGAGCTGATTTCAGGCATGACTGGATGCAGAGACTCAACATCATTCTCTCTGCATCTATTTCTCAGTTACGGGATATTGGGCTCTTTCCTGCTGCCGATGAGCTTCCTCCATGCGGTTTTGGGGGGACATGCGAAACCCAAGTCCAGCTCCACTCCAGCGCGTAACTGCACTGTGATGCCAAGAAAGAGCTTGCGCTTCCAGGGTCAGGCAGACCAGTTCAGATTACATGTTACTTAACTTGCTTTCAAGCTTGTTATTGTAGAAATGTTCAGCATATTCGAAAGTAAACACAATAGTAAAATAAACCCCCAAGTACACATCACCCAGCTCCAATAATTATCACCACATGGCCAATCGTTTTTGATCTATATTCCCCACTGACTGTCCCCACACCCTGTGCTTGGAATATTCTGAAACACATTCCAGATATCGTAGCCTTTCCTCCATAAATGTTTCAGTATGCATCTCTAAAAAATAGGGACTTCTTTTCTCCTGCACATAACCACCATATCATCACCATGCCTAAAATTATTAACCATACTGCCTTGGTATCATGCAAACACTTTGGAGTTCAAAGTTCCCTGTGTCTCTCAGATTGTTTCTCATTCTTGATTTATCTGAATCAAGATCCAAACGAGGATCGGTATATTTCATTTGGTTGATATGTAAGTCTTGCTTAATCTCTAGGTTTTAACAATTATCAATACAAAGTCAATTTTATTCTGGAGCAAATTCTACAGACCAGCATCACAAATTTTATCTCTAACTATTTCAGTTTGTACCTCTAGGACTCTTTCTCTCTTTCATTAGAACACAACCACCAACCACACCATTAGTGGGCTGAAGTAGTGATAATAATTAGTAATACTTTATACTATCATCAGATGTTATCCAGACATTGTTCAAAGTTACCTAGCTGTTCACTTTTTGAAGCTGGTTTTTTCAGCTGGAGATCCAAACAAGTCCAGTCATTTCACTTGGTTGATTTGGCTATTAAGTCTCTTTTCATCTCTAAGTTCCCTTCCTTTTCTTTTTTCCCCTCTTCTGTTTTATTTGTTGAAAACCCTGGGTCGTTTGAAAATCAGGGTTCTGCTGATTGTGCTACTGGTGTGCTAGTTAACGTGAGTGGGAGACCTGCGGACTCCGGCATCACACACCCCTAAGAGAAGCTGACCCTAAAACTTACTTGCTGAGTGACTGAGTTAATTCCTCTGTTTTTTCCAAGCCTCATCCTGAAAGAGGATGAGTATACTCAACTCTTAAAGGTATTGGGGAGATTAAGGAAATAATGCATGCTAGGGATTGTGTGCAAGGCCTGGAACAGGGTGAGTGCTAAATTAATATTTTTTTCTTAAAAAGAGCTGTTGGGGGAAGTCACCTGAGTGTCCATGAAGAGATGAAGGGATACACTGAACATAGAGTATGCATGCTGTGGAATATTATGCAGCCCTGGAAAAGGACATTTTTACTCAGGCTACAAGGATAACCCTTGAAGACATTGTGCTAAGGGACATAAGCCAGTCATGAGAGGACAGATATCGTATGTGATCCGCCCTATAGAAGAGGCCAAATTCATAGGAGCAGAAAGTAGAGATGTAGTTGCCAGAGGCTGGGAGGAAGGGGAAACAGGGCACTGCTGTTTAAAGAGGACAGGGTTTCAGCTGGGGAGGATGAACGCCTTCCGGCAACCGCTGGTGGTGGCGGCTGCCCAGCGGTGTAAATGTGCTTCATGCCACCAAATCGTACACTTAAAAATGGTGCAAATGGTCCATTTCATTATGTATATTTTACCACAAATGTTTAAAAAGTGTTTACCTAGATTCATGTTGTAGAGAACCATCACCTCCGACAGCGCCCTGCCTTTCATTTCACGCCTCTTGGAGATGCCTGGCAGAGTTCAGATTATGGGCTATGATAAGGAACGGGAACAAATGTAACTGATCTGAAACCCTGGCCCGCATCCTCAGATCCACAAACGTGCGTTAAGCATCAGCCCCGAGCGAGGCCTGGCTGAGGCCCATGGTTGGGGGGCAGAGAGAAAGGCAGAGTGCAAAGAAGTCTAGCACACAGCTCCTGGCCTCCGGGGCCTTCTGATTCTCATCAGACTGGGGGCAGGGGCCACAGGACAAGCATCTTCGGAGGGTGAACTGGAGCCAGCAGCCTGCCCTGGGCCTCCGTTCCGTCTTCGGTGAAATACAGACATAGTCCATCTTATTCCACTTCCCTTTATTCTGCTTGGCAAATATTGTATCTTTTCCAAATTAACCCTTTGTGGCAACTCTCAACGGAGCAGGTCCATTTCTCCAGAGCATGTCGTACCTCCACGTCGCCGTTTGGTGATTCTCACATTCCAACTTTTTCATTATTATCATACCTGTGACGGTGATCTGTGATTGGTGATCTTTGATGTTACATTCTAATGCCCTTAAGAACACTGGTGCCCTGGCGGGTGTGGCTCCGTGGCCTGAGTGCCAGCCGCTGACCCGAAAGGTCGCTGGTTTGCTTCCCAGTCAGGGCACAGGCCTGGGTTGCGGGCCAGGTCCCCTGTTGGGGTCGTGCGAGAGGCAGTGGATCGATGTTCCTCTCCTTCCCTTCCCCTCTCTCTGAAAATAAATACATAAAATACGTTTTTTAAAAAGAACATTTGTGATTCACAGGAAGAGGTCAAAATATCAACACGAGCAGGCGTTTGGAAGAAGCTGAGCCCAACCTGCCCGGAGGATTCGAGGGTTCCAGGCCTCAGTGGAGGAGGTAACCGCACTCGTGGGATTAGCAGTGGAGCCTGAAAATGCGGCGGAAGTGCTGCGGTCTCATCAGATTTTAACGGGTGCGGCGTTGCCTCCTACGGATGAGCAGAGAAAGCGGTTTCTTGCGATGGAAACTGCTCCCGGGGAAGGTGCTGTGAAGCTGGTCAACACGACGACAAAGGACTTAGAGTCTGACAGAAACTTAGTTAATAAAGCAGCGGCCGTGTTTGAAAGGACCGACTCCAATTCTGAAAGAAGTTTTGCGGGTGAAATGTTAACAAACCGCATGTTACAGAGAAATCATTTGTGCAAGGAGGAATGGACAGCCGCGCCAACTTCATCCTTGTCTTATTTTGGGAAATTGCCGCAGCCAGCCCAAATTCCAGCGGGGCCCACAACGACCAGTCAGCAGCACCAACATAGAGGCAAGGTCCTCCGCCAGCAGAAGGATTACAACGCGCTGTGGCTCAGGTGATGGTGAGTATTTTTAGCAAGAAGGTGTTTTTTAATTAAGGTTGTACATTGTCTTTTAGACATAATACTACTGCACGCTTAATAGACTACAGTATAGTGTAAATATAACTTTTATATCTATTGGGAAACCCCCCAATTCCTGTGACTTGCTTTTTTGCTGTATTTGCTGTATTGCAGTGGTCTGGAACGGAATCCTCAGTATCTCCGAGGTATGCCATTGGCGAAGATTTGTCTAAAGGGTTGCCACGGAGACCGCGTCCTCCCCTGCCCCGCCCCTCCTCCTGTCCTCGGCACTGCGCCACCCTGAGGCCTCGAGGAGGCCTGGGCTCCTGACCGCGCGCGCACCTGCGGGACAAGCGGATTCTCTTCTGCATTTGAACAAAGAATCCCAGAGAGGACATGGCGGGGGGACCTGGAGCTGAACAGTTGTGGAGACTCTGGCTGGGGCGGGGCTGGTCCTCTTGAAGGCACCTGCAAACAGCAGTTCACAGAGAGGGGAGGTGTTTAGGGAGAACCTGCAGGACCAAGCCAATGATCAGAAAGGAGTCGAGGCCAGAGAGGAGGTGGAGAAAGACAGAGACAGAGACGAGCAGGCAGACAGAGGACAGAAGTGTGTCCCTCATAGTTCGGGAGGCTGGGAGTCCAAGAGCAGGGCTCCAGTCGGGTCAGGTTCTGCTGAAGGCCCTCTTCTTGTGGTGTCCTTGCATGGTGTCCGCGTGTGGCGGAAGAGCTGAGGGAGCTCTGTGGGGTCTCTTCCACAACAGCAATAATCCCACTCACGAAGCTCCACCCCCATGACCCAAGCACCTCCCACAGGCCGCTCCAACTACTGTCCCCTTTACTTCAACCTATGAATGGGGGTGAGGAGGGACACAAGCATCCACATGGCACAGCCCGAATCTTAATCATCATAGCTTTGCAGTGCCCAGCATACAGTAAGCACTGTGAACGAGTGAACAAGCTACTTCAGGTACATGTGGGAGGTGGGAAGGTCAGGTTGGAAAGGCAGGCTGGGGGTGACTGCAGAGGACACGCAGGAGCCTTCTCAGATGTGTCATTTGGCCTTCTCCCTGAAGGAAATGGGGCGTCCTCATGGGGTTTAATGCAGGAGCAATATGAGAAAAACGGGGTTTCAGGAAAATGAATCTGCTCTTGTTGCATTGACTCTAGGGCTACTGAGACAACAAGGCACAGATAAATGGTCCACATCCATCCTTGGAAACGCAGAGCGATTGTCCCAGAGAACCAGACTCTAAATGGCAGAGCCAAGAATTGGTTCAAATCTCCCAGCTGGATTCAATTACAAAGCGCAATCACTTGCACAGACCCAAGGGGATGCTGCAGGAATCACTCAGTGAGGTCATGTAAAGCTGCCAACGACCTGCCATCCCACCAAGGACTCAGTCCTCAGACCCCACCTCAGGTTCTGCCTGCGGCCCAATCTGTCTGCAACAGATTCTGGCCCTTCCCACCCAAGTTGCAGGCCCATGGAATCGACCCACGCTCTCTGCCACGAGCAGGAGGTGACTTCCCGCTCCGCCAGTCAGGCTGGCTGCCGCCACCTGAAGAGCATCAGTGTGGTGGAAGGATCAAGTCCAGACCTCGGGTCAGTCCTGGCTCAGCCACTGGGAGTTTGTTGTGTTTTTTTTTTAACTTCTCTGACCCTCATTTCCTTAGCCCATAACAATGCCCGACTCCCAGGGTGGCTGTGGGGAGGAAGGGAGGGATTTGATCAGTGAAATGAGACATGTATGCTACCTTTATGGAACTTACACTATAATAGGAGAACAGAGCCAAGTTACAAGTTACTTCACTTAAGAAAGGTTAAACTTCAGTCAGCTGAATTGTGCTGAGTGCCTTTGGTTCAATCCCATGGACAAATGTTTCCAAGTAACCCTGCCCTTAAACTGACCCTAAAGGTGTCGCCATGGACTTCAGTACAATCACACACGGCAGCGATGTGCAGACATCTAATTTTGTTCCTGAATTCAATGCCTAGCTACCCCTCCAGGCATCCTGACTGAAAGTGGACCGTGGTTCAGCGTTGCCTCGAGCTCCTTCAGATGAAATTCGGTGGGCACGCTCCATGGGAATGCGCGCAGCAGTCAGAAGACACAGACTAGATGCATGTGCATATAACAAATCTTTAGCAAAACAAAACATGGGAGCTGAGACTGAATGCTTTCTCCATGCCAGGCACCATCTTAGTATTTGACATAGATTAATTTAGTTAGTCCTCACACATCCTATGAGATCTATGTGCATCTTTATTATCCCCAATGGACAGAGGAAGAAACAGAGGCACAGAGAAGTTCAGTAACTTGCTCCAGTTCTCTGGCTAGCAAATGAAGGGGCTGAGATTTGAACCAGGCACCCACATGTTTCCCCTCAATACTATGTTGAGTGTGCACACAGACACACATGCATCACAGCATACCACCATTCCGCCCAGGAACTGCCAGTTTGTCCTCAGTCCATCCCCACCCGGCCCTGCTCCCCTTGGTCTAACAGGGAACTACAATGCTCAGGTTGTCTTGCATCTGCCTTCTGGTTGGTTGAGGCAACAGGAAGCTCTGGTAGAAGATGGGAAGGTGGGAGGAAGAGAGAGCCAAGGTATTTCCCCCTTTATGCCTGTGGTATGTCCCACAGCCCCCGGGCCTTTTCTGTGGCTTTGGCAGATTCTGGAAGGCCCCCAGCTGTTTCATATCCCACCAGGCAGTCCCCACTTTGGAGCCACAGCCGGGAGCCCGAGCTCTGGGCTCTGATTAGATCCCCCTGCCCATTGACCCTCTAGCCGCAGGGGTAGCAGTGCTGGTTTCCTGGGGTGGGCAATCTCTGGGTCTCTCCATCCTCACGTCAGTCTTCTCAGTTCCCCCATGACTTGTCCGCCAGTTCCGTATAGTATATGAAGTTCCCCCTGTCTGCAAGACCTAGAGTGGTTTCTGATATTTTAAACCATTTGTGTGAGTTAAAAATATATGCACGCTCTGGTAGAAGGACTGGCTGTGAGTCAAGATGCCTGGAGTGGAGACCAGGTTCTGTCCCCAACCCAATGTGAAACCCAGTGTGAACCCATGAGCTCTCTGTCTATTGTCTTTGGGCTTTGTTGATGTTAGATCAGGGGTATGTGTGCTTGTGCATGTGTTTTAAGTACATCCCTACTCAGATGCATGCATATGCACAAGCACACACGTGTGTGAGCATGTACATATGTGTGCCTGTATGTGCATGCATGTTCAAGAATACATTTTTTCCTCCTAGATAATGTGAATTCAAGGATTCTATGAATCAATGAAGGCAATTAAGCATGGAATAAACATGAGGATAAGAAGAGAAAACAGACCAACAGTCCTGGTACTGACCAGAATGATAACACAGCATTCACACTGCAGGCATGGCGCACAAAACTGGGAGATGGGCTAGCTCCGCGTCTGAGCCTCTGCCTGCCTCTGTGTGACTCCTGGCTGCGCCCACGGCAGGAGTTGGGGGGAGCGAGGGGGAGGGGGAGGGGGAAAATGAGCATCAGAGGACAACAAGCAGTGTCTGCCACACAGAGGAGTGACATCGCTTAGGGAAGATCTCAGGCAGCGAGCTAGTGGAGGGTACCCTGTGCTCTGAGAAGATAAAGTCAAGATTTTTAAAATCTCAATGAGGGAACCCGTCCCTCCAGGCAGGAATCAATTGGAAAGCCATGCATGGCAGCAGTGGTTCTTTACTTTGAGACGTGCTGCCACTCAGGACTAGACATGTCCCTGATCCTTCACGTCCACGCTGTGTCACAGTCACATCCTGGTGGACCTCACGCTGGGAAAGCCCACTCTTCAGTCGGCAGCGCTGGAGGAGGCAACTCCGCCCGGAAAGGCTGCTGGCGCCATCTAGTGCTCCAGCGGAGAAGCGGCTCAGCGCGCACCTCGGAGCTGGGATTTCAAGCCCGCGTTGCTCTGCTCTCTCCAACTCCCACCTGACTTTTCAAAAACTTCACAGTTTGCCACCTTGCAAATATTGGGAAATCTCTTTGTCTTTCAGCCTTCAAGGAGTAAATCTCCTGAGCCCACTGCCAGTAGAGCCCGCAAAAGCTTCAGTTACCTAACCCCAAGGGGCTCCTCGCAAATTGTGCATTCTGGGCTTATAAAACCCACCGCCGCCTGCACAGAATCACAGACAACTTGGCGTCCAAATTTCTTCTTGAGTGCTGCTCAGGGGCTACCTGCGCTTTTCCTGGGAGAAGAGTCTCTCTCCGGAAAGGCGAAGACATTCCCTTTCCAGAGTTCCCCACTGCTACCACCTCCAAATAACTATTTCAAAACCGGCTGACGGTTCACGTTTGAAACTTGGAGCCGTCTTTTTTCCTCCTCACAGGGAAGCAGAGGGTAGCTGTTCCAGGCTTCTTTGAGCCCCGGTTTCTTCACCGGGATGCTGCGCGTGGATGGGTTAGCTCTTCCACCCTCTGCTCCTCAAGGCACTGTGATCGGGCGCAATCCTGAAAAACGAATTTTCAGCTGCAACTGCTGGAAAAGGGCCTTGACTTACTCATGAGCAGCTAATGTTGTCACTCAACAGGAAGAGATCATAAAAACACGAGAAATAAACTTGAGCCCCCAACGGTTGGGGTGTAAGACTTGGGTACTCACAGTTGTTTTTGTTCTTGTCATTCTGAACTAGTTGAGAAATAGAGGCAAATGCTGAGTGCAGCATGAATGAAATTGAATGAAGTTGCAAATGTATTTAAAACTCAAAACAAAACAAAACACTTTGTTTGACACTTGGCTTCCAGGGAAAGAAATAGAACTTTTTTTTTTTTGGTCTTTTCCATCTCAGACTTTATTGCTATTCTGACCACCCAAATTTGTCAAAAAACATTTTCCCCAAATAACTCAGCCAGTGATTTCCCCTCGTCCTAAGGCCCCCGTCACGCAGCAGCTCCTGTGGTCCCTCTGTCTCTCCCAGAGGGGGAAAGGGGCGGTAGGTCGGAGAAGTGGGAAAGACTTCCCTTCCCCACTTTTCCAACATCAGGAACCCGCCAAAGGTACCAGAAGGAATTTTGTCTTTCAGCTTCGGTTGGGTTATGACGGCGCCTTTTGCTTTCCCACCAGTTTCTCAAGTCAGGCAATTCCACAGCATCTTTTCTGCTTCTGAGAGGAGTTTGGGGCAGCAGGCTGAGGGGCAGCCCCACTGTTAAACAGCCTCCTTCGACTGCAGCCCAGACCCGCACTGCAGGGTGTGCTGGCAACCTGGGAACAGCCCCGAGCTAACGGGGGCGATCAGGGCAGTCCAGAGCGGGAGAGTGTGTGTGTCCTGGTTACATATTCAGCACCGTGGCACAGCTGAGAGCTGTCCACTTATGTACTTACCCTCAATAAATTGGAGACTAATACAGTCCAGCTCATTCATTCATTCAACTGGTGTTCATTGAGAGCCATGCTCTGCAGAATGCAATCAGCTGACCTACAAGGGCTACACTAGATGGGAGTCCATGTCTAGCTCATACCCTCGACCTGTTCAGGGAAGAGCAGGCAGACACATAGAGCTGGACGAAGACAGGGTGGGAGATGAATGTAGAAGGTAGGACCTCAGGCTGGAAGGCCACATTATGTATAGCTTTCTAGGCCACGTGGTGCCCTTGGGATCTTAGTTCAAGTAGGATGGGAAGCTTCTACTGAGCTTGAAGACCATGTTACTTTAAGTCCCACTGGCACCTTCTCTTCATCCTGGCACCCAGCCAGTGCCACCTCTGGGCTTCCCTCCCACCCACCTCACCCAGCCATAGACCTCCTGTGGCAATATCCCTTTCTCTGCCTGGCACACGTCAGCCTACCCTCCAAGACCCAGTGTGTCTGTCACTGCCCCCATCCAGCCTCCCTGGACTTGCCCAGACTGGGAGTTCCCCCTTTGTCCCGTCTCGGACACACTCCTGTTGTACAGGGTCCATGCTTCTCCTTAAGGGAGGAAGCTGATACGGGCCTGGGTCAGAGCAAGCGGCGTAGGTACAGCAAGTTCTCAGTGGATGAATGAGCCTTGAACCAGGGAAGGAGTAGTTGGAGAGAGTTAACCCATTAACTTCCCCACTTCGCAGTGTGAAGGAGTGGACCAGAGCTTAGGCTGGAAGCCAGATGCCTGGGTTTACATTCAGCCTCCCCCAGTTACTTCCTAGGGCACTCTGGGCAAATGGCTGGTCTTGACTTTCTTTCTTTTTTTTTCCTTTTTTGGGTAAGATTTTATGTATTTATTTTTAGAGAGAGGGGAGAGGAGAAAACCATCAATGTATGGTTGCCTCTCGTGTGCCCCCTCCTGGGGACCTGGCCTGTAACCCAGGCATGTGCCCTGACTGGGAATCAAACTGGCGCCCCTCTGGTTCCCAGGCCAGCACTCAATCTACTGAACTGCACCGGCCAGGGCTGACTTTCTTATCTGTCAAGCAGAATGATAATAATACCACCCCTTACCCCATGGAGTTGCTGAGGGGATTAAATTCATTAATGCACAAGATACTCAGGAGGGTGCCCATCCCTCCGTAATCTTCAGAAAGTGTTAGCACTGTGATGGCGGCCGTTGCGGGGGAAGGAGCTGCAGGAGGCGGGGCGAGGACATTTCGCAGGGAGGTGAGCTCTGCTGCCTCCTTCCCAGCTTCTCCCGAGGCGGCTCTGAACCAACACAGGTGCGGTTCCTAAAAGGCAAGTGTTGGAGGTGCTGGAAGAAACTGTGTTTTCATTCATCTCCCTTACTCGATGCCAAAGTGAAAATTGCTTTTTATTCCCCAGCTCTTCTTTACCTCGTTGGAACCAATGACTGACCCCTCTTCCTGGGGAAGGAGCCGAGTTGAGAAAGTGGAGGCGTCGCAGTTCAAGGAAGTTGGGCTCGGAGCCAGAACACCTGGGCTGGAGTTTTCGCTTTGCTACCTGTCAGCTAAGCAGCCTCAGGTGAGAGCTCACTTCTGAATGCTGACTTTTTCTGCTGTAGAGAGAAGCTGATGGCTTTGAGACCCGAGTCCGGGGGCTGCAGCGGGCGCGGGAAGTGGTTCCAGGTTCTGGCTGCGGAGTCAGGCTATTCTGGCTCCAGTCCTGCTCTCTCTTAGCTGTGGACCTGTGTGAGTTACCCATTCTCTCTTCGCTTCAGTTTATTCATCTGAAAAATGGGAAAACACTACCTCCTGCCCCGTTCTGGGCTGAATTGTGCCTCTCCAAAACTCACTTCTTTAAGTCTTAACCCCTAGCCCATCAAAATGTGACTACGTTCAGAGATAGGGGCTTTAAGGAGGTAATTTAGGTCACAAGAAGTCTTGGGATGGGCCCTGATCCAATATGGCAAGTGTCCTTATAAGAAGCAGGAATTAGGGGACACACCCAGAGGGAAGCCCAGGCAGAAGGAGGCCATCTAGAAGCCAAGGAGAGGGGCCCCTGAAGAAATCAACCCTGCCAGTACCTTGATCTTGGACTTCCAGTCTCCAGAACAGTGAGAACATAAATTCCCGTTGTGGGGTCCTCCCAGTCTGCGGCATTCTGATATGGCAGCTGCGTGGGTCAGGACACCCCTCTAGGGGGGGTTAAATGAGGTGATGCCCGCGACATGCTTTGCACGGGGCCTGGCATGCGACAAGGGCTCCGCACACGCCAGCCCTGCCCCTCGTGAGAAGGTGCACACAGGGTCAGCAGAGACACGCCACATCCAAGGGGAGTCCCTTCTCTTAGTTCTGAGACCGAGGGCACTTCCGAAATTCACTGTTTGCCCGCTGGGCGCCAGACATGGCTCAGGCAGATGGTCTGCGTGCTGCTGGAGCCTGGTCTGCGGGAAGAGAGCCGGAGGGAACGTGGAATGGGTGACTTCTCCCAGGGGACCGGAGCGAAGAGAGAAGTGAGAGGCTGTGCGGTAGAGAAACCGGGGTCCACCGGGCTGTGAGAGGGTGCCCGGGAGCCAGCTGGCTCGGATCTGGGGAAGAATAGGGCAGGAATGTTTTCTTTGTTTTTATTTTTCAATTACAGTTGACATTTAATACCATTTTGTCTTAGTTTCAGGTGTGCAGCGTAGCGGGCAGACAATCACATACTTTACCAGGTGTCCCCTCTGGTATTTCCGGTAGCCACCTGGCACGGGACACAGTTGTCACAATGTTACTGACCCTGTTCCCTGTGCTGTACTTACATCCCTGGGACCGTTCCGTAACTACCAGTCCGTATCTCTCAATCCCTTCACCGTTCTCACCCGGCGTCTCAACCCCGCTTCCCTCTGCCAGTCGCTGGCCTGTTCTCTGTGCTGTGAGTCTGTTTCAGTTTTGTTTATTTTGTTCTTTAGATTCCACACATAAGTGAAGTCATCTGGTCAGTCAGCTGGCTGACTTACTTCACTTAGAATATGCTGTTGCAAATGGTAAGGTCTCCGGCTTTTTATGGCCAAGTAATATTCCATTGTGTATACGTATTGCTTTTTTTAAAAAATCAATTTGTCTATTGATGGGACTTGGATGAGGCAGCAGTGTTTTCAAAGCCTGAGGCAGGGGGCCAGCTGTGCTGGGTAAAGCAGAGGCCACGGTCAATGAGGAGCCAGAACCCCCGCCTTCCTCCAGGGGAGCAGCAGCAGCCTGGGTTTGCGCCCCAAATGCGCCTTGGTTTCCTTATCAATAAAATGCCCGGGGCGGGGCTGCTAGTTCTTACGGAGTTGTGAGGGTACAAGTGCATAGAGTACTTAGGACAGTGCCCAGCACACGGGAAGAGCTAACACATGGGAAGTGTTACCCTGTGTTATTATTACTTCATAATAATACTAACAAGCAACGTCTCTGGAGCACTTGCTATGTGCCAGGAATCTAAAGGCTTCACGGGGGTGTCACATGTAGTCTTCATCACAGCCTTCGGAGAGAGGAACAGTCACAACTTACATCTGACAGCTGGGGAACTGAGGCACATGAACGCTGTGTCCAAGATCACATAGCAAAGTATGTGGCCAAGCCAGGATGTCATCTGAAGCGCCGGACCCCAGGACTGGACCCCTGGCAGCTGAGGCGACACAGTCCTGGCAGAGAACAGTTCTGGGTGCCTTCATTCAAGGAGTCTCAAAGATCCCCACCAACGAAGTCTGGGGCTGCTTCTGGGAAGTCTAGAATAATCAAGTAAGAGGGCCCTCATGCGGCTCCAGAGAGCTAGATGGGAGGGATTTTGCAGGTTGGGGCAGCCCAGAACAAGGAGCCAAGTGTAGGAGAGATTAGTGCAAGCAGGGCTTGGGGGCGGCTGGTGGGCACTGTGTGGGAGATCTTGGTTTGGAGTGTCCCCAGTCCCTGCCTCCGTTGGGGAGAATCACACTTGCTCCCCTTTGTACAAGAAACACTGTTTCCTGGAGCAAGGAAGGAGCCAGGGTGGCTTGGGCTCTGAAGCTGCCTCTGGCCGATGAGGTGATCGAATCCGGGCTGGCACAGGACTTGGACGCTAGTCTGTCCAGGATCAGCCAGGAACTGGGTGCTGGTGCCTCTTCCCAGACCCTCCCCTTCTGAATAACAAAGGCAGGGCAGCGAACAGAAGTGGTGGTGAGGGGCAGAGTGGTGTGCGGAGTTAAAGAAGCCGTCTGCGTTTAGGGAAAAGGGACCTGTTTCTCTTGTTGCTTTGAGTTGCGATTTTAGGAAGAAATGGAACAAGAGATTGTAGGCAGTGTCGGGTTTGCAGGGTCAGTAGAAGAGGGAAGAATGGCCCTTGATGAGTAGCCAAATAAATGTCGAGAGGCTGGTGTCCCAGCGAGAGAGACTTGGAGACTGATGGGGGGGGGGAGTGTAGGTTGGACTGGGCTCGTAGGGCGAAGAGGCCACATGGGGAGTTGGGGAGATGGAAGCTGGATCTTGTTGATGAGTATCGGTCGACTGCTCCTGGGAAGGAAACGGGACACCTTGGGGAGGAGTCCACACGTCTGTATCTTAGCCTCCTTTTAAGGCTTCGCTTAGTTCCATGGGCTTATGAAACAGCTGTGAAAGGAAAAAATGCCAAAGAGAGCTTTTAGATGCTTCTGGACCTTTCTGTACCAAGCCAAATGTTGATAATAAATAAAAGTACCCTTTGAAAGTAAAAAAAAAAAGAACCCCACCGTCTAATGCCACCCCCAGGCCGGCCAAGCCGGCTCTACATCTGCGGGGAACGAATCCCTTTTCCTCCTCCAGAGACGCAGGAGGAGGAGGCCAAGTGGAATTTTAACTTTCTAGCAAGTTCGGAGGCTACATGTGCTTGTCGCTCTTGACATATTTTATTCTTGCACTGCCGAAGGGGCAAAGCCCAGAGGAGCGGAACAGAAAGAATTTCCTGCTCAAGTTCCCTGAGACGAGAACCCCTTGCTTAAAATATTTCCTCTTTTAAGCAACTGCAGTTTTGGGGATGCACCATCTCTTTCCACTAAGAAAAAGAGACACTGTTGCTGCCTGTACGGAGCCACACGTCTTTGCAGGTGGCTCCTACTAATGCCATAAAACCGGTGGGCAGGGCAGGCCTGCCGGAGCACACAGGGACACAAGTCAGGGCGAGTCGTGGCCGGCCGCGCCCGTTCCACATCTGTCTCCCTGACGGCTCCAGCTGCTGGGCTCTCCGGGGCCCTTCCGGTTGGATCTTGTCATGGAGGGCGTCCCTGGGCACTGCTGTGAAGAAGGCCAGCTTTGCCTCTGAGCCTCCCTCTCCACTTTCTTTGGGTTCTGTCTACTAGGATTGTGCTTGGCCGTGTTAAACTAAAAAGAAAAGGCTTTTCAAAGGGAGAGACAACAAGCATGTATTTCAGATCCAAGAAGAGCTCTTTGGGACACCCTGATTCAGGCAGACCCCCAAGTAGTGTTCCGATTAGCAGACAAAGGCACTGGGCACCTATGGAAAAGGGGAGGGGTGCGGTGACCTCAGAAGGCCAGCATTGCTACTGGTGCAGGTAGCATAACCTATGACGCTAATTCTAAACAACGTTTGTAGTTTTCAGTTCAGGAGTCACAGCATCTGCTTTCCTGGTAGCCTTGCAGATAGTTCTGTGAGACACTATGTTACTTTAGGCCCATTTGTAACATTCCAAAGATTGGAGACAGTAACCTGCAAGGCAGTCGCTCTGGCATGGTAGTGCCAGCTCCATTTTAAAGTGGCTCTATTTGTTATCTTTTCTTTCTTTCTTTCTTTCTTTTTTTTTTTTTTTTTTTGACAGAGGCAAGCAATAGAGTTCTGGAAGCTCACTGGCTTACATAAGATAGCTATTTATTTCTTCTTCACATAAAAGCTGGGAAGTCAGAAGTCCAGGGCTTGACCAAGCTCCCAGGGACCCTGCCTCCTTCCAGTGAATCCCCCAAGTGCCCAGGGCCAGGAGCATCCCCACAGCACGCGGGCATAGCTAGACCTCCAGGCAGCCCACCCATGGCAGCGACAGCCAGGAGGAATAATGTGTGGGGGAGGAGGTCTTCATCAACCCTCTTCTCAGGAAGGTCCCTAAACGAGCCACAGTTTTGCTTGCTTCCCTCTTAATCACATGGCCACAAGCAGCTGCAAAGCAGCCTGGGAAATGGAATCTTTATCTGGGATGGTCAGGGCCCAGCTAAAACTTCTGGGATCTATTATAACGGAGGAAGGGGGAAATGGGCACAGTTTCATGGGATATGCCTCCTCACCACCAAACCTTCCAACAGAAGCTCGTTTCCTGTAACGTGTTCGACATTATGGACTTTCTCGTAAGCTGCGTCACTTGGTCACTGAAGAAAAGGTGGAGAGTAATGGGTAAGCGTCAGGTTTCGAGGGCTGGCTGAGCCATGCACCAATGGTGATACCTTGGGCAAGTAACCAAACCTCAGGTTTCTAATCAACAAGATGGGGTTGTGACACCTGTGTCCTAGGGTTGTCCTGAGGATTAAACAGGAGGGTAGGTGACATTTCTGATGCACCGTGTGTGTCCCTGGCTTTGCTAAGCTACTGAGTCTCTCCAAGCCTTAGATTTGTCATCAATGAAACAGTGATTCACTTCGTGTAAGACTGTGCTGAGGATTAAATGAGATGATGCTATTCAGTGCAACGTTTAGCTTTTAAAGAAAAAACCTGACAGTTGGGCCTGCCTACTATTTAGGCCTCTGAAAATTCCTGCAAGATGTCAGAATATAATTTTCAAAAAGTTAAAAACATGGCTTTTATAAAATATAGAATGAATACAAAACTCGTTAAATAATGAGGGAACTGGGGGAAAAGGGAAGGCTGATTTATAGACTATTTGAGATATTTATAGGCAAGAAAAAGGAAAGAACAAAAAGCAGAAAGGAAAAAGAATGTTAGAATAAGATTTCCACGTTAGGTAAAACTAGTTAATGTTCTGCATGGCAACAAAGCCATAGGTTATCTTTTCTACCAGGAGGGAAAACACCTCCCTCCCCATGGGGCAAAACTCTGCGTATTAGTATGAAACATTCAGCGTCTGGGTTCTGTTCAGTAGTAAACAGTAAAGGCAAACACAGGGATGTTTTCCTAGAGGATTAAATGACGTTTGGTGGCCTGGGCGCTGCAGCATGACGAGGAAAAGGGTGTGCAGTCACTTTCTTGCTTCATTTTTATGTTTTGGACAATTTTTCGCAGCAGACATAATTCTCAGTCGTTGAAGAGAGCATTGCCGATTCCTTAGTGATGACCTGAAGGCAGGAGGAGAGAGCAGGGAACGGCTTCTGCCTTCTGAGCCCCCCATCCGACGGTCTGTGTTTGTAGGGGGTGGGGTGTGAGTGGCTGACTTCACTACGTGAACATGGAGCTGGCCACCCAGCCCTGGAAAACACCCAGAGAAGCAGAAACCTAAGGCAGAGCCAGATGGACAAGGGGGAGAGGACTTCCCAGACCACAAGCTCCCTGAGGAATGGCACAGGGGTCGGGGTGGGGGGGCCCCCCCGCACTCGGTCTGGGTGCGTCAGGGCTCCCTGGGTTACTACAGATGAGAGGTTAATTAACCCATTCACAGTCCCGTGGTTAGTCAGCGGTGACCTGAGCCTGTGCAAAGTCTGTCTCCTGTCTCCATCCTGCCTCTCCTCTCATTGCTTTTTAAAATCCACCCTCCAGGGACCAAAGGTCTGGGCTTAGTCATTTGCAGGTTAGTATTCATTTAAACCAGTATGTTGCTCCTCCTGGGGCGGTTTGAGTTTTAGGCAGCTGGCTCCTGAAATGAAATGAAAGGTGTTGACCTGCATTAACGGAATCCTGGCATCTCTGGCTGCTGGAGGGGAGGGAGCATCCGAGTCCCTGAAACCCCGCACCCCCGGAGAGCCTGGCCGAAGCCCGTCAGCCACCGGCAGCCAGGAGCCAATGTGTCTGCTTTATCACCCAGACGTCGGGTCCCCTTACCAGCCCGTTAGGTTTGATGAGAAAACGTCTGCCTCCAGGCCCACGGATGGAGGCAACAGGATCCTCTGACACATTCAAATTTATAAAATCAGATGTGATTTAATTGCCTGAAAAGAAGTTATTTCGAGACATGCCCTGGCTTTTGTGGAGCCTGAGATCATTGGTGATACTGAAGAGGGGCAGGAGAATGAGATAAACTCAATAACTTTCATCATTCCGCACTTGAAATTGTGCCTTTGTGAAATCTCTGATGCATAGGGCTGGAGAGAAAATTTTGTTTCACTTCCCTGGCATTTAAGTAATTTATAATCAGATGCAACCAGCGTACCTTTCTAGCTTCAGCCCCAGCCTGGTCCAAAGCAGCCAGGTCCCCTGACTCTGCACACAGGCCTTGCTCTGGGCCACCCCCACCTATTCCCACAGTCCAACCTCTCTGCCTCCCGGGCTAAGTGACTCCTCTTCCTTTCTCCCACCTTCCAAAATGCTTAAAGGTCCAGGTCAAGTCCAGCCACAGCCTTCCTGGGCTTCCCACGGCCCAGAGCAGGGCAGCATGGCTTCTGTCTGTCCCTATTGACAGAGGATCTTGTTTGTGTCAGGCACCGGAAATATAACAATGAATCAAATGATTTCCTGCGTTCCCGGAGCGTAGGTTCCAGTGGAAAAACTGTTCTTCCTCCACTCCAATCAGCTTAATGCAAACCGCCACTTCATAATCAACTATGTACTTATTCCGTTATCTCGGGTACAGATAGGGGGATGGTAGGGTGGATGGCAATAGTTTACATACTGCGATCAGGGAAGCTCTGTCTAGCATGGTGGCCTTGGCCGTGACAGCACAGCCAGGTGGGCGGGCGATCACAGCGCCTGTGTGTGGTGCTTCCGAGGGGTCAGCGCAAGTCCTGGTGCTGATCCTCCGGCTGGCAAGAAGGAAGGAGTCTGAAGCCGGGTGTCCAGCACAGAGCCAGAGTGCCCCTTTGTAGAACTGTGGCATTGTTTCCACGTGCCTGGGTCCCCACAGGCCCAGAGCTCTGGACACAAGGGCCCAGGCTTCCTTTTCCCCTGCTCCCTGCGTCCTGAGAAGGGTGTGGCTACTGTCATGGGCATAGATCTTAGCTCTGCTGTGGGGACGGGCGCGTGACTTTCAGCAAGCTGCCTCGCCTCTCTGGCCTTCTATTGTGTCTTTTGTAAAATGGGGTTATTGGTATAACCTACTTCAAAGGATCGATGTGAGGATCACGTGATTAACAAAGCTCAAACACAGGCAATGGCATGTGAGCGTCCCTAGCAGAGTGTACTGAGGCATGGGGGGTGTTGAGAGTTAAATTCCGCCCCCCAGAAAGATATGTTAAAGTGCTCATTCTATCATCTGTGTATGTGACCTTGTTTGGAAATAGGGTCTTTGCAAATGTAATTAAGTTAAATGAGGTCACATTGGATTAGGGCACACCCTAATCCAGTGGGATGACTGTTCATATGAGGAGACAAGGGACACAGAGACCAACAGGATGGACCCCCCATGACCACACGACAGAGATTGAAGTGACGCATCTACGAGACAAGAGGCACCGAGGATTCCTGGCAACCAGAAGCTAACAGAAGGTCGTGGGACAGATTCTGTAACAGGGCCCTCGGAGAGAGCGTGACCCTGTGGACAGCTTGATCCTGGGTTTCTGGCCTCTAAAACCACAAGACAATAAATTTTGGTTATCTGAAGCCACACAGGTAGCTGTACTTTGTTAGAGCAACCGCAGGAAACTAACACAGTGACAATGATAAATCTCTGGGAGAGCAGAGAGCCAGCCGGGCCCAGAGAGCTGTGAGCTGGCACGTGTGTTTTAGGACCAGATCCTTAAGGATACGTGGATGCTTGCAGCTCTGGGGCCAGACGATTGGCCCTTGGGGCTGGTTTGGACGTGGAGAGACAAGACTGGGGAAGGCTCTAATTTAGTGCCAAACCAGAACCCTTTCAGCCTGTGGCTTTAGCCCTGTGATTTCCAAGGGGAATCTTGGGGTTCAGTCTGAATACAGGGGCCGCCCCTGACTTCCCTGCTCAGCAAAAGTAAGAGTTCACAAGTTTTTCTGGACAATGTACAGCACCCACGAAGCAATCTTCATGTCCAGCGTGGCTCAGTTGGTTGGAGTGTCGTGCTATAAACCGAAAGGTCATGGGTTTGATTCCTGGTCATGGCACGTAACTAGGTTGTGGGCTCTGTCCTGTCAGGGAACGTAGGGAAGGCAACCGATCAACGTTTCTTTCTCACATACATGTTTCTCTCACTTTCTCTCTCCCTCCCTTCCCCTCTTTAATGAATAAACATGTCCTCGGGTGAGAGTAATACAGTAATTAATTAATTAATTAATTAATAATAGTTACAGATGAAATCTAAAGCATGGGCCCCCATCAGCACATAGGTGAAAACCTGATTATAAAATACAATTATAAAATACTCTTGTTATTAGGATCGTTTTTAGTTTAACCCAAGTCCCCAACAACATCCTGCTTCCCTCTCGGAAGGGCCCTCTTACTTATGTCCACATGTCTCCAGCCCGTGTCCCTCTGAATACCTCTATTAGAACATCCTTTGCTACAGTAAGAGGCTCCTTGTGAGCGTCTCCCCTTGCTGGGATGTGCTCCGCCCTGGTAGACAGGTAGTATATCCAATGCTTAGGCCCCAGACCTGGGCCCGCATTCACATCCCGCCTCCCCGTTAGGACCTTTATGCCCTTGAACAAACGACTAAACCTGCTTTTGACTCACAATGGTTCCCACACTTAAACTTTCAGTGCCTCAGCTTCCTCGAGATGCTGATGATGACCATGACCATGATGACCCTATTGCTGTCATAAGACTGAATGAACAAGGGACTTGGAAAAGAGCCTGATGCAGCAGGTGCTCAATAATCAGCTCTTGTTGATGTAACTCCCACCCCTTGGTTGAATCCCATCATGTCCCTCCCCCGAGGTGTTCTTAATCTCAGTAACCTGCATCTCAGTCGGCACAGTGGCCCGTGGAAACACCAGCGCGCGTGCTGGGATCAGGGTGCTCCCCAGGCCTGCAACCTGTGCACTCCCCTTGGGGCCCTTGGTTTCACGCTCTACAGTTTTCGTCTCGAAGTTCTCAACAATTTTTGAACAAGGGGCCCCTGCAAGTTCATGTTGTAGTGAACCCCGCAAATGAGGTAGCTCGTCCTGCCAGGGAAGGAGGCACCACTGGCCTCTGGCCTTTGTGCGCAAACTGAGCTGGGCAGGCCTGCCTTCAGCAGAGCCTGGTTCTCCCTCTGGCCCCGGCTGCCCCCACAGGCAGCAGGACTGGGGCTTTGGGGGCTTGATTGTCCGGTGCACACCCACTCTGCTCTCCTCATTTGCCCCTCTTCTACCAATCCCTTGGGTTCTGCCTTCCCCTCCTACGTTCCCTGCTTGGCAGCCAAGCTTGGAACTGTGCCCCTGCCCAGATCAGGGGCAGTAGGCCCATCAGGAGGGGCATAACCCCTCCTTCACGGGCCTCGCCCTTTTACCCCACGGCGATGTGCTGTCAGTTCGCAGTGGTGAACATGGATTCTGTCTCTTGAAGAGTAGACACCTCAGTGCCTTTATAAACCCATGAAGGTTGTCGAGTACACATTCCGGCCTCCCAGCCCGGAGGTGTGAGAGTTAGCCAAGGCTTCCTGGCCAAGGACATGCCTGAGTGGGCATCAGGCTTTGCTCCAATCATTGAGGAAGTCAGGCATGGTCTGTGATCATGCCATAACCTGGAGAGTGGGCCTGTGTGTCGTTTCCCCAGGGTCAGTCGTTGTCTCGCTCCTCTTGCCTCTGACAAGATCAGGGAACTGGGTTCATTCTCAGCAAACACTGGAACCGGAAAAGCCGGTGTTTGTGCTGCCTGTCACCTGCCAGACCCAAGGAGCAGAGGCAGGGATTGAATCTGCACAGGGACTTTACCCAGACGGCTGACGATCTGAGAAAATGGCAGGTTTGTACCCTAACAGACCATCCTTTTTTAAATAATGTATTTTATTAATTATGCCATTACAGTTGTTGTTCTATCCCCCCCTTAATTTTCCTCCACCCTGTACACCCCCTCCCTCCCACATTCTCCCCCTTTAGTTCATGTCCATGTGTCTTAACTTCTTTAGCTTCTACATTTCCCACACTACTCTTGCCCTCCCCATCTATTTTCTCTCCACCGTCTATGCTACTTATTCTCTGTATCTTCTCCCCCCTTCTCCTCCCCCTACTCCCCTGTTGCTAACCCTCCATGTGACCTCCATTTCTATGGTTCCACTCCTGATCTAGCTGTCCTCTTGGTTTGCTTTTGTTTTAGGTGTGGTTGTTAATAACTGTGAGTGTGCTCTTCTTTCACTGTTCATATTTTTTATCTTTTTTTCTTAAATAGGTCCCTTTAACATTTCATATCATAAGGGCTTGGTAATGATGAACTCCTTGAAATTGACCTTATCTGAGAAGCACTTTATCTGCCCTTCCATTCTAAATGAAAGCTTTGCTGGATAGAGCAATCTTGGATATAGGTCTTTGGATTTCATGACTTGGAATACTTCTTTCCAGCCCCTTCTTACCTGTTAGGTCTCTTTTGAGAAATCCACTGCTAGTCTGATGGGNTATGTATACAATGCCATCTGTGAATAGAGTTCTTTTCTTTATATCTTCTTTGTTTCTGATCTGTATGCCTTTTATTTCTTCTTGTGTTTTTGCCTGCAGTATAATGCCGAGTAGAAGTGATCGGTGATCCTTTCTTTGTTCCCATTCAAAGGGGGAATCTGTACAGTATTTCATCAATTAAGTGTGACATTAGCTCTTTCGTTATCTTTATTAGATTGAGAACATTCCCTTCTCTACCTAATTTGCTGAGAGAATTATTTTTATCATGAACCGGTGCTGAATTTTATCAAATCATTTTTCTACATCTATTGAGATGATCGTATAGCTTTATCCTTTATTCTGTTATTTTGATGAATCACATTCATTAGCATTCAAATGTCAAACCAACATATTGTAGCATTCCTGGGATAAACCCCATGTGGCCATAACAGACCATCCTTTTTTAGATAATGTATTTTATTAATTATGTCATTACAGTTGTTCCCATTTCCCCCCTTCATTCCCCTCCACCCTGCACACCCTCTCCCTCCCACATTCACCCCCTTTAGTTCATGTCCATGTGTCTTAAGTTCTTTAGCTTCTGCATTTCCCACACTACTCTTGCCCTCCCTTATTTTCTCCCCACTGTCTAAGCCACTTATTCTCTGTACCTTCTCCCCCCTTCTCCTCCTCCTACTCCCCTGTTGCTAACCCTTCATGTGACCTCCATTTCTATGGTTCCACTCCTGATCTAGCTGTCCACTTAGTCTGCTTTTGTTTTAGGTGTGGTTGTTAATAACTGTGAGTTTGCTGTCCTTCCACTGTTCATATTTTTTATCTTTTTTTCTTAGGTCCCTTTAACATTTCATATAATAAGGGCTTGGTGATGATGAACTCCTTGAACTTGACCTTATCTGAGGAGCACTTTATCTGCCCTTCCATTCTAAATGAAAGCTTTGCTGGATAGAGCAATCTTGGATGTAGGTCTTTGGATTTCATGACTTGGAATACTTCTTTCCAGCCCCTTCTTACCTGTTAGGTCTCTTTTGAGAAATCAGCTAACAGTCTGATGGGAACTCCTTTGTAGGTGACTGTCCCCTTATCTCTTGCTGCTTCTAGAATTCTCTCCTTCATGTTAATCTTGGCTAATGTAATTATGATGTGCCTTGGTGTGTGCCTCTTTGGGTCCATCTTCTTTGGGGCTCTCTGAGCTTCCTAGAAGTCTATTTCCTTTGCCAGACTGGGGGAGTTCTCCTTTATTGTTTGTTCAAATAAGTTTTCCACTCGAGTCTGTTCCTCTTCCCTTTCTGGTACCCCTATAATCCGGATGTTGGAATGTTTAAAGATGTGCTGGAGGTTCCTAAGCCTCTCCTCATTTTTTTGAATTCTTACTTTTTCATTCTTTCCTGTTGTTTCTTCCTTCTGGTGCACCCCACCAATTTGAGTCCCAGTTTTCTTCCCATCACTATAGGTTCCCTGTGCATTTTCCTTCATTTCACTTATGTAGCCTTCATTTTTTCATCTAATTTGGGGCCAAAATCAACCAGTTCTGTGAGCATCCTGATCACCAGTATTTTGAACTGTGCATCTGATAGGTTGGCTATCTCTTGGTTGCTTAGAAGTATTGGCTCTAGGGCTTTGAACTGTTCTTCTGTTTGAGCCATTTTTTTTTGGTCTGGTCGGGCCTGTTATGTATGAGCAATGAAGCCTTAGGTGTTCACCAGGGCGGGGCGATCCAAGTTGCTGAGTTGTGTTGCTGTATGTGGGGGCGGGGTCAGAGAGGGAACAATGGCACTTATTTTGCTCTCCTTTGGATTTCAGTTCCCTCTGCCACTTCCCACAAGCAAATTGGGCCCTTCTGGTGCTGCTTCCCAGGTGGGAGGGCTTGTTTACATCCTAGGACCCTGTGGGTCTCTCCAACGAATTCTCCCGTGAGGCTGGGAGTCTCTCCCGGCACCTTTTCAATAGGTGCTTTTAGGCTTTATTTCCCATCGCTGGAGCCCTGGGCTGTGCAGTCTGTCTCACTGCCCGTTTTTGCCTGGTTTATCTGCACGCAAATGTGCGACCAAGGTCAGCCCTGTGCCACCTGTGCTCCTGGGTCTGGCAGCCACTGCCTTTTCCTGCTGTGATCTCTCTCCTCTGGCCACTGATTCCGCTCCTCTAACCTGTCTGGATGAATGGTTGTTGGACTTCTGTACGGTTCAATTTTCTGTCTGTTCTGGTTGTGTTTTTGTTTCTAAATCTTTGTTGTCCTTAATTTTGGTTCTGCAAGGAGGCACAGTATTTCCACCTACAACCCCCCCCCCCATCTTGGCTGGAAGCCCTAATAGACCATCTTAAATTCCATTTTTAACTGGCCCTTTCTATAGGGAGAAGCAAAGTACAGGTGAGGGGTTTGGAATTCAGGAAAAAAGCTAATCAAATAAAAGCTGCAGCATTCTTGCATCTGTGTCCTGGGCGGTGGTCTTTATCTGTGTCCTTGATACAGTGGTCATCTCACCCTGGAGCACAATGGTTCAGATACCATCCTGATGGCTTGCAGGTCTCCTGGAGCACAAAGGTGGAACTGTGTATGGTCTCCTGGAGTCAGGGTGGGTCATGCATTCAGTTCCTGAAAGAATAGCTTTTTATATGCATTGATTACTAAACTTATTAGCTATTACCTGGAACTAAAATTTTTTCAACATTTGAATCCCCCATCAACATGGTGCCCACCAAGAATATTTTGGTCCTGAGTGTCACATGAGAAAATCTGTACGAGAAGCAAATGGATTGAAGCAAATGGATTGAAGATGAAATGAGGCAGCCTGTGCTTTAAGATGCAGAATAGGAGCTAAGGGATCTGGGCTGGGAGAAGGCGTACACCCACCAGTGGTTCAAAGACATCAGCTAGACACCTGGGGAAAGTGGCCTGAGGCTCTGAAGCAGAGCTGTGGGCAAGGAAGGAAAAATCTTGTCCTGCCAGACTGAGAAGACGGTCAGCGGGGAATGTAGGGGGAATTCCCAAGGCCCAGGCTCAGTAAAGATGGGAAATAAGGCCTTGGAATTCCATTCATACTGCTTAAATACAAAGCCTGGGGCGCCTCCATTCAGGCGTGGAGCCCAAGACTCCCAAAAACAGCAGATGGGGAGCTGGGATAATCTTCTCCCATTTCACACTGAGCGAGCTGGCAATCGACTGGAAGAACTATCCCCAAGGCACCCTACAGGCTGTGAGTCCTGTAATCACGAAGGGACAAAGCTTCCTCCTCCAGCCCCCCCTGGTAATCAGAGATGCCTGGGGGTCGGACTATGAGGGCATCTCTGAATGACAGTGCTCTGGATGGTCAGGGGCATCCCCCACTCCTGGGGCCCTGCCAACCCAGCAATCTGCTCCAAGACTCAGAGAGCTTGGAGGCTGGGACGGGTCTTGGTGACTTCGTGACAGTCTGCAAAGCTACTGTCTCTCTGGAGCCCCAGCACTTCACAAGCTAGGCCCCAGAGACCTGAAAGCGGGTTGCTGGAATGTTCACTCAGCCCTGAGGCAGGACCTCTGCAGACAGCCACCGAAGGCAGCTGTTCTACCACACCACACCCAGGGACTTGAAACCCGAACCTGATCCAGAAGAAGCCTGGGGGCAGCCACATTCTGAAGGTCAGTCCCCAGGCTGGGGCTTTAAATTGGCAAATTCTGCCTGGGGCTCAGTAATGCCACCAGGCCTCACCTTGCAGGTGGCGGCAGGAAGAGATGGGGCTTGGCCAGAGGGTCAACAAACTGGAACCCTCACGTTGCCACCCACTCCCCCGGCCCAGTGTGGGCTCTACCTTCCCCCCTCCGGGCCTGCTTCCTCGTTTCTAACTTGGAGGGGTTGGGGCAGTGTCCTAGGGAGTGTCCACCTCTAGTTTTGTGATGATTTGAGTTCAGGTGTCCGGAGCTGGCTTTGCGGATAGCATGTGGAGAATGAGCAAGCTGTAGAGAGCTGACCTTGATTTTCTAGGAGAGTTCAGGGCGCCTGGGGAAGCTCCCTCCAGGGTAGACAGCCCATCCCCCCCAGGGCAGCTGTCCTATAGGATTACCTGAAATTGGGTAGTAGGAGGCAAGATGAGGAGCTCCTTAGATTTACCTGTAAACTGCGCCTTGCACGGCTGCAGGTCCCGGGGAGGAACGGGCAAGAAGGTAGCCAAGGGCAGGAAGCCCGTGCCCAAAGCTGGGCTGACACTAGGAAAAGGCTGTAGGAACCTATTTAATGGCACGTAACAATGTTCAGTGATACGGTGGAAAAAGCAGGTTATAAAAGGCAGCATAAGTAGGGCAATTCTCTCGTTATGGGAAAGAAATATTTCTCTCTAAATGTAGACACATGCGCATGCGCGGGAGGAAAGGCCCTGAAATGCAAAGAGTGATTGTCTTCCATTGTGTTTTTTATGTTGTTCCTTTGTGTTGCTGCATTTTCCACGTTTTTGGTAACCATGAAACTTTTTTTTTTTTTCACAGAAAGCTTGAGGCACGAACCTTCTCAAATACATTATTGGCCTCAGATACATAGTGTTTGCCCAAGGCAGGTCCCGCCCACAGCTGGGGGGTGGGGGGTGGGGGCTAGGTCCTCCGAGGCCAGTCTCCTCTTGTGCAAACCCATGGAGACTTCAGAATTTCTAATTAGGAAGAAGTGGAAGTTACATTTAAATAAAATCATGAAAACATCAATTGTCTATATAAGAGAACGGGAAACGGCTAAACTTCCACAGTCTTCTCCACCAGGTTGGCTGTTAAATCTTCTGGCAACTTCTTGTCCCAGCTCCCTCAGCACAACCCACGGGTTAACCAGTGCTTTGTGCAGAAGAGGTGAGCTGGGCCATCCAGTCCCTCTCCCAGGACTTGAGCTGAGAAGTGAGAAAAGAGTGGGCAATCGGCAGTGGGAATAGCAAATGGAAAGATGCAGGGAGACCAAGCACTGTGTGGAGGGAGGGCCATGCGGTGCTCAGGACTTGTGAGTGAGGGCTGGGGACTCCCTGGCCACCCACCCTCCAGCTCTCACACTCAGTGGAAACTTTCCCCGGCCTGGTGCCTTCTCTCCACTGCACCTCATTTTCTCCACCCTGAAGTCTCCCACTGCCCACACGTGGTCCCGTGAGGTCCCCACCTGAGATCATAGCCTGGAGCTTTAGGCCCAGACTGGTGAGTGGCAGGTCTTTTGCTGACCAAGTCCGATCTCTGGGTCCCAGTTTCTCTCTGCATTGGGTTTCCAGTGTAGGGAGGGAGCCCCACCTCTGGGCCCCCGGATGTGGTGCTTTTACCTGGCAGGGCCAAGCTGACCTCCTGTCCACCCTCGGGCCCAGGGCGGGCACTCTCCACGGGGACTTGCCCCAGGGTCTGCTCCCTCAGAGCCCAGCTCTGCGTCTGAGCTTCTGCTTCTTTCATGAATCCTGTGATGTTCTAGACATCAATTTAATTTAAAACACCAGCAAGGTGTTGAGAGGTAAAACCTTACCTTTAAATCTCAGAAAGGAGCCTCCTTACCTTTGATGTTCACAACACAAACAGATCTTCAAAGGGTATAATACCTGCCTGAGCCCCTTGGCTCCTGAAGAGAAAAAAAATGCCCCACTGCTGAAATGTATCATTTCTAATTAGAGCCTTTGCCAGATACCGTGGAAATGCACCCCCACCCCTGAGTGCCTCAGATCTTGCTTCCCACCCCCCATAATGCCTTGCACCTTGTCCCCCAACCCCCTGTTCCCAGCCTCTCCTTCTGTGAGCCACACCAACTCAGATGACACAGTTCAGATCCTTAGGAAAGAGTCAACTTCCAATCACCCCCAGGGATGGAGGTAGGTGGGGCAATTTGTTTTAAACTATTTCCAACATCTAAATCTCCACTGGGACTTTTACTCCACTGCTTAGAGCCTGCATTAGTCAGGACATGATAGACTCTGTTACTGTAACAGGTACGTCCCCACATCTCAGAGGCTTGCCCCAGTAAAGCACTTCTCTCACTTGGTTGGAATCTGATGCTGACTGGGCATTCCTCCTCGAAGCTCCTTGTCTTGCAACTGTAGCCTCCAAAGTCCCGTGTCACTGTGCGAGAAGAAAAAAAGGGTGGAGAAGGCATGCTGATTCCCAACTGCTTGGGCCAGTAAATGACAGTTGTCACTTCTGCTCTCAGTCCATTGGCCAGAAGTAGTCATGTGGCCCCAAGCTGCCCACAGGAAGCATGTAGAATTGTGGGAACTGGTGTGGTTCAGGGAGCATACACTGCTTTCATGATATTGTGCTGGATGCCCCAGTAAGGCCAGTTTTTGTGGGGAAGGTGGAGGGTGAGGTTAATTCTGCACTTACCCCTCCAGATTCATACTCTGTCCTTCAGGACCTGGCATGGGCTGGTTCCTCTGCTGTTTGACTCCAGTCAGTGCAAAGTGAGCCTGGGGAAATCACCAGAAGGAATGGGAAGTTTCCAGCAGGAAGTTGGAGGAGAGGGAGGGAGAAGGGGCTGCCCCACCCCACCCTCTGCAGAGCTTTGGTTTGACAGCCGCTGCTTCCTCTCCCCGCAGCTGCTCATCCCTCCGGAACTCATCACATCCCACTAAGTCCACTTCCTCCTTGTTTTCTCTCTGTCATCCCGCTGCAGCTGGTCACAGAGGGCTTTGTCATCCTTTACTGATCCCCTTAACTCCACCCAAGCCCCAGAAAATAGCATCTTTGTCCCCATTAACCTCGTGTCAACTTCCATTTAAATGAACCGTCTTTAATTAGAAAAAAATCATCTGAGCAGGACCATCCCCCAGCCAACCCCACCCCAAGAGCAGTGACCACCCGGTGCCAAGCACCATTTTAAATTCCTGTCAATAAGTTCATATATTGACAAACATAATCAACATAGTAACCCTTTGCTACAGGTGGCATTATTTTCCAATAAAGAAAAGATACGTGCATAGACTAAGATCTCACAGCTCTGCATGGTAGCACTTGGATTTGAACCCAGGCAGTCTAATTTAAGAGTCCTTGCTCTTAATATCTACCTACTATGCCACATTCCAACCCACAGGTTAGAGAACAGATTCTCACATGTATGGAAATAATTAGCCCCACCCTCATAGGTCTATGGGAGGTGGTTCCTGAAGAAAAGAGGTATAAATGAGGCAGAAATCCCCCAAACCTAAAATCCTTCACCACCTGCTTCAGCTTAACACCTGCTTCAGGCTAGAAATGCCCTACTTAAAATAGAGAAATAAATGTGTTGGCAGTGAGAACGGCACCAGGTGTTAGAGTGCCGGGGTCAGACTGGACCTTGGTTCAGCAGCCTCGGTACTTGGTTTCTGGCTGGAAAGAAATTCAGAGCCAAGACTCAAACTACAAGAGGAAGATTATTTAGAAAGTCATAGAGGTATAAGGAGCGAATGGTGGAAGAAATAGGGCCAGGAAACAAGTTACAGAGGCAATAGAAGGGCCCTTGGATCTCAGGAGAGAGAGGGGTAAAGGTAATGCACTGGGGGCAGGGGAGAGACAGGAAAGGCAAGGGAGCGCCCCCCCAAAGGGAGAGGCCCCCAAAGGGAGAGCATGCTGGGTCCTCAATTCTAAGGGCTTTTAAGGGTTGGGATTTTAGGGGAGGTCCCAGCGGAGGATCTTGGTAGAATATTCACCAACTTTCCAGGTGTGTCCCTTCAGGGTCGTGGTCTCCGTCGATTGGCTGGTGCCAGGACAGTGGGTCTTTAGTCAGAACAGCTGGTCCTGGGGCGGCCTTGGCGTCACTTGTCTGGTTTTGCTGTTTTCTGGGCCTGGAGCTGAAACACAGCTGGGACCTTGATGTTATCCCTTGAGGTCGATGCTGAAGGGAATGGTCATGCAAGGGACCACATGGGAGTTGCATGAGTTCACTGTCGGCCTCCTGTTCCTCCTACAAGGGGGTCTACTAGGTGACTAGCGACATTCCAGGAAAGGAAAGGTCAGGGGACCATCTGAACCACATAACCAGTGATATGAAAGGTCAGGGGGTTTAAACTGCATGTGCTAGGAACTGTCACACTGCGGGTAAGGTCACCCCGTTTTGCCTATTGCTTCAGCTCTGGTGACCTTCTGTACCTGGCCCATTGTCCTTGCTCTGCTCATATCCGCCTAACTGCCTACTACAAATGCATGGCTCTCTTTTCGTGTTTTTCTTTAAAACTACAATTTTAAAATAGATAATACATGCATACTATCCACAATTCAAAAAACATAAAAGGGTATGTGGTGTACCAAGGAATTTTCCTCCAGCCACCAATTTCTTTCCTCCAAAGCAGAGATGTTCAACCTCTTTGATCTCGCCGCACACATAAACTAATTACTAAAATTCTGTGGCACACCAAAAAATTTTTTTTGCCTGACAAAGAAATAGGTATAATTTTGATTAATCCATACAGCGGGCTATTGTCGTGTTGGCTGGCGTCAATTTTTTATTTGACAATCTAAAGGAAAGGGGGTCAGTGCCCCTGACTCCACAGTCAGGTGTTGCACGTCTTAATCATTGTTCTAGTGCACCAGTCGCACATCACTGCTCCAGAGCAACTGCTGGTTTCTTTGTGTCCTTCCAGGGGAAGGCAGATTTCTCCCCCGCCCACCCCACCCCTTTTTGTTCTTACCCAAATGGTAACATTCTAAGTCCATTATTCTGTTTCTTGCCTTGTCACTAAAAATATATCCTGAAGATCATGACAGCCCCACATAGGCAGGTGTGCCCCCTTCTTCTCCTTCCCCCTCCTCTTTTCCTTTCCCTCTTTCCCTGATAGAGAACTATATCTACTGACATGAACGGAACCATAGGGAACCTGTGGTTTGATGCCCATCTTCAGAGTGACCAGCTTTTGAGTCACCACCACTTCTTCTCCTGGTGTTTGTTTTTAATATTTCAGACAGAAATAGGACCACTGGTGCCCCGGAGCCCCATATACTCATCACACAGATGGAATGATTATCAAGATTCAGTGACATTGGCTTTATTTTTAGTCATTTAAAAGTTATCTTTGTTTTTTGTTCTTGGCTGACGTACACCAAAGCAAACCCCAGGCATCAGCTCATTTCACCCTTCATTCTTCTACAGGCAGCTCAGAAACGTGTCGACCCTCTTTCCATGTAACCGCAAAGCTACAACTGCACCTAACAAAACTAACCAGAATTCTCTGCTGTCATCTTATGCCTAGTCCACAGTGAATTTCCCCAATAATCTCAAAAGTGCCCCTTCTATAGATAGTTCTTTTTCAAAAACATCCATCCATGACATTCGGTTGCTGTGTCTCTTCATGTAACCGAGCAAACCAGGGCTCCTACACATGGCACCTTCATGCGTGACCCAACAATTAGTGTAGAAGGAAACAGGTTTTTGTTTACAGGGTTCCAAACTTGGGGGGCAGGGCTGGGAGCACTCTGGTTCTCCCATGAGACCCAGCACTTCCCTTGCTCCCCATCAGGCTATACGCCAAAAGCATGCCCCAAAGTTTCCCATATCCTTATTTGTTCTTAAATCGGCTGCGCCCACAGTTCTCTGTCCCCTCTGGAGTCTACGCTGTGGGTTTCAGAGTCGCCATCCTCTCACAGCGCTCTCTCCTTCAGGATCTGGGGTTCACTGTCCTCAGCCCCCATGTGGTAGTCCAGGAAAGCATGTGCTGTGTTACACTGGATCGTGTGGAGTCCAGGAAGGCACACGCCCCAAGAGAGTGGACTCTCCGTAGGTCCTTCAGAAAAGCAGAAGTAAGCATTCCCAAGTCACAGTTCAGCTTTCCAGATATCTCCCATAAAGCCGCGCTTGGTTAGGCAGGTTCCTGCACAGCTCCACCAGCTTTCTCCTTACACGCCAGCCCTCATGGTGGAATTCTCAGACAGGCAGAAGCAGCTCCTCTCTCACTACAGACAGCATGGAGGTCTCTGTCTTGGCTCTCTCTCCACCTGATACAGGGTGCAGCCAAAGGGGGGTGCCCGGGGAAGATTTGGAATAGTGTCCAGAACTCAAAGTGTATAGGAATATTAGAGAGATGTATAAGGTGTCCTCACCCCTTCCCCCCCACAGGTGTGAGTTGGGGGAAGGGACACATAGACCAGGAACATGCAGGGCTGTTTTGTAAAGCCATAGCCCTGCAGCTAATCCATGGCCTGGTCATTTAACATATCTATAGCCTTTGGCGGGTCACTTGGATATGTTAAATGGCTGTGGCCATGCTTGGAGCTAGGGGAATGAAGTCATTTCCCCCCAAGATGTGACTGGGGGGCAGATCCCCGGAGTTACAGCGCCTGCGTGGGGGCTTGGAGGAGATTGGCTCTAGGACATGGGACCATACCTGTCCAGACTAACAAAGGCAGCCCAGTAAACTTATAATAATACAGAAATACTGGCAGGTATAACTGATCGTGGGAGTCGGAAATAGGGGTACAGAGGAAGATGGGCACTGGGGGATTTAAACCCAGACACGGCAGCCATTAGGGGAAGAGACACGAGGTTTCAGCAGAGTGAGGACCCTCTGTAGCCATTAGGAGAGAGAGAGCCACACGGGTCTCAGCCACACGGGTTTCACCCCCTCTTGGCCAGGTGAAAGGGAAAACCACACAGCTTTGCCAGAATGGAGATCCCTGCGGCCAGGTGAAGAAGAAAGACGCGCTTTGGGTGGAGTGCGGCTTTGGTACAAGAGGCCCACGCAACTTTGGCGTGCTCCCTTTGGCCAAGTGGCCTGGAAAGCAGGAGAGACTTTGACTGGAACTTGGTACAAAGAACTCTTGCCAGTGGAAGGTGCCGCATGACTTTGGATTAATTGGAGATCCTGCCTGGACAGGCGACACAGCTCACGTGCCAGCGACCTGAAAACGGACGTGTGCTCTTTTCCTGATTTATGGTACCTGGAGTTGGGACAGTGGGAGAAGGGAGCGCTGCGTGTGTGTGTGTGTGTGTGTGTGTGTGTGCAGGTGTATACCCTTAAAGACTTTAATGTTTTAAGGAAGGCATTAGGCCTGATAGCATTAAATAAACATTTTGTTTCCTTTTCACAAATCTCTGGCATTAAGAGATGTCTTTCCAATTGGCGGCGGACAGAAGAGCCCTATAGATATTAGTGTATCGTCCTTGGGAGGGGCCCCTGTTTTCTGTAGCAGTTTTTGGCATCCCTCGGTGGGCCAAGTATTGCCCCCCCCAGACCCTTTGTTCGGTAACATACCCACCCTTATTTTAAATGCTGACCTGGAGCTTCCTACATGACCCTATATCTGGCACCTCCTATAATGAGCCACTTTTGCCAGTCCCCCATATATTTCACCGTCTTTTGGCTATGAACTTTAGTCAGGGCAAGCATGAACAGTGACACGGGAAGCTCCACCTCCCTGCCTCTCATGCAGGCACAGTGTAAGTGTCTTTGACCCCCCTTACCCTCCCTACCCCCTCAATACCTCCACCCCCCGCTATGTCATGAGTCACTATACCATCTCAAAGTCACACAGACCTTCAACTTGCCATTGTTATGAAAAGTACCTTAACCACCATATCATCTCCTTTCCCCATCCTCAAACCATGGGTTGTAGGGAATATTTTCGGGGACCCCCCGCTTTGCACCTGTTACATCATTCTCTTTTAATCTTTTTTTTTTCATTTTATTTTAATCTTGAATAATCCCATTGCCATCTTTACTTCATGCCATTAGCTTGGAGAAATGAGCTTAGTCACCCTGGAAAATGACCCACATTCTGAATTTATGTTTTTGCTTCGTTGTCATGTCATTTAAGCCATTTAATTGTCCCTTATCCCTCCCTGGTTCTCTAAATGGAGACTAGCTCTAGGGGCAGGGCTGGCATTTGTAGCAGGGCCACCTCCAGGAAGTGCTGTGAGCTGCACACGGCTTCCTGTGGGGAGACACATGATGTCCTACTTTCAGTGACACAAGGATTGATCATGGGTACAGGTAGTGACAGCCGGATCTCTCCACGGTCAGGTTCCCCACCAATCTTTTACCTAATGAGCCCATCCATTAACGATCCCTGTCTGAATCAACTATTTTCCTAGGAGTTGCAAAATGATGATTTTCCAATTCACTCATTTTTTCTCCAATAATCAGGCAGAATTCTTCTGCCCATTTCTAAAGAGCTGGAGAGGCAGCCTTATTCGAACGTCTATACCTTCGACTCAGAAAACAAGTCTGAGAGGGGAATTCGAAAAAGCATTTCCCAGGTGTGGCGTTGCTGGTGTAAGCACATGACTGTCCTTAACAGCAACAACAGCAGTAACAACTACAACAAGTACGACAACTATAACAACATCAAGAACAACAAGCACGTGGCTACCCAAGGTGCCTGGTCATTTGGGCATAAAACTTCTAAAATTTCTGATCACAACAGAAATCAGTTTTATTGCTTTGCTACCATACCCTCTCACACACACACACACACACTGAAATATTACACACGAATTAAATCCTAATACATGATTTATTTATGTGGCATTTTCCCCCAAAACCCCTTGTCCCTGGTTGCTGCCCCGGAGCACCCCCCTGGACAGAATTCAGGGTGGGGTGGTGACCTGACATCCCACTGTGAGTTCTAGGATGATACTGGTGAGGAAAAAGACACCGCTGGTGCAGTTTGCTCTCCTCAAAAGAAATCAAAGAACAAAACTTTCAGGAAATCCATATTTTAACAACCCTCTTGCTCACAACCTT